>NC_090935.1:618739293-619989293 GCF_040938575.1 Ambystoma mexicanum | reverse complement strand
TATGCTGCAGGAATACCGGCCAATGTAGCCCCAACCATGTGTGACGTTGTTGGACTGCCGTCTCCTAGGCATAACGAAGCAACAGCCCCCAGGACACTAGCAGGATTAGGAAGTGAATCGGGTTCCACTAGACAGAAATGTTGGCAGACCTCTGACTCAAAGAAAACCTGCCCAGAACCCCAATTGATTAGCGGATTATGTTGTCTCAACCAAGGAATGCCCAAAATAATTCCAAACTGTGGAGTAGCGATAAGGTCAAAGGACAGAATTTCTCTATGGGCGTCCTGAATTACTACCTCCAGAGGAGCGGTTTGTTGCATGATTGGGCCAGACGCCAGAGAGGTGCCATCTACAGCTTGCACTGGTTCGGGTGTGGTTTTGTTATCAAAGCAAGGTTTAGAGACATGGCCAACGTGATATCAATGAAACGACCCGTGGCTCCCGAGTCAATTACAATCTGTACAAGATGGGTACAATCTCTAGTTGGTTTTAGTTGGGCCTGGACTACAATAGGTTTGATAGGACCAAACATGGCATCAGTTGGGCTCAGTGAAGAGCTCGCCCGAGCCCCCGGTCTTAAGGGCGAGCCTTCTGAAAATCCGGAGTCTTGTTCTTTGGCCGACGGGGACACTCTTTGACATGGTGACCATTGATACCGCAGTAAAAACAGGCATTGTCTGCTCTTCTGCGTTCTCGTTCGGCCGGACTTATTGGACTACGTATTCCACCCACCTGCATGGGTTCTGGGGTGGTGTTTGCTAAGGAAGGAGACGGATGACCAGAAAGACCGGCTTCTGCCCTACGTTCGGTTCTCCGTGCATCCACCTGTAAGGCTAGATCCACCAGATCCGAGTACACAGCGGGAAGGGAAGGCACGACCGAAAGCGCATCTTTCATGGTGTTACACAGACCCCTATAGAACACAACGGCTTTCTTATTCTCGGGCCATGAGGTCTCGGCAGACAGTTGATTGAACTTTGTGATGTATTCTATGAGAGTCTGTCTGCCCTGAGTGACGTCTAGCAGTTCTAGGTCCCGGGATTGAGCCTTGTATCTTGTGTCAAACACTTTGGCCATCTCGCCCACTAGAAGATCAAAGTCATAAAGTGCAGAATGGTCACTTTCGAGCAGTGGGTTCGCCCAGGTAGCTGCCACACCAGATAAATGGGAAAGAGGAAGGCGGCCTTGGTGACTGAATCGGGAAAAGGTTGGGGTCGACAAAGAAAGTGGAGCTTTCATTGGTTCAAAAATGTGCGATATTTTCTAGGATCACCCTGAAACCTTTCGGGTGCTGCAAGAGGAAAGGGAGCTGGGAGTATCAGGGGAGTAGGAGGTGTGGCAGGTGTAGGTGGACTTGGATTCGGAGATGAAGTATCCCCAAACTCGGCATCTTCAGGTAGGGGGTGCCGAGCACTTTGAGGGCGTGCAGGCGATGATGGATAGCGGTCGTGGCCGCAGCCATGTCAGTCCTAAGGGCTGCCACTGCTTGCATTAAAGCGGCCACAGGGTCCCCGGTGGAGGGATCCATAATCTAGACGACAAGAAAGGCTTCTCAGTCTGTTCTGGGCTTGATGGTCGTGTAGATTAATGATACCACCGTCCCCAAGTACCGCACGGGCAGGAATAAATCCACTACCCTTGCAATCTTTGAGGCCACAGGTGTAGAGTGCCGTCAGCCAGGAACCAGGAACACCGGAAGGACCCCTTGACCACTGCAATACAATGGATTGTTATGGATACAGCAGCAATGAACAGTGATGTAATGAACAGTGATATCAAAATAGGCTTACCTATGTGTGGTGACAATAATGCCTTGACAGGGAAAGGGAACAAGATGGGGTCAAATGGCAACAGGAGACTGGCAGGGATTTGGCAGCACTCTGATGGAATCACCACACCTGAGCCAAGAATCCGGTGCACAGGGCGATCCTAAGGCAGTCCAGAGAAACAGTTCCGAGGTCGAAAACCAGTGAAGCTAAAGTCAATATTGTTGTTCTCTGAGTTCGTAGCAGCAAGAGAAGTTGAACACCAAAAGGCAAAGCAATCCGTAATAGCGTTCCGAGGTCATACCAAATCCAGAGTAATTCTTGTTCCAACGGATAAAGTGAAAGAAGTCCGTGATAACGTTCCGAGGTCGTAGTAACAATAAGATCCAAATGATAACCAGGTGCCAACAGTACTTCAGAAACAAGTAGCTGAGAAGCGTTGCTTCCGTGTTACCCCGTTCCATTTATCTGTATCAGGTAGTCACATGACATGACGTGGATCACGGGGAACGTAAGAGTCATGTCACGTGACTCGTGTTGTCGATGGTACCAGCACTGAGTGTTTGGTCACGTGGGACGCGGCGGCATCTGGTGTGCTCGCACGGAAGCGTCGTCCATACGATAAACGCCATGGCAACTGCCAATGCAAAAAGGGGCGCAAGGATGTTCCAGCCGAAATTCTGCCCAAACCAGTACGTTGTTGCCATGCCCTATGTGGGTGAGTGCGAGGATCGCAGCGGACTATGCAGGGAATGTGTGTAGAACCAGATGGATGGGGATTGTATGGTGTTCTGGTTGAACGTGGACATGAATGTGGACATGTCGCAGGAGACGTGACACAGGGACAACTCTGGGAAGCTGTAGCCAAACTAACAGCCGCCGCAGTAGTCATGCAAGCAGAGAGAGAGTGCGAGAAGATGAGCAGAGCAACAAAAGTACGTGTAACCTGCGAACAAGAACCGACAGAGACCCAAAAGGTACAAGAGCTGTTGGGGGAAGAAAGGAGGGCAAGAGAAGCCCGGAAACCAGGGTTGGGGACCCATGCATAACTTTAGAGACTCCCTTTTGTAATCTGAGACCCGAAAGTACCTGGCAGGGTAGTGAACCAGTTCTATCACCAACAAGATATAAAGAGGAGAGAAGGGTCTGTGACCCGCAACAGAAGAAAGAGGTCATCACAACCACTAGCAGGGAAATAAACCAGGTCTGCCAACACAGGTCTGGGACCCACACAGGACGAGCATCGCAATAATTCTTCCTTGTCGCAGTACCTGCCAAGGAAGTAAACCAGGTCTGGCAACACAGGTCTAGGACTTGCACCCAAAATAAGAAGCTTGAGAGTCATTCTCCCAGCCTTAGTGAACTGTGACAAGGAGCATGAGAAGGGCCTGTGGAAGGAAGTCATTCCCCCTACTACAGTGAAACTGGAAACCAAGAGAGAGCAGGGGAAAGGAGCCATACTCCCCTCATCCCATGGTGTTGTGTACTGTGAAGTCAAGAGAGATCAGGGGAAGGAAGCTATACCCCCTGTTGGTGTGTACCCTGAAGTCAAGAGGGATCAGGGGAAGGAAGCTATACCCCCTGGTGTTGTGTACAGTGAAGCCAAGAGAGATCAGGTGTAGGACGCCATGCCCCCTAGTAAAGGTATTGAGAACACACAGGGCTTTAAGTGGGCCGGGGCTGGGCCCCGGCAGGCTCCGAAATTTCGTTTTGAGGTGGGGCCCTGCCGGTGCCCACTAATCTCCCCTTGCAGCCCCAGCCACTACACGAAAAGGCTTTTTGTCTACAGCCTGAAGCTCTCGCTCGTGTGCGAGAGCTTCAGGCTTCAGAAAAAAATGCCTTTCAGCCATAATGGTGGCGCCGCACCTGCGAGGCATCCCTTTAATCAAGGGATGCCTGTGGGCCGGCGCCACCATTATAGAGAAAACGTGAGGCCGCTGGAAGCAGAGGCCTTGCTTTCTAAATAATGAAGCTCCCGCGGATTCGCGGGAGTTTCAGTATTTAGGAAAAAGGCCTCTGCTTCCAGCGGCCTCACCCTTTCAACCTTAATGGTGACGCTGCCCCTCCCCAGCTGGCGAAGGGCAGCGCCACCATTAAGGCTGAATAGACGAGGCGCTGTCCACTGCCAGGCAAGCCTATAGAATACAAATGCAGAGATCAGCACCCTCTCCCCCATGGGGAGAGGGTGCTGATCTCTACAAAAGGCTGCCTGGCAGGGGCGCCAGTAGCCCATTGAGCCGAGGCTTGTCAAGGGGGCGTGGCCTCATGAGCCAGCAGGACCCCCACTGTTAGGCCACGCCCCCTCGATGAGCCCCGGCTCGATTTGTAGTGCCACTTAAGGCACTGAGAACAAGATACCTGGAGAAGGGAGCCATTCTCCAGGAACCTAATAGTGAAGAAAACGATGGTCAATAAGAAATGATATTTAATTTGGAACTTAACTTTTTGAATTGGAATTGAGAACCTTACAGCATCACAAGCTGGAACTTTGTTTTGTATCTTGGAAAGGAACTAAGACCTCGGGAAGGAAGCCACTCTCAGGCGAAGTTCTCACCTGCAATTGGAACTATAGTCCATTGGTCAGAAGAAGAGAGACGTTCTTCTGGACAAAGAAGATGCACTACCTGTTTATTATTAGTTACAACTGTGAGGGACAGAAGTATGCATTTTGACTCACAACGGCGGACTCTTTTCATTTACTTGGACATTCTGACCAAATCCTTAGTTCCTTATTTGAGGCAGGGAAACCCCTCTTAAAGTTAGGGAGAGATAGCTTTCCTCTTTATTTTGATTAAATAAAAGTGTGTCCCAACAATCATGCCACCTGTGTGTCAGTCTCCTCCTTCTGCACCCTTGCACATATAAAAACGTAATGTCGTGCTTGAGTCCCGGTCGGTCACCATACTTTGATTTAATACATCTGTTATCGGGAAGTGTGTAGGTTCCACATATAACAGTTGAAAATTATTTGGCCAGGTACTTTTGGTGATGCATCCTGGTGTGGATGCATCATTTGGTTTTAAGCTTGTCACTATCTGTTTCCAAAATTCAACACTGTCTTTGTTACTGGCTGCCTCCATGAGACCGTCCCACTTGGCTTTCAGGAATTACCTTTTTTTTTGGCTAATACGTTTTTATAGGCACCCCCGCAATTCAAGTCTATTTACCCATTCAATGTTCCTGGTACAGCCTAGTAAGGCTTTTCTTGGCTTTTCTGCATTTATTGTCAAACCAGCCACTGGATCCAAGTACTTGTTTCTTTATCTCAGTTCTGGGTTTTGTGACATGGGGTTTGATTGACACAATCAGTATTTCATATTCTTTCAGAATTTCATTATCTGACAGGTTACTATTGCACAGCTTTTCTATAGAAGTAATTATATAATTGTATATCCTTGGGATACTATGTGACGAATTGCAGGAATTTGTTGTTTTCTCCCACAGGGAGCCGCCCCCCCGCGAGCCTAGAGAGGTGAGCATGCTCTGCAGTTCTCTCCCAAGGGCTAGAGGCAAGTGGGACCTGTTAGGCAGAATCCTGTGCTGTGCCCTTAGGGACCACTACACACAATTAAGACTACAGGTGACAATACATGGTTTACCTTTGGCACAAGCCTGTACTACTATGTTAAAGTGGTAGCAGTAGCGAAGCAACCAGGCCTATACCAAGACTATATGAGCAGTAGCAGAGATAACACAAAGGGACCACAATTACTGTGACTCAAGCAAACACTGACTCAAGGTTTCAGGTAAAAAAATATAAGTACATTTATTTTTAAACCGTTTGTTATAAACACAACACTTTTATTAATTCAAAACCACACGTAAAATATACTACAACTAACCAATTCACTTTGTACGGTATAACTCAAGGTAAGTACCCTATGTTTTAACGGACCGGTGTTGTGAAACAAAAGACGTTACCGGGAATACATTTGCGATCAATTTTTGACAGTAATGACAGTTCGGTCTTAATAACGAAACGCGTATCCATGGCAAGAAATGTTACCGGGGCAAAAACACACTTAGCACCTGAGATACCCAGAGAGAGTTGGGGGCAAAAATCATAAGGCAATACTTTTGTCAAGGCAGACAGAATCAGAGAACACTCATGGACAGAAATTCAAGAGTGAATAGGCCGGAGGCAGTGTCAAGTGGAACCGGGTTCCTGTTGTCGAGGATCACACAGTCGGATAGTTCACGATTCAACGTAGCCAGAAGTACTTAAATATTGTCAATGGAGGAAGCAAAAGTTATAAGAAGGAGGGAAGACAAGGGCAAGCCTTCGAGGCGAAAAAAAGGGATTCACCCTAATTCCTCAAGCAGAACATAGTACCTGATTCAATGAAGAAGCTGGTGCCATGGCAGTTGTTCCTGGTAGTTTCCTGCAGACCCACGGTTCCTGGAGCTTCGGCAAGAAGGAGGACATCTGGAGGGGTCTGCACCACACAGGGCTGAGGCTGGCAGCAGCAACAGTGAATAAAAGGTGTGCTCCTTAAAAACAGGAGAGGCTCTTCAGATGGCTATCCGGACCACTACAGCAGTGTGCAGCGATTTCGACCACGAATAGGATCCTCTGGCTGTAGAAGATGAGCTGGTTATCCCCACCAGGCTCAAGGGAAGAAGACTCCGGACTGGATCTTCTCTGGTCGTCAAAGGGTAGATAGCTGAGGACTGCAGCAGGGCTTCACCGGGACGGGATAGTTGCAGCAGCCAACTTCTTCTCCACTTCTCTTCGGTGCCTTGTAGTTCCAGTGGCGACTCTGACTTCTAGCCCAAGAGACCTGCCTTTTATGCGAAAATCCCCAATTCACACAGCCTGGCTGTCAATCATGCAGCAGGGGGGTTGTCCAGCCTGGACAACCACCTCAGCCAATCATGGCAAAGTGTGACTTGGGTTACCTAGGATACCCTGTCCAGGGGGTGACTACACCCCTCCCTCACATTCAGCCAACCTAGACACCCAGGCGCCTAGAAGAGGGCTTCTCGACAGAAGCCCGCCAAAAGGCAGTGAACAAAGAAGGCAAACCTGGTTTGCCGCGCAAAGTAAAACACAAGAAGGACTTTAACAAAAAGAAATGGCGAATAAACCCGACCGGAGCCAAAAGAAAAGGTATTTGGTCAAGCGGGTTTAAGTTTGAGGCTAATATAAAAGCCTAAAACAATAACACGTTTATATAGTATAATCGCGGTAGAAAGGTTAGGGTAGATACCACTGCCACCAGCCAAGTATAAATGTTAAAAGAGCGAAACAATGCTCTAGGAGGTACAGATAAAAAGGGCTAGGGATTAACCCTTTCCAGTACTCCATATAAGATGGTGTGTACTGGATCTGTGGTTAAATGACTAAGTAAAGTTAATGGCAACTTTACCCTTTTCTGGGGAACAGTAGTTAGCCCCAGAAATGGAGTTGGTGGGAAGTCTAAAAGACAACCCTGTGTCACTGCACTGAAGGTACTGTGCAACACACAAAATCAGGGGGCTACTGAAGTGGTGTACTCCAGAGCCCACAGTCACATAAACAGATGAAATACACATGGCAAAACATGGGTAAGAGTGGGGGAAATGCTCACACTCTTACCATGTGAAAAAAATAACTCCAGCAATCCAGCAAATGTGGTGGGGGACTCACTAGGTAAGGGAAATTAGCCATTGAATGAGAATTCTCCCTAACAGGACCTCACGGGGAGACACTCCCCCGTTGGGGACAAGGACTCCCGTTCCTGTGAGGAACTCCCTAGAGGACCTTCCAAAATAACATATTCAAACCTTCCTGGTAAAAATATATGTGAAGAGACAACCAGTATGTATTATTACCAACAGTGAATAGAAGAGTTCCCTTTATGTCCCCATACCACAGGGACGAGAAAGAGGATGTATGGAAGAGAAAAGAATCTGCAAAAGAAAGAAGCCCGATGGCTGCTTAGGCCCAAAAAGGGGAGCAGCCTGGAGACGCGACAGAAGAGCCTGTGAGTTTCAAAAGGGTTCGAACACTAACTCTGGAAAAAAGAAGCAGAGGTGAGACACACCACGTCTTGCAATTGTGGGAGAACGAGAAGCACCCGATGCGCTGCAGTCAGGAACAAGAGAGCCAGGAGAATTGAAGCTGGATGTGCCACGTCCTAAGAAAGAGATAGAGAAAGAGCCCGGGAGCGGTGGTCTGACCACGGGAGATTCGTGGTGGACCGAGGGTCTTCGCAACAACACCAAAACCATTCTGCCATGGCAGACACGGGACATGCTGGTATACAAAATACTGTACAGCCCTCCAAGATACCAGAAGGAAGAGGAGTTAGGGAAAAGCCACGAGAGGCCAAGTCAGAGGGAGAGCGAGCCAACCCTCAAGGACCGAAAACCCTGGTGACGTTAACCCTAAGAACCAAAGTTAATAGGGACAATGGGAGACCTGGGGGAGTAAATTAGAGTCATTATTGGGATGCTCATACTCATCACAGTCAAGAGAACGATAATATTACGATATCAGAAAGAAGAGTGAATGAGAATCATTTTTGGCCTGTTCTTACTCGTCTCAGTCAAGAGAAAAGTATTGTAAAACCCATACAAAGAGAAGTCAAGAATTATTTTGAGATTGACCCAATTGGTACCAGTCTAGATAAAGAAGGTCTAATCAAAATAGAGGCCAAATTATACAAGAGAAACCTGTGAACAAGGTGGACATAGTAGATGTGTATAAAGTCAAAGAGCAGGAAGAAACCAAAATCTATGAACTGTACAGAAGAATAAGAAATAGCCCATAAGGAAAATATACTTGTTGACAGGTTTACATGGGGAAGAGCAAAGGATTACTCATGGTAGAATAAACCAAGAGAAGAAACAAAAGCTCAAGACAACAGTGAATGTACTGTACGAACTGATAAAAGTAGTCACTAGAAACTTTCTAAAGATCATATATTGAAAATCAGTTGGTGAGAAACCAACATACCTTAGGAGAAGTGAGACATTTTTCTAACTTTGAGTTCTTAAGATAGTGGTAAGGTCGAAGTTGGATGTTGGACAGTTTAATTTCTAGACAATCACTGACGATTGACGAGCATCTTACCTCATTTTGCTAGGTAGGGAAAACTTATAGGATAGGGAAAGATGGGCTTTATTAATTTTCTGCAATAGATTTACCAGTAAAATATCTAATGAGAGTCAATGGACCTCATTACGAGGTATGCGGTAGAGGTATAACGGGGCCGGTAGAGATGCCGGCCCCGTTATCCCTCTACCGCCCCATTACGAGTTCTCCTCGCGGGACCCGCTAAGGGCGCCTGGTTTTAACAGGCGTCCTTAGCGGGTTCCGCGAGCAGACCAGGATGCAAACAACGGGCCCATCATTAACGGGCCCGTTGTTTGCATCCTCTCCATTTCCATTTGAGCCCTATGGAGGCTCAAATGGGAATGGGGATGTACCGGGTCCGGGTTCCCGGGAAGGGAAAATACCGGGCCCTCCAAGGTCGGAATGGCCCGGTACTTCCCCATTCCGGGAACCCGGCCCCGGTACCCGGTATGGGGGTAGCCATGCCGCTAATAGCGGCATGGCTACCACCATACTTGTAATGAGGCCCAGTGTCTTGTTTCTGACCTACCACAACTATTACTGTCTTCCAATTTAGCTTGTTTAATTCTATATCTCGCCTGGAAATGTAATTTCTGTATTTTTAGTGGGCATATTCTCAAACCCAAATTTCCAGCTTTCACATCTCAGCTTGATGACAAGAGGCCTGTGATCGCTCTCACTTCATTCTATAATCTCAAAGTTCTCCACAAATGCCCATTCACGTGCTTGGATGGGAATGCTGTCAGTGAGGGACGATGTATTATTGCTCTAGAAGGTCGATTTCGCTGGTTGATTGTGTTTGCACCTTCCATTGCAGGCTCTCAATTGTACAGGTATCCGGTGATTCCATCGAATACAATGCATCGAATGCAAAAGCATTGAATGCAAAAGCCTCGAAATTATGCATTTCTTTTGTAGGTAAATGTTTTAATTAAAATTGTTTTTAAGGGGTAAAAACGGGGGTTGGGGGAACCCCCCTCCCCGCCCCGATAAAAAATAAAAAAAATGCATTTTGTGTGTATGACTGGGAGATATCAATACCAGTTTTGGGATTTCCCATGCTAGTTTCTCCTCTTCCATTAATTCTTCCATGGGCTCGAATTGGAGGTTGAAAAGTCCCACCAACAGCACAGGTGCATGCTTTTGGTAGTGCAGATTCCAATTATCAATAATATTTTCCACTCTTTAGAATCATCCTAGTCCCAGGTAATTTATATGGTCTATCATAGATGTTCAATAAGAGAAGGTGGTGCCCCGTGTCGACCTTTATATGCAGTTGTTATAAGTCTGCTGATCCTTTTTTATATACATCTACCACCCAGTTTCATTCAACATTAATCGAGGTACACAGGCCCCCACTGGGATGCCCTTTCTGTCCTTTTAAGGGTCAGTTTGTGAAATGTGGCATACCCCTTCATGTCGACTTGTTATGTATCCCATGTCTCTTGGAGGTATATTATGTGATGTTTGTGCATAAAGTTATGCCATGCCTCAGCTTTAAGGTTTTTTCCTAAACCTGCTACATTCCAAGATATCAGACTGAGTGAATCTTTAGTGCCCGGCCAATTCCAAAGTTCATGATCAGGAGAGGGGGTTGGTCAAGTGGGGTTGGGCGTCATTCTACTCCCTCCAGATCTACATCTATTACTCTCTCTCTGGGTGGTTGTGGGAGAACAGGGCTTGCAATCCGTACTGCCTCAGATTGGTAGGGAATCCCACTGGCCAAATTATTTTGTTGCATGTGCGTATTCTACTGACTATTGGTGCCATTGCGAAATTATAGTTTAGGCCTTAATCCGATTAGAGAGCCTCTTGGTGGATACATTTGATACCCTATAGCCATGAGGCCTTAGGCTAACTAGTTATTTCTCAAATTAATTTGGCCTTAGTCTTGTGCACTTAGGAGCGGCATTGGTTTCCTAACACAGTCAATGATATCTTAACAAATAACTGACTACCACCCTCTCACGTGCCTTATCCAGTGGGTGCACTTGTTTCTTAGTGTGTCCGTACTTTTGTTAATTTCTTCAGCCATTCAGGACATTGTGCATAAATACCCTCATGGGTCTGCTTTAATTGTGCCCATGAACATTTTGTCCCACCTACTATCGGGCACTACCTGTGAACTTCTCTGGATGTGATTAATGAAGCTATTGTTTTCTCTGGCAAGTTATTAGCTATCGGTGGTGGACTGATGCTAGCATGCTTTTTGATGATATCAATTTTTTTATTTTGTTATTCTTTTTTTATTGTTTTCAAAGCAACCAACAACAAAAAACCATAAAACACAGGTCCAGCTATTTCCCGCAAACCTCCCCGCCCCGGCCCACAAACCCCAGCATCATTTTCCGTATCTCCAACAACATTATGCAACCATTGCCTCCTCCATAATCAAAACGTCGACCTATGAATAATGAACACCAGCAGTGTCAAGTGTGACCCAGTTAGAAACCTCTCCAGCACTCTTCACAAATCCATGTTGGCAGTCGCCTCGTCCTTTGGCACTGAAACAGTCTCTCGTGCTAAGGAGATGAGATATTGTTTATAGGGGTCCCAGATATCCCTGGGCCGTTCACTGGGATGTACTATAGTCCATTTCTCCAGCATGGGGTCTCGCATGGATTCACATGCTCTTGAATATTCCCCGTCGTCAGGCTGGGAATCCTCAGTAAAGAAAAAATAAGTTCACTTTCGTTTCTGAACTGCCTTTCTACTAGTAACCAATCACTGGTCTCTGGGTCATATTGCCCCCAGCCAATGACTTCCCTCTACCCAAGCCCTCCTCTGGCAGCCATCTTCAGATTTTTACTGCACGTTCAAGTGTTGGGAGTCCTCGTGCTTAGCTCTCGAGCTTTTACTGCGTATTGCGTTTTTTCAAGGAGTTAACTCTTATTTTTTCGTTCAATTTGAGCCTCAAGCTCCACCGATTCTTCTTCTGATCAACAGGGACCCGTTTCGGAACTTTCAACGCCCCTCAAGGGTGGATTTTCGTCGCATTCCACTTCTTGGAGATTTCCGGAAGATCTTTGAGGCCTACCTTGAGTTGGAAATGGCTCAGGACAAAGGAGATTCGACCCCTACTGGATCCAAACTGTTTAGGAACTGCCCAGGATGTGGACTGCAGAACGTCTTTAAGGAGGACAAGCATTCCCGGTGCCTGTACTGTCTACACGCCGACACTTCGCACGTGGAGGAGGACTGTGCGTTCTGCAAGAACATGTCTGTCCGGACCATGAAGGACTGTCGTAAACGACTCTCTGACTGGCTGGAGTCGAAGAGCCCAGCAGCAGGTGAGAAGAAAAAGTCCAAGCAGTCTTTTAAGACCTTTGAGGGTACTCTAGCTACAGGGGCCCAAGAAAAGGCAAAGCACCGCAGCGCCGTTGGTTCAAGTTCCTCGGCTGCCAGGCAGGGCGCGATGTCACGACGCCGTCAACCACGAGCCAACGCTCCGGCTCGGTGAAAAGGAAGTCAGAGAACGTGGGTAAGCTTTGGGAGAAGCCCCGGTCGATCCCGATGGAGAAAGCCAAGGGGGGGGCGAGGCGGTGACCCTCCCATCAAGGTGAAGGCCTCAGACGCGCCGAAGGTTGTGAAGGCCCTGATTCACCCGGCTAAGGCCTTGATTGAAGGAGTCGTGGCGGCCCTGATGAAGCCAGCGGAGGTTACCACTGTGGACACGACCTCCGGGCCTAGAGTTTCCATGCCACCACGGAGGGAATCATCTTTCCTGCCTATTGACGATGAGCTGTCTGGCGTCAAAGCTATCCTGGACAAGAAGTTCGAGGCGGTCAGGACCTACGGGAAGGATCCTGACGAGGCGGACGTAGAGAGCGACGGTGGAGCTGACGAAGAACTGCGGGCCGTGGAGGAAACGGAGGATCCCACTCCCCAGCCGACGCTCCCGTCGCAATGGATGCCTACGCCGCAGGACAATTCTGGAGCAATCTTGATGGCTTTGCAGACCCTGTGTACAGAGATAAGGACAAGGTTGCCCATACCCCCAGGGGACGATCCAGCGGCGCCTGGACCGTCGGGGAGCCCACCGAGCAAGCGGAGGCGAGTCCATCCTCCCCTTCCCTTCCAGCCTTCACCCCCACTCCCCCCGATGAGATTGGCTCCTTTCACGCCATGAACGCCAGGGCCTCAGAGTTTTTCCAGCTGTGCCCCAAGGAACAAAAGAAAGAGGGATTTCTTTACCAACGACGGGAAGCCAAGAGGAAAACCGTACTCTTGGTCCCGCTGTTGGACGACATATGGGACGAAGGGCTGTCCCTTTTGAAGAACCCGTCCACGGCCCCTGCGAAGAGAGACCGGTACGAGAAGAAGTACCGGGTCCTGGACTCCGCTCCTATGTGCCTCAGGGCGCAACCACCTCCGGACTCCATAGTCTCTGCAGCAGCCAAGAAAAAAGCGGCAGGGGCGACGGCGTCATCCACAAATTCCCTACCGGACAGCGAGGGAAAGAAGCTAGACACCATGGGACGTTGAGTCATCTCGTCAGCAGCAAAGACCATCAAGGCAGCCAACGCCCTCGCGATCGTGGCCCGCTATGATAGGGCACTGTGGTTCAAGATCGCCCCTATGCTGGACTTCCTCCCGGAACAACAAGAGGGCGGAAGCCCTAGAAATCCTGCAAGAAGGCGAGGTGGCGTCGGATCACGCCATCACGGTAGCTACGGACATTGCCGATACCGTATTTAGTCAGATGGGCAACAGCGTTTGCCTGCGCCGGCTAGGGTGGCTCAGGGCCACCGACTTCTGTCAGAACGTGCAGACCAGGGTTCTGGGCATGCCTTTCGACGGAAACAACCTGTTCGGAAAAGCGGTGGACGAATCGCTGCAGGCCATCAAGGCGGACACCGAGACGGCCCGGGCCTTGGGCAGTCTCCATCTTCGACAGCTGTCCTTTCGGATCTCTGGAGACAAGTCTCAAGGAGCCTCCAAAGGATTTGGCGGCAGTTCATCGTCGTACCGCCAAGCTGCCCGTTCCTCGTCGCAGGAATCTTACAGAGGCCGCAGCAAGACTGGTGGATACTGTCGTCGTCGCCAAGGAGCCCAAGGTGGCAAGGCCTTGGCGAAACAGGACTGAACCAGCCGTGGCGTTGGGCCCCCACCTGAGCACCCCGGTGGGAGACCGGCTGGCGAACTTCGGCGTGTGGGAGTCCATCTCCACCGATCGTTGGGTGCTGGATGCCCTGGCCCACGGGCACACTCTGGAGTTCCAAAGGAAGTGCCCCCGTTTCCCACCTGTGGCCAGGAAAGAAAACCACTTTCCACAGCTGCTTCTGGAGGTACGAGCCATGCTGAGAAAGGGCACAATAGAACTTGTCCCAAAGAGGCTCCGGAGTATACTCACAGTACTTGCTCGTCCGAAAGAAGACAGGCGGCTGGCTACCCATTGTAGACCTTCGACGCCTCAACAAATACATCAAAGCACAGAAGTTCTAGATGGTTACCCTTCAGCACGTGCTGGGACAGCTGGAGGAAGGCGACTTCCTATCGTCTCTGGCTTGGAGGATGCTTACTTCCACATCCCCATACACAAAGGACATCGAAAGTTCCTACGTTTCGTGGTCCAAGGATGGCACTACCAGTTCAAGGCCCTGCCCTTCGGGTTGAAGTCAGCTCCAAGGGTCTTTACCAAGTGCCTAGCACCGGTGGCGGCGTGGCTGCGCCTGCAGGGGATCCACATATACCCCTACCTGGAGGATTGACTCATCTGAGCAAAGTCAGGAGAACTTGTCATCGACCACACAGCAAAGACCGTCCGCCTGCTCACGGAACTGGGATTCTCGATCAACTTTGCGAAGTCCCACTTGGAACCGTCGCAGGACGCCCTGTTCCTGGGAGCCAGACTCGACACAGTAATGCGGTTGGCTTTACCGTCGGAGGAAAGGACGAGGGCCATCCTAGGCAAGGTACAATGACTGTTGACCATGGAAGTAGTCAGGATGAGGTCCATCAAGTCCCTGCTTGGCATGATGTCATAGTGCATCTACCTTGTGCGCCTGTGCAGGTTGCAGATGCGGTCACTGCAAGAGTTCCTCGATGACTGTTGGATGCAAGTGGCAGGAAGCTTCGAAGACAAGATCCCCCTCAACGAGACCTTCCGTCAAGCGATCCGGTGGTGGGGCACCCGCGCGCATCCCACGGCAGGCATGGACTTCTAGACCCCAGCGCACCAGGAAACTGTGACGACGGACGCCTCCCGGGAGGGATGGGGAGCACACACCAGAGATCTCCACGCAAGAGGCCTTTGGCTCCTGGAGGAGAGGTCTCTGCACATCAACGTCCTGGAGCTCCGGGCCATGTTCTGGGCCCTCAGGTCTTTCCTTCCTTCCCTCAAGGGCAAAGCGGTACGGGTCTTCACCGACAAAACCACCACCATGTTCTACATCCGGAAACAGGGAGGCACCAGATCCCCAGCTCTATCCAAGGAAGTGCAGGACCTGTGGCACTGGGCCGTCGCCCAGGGGATGTTCCTAATACCTTTCCACCTGGCAGGAGTGAAAAACACTGTCACCTACTCGCTCAGCAGGGAGCTGCACACCTGCCACGAGTTGGAACTTCGGCAGGATCAAGTGGATCTCCTATTCCGACGGTGGGGTAATCCCCAGATCAATCTGTTAAAGACAGCGACGAACACCAAGTGCCAGAGGTTCGCCAGCAGGTTTCCCCAGCCAGGGAGCATGGGCGATGCTGTCACGCTCACCTGATTCCCACGGAGGCGCAGGTCTGGCTTCGAGTGCTGATGCTTCTTCAATGGTGAAGCGCAGGACTCTGAAGATGAACAGGAAGGCCCCTCTACTCTGGCTTTTCTGGCTCGCAGGAATATTCCCCTGTGCGTGAAAAGGGAGTATTACCTACTGACGGAATAATGCTCAAGCCTCCCACTCCCTTCCAACCCTCCACGATACCCTTCCACGATTCCCCGTGAAGTCTCACCTTAGGGTCTGGAAGGATGAGTTCTCCATCCTGCTTCTGATGCAGGGGCGCGTTGAAACCCAGTTACTTCACTGGATTGAGGTTTGATGGGAGTTCAAAATAAGCTTGACTATTCAGGTGAGGCGCTGTAAGAGTTCTGTTGCAAGTTCAAAAGTTCAAGCTTAATAATAATGTTCATTGTCTTATTGCAGCAAGCGCTAATGCTTATGTCTTTTTCCCCCTGGGGTTCGGAATGCCGGAGATATGGCGCCGACCCGAAGTGAAACGTGCAGTTCCAGTAAATGACAGGTAAGTTCTGGATGAGCGTTCAGGTAATGTCTTTGCATTCGCTCATTCACTGTCTTTGTCTTTTTTCCCCATAGGGCCCGGGGTCCGGAATGCCAGGAAGCGGCAGGACCCGAAATGAAATGGGAATGACCCAACAGGTAAGTCTTAAACGGAAACTGAGCCTTTCCTATTCCCTTCCTTCTCTCACCTTGTCTTCTTGTCTTTTTCTCTCTAGGCTCTGAGAAGTGGGTGCGGATCCGGATGATCGCTGCTGAAGATGGAGGCGCCCAGGAAAGGTGAATGAAATGCAGCGCTGCAGCGATCGAAGCGAAATGCTTTTAAAATGATGTCTTCCCTTTCAGGATCGTCGGTGTGATGTCTCCGTGATGCAGCTTTAGCCTGTAAGGTCTTCTTTCTCTCCAGTTCTCTCTTATCTCCCTTTGCAGGCGACCCAGGATGCTGACAGGCGTGGCTGAAGTCCAGATGCAGGAGCTGACACGGTGAGCGTCCAGTTGCGAGGAGCAGAACAACGCGAAGCGTGAGTTGCTGATCGGGCGTGGTTTAAATAGCTTTGGAAGAAGTTCCAGGTATGTATCCTTCCACCGATCAGGTATGTATCCTTCCCCGACCACACCCAGGGGGAAAGTAGTCCCACAGGTAAAGTAGTTCCATTCAGGCCTCAAGAGGGCCTGGATGTAGCAGCATGGTCTGCATCAGGTAAGTGCACATTAAAACACTTGAACACATGTCTAGCTTTATGAGCCTGGCGCCAGGACAGGGGTCTAACATGAGCCTGGCGCCTAAGGCGCCAGGACTGTGTCCAAAGGGCCCCAGCTTGGGCCCGCTGGCACTTCCCTGGGGGGGGGGGGGAATGATGCCTGCCTCTGGGGTTGCTGGGTCAGACCCGGCTCCTTGGAGGTAGGCATCATGACAATACCCCCCCTCAAGGCCCCTCCCAAGGTTGTTCCCTACGGGGGTTTTGGCTTGTTCGGAAATCTCCGGTGGAACCTTTGTATTAATCGAGGTGCGTGAACATGGTTACTAGGCTCCCACAATCTCTCCTAAGGTCCATATCCCTTCCAGTCAACAAGATAGAAGAGTTTTGACTTTAACACCTTGGAGTCTAAAATGTCTTTAACTTCGAATTCTAATTCCCCTTCAATTTGAACTGGGTCTGGAGGCTTGGACAGTCGGGTCCCTGGTTGTACTGGCTTCAAAAGTGATGCATGAAAAACTGGATGAATACGCATGTTAGATGGTAAATCCAGTTTAAAGGCCACGGGATTGATTATTGTCTTGATGGGATAAGGTCCTATGAATCTGGGATTGAAGGTTCGCGGGCCCTTGAGGGGTAAATGTTTCGTTGCTAGCCATACCTGGTCTCCTACTTGGTAAGGAGGAGTTTTACTTCGGTGCAAATCAGCGTTTTCTTTATACTTTTTCTTGGCTTGCTGTAAATGAGTTGCAGCTTCTTTGAAGGCTCGGGTTATTGTGGAATGCAGATGATTTACTGCGGGCATTTCCAGGGTCAGAGGTGGATCTAGGTCAGAGGTCCGAGGATGGTGACCATACAAAGTATAAAAAGGAGTTTGTCCCTTTCCAGAATGCACTGAATTGTTGTATGCATATTCTGCGATCCAAAGGATGTCTTTCCAATTTAACTCGGATTGGTGTAACATGCACCGAAGATATTGCTCGAGAGTCTGATTGGTTCTCTCGGTTTGTCCGTCGGTCTGGGGGTGGTGGCTGGTGGATAACCGCACATCTATTTGTGCTAGTTGGCAACACTTCTTCCAAAAATGGGAGATAAATTGACTTCCACGATCCGAGACTAATATGGAAGGGAAACCATGTATGCGAACTATATTCTCCAGAAATTCCTTGGCCAAGGTGGAAGCTGAAGGCAAGCCTTTTAAAGGGATAAAGTGGGCCATTTTGGAGAATAGATCCACAATTACAAGGATAGTGTTGTAACCAGCACAAGGAGGCAGGTCAGTTATAAAGTCCATTGACAAGGTGTGCCATGGTGCCGGTGGAATATCCAAGGGTTGAAGAAGGCCGGCTGGCCTTTTCTTATGACCATTGTTTTGGGCGCAAATTCCGCAAGACAATACAAAAGACTTTGGGCCTCATTACACGGACGGCGGTAAGGGTTAACGGTCACCGTTAATGGCAACGGTGACCGTTAACCCTTACCGCCGTACTACGAGGTCCCTTTGCGGGTTGGAGGATTTAACGCCTGCTTCTTGCAGGCGTTAAAATCCAACCCGCTAAGGGACCTCGGAGCTAATTACGGCACCGCAAAATTGCGGTGCCGTAATTAGCGCCTTCCCCATTTCCATAGAGCCCTATGGGGCAGAAATGGGAATGGGGAAGGGCAATGGCGGAAAGGGGATTTACCGCCCCTCCAACCTTGGAATGGGGCGGTAAATCCCCTTTCCGCCAAGGCGGTGCCGGTATTTTACCGGCATGGACCAAGGTGCTAATAGCACCTTGGTCCACCGCCTTCCGTGTAATGAGGCCCTTTATGTCTTTTCTCCAAGAAGGCCACCAGAAGTGGCGTTTGATTTTTTCCTCCGTTTTAGCGATACCAGGGTGTCCTTCCATTAATGATTCATGATGATGGGCAATAACAAGTTCTTGCAATTCTTTACTTGGCAGAAACAACCGCTCCTGGAAGTAGGGTAAATCATCCTTAACGGTGTAATGAGGACCCTTTTGACTCCATTCCAGTAAGGCTGAAGAGTCTAGAAGTTGTTTTACTTGTGT
The DNA here is from genome assembly GCF_040938575.1 of Ambystoma mexicanum. NCBI lineage: Eukaryota > Metazoa > Chordata > Amphibia > Caudata > Ambystomatidae > Ambystoma > Ambystoma mexicanum. The sequence goes on along the minus strand of NC_090935.1, from coordinate 619,970,489 downwards.
TTGGATGTCCTCAATAGTTTTCAATGAAGTTAGGCCCAAGATTCTTTGTTCAGGTATGATTGGCACAGGTTCTAAACTCGAATTGGGTTCTTCCATGCCAATCCGGGATAAGGCGTCTGCTTTACCATTCTTGCAGCCAGGGCGATAGGTAATTACAAAATCAAATTCCGCAAAGCCCATCGGAGTTGTCGTGAAGATTGAGCTTTGGCCGTCTTTAAATACTGTAAATTTCTGTGGTCTGTAATTACGGTGATGGTGTGTCTTGCCCCGAGAAGGTAGTGACGCCAAGCCTTGAAAGCAGATTTAATAGCCAGTAACTCTTTGTCGGTAATTGCGTAGTTGATTTCAGGAGGAGAAAATTTCCTGGACCAAAAGGCCACAGGGTGTAGTTGGTTAGTTTCTGGGTCTCTTTGCGACAGGACAGCTCCCATGGCCGAACTGGATGCGTCGGTTTCCACAATGTAAGGGAGATCTGGGTGCGGGTGCTTCAATACAGGTGCAGAGGTGGATTTGGTTTTCAGGTCCTGAAAGGCTTGTTCGGCCTCAAGTGTCCATTCAAAGCGTTTGTTTTTCTTTAGGAGAGCTGTGATGGGTTGGACTGTTCGGGAAAATTCCGGGATGAATCTTCGATAGAAATTGGCAAAGCCGAGCATGCTCTGAACTCCCTTCACCGAGCTAGGAGATGGCCATTTGAGGATGGCGTCCACCTTTCGCGAGTCCATTCGGACTCCTTGAGGTGTCAGGATGAATCCGAGAAACTCAACTTCTGTGGTATGAAAAACGCATTTTTCGAGCTTTGCAAATAGTCTGTGCTGGCGCAATTTCTCAAGAACTGCCCTAACATGTTTTCTGTGATCGGATTCTGAAGAAGAGTACACCAGGATGTCGTCAATATAAACAATGACACAGACATCGATAAGTTCCCGAAGAACATCATTCATAAAGTACTGAAAGGCGTCAGGTGCATTGCACAAACCGAAGGGCATCACCTGATATTCGAAGAGCCCAAATTTGGTGCGGAATGCAGTCTTCCATTTGTCGCCTTCTTTTATACGCACCAGGTGATAAGCTCCTCTGAGATCTAACTTGGTGTACACACAAGCGTCTTTCACCTGGTCGATAAGCTCAGGGGTCAGGGGCAGAGGATAACGATTCTTAATCGTTATTTGATTTAGGGCGCGATAGTCTATACATGTTCTAAGGTCGCCCTCTTTTTTCGGCACGAAGAACAGAGCTGAGGAGACAGGAGACTTGGACGGGCGAATAAAACCATTGGCTAGGTACTGATCTAAATACTGACGTAAATGCAGGTTCTCAGGTTCCGTACGAGCATAAATCCTACTACAAGGTAGTTGAGCATTGGGTACCAGATCGATTTGGCAATCATAAGACCGATGGGGAGGTAACGTGTTAGCCTGTTCCGTCTGAAAAACGTCTTGGAATTCTTGGTATTCTGACGGTAGCTGTACCGGGGTGGAAGTTGCTGAGGCTAAACCCATAACTGGATTTCTTGGATAACAAGTTGGTTCACAATCAGGAAAACTTATCTTCTTTGCTCGCCAGTCAATTCTGGGATTATGTGTTTCTAACAAAGGAATTACTTGAAATTGTGGGGCCTTGATCACATCAAACACAATTGCTTCCCTATGTCCATCCTGATCCACCAGTGTCATTTCAACAGTGGAATGCGTTACAGGCCCTGAGGCTATTTCGGTTCCATCTACTGTAGTAATGACATCTTGGGTTACTTTCGGGCGGAGAGGGAGCTTAATCCTGGAAGCCAATTCACGGTCTATGTAATTTCCAATAGCTCCACTGTCGATGTATGCTTTTATAGCATGCAACTGCTGAGGCTGTTTTGGATCCACGAGCACCATTGGCACTACAAAATGCGAGGTCAAAGAGTTTGTTTTCAAGCTCGGCAAGCGGACCCCTACGCTTGTCGGGCTAGGTCGTTTCCCGAATCAGGTGTCAATAAATCGTTATCAGTGGCTCCAACCACCTTCTTAGGTGGTTTAACCGGACAATTTCGAAGAAAGTGACCGGAAGTCCCGCAATACAGACAAAGTTGCATTTGCTGCCTTCTCTCTCGTTCCTTCTGCGTTAATGGTCCTTTAACACCGCCGATTTGCATAGGTTCGGATACGTCGGTACTCTTGGAGTTGGCGTGGGTTTTGATCGGTACTCGGGTTTCGTACTTGAACCGATCTGCTTTTCTATTTTGAAGTCTGTGATCAAGTTGAACCACCAAGTCTATGTAGTCTGCGCAGACCTGGGGTAGATTTACAATCTGAGCTAGAACATCCTTAAGCTCTCCGCGCAGGCCTCGATGAAACAATGTAATCCTTTTGTTTTCTGGCCATCCAGTTTCCACAACCAGTCTATTAAAGGTGGCAACATAGGACAGGAGATCCTGATTACCTTGTCGTAAGGATAACAGTTCGTTATCAAGGGCCTGTCCTTGAGAGTGTCGAGCAAACAATCTTTCCATGTTGGCCTGGAAGCCCTGAAAATCCTGCAGAATGGGATCATCCTGATTTACCAATGGAATAGACCAATCGGCAGCACTGCCACTGAGGTAAGATAGTATAAAGGCTACCTTGGTCTGGTCGTTAGGGAAGGCCCCGGGTCTGCATAGAAAGTGTAAACGACATTGGTTCATAAAGACGGCATATTTCTTGGGATCCCCCGCAAAATGTTCAGGCGGGGCCAAAGGCATGTGTCCAGGTAGATTGATTTGTACCGGGTTATTCAAACCCATTGATGTGGTAGTACCTCCGGGATTAGGTAAAGGAGTGTGCCCTGCCTGGGCCTGCAGTAACCTTTTGGCCAGGTCATCTGTTCTTTCCTTTGATAGGATCAGTTCTCTTTTGAGAGCGTTAGTCTCCTGGCGGGCTGAGTGCACTTCTGCCCGTAATTCCCCCAAAAGCTGGGCCAGCTGATCTGTCTCGGAAGTCTCCATAGCGCCCGGGTGGGAAATTGTGGGTAGGCTTCGCGTTCTGTCACGCTCACCTGATTCCCACGGAGGCGCAGGTCTGGCTTCGAGTGCTGATGCTTCTTCAATGGTGAAGCGCAGGACTCTGAAGATGGGCAGGAAGGCCCCTCTACTCTGGCTTTTCTGGCTTGCAGGAATATTCCCCTGTGCGTGAAAAGGGAGTATTACCTACTGACGGAATAATGCTCAAGCCTCCCACTCCCTTCCAACCCTCCACGATACCCTTCCACGATTCCCCGTGAAGTCTCACCTTAGGGTCTGGAAGGATGAGTTCTCCATCCTGCTTCTGATGCAGGGGCGCGTTGAAACCCAGTTACTTCACTGGATTGAGGTTTGATGGGAGTTCAAAATAAGCTTGACTATTCAGGTGAGGCGCTGTAAGAGTTCTGTTGCAAGTTCAAAAGTTCAAGCTTAATAATAATGTTCATTGTCTTATTGCAGCAAGCGCTAATGCTTATGTCTTTTTCCCCTTAGGGGCCGGGGTTCGGAATGCCGGAGATATGGCGCCGACCCGAAGTGAAACGTGCAGTTCCAGTAAATGACGGGTAAGTTCTGGATGAGCGTTCAGGTAATGTCTTTGCATTCGCTCATTCACTGTCTTTGTCTTTTTTCCGCATAGGGGCCGGGGTCCGGAATGCCAGGAAGCGGCAGGACCCGAAATGAAATGGGAATGACCCAACAGGTAAGTCTTAAACGGAAACTGAGCCTTTCCTATTCCCTTCCTTCTCTCACCTTGTCTTCTTGTCTTTTTCTCCCTAGGCTCTGTGAAGTGGGTGCGGATCCGGATGATCGCTGCTGGGCGATGGAGGCACCCAGGAAAGGTGAGTGAAATGCAGCGCTGCAGCGATCGAAGCAAAATGCTTTTAAAATGATGTCTTCCCTTTCAGGATCGTCGGTGCGATGTCTCCGTGATGCAGCTTTAGCTGGTAAGGTCTTCTTTCTCTCCAGTTCTCTCTTATCTCCCTTTGCAGGCGACCCAGGATGCTGACAGGCGTGGCTGAAGTCCAGATGCAGGAGCTGACACGGTGAGCGTCCAGCTGCGAGGAGCAGAACAACGCGAAGCGTGAGTTGCTGATCGGGCGTGGTTTAAATAGCTTTGGAAGAAGTTCCAGGTATGTATCCTTCCACCGATCAGGTATGTATCCCTCCCCGACCACACCCAGGGGGAAAGTAGTCCCACAGGTAAAGTAGTTCCATTCAGGCCTCAAGAGGGCCTGGATGTAGCAGCATGGTCTGCATCAGGTAAGTGCACATTAAAACACTTGAACACATGTCTAGCTTTATGAGCCTGGCGCCTAAGGCGCCTGGACAGGGGTCTAACAGGAGCCTGGCGCCTAAGGCGCCAGGACTGTGTCCAAAGGGCCCCAGCTTGGGCCCGCTGGCACTTCCCTGGGGGGAATGATGCCTGCCTCTGGGGTTGCTGGGTCGGACCCGGCTCCTTGGAGGTAGGCATCATGACCGATGCATTCTCCTTCCCCTGGGACGGCCTGTTACTGTATGCATTCCCACCATTGCCGGTGCTTCTGCGACTCATCAGTCAACTCAGACTGTCCCGGTGCAGGATGATCCTCGTCGCACCGGCGTGGCTGAGGCAGATATGGTCCCCGGACCTGCTGGACATGTCAGCGTCCCCCCCAGTCAAACTGCCAACGGACGCGGATGTGCTCGCCAGGGAAGGAGGTGCCATCCTACATCACAACCCGGGATCGCTGAACCTGCAGGCCTGGCTCCTGCAGCACTAGAGTTTGGAGGCTACGAAATCCCAGCGGACTGCAAGGAGGCCCTTGCAAAGGCCAGCTCGTCCTTGATTATTAAGTGCTATGGACATAAGTGGAAGAGGTACTCTGTCTGGTGCCGTGCACAGAAGATCAACCCTCTACGGATCATAGTCCCTCAGGTGCTGCCGTAATTGCTGTCGCTGGCCAAGGCGGGGCTGGCACATGCCTCCATCAAAATCGATCTGGCAGCTATCTCCCGCTTCACCAGAACTCTGGGATGGTCGTCGTTGTGGTCACACCGCCTGGTGAAGGAGTTCATGAAAGGACTATTCCGCTTGTTCCTGCCGGTGAAGGCTCTGGCCCCAGCGTGAGAGCTCAATGTGGTACTGACCAGGCTCATGGGTCTGCCATTCGAGCCCCTGCATTCGGCACCGCTGAAGTTCCTATCATGGAAGACAGCTTTTCTTGTGGCCATCACCTCTGCACGATGAGTGGGAGAGATCCAGGCCTTCTCCTGTAAGCCTCCATATCTGACATTCCACGAGACGAGGATAGTGCTGAGGACACACCCCTCTTTCATGCACAAGGTGCTGTCATACTTCCATCTCAACGAGCCCTTGGAGTTACCGGTTTTCTTCCCGTCGCCTTTGTCGCCGGCTGAGCAGACTTTGCACTCGCTGGATGTGGCTAGAGCGCTGAAGTTCTACATGGACCGCACAAAGAGTTTTCAGAAGACATCACAGCTGTTTGTGAACTTTGGCCCTGTCTAGCAAGGGAAGGCCCTCTCGACGGCTTCCATTTCCAGCATGGGTCTGGCATGGAGTCACATGCGATCCCTCCCGCCTACCCCTCTGCGACTCTTCTCTTGCTCCTACTGCCGCTTTATGTGCTACCAAATCTGAAGATGGCTGCCAGAGGAGGGGCTTAGGTAGAGGGCAGTCATTCGCTGGGGGCATTATAACCCAGAGACCAGTGATTGGTTACTAGTTGAACGACAGTTCAGAAACAAAATTGTAACAGATTTTTTCTTTACCGAGGATTCCTAGCCTGACGACGGGGAATATTCATGAAGATGTGAATCCATGCCAGACCCATACTGGAGTTGCTAATAAAATTGTTATTTAGCCCCAATAATTAAATAAATTTGGTTAGTCTTTATATTTGGTATCCTAAATATCCATGTTCAGTCCAGTCAGCGGAAAAAAGAAAGAGAAATTGAAAACGTATAAAATCTTGGCAATTTTATTCCATGTTGACAAGAAAAATTAATGCAAACCACTATTGCTAAAAAAACTAAGAAACTCGCGAAGGACATCCGTGAATTTAAACTTGAGAAGGTCTTTCCGTATATTACGGATGATTTTGTAGAGGCCATTAATAAACAATCTACATTCAAACGTTCACAGGGTAGTAAGAAAAGAGGGGTTTCATTTTCCACTACAGGCAGTAGTGGCTCAGACAATTAGGCCACACAGAACCAACAACAGCAGTTTAGCTATCTCCAACAATACCCTCCCCCTTTTTTAGGCAGAGGAGGGATGGGAATACCACAATGGGGTCCCCCGTGGTTTCAACCATGTTTCCCAATGCGGAGACCATGGGGCAGGAGGCGCCGAACTCGGTAAATTACTCAAGATCTCAAATTCCTATTTTCAATTTGGCAAAATTAGACATGAATCAATTCCAACTGTCTGTTTTATCGAAGGGTATTTAATTTGTCCCAACAACAGGGACTAATTGGTACTCTTTAGAGACAGAAGTCCGAAGATTTTTACGAACAATTAGATTTTTAAAAAAATGTCAGGTCCTTCCGGAAAAAATACCAGTTCAAGATTCAGGACTTCGATGTCCATCTTCTTTCACACCCCAGGACAACCAGATGCCAAAGGAAATTCTGACTTTTGTGAATTGTGTTCTTAAAGATTTACTTATCTCAAAAACAAAAATACTAAAACGTTTTTCAAATATAACTTATCTATGGAAGAGAATTCAGCTCTCAATGATTTGGCAGCCAATAAAAGCATAGTTATAAAACCGGCAGACAAGGGTGGCGGGATAGTTGTTATGACCAACACCCAATACCTTGAAATGGTCAACAATTTATTAGAGGACACAGCCATTTATAGAAAATTAAAGAAAGACCCAATGAAAGAAATTAAAGCAGAAATTGAAGAAGCAGTGAAATACGCTTTTGAACGTGACTGGATTACAGATAACGAATGCAAATTTCTGACTACTAGCCAGGGACGTACCCCAACTCTATATGCATTACCTAAGATTCACAAAAACTCATCCAATCCCCCTGGCAGACCCATAGGATCAGGGTGTGGCTCTATACTAGAACCCCTATGCAAATTCATTGATATCTTCCACAAGCCCATAAGCATTCAAACAAACACATATTTGAGTGATACTATGAATACAATTCAGATATTTGCAAACTTAAGCTTGGATCCCTAAAAACAAATACTAGTTACTATGGATATATCGTCCCTTTACACAAGCATTCCTCAGGCGCATGCTCTGGAATCCATGCAGCAATAATTAACAAATTTTGATTTACAAGAGCGAGTTCCAATAAATTTCATAATGGAACTATTGGAAATTGCACTCTGCAAGAACTATTTCAAATTTAATGGTACATTTTTTCTTCAAACAAAAGGAACAGCGATGGCCGCAGCTTTCGCCCCAGGTCTGGCTATCCTATTCATGTCTAAATTTGAGGGAGACCATATCCTCTGTGAAACCAACCCTTTATTCAAATCCATTAAAAACTGGAAGCGATATATTGATGATATTGTTTTTATCTGGGAAGGTCAAGAAGCTGAGCTGCACTCCTTCAAGGAGTGGCTTAACCAGGTTGATAGCAATATTCAATTCACAATGGAATATTCAAGCCACCATATCATTTTCCTGGATCTAGAAATCAAACATGAGGAAGGCAAACTCAAATGTGGTCTCCACCGAAAAGAGAGTGCAAGGAACACACTCATACATTATAACAGCCATCACCCTCGTCATCTTAGGGATAACCTTCCCTATGGGCAGTACCTGCGCATAAGAAGAAATTGCACCAACCTTTCAGACTTTCATGAAAAAGCATATGAATTAGATATAAGACTGAAAGAAAGAGGTTACCCAAAAAAATGAATCAGCCGCTCACGCAAGCGGGCTCGATTCACGGACTGTGAGTCTTTATTAACAGCTAAAACCCTGACATCGGACAACAGTAAGATGACATGCGATCTTACCCATGGATCATAGACCTTTAAGATAAAGAATATTATTCTTAAACATTGGGATATTGTGAAATTAAACTTACTGGATGAATCCTGTCCCTGTTTTGCTCTAAAAAGAACAGCAAATGTACGGGATAAACTGGTACACTCCAGCTTTCAAAAACAGTCACCCAGGACTGGCCTCTGGGACCTAAGATGGGCAAAAGACCACCATCCATGCAGTGCATGCTGAGCATCCACCTTCACAAAGAAAATCAAAGAATTCTGGATTGGTGAACGCATATGGACTGTACCTACTTTGTCAAACTCTAAGACTAAACAAGTTGTTTACTGTATCGAGTGTCCATGCGGACTTAGATACGTGGGACAAACGACCGAGCCGTACATATTAGAATAGCTGAACACCGGTCCCGTATCAGGTGCAAAACAACTACAGCACCGCTTGTAACTCATTACCTGGCATTAAAACACTTACCCAACGACATTCTGTGGTGGGTGCTAGATGTAGTAAAAAACTCATCAATACATCCAGATGCTTGCTTGAGAAAGAAGCATGTTGGATTTATCGGATGGAAACACATACTAAAGGGCTTAATGAGGAATTCATTCCACCCCTTTAAGAACCCTTAAATTCTTGGCAAAGCCAGTCCTCTCACCAGCGCCAACAGCAGCTCACATTCATCTCTATTGGGTATCCTCACCCCATATATACTGTCTGTTGGTTGAAGGTCCAATCCGCTATCAATGGAATGTCTATACACTATCAACAGTAATCCTGTTGGTTATCAAGCTGCATATCTGGTCTTTAAGCGACAATTACAATCGCATTGATATGGTTACAATTAGAAATCCTAACAAGCCGATTCCTGTTTTATAACAGAAAGATCTTTTTGTAAAAATATGGCAGTTAAATTATGCATACAATTCTTGTTACAGCTGAGAGTAGCTAAGCCATTAGCATATACATTAAGTGTCTACCTCACGCCGGCACATTAGGACATGAGCGGCACTCACCATTCGATCCTTAACTCTCGAAGCTCAATATTTAAATTGGACATATGGTGGCTGCAAAAATATATATTATATTCATTACTTGTTTGTTAAACAACAAGAAAATATTCACCATTCTTCCAAAACGCGGCGGGCACATTAACGAAACAACTGTTTACATGTTGCCTTGGATAAAGGGCTATGTATCCACAGGAAGTTATGCTAGTACCCAATCAGGAGAAGCACAGGCCCAAACAGGTAGTAACTAACCAATCAGGAGTAGGCTACGTCACTACAGGAAGAAGGCATATTAGACGTACTCCTTTGCGAGTCACCGTGTGAGTTGAATCATTGCTGCACTGCCAGATCCACCGTCAATGAGATACATTGACACAAAGGTAAGCATTATGCACCATATTCGAATGCGTTACTTTAGAATTTTACGCATCAGTAGACCATATTTCGAAGGGATTGTGTCCTCCGACGTATTCCTTATCTATGATATTTGTATCTCTAGCTTGCTGGCCTCGGAATTTTTTTTCCCAGTAGAGGGCGCTGTGCGTCGACGTCCGTCGAGTAGGCGCTCCTCGACGGCCACCGTATCGACGCCGACGTCATCATGCCTATAAATGGCCACGCGCAGCGTCCGTTGCTCACTTCCGTTTTTCCGCGCTTCGTGTGCCTCCGAATACCGTTGCTCAGTTCATCAGTCGATATATATTCATATTTCCTCGAGAAAACGGACTCGTACTCGATGGCTTCCTCCTCCGACCCGACGACTCCTCGGTCCGGTTTCAAAAAATGCCGAGACCAGTGTTCGGAGTGTGAGGAATGCCTATCCATGACGGCGAAAGCCTTGAAGGAGCGTAAGGGGAAGCTCGAGAGAGGTAAGTCAATTTTAACTTCCTCAAAAGTTTCCACGGTAGAGTCGAGACATTTGTCTCCTCACCGTCGAAAGCATTCTCGGTCTAGGTCTCGAAGTGGCTCCCACCACTCGTCGAGGTCTAGACACTCGAAAAAAAGACAAAGAAGATCCCCTTTATCGTCGTCTTCTAGTTCCCCTGAAATAGTAAATTGCCCCACAAAACACAGCTCTCAAGCTGAGTGGGAGGAATTCAGAAAAAAGATGCTAAGCGTCTTCGAGAAAGCGGCCTCGTCCCCCTCGAAGTCAGCTGAGGGTGATACCCCGGGTGAAAAGCCCAAAAAATCTAAACGCCGCGAGTCGAAGCACCCGGCGAAAGAGTCGACCCGAAAGCGCCATGAGCCATCGGGAAGTAAAGCATCTTCGACGCCATCGTCGAAAGCCCCTTCGAAGCATAGATCGGCACCATCGACGCCGTTATCGAAGGGTTCTTCGACACATCCGTCGACGCCGACATCGACGCCTATAAAAGAAAGACCCACGGCTACTCCACAGCCAACGGTTACACCGAGAGCCTCCAACACGACGTTGAGAACGTCGTCGACATCCTCGAGCAGGATTCCAATCCTCTCAGTTCTTCGAGGCCTCTTCCAGTTTTCTCGACGCCTTTGTCGGCGCCTTCGAAGATTTTTACATCGGCATCGACGACATCAACCTTTTCAAGGCCTCTGATGATGGCTCCCTCTGCCTTAGAGATGGGTTTTATACCATTTCACAGACCAGAGCATCCCCCATTAACTTCAATTTTTGAAGAAAGGGAAGATTCTGACCATAAAGGCCTTTTGGGCTGCAGAGGACCACATTACCTGAACCAGAGACTTTTGCCTCTGAGGAAAGAAGGTTGAAAGACCTTCAGGATGCATTACAGGAAGCAAGTGGCCTAGACACTTCCCCAGAAGTGGAATTTGTCAAACCAGACCCAGGGGAACATGCTGATACCCCTTATAGAACCCTAATGTCAAGAATTATGGAGTTCATGGGTTGGTCTGCGCCTTCACCTGTTTTTCAACAGGATGACCTCACAGATATTCTGGATAAAGATCCTCCTGTGGTTCCCTTTCATTCTGCTTTACAAAGAAAGATTTTAACTAACTGGGAAACTCCTGAAGTTGTCCATGCGGTTAACAAGAAGTTGTCAGTGAAATATAGGGTATCTGCTGCTGACCCTGAATACCTATCTAAGCACCCTACTCCAGAGAGTCTTGTGGTCAAGGCTGCAACTTCATCAGGCAGTACTTCTGCTTACCCCACTGCTCCTCAGGATAGGGATGATAAAAAATATGATGCCATGGCTAAGAAAGTCTTCTCAGCCTGTAGCATGGCTTTAAAATCTATTAATTCAACTTGTATGCTCGCTAGGTTCAGCCACACTCTTTGGGAGTGTGCTTCATCGGCGGCTGACTGCATACCGGAAGGATAAGAAAGGGACGCATTTTTAAATATCATCAGAGATGGTAAAGATGCAATGTGTGAGTCCCTTCAAACTGGCATTGATTCTGCTGACAGTATCAGCAGGGCCATGGCGGCAAGTACCACAATCCGCAGGCATGCGTGGTTGAGAAAGTCCGGCTTTGCTTCTGACGTACAGGCCAGACTTTTAAATATGCCCTTTGATGGTTCTTCCCTATTTGGTAAAAAGCCGGATGACAGTTTGGAAAAACTACAAACATCTAAAGCAGCAGCTAAGTCACTAGGAGCTGCAATCCGACAAACTAATTTTCGTCCCTCAGGATCCTCTTGGAGAGGAAGGTCCTTTCGCTATTATTCCTCATATGGAAGAGGCAGAGGACGGCCGACTCAAAGAGGCCAAGGAAAATGTACCCGTGGTGGACGGGGTAAAGGAAAGAAAGCCGCATCAGCAGAAGCAGGAGCCGCATTACCTTCGGCAACTGCATCAGCCGCTCCCAAACCACTCTGAGGTCTCCCATCACAAGACACCTGTAGGGGGCAGGTTAACTCACCATCTGACGGAATGGCAGGCTATTACGTCAGATGCTTGGGCATTGGAGACAGTTGCCCAAGGTTACTGCCTGCCTTTTCTAAGCATCCCTCAGAGACATCCACCGGGGAACAGCTCTCTGAAAGTACCGGATCCGCTCCTCTTGCAGGCAGTTGTAGACCTGCTAGAGAAAGGTGCCATAGAACCGGTACCTGTAGCGGACAGGAACAAGGGCTGGTACTCCCCCTACTTTCTCATACCAAAGAAAGACGGAGGACTGAGACCAATCCTGGACTTACGAGAATTGAACAAGTTCCTCAGGAAGGACACGTTCAAGATGGTAACTCTCTCTCAGATCCTTCAGGCCCTCCAGCTTCAGGACTGGTTGGTATCTCTGGACCTTCAGGATGCTTATTTCCATGTGCCTATCCATCCCAAGCACAGGAAGTACCTGAGGTTCGCAATTGGCAACTCTCATTATCAATTTCGAGTTCTGCCATTTGGGCTGACCTCCGCCCGAGGGTCTTCACCAAGCTAATGTTGGTTGTGGCTGCAAGTCTAAGGAGGGAAGGGATTCACGTCTACCCCTATCTGGACGATTGGTTGATCAGAGCAGTTTCTTCGGAACAAGCTCGGATCCAACTAGATTATGCCTGCCACTCCCTTCACAGGCTGGGCTTCTCCCTCAATTTAAAGAAGTCACAGATGATACCATCACAGAGACTCTAGTTCATTGGAGCAGTCCTGGACACGTCCCTGGGAAAAGCCTCGCCACCAGAGGTGAGGGCTCAAGATATTCTGCAGATGGTCACCAGATTTCAAAATGCCCAACGTCTCCCAGCCTACGACTTTTTGAGGTTGCTAGGCCTCGTGGCATCCTGCATATTCCTTGTGCCAGAGGCTCGCCTGAGAATGAGATGCCTTCAGTGGGCACTGAGGACTCGGTGGTCACAATTCTCAGGGAGGATGACAGATCTCCTCCGGATTCTGGACAAGGTAGCCCACGACCTTCAATGGTGGGCCTCTCCAGAGAACATCTTGAAAGGAGAACTGTTTTGGCAACCATGGCCGGAGATAACAGTAGTCACAGACGCCTCACTCACGGGGTGGGGAGCCCATGCCAACGACTTGACCATCAGCGGTCGTTGGTCTCCATCGGAGTCCAGACTACACAACAACCTGTTGGAGCTGAGAGCCATCAGACTGGCACTGAAGGCTTTTCTGCCGTCTGTACGGGGGATAAACGTCCTGATAATGACGGACAATACAGTGGCCATGCACTACCTCAACAAAAGAGGAAGCGTAGGGTCACTGCCACTGTGCAGAGAGGCGATGAAGCTCGGTTTTGGGCAATTCAGGAAGGAATCTCTCTATCGGCAATTCACCTAGCCGGAGAGAAGAACTTGACAGCGGACGCTCTGAGCAGGCAGAACAGTCTCCCACGAATGGGAGATAGCTCTGGAAGTCCTTCAAGAGATCTTCGCCCTTTGGGGAACCCCTCAAGTGGATCTGTTTGCCACCAGTATCAACAGGAAGTGCAACAGATTTTGCTCAAGGGAATTTCCCCCGAGAGGAGTTCGTAGTGGACTGGGAGTTCCCACTTCTGTACGCGTTTCCTCCGGTCCCTGTCATTCCTCAAATGATCAGGAGGTTGAGAAGGTTTCGGAAGACCATGATCCTAATTGCCCCGGATTGGGCCAGGAGAACGTGGTACCCGGACCTTCTAGACATGTCCATCTGTCCTCCAATTCGTCTACCGTACAGAGAGGATCTTCTCTCGCAGAAGAGATGTCAGGTTCTCCATCCAGCCATCAAGACCCTCAGCCTTCACGCTTGGTATCTGAAAGGTTGAGGTACAAGGATTGGGACCTTCCAGATGATGTCATGGAGGTGTTGCTTTCGGCCAGAAGACCGGCAACTAAGACTCTATACCGCTGCCGTTTGAATATATTTTGCAGCTGGTGCAGAGAAAAGAATATCGAACCCTTTTCATGTGGTACACCTGCGGTGTTATCCTTCTTACTTTATTTGGCAAATTCGGGCCTTCAAATTGGCACTATTAAGGGCTATCTCGCAGCGCTATCGATCTTTAAGCGCACTGCAGAGGAGCCATCGTATTTCAAAATTCCATTGGTAATACAATACCTGAAAGGTCTAACTAATGTTTACCCTCCAAGACCATTCCAAGTTCCCTTATGGGACTTAAATCTAGTTTTAAACTTCCTAAAAGGTGCTCCTTTTGAACCACTCCACTCTTGCTCATTGAAGTTTCTCACCCTCAAAACTGTTTTATTGGTAGCATTAACATCTGCTAGAAGGGTTATCGAGATACAAGCCCTGTCTTGTAAACCTCCTCATACAACTTTTCACAAGGACAAAGTAGTGCTACAGGTGAAGCCTAACTTCCTCCCAAAGGTAGTTGCGGAATTTCACATTACTCAGAAGATTACTCTACCTTCATTCTATCCTCCTCCCCATCCGGGGAAAGATGAAGAGAGACTACACAGGCTGGACCCTAAGCGAGCCTTGAGTTTTTATATCAGTAGACTTGCTAAAATTAGACAAGCAGACCAACTCTTTGTAGGTTACGCAGGACATAAGTTAGGATTACCAATAACCAAACAAACCATCTCCAGATGAATTATTTTAGCCATTCTGGAATGCTACAAACTGGCAGGGAAAGAGCCCCCTCAAAATCTAAGGGCTCATTCGACCAGGGGTATCGCAGCATCCTCAGCTCTTCAAAGAGGGGTACCAATTAGAGACATATGTGCGGCTGCCACATGGTCGTCCGCACATACCTTTACCAAATTTTATAGTCTGGATTCCTCCTCTAGTCAAGAGACTAGATTTGGCAAAGCTGTGTTACACTCTGTTCATTCTTAAAGGGTAATATGGCATCTCTTACTCCCGTCTCCAATCACATACCACTGCTATGGGAGTCTATCATAGATAAGGAATACGTCGGAGGACACAATCCCTTCGAAGAACAAGTTACTTCTTACCTTGTAACGTTCTTTCGTTGGGATGTTCCTCCGACGTATTCCTTATCGCCCCTCCCATCCATCCCCGCAGTAACATTTCCCTTGTGGTTGCAGCTTACGCTCCTTCAAGGGTAGTAACCATTCATACAATAACTACTTTACTCTACAAAACGGAACTGAGCAACGGATGCTGCGCGTGGCCATTTATAGGCATGATGACGTCGCCCTCTACTGGGAAAACATTTTCCGAGGCCAGCAAGCTGGAGATACAAATATCATAGATAAGGAATACGTCGGAGGAACATCCCATCGAAAAGAACGCTACAAGGTAAGAAGTAACTTGTTCTTCAATCTGGTCTCGCACCATTATTTAGATAACAGGTGCCTTTGATCTTTTCAGGCTACTAGTCAATCGTCTGGTTTGAGTTTACGGCATAGCTAGCATTTTACGTCACTAAGACTGCGTAGGCGCTGTCTCAGAACCTACCGCTATTGAAAACTATGAACATGAAAAGACGTACTGCACGTATATTCAAATGCGCTATTGAAGAACCTCATGCATCAAGAGACCACATTTTAATCTGGTTTCATGGCACTAGTTGGACATTAGTCGTTCCCCTTGGGTTACTGGCTAACTGTCCCTCTTGCGCTAATTAATGCTTAGCGTTGCAGCTCATGTTTGCCTATACATATTATCACGGCCAAGCAATTACGTTACCATGATTCTGAAGCCATTTTCCTCTATCATTTTTCCAGGATTCATTTTCTGAGACATACCCGCCGCAAGAATATCAATAAAATTATTTTGGACTCTGGCATGAGAAAGAAAACCTAAACCTTCACAAATTGAATGACTGCTCTTGAATAATACAGATGCATCTGTGACGAACACAAACAAACGGTACTTTTAGAGACAAATACATTTAGTAATTAAGAAAAAAGAAACTTCTTGTACCTATTAATTCAAAGGTCACTTACATGTATTCAGGAAACTCTGCCAATGTAGTATGAAGAACTGAAAACACGGGCACTGACTCTTCAACATGCTGGAATGCGCATGCTGGTAACGACAGGTCTCTTTCTGGGATAAACTGCTCCTGTTTTTTCCTCACCAACTAATGTGGTACGATTCTCTTTCCGGAGTTTATAAATAAGAAGCCATCAGCTTACTTAACACCAAATGTATAACATAAACCTTTGTAGCTAAACACAGCCAATACGAAACTCTCAGGATTCTTCCTTTCTTTGTGTTTGCCTCCCTTACAGGGATTGTTACCCTAAAAATCTGCCCCGCGGAAGGCGTGTATTTGAAATTTAGGCCCCACAGGTGGTCTCGCCGAAACGTATACAGGTCAACATCAAAGAAAAACTTTCTCAGTTTTCCATGAACTTGGATCACAGTATTTCAGACCCTGAAGTCAACTACCAATTGTTGTCTTCTACGTAGGCAAACCTGTCTAATAATTCATATAGATAAACTTGAACAATTTACAAATAATTTATTTTGCACTAACCATATTATAAACTGTTTTTGCTGTTTCATTGTTTATTGTTGTCTAAATGTGTAATGTTTTCGTTTACATAGGTTGCTTTCACAAAACTGTTTCCCAAAAAAAGAAAAATATTTTCTTTGCATTTCATTGTCTATATCTGTCTCATTTTAAGTTTTATTTGGCAACTACATTGTTTAGAACCCCTTGGGTTCTTATCATTATTGCTTTCATTGCAAACTATTTGCATTAATTTTTCTTGTCAACATGGAATAAAATTGCCAAGATTTAATACGTTTTCAATTTCTTTCTTTTTTCTGCTGACTGTGCACTTTAACTTCAAAGGGTTAATGTACACGGATATTTAGGATACCAAATATAAAGACTAACCGAATTTATTTCATTTTTGGGGCTAAATAACAATTTTATTAGCAGCTTTTTGGAATTTAACGTACGCATACTTTCAGACCCCCACCATAAACTGCATCACTAGGGGCAAACCCCTTTTTTTGTTACCAGACCCATGCTGGAGAACAACAATTACAGGTAAGTAACTTGTTCCTTAATCTCAATTTCATTACAGTAAAGAATGTCCTCCTTCCACTGTTCTATTTTGAGGGATTTCCTCCTCCCCCATACCATCGCCACCCTCCTCTTTGCCAATAACAACGTCAGACCAGCCAACCTCTGTACATGCTCTGCAATTTGACCAGTGTATCCCAGAAAGGCCACCCCCGGCGTCGGATCCACCCTCCACCCCGATAATAACACTAATGATATCAAAGACCTCCTCCCAGAAATGTAACACTGGTGTGCACCTCCATGCCACATGCAGAAATTCCGCAGGCGAAGCTGCACATCAAGCACACTTATATAAAATGCATGTCAAATCTGAGGTGTATAATAAAATTGGTGTAAATATTTAAAATGCACTAGCTTAAATCTGCTATTAAGAGCTATTTTCCGAGTTTGTGCATAACAGTATCAGTAAGGTTGCAACCAAGAGCCGCCTCCCATTTGTCCCGGGACGTCTCCGCCCACTGCACCTTAGTATCCACTATTGTACAATAGAGGCTGGACACAAGACTGCCCACATCAACCGCCCCAATCACCCCATCCAAAATGATAGCCACCTCCGGTGAACCTGGAAATATCAGCAACAGTTCCTTCAAGGAGTTTCTCAACCGGAATTACAAAAATAAATCTAGAGACGTAACATTCTCCCTCTCCTTGCATGCAGCTACAGAGAGAAACTGCCCTCTGGGAAATCAATCCTGAAATGTAGAGCTACCAAGCTTTCCCATACACTGCGTGAACCCAGGTTTGCTGGTCAGTGTTAATGTCAGAATATGTGAAACCAGTAGTTTAGGAGAATAGAAGACATCCCCCTCCCCTTATCTTCAATGTGCACCCAGCATCACCGCCCTCAGTAATGCCAGAGCCTCCAGCACCCTCTCTATTTCCACAGGCCTCTTGTCTGAGCCAGAAATAAACCAATATGCCAGAAACGATGCCTGGGCCCGGCCGCATCATAGTATGGCTCGAAGTCAGGTAGTGCCAATCCTCCTCGATCTAGCGGAGCAATCAACTATCCCCACTGCATGCAAGGTTTTTTAACCACACATATACATTGAGACACAACCAATTGCACATCTCTAAAATAATACCTAGTCAGTGCCAGCGGCACATTCGAAAAGACATAAAAACTGTGGCAGCAGGACCATTTAAACCATGGAAATCCTCGCATAGAGGGTAAGGGTCTGTCCCATACACTTCTGAACCACAACTTTGGCCTGCTTCAAGACCTTCCCATAGTTAGGTTCATACAAAATATCCGGGAAGCGAGCTATATCTATACCCAGATAGTGGGCGCAAAACATGCGCCACTGAATATGTAGGCCATCATTGTACTGCACAGTGCGATCATTAAGCGGAAAAAGAACTGACTTCATAGTATTCATTTTCAATCCTGAGAAGATCCCAAATTCCAAGACATCAGTCAAAATCGGCAACATGCTTAGCCTGAGGTCTTTGACATAGAGTACCATATCATCTGCATATATTTAGGCACCACCAACATTTGGTTGTACATCTCTATCGCCCTATGCAGATGTTTATCTCTAATTAATTCTGCCAATGGCTTAATCGCTAAGGCAAATAACAAAGGCGAGAGAGGACACCCCCTGATGTGTACCTTAACCAACGACACCACCAGTCAGCTGACCATTCACTCTAATTCTGGTATTCGGAAAAGCATAAAGCATAAAGCAAAGAAACCATCTGTCGTAGTACTGCAAACAAAAAGGGGCATTCCACTGAATCAAACACCTTCTCGGCATCCAACAACGCAGCCACAATATGTTTATCCTGACTCACTGCTGACATCAGAGGTAGAGCGGATGCTAAACGCGCAGCCAGAAGCTTAGCTAAGATCTTATTATCTAGGTTAATGAGCCAAATCAGACGATAAGAAGAACACTCCTATGCGGCTTTCCCAGGCTTCAACAATGCAGTGATCATTGCTTCCAGACAGTTTCCCATCTAGCAAGGTGTGCTCATACACCTCAAACAAATGTGACTCCAGGATCATTGCAAACTGCTTATAAAAGTCTGCCATAAGGCCATATTGGCCAGGGGCCTTCCCCAAACAAAGAGATTTAATCGCTTGCAGGATTTCTTGTAACATGAAGGGTTGACAAAACCACTCCCTCTCTGCAGCTTCACACCTGTATAGGGACACCTGGTCGAGAAACGTATCCATGTCGTGCTGCAAAGCTTGACACAGTGAAGAGTAATGGCATGTGTAAAAACCCCCAAACTCCTGGAGAATAACCTTATCTGTGAGTTTCGGAACCCCATGTGCTTCCTTAACCACTGCAATGTGTGCTCCGAGTGTATCAGCTTTAGCCAACCTAGCTAACAATGTGCCGGGACGTTGCCATTCCTCATACCCCGTTTGGCGGTCTATCAGTCAGCATCCAGGCTGGATTCTTTTTTGATTTTGGATAGGGTGTTGGGATGGGTGACTGAGGTCACAAGCACTCTGTCGGATCACAGGCTGGTGGTATTGGGGCTTGATCTTCCAGTGTAGGATCGTGGGAGACCTGCCTGAGTGTTTAAAAACAGAGGTCTGTCTGATGTTGTGTTTCGGACGGCTATTATGTACACTATTAGGAATTCTTTTAGGGAAAATGTTTGATAGTTCTCCTCATACACAGTGCTAATGAACACCTTTAAATGTGTGGTGGGAGGGGAGTGTATATCCAGAGAATCTGGTATTTTGAGAACAATTAGGAAAGAGCTAACAGTGAGGCAGAAATTAGACAGATACAGAATGAGACTGGCTATGTGGGATACTCGGTGGCACAGAAAATGGCTCAGGATGAGCTGGATACTTTTCTTGCTGCAGCTCAGCGGGAAGTGAAGTTTCTGAGGAGGTAATTGGCGGTTCGGCAGTACGGGGAATGGCAACTGTTAGGGAGAATTCTCAATATGTGCTAATTTCCCTTACCTTTTGAGACCCCCAGCAACTTTTCTGGATTTCTAGGATTTACATTTTTTACCTGGAAAGAGTGAGCGTTTTTTCCCACTCGTTCATGTATTTTGATGTGTGTTTTACTATTGTGTTCTTTGGTCATGGAGTTTTTAAACAACTGCATAGGCATCATCTTTTTCTGTGTGTCATACAGCACCTTCAGTGCAGTGGCACAGGGTTGTCTTTCAGACTTCCCAAGGTTTAAATACCTTCTCTGGGACTGACTACTGTCTCCCAGAGCATGTAAAGTTAAATTGACTTTACTAGTCTCTTTACATTTACTGACCCAGCACACACTATCTTCCTATAGAGTGCTGGAGGGGTTGCTTAGCTTCCCCTGAATCAAAACACTTATGTAACAGTAAATTGTTACCCTTACCTACTTTAAATGGATGGTGGCAGTGGTTTAGATCAAACTACCATGATTTTTCCTGACTGCTAACAAAGGTAGCTAAAAATCGGGTCAGCCATGTTTTTCAATATGGCGCCCAAGACCTATCTGTAAAAACAGACTCCGGTCATCTTTTTTTGCCATTTCTTTTAGGAACGTTCCTTCTTATGTTTGTCTCTGCGCACCAAACCAGGTTTGGTCCCTTTGTTTGTTGGCCTTTGGCAGGCTTCAGAGCTGAAGCCCTCCTCTGGTGCCTGAGTGTCTGGGGTGGACAGAATGTGAGGGAGGTGCCCGAAACTCCCTGTGCTTAGTCTCCTATGAGACCTGGCGTGATTCGCTGTGTGAGTGACAGCCAGGCTGGAATGAATGGGGGAAAACTGTTTAAAAGCAGCTCTCTGGGACTTGGAAAGCAGAGTCGACCAATGGAACGAAAGAACCGAAGACGAGCGGAAGGAAGAGGACTGCTGCAACTCCTGGATGACCGGTGAAGCCCTGCTGCAGGTCCGAATTGCCTGAAACTCCTTTCGACAGAGAAGCCCTTCAAGGTTAACTTCTTCCCTTGAGTTTGGTGGGAACAACCAACTCGCAAGCCACCTGGACACCGTCCCCATCTGGTCGAATTTTCATCAGAGTGCTGTTGAAAACCGGATAGCCAGAGGAAAGGAAACCAGCTCGTGGACTATTAAGGCACTCACAACTTAAACCAATGTCTTGCTTTTGGCCTCATCCCTGGTTAGTGCAGGAACCTCCCAACGTCCTCCTTCTTGTCCCCACGACTGAAGCTCAGGAACAGCGAGATCTGCTCGAACTGCCAGGAACAACTGCCTCAGCTACAGCTCTTCTTCATTAACAAGGTACTGTGCAAACGCGGTCCGGAAACCTTTTTGGCCATCGAGAAAGTGCGTGAAACTTTCCTCAACTACGAAGGATTGTCCTTCCCTTAACATTCGTCAAACTTTTTAGCCAAATTCTTCTAACCTCTGTTGCAAAGTCTTAACCGTTATCTACCAGAACTGTGCTATCCTATACAAGAGACTCTGAACCACTGACTTTGGCCCAGGCCTATTGAGAAGAATTGCTGGTTGTATTTAACTGAAACCCTTTGCCCTGCCTATAAAACGTATGTGGGCTCTCTATTCTTATAAACTTGTCTTTTTACTCCTTTAATAAGTATCTGAAGTGCCATTTTGCTCCCACTTCCTTTGGAGCTAAACTTGTTCATTTACTTACCGGTTGTATTTTTGTGGTTTATTAGTGTGTGATATTGAGCTGCTTATGCTAGTGTAATGTTTTGTAACTGACTGAGTAAATAAATGTATATTCTTTTACCAAGAAACCTTGAGTAAGTGTATATTTGAATCACTGTATTTGTTGGCCCTTTGTGTAACTTGTTCTACTGCTCACTTAAACTTTTGAGATAAGTCTGGCTACTCAGCCATCGCTACCACTTTACTGTGTAGTACAGGCTTGTACCAAAGGTGAATTTGTGCTTACACTTGTAGTCCTAATTGCCTGTAGTGTTCCCAAAGGGTACTGCTGCCTAACAGCAACGTCCAGCCAGATTGTTAGATAGGGCAGCTAAAGCGCATACACCATGAGCACACATCACAGTGGTTAAGGATGCACATGAGGTTTCGAAATTTGCAGGTAAGGATAGTCTCCATTCGTTTTGGGGTTTTTACACACGCCTTTACTCTTCATGGAGTCAAGTTCGCAGCTCGACATAGATACGTTTCTCAACCAGGTATCCCTATACTGGTGTATAGCTGGGGAGAGGGAGTGGTTTTGTCAACCCTCCACATTACAAGAAATCCTGCATTACAAGAAAGCTCTTTCTTCAGTGAAGGCCCCTGGCCCAGATGGACTTATAGTGGACTTTTATAAGCAGTTTGCATCGATCCTGGGGCCGCACCTGTTAGAGGTGTATGAGCAGGCCTTGCTAGATGGGAAACTGTCTGAATCTATGCGGGAAGCCGTGGTCACTGTATTGTTAAAGCCCGGGAAAGCAGCAGTTGAGATTTGGCTAATTCACCTATATAATAAGATCTTGGCTAAGCTTCTGGCTGCACGTTTAGCGGCCGCTCAACCTCTTATCGAC
This sequence comes from Ambystoma mexicanum, assembly GCF_040938575.1. Lineage (NCBI taxonomy): Eukaryota > Metazoa > Chordata > Amphibia > Caudata > Ambystomatidae > Ambystoma > Ambystoma mexicanum. Next base: position 619,948,188 of record NC_090935.1, on the reverse strand, counting down.
TGCAGCATATCTTTGGACTGATGTTAGCACTGAGTCAGGATGAACCTATTTTGGCTGCCTTGTTGGATGCCGAAAAGGCGTTTGATTCGGTGGAATGGCCCTTTTTGTTTGCAGTATTATGACGGATGTGAATGGTGCAGGGATTTATTTCTATGGTTTCCCTGCTTTATGCTTTTCCGAATGCCAGAATTAGAGTGAATGGTCAGCTGATTCTAGTCGTGCCATTGGGTAGAGCTACATGTCAGTGTCCTCTCTCGCCTTTATTTGTCTTAGCGATTGAGCCATTGGCAGAATTAATTACAGATAAACATCTGCATAGGGGGATACAGCTGTAAAGCCACAAGTTGGTGGTGTCTGAATATATGCAGATGACATGATGCTCTATGTCAAAGACCCCGGGTTAAACCTGTTTCCGATTATGACTGATGATTTGGAATTTGGGGTCTTCTCTGTATTGAAAATGAATACTACGAAGTCAGTTCTTTTTCCGCTTAATGACCGCACTGTGCATTACAATGATGGCCTAAATGTTTAGTGGCCGATGGATTGCACCGACTAACTGCGTATAAATATAGCTTGCTCTGCAGATATTTCACATGAACCTTACTACGGAAAGGTCTTGGAACAGGCCATGGTTGTGTTTCGGAAATGTATGAGACTGCCCCTTACCCTGTTTGGGAGGATTTCCATGGTTAAAATGGTCCTGCTGCTGCAGATTTTATATGCCTTTTCGAATATGCTGCCAGCACTGCCTAGATCTTACTTTAGAGCTGTGCAATCGGTTGTCTCAATGTGAGTAAACAACCTTGCATGCGGTAGGGGAAGCTGATAGCTCCGCTAGATCAAGGAGGATTGGCACTACCTGACTTTGAGGCATACTATGATGTGGCACAAGCATCGTTTCTGGCATTTTGGTTTATTGCTGGCTCAGACAGGAGTCAAGTGGAAATAGAGAGGGCTCTGGTGGCTCCGGCATTACTAAAGACTATGATGCTCACTGCTCCTGACTAAGCCAAAGAATATGGTAGGGCGTAGGTGCATTTTAAGGGGAAGGGGGGTGTCCTCTATTCTCCTAAACTACTGGTTACTTATATTCTGACATTACCACTGACCAGCAAACCTGGGTTCACGCTAACTTCTCTGCATGTCATGTAATTTATGAATCTATTGTTTCCTCTGGCAAGTATTGTTTTCTCTGGCAAGTTGGTAGCTATCAGCGGTGGACTGATACGATTAAAGCAGACCCGGTAAGAATTAGGTATTTATGCACACTGTCCCGAATGGCTGAAGGAATGCAAAAAAGTAAGGACACACTAAGAAACAAGTGCACCCACTGGATTAGGCACATAAGAGGGTGCTAGTCCATTCTTTGTAAAGATATCATTGACTGTGTTAGGAAACCAATGCCGCTCTTAAGTGCAGGAGACTACGTCCAAATTAATTTGAGAAATAACTAATTAGCCCAAGGCCTCATGGCTATAGAGTATGTAATGTATCCACCAAGAGGCTCTCTAATCGGATTAAGGCCTAAACTCCTATTTTGCAATGGCACCAATCTCAGTATATTACGGACCTGCAACAAACTATTTTGGCCAGTTGGATTGCCTACCAATCTGAGGCAGTGCGGATTGCAAGCTCTGTTCTCCCACAGCCACCCACAGAGAGAGTAACAGATGTAGATCTGGAGGCAGTAGAATGACGCCCAAAAGATTCCCTCAGTCTGATAACCTGGAATGTAGCAGGTTTAGGAAAAAACCTTAAAGACGAGGCATGGCTTAACTTTATGCGCAAACATCAAATAATACACCCTTAAAAGGACAGAAAGAGCTGCCTAGTGGGGGACTGTGGACTTGGAATAATGTTGAACAAAACTGGGTGGTAGATATATATGAAAAAGGATCAGCTGACTTATAACAACTGCATAGAAAGGTCGACACGGGGCACCACCTTCTCTTATTGAACATCTATGATAGACCAGATAAATTACCTGGGGCTACGATGATTCTAAAGGCAAAATATATTACTGATAATTGGAATCTGCAAAAAGCAGATTCCAATTCAAAAGCATGCACACGTTCTCTTGGTTGGATTTTTCAACCTCCAATTCGAGCCCCTGGAAGAATTAATGGAAGAGGAGAACCTAGAATGGGATAGCATGGGACTTCCCAGAACTGTTATCAATATCTCCCAGTCATACACACAAACAAGCTATGGAAGTTGCTCGCATTCTGTATAGTGTAGAATTGAGAGCTTGTAATGCAAGGCGTAAAAACAATCAACCAGCAAAATCGACCTTATAGAGCAATAATAAATCGTCCCCCATTAACATCATTCTCATCCAAGCACGTGAATGGGCATTTGTGGAGAACTTTGCGATTATAGAACGAAGTGAGAGCGATCACAGGCCTCTTGTCATCAATCTGAGATGTGAAAGCCAGCAATTTGGGTTTGAGGATATGCCCACTAGAAATACAGATATTGCATTTTCAGGCCAGGCGAGACATAAAATTAAACGAGCCAAATTGGAAGACAGTAATAGTTGTGGTAGGTTAGAGAGAAGAGACTGACTCTCATTAGACATTTTACTAGTAAATCTATTAAGAAAATTAATAAAGCCTATCTTTCTATATCCTATAAGGCTTCCCTACCTAACAAAATGGGTTTAGGTGCTCGTCAGTCATCAGTAATTGTCTAGTAATTAAACTGTTCACCATCCAACTCTAAGCCTATCTGACCCTACAACTATCTTAATAACTTAAAGTCAGGAGAATGTTTCGCTTCTCCTAAGGGTTGTTGATTGTTCACCAGCTGCTTTTCAACAGATGATCTTTAGTCTCTAGTGACTACTTTCATCAGTTTGTACAGTTCATTCACTGTTGTCTTGAGATTTTGTTTCTTCTCTTGGGTTTCTCTACAAGGAGTAATCATTTGCTCTTCCTCAGGTAAACTTATCCAGCAAGTATCTTTTCCTTATGTGCTATTTCTTATTCTTCTGAACAGTTCATAGTCTTTGGTTTCTTCCTGCTCTTTGACTTAATACACATCTACTATGTCTACCTTGTTTTCAGGTTTCTCTGTTATGACTTGGTCCTCTATTTTGATTAGACCTTCTTGATCTAGATTTGTATGAATTGGGTCACTCCCAAAATACTTCTCCTTGACTTCTCTTTGTACCGGTTTTGCAATCCTTTCTCTTGACTATGATGAATATGAGCATACCAATAAAGATTCTCATTCACTCATCTTTCTGATAGAGTGACATTATCTTTCTCTTGACTGTGACGAGTATGAGCATTCCAATAATGATTCTCATGCACACCCCCGGGTATCCTGTTTTCCCCATTACCTTCCGTTCTTAGGGCTAACATCACCAGGATTTTCGGTCATTGAGGGTTGACTCGCTCTCCCTCTAATTTGGCCTTTTGTAGCTTCTCGCCAGCTCTTCCGTCTGGGTGTTTTGGAGGGCTGTACAGTATTTCGTATACTAGCTTATCCTGTGTCTGCCATGGCAGAATGGTTTTGTTGTTGTTGTGAAGACCCTCAGCCCACCACAAATCTCCAGTGGTCACGGCAACACTCCAGGGCTCTTTCTTTCTCTCTTAGGATGCAGCGTGTCCATCTCCACTTCTCTTGGGTCTCTCGCTACCGACTGTAGCTCATCTGGTACTTCTCGTTCTCCCACCATTGTAGGACATGGTGTGTCTCGCCTCTGGTTCTTTTTTCCAGAGTTAGTGTTCAACCCCTTTTGAAACTCGCAGGCTCTTCCTTCACGTCTCCAGGCTCCTCCCCTTTTTTGGACTTGCGCAGCCATCAGGCTTCTTTCTCTTGCGGATTGTCTCCTCTTCTTCGTCCCAGTGGTATGGTCACTTTAAGGGACTTTTCTATTCCCTGTTGGCAATAACACATACTGGTTGTCTCTTCACATATATTTTTACCAGGACGGTTTGAAGATGTTATTTTGGAAGCTCCTCTAGGGAGTTCCTGATGAGAACTGGAGTCCTTGTCCCCAAAAGGCGAGTCTCTCCAAGTGAGGTTGCATTTGCCTCTAGCCCTAGCGAGGTTATTGCAGAGCGGGCTCACCTCCCTAGCCTCACGGTGGGGTCTCCCTCTTTGGGAGAAGGGGCACATTCCTGCAATTCGTCACATAGCATTCCACCAATATACAATTATATAATTACTTCTATAGAAAAGCTCTGCAATAGTAACCTGTCAGATAAAGAAATTCTGAGCGAGTATGAAATACTGATTGAATATTCAAACCCCATGTCACTTTTTAAACACTAGGATATTAGAGGGGGCGCTGTTGTGCACGGAACAAAATGGCGGTGTCCGTGTAAGCTCCGGCGATATCCTGGGCCACAAAGCCTGCTTATAACATTTATACACTCCGGTTCGGCACGAATTTTAAGGGAAACATTCTCCAGTGAACCAAGACCACCCACACGAAATTTTGGGAAAAAAGGTACAGCGGTTCGCAAGATCGGGACTTCGTAGCTGAGTGGGACTCGGTGTGGCGCACTCACCCAAGATCGAGAGGAGGAGCCCGGCGCGGGAGCAGTAAAAGCGGAGGCGGAACCCGATGCACGGAGACCGCACGGCTCCGAGGGAAGTGTCGTGGGTGCTCCGCTCCTCGTAGAGCACCCTGCTGACCCCCTGCCGCCCACAACAAAGCGACTTCCCCACACAAGAGGAGAATATCCGAGAACCCGGCCCACAGCAGAAAGGTAGGCCGCACGGCCGTTGCAGCGTATCGCCGCTGGGTTGCGGGTGGGACCGCGGTTCAACTGACGAGTTGGGAAAGCGGGCGGCCGGCTCGAGACAGCTCCCCCCGCATCTAAAGAGTGACTAAATAAGGGTGACACGATACTACACAAACCCGCGCCTCGGCGACCCCACGGTGTGAAGCCAACGCAACCCACACTGAACTGGACTTGAACAAATCCCCCGGTCGGCCGATAACACCCCGATCCTGGCAGAGAACTACGCAAGGAATATCGGGACACCGGCCAAACCCATGCTACGTGAATAGAACAACAAGATACGCAGAGGAGACATACACAGGCATAGCTCCCAGACCAGAGACAATGCCCAAGAGCTTTGGTCCGAAAAGGAACAAGGGTACAATTGAGAAATACACAACCACAATGCCGAAAGGTTCCGAGCCCGAGGAAGAAGAGGCAATGCTACTACAGGTTGAACAGACCCCTGCTGCCTCCATGATGGACCCACAAGCGGTGTTCCAAGCTATGCAACAGGGATTTGCGACGCTAACAGACAAGCTGGACGGAATCACGGCAAGTGTTGCAAGCATCAAAACACAGCTTGACAAAACGACGTCTCGCATGACGGAGGCAGAAACCAGAATATCAGGAGTAGAAGACAAGATGGAAACACTGCAGAACACGGTGTCCACGATGGCCATCGAACTAGGGACAGTTAAATCTAAGTGTGAGGACTTAGAGGCGAAATCAAGGAGGAATAATATCCGTATAATAGGTGTTCCGGAAGAGGCAATTAAAGGAACGATGGAGAAAGCGGTGGAAAATCTTCTCCGAACACTACTAGGAGAACCAGGATGGTCACCAGTATTCATGGTGGAAAGGGCGCACAGAACATTGGCACCGAAACCAGGAGCATACCCCATGCCCATTATAGCTTGTATACTTAATTACAGAGACAGAGACCTGATCCTAAAAACTGCACGAGAAAAACAAGAGCTTAAGTGGGAAACCAGTACAATACGCATCTACCCAGACTTCACCCTAGCAGTCAAGCAGGGGAGAAAGCTTTTCACAGGAATCAAAAAGATGCTGCGTGATCGGCAGATACAATATGCAATGCTCTACCCTGCCAGACTCAAGATCCAACATCAAAATAAGGCGTACTTTTTTACATTTCCTGAGGTAGCCGCGACCTTCATAGAGACGCACATACCGCTGAATAAAGGACAATCCTGAAATGGAAGTAAAATCAATAGGAGAAATTTGAGTCAACTTCGCAGACATTATGATCAAGAAGGAAAAAAGACCAGCGAAGAGACAGCTCCAAGTCAGGAGCCACAGACTACGGAGGTCGAGAAACAACAAAAAGAAACATAACACAAATGCTGATTCGAAGATACCAACTAAAGGAGAGCAACAGACCAGAACTGGAAACAACGCTGATAATAATTGATGGCTTGGGCACAGGAAACGCCGCAGCCCCCCCTGTAGCAGGTGCTAGAGAAGATGTGGGGTGGGAAGATGGGAGGAAATCAAGGCACGGTTGAAGTTCGGGGAACTGTGAGGGAGGGGGGAGGGAAAAGACTGGGGGAGTTTGATTATTGTTTAAAAAGCAAGGTTGTAAGCACAAAAAGCACACAGGTACCAGGCACAGAAACTCTCAGGCCAAAATACAGACATATAGAGACACACAACATTGCAACTACTACATAGATAATGGATAAGCCTAACACCGAAACTATCAATGCTCTGAGCTGGAATGTCAGGGGGTTGGGATCTAGGATTAAGACAAGGAAGATCATGGCTTACCTCAATAGACAAAAAGCCAAGATAATTTTCCACTAGGAGACAAATATAGGCCCTCGACAGGGCGACCAATTGATTTCGAATTGGGGCACTCATCAATACTTCACGACCTACTCCACTAGGGCAAGGGGGGTGGCGATACTAATACATAAAACAATTCCGTTCGTATGTAAAGGGACTGAACGCGACCCCGAAGGGAGATATGTTATAGTACATGGTATGCTATACGACAAAGAAATAGTTTTTCTGAACATATATGGCCCAAATATTGACCAACCCGAATTCTACACCACAGTGTTTGAAAAATTTGCGAGATACCCCACAGATCGGGTAATATGTGGTGGGGACTTCAACACAATCCTGGACGTACAGTTAGATCGTACGTCAACAAAAACCAGAACACTAACCAAGGCAGCACAGACAATAAACACACAAATGACAGATCTGCAATTAAAAGATGTCTGGAGAACGCTAAACCCTACTGGCAGAGAATACCCATACTACTCAAAAGTCCATGATATGCATTCCAGGATCGACTTGTGGTTAATAGACACGGATAGCATGGCCTGGGTTACGAAATCTCACATATACCCCAGAACCTACTCCGACCACTCACCGATACAACTAACATTGCAAATCATGAACAAGGCCACTCCAAGACCGCCATGGAGGTTTAAACCAGCAGCACTAAGGGACGTAGTATACAAAAACTTGATGGCGCAATATGTGCAGGACTATTTTGAGATCAAAGAGCACTCATTCTCAACTCAGGCCACGCTTTGGCAAGCGTTTAAAGTCTGTATAAGGGGCCAATCGATATCCATCGAAGGGGGAATCCTCAAATACATCAGGGCCAGATTAGAGAGGCTTGAGACGCAATTAGCATCACTACAAACCCGATATGCCACGACCCCGACCCCCCAATTGGGTGCTGAAATTAAGACTAAACTGGAGCAGTACCGGGATGCGGCAGACCAGGAGATAAGATACTTTGATAGGCCTATAGCAGCACGTAGATACAGGGAAGGAGAGCGCCCTGGGAAATTAATGGCCATAACAGTACGTGGAGAAAGAGGACCCACTAGCATACCCTGTATACAAATAGAAGATGGTACGGTGTCCACAGACCAGAATGAAGTGAAAGGCACGTTTTATAAATTCTATAAAGAATTATACTCCCCCCAGGGCACGGTCACAGACATCGAGATTGAACAATACCTCTCCAAGATACCAACAACACTTATATCAGAATCTACTAGAGAATTACTAGAGGCACCCATTATGGAGGCCGAAATACATGAAGCAATTAAAGCTCTTCCCAATGGAAAAGCTCCGGGCGCAGATGGGCTAGGAGCAGAGTTCTATAAGGAATTTAGTCAAGTCCTTACACCCAGACTACATGCTGTCTGGAGGGAAGCTCTGGAAATAGGAGAACACCCCGAAACCACCAGAGAAGCAATAATCACGCTTCTACTGAAGCCCGGTAAACCAGCTACAGAATGTGGATCATATCGCCCACTATCACTAATAAACACTGACGCCAAGATCCTGGCCAAAATACTTTCTACGAGACTCACACCATATATGCCATACATGATACACGAAGACCAGGCTGGGTTTATAACGGGTAGATCCACAGCAACTAATATTAGACGATGCCATCATATAATGACCTCCATTCCTGCCACCACTCAAGGGATAGCAGTGTCCCTAGACATGAGAAAAGCCTTCGATACAGTCTCATGGCCCTTTCTATTCGGAGTACTGCAAAACTACGGGTTTGGCCCACAATTTATAAAGTGGATCAGGGTGCTATATACTCGGCCTCACGCGAGGATAAGAGTGAATGGAGCCCTCACGGGCATATTGGAGCTGTTGGGAAGCACCAGACAAGGGTGCCCGCTCTTTGCCCTAGTTATAGAACCACTAGCAGATATCCTCAGGTCTCGCTACAGCTCGTTTGGGATATGGCTTGAAGGCAAACTGCAAATTATAACGCTATATGCAGATGACATTCTTTTATACCTAAAAAACCCGGACAGAACGCTTGGCAAGATCCTGGCAGAAGTAGAAAGATTTGGCGAATACTCAGGACTACACCTCAACCCCCACAAATCTGAAATATTCCCGCTCACAGACGCCACACCACAACCCCGGAATCTTCATGGATTTATATGGAGTCCGATACACATAGTGTATCTAGGGGCCCACATTGCCAGAACGGCCCAACTATCAGGAGCATTAAATTACACGACACTAGCGGACACCCTTTGCGTTAAAATGAAACGATGGAGTGTACTCCCAATATCAATGGCGGGTCGATTGGCCTTAATCAAAATGGTGATACTACCAAAACTTTTCTATCTCTTTAGCACGGTTCTGGTGTGGCCCGGCCGCGCTCTGTTCACCAAAATCAATAGCGCCTGCGCAAATTTTGCTTGCGGCGGACCCCCAGACTAAGCTGGAGAGTCCTGACAGACACATATCCAAGGGGAGGACTGATGGCACCGGACATAGAACTTTATTACTTGACGGCACAGGCACAATAGGCGGCAAGATGGGCCACATCCTTTCTTAACCCTGCTGACGTTTCCCTGTTGCCACATGAGAGAGAGGCGATAGGGGCGCTGCAAAGAATGTCCAGACCCACCCCGAAACAATACAATACAATCAACCCCTCCAAAGTCACATCCACGGCATGGTCCAGAATCACTGACATATATGGTGCCAGTAAACTATATCATCCAAGCATGCCAATATGGGGAGATCCATACACATCACTCAGTGTTGATAATGAAATAGCAAGGCACTGGAGCGCTAAAGGCATCACACAGTGGGGCCAGTTATTCTTGGACCAACACTTTATATCTTGGGAGGATATTAAGGATACAATGGGAACCACACATACACACAAGCAGCAATACCACAAGGTTGCAGCCATGGCACAACAAACCCACCCAACATTTCCAGAAGAACCAGAAATAAATATGGCATTAGGCTATATATTCACAGGAGGCACCCAAAAGGTCACTGCCTCTACGCTGTACAAAACTATAATACAAACACACCCTGCGATAAACCATACAGCTAAGGGGAGATCGGAACAGGATTTGGGGCAAATGATAGACGATCGTGAGTGGTCTCGGATTTGCGCACTGACTAAAGGGATATCGTGTAACTCAAGGTTCAAATTGATACACTATAAAATAGTGCACAGGATACATTACACTCCATTAAGGCTTAAGCAGATATACCCCACGTCGAATGGTGCCTGTCCAAGATGTAATGCTGAAAACGCTAATATATTCCATATGCTCTGGGACTGCACCAAATTGAGACGTTATTGGTCAGGGGTATGCAGGGCGCTAGACAAGATGGCAGACCAGCCGGTGACATGGACACCACGGATTTGTATGCTGGGGGCAGAAGGGAAATTGAATCCGACGTGGCGGAAATTATTGAATCTGAGTTTGCTCATAGCCAAAAGAGTAATATTGATGAGATGGAAGAACGTACAACCCCCTACAATAGAGGACTGGAACAGAGATATGGGGCCTCATTACGACCCAGGCGTTAAGGGTTAACGCCGTCGTTAACCCTTAACGCCTATTCTGATTTTAACGGCTGCTTTAGGTGGCGTAATTAGCGCCTTCCCCACTCCCATTATGCCCTATGGGGCAAAAATGGGAATGGGGAAGGGAAAATGGGAAATGGGGATTTACCACCCCACTCACCTTGGAATGGGGCGGTAAATCCGCCATCCACCACGTGTGTAAACGTAGTTTACACCATGGTGGTAAAGTTGGCGCAATTAGCGCCTGGGTCGTAATGACCCCCATGGTGTGGATTAATGACACTGAGGAACTGTATATTGACTTGGTCACACCACAAAGTAGACCCAGAAACATATGGTCGCGATACAAGCAATATCTGGCTGACCTCAGTGAATCGGAGAACCTGAACACAGAAGGCTAATAAACTGTATAAGTAATATGTCTGTATAATCAAAGTAAGTTGTTAAAGTATGTGCATAACCTGTGTGCAAATATAAATAAAGTTGTTAAAAAAAAAAAAACATGTCACGAAACCCAGAACTGAGATGAAGACACAAGTACTTAGATCCAGTGGTTGGTTTGACAAGGAATGCATAAAAGCTAAGAAAAGCCTTCTAGGCTGTACCAGGAACATTGAATGGGTAAATAGACTTGAATTGCGTACCCTAAGGGGTGCCTATAAAAAAGTGTCAGCTAAAAAAAGGCAATTTCTGAAAGCCAAGTGGGACGGACTCATAGAGGCAGCCAGTAACCAAGATAGTGCCGAATTTTGGAAACAGATAGCGGCAAGCATAGGACCAAATGGTGCATCCACACCAGAATGCATCACCAAAAGTACATGCCTAAATAATTTTCAACTGTTATATGTGGAAACTAGGCACTTCCCTATAACATGTATTAAATCAAAGTATGGTGACTGACCGGGCCTTGGCACAACATTTATGTTTTAATATATGTAAGGGTGCAGAAGGAGGAGACTGACACACAGATGGCTTGATTTTTGGGATACATGTCTCTTTAATCAAAATAAAGGGGAAACCTATCTCTCCCTAACTCCAAGGATTTGGTCAGAATGTCCAAGTAAATGAAGAGTCCACTGTTTTGTGTCAAAATGCCAACTTCTGTCCCTCACACTTGTAACTAATACTAAAGAGGTAGTGGATCTTCTTGGTCCAGAAGAATGTCTTCCTTCTTCTGGACAATAGACTATAGTTCCAATTGCAGGTGGGAACTTGGCCTAAGAGAATGGCTTCCATCTCCAGGTCTCAGTTCCTTTCCAAGATACAAAACAAAGTTCCAGCTTGTGATGCTTTAAGGTTCTCAGTTCCAATTCAAAAAGTTAAATTCCAACTCCAATATCATTCCTCATTGATCACAGTTTTCTTCACTATTTGGTTCCTGGAGAATGGCTCCCTTCTCCAGGTATTTTATTCTCAATACTTTGACAAAGGCAAGGTAAAAACTCCCTTCCTCTGGCCTTCTTCTTCTTGTCTTCACGGTACACAACACCAGGGGTTATGGCTTCCTTCCCCTGCTCTCTCTTGGCTTCACAGTACACAGCACCAGGGGGTATGGCTTCCTTCCCCTGATCTCTCTTGGCTTCACTGTACACACCACCAGGGAGTATGGCTTCATTCCCCTGATCTCTCTTGACTTCAGGGTACACACCATCAGGGGGTATAGCTTCCTTCCCCTGATCTCTCTTGGCTTCACAGTACACAACACCATGGGATGAGGGGAGAGGGGTATGGCTTCTTTCTCCTGCTCTCTCTTGGTTTCCAGTTTCACTGTAGTAGGGGGAATGACTCCCTTCCCCAGGCCCTTCTCAGGTTCTTTGTCACAGTTCATAAAGGCTGGGGGACTGACTCTCAAGATTCTTATTTTGGGTGCATAAGGCAGTCTTTAAAGTTATGCATGGGTCCCCTCCCTGGTTTCCACACTTCTCTTGCCCTCCTTTCTTCCCCCAACGGGCCTTGTCCCTTTTGATTGATTGATTGATTGATTTGTTTATTTATAGAGCGCTTTATACCAAGGCGCTGTACAATGGAACAACTCGTACAGTGAACAACAATAAACAATAAACAAAGAACAATGTGAGCAAAATTACATGATGAATCATTCGACAGCAAAAACAGTGCAAAAAGCAATTAACTGTGGAGAAGGGGAAGTGGAGAGGAAGTAGGATTGGTGTGGGGGAACAGAGAAGGATAGAACAAGTGATGAATAGGAAGGGGGGAGAATGAGAAGGTAGTGGGGGTTAAGGAGTTAGAAGAGGGAGAGAGGGGGGGATGAGAGAATGATCAGATCTTCAAGGAGGAGAGTGGAGGAGAAGGGATTTAAGGGACGTGCGAAATGAGGGAAGGGTATTGGAAGAGCGGATTGAGAGAGGGAGTGCGTTCCAGTGAAGAGGAGCGAGGAGTTGGAAGGAGCGGAACCTGGAAGAAGCACAAGGGGAAGGAGGGACAGTGAGGAGGAAACGGTCAGCAGAACGAAGAGAGCGTGAGGGGGAGTAAAAGGTGAGAAGGGAGGAGAGATAAGGAGGAACTAGACCATGTAAGGATTTAAAAACAAGGCAGAGAAAACAGAATTTTAACTGAAAGTGGAAAGGTAGCCAACGAAGATGAGAGAGCGAGGCGAGGAGGAGATGGAATCACGAGAGGTAAGGAGACAAAGAGTACGAACGGCAGAGTGGTAAATGGATTTAAGGGGGGTAAGCTGGGATACAGGAAGTCCAAAGAATAAAGCGGAGCAGTAGAATAGCCGGGAAAAGATGAGAGAGGAAATAAGGAGTTTGGTCGCATGGAATGTGAGGGAAGGACGGATTTTGCGAATGTTGTATAGATGGTAACAGCAGGAGCGAGAGGTAAGTGAAATGTGTTGTGAGAAGGAGAGAGAGGAGTCAAATATAACGCCTAGATTACGAGCATGGGAGGAGATAGGGAGGTTGGAGGGGGGAAAGTGGATGAATGGGGGAGGAGAGGGAGGAGGAAGTGAGTTAGAAGGGAAGAAAAGGACTTCTGTCTTATCGGTGTTAAGAGAGAGGAAGCGCGAGGACATCCAGTTCTTGATAGCTGTGAGACAGGAGGAGAGTTTGAGATGGAGGTCAGGTGTGAAGGAGGAGAAAGAGAGAAAGAGTTGAGTATCATCAGCATAAAAGTGATGGGAGATGTCAAAGGAAGAGATAACAGGGGTGATGAGTGAGGTATAAAGAGAGAAGAGGAAAGGACCAAGTACAGAGCCTTGTGGAACACCGTATGTTAGAGGGAAGGAAGAAGAGGTATGACCTCCCCATGAGACGGTAAAGGAACGAGAAGAAAGGTAGGAAGATAGCCAATTCAGAACAGGGCCAAAGGAGGAGAGAGTGTGTAGGAGGAGTGGGTGATCAACAGTGTCAAAGGCGGCAGAGAGGTCAAGGAGAATAAGGATGGATGATTGCTTGGCATGCCGAGCAGAGAGGAGAGAGTTGAGGACGGAAGTGAGAGCTGTTTCAGTGGAATGTTTAGGTCGGAAGCCAGATTGAAAGGGAGGAAGGAGAGAGGAGGAGGAGACAAAAGAAGAGAGTTGAGAATAAGCGAGACGCTCAAGGAGTTTAGAAAGGAAAGGTAGAAGGGAGATAGGTCTATAGTTAGAGGTATGGAGTGGGTCAGCCGAGGGTTTTTTAGGATAGGAATGATCGTTGCATGTTTGAAGGCTGAGGGAAATGTAGAAGAGGAGAGGTAGGAGTTAAAGAAAGTGGTAAAGTATGGGATAAGAAGAGGGTAGATTTTGGGGATGAGAACAGAGGGGAGAGGGTCAGATGCTTGAGACTGGAGGAGGTTAGAGTAGTAAGAGGACTTAGTGGTTGCAAGACAGGAGTTGTAAAGAGCGTGATAAGAAAAGTAAAAGGTTCGATTAGAAAGCGAGGGAGTTTTGAGCCAGAGTCTCTCTAACCGCCTGAGGAGGCGTCGCATAGAGCGGAGATGGGGGGTAGGCCAAGGTTGAGAAAGGCTTGTGTGTAGGGCGAAAGAGAGAAAGGGGGTAAAGTTGGTCAAGGGTAGTGGAGATAGAGGATGAGAGGAAAGAGAGAGCATCATCGGGAGACAGAAATGTCTCTGTCAGGTCTTGTTCGCCAGTTAAAAGCTCTTCTGTTGCTCTGCTCAGCTTCTCGCACTCTCTCTGCTTGCCCGACTACTGCGGTGACTCTGCAGCGTTTGGTGCTGGTCGGGTGGTGAGTCTCTATGACCTCATGGTCCGATGGATCTGCTCTGTTGGACTTCCGCCCTTCCAGCTCTCCGATCAGCCAGGGTGGGGCAGACCGAGTAGCAACGCCTCTTCTCCCGTTCTCGTATCCTGGTCAGCGGCTTCCTCTCTGCTCCACTTTGGACGTGTTCCAGGCTCGCTGACCCTCATGGCAGGGTCTGGCTCCTTGATTGGTTTTCCCTCTTCTATTTTGTATTGAATTCGGCCAATCAGAACTCTTGAAACACTAGACTACTGCATAGTGTTTTGAAGATTTCTCTTCGTGCCTCTGTACCTCCTCCTCATCCCAGTATTTCCATGAGAGCTCTCTCTAAAGTGGAGCTGACTCTTCTTCGTCTCAGTAATGCTACTACTATGTACATGATACATGTACATGGCATGGCAAGGTAAAGGAGGGTTAGATGAGGTGGATTGATGGGAAGTATACCGTGTTCTCCCCCGATAGTCATCCCTAGACCCATAGGGGGGGGTCCCTACCCATGAGATCCTCCCGCTGAGTTCCAACCCCAGGGGAACCATCAGGTAGCAACCCTACCTCCCTGGCGTTATGGGAATGGGCTCCCCTTGGGGAGAAGTGACGACATCCAAGGATTCATCACATATGTCTTGGGGCAGCGATAATCTCGCAGCCAGGCCTGGACAAAATGCCTGTTGATCTGTTCAAATTCAATCAAGATCTTTGGGCACCATTTCTCCTATGACTTTTTAAAAACATGACGGCAACTGGGAAAGTGGCAGACTCATGAACAAATGCTGTAATGGTGCCCCTCTACAAAAAAGGGGGAACGAGACGGCCCTGACAATTATTGCCCAATCTCACATTTGGAAACACTTGGGAAAGATCTTTGGAAAAGTAGTACCTGGGCACCTGTTGAGTTGGGTAGAGGAAAACAATATAATAATTCACCTCCAGGGTTCAAGAAGGGCAAGAGTACTCTGCATCAAAGTTTACGTCTTTTTCTCATTATCGAGAAGTACATCACGTTAAAGAAAGTCTGTCTGTATGTGTATTTGTTGATCTAATGACCGCTTTCAATCGAGTGCCTAGGGAAGTCTTTTGGGGTGTACTCCTTTAAGCTTGCATCCCCAGCCAGCTCCTGAGGGCAGTACAAACCCTTTACACAAATAATAAGGCAGTTGCGCGCTGGAGGCTAGCGGGTGAGACAACAGAGACATTCCCAGTGCAGTTAGATAGGGCTGCATTTTGGCCCCAACTCTCTACTATTTTTGTTAATGGTGTAGTTAAACCCTTACTTCTCTTAAAAGCAGGTTCTCCCAAACTGGGTATTGATTTGCATACCTATATTTAAATTTGTTATCATCAAAGCTTTATTGGGCATAAAAACCATTAGCACTGATGAGAACAAATTTACAATTATAAAGAGGGACAATTACATATATGACACAATAGTAAAAGATAAAAATGAAAGAATACATGATAAAAATAAATGAATAACCGTCATTTGGGGAATGATGGCACCATCATCATATACCACATATTTGAGGAGAGCACACTTGCAGCCTCTCTATTAAAAACAATTCCCATACATCTTCGCCTCAGTAGCCAAGCCCGATGCACATACCTTGCAGATGCAAAAACAGCTTTCCTTTCTATAGTGCACATTAACAGTTGCATGTCTTCATTAGTATTACGGACACTTTGATAAATAATGGTTTCAAATATAAGCGGTTAGGGGTAATAGGACAAATGAACATAACATGCATAAATGTTTCATCAGCAGAGCCGAACAGTGGGCATAGACCAGATCCCATTGTTGACCATGCTCGTGTATGCCAACCCTTGTCTAAAATCCCCAGTCTCATGCGTACAAACAAAGAGTGCTCATAAAACGGGTGGATTTCATTCAAGAGGCTCATTAAGTTCCCTGTCGCTGCACTAGGACACCGCTCCGGGGCGTTCTTTAAAGAGGCTTGTTTAATTTCCTACATTTCCTGGGATTTCTTTTTGGCATTTGCTTTAAGATCTGCTTTTGAAAGCTTCCAGTAATTCAAGGGATTGTCCCAGAGAGCTCTCATGTCCCAAATGTACAGTACTTTTTTTTTACATGGGCCATCCAGCCACAGCCCATTGCCCCCTCCAAGAGTAAGAAATTCGAGAGGGCCCCCGGTATGTTGTTAGCCCCAGAGAAGACCACAATCTCAACCAATAGAGCATAGGTTTCAGGGCAATCTGGTCGCTATGGGAAAAACACCAAAATACATTAACACCAATGACGTTGGAGCACTTATAGGCAACAAAAGAAGTTTTTTCAAAAACTTGTTCTCAACACATAACAGAGCAGACAATTTCATATAACCCCACAATTCTGACCCATATAGTGCTAAGGGCAGGGCTTGCTTGTCCTGGAGCTCCAAGGCTAGCAAAATTGCCCAGCTGCTATATTTTCCCAAACTAATCTTGGCCATAGCCAGGTGATCAGATCACCCCCCTGATTCATGAAATCTAAGTCCCAAGTAACCAAAAAATGTAACTTGCTCCAGCATTGTATCATCTACCGTAATTCTCAGTGGTGTACTTTTCACAAAAGGAGGTTTGAAAACAAGGACTTTCGTTTTTTAGCATTCAAATCGAGACCAAGCTCACTACATTTACTCATGAAGATAGACAATCCTGTCTCTAAACCTTTTGGGGGAGTAGCCAGAATAATCGCATCATCAGCATTAAACAATGTAGGCCATCTCCTAGTTGCAATTCTTGGTGGATCAACAGCACCCCGTTATATATAGATTAGGAAGAGAAGGGGCAACACAACGCAATCCTAGTGCACCCCTCTGTTCGCAGCAAACGGTCTTGATTTTTCCCCAGTGCACTGATGCCTCAGTTTCTCAGTATAGCAATTTGCTGGAGTCAACCAATGGCATAGGTACATTCTATTTACTTAGTACCCGCCAGAGTGTAGTTCTTGAGGCAGAGTCAAAAACTGACTTCAAATCCCCAAAAATGGCATACAATTTAGTTTTTGCTAGGAATACATATTTTTGAATTATTAAAGTGATGAGAAAACAATGATCCATTTCTCCAAGTCTTAGGGATTGCTCCAGAGCAGATAACAGCATGAAAGACCTTGCATAGAATTGGAACCCAAATCATTAATTCATCTTTGTAGAAATCAACCGGTATCAAATCAGGGCCAGTCGCTTTGCCCGACTTCTGGGAACACAAGGCATTTTTGACCTCATCAGTTGAAATATGCCAGTTCCTGGGCATAGTCCAGTCATTGCCTTTCTTCCCTAAGGCAGTCCCTATTAATGGGTCTGCACTGGCATACAAACTAGAGAAGTATCCCCACCACAAGTCAGCAGAAATATGGCATTGCGAGACTTGATCGACATTCGTCTTGTTTGATGATACAAGTCTCCAGAACCCAACATTGTTTCCCTGCGCTAGTGCCACATGCAGGGCTACCCACCGTGATTTTACGTACTGGCTTTTTTTCCTGGAAAGCAGGGCCTTATATTTTGCCCTAGAATCTCAAAGTCAGTGCTTATCAAGGGCTGCACCAGATCTTTTACATAAAATAATAGCTTTCTTTGCCGTTGCAAAATCCCTGTCATACCAAGGATTGGACACCATCGCCTTTTTATTTGATCGGCCTCCTACGTATGTTAGAAATGGGATTAGTTTCCTGCCTATTAATTCAAATTCCGCAATAAACATTCCATCGGGCAGGCTGTTGCTATGGATGTTGCCCAAATTAACTTTAATGGCATAGTATGCTTTAGGTTTCGTGGTGCTTTCTATCCAATTCACCCATTTTATTGTTTTACTTACATTGGCCGCAGTTGTCAAGGATTGATTCTTAACCAAGCCATACTTCAGAGGCGATATTAAGCCCCTCATGCAGAGTTTAAACATAAGGGGATAGTGATCACTCTCACATCTTTCAGCCACTTTAAACTCTACAACCTTGGACCAGCTACTGGCTGTAATAAATATGTAATTGTTAGGCAGAAACCTGTGCAGTTCCCTTGGGGAACACTGCAAAAGATTTAAGACTACAGGTATAGCAGTAAACCCACTTGGTAGCAGTCCGTACCACCCAGATTTACCTGGTAGCTGTGGCTGAGCAGTCAGACATTCCTCAAGAAGAGTTAGGCAGTATGCAAAGTATACACAATATGTACTCGGGCACAATAGCACAAGCAAACACTGACCAGAGCTTGGTTTCAAAAGTATATAGTTATTTATTTTTAAGAACACACAAATTGAAAACACTCTAGCAAAATATAATAAAACACTCCAAACACAGTTATATGGAAAGCAGTCCCAATCCTTATTCCTATCTAGACAACTCTAGGTTAACACCACATAATTAAAACAGAGGTGAGCGCTTAACGTTAGATGACACTCTAGTAGGTTAAAGAAGGGAGGGAAAAAGAGCAGAATTAGGATAAACACACCACTCTAAGGTCAAGAACACTTTTGGTAAGCTCAAAGAAGCACAAAGTCACAGGTGAGCAAAAGTCACTAAGCAGGGCCCACTCTTAGAGCAGACAGAGCGAAAACGTGCCCAAGATCACACAGTTGGTAGGGATTCAGAGTCTTGTAAAAGAGTTCGGAAAAGAGTTAGAGAGGCTCAGAAAGTTTAGCCAAAGTGTCCCAGGCAATCCCAGGATCGAAAGCCGAGGGCTAAAACTACCTCGTACAGTCGGTGGCAAGGGAAGCCAGGCGGAACACGGTACCTTAACGGAAAGGATCCTCCAGCGGGGGCAGTTGTTCCAGGCAGTGGCAGCAAGGCTCGACGTCGGTCAGGGGAGAAGAAGATCTCGCTGAAGAGCAGAAGAAGAAGGTCGTTGCACTGCCCGGGAAGAAACCAGCCGCGGAGTCCTCCGGTTAAAGGGTTGTACCGACTTTCGCGGTTGGGGTAAAAGTGGTGGGGTTCCGGTTGTCGGGGTGCTTGGCACTGGCAAGGCGGCCACGGGATACCTCGAAGAACGGAAAGAAGGTGAAAACTGGTTGTCCCCACCAGTCAAGGGAAGGAGCCACTCCGTTAAGAGTTCTCCTCGGTCGTCGGGAAAAGTGGTGAGATGGTTCAGCAGGGCTCCACCGGCGGTGTCGTCGTAGCAGATCAGCTCAGCTCGTCCCTCGTTGGATTCTTAGGTCCTGTGGCGACTTCTGAAGTTCCAGTCCCCAAAGCCCTGCTTTTATGCAGCAAACCCCCATTCACCCAGCCTAGCTGTCACTCAACCATGCTAAGTGGTGAGCCGGCCGGCTCACCACTTGGGCCAATCAGGACGGAGTGCGACTTGAGTTACCTAGGTAACTCAGTCCAGGGTGCCTAAATCCCCCTCCACCCCTCCTAAGTACCCCAGACAGAGTGGCACCACTTTGGAGGGCTTCTGTGGAGAAGCCCGCCAAAAGTGGGACAAAGGGCTCCACTTTGGGTCAGAGTTACAGAGGCGAACGCCAACGCCATTTTAGTATCAAGTTTTGGCAAAAAATCCCAACCGGAGTTATAATAATAAATATATAAACCGGCGGTATGTTTAAGGCTACCGTAAATAAATAATTAAATGTGTTAGCCTAAAACAATGGGAAATCCCATAGGAAAATATTCGCGGTCGAATATAAAAAGTAGTTTCCACTGCCACCAGCCAAAACTCGATCAGGGGGGACGGAGACGTGCCCCCTCGACTAACAGACCCTGGGGCAATCGAATTGCCCCAGCCAGTACGTCCACAATATGATGGTTTGTACTGGTTCTGTTCAGGATTTAAGACTAGTAAAGTCTTTGGTGACTTTACATGCCCTGGGAGACAGTAGTCAGTCCCAGGGTATGGAGTCTATGTTGGGGAGTCCCTAGGACACCCCTGGGGTACGGCACAGAGGGTGCTGTGTAACCCACATCCAAAAAATACATGAGGCCCTATGGAGTAAAAGACCCCATAGCCCATTCAACACAAGGTTTAACCAAGAAAACACACTTCAACATGCCCAAGAGTGAGGGTAAAAGAGTCTCACTCTTGGCAGGAGAAAAAAATAAACCCCAGAAATCCAGCAAAGCTGCTGGGGGACTCACTAGGTAGGGAAATTCAGCCTAAACAGAGAATTCTCCCTAACACTCGCCCCCCCCAGACTAAGGGACAGGAGGATTTAATCCACTCCTGGATGAACCTCATACCTCTAGTCGATGATATCCATCCTAGAGAGTCCATCAGCATTTTGATGGTGACACCCTGACCTATGTTTAAGGGAGAACTCAAAGGTTTTCTTTTGCAAGCTAAAGGACCTACAAACCCTTTGAGGAACATTAGTCTTTTTGGTATTATAGGGGATCTGGTTGACCAGTCCCTCAGAAGTTGGTACAACTTCTGAACCTATGTTAGGCTTTTTCAAGGGGTCCTTATAAAGGATTCCCTTAGATCTAGAGGGGCCTCCAAGGTTCCTCACCACCTCTCTTGTGGGAGCAGGTTGGGTCTTAGGCCTCTTGGTTGGAGGGGTTGGGGTTAGGCAATGTACCTGCTTCCCCTTCCTCTTAGATCTACCCTTACCTATTTTAGGAGTTTCCCCCTTAATATTAGGATTTGAGTTGGGGTCTTCAGTAGAAGATCCAACAGTCTGAAGGTTTCTGGCCTTAGACTTTTCTTTTCTGGTTTTCCACCAGCACTGAGAATTACCAGTTCTCTCAGGTTCAGATAGGGGCCTAGTTGGTCTATCCACCTCTTCCTCAGAAGCAGGGGGAGTCAGAGACTCTGAAACTAGGGGAACAAGGGTGGAGCTTGGTTGGGGCTCCCATGTTCCTAGCATACTATCCTGAAATGTGCCTGGGTTAGAGGTCAACTTACTAAAACCAGGGCTTGTAGTGGGGTTCTCAGTAGAGGGTCCCACAGGCTTAGAAGGGTCCTTCAAGGTAGCCTTCCTAGCCAATTTGGTTAAGTTCTGCTTCTCCATACTGGGAGGCCTGGGGGTATGTGACACTACTCCTAGAGTTCTTAGGTCATTCCCCAACAGGACCTTCCCAGGTACCTCAGTCTGAACACTGACAGGGATCCTCACTGTCATGTTGTTACACTGAATGAGGGCTGTTAGAATAGGAACCATTTGGACAGGGCCTCCAGACATCTTAGTGGGACCTTTGGGTGCTTTAGCCACATCCTCAGGTCGAAAGAAGCTTTCATCCACTACGGTTCTGCTGGCCCCAGTGTCTCTCTTGGCAGGAGTATCCTGGCCATTGACAAGAACACTGTCCACATAATACACCTTAGAGTTACCAGGTAGGGAGTTATACACAACCCTATTCTGGGGACTAACCAGACCCCTAGGCTCTAAGTTTACAGTTGCTTGAAGACCCAAGGGTTCTTCAGCAAAGAGTTCAAAGTGGGCACTAGCCATCTGTACTTCATCCCCTGGAGTAAAGGCTAAGGAGACTGGGCTGATCCCTGCAGGTGTACCCTTGCACCTGGGATCCCCTTTGATATGGTCAGTAGCCTTACAGATATAGCATTGTCCAAATGCTCTCTGAAAGGTTTGCTTGTCCTGACCCCCTTCTGGTTTTTGGCCAGAAGGTACACTAGCCTGTTGTGGTTTACCCTGGGGTTTACCCTGGTTATTTGGTTGTTTGTGGCCCTCTTTGGTATGGGAGGTATTAGAATTCTCTGGATTCACTTTGGGTGGCTGCTTTCCCTCATCCTTTTTCTGAGTGACCCCAGAATCCTTGTGAGTGGCCCTGTTGGCAACCCACAAGTCAGCAGCCTTAGCTAGTTTCCGGGAATCTAATTCCCTGGAATCAGCCAAGTGTTGTCTGAGCTCAGGAGAGCAGGCATCATAAATAGTCTCCAACATAAACAAATTCTTCATACCTTCATAAGTGTTCACCTTGTAACCCTTAATCCATCCCTCTAAGTTTTTCAACCCTTCACTCACCCAGGTAGCCCAAGGAGTACCATCATGCTTTTTGAGGCTTCTAAACCTCTTAAGATACTGGGAAGGGGTCTTCCCAAACCTAGCTATCAAAGCTAGTTTCACACATTCATAATCCTTCCTATCCTCCTCCCCCATCTCCATTACCACATCAGTTGCAACAGGGGGAAGCCTAGAGAACAACCAGGTGAGTAAGTCATTTCCTGTGATGTTCTGGAGCCCATGATTATATTCAAACAGAGACAACCAATCCAACACATCCAACTTAGGCTCATACATACCAACCAATTCTTTAGGCATCCGGGGTCTTTTAGGACTGGAACTTCTAGATGAGCCAGAGAGAGAAGCATTTTCAACAGATAATTTCTTCATTTCTAAGTCATACTTGAGCTCCATTTCCCTTAGCCTTAGTTCTTTGTCAGTTTGAGCATTAAGTTTCTTATACTCCAATTCTAGTTTCATTTTCTCCAGTTCAAAGTACTGAGGACTAAATGTGGGACCTGGTAAAGGTCCAGTAGGTACAGCAGGTAGAGCAGGCAGAGGCCTAGGGGGGACAGTCACAACAGCCTCACCCTCCTCTTCTGACTCTTCCTCAGAATCATCAACATTTTGCTCCATGTTAATTTCAATACTGTCATCTACAGTTGCTGGAGTGGTAGGTTCCTCTGAACCATCACCCAGACTTTGGTTAGCTAACAATCTTTCAATCAGCTCCATTTTCTTGCCCTTAGTCAGGAGATCCTTATGTTTACAGAGCACTCTTAAACAATCAGCAGTTTTGGCTGCAAGGGACTCTTGACTATAGCTTTCTATAACTGACATGTTAGAGGATTACTTTTACAGTGCTAAGCTTTGTGGTTAGTTGCACTAAGGTATCTAGAGCACAATAAAATGTATACTCAATACAAATCCCACCGCTGTACACCAGTGTTAGGCAAAAACCTGTGCAGTTCCCTTTGCAAAAGATTTAAGACTACAGGTATAGCAGTAAACCCACTTGGTAGCAGTCCGTACCACCCAGATTTACCTGGTAGCTGTGGCTGAGCAGTCAGACTTCCCTCAAGAAGAGTTAGGCAGTATGCAAAGTATACACAATATGTACTCAGGCACAATAGCACAAGCAAACACTGACCAGAGCTTGGTTTCAAAAGTATATAGTTATTTATTTTTAAGAACACACAAATTGAAAACACTCTAGCAAAATATAATAAAACACTCCAAACACAGTTATATGGAAAGCAGTCCCAATCCTTATTCCTATCTAGACAACTCTAGGTTAACACCACATAATTAAAACAGAGGTGAGCGCTTAACGTTAGATGACACTCTAGTAGGTTAAAGAAGGGAGGGAAAAAGAGCAGAATTAGGATAAACACACCACTCTAAGGTCAAGAACACTTTTGGTAAGCTCAAAGAATCACAAAGTCACAGGTGAGCAAAAGTCACTAAGCAGGGCCCACTCTTAGAGCAGACAGAGCGAAAATGTGCCCAAGATCACACAGTTGGTAGGGATTCAGAGTCTTGCAAAAGAGTTCTGAAAAGAGTTAGAGAGGCTCAGAAAGTTTAGCCAAAGTGTCCCAGGCAATCCCAGGATCGAAAGCCGAGGGCTAAAACTACCTCGTACAGTCGGTGGCAAGGGAAGCCAGGCGGAACACGGTACCTTAACGGAAAGGATCCTCCAGCGGGGGCAGTTGTTCCAGGCAGTGGCAGCAAGGCTCGACGTCGGTCAGGGGAGAAGAAGATCTCGCTGAAGAGCAGAAGAAGAAGGTCGTTGCACTGCCCGGGAAGAAACCAGCCGCGGAGTCCTCCGGTTAAAGGGTTGTACCGACTTTCGCGGTTGGGGTAAAAGTGGTGGGGTTCCGGTTGTCGGGGTGCTTGGCACTGGCAAGGCGGCCACGGGATACCTCGAAGAACGGAAAGAAGGTGAAAACTGGTTGTCCCCACCAGTCAAGGGAAGGAGCCACTCCGTTAAGAGTTCTCCTCGGTCGTCGGGAAAAGTGGTGAGATGGTTCAGCAGGGCTCCACCGGCGGTGTCGTCGTAGCAGATCAGCTCAGCTCGTCTCTCGTTGGATTCTTAGGTCCTGTGGCGACTTCTGAAGTTCCAGTCCCCAAAGCCCTGCTTTTATGCAGCAAACCCCCATTCACCCAGCCTAGCTGTCACTCAACCATGCTAAGTGGTGAGCCGGCCGGCTCACCACTTGGGCCAATCAGGACGGAGTGCGACTTGAGTTACCTAGGTAACTCAGTCCAGGGTGCCTAAATCCCCCTCCACCCCTCCTAAGTACCCCAGACAGAGTGGCACCACTTTGGAGGGCTTCTGTGGAGAAGCCCGCCAAAAGTGGGACAAAGGGCTCCACTTTGGGTCAGAGTTACAGAGGCGAACGCCAACGCCATTTTAGTATCAAGTTTTGGCAAAAAATCCCAACCGGAGTTATAATAATAAATATATAAACCGGCGGTATGTTTAAGGCTACAGTAAATAAATAATTAAATGTGTTAGCCTAAAACAATGGGAAATCCCATAGGAAAATATTCGCGGTCGAATATAAAAAGTAGTTTCCACTGCCACCAGCCAAAACTCGATCAGGGGGGACGGAGACGTGCCCCCTCGACTAACAGACCCTGGGGCAATCGAATTGCCCCAGCCAGTACGTCCACAATATGATGGTTTGTACTGGTTCTGTTCAGGATTTAAGACTAGTAAAGTCTTTGGTGACTTTACATGTCCTGGGAGACAGTAGTCAGTCCCAGGGTATGGAGTCTATGTTGGGGAGTCCCTAGGACACCCCTGGGTTACGGCACAGAGGGTGCTGTGTAACCCACATCCAAAAAATACATGAGGCCCTATGGAGTAAAAGACCCCATAGCCCATTCAACACAAGGTTTAACCAAGAAAACACACTTCAACATGCCCAAGAGTGAGGGTAAAAGAGTCTCACTCTTGGCAGGAGAAAAAAATAAACCCCAGAAATCCAGCAAAGCTGCTGGGGGACTCACTAGGTAGGGAAATTCAGCCTAAACAGAGAATTCTCCCTAACACTCGCCCCCCCCCCCAGACTAAGGGACAGGAGGATTTAATCCACTCCTGGATGAACCTCATACCTCTAGTCGATGATATACATCCTAGAGAGTCCATCAGCATTTTGATGGTGACACCCTGACCTGTGCTCAATGGTGAAATCAAACCCTTGCAGGCAGATTGACCATCTCAATAGTTTTGGATTTTCCCCTTTCATTTGCATTAACCATCTCAAGGGTTGGTGGTCAGTCTGAATAACAAAAGTAGAACCATACAAGTATGGCCTAAACTTCTTCAGTGCCCACACAATAGCAAAGCATTCTCTTTCGATAGTTGCCCACCTTGTCTCAGGGTCCTTCAGTTTCCTACTGATGAAGCAAATGGGGTGCTCCCTACCCTTCTCATATGGGACTCCCACAACTGGGAGAGGCACTAAAGGTGCCACATTCTTGGAACCAACTTTACCAGAAGTCTGGCAGGTGTGGCAGCTCTTACAATATCTGTCTACTTCAGCCCCCATCTTTGGCCAATAAAAGTAGAGAGAGAGCCTTTCCTTGGTCTTCTTGAAACTCAAGTGACCAGCCAAAGGTATCTCATGGGCTAGTTGTAAGAACTGTTGTCTGTTCTCTTGTGGGACTACAAGGCGTTTGTAGTCTCCAGGTTCAGACTCAGTTGGTTCACTGTAGAAGAGGCCATCTTCCCAGTGTAACCTATACTTCCCAGGCTCTTGCCCATCAGCCTGAGAAGCTGCCTGGTGGCGGAGGCCTTCCAGAGTTTGACATTCTCTTTGCCCCTTACGAAAAGCTGCCCTGCTAGGCCCACCTTCTGCCAGTAAAGACTGCAGCTCAGGATGGTCCTCAGGGTCCAAATCTCCAATAAGGTTTGGGCCTCCTTCTAGCTCTTCCTCAGAGTCTAGCTCAACCACACAGGGTTGTACCTCCCTCTCAGCCTCAGCTGGAGGTGGAGTTACAGGTGTAACTTTGGACAACCTAGGGGAAGTCCTTGTTGGAAGCACTGGAGTGCTTGCTGCTGGCTTTTTCCTAGGAGTCTTGGGTTGCCCCTTTGCTCCTGATCTGGTAGTTACTGCAGTAAGTTGCTCCAGTGGGAGAGGAGTGATCTCTGTCATCATCTCCTGAGATAACCCTCGCAGGGTTTTCTCTCTTGCAGGTTTTGTGAGCTCCTGTAACCTTCTGCTAGGTGGTCTGGGGGTATGTGACACAACTCCAAGAGCCTTGAGGTCATTACCCAACAGAACCCTACCTGGCACTTCACATTGTACACTGACAGGTATTTTTACAGCCATATCATTACATTGGATGAGAACTGGTAACTGGGGACACATCTGCACAGGCCCACCAGCTAACTTGGTGAGGCATTTGGGTGCCTTAGCAACATCCTCTGCCTTGAAAAATGATTCATCCACCACAGTTATGCTGGCTCCATTGTCCCTAATGGCAGGAGTCTCCTGACCATTCACCTGGACACTGTCCTTATAATACTCTTTAGTATTATCTGGGATAGAGTTATAGACATCTAAATTCTGTTGTTCCCACAACCCCAGAGAGACTAAAGAAACACTAGCTGAGACTCCAGTGGGTTCATCAGCTAGTAATAGAAAGTTTCCACTTGCCATATGTACTTCCTCTTCTGGAGCGAAGGCTAAGGAGGCAAGCTGGACCCCTGAAGGTTTACCCTTACATCTGGGATCTCCTTTCACATGGTCAGTAGCCTTACAAACAAAGCATGAGCCAAAGGCTCGCTGGAATGGAGGCTTGTTCTGACCTCCTTCTGGTCTGGGACCAGAAGGTACACTAGCCTGATTCGGTTTCCCTGGTGGCTTACCCTTATAGTTTTGTTTGGGGCCCTCTTTGGAATTTGTAGTATTAGAATTCTCTTTGGAGTCCTTTTTAGGCTGTTTCTCCCCATCCCTCTTCTGAGTTACCCCAGAGTCCTTGTGAGTGGCCCTGTTGGCAACCCACAAGTCAGCAGCCTTAGCTAGCTTCCGGGAATCTAATTCCTTGGAATCAGCCAAGTGTTGTCTGAGCTCAGGAGAGCAGGCATCATAAATAGTCTCCAACATAAACAAATTCTTCATACCTTCATAAGTGTTCACCTTGTAACCCTTAATCCATCCCTCTAAGTTTTTCAACCCTTCACTCACCCAGGTAGCCCAAGGGGTACCATCATGCTTTTTGAGGCTCCTAAACCTCTTAAGATACTGGGAAGGGGTCTTCCCAAATCTAGCTATCAAAGCTAGCTTCACACATTCATAGTCCTTCTTATCCTCCTCCCCCATCTCCATTACCACATCAGTTGCAACAGGGGGAAGCCTAGAGAACAACCAGGTGAGTAAGTCATTTCCTGTGATGTTCTGGAGCCCATGATTATATTCAAACAGAGACAACCAATCCAACACATCCAACTTAGGCTCATACATACCAACCAATTCTTTAGGCATCCGGGGTCTTTTAGGACTGGAACTTCTAGATGAGCCAGAGAGAGAAGCATTTTCAACAGATAATTTCTTCATTTCCAAGTCATACTTGAGCTCCATTTCCCTTAGCCTTAGTTCTTTGTCAGTTTGAGCATTAAGTTTCTTATACTCCAATTCTAGTTTCATTTTCTCCAGTTCAAAGTACTGAGGACTAAATGTGGGACCTGGTAAAGGTCCAGTAGGTACAGCAGGTAGAGCAGGCAGAGGCCTAGGGGGGACAGTCACAACAGCCTCACCCTCCTCTTCTGACTCTTCCTCAGAATCATCAACATTTTGCTCCATGTTAATTTCAATACTGTCATCTACAGTTGCTGGAGTGGTAGGTTCCTCTGAACCATCACCCAGACTTTGGTTAGCTAACAATCTTTCAATCAGCTCCATTTTCTTGCCCTTAGTCAGGAGATCCTTATGTTTACAGAGCACTCTTAAACAATCAGCAGTTTTGGCTGCAAGGGACTCTTGACTATAGCTTTCTATAACTGACATGTTAGAGGATTACTTTTACAGTGCTAAGCTTTGTGGTTAGTTGCACTAAGGTATCTAGAGCACAATAAAATGTATACTCAATACAAATCCCACCGCTGTACACCAGTGTTAGGCAGAAACCTGTGCAGTTCCCTTGGGGAACACTGCAAAAGATTTAAGACTACAGGTATAGCAGTAAACCCACTTGGTAGCAGTCTGTACCACCCAGATTTACCTGGTAGCTGTGGCTGAGCAGTCAGACTTCCCTCAAGAAGAGTTAGGCAGTATGCAAAGTATACACAATATGTACTCAGGCACAATAGCACAAGCAAACACTGACCAGAGCTTGGTTTCAAAAGTATATAGTTATTTATTTTTAAGAACACACAAATTGAAAACACTCTAGCAAAATATAATAAAACACTCCAAACACAGTTATATGGAAAGCAGTCCCAATCCTTTTTCCTATCTAGACAACTCTAGGTTAACACCACATAATTAAAACAGAGGTGAGCGCTTAACGTTAGATGACACTCTAGTAGGTTAATGAAGGGAGGGAAAAAGAGCAGAATTAGGATAAACACACCACTCTAAGGTCAAGAACACTTTTGGTAAGCTCAAAGAAGCACAAAGTCACAGGTGAGCAAAAGTCACTAAGCAGGGCCCACTCTTAGAGCAGACAGAGCGAAAACGTGCCCAAGATCACACAGTTGGTAGGGATTCAGAGTCTTGCAAAAGAGTTCGGAAAAGAGTTAGAGAGGCTCAGAAAGTTTAGCCAAAGTGTCCCAGGCAATCCCAGGATCGAAAGCCGAGGGCTAAAACTACCTCGTACAGTCGGTGGCAAGGGAAGCCAGGCGGAACACGGTACCTTAACGGAAAGGATCCTCCAGCGGGGGCAGTTGTTCCAGGCAGTGGCAGCAAGGCTCGACGTCGGTCAGGGGAGAAGAAGATCTCGCTGAAGAGCAGAAGAGGAAGGTCGTTGCACTGCCCGGGAAGAAACCAGCCGCGGAGTCCTCCGGTTAAAGGGTTGTACCGACTTTCGCGGTTGGGGTAAAAGTGGTGGGGTTCCGGTTGCCGGGGTGCTTGGCACTGGCAAGGCGGCCACGGGATACCTCGAAGAACGGAAAGAAGGTGAAAACTGGTTGTCCCCACCAGTCAAGGGAAGGAGCCACTCCGTTAAGAGTTCTCCTCGGTCGTCGGGAAAAGTGGTGAGATGGTTCAGCAGGGCTCCACCGGCGGTGTCGTCGTAGCAGATCAGCTCAGCTCGTCCCTCGTTGGATTCTTAGGTCCTGTGGCGACTTCTGAAGTTCCAGTCCCCAAAGCCCTGCTTTTATGCAGCAAACCCCCATTCACCCAGCCTAGCTGTCACTCAACCATGCTAAGTGGTGAGCCGGCCGGCTCACCACTTGGGCTAATCAGGACGGAGTGCGACTTGAGTTACCTAGGTAACTCAGTCCAGGGTGCCTAAATCCCCCTCCACCCCTCCTAAGTACCCCAGACAGAGTGGCACCACTTTGGAGGGCTTCTGTGGAGAAGCCCGCCAAAAGTGGGACAAAGGGCTCCACTTTGGGTCAGAGTTACAGAGGCGAACGCCAACGCCATTTTAGTATCAAGTTTTGGCAAAAAATCCCAACCGGAGTTATAATAATAAATATATAAACCGGCGGTATGTTTAAGGCTACAGTAAATAAATAATTAAATGTGTTAGCCTAAAACAATGGGAAATCCCATAGGAAAATATTCGCGGTCGAATATAAAAAGTAGTTTCCACTGCCACCAGACCCTGGGGCAATCGAATTGCCCCAGCCAGTACGTCCACAATATGATGGTTTGTACTGGTTCTGTTCAGGATTTAAGACTAGTAAAGTCTTTGGTGACTTTACATGTCCTGGGAGACAGTAGTCAGTCCCAGGGTATGGAGTCTATGTTGGGGAGTCCCTAGGACACCCCTGGGTTACGGCACAGAGGGTGCTGTGTAACCCACATCCAAAAAATACATGAGGCCCTATGGAGTAAAAGACCCCATAGCCCATTCAACACAAGGTTTAACCAAGAAAACACACTTCAACATGCCCAAGAGTGAGGGTAAAAGAGTCTCACTCTTGGCAGGAGAAAAAAATAAACCCCAGAAATCCAGCAAAGCTGCTGGGGGACTCACTAGGTAGGGAAATTCAGCCTAAACAGAGAATTCTCCCTAACAGAGTACAATCAGTTGATGCATCTCCCTTTATTTCGGGGTTTATTATGCAACAGACACATGCATTGAGGATTGTATGTGTGTCGGGATATGAAGAGGAAATTACTTTTGACTTTATTGCTGCACCTCCGTTTGGGCTTATTCTGGGTATGCCATGGCTGCTTAAGCACACTTTAGTGATCAATTGGGCAGATCAAGAGGTGTCCTTTGATCCCCATTGTTGTAAATCTCAGGCTTCGGACATGATGGGCCCAGCCACATTCTTGGCAGAGAGTACTTGAGTACTACAAATGGTAGGGGCGGTAGAGGCAATGATTCCCCCACAGTATACAAGGTATACAGTATACTAGGTATGCAGAAGTATTCGATAAGGGGAAGGCAGAGAAATTACCTCTGCACAGTATGTATGACTGTGTAATCGAGTTGGAACTAGGCGCTCGGTTACCATGCAGTAGGATTTATGCACTTACAGAGGCAAAAAAACAATATTTGAAGGAATATCTTGATGATATGTTGGCGAGAGGGTTTATTCAACATTTTACATCCCCAGTATCCTCTCCCGTATGTATTGTGCCTAAAAAGGAAGGTACGCTTAAAACTTGTATTGTTTATCATGTCCTGAGCAAGATTACGATTAAAAATCATTTCCCGTTACCACTGATTGCGGTACTCCTCGATCAGGTTAAACCAGCAATAATTTACACTAAGTTGGACTTGCACAGGGCTTACCACTTAATCATAGTCAAGGCAGGACATGAGTGGAAACCCGCTTTTAGGGCGAAGCTTGCACTCTTTGAATATTTAGTAATGCCAATTGGCTTGTGCAATGCACCCGCGGCTTTCCAGCAGGGTGGAGATTTTGGGCTTCATTTTAACACCAGTTGGCATAGTCAAGGACAGCAAAAAGGTGCAAGCGGTGGCGGACTGGCCTTCCCCCAGTGTGTAAAAAATATACAATCCTTTTTAGGATTTGCACATTTCTATAGGAGATTCATCAGTAAAGTTTCCCACATTGTGTAACGCTTACCTGGACTCCTCGGAAGCGTAATGCCTTTTCAGCCTGTGGACCTGGTGCTTGATACTTTTTGGATTCTCGTTCTGTTTAAACAACAATAACAATAAAAGAACACTATAACATCTATTGACTAAGATAGTACTGCATGAAATGTGTACTCTTTTAATCCCTCCCTTCTCACCTTTGTTTATTTTATTGCGGGGATCTCCATCCTGCTTTTCTACAGGGGCGCGTTGTGATGAAGAAAAGATGGGAACTTGGGCAGTTGAAGTATTCTATAGTCTCTTGTCACAAAATGTCTTAACTTTTTTTTGGAATGAGACTTGGGGTAAGCAACTGGAGAAAATACTGTGATCTTTACGGCTTGGATTAACTCTACGTTAGAGAGATCTCTCTTTCTTATAACTTGCTCTTTGTTCATTCTTTTGCAGGTTCTCTGAAGTTAGGAAAAATTATTATGGCTGTGGAGAGCTGCAGAGTTACTCAGGATGAGAAAATGTTTTAAAAACGTAAGTTCGCTTATATGGAGCAACTGCAGCCTCAGGGAAGCGCATGGAAACAACTCGGAGGTGAAAACTTGAAGAACTTTCAGGTACGTAAAATGCTTAGTAAACGTCTTCTTTCTTTAACTATTACATTTGTTTATTGTTATTTTAAATAACTCTTGTCTTGTCTGCAAGTTTTCGGAAAGCTGAGAAAAAATACCTTCAGAAGATACGGTGGCTGCGGAAGAAACTTCTGACTGGAATTGCTGCGACTGCAACCAAAAATCTCTGATGGAAGATGCTGCGACTACAAGCGAAGACTGCTGACTGAAGATGTTGCAGCAGTGAGTGAAAACTTCTGACGGAAGAAGCTGCGACTATGAGCGAAGCCTGCTGTCTGAAGATGCTGTGGCTGTGAGTGAAACTTCCGATGGAAGTTAGTTGCTTCGGAGATAACCTTAGACAGGTAAGTCTTTTCTATTAACTTATTGAACTCTGTAGTTTGCTGTAAAACTAATGTCTCTATTATCTCCTTTTACAGGTTCTGTGAGTAGAAACGCTTATAGCGTTACCCACTGCCAGCGGAGCAGACGTGAAGCGCGTGTTCCAGCGGAGGCGGGGCTTAAATAGCTCCCTCTGCAATATGAATAGAACGTGCTGCAACTTATAAAAAGGACCTTGGGGCCGCCATGTTAAGTGTATGGAATTACTGTAAAACATCTCAAAAGTTTATGAAAGTGTATGCTGAGAATGATGTAAATGCCATGTGTGCCAGGCTAACACCCACCTTTGACCTGCTGTTGTGTCTAATGTTCTCTGCCTAGCCTGAAAGCCTGAATGAGGGCTATGTCCACTGACTGGGATCATGACAGTTTTCCCCCCTAAAATCCCTACCAAGGATGGACCCTCCAGCCCTGGCTTAGTGGGGTGATTCTGGTGGAACTTCTGAAGCAATTTGGGAGCATGAATATTTGAACTAGGTTCCCAAGTCCTGTCCTGTGGGCCAAACCCTTTCCAATCCACAAGGTAGAATAATTTTCTTTTGACAATCTTGGAATCTAAGATTTCTTTCACTAAGAATTCTGGTTGACCTTCTATTATCAGGGGTTGAGGGGATGGTT
Source organism: Ambystoma mexicanum (assembly GCF_040938575.1). NCBI lineage: Eukaryota > Metazoa > Chordata > Amphibia > Caudata > Ambystomatidae > Ambystoma > Ambystoma mexicanum. The sequence goes on along the minus strand of NC_090935.1, from coordinate 619,915,190 downwards.
GTAGTCTGGTCCCCGGATTCATTGGGTTTAACTGGGAAACATGGAATACAGGATGAATTTGCATGTGAGAGGGTAGGTTCAATCTTACTGCTACAGGGTTAACAATGGCTTCCACAGAGAATGGGCCCAGAAATCTAGGCTGGAAATTACGTGGGCCCTTGAGTGCAATGTGTTTAGAAGACAACCATACCTTGTCTCCCACCTTATACTCTGGTGATATTTTCTTCAAGGTTTATCTGCAAATTTCTTTTGGCTTTCCTTTGCTGTAGTCAAATGTCTCAGAACCGCTTTTTGCACCTGGGTGATGTTCTCATGAAGATTCTGTACTGCTGGCATTTCTAAGGATTCTGTTGGATCAAAGGTAGAGGTTTGAGGATGTGAACCATTGAGGACGTAAAAAGGGGTGTAACCTGTGGAAGTCTGTTCAGAGTTATTATAAGCATACTCTGCTACCCAAAGGACATCCCCCAAGAACTATCTATCTGGTGGAGAAGACATCAAAGGTTTTGTTCTAGAGTTTGATTGGTTCTCTCAGTTTGACTCAGTTTGTGGATGGTGGCTAGTAGATAAACGTACTTCAATTTTAGCCAACTCACAACATTTCCACCAGAATTGAGGGACACACTGACTCCCTCTATCAGAGATAACAGCAGATGGAAATCCATGAAGATGCACAATTTGTTCTAGGAACAGCTTTGCTAAAACGGATGATGTAGGAAGCCCCTTGAGGGCAATGAAATGAGCCATTTTGGAAAACAAATCCACCACTACAAGGATTGTGTTATAACCTGAACAAGGGGGCAACTCAGTAATAAAATCCATAGATATAATATGCCAAGGCGCTGGTGGGACAGGTAACGGTTGAAGAAGTCCTGCTGGTCTCTGCTTTGAGCTCTTGTTTTTGGCACAAATTCCACAAGTTTGGATGAAATCTATGATATCCTTGCACCATGTTGGCCACAAAAAATGTCTTTTGGTCTTGGCTGTGGTCTTTGGGATTCCAGGGTGGCCTTCTATTGGGGCCCCATGGTAATCTGCCATGACCTTCCTCTGTAGTTCTTGATTTGGCAGATAAAGACGACTCTGGAAATAAGGTAAACCTTCTTGAATGCAAAACTTGGGTCCTTTTGACTTCCAGGCCTCTAATTCTGAAGGGGTCATGCTGAGTTGAATCTGTGACTTTAGATCTTCTTCAGAAGTTCCAGTGACTCCCAGCACCTTCTCTTCTGGAATTATATTTACTGGATCTGAAGTACCTTGGATCTCTTCTTTCTCTCCAATCTGTGACAAGACATCCGCTTTACCATTCTTAACTCCTGTGTGGTACGTTATAACAAAGTCGTATTCCACAATAAACAATGCCTAGCGGAGTTGTCGGGATGATTGAGCCTTTGCATTGCGTAAATATTGCAGATTTCGGTTGTCAGTGATAACTGTGACGGTATGCCGGGCCCCCAATAAATGGTGTTTCCATTCCTTGAAAGCATTTTTTATTGCTAGTAATTCCTTATCTCTGATACTGTAGTTTAATTCTGTAGTTGAAAACTTTTTAGACCAGAAGGCCACTGGATGCAGTTGTCCCATTTCAGTATCTTTTAGAGACAATACAGCTCCCATTGCTGCACTGGACGCATCAGTTTCTACTGTGAACGGTAGCTCAGGTTGTGGGTGCCTCAAAACGGGAGCTGTGATACAATGTTTTTTCAAATTTTGGAAAGCCTCTTCTGCTTCTTTGGTCCATGAGAATGTCTTGTGCTTTCGCAACAATGAAGTTATTGGATGGACTAGCTGGGAAAATCCTGCAATAAAACGTCTATAGAAATTTGCGAATCCGAAAAAACCTTGGACTCCTTTCACTGACGTAGGGGAAGGCCAATTCAAAATGGCTTAAACTTTTCGATTATCCATTTGAATTCCCATTGGTGACAGGATGAATCCCAGAAATTCCACTGAGGTTGCATGAAAGGAGCATTTCTCCAGCTTGACAAATAACTTGTGTTGCCGTAGTTTCATCAGTACTGCCCCTACATGGGTTATGTGCTCTCGGATTGAGTTTGAATAAATTAGAATGTCATCGAGGTACACTACGGTACAGACATCTAGCTATTTGCACAAGACATCATTCATGAAGTTCTGAAAAGCTGCTGGAGCGTAGCATAAGCCGAAAGGCATAACTTGGTACTCATATAAGCCGTATTTTGTTCGGAAGGCAGTTTTCCATTCATCCCCTTCTTTGATTCTCACTAAGTGGTAAGCTCCTCGAAGGTCTAGTTTGGTAAAAACATTGCCATCCTTAACTTGGTCCATTAATACTGGGATGAGTGGAAGGGAGTACCTGTTCTTAACTGTGATCTGGTTTAGGGCGCGATAGTCTATGCAAGTACGAAGGTCCCCTTCCTTCTTGGGCACGAAGAACAGAGGAGAGGCCATGGGGGACTTAGAGGGCCGAATAAAACCATTGGCAAGGTAGTTATCCAAATATGTCTTCAAATGAATCTGGAGCTTTGAAAACAGTAGTGAACTATTTTGATGCAAGTAACTATGTATGCTCCTACAAACATCACTGCCATATTGTCATTCTTCCTCCACATCCTCATCCCTACCAATATTGTCACCACCATCTTCCCCTATTCCCCCAATGTAACTATTTACTGCACTATGGAAAGCTGCATTAAGCCCACCACCTTCCTCCCACAACTCCCTCTCCACACCCGGATTAAACCAACCCCTTTCCTACCTTACCTCGAGACTATGGTCAACACCTTACCTATCAGAGCTCCCACAATAGCTCTAGCACCCAATATGCCCAATAACTATCTCAGGCCAGGTGGCACCCAACAAGCCATCCTCCAGAGCAGCCCTACTACTAGCTCCATAGCCCTCTTTGAACCCACCTCACATATCCCTAACAGCCCATGCCCTACCAAACTGAGAAACGCTAGTATAGGCAAAGCATATCAAATACCTCCTGGCCCCCTACACTTAACCTACGGCCATGCCCTAAACAACTCCCATCCAAACTCTACAAAGTTTCCAAGAGTACTAGACTGATGCCTGCCTCATCTGACCTCCCTATCGCTAATAATATCTCCTCAGCTATCCATGGGGCACTAATCAATGCCAGATCATTGGTGGTCCATGCTACTGACATTGCCGACTTAATCCTAGAAAGAAAACTGGACTTCTCAACTTCTTAGCAATTATATGATATGATATGGCATTTATACCGCGCCAATCACGGAGACCTGGCTACATGCAGCAGCAAGCCCATCTCTCCTCATTGCTACACCTGACAACTACACAGTCATTAAAACTGATAGAGAATCTGCCAGAGGAGGCGGCATTGCCTTTATCGCCAAAGCCTCATTGGGCCTCAGAATGGCATCTCTTGCCCCCACTGAATCTGGTGAACTGCTGACTGTCAAACTTCCTCTCACTAACTCGCGCACCATACCAATGCACCTGATTGATAGACCTCCTGGACCTATAGGCTCCTTCGAAGAAGAAATCCTCTCCCTCCTTTCCACCCACAACTAGCCATCGTCTCAAATCCTCATACTAGGAGACTTCAATCTTGGTTTTAATGACCCCAACGACCCACCGGCAATGGTATTCGCCAACTCCTTGGTTGACTTAGGTCATGAAAAAGGAAGAATCCTAGACTGGGTTGCTGACCTTAACAGCGTAACTAACATAATGACCATTGAACCTCTACACTGGACTGATCACTTTCTATTTCTATTCTCATTGAATCTCCAAGATTGTATACTTCCCAGATGTGAGAACCCCATTGCTCCACCTATTCCGACTAGGGACAAAAAGAATATCACTGTGAATAATCTCAAACGCTTTCTCCAATCACTACTTAGTCCCTCACCTGCCTCTTATGATCCAGCGGAACTAGTGGACCTCTACAACAAAACTATCACCACGGCAATGGATAGCAAAAGTAAACCTACAGCACACTTAAACACATGGTTCAAGCTCAAAGCCCTAAGAAATGAAAAAAGGAAATACGAAACAACCTGGAAAAACAACCCTTATACTACCAATAAAGTTATCCTTCAAAAAATCTCAGCTAACTATAAAGAAGAAATTCTGTTAGCAAAACGGCATACCTACAACTAAAGGATTGACAAAGCGAGCTCAGACACAAAAGATCTCTTTACCATTCTAAGAGAACTTGAATCTCCAACCCCACCTATTGATAACTGTACCAAGGACAAAATGTGATGCACTAAAATTCAAGACGCTTTATTTAATAAAATCACCTTTCTCCAAAAGAAAATAACTATCAAAAAACTCAATCTCCCACCTCAAGCCAACCTTCCAAAACATAGCCCTATTTTCCCTAAACCACGGCAGTGTCTGCTCGAGAAGTGCAAAACATTATAGCCTCACTTAAACCCTCCAACTGTCAAGCTGATACATGTCCAGCTTCTGTCATGAAGGAAGCGGCAAGTGAACGTGCCCCCTTTATTACCAAGCTAATTAATGCCTCCTTCCGTACCTGTATTGTCCCTACTAATCTAAAAATCTCTTGGGTCCTCCCACTCCTAAAAAAAACAACCTTGGGCCCTAACATACCCACCAACTTTAGGCCTATCACTACAGTCCCTTTTTTACTAAAGATCATCGACAAAGCTGCCTACAACCAAATACAATCTTAGCTGGAAACTAATAAGCTCCTCGGACTCCGTCAATCAGGTTTCAGACCCCAACATGGCACAGAAACAGCCTTGATTGATCTGAAAATTCAGTTTTACGATCTGAAAGACAAAGGAAAATCAGCTCTCTTGCTCCTGCTGGATTTGTCAGCCGCTTTTGATCTGGTCGATCACAAGGTGCTATGTAAGCACCTTTCTTCAGCGGACCATTTCTCAGTAGAAGCAACAGCCTGGATTCAATCCTTCCTTAGTAAAAGATCCTTGAGAGTCTTCTCAACGCTAGCAGCTGCAGATCCTATCTCCATATCCAGTGGAGTCCCTCAGGGATCCCGTGTATCGCCTGCCATGTACAATGCGTTCACCAAACCACTGTTTGATGATTTGGAAGATCTGGGTGTCAGCTATACCAACTACGCAGATGACACCCAGATCCTCATTCCCTTGACAGGTGACTATGATAAAGACCTAGCTCTCATTAACAAAATCTACCTCATCATTCAAGCCTGGATGGCCACACATGACTTATGTCTGAATGATGAGAAGACTGAGTTACTCCTCCTAGCCACACCTGCCAATCAGAAAAAAATGAGTAATCAATACCTCTCCTTTAACATTGACAGGAATGCCATTAAGGTGGATAAAGAGGTAAAAACTCTAGGTTTTTACCTAGACTCCTCCCTGAATCTGCGCAAACAGGTCAGTGGTACAGCCTCTGCCACAGCTTACACATGTAAGCTGATCCACGCCCTGGGAATCTCCAGAAGGCAAGACATTTCTGGGTTCAGATGAGACAACAACTGGCTCTCAATCAACGAGAGAATACAACTAAAAACGGCTTGCCTAACCTACAAATGCCTCAATAATTCAGCCCCTCCTTACCTTATTGAAAAATGTTCTAAAATTAATTCCACCCGGCAAACCAGATCTACAAACTCTGGTTGCCTAAAAGTGCCTAGGTACAAATTAAATAAAGCAGGGTGGAGGAGCTTCCCCGTAATGGCTGCTCAGCTCTGGAACTCACTACCCACCTCCTTAAGAGCTGACCAGTCTTTTTATAAATTTAGGAAGGACACCAAACTCATCTCCAAAGACTCACCAGAGTAGACACCTATCGGCCAGGTTCCCTCACTACATCCTTACACCTTGTAACCACACAGTGTATCTATGAATCTACTGTTTGACCACGCAGCTTTTTGGTAGTCCTGAACTATATATTATTGAAAATGACTGTAGACTTCCATTGAGTTAATTTATTATGTCTGTAATTCTCACTCTCCTAGATGTTTAGTACCTTTGAACTGTTCGTCATGGTATATTATTGTATATTCCCGCTTGTTTCTGTTTCTGTAAATCTGATATTTTGTTATTCTCTACTGTACTGACATCTGTGTAACCAAGAAAATGCATATCCTTCTAAACTGTGCCTAGTTACCTCCGGGTTGGAAGCGCATTACAAATAAATAAAGAAAGAAATCTGTGACCTAGGAAGAATCTCCGTTGTGAGAGCTATGTTTGTTTTGTGTTCCATTTCATGCTTTGCCAACAGACCATGGGTCTCATTACAAGTTTACCGGTCCGGAAACTGCGGTACCGGTAAATTTGCCGGACCGGCGGGGGCGTGGCTAGGAAGCCATGTGAAAGGACGTGTCTGTACGGGGGCTCCCGAAGATCCGTACATTATCCGACTGAAAACCGTGCAAGGACCGATGTAATTTGGCTGAGACTGATATGGCTGCGTACATGAATCTCAGGTGGACGTGTGGACACGTTTCGATACGGGCCTGCACCGTGAAAGCGCAACAAGAAGCTAAGAGAAGACTTGGAGGCGAGAGTGCGATGAACTAGAAAATGGCCGCCGCCGCTTAACGAAGGAACAAAGGAGTGATTGATCTGGGCGCCTGACGATCGCACTGGAGCATGGTGGTGGTGAAGGAGCATGACTCGGGTGCATCGTGGTCATTAAGGACACCCGGTCCCGTGTGGCCGACGGCGCGGACCTCGGAAGAGAGCAGGGCCTGGCCGAAGGTACTTTGTAACCGGACGTGCGGATAGCAGGGGAGCGTGCGGTGTGACCTGAAACTGTGCCCCTGACTCTTCATGGCCTAAAGTGCGCTTCAAAGGGTGAGACGCGACCTGGCTTAGCTAGGTAGTAGACAAGATGGCCGGGGGAGCCGGAGGACAAAGGAACTTAGTGTCGGAGATGTGGCGATAGCGATGGGACACCCGAAGAGCGCACTGTGACACCCTGCCCCAGATCCGAGCGGGGATAGGACGGGAGACATGTCTAATAAGCCCCTGAGAGCGAAGAACAAACAGCCCACGCTCGACGAATACGCTAAGACGCCTCCCGGCCCAGACGGAGCCAGAAGCAAAGATAAAACTCAGGCCAAGGAAATGGCCGCCGGGGGTGCGAACCAGGAGGTCCTCGCTGCGATCGCAGACCTGAAAGCGACCTGGGAGACTAAGCTCCAGCTCGCTGTGGCTGAACTGAAGACCGCAATGGAACTCCAGGTTGGGGCGGTGCAGGAGGACGTGAACCTCCTAAGGCAGGACGTGCGTACTCTGGCAGAGCGCACGGAGACTTTGGAAAAAGAAATGGGCCCTACCGTGGCGGACTGCGCTGTGCACAAGCGTGAACTCCATGCCCTGGTGCAACGTGTGGGCAATTTGGAGAGTAGGGCGGAGGAGGCAGAAGGACGCGCCCGGAGGAACAACATCCGTATCGTGGGCCTTCCGGAGGGAACTGAGGGCCATAATCCAACGGAATTCATCGAGAACATGCTACTGCAGGAGATCACAGGAGGCACCCTGTCGCAGGGTTTTGTGGTGGAGAGAGCGCACAGGGCCTTAACTAGGAAGCCACCGCCGGGAAACCCGCCCAGGCCGGTGATAGCCAAGATCCTTAATTACCAGGACCGAGAAAGGATCCTTGAACACTTCCGCAAGGGAGGCACAATACAACGAGGAGCGGCGAACATAACTGCCTATCCCGATTATACCCTGCAGGTACAGCGCAGTCGTATGAACTTTGGATCGGTGAAGAGGAGATTGCGGGAAGCGGGGTTTAAGTACATGTTGCTCTATCCGGCCAAACTGAAGGTTTTCTTTCAGAGCAAGCTGCTGTTCTTTGTCACTCCGGAGGATGCCATGGAGTGGCTGGATGCACAAAACTGCCCTCAGGAGCCAGATGTTCAGACGGCTGGCGAAAAAGAAAAGACGAGATAAGTAACGCTGTAGGCCCGGTCGGGTCACGAATATTGGGACTTGAATATAGTCATTGAACTCGCTGGAGAACATGTGCGCGTCAGTGGTTATTAAACATGGTCCGTGAGCACGGACATGGTTGCGAGGGAGAGGAGCCTCCAGAGGCCGCTCTTTACACCCCTCTTTTGTGTTTAGTTTAGTCACTGTTAGTGGGGTGACACCCTGTCGGGTTCTCTATTTGGGTTTCCCAGGGAGGACCGAACACAGGGATGCCTGAGATCCAGGGATGGAGCTGGGCAGTTGTTTGGGGTAGGGGTTTGGGGGGGTGTTTTAGTTTTTGTATGAGCCTGGGGGTGAAATCGGGATTGGGTGTTCGCAAAGTGGGGAGGGATTGCCTAGGATGGGGGGAGGAAACTACTGATAGGCCATGGGAGACCTCAGGATATTAACGTGGAATGTTAGAGGGCTTAACAGTTATCTTAAGCGAAATAAAGTCATGTTGTATCTTAAGAGGCAGAAGATAGACGTAGCCCTGCTACAGGAGACACATCTAAAGCGAGAGAAACTGGAGCTGGTAAGGAGGAAGTGGAAGGGGACAGTAGTAGGATCGACGTACTCCGCCTATGCCAGAGGAGTGCTGGTGTGGGTGGCGCCACATGTCCCATTTAAGCTAATTGAGGAGGTTGTGGAGGCGGATGGGAGGTTGGTTATGGTGAGGGGGCTGGTAGAGAACAAAGTAGTGTGCATTGTAAACACATATGCGCCTAACCAGGACACGGCGACATATTTTAGGACGCTGTGCACCAAGCTCAGTGTCGGGATGGGGGGTACGGTGATATGGGGTGGCGACTTTAATTGTGTGTTGAATCCCAGGGAGGATAGGTCGGATGACAAGATGGCTAAGCCCAGTCCGGCGGCCAAGGTATTGCAGACGCTGCTGGCGGATTTTGGCCTGGTAGATGTGTGGAGAGCGAAACACCCGGGCAGGAGACAATACTCGCATTATTCGGCCCCCCATCTACTGCACACGAGGCTTGATTACTTTTTCGCCACGCCGGACATAGTCGCGGAGTGCGACCATATAGACTACAGGGCGAGAGTCCTCTCTGACCACTCGCCCCTGGTCATGCGATGGCAGCTGTATTCCCCACGAGCGCGTATACCAACGTGGCGCCTCAGGGCGGAGGCGCTCAAGGACCCTGCCTTCAGAGAGGATATGAGGGAGGAGATAACTGCTTATTTTGAGGTGAACACAGGGAGCGTTAAGACGGCTGGCACCTTATGGGAGGTCTTTAAGGTCGTAATGCGGGGGATCGCCATTGCGAAGTCTAAGGGATTGATGGGGGGAGTCCTGGCGGATCTGCATAGAGCTGAGACTGAGCTGGAGGAGGAGCTGGAAGGTGGTGGGATAGATGCGGAGGCGGTCTCCAAATTGCAACAGAAGTGTGCGGAACATTGGGATAGGCTCTGTAATCTGAACTATAGAAAGTATATTGAGAGACTGCATGCGGGGGGAGATAAAACGAGCCGACTCCTAGCTTGGCTGCACAAGAGCGAGACCCCACGATCCCCGATCAGATTGGTAATCAATGAAAAGGGTGAAGAGGTGGACACCCAAGAAGGCGTAAACAGGGCATTCGTGGAATACTATAAGGTCCTATACGAAGATCGTGAGGGGGGCAGCCAGGAGGAGATAGACGAAGTGCTGGAAGATGTAGGCTTGCCCAGGGTCAGTGACGAGGAGCGAGAGGAGCTGGATGCTCCGATCACCCTGGAAGAGTTGAAGGAGATTGTGAGGCAGTTGCCCACCAGCAAGGCCCCAGGGGCGGATGGGTTCCCCAGTGAATTTTATAAAGTATATGCGGAGGAAGTGCTCCCGCCCATGCTGGAAATGCTCAACGAAGCGTACGAGGTGGGACGGCTGCCGGAGTCACTTAGGGAGGCGATTATAATACCGCTCCCCAAGCCAAATAAACCGGGACACGATTGTGGCTCCTACAGGCCCCTGTCGATGCTGAACCAGGACAGCAAGATCCTGACAGCTGTCCTGGCTACTAGAATGCGTACAGTGATCAGCAAGTTGATCCACCCTGACCAGACGGGCTATGTCCCAAACAGGAACATTACTCACAACCACAGACGCCTCCACAGGGTGGTCGAATGGGGATGTAGTGATGACGGCGAAATGGCGATAGTGGCATTGGACGCGGTTAAAGCGTTCGACTCTGTTCGGTGGCCTTGGCTGCTGGCGGCTCTGAGATGGTACGGGATGGGACCAGGTTACGTTAGGTGGGCCGAGATGCTATACAGTGCACCACTGGCCAGGGTCCGCACGGGTGCAGTGGTGTCAGAGAGATGGCAGTTGGGCAGAGGCACTAGGCGGGGTGTCCCTGGTCCCCAATGTTGTACATCCTGGCCCTAGAACCCTTGGCAATTTACCTCCGGCAGCAATATGACCCGGTCGGCATTGATGTAGGAGGAGAGTGTCGCCTTCTATCCCTGTATGCAGATGATATGCTGCTATACCTAAGATACCCAGAAGAAAATTTGTAGTATGTCTTAGAGGTGATGGGGAGGTATGCCTGGTTGTCCGGTATAGCGGTAAACCCCCAGAAATCCACTCTATTTCCGCTGGGAGGCTATGTGGGGACTCCGGTGGAGAGGTTGCCAGTGTTGCAGATCCCGTGGGCGACGAGCTCCTTCCGATACTTGGGAATTGACGTGTATCACACGACTGAGGAAGAGCACAAGCACAACACTGAACTTGCTGTGGGGAAGATCGAGAAATGCATGAGGTTCTGGGAAAGACTGCCATTAGCGATGATGGGCCGGGGAGCTATGCTTAAAATGGTGGTACTGCCCAGGCTTTTGCATTATTTTAACAACATCCCTTACATGATTCCTGATAAGTTTTTTGTGAGGCTACATAGTGTTTGCAAGGAATTCCTGTGGCACGGCACGCGTAACAGAGTCGCACTGTGGAAGCTGCAGAACTTCTACGAGAAGGGCGGAGTTAAACTGCCGAACTTTGAGGCATATTATGTGGCAGCGCAGCTGCAATATGTGTCCAGGTGGCTCTCTGATGATGAGACCCCTGAACACAGGCTGTTTGGGAGGGATTGTTCCCCTTTTTATCTGCGAGAGGTGATCTGGGTGACTAATGCAAGCATGAGGGAGCGGCCTAGAATGCTAGCTCTGGGACGGAACATGTGGAGACGGGCCTGCCGGATGATGGGTAACCCTTTGCCGTGTGTGTCGCAGTTCCCATTGGTCGCACTGGCGAAGGGAGACGGGCAGCTCAGAGCAATCATCCGGACATACTGGGAGTCAGTGGGGTTGGTCACCATGGGAGATATTTGGCAGGATGGGACCATCATGGAGTTCGAAGAACTAGAGGCAGGGTCGGGATTGCACAGGGGTCAATATGTGACATATCATAGGATAGTGCAGGAGATCCGGAGTAGGTGGCCTGAAACCACCTTGGCCGATGAACCAGACGCCACGGTGGGGATACTATACGACACATCGGAGGGCGGGCATGAGGTCTCTAGGTTGTATGAGATGTTGATGACAAAGGTTGGGAGTGATTTAGTGCACTTGAGACTGAAATGGGAAATGGAGATGGGGGCCCCGATGGCAGATGGGTTGTGGGAGCGTGCCTTGTGGTATCATAAAAAAGTATCGAGGAATGCCAGGTTTAAGCAAATACAGCTTTATATAACGCACAGGGCATACATGACCCCCTTGAGAATATCCAAATTTCGGGACGTTGGACGCCAAGCGTGCCCTAAGTGTGACGAGGAGAATGCAGACATGATACACATGTTCTGGGCGTGCCCAGTAATTGCAGGCTACTGGGGTGAAGTGGCGCAGAAACTGGCAGGGAAGGGCATCACGCTCAAAGTGGATTCAGCCTGGGCCTGCTTACTGGGGGGATATCCCAGAGCGCGTAAACTCAGACATGTTGAGAAATTGAAAGATCTGGCTTATGTGCTTGCTAAACGTAGGATTGCAATGGGATGGAAGGAGTGTCATAAGCCACGAGTGGAGGTCTGGTGGAGGGATCTCCAAAAATGGGCGGAGGCCGAGACGGCGGTGTGGCGGGATACCAGTATTGCAGGGGAGGAGGAGGAAATGTGCTCCCTCGCGGCATGGAAATTGATGATAGCCGAACTGTTTGGAACGGGGTCGGCTCCAATTGAATCTGAGAGCGATGACGCCCCTCCGTTCACAGCGGATACCGATGGCGGACACCATACAGGCTCATAGGGGGGAGGGATGGGGATTGCAGTGCCTTTGTGGTTAAATGTGGTTATTTATGTTCTGTTGTATTGTCGTTTGGTTTATATGTAAAAATAAAAATATATTTAAAAAAAAAAAGTTTGCCGGACCGGCAAACTATAAGTTGTGTTCGCGGGTGCCTTTCTGCCCACCAGGTCTGACCTGGGGGGCAGACCAGCACACGCGGGCACAGCATGTCAGATGCACCGGCACCATTCTGAATCGTGCTGCTGCATCCTTCCTCCCCATTCCCATTGAGCTCTATGGGGCTGAAATGGGAATGGGGAGCATTTCTTACCGGTGCCAGCGAATGGGCAAATACTGGGTCCGGCGAGGCCGGAATGCCCCGGTAATTGCCAATTCGCGGGCGCTGTACATTTTCGGAAGTTTGGTGTCAAGGTTACCGCTAAACTTAGAATGAGGCCCCATGTGTATTGTCACTTCATGTGGAGAAACCACAAATTGTTTGTTTGCTTCATTACACTGGCATGCTCTTGTTTATTTTGTCTGCTTCCAAAAAACATTGTTATATGTAGTTGTATGATTAAGAATTATTTAGGGCATGAATGTCACTACTAAACTGAGTATGCTGCTTAGTCAGTCCCTCATGAATGTTCATGATTCATGTTACAGGTGTAGGATGTTGGGAGTGTGTTAGTGTTAGTCAGGCATTCCTTGGTGGAAGCAGGTCAGGACAGTAGTAAGCCTATATGTGGCAAGGTGTTAGGGTGTGTTTTCCATTCCTAAACTCCCCCTTACCTACCCAATCATCGTTACCCTAACCCTCTTCCCGGTTTCCTGCATTCCCCCTTCCTATCCACAACCTCTCCCTAATCCCTCTTCCCTGCATTGGCTGACTCGTGGTTACCTGTACTACTGAAATCCAGGAACCCGTGCCAACCACGGTGGGTGAGGTAGATTCCATTCAGCTTCTGTCGTTCGGGAGAGGGTGTTGGTACCCTTCCCTTGCTGGTTTTGACATCCACGATTACCAAAATGTACTTGTTTCCCTGTTTTGAAGTTTCTAGGGGCCCCACAATGTCCATACCAATTCTTGAGAATGGAATTTCAATGATTGGTAACAAAATTAAGGGGACTGGTAGTGTTAACTGAGTACTGGTCTTTTGGCAAATCACACAGGCATGGATTAAGTTTTAAATGTCAGCAGGCATTCCTGGCCAGTAGCACTTGTTAGTGATTTGGGCCTGCATCTTCGTCTGTCCTGAATGGCCTCCTGTCAGATGCGAATGAGATAAATCTAGAACCACTTGCTTATGACTCTTTGGGGCAAACAATTGTGTTTTTACCAAACCTTCTGTAGTGGTGGACATAGGCCCATGTCTCAAAATGAAAAAAAGGCACTCTTTTCTCACGGCCCTCCTGTTCAGACTCGACTTGTAAAAAGGCTTCAGCCAACAATAGGTCGTTCCTTTGGGCAAAGGCTAGGTCGGAAAGAGTTTTGGCTTCTTCTTCTCTAACCTTTCTGGGCTCAGGTTTGGTAGGGGCGTCAGTTGTATCATCCGCCTCTCTGAAGACCCGAATATGTCAATCTGTTCCCTCCTCCCCGGCCTCTTCCTGGACCCTAAGGAACATTGCCCTTTCAAGCACCCCTTGAACAATTTTATCCTTTTGATGGATTTGGAAGGGATCTTTTCTGTGATTCTGTAACAACACTTTTTCATCACCTCTAAAGTCTGGATCTATAACCCCAGCTAGCACATCAATTCTAAACCTCCAAGCTAATCCGGATTTGGGAGCCAGTCTAATGTATGTATCAGGGGGTGGAATTGGAATGAAATCAGTGGGTACAGTCTTCTTTCACCTGGGGGGATGACCTTGTCCCTACTGCTGCACATGTCAAACCCAATAGAACCCTTTGTGGCTACTGATGGGTCTGATGCCTGGCTCATAACTTTTCAAATCTTAGGGTTCCCCAACTTGAATTCGTTGAGCCGCATCCCATTTTATACACCATTTGTGAAGGCATTATGAAGTAAGACATAGACAACAGATTCACTTTTCTAAATAAAAGGATTTATTTTCTTAAATGATGGAGTAAGGCATAACCTGCCCTATGCTAAGGTGGGATTTCCCTACGTAAAGAAACTAAGGAAGTCTGAGTCAGTAAGTTCAACTTAAAAGTCTGTCTGTGTCCAAAACCTATACCTGCCCTCACAATTAAAGTTAAACAATGTGTAGGGATGTCAGCAACAAAAGAAAGTGTTCCAAATAAAGTTCCAAGCTTCTTCCAGCTCCTAGCTTACTTTCCAGTTTCACCTTCCCCAAGTTCAAAATAGTTCCAAACGGCCTCGGGGTTCCCTTCCCCAAGAGGTCAACACAGTTCACAAAATGTTGGTGTTCCCTTCCCGGAGAAGTCAGCTCTTACAGCTTCAAACCTGCTTCAAAACCTACAATCAGTTCAAATCACATGGCTTTCAAAAAGTTCCAGTTCAGCTTTGTAATCCTTCATGCTTTTCAAATGGTTCATACAGATTGCTCTCTTTCTCATTCTCTTCAGCAATCAGGTTATAAAATGCAGTTAATTTAGCTTCTTTTGGCTCCTTCCAAGCAGGGATTAGTCGGTCTAGGCACAGTTTTCGGACCACACAGTCCACCAATTACAGGTCACCCAACCTATAACACTTGGTACTCTGTTATCCTTCAGTATTCTTTAGGTTTTCTTGCTAACATAGGTTTTCTTTTTCTCCACCTGTGTCCCGGGTTTAAATTCATTTCTGATTCTCTTTGGCAGTCTCTTGGCTTTGCCACAAAGTGTTCTCCACACAACTCACTCTGTGGTGTTCCCTCGATTCACCACCTTTCTTTGACAGTATTCATAAGAACTAATCACTTGCTTTTCACTTTGTTCATAAATGTTCTTCATTTGCTTTTAAGTGCTCATCACTTGCTTTTTCATGTTTTTTTCACATAAGTGCTTGTTACTTGGTTTTCACTTTGTTCATATATTCATCATAACTTTCCTTTAGTTCAGTATTCAATATAACTTGCTTCACCTTAAATGCATTCACAACAACTTGAACCTTGTTTGCCATTCACAAACCCTCAATCTGGGTTCCAAGACCAATTGTCACAGGTTTCAGTCAGTTCGGCATTACCATTTGCCCGTTTGCAGCTCCAGGAGCGCACCATTATGAGTGTCCCCTTTATTCTGGTCACCGGTATGGGGCCACTCCTCCAGGCGTCTTTTCTCTTCTTTCCTGCTTCTTTTCTCTCCACATATACTTTTCGTGAGCCTGGCAAACTGCGCTCGCCTTCTTCGAACCTTGCTGCTTGTTGTAGGTAGCTCTGGTCTTCCGTCGCGGACGCTATCGTAGGCCTGTAGTGCTTGGGAGCCTTCAGTGTCCCACAGCTCAAGCTGTGGGCACAAGGCAGAGGAGGCTGCAAATGTCTTGAACCTCTCACAGCCCGCTCTGGTCCCAGCGTCACTTCCACTCTTCTGCAGCACCGGGGGTCCTTCCCGCCGACCCCTCTCCAGCCTGCTCCTTTCTCAGCCTTTCTCAGCCGCGTCCTGTCCTCCAAGCAGGTTTCTCTCTCTACTCTGCTGGCAGTCCCTCCTTGTATGCTCCTGTTGGTTTCAATTGCCTGACCATAATTAATCCTATTTGCTGGACATGCCTAACTCTTGCAATGGCACTCCTCTGCAGTCCTCTTCCTCGTCTCAAGTGGTGTGAATGAATGGGAATGTGTACAACTCTTAGTCACCACTTCCTAATCCTAGTTTCGAAGGGATTGTGTCCTACGACGTATTCCTTATCTTTGATAATTCGTCTCCAGCTTGCTGGCCTCGGAATTTTTTTTCTCAGTAGAGGGCGCTGCGCATCAACGTCCGTCAAGTTGGTGTCCCTCGACAGCCACCGTATCGGCGCCGACGTCACCATGCCCATAAATAGCCACGCGCAGCGTCCGTTGCTCAGTTCCGTTTTTCCGCGCTTTGTGTTGCCTCGGAATATCGTTGCTCAGTTCTTCAGTCAAATAGACTTCATTATTCCTCGAGAATACTGACTCGTACTCGATGGCTTCCTCATCCGAACCGACTCCACGGTCCGGCTTCAAAAAATGTCGAGACCGTGGAAAGAAAATGTCGTTAACGGATCCTCACAGGATCTGTTTGTGGTGCCTGGGAGTCGAGCACCATTGTTCAGAGGGCGAGGACTGCATGTCCATGACGGCGAAAGCCTTGAAGGAGCGTAAGGGGAAGCTCGAGAGAGGTAAGGCAGTGAAAACTTCTTCGAAAGTTTCCTCGGTGGAGTCGAGACATTCGTCTCCTCGCCATCACAAAAGACATTCTCGTTCTAGGTCTCAAAGCAGTTCCCATCACTCTTCGAGATCTAAGCATTCAAAAAAGAGACGTCGAAGATCCCCTTCCTCGTCTTCTTCTTCCGTTTCCCCGAAAAGGGTCTCCTGCCCCACAAAACATAGCTCTCAGGCTGAGTGGGAGGAATTCAGGAAATAGATGCTTAGCGTCTTCGAGAAAGCGGCCTTGACCCCGTCGAAGACTGCTGAGGGTGATACCCTATGTGAAAGACCCGAAAAATCAAAACGCTGCGAGTCGCAGCACCCGGCGAAAGAAGCTACTCGAGAGCGTCACAAACCCTCCAGTAAAGGCAAGCTCGTGTCTTCGACATCGACGCCGAGAAAGGACAAACCCACGGCCACCCCACAGCCAGTGGCCATACGCAGACCCTCGATCACGAGAATGTCGTCGACAACCTCAAGTAGAATTCCGATACTCTCGAGTTCCTCGAGGCCTCTACCAACATTCTCGACGCCTTTTTCTATGGCTTCGAAGCCTTTAATGTCCGCGTTGACGACATCAACGTTTTCTCAGCCAATTATGATGAATTTGGCCCCTTCTGCTCTGGAAATGGGATTTATACCATTTTCAAGATCTGATAATTCCAGAGCCTTAGCATCTATTTATGAAGAAGGGGAGAATTCAGATCAGGAGAGACCTTTTGAGTTGCAGGGATCTGCAACTCCTGTACCAGAGGAATTTACCTCAGAGGAAAGTAGGTTTAAGGACCTCCAAGAATCCTTACATGAAGCAAGTGGGTTGGACACTTCCCCAGAAGTGGAATTTGCCAAACCAGACCCAGGGGAACATGCCGAAACCCCTTATAGAACCTTGATGGCAAGGTTAATATAGGTATGGGGTGGTCTACACCCTCACCTGCTTTTCAGCAAGACGACCTCACAGACATTTTGGTTAAAGGTCCACAGGAGGATCCTGTGGTGCCATTTCATGCGGCATTACAAAGGAAAATATTGGCAAACTGGGAAACCCCTGAGGTTATCCCGGCGGTTAACAAAAAATTATCAGCCAAGTATAGGGTGTCTACTGCTGACCCTGAATATTTATCCAGACACCCAACTCCGGAGAGTCTGGTTGTGCAGGCAGCAACTTCATCAGGTAGTAAATCGGCTTACCCTACTGTACCACAGGACAGGGATGACAAGAGATATGACTCTATGGCCAAAAAAGTCTTTTCTGCATGTAGCATGGCATTGAAATCCACCAATGCTACTTTTACGCTCGCAAGGTTCAGCCACACAATTTGGGAGTGTGCTTCATCAGCGACTGACTGCCTCCCGGAGAGAGAAGAAAGGGAAGCGTTTCTAAACATCATTAAGGATGGTAAAGACGCAATGTGCGAATCCCTTCAAACTGGCAATGATTCTGCTGACAGCATCAGCAGGGCCATGGCGGCAAGTACAATAACCAGGACATTTGCTTGGTTGCGGAAGTCTGGTTTTGCTCCAGATGTGCAAAGCAGACTCTTGAATATGCCCTTTGACGGCTCTTCCTTGGAGCTGCAATCCGTCAAACACCATATCGCCCCTCAGGAACTTGGAGAGGTAAGTCCTTTCGCTTCTATTCCGCATTCGGAAGAGGCAGAGGACAGCCGGTTCAAATGGGTCAGAAAAAATTCACCCGAGGTGGACGGGTTAAAAATACAAAAGCCGCAGCAGCAGCAGGTGCCTCTTTACCCTTCCTGCATCTGCATCAGCCGCCTCCAAACCGCTCTGAGGACTCTCCTCACAAGACACCAGTAGGGGGCAGGTTAACTCAACATCTGACGGAATGGCAGGCTATTACGTAAGATGCTTGGGCATTGGAGACAGTTGCCCAAGATTACTGCCTGCCTTTTCTACGCATCCCTCAGAGTCATCCACCGGGGAACAGCTCTCTGAAAGTTCCAGATGCGCTCCTCTTGTAGGAAATTGTAGACCTGCTAGAGAAAGGTGCCATAGAACCGGTACCTGTAGCGGAGAGGAACAAGGGCTGATACTCCCCCTACTTTCTCATACCGAAGAAAGACGGAGGACTGAAACCTATCTTGGACTTACGAGAATTGAACAAGTTCCTCAGGAAGGACAAGTTCAAGATGGTAACTCTCTCTCAGATCCTTCAGGCCCTCCAGCTCCAGGACTGGCTGGTATCTCTGGACCTCCAGGATGCTTATTTCCATGTGCCAATCCATCTCAAACACAGGAAATACCTGAGGTTCGCAAATGGCGGCTCTCATTATCAATTTCGAGTTCTGCCATTTGGGCTGACCTCCGCCCCGAGGGTCTTCACCAAGTTAATGTCGGTAGTGGAGGCAAGTCTGAGGGGAGGGATTCACGTCTACCCCTACCTGGACGATTGGCTGATCAGGGCTGTATCTTCGGAACAAGCTCAGAGCCAGCTAGATTATGTCTGCCACTTCCTTCACAAACTGGGCTTCTAGCTCAATTTAAAGAAGTCACAGATGATACCATCATAGAGACTCCAGTTCATCGGAGCGGTCCTGGACACTTCTCTGGGAAAAGCCTCACCGCCAGAGGTGAGGGCTCAAGTTATTCTGCAGATGGTCACCAAGTTTCAAAATGCCCAACATCTCCCACCCTTCGACTTTTTGAGGTTGCTAGGCCTCATTGCATCCTGCATCTTCCTTGTGCCAGAGGCTCACCTGAGAATGAGATCTCTCCAGTGGGCTCTAAGAACCCAGTGGTGGCAGTTCTCAGGAAAAATGACAGATCTCCTTCGGATTCCGGACAAGGTTGCCCGAGACCTTCAATGGTGGGCTTATCGAGAGAACATTTTGAAAGGAGAACTGTTTTGGCAACCATGGCTGGAGATAACAGTAGTCACGGATGCCTCACTCACAGGGTGGGGAGCCCATGCCAACGACTTGGCCATCAGCGGTCGTTGGTCTCCATCGGAGTCCAGACTACACATCAACCTATTCGAGCTGAGAGCGATCAGACTAGCGCTGAAAGCTTTCCTGCCATCAGTACCGGGAAAAAATGTCCTGATAATGACGGACAACACAGTGGCCATGCACTACCTCAACAAAAGAGGAGGCGTGGGATCACTGCCACTGTGCAGAGAGGCAATGCAGCTCTGGTTTTGGGCAATTCAAGAAGGAATATCTCTATCGGCAGTTCACCTAGCCGGAGAGAAGAACTTAACGGCGGACGCTCTGAGCAGGCAGGGCACAGTCTCCCACAAGTGGGAACTAGCTCAGGAAGTCCTTCAGGAGATCTTCGCCCTTTGGGTAACCCCTCAAGTGGATCTGTTCGCCACCAGTACCAACAGGAAGTGCGATCTGTTTTGTTCAAGGGAATTTCCCCCGAGAGGAGCTCTAGGGGACGCGTTCGTAGTGGACTGGGAGTTTCCACTCCTGTACGCATTTCCACTAGTCCCCGTCATTCCTCAAATGATCAGGAGGTTGAGAAGATTCCAGAGGACCATGATCCTAATTGCCCCAGACTGGGCCAGGAGAATGTGGTACCCGGACCTTCTGGACATGTCCATCTGCCCTCCAATTCGCCTTCCACTCAAGGAGAATCTTCTCTCACAGAAGGGAGGTCAGGTTCTCCATCCAGACATCAGAACCCTCAACCTTCACGCTTGGCTTCTGAAAGGTTGAGATACAAGCATTGGGACCTCCCTGATGACGTCATGGAGGTGTTGTTTTCGGCCAGAAGGCCAGCAACAAAGTCTTTATACCGCTGCCGTTGGAACACATTTTGCAGCTGGTGTAGAGAAGAGAATATAGACCCCTTTTCATGTGGTACACCAACGGTGTTATCCTTTCTACTCTACTTGGCAAATTCAGGCCTTCAAGTTGGCACTATCAAGGGCTATCTCACAGCGCTATCGATCTTCAAGCGCCCTGCAGAGGAGCCATCGTATTTCAAATTACCCTTAGTAATACAATTTGTAAAGGGATTAACTAATGTCTATCCTCCAAGACCATTCCAAGTTCCCTTATGGGACTTAAATTTAGTCTTAAATTTCCTGATGGGTACTCCTTTCGAACCACTCCACTCTTGTTCGTTAAGATTTCTCACCCTTAAAACTGTCTTATTAGTGGCACTAACATCTGCTAGAAGGGTGAGTGAATTACAAGCTCTATCTTGTAAACCCCCTCATACAATTTTTCATAAAGACAAAGTTGTCCTAGAGGTGAAGCCTAATTTCCTCCCAAAGGTGGTTTCTGAATTCCACATCACTCAGAAAATTACCTTACCTTCATTCTATCCTCCTCCCCATCCGGGGAAAGAGGAAGAAAGGCTACACAGGCTGGACCCAAGGCGGGCTTTAAGCATTTACATCAGCAGACTTGCTAGGATTAGGCAAGCAGACCAACTGTTCGTAGATTACTCAGGGCACAAATTGGGACTACCGATAACAAAACAGACCATTTCCAGATGGATTATTTTGGCCATTCTGGAATGTTACAAACTAGCAGGGAAAGAGCCTCCTCAAAATCTTGGGGCTCATTCAACCAGGGGTATTGCAGCCTCTTCGGCCCTCCAAAGAGGGGTTCTGGTTCGAGATATATGTGCGGCTGCCACATGGTTGTCCGCACATACCTTCACAAGATTTTACAACCTGGATTCCTCCTCTAGTCAAGAGACTAGGTTTGGCAAAGCCGTATTACATTCTGTTCATTCCTAAAGGGAAACCTGGCGTTTTTACTCCCACCTCCAATTACACACCACTGCTATGGGAGTCTATCAAAGATAAGAAATACGTCGGAGGACACAATCCCTTCGAAGAACAAGTTACTTCTTACCTGGTAATGTTCGTTCGATGGGATGTTCCACCGACTTATTCCTTATCGCCCCTCCCAATCATCCTTGCAGTAATACTTCCCTTGTGGTTGCAGCTTACGCTCCTTCAAGGTCAATAACCAATTCATGCATGACTTATCTTATGCTACAAAACGAAACTGAGCAACGGACGCTGCGCGTGGCCATTTATGGCCATGGTGACATCGGCGCCGATACGGTGGCTGTCAAGGGACACCAACTCGACGGACTTCGATGCGCAGCGCCCTCTACTGAGAAAAATGTTTCCGAGGCCAGCAAGCTGGAGACGAATTATCAAAGATAAGGAATACGTCGGAGGAACATCCCATCGAAAGAATGTTACCAGTTAAGAAGTAACTTGTTCTTTAAAGGGAAATGGTTCTGTGTAAGAAAGAGTAAATGACTGACAATAACCTAGGAATGCAGCGGGAGGGTAGGGTTTATTCTGACATGGGAAAGGGCGATACCAAGTCTCACCCAAAAAACATCCTCCCCCTGCTCTCCAAGGTCCCTCCACCGAGGTGATCCTCCCTCACATCTCCACCCCCAGGGTTGGGTTTCAAGAGCAGTGGCCTTTCCCTGGCCACCTAAGAGGATCCGGGGGGGGAGGGTAGAAGTGAGGATGCCCTCATGTCCTAGAAATGGTTGCATCTCTTTCAGTATGTGGAGTTCTGTGTATTGTCTCCATCCTTTCTGGTGTTATTTGACATCCTTTGGTGGATATTAACTGTCCCAAGTACACCACCTTTTCCTGGCAGTACTGTATCTTTTCCTTGTCTACCTTGTACCCCTTGTCTGCTAACAGGGTCAACAGAAGGATGGAATCTGCCTTGCACAGTTCCTCTGCACTGTCACACTGAACACTAGGAGGTCATCAACATACTGTATCACTGTGCTGAGTACCTGTACTATGCTCAGATCCATCTGGATCACACTGTTGAACACATTGGGAGACTCACAGTACCCCTGGGGCAATCTTGTGTGTGCTTAAATCAGATTCCCAGATAGGTGGATACAGTGAGAAACCTGAAGTCTGAATGCAATGGGATGGAAAAGAATGCGTTCTTGAGCTCAATTATTGTGACATATTTCGCATTCGCTGGTATGCTGTACAATATTGTGGTGTTTTTTTTTACAAGGGGAAACTCGGCCTCCACCACGTTGTTCAAGGGGCGAAGATCCTGTATAAATCGCCAAGCCCACCATTTGCTTTCTTGGTCGGGTATATGGCTGTGTTGCATGTGGGTGTCGATGTTTGTATTATGCCCTGCTGCCATAATGTGAGACGTGTGCCATAAATGCCCTCATCTGCTTTTCAGGAAAGGGCGTACTGCTTTACCCAGGGTAGCAGTGCCCTTTCTTTTAACTTTATGGGGACGGGCCCTGCTCCTTTGAGTACTTCTATGTCATGGGGTCCCTTTGTCCACAATTTTTCAGGGACCTTTTTAAATCCCCTCGCCTGCTTTTTTATTATCTGTGTCAGTTGCAGAACTAGCCTTTCTATCACTCTCATGGGAAATGGGATGTGTAGCTGGAGCACTACTTCTCCCTCTTGTTCTTCTTCCCCATCTGTGAAAAGATCTACATCAGTCAAGTTAGTCAATGTCAGCGTGAGGTCGATACAGAGTACTGTACGCCATTCCATGTCATCCTCATCTGTCCCACACACTATCACCATGTCTTTTCGTATGATCACCTTCTCAATGTACAACCGTATTTGTCCTTGTGCTATGAGGACCTGAACAGAAACTCTTTAGATAGTCAGAATGTCTTTCCCTTTATCCTTCGCACCCAACCCAATAGTATCTGGACCCCGTATAGGAACACCTTAGGGTGTATGTGTTGCCCTTGTAATGTGCTTTGGGCGTAGTGGGCCTGTTTGCGTGCTGCCGCTCTTGCTGGATACACACCAGGAGTGGAACACACCATACCCTTTTCAGTGAATTAGATTGTAGCATTCAGCTTACTCAACAACTCGCTCCCCAAGATGTTTATGGGACTGTATTTTGAATACAATAGAGGAGCTATGAGGTGTTGTGTCCTTATTGTTGGGGGTAAATCCTGGGTAACTGGAACCGTGAAAATAGCCCCAGACAAGCCCTTTGTGTCCATAACTTAGTTTGACAGTGGAAACCCACGCTCCTTTATACAAGGTTTGGTGCCCCCCGTGTCTGTCAAGAAGGAGAATCTTTCTCTCCCATCTTCACTGCTACCTCGGGTTCCTTGTTGGGGTCTTCAGTTACTGCATGGACTGTATACACACACACACACACACACACACGCACATTCGGAGCGCTGTCCTATTGGGATGTTATATTCTGTGGGAAAGGGTTCCCTCCCAGAACAGTCACTCCCGTGTAGTGGTGTACTACGTTTTGACCCAATAGCGTACCATCCCCTTGTGGATGTGTCTGCGCGGGTGCTTGCAATGTCTGTGTGGGAGCTCCCAAAATCCCTACTGGTACGGCTTGGAGCATTGCCTGTGCTTGCGGGGGTAGCACCTGCTGTGTTTGGAGTGGCTCGGGCTGCATCTGCTGTGGTTGGAACTGCTGGGGCTGCATCTGTTGTGGGAGTGGGGTCTGTTGTTGTGCTTGCTGCCCAGAGGACACATTCGTGCAAAGTGTCCCTGATTGTCACACATAAAGCATGGCCCAATTAACCTATACCCGCACCTCTATATCCGCCCCCTCAGCCCCTCTGCGAGTATCCTCTCCCTTGTGGGCTTTCAGACCAACTCCTCCCTCCCATATGGAGCGTTGAAGAGTGCGCAACGCCACCCGAAGGTGTCCCCCCATAGTAGTTTCCGCAGTGTTCTGTCAGTTTTGCCGAATTCAGCTGTGGGGATGTGTAACGGGGCATTTTGTAGGATATATAAAAAGCGAGGAAGAGCCAGCATTTTGAATAGCGCCGCCCACTCTACCAGAGTCAATAGCAATGAAACCCAGTGTCTCACATCCTCTTCAAATTTGTTCATGATTGGGTACAGATTATTAGATACGTAGTCTTCGAGATTGATTGTGATTTGTATGCCTAAATATCGGAAATGCTCTGTTTCAATTAGATACAGACAATTATCTGAACTCATATTACCCGTTCCCTTAATTGGAAAAAGGATTGATTTACTCCAGTTTACCTTCAATCCGCTAAATAGCCTGTATCTTTCCAATATTTATGTTACTATGGAACAGGAGTCGGCCAGACTACCCAGGTATATCAATAGGTCATCAGCATACAGGGAGATCCTGTCCTCCCAATTATGGGCCCAGCGGAAACCCGTTGTCATGAGCGCTACTCCCGAGGAGCCAAGACTGGCCCAGTGTCCCCGGAAGCAGGCTCATCATCCACACCCCCGGTTCCAGCAGACTCCTACAGGGGCCCTTTGGACCATGTCCTGGCGCCTCTGGCACCAGGCTCATAAGGAACCACAGTCCCGGCGCCATGGGCGCCGGGCTCATATTCTTAAAGTGTGCAGTAGTGATTGGGTGGACTTACCTGTGGCAGACCATGCTGCATACTCACCTAGAACAATCCAAGCTGGGTGAAGTCCCAGCCACTGGCTGGGAGGGACCAATCCTCTGTTACAGGAACTCTTTTCTTACCTGGGTGAGGCTGGAGGAAGAATATGCACCAAAGCACTTCTCCACTATTTAAACCACGCCCGATAGAATTCACATGCTTCGCGTTATTCTGCAACAGCTGCAGGACGCTCACCGAGTCGGCTCCTGCATTCCAGGTCCAGACACACCCTCAGCTTCTCGAGCAGCAACCTGTGGATGAAGAAAAGGCACAGGAACATCTACTCACCAGAATTCAGGCACAAGAGTCCAGTCTCCGACAACCTGCAAATAAAGACATAAGGTTAGAAAACGGGCAACACGCTCGCAGCTGCGCTCGCTTACCTTATCCATCCGTGATCACACCGGAGTTCACCGCAGCCTTCGCTTCGGCAGCATCCCAGCACCTGGAAGACAAAAGACATTGTTAGTGGTGCCCGAGCCGAAGGGTTCGCAACTCAGTTATACTTACGCGCTTCTTCACGCGCAGCAGCGGCAGCATCGCCCTCAGCATTTCGGCATCTGAAAGAAAGGAAAAGACATTATTAGAGGTGCCCATTTTGAAGTGACCACAATTCAGTAATACTTACGCGCTTCTTCACGCGCAGCAGCGGCAGCATCGCCCTCAGCATTTCGGCACCTGAAAGGAAGGAAAAGACATTATCAGAGGCGCCCATTTGGAAACGGCCACAATTCAGTTATACTTACATGCCACCGCACGTGCAACAGCGGCGGCATCGGCCACAGCATCTCGGCACCTGAAAGACAGAAAAGGACATTATTAAAAGGGTACTCCTTCAGAAGCGGCCTCAGATCTTCTATACTCACGAGCCTCTTCTTGCACAGCAGTGGTGGTGTCGCCAACAGCTCCTCGGCACCTGAAGGACTATTACAAGCCACAAAAGGACACTGAGCCTAAACACTGAAATCATCCAGTGACGTAACTGGATTCCACGCGCCCCTGCACCAGAAGCAGGATGGAGAGCTCGGCTTTACTAAACCAAAGGTGAGAGTTTGTGGAGACCAGTCGAGAACCAAGAAGTGGGAAAAGCAGAAGATTGGTGGGAGAACTTATCCAACCAGCTTGTAATTACCCCTTTTTCTTCCACCTGCAGAAAACTCACCTTACAAGCCAGACAGTCAATATTCGGAGGTCCTGCCCAGAGCGTCTTCTGAGTTCTACGCCTCATCATAGTCATAGAAGCAACTGTAGCAGTCCAGTTTGGGTCAGCGCCTCCGTGGGAATCAGGTGAGCGTTACAGAACGCGAAGCCTACCCATAATCTCCTACCCAGGCGCTATGGAAACTTCCGACACAGACCAATTGGCCCAGTTGTTGGGGGAATTAAGAGCTGAAGTCCATGCTGCTCGCCAGGAAACGAACGCCCTTAAGAGGGAATTGATAATGTCAAAAGAACGAACTGACGATCTCGCCAGACAGTTATTACAGAGTCAAGCGGGGCAAACTCCTCTACCTAACTCAGGGGGGAATTATACCCCAGTTACTTCAACCAATCCCGTTCAAATCAACCTACCTGGAATTGTGCCATTGGCACCACCTGAACGCTTTTCTGGTGACCCTAAAAGATTTGCAGTGTTTATAAATCAATGCCGACTGCACTTTCTTTGTAGACCCACAGCCTTTCCAACTGACCAGACCAAGGTAGCCTTTGTACTTTCGTATCTTAGCGGCAGCGCAGCTGATTGGTCGATCCCTCTGGTTACACAGGATGACCCAATTCTTCGGAACTTCTCAGCCTTCCAGGCGAGTATGGAGAGACTTTTTGCAAGACATTCCCAAGGGCAGGCCCTGGACAACGAACTCCTCTCCCTGCGACAGGGCAACCAGGACCTCTTAGCCTACATTGCATCTTTTAATAGGTTAATCGTGGAAACTAGATGGCCCGAGGATAAAAGGATCACGCTATTTCACAGAGGTCTGCGTGGTGAACTTAAAGACGTCCTTGCCCAGGTCGTGAATCCTGCTCAGGACTGTTCAGAATATATTGATTTGGTGGTCCAATTGGATCATAGGCTCCAAAACAGAAAGGCGGACCGATCCAGGTTTGAAACCCGAGTATTCACGAAAACACAAAGCAACGCCAAAGGGGTCGACACTGTTGAACCTATGCAGATTGGGGCCGTAAAGGGTCCCTTAACCCAGAAAGAGCGTGACAGAAGACGAGAAATGCAATTGTGCCTCTATTGTGGAAACTCTGGACATTTTCTTCGAGCTTGCCCGGTAAAACCACCTAAGAAGACAGTAGGAGCTTCTGACAAGAACTCTGAAAAGCCTGAGCCGGGAAACAACCTCGTCCGACAAGTGTAGAGGTCCGCTTGCCGAGCTTAAAAACCAGTTCTTTGACCTCGCACT
This sequence comes from Ambystoma mexicanum, assembly GCF_040938575.1. Lineage (NCBI taxonomy): Eukaryota > Metazoa > Chordata > Amphibia > Caudata > Ambystomatidae > Ambystoma > Ambystoma mexicanum. The sequence goes on along the minus strand of NC_090935.1, from coordinate 619,888,006 downwards.
TCATAATGCCTATGGTCCTCGTAAACCCAAAGCAACCAGAACGTTTGCATGCTATTAAGGCATACATTGATAGTGGAGCAATAGGAAATTACGTGGACCGCGAATTGGCTTCCAGGATGAACCTACCTCTTTGTCCAAAGGCGGTTAAAGACGTCATGCCTCCGGACCGGTAACCCATACCACTGCTGAAGTGACGTTACTAGGCCAAGACGGGCATCGGGAGGTAATTGTGTTCGACGTGATCAAGGCTCCTTAATTCCAAGTAATCCTAGGAATCCCTTGGTTGGAGAAACACAACCCTCAGATTGATTGGCGAGCAAAGACGATAATGTTCCCTGAGTGTGCACCAACCTGCTATCCACGACCCAGCATTGGCCTAGCGTCAGCAACGACTGACGGTCCACAATTACCTCAAGAGTATCGAGAGTTCCAAGATGTTTTTCAAAAGGAACAGGCTAACACCTTGCCACCTCACAGATCATACGATTGTCAGATAGATCTGCTACCCGGTGCAACTCCCCCTTGCAGTAGGATTTACGCCTGAGAACCTTAATCTGCAACAGTATTTAGACCAGTATCTGGCCAATGGCTTTATCCGTCCGTCAAAGTCTCCTGCATCCTCAGCTCTGTTCTTCGTACCAAAAAAAAAAGGTGACCTCAGAACCTGTATTGATTACCGTGCTCTGAATCAGATAACAGTAAAAAACAGATACCCCTTACCTCTGATCCCGGAACTCCTCGACCAGGTGAAAAACCCCTGTATTTATACCAAGCTTGATCTCCGGGGAGCTTATCATTTGGTACGGATCAAGGAAGGTGATGAATGGAAGACGGCATTTCGCATTAAGTATGGGCTATTTGAATACCAAGTGATGCCCTTCGGACTATGCAATGCGCCGGCCGCCTTCCAATATTTCATGAATGACGTCCTCAGAGAGCTCATTGATGTCTGTGTTGTCGTCTACATAGACGACATTCTTGTGTACTCATCTTCGGAAGCTGATCATCGAAATCATGTTAGGGCGGTCCTTGAAAAACTTTGCCAACATAAACTCTTTGCCAAGCTCGAGAAATGTGCCTTTCATGTCACCGAGGTCGAATTTCTGGGATTTATTCTGACACCCAAAGGAGTCCACATGGACTCGAGAAAAGTTGACGCAATCCTCAAATGGCCATCTCCTACTTCCGTGAAAGGCGTTCAAAGCATGCTAGGCTTTGCCAATTTTTACCGCAGATTTATTCCAGAGTTTTCACGAGTGGTACAACCCATCACATCCCTCTTAAGAAAAAATAAGCGCTTTGAATGGTCTGCAGAAGCTGAACAAGCCTTCCAAGAGCTAAAGGCCAAGTTCACCTCCGCGCCAATACTGAAACACCCACGCGGGGATCTCCCTTACATCGTTGAAACAGACGCCTCCAGCTTAGCAATGGGAGCAGTTCTATCACAAAGGGATCCAGAGACTAACCAACTGCATCCTGTGGCGTTTTGGTCTCGAAAGTTCTCGGCGCCTGAGATTAATTACACCATCACGGACAAAGAGCTTTTAGCTATTAAATCCGCCTTTAAGGCCTGGCGGCATTATCTCCTCGGGGTCAAACACACCGTTACGGTGATCACCGATCATCGAAATCTACAGTATCTGAAAACCGCCAAAGCTCAATCCTCCAGACAGCTTCGCTGGGCTCTATTCTTTGCTGAATTTGACTTTGTGATCACTTACCGCCCGGGCAACAAGAACGGCAAAGCGGATGCTCTTTCCCGAATTGGAATGGGAGATAACGTTGTCAATCCCGAACCCGTACCAATAATTCCTGAACAAAGGATCTTGGATCTGATTTCTTCGCAATCCATCGAGGATATTGAGGCAAAAACTAAACAACTTGTGACCCCATCAGACTTACAGAGCTGGTTAAAAAGAGGAGAGAACTTCACCGTAAACAATGACTTGCCTTATTTCCAAGGACGATTATTCCTACCACACGCCGATTTACAAAAACAGGTAATCTCCTGTTATCATGATTCATTAATGGAGGGTCACCCTGGCATCGCCAAAACCACAGAAAAAGTGAAGAGACACTTCTGGTGGCCTTCATGGAGAAAAGACATAAAAGAATTTGTGATGTCCTGTGGTGTGTGCGCTCAAAACAAGGGTCAAAAGAAAAGGCCGGCTGGTCTTCTGCAACCATTAGACATTCCACCGTGTCCCTGGCATACCCTTTCCATGGACTTCATCACAGACTTACCCTCTTGTTCCGGGTACAACACTATTCTCGTTATTGTGGATTTGTTTTCTAAAATGGCCCACTTCATTCCGCTAAAAGGCTTACCTTCAGCTTCAGTACTAGCCAGAGAATTCCTTGAAAACATTGTCCGGTTACACGGCTTCCCGTCGGTACTAATCTCTGATAGAGGAAGCCAGTTTATTTCTCACTTTTGGCGGAGTTGTTGTCGGTCAGCTCAAATCGATGTAAGACTTTCAACCAGCCATCACCCCCAGACCGACGGGCAAACCGAGAGAACAAACCAGACTCTCGAACAATATTTACGATGCATGCTACAACAGTCTGAAAGCAACTGGAAGGACATCCTTTGGATAGCTGAATATGCATACAACAATTCAGTTCATTCGGGAACCGGGAAGAGTCCCTTCTACATCTTGTATGGAATTCATCCTCGAACCTCCAACCTCGACCCACCTCAAGATCTTGGAACACCCTCTGTAGATCAGTTGCACTCTGTTATTACCCAAGCTTTCAAGGAAGCGACTGCACATCTACAACAAGCTAAAGAAAGGTACAAAAAAGGAGCAGACCAACACCGAAGCGATGCCCCTCAATACCAGGTTGGGGATCAAGTCTGGTTGTCCACCAAACATTTATCGCTAAAAGGACCTCGCACCTTCAACCCCAAATACCTGGGACCATATTCAATTACGGCCATAATTAATCCAGTGGCCGTTAAATTAGATTTGCCAACCCATATGAGAATACATCCTGTGTTTCACGTATCTCTTTTGAAACCCATGCAACCTGGAACCAGACTGACCAGACCTCCAGAACCCATTCAGGTGAATGGAGAGCCCGAATTTGAAGTTAAAAACATTTTGGACTCCAAGATCATCAAATCAAAACTATTCTACCTAATCGACTGGAAAGGATACGGACCCCAGGAAAGATCCCGGGAACCCTATGACTACGTCCATGCTCCTCGTCTAGTCAGGAAATTCCACCGAACCTTTCCTCTGTCATGAGCGCTACTCCCGAGGAGCCAAGACTGGCCCAGTGTCCCCGGAAGCAGGCTCATCATCCACACCCCCGGTTCCAGCAGACCCCTACAGGGGCCCTTTGGACCATGTCCTGGCGCCTCTGGCGCCAGGCTCATAAGGAACCACGGTCCCGGCGCCATGGGCGCCGGGCTCATATTCTTAAAGTGTGCAGTAGTGATTGGGTGGACTTACCTGTGGCAGACCATGCTGCATACTCACCTAGAACAATCCAAGCTGGGTGAAGTCCCAGCCACTGTCTGGGAGGGACCAATCCTCTGTTACAGGAACTCTTTTCTTACCTGGGTGAGGCTGGAGGAAAAATACCTACCAAAGCACTTCTCCACTATTTAAACCACGCCCGATAGAATTCACGTGCTTCGCGTTATTCTGCAATAGCAGCAGGACGCTCACCGAGTCGGCTCCTGCATTCCAGGTCCAGACACACCCTCAGCTTCTCGAGCAGCAACCTGTGGATGAAGAAAAGGCACAGGAACATCTACTCACCAGAATTCAGGCACAAGAGTCCAGTCTCCGACAACCTGCAAATAAAGACATAAGGTTAGAAAACGGGCAACACGCTCGCAGCTGCGCTCGCTTACCTATCCATCTGTGATCACACCGGAGTTCACCGCAGCCTTCGCTTCGGCAGCATCCCAGCACCTGGAAGACAAAAGACATTGTTAGTGGTGTCCGAGCCGAAGGGTTCGCAACTCAGTTATACTTACGCGCTTCTTCACGCGCAGCAGCGGCAGCATCGCCCTCAGCATTTCGGCATCTGAAAGAAAGGAAAAGACATTATTAGAGGTGCCCATTTTGAAGTGGCCACAATTCAGTAATACTTACGCGCTTCTTCACGCGCAGCAGCGGCAGCATCGCCCTCAGCATTTCGGCACCTGAAAGGAAGGAAAAGACATTATCAGAGGCGCCCATTTGGAAACGGCCACAATTCAGTTATACTTACGTGCCACCGCACGTGCAACAGCGGCGGCATCGGCCACAACATCTCGGCACCTGAAAGACAGAAAAGGACATTATTAAAAGGGTACTCCTTCAGAAGTGGCCTCAGATCTTCTATACTCACGAGCCTCTTCTTGCACAGCAGTGGTGGTGTCGCCAACAGCTCCTCGGCACCTGAAGGACTATTACAAGCCACAAAAGGACACTGAGCCTAAACACTGAAATCATCCAGTGACGTAACTGGATTCCACGCGCCCCTGCACCAGAAGCAGGATGGAGAGCTCGGCTTTACTAAACCAAAGGTGAGAGTTCGTGGAGACCAGTCGAGAACCAAGAAGTGGGAAAAGCAGAAGATTGGTGGGAGAACGTATCCAACCAGCTTGTAATTACCCCTTTTTCTTCCACCTGCAGAAAACTCACCTTACAAGCCAGACAGTCAATATTCGGAGGTCCTGCCCAGAGCGTCTTCCGAGTTCTACGCCTCATCATAGTCATAGAAGCAACTGTAGCAGTCCAGTTTGGGTCAGCGCCTCCGTGGGAATCAGGTGAGCGTTACACCCGTCCATTCCTGCGAGTTTCTCAGCATCACCGCTAGAGGTTTAATTTTTAATGCAAATAGCATTGCTGACAAGGGCCAACCTTGCTCGTCACTCTACCTAGTTTGATGCTCCGTGATGGCCCTCCGTTTACTTTAACTTCTGCCTCAGGGGAGTTGTCAAGAAGCTGTACCCAACCTAGAAATTGTTCCCCAAAGCCCATACGTTGCATTATTTCCCAAACCAAATCAAATGCCTTTTCAAAGTCAATTGCTAGCAATGCAAGCGATTTGTGAAGGGCCGGTTCTCTCTCAATTGCCAGGTGAAGTCTACGGATGTTCATCGGTGTAGACCTCTTTGGCATAAAGCCACATTGATCAGGGACGTTATTACTCCTTGTAGTCTATTGGCCAGTATCTTTGCTAGTATTTTGGTTTCACTGTTTATAAGAGAAATCGGCCTATAGGAACTGCATCTATCCGGAGGTTTGCCCTCTTTAGGTATTACTATAATGCTGGCTTTCCTCAGGTCTGCCGGCAGACTTCCCTCCTCTTTCGAGTATCGATACATGTGAAGCAGATGTGGGGCTATCTCACTCCCCTCTATTTTTTCCATACCTCAATCGGGAAGCCGTTTGGCCCAGGGGTCTTCTCGGTTTGTAGTTGCGATATGGCGGTCACTAGTTCTTCTTCCGTTATATCTTCCTCAAGACGAGTTATTTGGTTAATATCTAATGAGGGCAGAGTGATCTCGTCCAATACTGTGGTGTCTATGGGAGTAATGGAGGCTTTATATAGCTCCGCATAATAGGACGCTAAGCTTTCTGCAATATCTTTGTCAGTTGACACCTGTCCTGCTTGTTCTGTTGTAATGCTTCTAATCTGGTGGTGTCCCACATCCCTACGTTCCAACCATGCCAGCAGTTTGCCAGCCTTATCGCCGGTCTGGTATAATCTTGTTCTCATTGCCCTGTGTGCTTGCTTGGCACAGTCTAATTCAACGTTTTGCAATTGTTTCTGTGCTAGGGTCAGTGCACTGTTTGCCTCAGGTGAGCTATCGTTTATGTATTGTGTTTCGGTATGCTGTACTTCCAGATCAGCGTCTTCCACAGCTTTCTGATGTGTTTCATTGTGTGCTGATGTCCAAGCCAGGATCACACCTCTAAGGACTGGTTTATAAGCTTCCCAGAGGACTCCGGGGTTTTCTTCCGACACCCGTGTTCAACTCAAAATATGTGGATGTGGCAGTTTGTATTTGCTCCACTGGGTCCGGGAACCCCACATAGTAATTATTGAGACGCCAAGATGGGTAGGGGTGAGGCCTCTCCGTCTCGATACTCATCAGGAGGGGAGAATGATCCGAGATACCTCGGGGAGCAGTGTTGCGTCTATGGCCTTGTGGATGTCTGTTGCGGGTAGGAAAAAAATTATCTAGTCTCGAGAGTGAGGCATGTACTCCTGAGTGGTACGAGTATTCCCGGACATTTGGGTGTAGATCTCTCCACACGTCTTTCAGTCCCAGGGCAGCTGTAAAAGCAGCTAGTTTGGTGCGAACCATAGGGTTCCTACCTCTTAAGTGTGTGCGGTCTGTTTCCACATTCATTACGTCATTGAAGTCTCCCCCTATTATCCAGGTATCTGCCGTGTTATTGGTTAGTATGGGTGTGACATCTTCTATGAAGGCAGATATGAGTGCCGGCGGTGAATAGACCGCCAATATAGCAAGGGTTTGGTTCCATGCCGTTCCTTTTATGTATACAAACCTTCCCCCCTAGTGTCTTGCACATCGTTGGAAATTGTAAAGGGTAGCCTCTTATGTAGCAATATTAATACACCCCTCGTTGCACGTTGTACCCACTAGGTGAGTTTCAGTAAGAAGCACTATGTCAGGCGTGTGCCTATTTATAAATTGTGTCACCAGCCTCCTCTTAATACTGCTACCCAGACCATTGACCATTGACATTCCATGTCAGGAGTTTCAAATGTTTAGTATTATCTCGAGGTAGGGTCATACGCGTGTATGTGGGGATCGTTGCTTACAGTGATATGTACCAAGATTAAATTGCAGTTTTTTGCCATGTTACGGACCATTGTCATGTGATATGTGTCTGGTGTGGTCAACTGACCCGTGCATAGTGAAACTAAAAAACCTCCTAACCCCCCTCCCTATACTCCACCCCAACCTGAAGCATCTATCGCCCGAACCACAACCAAACATGCAAACAAACCCTCAAACACTCAGTGAACTTAGCTAGATCAACATTTGAGTTCCGGATCTACAACAGTCAAATAGTTCTAATACTAAATTATCTCTCAAGTATTCAAAAGGGGGTTCCTTACGGTGGGTGCCAGCCCTTGATAATACAGCGTAGTTTTGTAATGCACTGCAGATATAAGAATGAAAGCGTTTCGGCAACATTTCTTGTGATGTTTGGGAGGCTACGTGGGCTTAGCTTTTAAAGCCTAATCGTTGTCTATATGAGGCAGCTCCTCTGGTTCCTGTCTTAGTTGTATTGGCGGTGATCTATTTGGGTGCGGCCTGTCCCTGCCATATCGTGTCTCCTTTGTGGTCTCCAGTCTCCTTCCAGGTGTCTTTCCACCCAGTCCTATGACTCCCTGGGATCTATGAAATGTACAGTTATGCCATTATGGTTGAGCTTAAGTTGTGCAGGGAATAATAGTCCATACTTTATGTTGAGGGTCTGAAGGTGCTTTTTAAGCGGATCAAAGGATTGTCTTGCCTTTTGTACCTCCCTAGTTAAGTCCTGAAAGAATGCAATCTTAGAGCCATTGTATGTTATAGATCCTTTGGTTCTTGCCATTTGAAGCATGGCGTCTCAATCTCTATAATTCAAGAGTTTGGCAATTACTGTACGTGGCAGTGCTCCAGACATGTGTCTGCCGGTCAGCACCGTTTGGGCTCGCTCTATTGAAAAAATGTTTGCGAAGTCTTGGGAGCAAATAGATCCAACAACCATTGCTCGAGGAATAGCTCCATGCTCTGGTCTTCTGATTTTTTGTGCAGGCCGAGGATCAGGATGTCATTACACCTCAATATGGCCTCCCCCTCTTCGACTCGTTCCTCCAATGATTTGAGGCATTCCAGCACTCCGGTCATTTGATGTACCACACTTCGTAGACTGTCTTCTGTTTCCAATATGCAAGTTTCAGCCTCTCCTGTACAGGAGGTAAGATTTTGCAGGTTTTGACGTAGAAGGGATACCTCTGTACTTATGCCATCCATCTTTTTTTCCATGGAGGTACATGAGCCGGTGATGGCGTTCATCACGTCCTTAAGGGAGATTTTATTCTCCTCACCTAGTGTGTCTCTGGATTTATATTGCTCCACCGGGGGGTCGAGGTATTGTTCCATTTTGCTTTGCGTGGTGACTTTCTCGACCTTATCTTTACCTATGTCAGAGTATACAGTGGTCGTAGAATAAATGTGCAGCACCGTATCTGTAGTTATTACCTGTGCGTTTCAGATCGGGTTCAGGTACACCCTCAGAGGAACTAGATTGTGTACTTGGGCTGCCCGCGGGACACTATAATGTCATTGTGTAACTCTGCTGCGTACACTGCATCTGACAATGCGCCTGGCTTGAATCTCCAGTGGGGTATTCTCGGCCGTGCGTTGGGAAGGCAGCATTCCCGTGTCACCATCGAATGGTCAGAGAAGGTCCTGGGGAGGATCTGGCACGCCCCCCACTGGAACAGACACTGGTGTGATACCATGAAATAGTCAATGCGCGAGCTGGGGTGGACGGCCGAATGAAAGGTATATTCCCTAGATTCCCAGTTAGTGTGTCTCCATAGGTCTATTAGGCTGAATGCTTGACAGATTTCCTGGACCTGGAGGCTCGCTTTGGATGGGCGAGTGGTTGTGGTCTGTGATTGGTCTATTTGGGGGTCCATTGGTGTGTTCAGGTCACCTCCCCAGAAGATTGTTGCGTGACCTGATCCGCGAGCTGCGACAGTACCCAGTTGAAGTTATTCGACCCGTTCCACATGGCTACTTTGAATTTGCTGCGGGGACAACAGGATGAGGATAGTGTTTAGTAGTAAACCGCTGTGAGTGCTGATGATGGTATGAGGTGGTGTGTCGAGTTCGTTTGATACTTGCTTTCAGACGCTGTGAGTAGGTGAGATTTGAGAGGGTTGAGTGGTGGGGTGGTTCGGGGCCCCCATAGGCACGCTTCAATAACTGTCCCATTGTTACCCACCCAGTGCGTGTAACCTCCACCTGCCCCGATTCTTAATCCCTCCCGGTGTGTAGTAACAGTAACATTGCTGTGCTAGGGGTGCTAGTGGACTCCGAGGGTGAGACGCTCCATTGGGTTTAGAAAGTTAGGGTTCTCCGGTGGGGGCGGTGGCCCCGGTTACGCCTGTTTCTGTGCCTTGGGGTGGTGTCATGGCGGGTTTCACCCTATCTCTTTGTGGTAGCCTTAGATTCTTGTTAGGCGGTCTACAGCCTACCCTGTCGAGGAAGGAGTTGGCCTCTTCAGGTGATTTCAAAAACTGGGCTTTACCATCGTGCTGGACTTGTAGCTTTGCAGGAATGAGCATCGAGTAGGGTATCTGGTTTTCTTGCAGACAGTGTTTAACGCTTGTGAAGGATCTCCTTTGCACTTGGACGGCCTGAGAGAAGTCTGGGTAGAATTGGATATTGTCTCCGTCAAACTGGAGTTCCCCTTTCTCCCTGGCTAGTTTTAGGATGGCATTCTGGTCTTTATAGTTAAGTAGTTTAGCAATGATTGGGCATGGTGTTGCCCCTGGGATTGGTGTCGCGCTCGGGATCCTATGAGCTCTCTCCATGACGAACAGCCGTGACAGTGCCTCTGCTCCGAAGAGTTCTACACAGATTTTTTCCACATGTCTCCATTTTCATTTGTAGCTGTTGTTCCCTGACCCCAATCAGCCTTATATTGTTTCTTCGAGAGCGTCCTTCCAAGTCTTCATTCTTTCCGATTACTGTTTTCATTTGCCCGTCTAATGTTGACACTCTAGCTGTCAGCGTTGCTGTGTTGTCGTCCTGTGGTGTGGGTCAGTGGTGGTTCAGGTGGACGCCTGTCCTTGGGGATTCCAGTGGTTGCGTGGTACCAGGCTGCTCCTTGTGTGGACCGTACCTCCGCTTTTGGTTGGAGTACTGGCAAGGGTGGATGTCGTGGAGCTCGGTTTTGGCGGATTGTGATGGTAGTGTGGCTTGTAGTCAGCATGGCCGATTTCCGTCTGGGGACTGTCCTGCTGATGTTCCCTTGGTGTGTGGAGGCTGCTTGATTATGGCACGTCGGGCTGCCTGCTCTTGAGCGTGTGGTGTGGGTTACCCTTTGCTGAAGGTTTTAGTTTTTGGTGCACAAGCATTTGTCTGGAGCAGGCTGTATTGAGAGGATGAGGTTTGGCTGCTTCAATTGGATGCCTGCTTGTATCAATGGCCGTGGGGGGTGCAGTGTATTATATTAGATGGATCTTCTGATTATCCCTGTGAGCTTGCCAGTCATTTACAGCACCTTTTGATGGGGGGTGGGGGTACCACCCCAATCGAGAAGGTCAGCCCGCGGCTGGCCGTACTTCGCAGAAAGTCCAGGACTCTTTTTTTTTCATGAGCGGGCGTTTGCGGCGCTGGGGGCGAGGCACCAGTCCTCTGTGGGTTACATGTGCCGGAGTAGGGATCCCTGCTGGGTTATTGATGTTGTTTTGAGTGCCGGTTCTTATGGTCCCCACCCTTGGCCGTGCCCGTTTGAGGGAGGTGGGGGTGTGGGGCACAGTGTAATGTGCACTCGCCAGGGTGCTCTTACCACCTGGTATGCCTCCCGCTACTGCGGTCCCCGGTCCTTCGTGTGGCAGCTGCTCCGACGTCCGCTCCTCCAGCCCGGGTACCCTGGGGCCGCGGTCTCGGGGGTGGGGATGGGTGAAGATCCGAGCCTCTCGTAATGTCGTCTCTGCTGTGTCCGCCTGCAGTCCCTTGCCTTCTGGGTGTCTTCCGGGTGGGAGGATCTTCTCAACGCTCCGTTTCCCAGTTCTGATCGGGGATATTATGTTGGTCTTGGACGTGGGCTGTTGTCGCTGTTGGGCGATGAAGGGCAATGAGGCTGGATTCTCTGCGGCGCTACTGTCTGGCCTCCTCTGGGAATTCCCATCCGCTGCACCTCGGAGAGAACGCAGGTCCCGTTGGTGGATCCAAGGCCCAGTTGCCTCTCAGCTCGCAGATCGCAGCTATCACGGGCTTGTGGGTCCGAGAGGTGCCCGCCGTGTTATGTATGGGCTCGTTGTAAAGCGCTGTCGCTTAATGCTGTTATTCAGCTGGTGCCTGGGCCTTTTAACCGCCAGAGAAGCAGCGATTTTCCAGGATTAATTCAGAGCCTCACGGGAGCTCACATCTTGGTCGGCTCTCTAGCACCCTCTCCTACAATGTCCTCTATAGGTGTAACACTGTTGTGTCGGAGTGCACACAGATAGTGGATTCAGTTATGATTCCAGTAGGTAGCGCTACTACAACCTGGTCTTGGGTGGTATGTGGTTGGTCTTGTCCAGATCTTGGGTCACTTCCTATATCTGATTTTGCAACTCTATGGGGGTGTGGTGATTCTTAAGATATTGCCACTTGCTTCCACTCCGCACGATTTGTACAGATGTTGAGTGCAGAGGTAGCATCCTCTGTATGGCCAGAGTCTTCGGATCATCGAGGGCGGGGCCCACGTCAGTAGCAGCTATTGTATCCCGCGCCAGGCAACCCCCGGTTGACTCACGGAGGCCGAGGGCCTTTGCCTGGTGTACCCCCATCAGGGATATGTCTTCGTTGTACTTGAGGTATGCTTGCAGGCCGACAACCCTTCCTGCGGTCGTTCAGGGGACCTCGGCCAGGGCAGGAGTGCCACACCCCTTTGCAAGGCACAGTGTAGGTGCAATGAGCAGTCAGTTCTTCAGGCCACTACACGGGGAGGCCGCCAGCACACAGCGCGTGGCACCACCGTCTCACAGAGTGTACAGGGATGCAGCAGTTGTCACCAATCTCCCTCCAGACCTCTGCAGCAGTGTACTCTTGCGCGTGCTTTACTGCCTGACCGGTGCAACTGGCTATGATATACTGGTTCTGCACTATACACTCATCTGTGCCACTCACCTACTTTTGCTTTGTGTCTTGCAACGTTGTCTGGGCATCTGCGACCCTCGTGTATAGCCGTCAGATTGGTGAGTTTCAGCATTTATTCTTCCCTTCTGTGGCAGGGGTTCTTTTAGTCCATTGTGCCCATTAGCACCCAGGCCATGTCTTTCGTTGTCGTTCGTTCGTGCCTCAGGGGCCTCTGGGAGGCTCCCGGCGCAGCAAAGTGGTGAGTTGCTCCTGCAATCGCTGTTCAACAATGTGTGGCACAGAGTTGCCCCCAGAGGCATGTAACGCTGTTAGGGAGAATTCTCTGTTTAGGCTGAATTTCCTAACCTAGTGAGTCCCCCAGCAGCTTTGCTGGATTTCTGGAGTTTGTTTTTTTCATCCTGCCAAGAGTGAGACTCTTTTCTCCCACTCTTGGACATGATTTGTGGTAGATTTTTTTGAATGTCAATGTGTTCTATGGGCTATGGGGTCTTTTACTCCATAGGGCCTCATGTGTTTTGCTATGTGTGTTACACAGCACCCTCCGTGCCGTAACACTGGGGTGTTCTAGAGGATCCCCACCATAGACTCCATACCCTGGGACTGACTACTGTCTCCCAGGGCATGTAAAGTCACCATTGGCTTTACTAGACCTAAATTTACTAACAGAACTAGTACAAACCATCTTATTGTGGACGTACTGATAGGGGTAATTCGATTACCCCTGGGTCTGTTATTCGAGGGGGCACTGTCCTGTCCCCCCTCGTCGAGTTTTGGCTGGTGGCAGTGGAAACTACTTTTTATATTCGACCCCGAATATATTCCTATGGGATTCTTCCCATTGTTGGAGGCTAATACTTTTTCACGTTAGTCTCTAACATACTGCCGTTTTTTTTATCTTAAATGAATCTACCGGTTGGTATTTTCTGCCAGAACTCGGTTTTTAAAATGGCGTATGTGTTCGCCTCTGTAACTCCGAATCAAAGGTTGAGCCCTTTGTTCCACTTTTGGCGGGCTTCTGCACAGAAGCCCTCCAAAGTGGTGCCATTCTGTCTGGGTACCACAGGGGGTGCGGGAGGGGGTTTAGGCACCCTGGACTGAGTTGCCTTGCCAACTCAAGTCGCACTCTGGTGTGATTGGTCCAAGTGGTGAGCCACCCCGCTCACCACTTAGCGTGGTTTGATTGACAGCTAGGCTGAATGAATGGGGGTTTTCTGCATAAAAGCAGGGCTTTTGGGACTGGATCTTCAGAAGTCGCCACAGGACCTAAGAATCCGACGAGGGTAAAGCTGAGTCGACCGACCTACCGACCAACGACGATACCTCCGGTGGAGCCCTGCTGAACCGACTCACCACTTCCCAACGACAGAGGAGATCTCCCTGCCGGAGTCTTCTTCCCCTGACTGGTAGGAACAACCAGTCCCTTTGCTTTTTCTTCGCTTCCAGGACGTAGTGGTCGAATTGCCCGTGCTGAGCACCCCGGCAACCGGATAGCCACTAACAACTGTACCGTGACCAAAAGGTGGTGCCTTGTGACGGAGCACTCCACAGCTGGTATCTTCCCTGGTGGTGCAACGATCTTCAACTTTCCTTCGACGACGAGACCATCTCATCTCTTGGCAAAGCCCCGACTTGCATCCACCACCAGGAACAACTGCCCCCGCCGGAGCTGTCTCTGCACTTACAAGGTACCGTGTCCGCCTGGCTTCCCTTGTGACGGTTAGCGTGAGGTGTCTTAAATCCTTACCTTTCCATTGGGTCGCCTCCAGACCTTCTTAACTTTTTTGTTCTAAACTGGTCCAACCTTTCTGTGACAATTTGCTACCGAGACTCGAAGTGCATTTCCACTGTGATACTTTTTGGGACATATCGCCTTGCCTCTCTCCGAGTGGGCCTGGCCTCTGAACTTTGTGATCTACAGTAGACCCTGCCTTACTTGCCTTGCATTTGCTTCGAAAAAGTGTTGGTACCGAGTTGGTTTCACACCCTGCCTTTTCTCTCCCGGATATTAGAGTGCCATCTAGGTTAAAGCATTCACCTCTGTCTGTAAATAAGTGGTGCCGTTGAACCTAGACATGTCGAAATATTGTTAGGGGATTGATATACTTATAGTAATTGTAATTGAAGTTGTTTGCCGTATTAGTGCCAGTGTGTTTTTCATAGATGTGTTTTTAAAATAAATAATTATATATCTTTACACCCAAGCTCTGTTCCGTGTCTGCTTGTTCTACTGTGTAAATTGCCCTATCTTGTATACTCCACATACTGCCTAACTTTTCATGAGGGACGTCTGACTGCTCAGCCACAGCTACCAAGTGAATCTGTGTGGTACAGACTGCTACCAAGTGGGTTTACTGCCAAACACCTGTAGTCTTAAATCTTTTGCAGTGGTCCCAGCGGGAACTGCACAGGTTTCTGCCTAACAAACGCTATCGGCTCGTAGCCGGGAAGAGCCTCCTGGGTCCCGTCCCCCCCCGTTACCTGTTCACATCGTCCGATTCCGTGCTCCTCTCTTTGTCCAGGCCGCAGGGGGGAAGCAGAAAAGAAGCCTTTGTGTCGCAATCCGCCTGTTAGGGCAAACAGGTATCCCTCGCCGTCAGCCGCACCAAGCAGAACGGGTGGCGCAGAGTAGCTCGGCGTCAGAGGGCCTCAATTGCCGGTATCTCCTGTTGCTGCCGTCGGTCACAGGATGTCACACTCATGGGAATCCCAGGGCGCCTGCCTGCACAACAGACCGCTCTGGTCCTCAGTGACGGAGTCCGCACTGTGTCAACACCAGGACAGTGTGTCCGTGGCGGCCCTCAGCCTGCCTCGGTAAGCGCCACCGCCAGGTCCGTTCTTCGTCGGCACCTCAGTACATCCCTGCACGGTGCCACCGGATCAATAGGAAGCAGTAGGTTTGTTCTCGCTTCCGATTTGTAAGTTCATGTGATTTTTTGCAGTTGGGGATTGCAGGACTCCATGCAGATGTAATTTCCGTTCCTCTTACGGCACATCAGTTTTACCAGCCTGTGGTGCAGTGCATCCACAGCCGCTCAGTCTGGATTGTCTCACAGCACTTTGCCCCGCTCGTGAGCTCCGACGGCCATTTTGGCCAGCCTGTCGCATTTACTGGTGTCGCATTGCCGTGCAGATATTTAGTTAAATCCGTGTCATCTAGGTTCACACTTCACCAGGACGTCCAGGCGGGGTTGCGCTGCATATAAGTGTCTTTATAAGTAATTTTCTGGCATTGTTTCCAGGATTTTGGCAGGATCAGGCTGGCGGTCCCAGAGCTCCGAGGATTCATGTCCTCATCGCTTGCTCGCTGGCCACACCCCCCCATACTATTGTTGGTGGTATACATGAGTAAAGCACCTTAGCAGTGGGAAAAATGTGCTTCACTGCTTTGATCAACTTCTTCAGTTGATGGTACACACAGGAGCAAGCCATGGAACCCAAATGCAATGCTCCATAGTGCATGACCACAACATGTACAGTTGCAAAAGTGGCCACTCGCCGACATTCTGCAAGGAGAATGCCGAAATTGCACACATCTCCACAGCACCACAAAGCCTCCACTCCCTCCAAATTGAAATTGCCATAAAAGCCTTTTTTTTTCGACGGCATACTGGAACAGATCTTCCACAAAGGCATCACTGAATATCAAAACAGTGCGTCTCTCCATCTCTGCCTGCCACCCTCACTACACAGAGTAATGGAAAAAAATATTGCCACCCTTTCCTGTGACGCACACCCTGAGCACCTGATTGGACAATCCCCACAGCCCCATTTCCATTGTCCAGCATGGTGAGAAGCGCAGAATGTGGCATGTGCACTTCCGCCAGTACCGCGAGGGCCGCACCCCAGTAAAGCAGGAGCAGTCCTTCTTCCCTTTCCACAATTTTTTGTCCATCACTACCTCATTGGGTACTGTTAAATAGTATTAGGGAGAATTCTCATCACTTCAGCAGCCCCCTTCTTTTTGTGTGTCACACAGCACCTTCAGTGCCGTGGCACAGGGATGTCTTTTTTTTTTTTAATTTATTTTTATTATTAGAAACTTCTTCCTCATTTAAGCAATAACAACATGACCATATCAAAGAGTATGCTTCCTTCACAATAAACTTTCCCAATCTGCACTTGGAGCTAAGGATGTGAGAAAAGCAACAAGAATAGCAGAGCATTACTTAACTGTAATCTATCATACCAACTCCCTGTACCTCCCCTCCCCACCTCCCCTCTCCCTCCCTACCACTCTTTACCGTGAGTTAAACTGAAATGATTGGATTAATAAGCGAACCAACGATAAGCTTACACATAATGACCATGTATCATGCAGCAATGATACCCATTCACTTCTCGTACCATAAGGCACAAAAACCAAAGAACAGTTCCTTGCCTAGGGTAGACGATTGAACAGCAGTGCGGGGCATCACCCCTAGCTCTACGTGTTGACTGCTAAAAAAATTGGTACCAATTAGTCCCAATTAGTCCTTGGAATCCCAACATGCAGAGTAATACTCCAGAAAAGGTAACCATATCTCGTCCACATTTTTTTTCAGTTCATTGACGGCTGCTGTGAGGCTTTCCATTTCGTATATGTCATGTGCCTTCAGTAGCCATTCCCTTCTCGAGGGGAGAGACGCCGATTTCCATTTAATGGTAAGGCACACCCTCGCTGCAAGCAAAAGATTACGTGCCAAGTACGTCAAGGATTCATAGGTTTCCTCATCTGCCGACTCCACTCCAAACAGTACCAGAGTCGGCGTCATGTCCCTGTGCACCCCATCCACCCCGCGGATCCACCCCAGCACCTCCCTCCAATACACCTGGACCTTGTCACATTTCCACCACTGATGCCAGTAGTCGCAACGTTCTTGGCAGCCCCTCCAGCAATAGGGAGATGTCCCGGGGTACATTTTGGATAACCTAAGGGGAGTGTAGTGCCACCTCATCAATAGTCGAACATTGTGCATCTTGTATTGCATGGACACTGACGATGACCATACTGCTCTGTATACGCTTTTCCACAGCGCCGGTAGTGCTTCTATGGTCAGATCATTTTCCCACTTCACTTCAGACTTAGGGCGCCGGCTAAGATCCCTTGTGATGAGTGATTTATACATTTTTGATATGAGGCCCCTCGTTTCCTGAGGTGTGCTCAAAATGCGTTCAAACTGTGTGAGAGAGCGTTTTAGGGAGTCACCCCACCTAGTGTCGTGAAGGGCACTTCGTAACTGAAGAAAAAGCATGGGAGGGACATCTACACCCTGCAAATCCGTTTGCAATCCCTCCCTAGTGGTGAACACCCCCTCTTTCCACAGCTGTCCAACCCGGCTGAGGCCTGCATCATACCATGTCTGAAACCGCTGAACAGAGTACAACAAATTTTTGATTGGTGGAGCCCAGATACAACTCAAAGGGGAGGGCCAGGTGGACACCCCTTGCATGGCCTTGGACGGGCGCCACAGAGACCACAGCACCTTAAGTACGGGATGTTCCTTAATTCTTTGTGTCATAGCTGACATTGGGACCCATAGCCATTCTCCTAATGTGACCGGTGCGAAAATATCATTCTCTATCGCCACCCACTGTTTCTCAGGATTTTCCCACAGATGATCCGGGAGAACTCTAAGTTGTGTTGCCCTGTAATAAACCTCTAGATCTGGGAAACCCATACCCCCCTCTTCCTTGGGCAGAGTCAACGTTGAATATGGGATTCTAGCTTTCTTATCGGCCCATAAAAATCTTAACAGATTGCGCTTCACCTCTGCCAAAAAGGATTCTGGGACTAGAACAGGGAGAGACTGGAACAAGAATAAAAAGCGTGGGAGAACATTCATTTTGATGGTTGTAAAGCGTGCCGCCCACGACAAGGGGAGCTTACGCCATCTGGAGATATCGTTTTGGATGGCGGCCCACAACGGGGTGTAGTTAGCTTCAAACAGATCAGATAGGGACACCGTTATATTCACTCCCAAGTATCTAACAGAATCTGTGTGGACCTTGAAGTTCCAGTGAGCCTTCAAACGCTGCGCCAGATCGGTGTTCTTTCTCAAGAGGACAGCTATGGTTTTTTGCAAATTAATTTGAAACCCCGAAAGGGCCCCATATCGCGATAGCTCTTGCAAGAAAGCTGGGAGAGAAATGGATGGTTCAGTGAGATATAAGAGAATGTCGTCCGCAAACATTGCGAGCTTGTATTCCTTGCCTCCCCTTGGGATCCCTCTAATCATGGGGTTGGACCGAATCGCTTGGGCAAAAGGCTCCATTACAAGAGCAAAGATGACAGGGGAGAGTGGGCAGCCCTGCCTAGTTCCCCTGGTGAGATTGAACGAGGGCGATGAAATTCCATTGATCGAGACCTTGGCTCGGGCGGACCGATACAAAGCCTCTGCACCCTGACTCCAGGCAACTCCCAACCCCGCCCAGCCCAAGACGGCTCTTAAGAATGGCCACTCTACCCGGTCAAATGCCTTTTCGGCGTCGACCGACAATAAAAAGGGGTCCTCCCCGGCCTCTCGAAGCGTCGCCATTAGATCAAGGGTCTTCCTAACATAGTCCGCCCCCTGCCGCCCTTTCACGTACCCCACCTGGTCGGGATGGACCTGTTGAGGAAGAACCTGAGCGAGGCGGGAGGCCAATATGCTAGTATAAATCTTGGCGTCAACATTTATCAGAGAAATTGGCCGATAAGAAGCACAGTCTGCTGAATCCTTTCCTTCTTTAGGGATGACAATGATAGTGGAATCGGTGAAGGATTCAGGAGCGTGCCCTGTTTCTAGAATAGAGGTAAATAATTTGCCGAGAAAGGGGGCAAGTGTGCTGGAGTTCCTTTTATAGAAGGCAGGTGTAAAACCATCCTGTCCCGGGGCTGAGCCCGCCCTGAGTGCCGAGATAGCTCTCTGCACTTCAATAGCAGTAACGGGTGCATTTAGCATTGCTAGATGTTCCTCCGATATGGGAGGGCGCGGCAGGGTGGTTAGGTACGCCTCTATGTCGGGGCCGGTGGCATTGTTCTCCGCAGTATATAGCCCAGAGTAAAATTCTGAAAAACGGTTCACTATATCCTGGGGATTCGTAAGTGGGGCGCCGAGTGCGTCCCTGACTTTATAAACAGCCCTGTCCGTCCTCTGCTTACGAAGTCTGTTCGCCAGCAATGTATGAGCTTTGTCGCCCTTTTCAAAATATCTCTGCTTAAGATATTTAAGCTGTGTAAGGGCCCTCCCGCTCCATATGTCCCTGAGTTCTTCACTCATTTTTCTAAGTTTCAGCGTGGTATCCTCGTCGCTTACGGGTTGCTCCCTAAGGGCGCGCTCTAGTTGTGTGATGTCCCTTTTCAATTCTCCCTCTCTAAGCAATCGAAGCCTCTTCTTAGCCGAACCTTCCCATATTAAAATTCCCCTTATGGTGGCCTTGCCCGCCTCCCAGACCGTGTTTAACGGCATGCCTTCAACGTTGTTGAGTTCAAAATATTCTGTAATGGCCTCTGAAAGGGATTCTCTAAAAACAGGGTCCCTACATAACCAGTCATTAAACCTCCACCGGCGTTCTGGGGTAGGGAGTTGACCCATGTCTAGTTCTAAGGTACACAGATCGTAATCCGACCAAGCCACTATCTGGATGGAGGTCTCTTGGATGTCGCTCTCACTTTCCGCTCCCACCAAGAGGTAGTCGATTCTAGAAAAGGTGGAATGCGGGGGAGAAAAAAAGGTGAAAGATTTTTCTTTAGGGTGAGTCACTCGCCAGGTATCTATCAAATGGTGTTCTTTCAATAGACTCGAAAACCTGTCGCCCTGAAGGCTGCTTGGAGGCTGGGAAGGTTGACGTACCGAGTGCCAGTCCCACTCACGATCAATAACCACATTAAAATCACCCCCACATATCACTGTGCCTTCCCTCCATGTTTCAATAAATTCCAGCAGGGGCTCAATAAACATCGACTGCCCCTGATTTGGAGCATAGGCGGCACACAATGTTACCATACGTGTTCTCAATTTACCTTTGAGTGCCACATATCTTCCTTGCATGTCCCTGTGTATGTGGTTCACCTGTAGCCCCAGAGATTTACGCAACATAATGCCCACACCCCCCTTCTTTTGTGGCCCCGACGCCCAGATGACGTCCCGTATGTCTTTACCAAAGATTCTTCTCTCCCCACCGCTAGCGTACTTTGATTCCTGAATAAAGAGAACATCCAGTTTAGACTGAGCGAACTGCCTCGCCAACATGGACCTCTTCTGCGGGGAGTTTAAACCCTTAACGTTAAGGGAGCCAAAGACTATGCCGGTTGAGCTAGCCATGCTCCGAAAAGAGGGTGATAGACACTGCGTCTCCGCTCGCCTGACCCTTTTGCCCCATGGTAAGGCTGCAGATCAAATACCATACTGCATGATGAGTGTGTAAGATCCTTTTGTGCCGAAAGCCAAATGTTTTGCGTGGTAAAACACCACCCATCCCTCCCCCTCCTCCCCCCCCCCATATAAGCTTCTGCTAAGCACATTCTCACTGTACAAAAAGAAAGGAAAGGAGCAAGAGCATTAGGAAACGAGAAAAAGAAAACAGAAGAACAATAATGGAAATGAGACGCCCTTAATGAAAAAGGGCCACTACGGATGGACCCCTCTCCGGGCCGAGATCCGCAGCGCTACTTCTGTGCCTGCCAATGGAGAGCACATCGAGGAGCCGGTAACTTCTTATAACCGGTGAGAGAAACCACAATGTGTTAGCTGAACAGAACCGAAAAACATTTGCTACCATTCGGCAAGCCTTTGAACTGTGCTGCCACTGTCCCCAACCATTAGAACCATCATAAAGAAGCCTGGCTGCAGACACGGAGGAGGAATCACGTTTCCAAACACTTAAGGGGTATTCAGGCGCTTGTATTTCCACTTCTGTTGCGATTTCCCACGTCGCGATGGTGTTTGCTTCACGTCATTTTGAAGGGTTGACGGCTCCTTACGCGCCTCTGCCTCGGAACCACTTGTTAACTTTTGAAGATATTGTCGGGCCCGTTCGGCTTCCTCAATGGTAGTGATCCTGAATTCCTCCTCATTATACTTGAACGTAAGAGAAAAGGGGTGCCCCCAACGATAGCGCGTCGCCTTCTCCTGTAACCAGCTTGTAAGCGGACGGCAGCCCCTCCTTTTTGCCAATGTCATTGCTGATAGGTCCTGGTATAGTCGGACACGAGAGCCCTCGAATTCTATGATATCTTTGACTCTGGCCTTCTGCAGGATATCCTGTTTCTGGACGTAGTAGTGGCACTTAGCTAGCACGGAGCGGGGTCCCTGCGATGGGGCTCCCGTCCTGTGCACTCTGTCGAATTCTAGCTTCGGAGGCGACGCTTCGTCATAGAGGGATTCTCCCCCCTCTCCTCCTCCAGGCCCATTATGCGGATATTCGATCGTCGCTCCCGATTCTCTAAATCATCAATCTTGGATTCTGCGTCTCGCTCTTTTTGCTCTAAGTCCAGGAGTCTGGCCTCATATTGTATAGTGTAGACGTCCACTGATTGCTGGTTGTTTTCGACTGCTTCCAGGCGATCCTCAACCTTTGTTATCCTCGACTGCAGATCAGAGACAGTCTCGGTGAGGCTGTTTTTCATTGATCGGATCTCCCCCAGGAGGAGGCGATTATCCGCCTTAGTAGCACTGTCGCCATCGTTACCCGGGATGTCCGAAGAGCTCTGCACTTCCTCCATTTCCCCGGGTGGACCGGGGCGACTAAACCATCACAGCGCAGCTAGGGTGCGTGGATCCAGTGTTAAGTGTGGAGTCCAAGCTGGCTATCCCACTGCGTGGGTCTGCGGGCAGCGAGCTAGAGCCTCCTCCTTCCAATAGCTTTGAGCACAGTTGTCTCGTGAGGGAGGGGGACAGCCTTCAGCTATGCGTGTCTTCTTCAATGTCGCTCCTGCTCTGTAAGCGTGCACTGTTTGCCGGGTCCTCCACACCACGCCGCGCCAACACCGCCGCCGTCCAATGGCCCCAGAGGTCGGAGGATTCACCCGAGCAGTGGGGCCCAATAGCGTGCTAAACACTTCCCCCGCTCAGAAGGATAGAGGGTTATTTGGTGCTTGTTGTCAACAACGCGTGGGGAACGTCAAGTCCTATGCCCCTTCGGCCGGTGAATGTGGGGGGACCCGGGAGGAAAGACTGGTGCACCACAATCACAGCCCTGCCCCCCCAATAGTGGAGGGCGGCTCATACACCGCAGGGGGCCAGCGGGCAGCGGCGCGCCTAATAGCCTGGTTGCTTCTGGTGTGATCAGGACAAAGTCTCAGGAAGCACCCATGTCTCCAACCAAATCCGAGCCCGCGCCCGAAACGGCTCCCGGGATCATATGCTTCTTGAATCTCCCCCGGTCGGTGAGCCGCGTGTGTGCTGCGCGGGGGTGTTGGGGGGCTGGTCGCGGGCGCTCGTCGCTAAGCGGAGCGCCCGCACTCCAACTTACTTGGTCTCGGCGGCACCGCTCCCCCCAGAGCCCAGCACAGCCCCAGCGACATGGTGGCGGGGACGCCTCAGGGGATCCGCTCACAAGGCTCCCGGGTACGCCGCATCAGCTCTTCGGCTCGTGGTGCCTCCGACAGCGCTCCACCTCCTTTAATCCGCGTCCCCAGCCTCACAGCTGCTGTTCCGCGGCGGTCGCGGGCGCCATTTTCCGGCGCCGTCCCAATGGCCGAGGACCGGGAGGCCTTCAAGCGGGGGACAGATTCGAGCATAAATCCTGCACCGATTACGATAAGGCTTGCATGTAGGTTATCAGGGTGGATTCCCCCACACTCGAGTGCATTTTCATGCCGGTTGCTCCCGCCTCATGGGCATTTTTCGCGCCGCTCCTTCAGCCCGGAGAGGGAGACGACGGATCAGGCGTCCATTACGTCTGCGCTCCCTGGTGGTCGCCACAGGGTTGTCTTTTAAGACTTCCCTCGACTCCATTTCTGAGGCGACTGCTGTCCCCCAGAAAAGGGTAAAGTTACCATTAACTTTACTTAGTCAATCTACCACAGATCCAGTACACCCCATTTTCCAAAAATCACTGCACACTGCTGTAGTGGTCCGAATGGCCACCTGAAGAGCCTCTCCTGTTTTTAAGGAGCGCACCTTTTATTCCTTGTCACTGATGCCGGCTTCATGCCTGTGTGGTGCAGACCCCCTTCAGACGTCCTCCTTCACAACGAAGCTCCAGGAATCGTGGGTCTGCGGGAAACCAACAGGAACAACTGCCAGGGCACCAGCTGCACCACTGGAACAAGGTACTGTGTTCTGTTGAGGAAACTGGGTGAATCCCTTTTTCTTCATTTCCAAGGCTTGCCCTTGTCTTCTCTCCTTCTTATAACTTTTGCTTCCGAACATTGACAATATCAAAGTACTTTTGGCTACGTTGAATCGTGAACTGTTTGACCGCGTGATCTTCGGCAACTGGCCCCGGTGTCTTTCGACCCTGGCTCCAGCCCTTTGACTTTTGAACTCCTGTCTTTGAGTGTTCTTGATTCTGCCGGCCTAACCAAAATATTGCCTGTGATTTTTATCTCCAACACCCTCTGGGTATCTCAAGTGCGAAGTGTGTTTTTGCCCCGGTAGCATTTCATGTCACGGATACGCGTTTGTTTAGTAGACCGAACTGTCAAAAAGTGATCACAATCGTATTCGCGGTAACATGTTTTGTTCGTAACACCGGTTCATTCAAACACAGGGTACTTACCTTGAGACTTACTGTACAAAGTGAATTGGTTAGTTGTGGTATATTTAACATGTGCTTTTTATTTAAGTTTAATAGAAGTGTTGTGTTTATAACAAATGGTTAAAAAATAAATGTACTTATATTTTTTATCTGAAACCTTGAGTCAGTGTTTGCTAGAGTCACATTAATTGTGGTCCCTTTGTGTAATCTCTGCTACTGCTCATATACTCTTGAGATAAGCATGGCTGCTCCGCCACTGCTACCACTCAGACATAGTAGTACAGGCTTGTACCAAAGGTAAAACTTGTACTGCCACCTGTAGTCTTAATCGTGTGTAGTGGTCCCTAAGGGCACTGCACAGAATTCTGCCTAACAAATGGTCACACACGCATCAACCAATGGCATACAAGACGTTAGCATCTAACACTGTCACTTCTGTACAACACTGCATATGTACCATTGCACATCAAGCCTCCAAGTGTTGTGTCATTGTAAAGCAAGTCCAGTAGAAAGTTCAGTAAAAGAATGCAAGATTTGTGCATCAACATTCATCCACATGAACACCCATAACCACAAAGTGGTGGTATGAAAAGTTTTTCTGCAGTGTGTTTATAACTCCGTTATAAGTGCCTGTGTGCATGGTATCTGTCAGTGAGCGTCCATTACGTTCTTAAAAATGTTACTGTTTTTTTCTCCCATCCACTATCATCAAGTGGCACTTCAATTTTATATGCTTGCAACGTTTCCATTTACCCATATCGCCCATTGTAATATTGAAACAGGAACGCTCTTCTTTCCTTCCAACAATACTGCGAATTTGTTTCCCCACTAACGCCTCTCCTACCAGCACTGAGTTTATGTTACCAACCTAAAGCAACATCCGAAAAGCTCACTGTCTCCACAGCTGTGGATCGCTCTAGGCTAGACTATTGCAACAGCCTCATTCTAAATCTGCCTGCTTGTACTCTCTGCCCTCTGCAACTCATCCAGAAGAAGACTGCGTGCCTTGTGCTTGCCGTCAAGCCCAGGGTTCGTATCTCTCCGGGACTGAAATGTCTGCATTGACTCCCAGTATCTGCGAAGAATAAGGTCAAAACCCTCTACATTATGCACAAGGCCTTCTGGGCCCTGGGGCCTCAATAGCTGCAACTCTCACTACCGAAATATCTCTGTACTCAAGCTCTTCCCTCATCCGCCTCCAACTCCCTCAGGGTCACTCGCTTCAGCAAGCAACCAGCTGGTGGTAGATCTCTTTCTTCGGCTGGGACCTCCCTCTGCAACAGCCTCCCTGCCTCCCTGAAACTTGAGGAGAACCATCGCCGGGTCCCAAAGCACCTCAAAACCTTTCTCTTTGCCTCTGCTTTTTCTCCTCCTATCCCCTGCTGACTTCCTGGCTGAAACTGATTCTGCACTGGTTACCTGGCCACCCTCTTATCTTTGGCCCAGGCAACCTCCCCCGGCCAGTCGCACCCCTGCACTGCCTTTCTGGCAAACCCTGCACTTGGGGACTGTTTTCCCTATCCCTAACAGTTCTACCGCCACCTGATGTCTGCACTTATCCTTGCACTTGCCACCATCAGGCCGTATTTTTACTTATTGCAATTGTTTCTTCTTCCCATGTACTGCACTTTCTCCTCCCACTCCTCATGCACTTGGGCGATCTGAGTGACACCTGGTCCAGTAGGTTTGTTGTCTCTGTCTTCGCTCTGTTCCCTCTCCCTTGCCTCGGGGCGCCTTCAAAAACTTGTGTATATGCGCAGTGTAAATGGCATATCATACAATATCACATCATATGATAATATACACACATTGCACGCATAACAACAGGATGCCTGCCACTTACCTGTACACTTCACAAAAAATAATCTGCAGCACCCCACTTACTGCAAACGTACGAAAAATTATCGCAGAAAAGCAACACTAAGTTTCTGTTAGCAACTGCAAACAAGTGCATTTATTTATTTATTAGCATTTATAGAGCGCACAGCAGCCCTTGGGCAACGTGGCGCTGTTACAAAGACTTGTTTGTTACAATGAAAGTGTTAAGCATATTGGTTACAGGCAAAAGCTGGCATATTGGTTACAAGCAAAGCTGGCATAATCAGGGCAGCTGCTTTAGTTTAGTGGTTACAAGAAGCATGGTATATATGGTATATGCAAGGTTACAGTCGGGGTTAATTGCATTTGAAGTTATATACATTCTTAACTTGTATTGGGTGTTAATGCTAGGGGAATGAGAGAGGTTAGTTGAACAGGGTGGTCTTAAGGGCTTTGCGAAAGATGAAGAGGGATGGTTCTGCTCTGAGTCTGTTGGGGAGGGCATTCCATAGTTTGGGAGCAATGTGTGGGAAGCCTAGACCTCCGGCGTTAGCTCTTTTGATAAGAGGCACTTGCAGTTGGTTGGCAAGGTGACCTCTTTTAGGACGGGGCGAGCTGACTGTTTCCGCTAGATACGATGGCGCTGTGAGACTCAGGCATTTGTGCGTGATAGTAAGAATTTTGAATTTGACCCGTTCTTTAATGGGTAGCCAGTGAGCAGGTTGCCTGGCTGGAGTTATATGTCCTCTTTTGGGTATGCTGAGAGCTGCACGCAGTGCATTGTTCTGCACTATTTGGAGTCGGTTGAGGTTTTTAGCTGATGTGCCTGCGAGCATGGCGTTGCAGTAATCCAACTTAGCTCCGATGATAGCACAGGCGATGGAGAGGAAGTTTTGTGGGGAGAGGAAAGGTTTGATGGCGTTAATGAGTTTAGTGGTGTGGGCCGAGGCAGAGGCAATGGCGCTGACATGACGAGTCATGGAGAGTGTTGAGTCTATATAGACGCCAAGGGTTTTTACGGTGGAGGAGACAGGGATGATGGTGTTGTCAACAGTGAAGTTGTCGTATTTTTTGCTTAGTTTGGGCAGGATTTCTTTGGGACCCAAGAGTATAATCTCTTTTTTGTCCCCGTTGAGGCAAAGGCCATTTATTGCCATCCAGGTTTGTATGGTGATGTAAATTTGGAGGAGGGCCGCTGCGTCTTGGTCGTAGTCACCAGAGAGGGGGAGCAGTACCTGTGTGTCGTCGGCATATTTAGTGTATGCTATGCCGAGCGAGTCCAGTTGGTCAAACAGAGGCTTGGTAAAAAGGTTGTAGAGGGTGGGGGCAGTGCATGATCCTTGAGGTACTCCGCAGTGTATGGTGTCAGGGGATGTGGTGGACTGGTCAGAGTAGACTTTCATGGCTCTGCCTTCAAAGAAGGAGGTTATCCAGGATGTGGCTTCTTTGGAGAAGTAGGCAGCGTTGGAGAGGTGGGAGGTCCGGGTGTTGTAATCAACGAGATCAAACGCTGCAGAGAGATCTAGGAGAAGTAGGAGAGCAGGTTTGCCTTTGTCCATGATGTTGGTGATTTGGGTTTTAAGATCTAGTAGGGCTGTTTCAGTCCTATGACCTTTCCGGAAGCATGATTGTCTATTGTCCAGGATTTTGTTGGTTTCTAGATAGTGTTGAATTTGGGAATGGGCGGCTTTGTCAAGGATTTTTAGGAGGAATTCACGGATTTTTAGGAGAAAGGGTACAGTGGTGATGGGGCGGTAGTTGGTGGGGCAGGTGGGATCAAGGGAGGGTTTCGTTTAATAGGGGGCGAGCCCACGCTTCTTTGAGGCTTTGTGGTACAGTTCCAGATGAGAAGGAGGCTTTGATGAATGCCGTAATGATGATACATGTAGTGCATGCATACAAACTGGAGTTCCACCATAGTCTTCTGCATTTCTCTGTACAAAGAGACCTTCTGCCAAAGTTTTTCCGTACACACCACAACCAGAAAACCTTATTGAGCCATCCCTTTGCCTCCACAGTCCCATTTGCATGGCTACTATCCTGAAAAGGGCCGCATATGGCACGTTTAATCCTGAAACTACCGTGGAATCTGCTGAGTTATCATGCTAGGAAGGGGGTTGGGGGAAGAAGTGTGAAACAGGTTAGGGGTTTGGGTCTATATTGGTCCCTCAGAAAAGATGTTTTTTTTTTTTTTTTTTTACATGCTTACAAAGAACCTTTTTTGTTTTTGCTTTTTATCTGAGTTTCTCTTTTGTTTGCCTCCTTACATTGTTACAGGATTGTCTTCACCACGTTTTGCACAGTGTAAAACAAAATGCCAATGTTGGTCAAAAAATGCCATTTGCATGGAACCAGTGCAAATTTAGCTCATTAATGATGTCATAGTCGGAGAACATCCCAGCAGTGGACATAAATTGACACATGCTTCTGCCCTCTGGCTGCGGACAAATTACACCCGCATGGTGCCATGCTCCTCTTGGTGGTATGCCTGAGAAAACCACCTTGGCAGTGGGAGAAATCTGCATCACTTCTTCCATCAACTTCTTTACGCGATGGAGCAAACGTCCACACGACATGTACCCCAAATGTAGAGCTCAATAATGCAGTACGACAACATCAATAGTACCGACAAAGGCCACACATCTGCAAAGATTAACCATACTGCCAAAAGTGCCCTCATAGACAGTGCCCCAGAAAGCCTCCACTCCTTCCAACGCAAAATTAGCAGCCATGTCTCTTTGCGCGGCATACCTGTACAGATCTTGCACAACGGTATCACCCACTATTAGGACTCTGCGTCTCTCTCCATCACTGCCTACCACCCTCACTACACAGACTGATGGGGAAAAATAGTACCGGACCTTACTGTGAGGCACACCCTCGACAAGTGATTGACTAATTCCCACAGTTCAATTTCCATGCCCATCATGTTTAAAAGGGCAGGATGTGCCACGTACGCTTTCCACGCTACATTGAGGGCCGCACCCCAGTAAAGCAGGGACAGTTCTTCATCCCTTTCCACTCCAGCCATGTATCCAAGGCGCTAGGACCTCACCACAGAGAACACACCATAGTACACCCTATGTTTAAATGCTCATGTCATGTGCACTCCCCATCTGCAATTGAGCCTGCCAGCTTTCACCCTGGCCACATATTTTCATGCATGGCTGCATAACGTTGCGTTGGGTGTGCTGAACGGTATGTTGGTCCCTGTGGTGCCTGTGTACATTGGCCATATTTTACATGTGTGCTGCTGAGCACTTCCTTTCATGCCGCAATATCTTTAAGCACTTTCTAAAGCAAGCGTCCTATATGGGCCTAACCATAGCAAATGCAAATGGTCACATGTGGCTCCCTATTGTGCAACATGTGCAATGATCTACACCATATGCTAATCTACGCATAGCAGCTCACTTCTGCTGTTCTTCCAAGTCTACAATATCCTTCACAACCGTTGTATAAAAGTCACCAACTTCAAATACATGTAGAGTTACAACTGCATGCCTGCATTATGTTGTGGTGGCTATGGTGAAGGCCTAGGCTCTTGGGTGCATGGCCTACGTCCTACGGCCTTTGGCCATGCACCCAACAGTCTAGACCTTGCCCACACCCACCACAACACAACAGAGCCATGCAGGTGAACATGTAGCCAGATTCCAGAATTCACAAAGGCAACATAGGCACCGGCACTTGTACCCTACCGCCGCCCCATAATATAGTGATGCATGCAAACATGTTTCAGTTATCATAATCCACAAACATACCACACTGGTTGGCACCCCCCCACTTCCATTCACAAAGCATTCTATTACTCCCAACCAAACAACAAAATCTTGACAACATTGGTCCTGCTCACAACACTCTAGTAAGTGCATAGAACCAATACTGCATAGTTCATGACAACACTTACTAATCTGCGCAATGCAGACTACCCAAGCACATATAAGAACCAGTTCAACCTTACCCTCTTCTATACGGACACTATTCCAACACTGCACCCAGTGGACACACTGCAGCACTGCTCACTGCAGCATCTCCACCCATGCAGCGACAACTGTAAGAAGTAACTGCATACAAGCAATAGTGCAGAGTGCAGTACAACACTTACTAATCTGGTCAATGGAAACTACCCAAGCACATATTGCATCCACTTCAACTGTACCCTCTTCTATACGGACAGTATTCCAACACTGCACCCACTGGATACGCTGCAGCACTGCTCACTGCAGCATTTCTAGCCATGCACCGACAAATGTAAGATGTTCTAACAATCACCACACCCATGGAACCAACAAAGTTTGCAATGCAGCCAAACCACACACACAAAGCAACAACATTGTCAAACTAACTTGCAACCAGTGGACAAACTTGTCGGTGCAAGGGCCCATACACACCGCAACATAACAGAGCCATGCAGGCGAATATGTAGCCATGTGCCAGAATTCACAAAGGCAACATATGGACCAGCACTTCTACCCAACCAACGCATCATGAAGCAGGGATGCAAGCACACATGTTCCACTTACCATAATGCACAAACATACTATAGTGTTTGGCACTGCTACCCACTTCCATTCACAAAGCATTGTATTAATGCCAATCAAACGACAAAATCTTCACAACATTGTTCCTGCTCCCAACACTGTAGTACGTGCATAGAACCAATACTGCATAGTGCACTACAACACACACTAATCTGCGCAATGCAGACTACCCAAGCACATATAAGAACCAGTTTAACTGTGCACTCTTCTATATGGACACTATTCCAACACTGCACCCAGTGGACACACTGCAGGACTGCTCACTGCAGCATCTCCACCCATACACCGACAACTGTAGGATGTTCTAACAATCACCGCACCCATGCAATCAACAATGTGTGCAATGCCGCCACACACACAAAGCAACAAAATGACCCCTACTTGCAACCAGTGGACATGCTTTTCCGTGCAAGGGCTCCAGCCATGCATCGAAGGGGCTATGAACTTACCACACAGAACATACCGTAGTACACACTATATTTATATGTTCATGTCATGTGGAATGCACTCCCCTTCTGCAATTCAGCCTGCCACCACTCATCACAGAAAGAGATCGCCGCTGGAGCTGTCATGCCATAACGAAGGCTGTCTGCAATCACCACACAAGGTTGTTGCCTGTTGAGGTAACTGTGAATTGGCATAGTATTCGCACCACTGCCTTCTTCTAATGAGATATAGCAGATGAAGCACTTCTCACTCCCCCACCCTTTCCATCCCTTCTTCCCACCACCAGATGCCGTAAAGTATGTTCTCCAGGCCCTTTCGCCGCTGCATTGTCCTCGGATACAACAAGCCGGCGTTATAGAAACCGTATGACGCACATCACGTCACTGCACACTGCAGTGCAATCACATTTTTGACTGCCCAGCGAACAGGGAAATCGGACGCCGGAGCGGAGCCAGATATGACTAATTTCAGTGGCCACACTGTTACGTACAAGAGCCCCAGCCATGCACACAATGCCTTAGGGGCTTTGCACACACACCACAACACTATCCTCTGATAAACCATGGCAGCGTTTCCCAAAAACTTTGACGCACAGCACTCTTTTCTCCAGCCAACCACTGGCCGTGTCCAATTTCGCCAACATCATGGCATACTGCAAGCCAATTACGGAGCGAACAGGGGAATGGGTCCGCGGATCGCAGCCAGATATCACTCATTTTTTGAGACGTACATTTCAGTTCTTTGCAACAAAAGTACTGGTCCACCAAACACACAAAACCATGCTTTCTCAACCAAGCCCCCTCTCCTGCTGCAAATTTGGTGACAATCCGTCCAGCCATTCACCCTGTATCCGTGCTCAAAGTTTTTCCCCATTCAGTCTATGGAGAAAAAGAAATGTTGGGGACACCCCTATAACACCCCCCCAACCCCTCTGCACCATACCTCACCAAAATGGCCGAAAAAATTCAGAGCGGGCCATATACTTTTTTTTGCAAAATTTGGTGAGGATTTCTCCAGGGGTAGCGAAGTTATAAACTGCCTAAAGTGGTCTTCCTATGGGTTTAGCAAATTAACCATAAGTACACATATAAAAATATTACATTCAGAGAAATTCTCTCTAACTGATTTTTGCAAAAATGTTATAAACAGTGCTCAAGATTTATGGAGCTAGCAGACATATCCCTCACTGATGGTGATAAAAACAAAAATTAAAAAGTGGGACGGGATATCGGATCTTGAATATTTGCAAAGATCAAAATTATATAAAAACAATGGCATGTAGTACACACCCACCAAATGTATCAGACCCTACCATTGCAAATTACCATCTAAAATATTACGGGGTTGTTGTCTAAACTTTAGGCTAAACTGTTAACCAACACTTTGATTGATTGGACTGAAATTTGGAATCCTTACACCACGTGGTAATGGAATGTGCAAGCCTATGTAAACTCAAGCTACAACTTCTGGGTCCCTACATGCACTCAACATCAGAAGTGTTGCATATCAGCCTCTCGAATAGCTTATGATAGGCTCTCACATATCGACCACATAGGCTCTGTCAAAATTCCTTTACATTTTTTTTTTAATATGTGCAGGCAGTAATAGAACACAGATACTCCCTTTTAATGTTTTAGAATGCAGACTTATGGTATCCCCGTATTTTTGACTCAGCATTGTATTTTTACATATGTGAATGATGTCTTTCTTTTGTTTGTTTTTCGTTTTTAGACAACTTGAAATTCAAATTTTTATTTTCGCATGTCGTAATATGAAGTTAGTGTATTTCATTTCAATTTTTTTTATTTATGTAAGTTACTCTACTAAAAACACAATACAAATAATAATTACAAAAATATATATTAAACGTTATTTGCAGGCTATTTTGCTTAGCGCCTTTCTGCAACTGTGAACGAATAAAAAATCGTTACCTGAAGTAGATCAGGATTGTAATCGTTAGAATGATGATCAAGAGAACAAGTGTTAGATATACCTTAAGTTACGTCTTTGTTTTACGCCACATACATTTAAAATGTACTACGTCACTTACATTAAACTACATTTTTATTTACAGAGTACAAAGTGCTGAGCATAAAAAATGCAGTGCTGGGGATTTTTGTGCTGATAATAAATTTCGAAAGTGTGCAAAGCTAAGGAGCCAGTCACCTACCCAAAAATCAGTGATGGGGGTGGGTGATGACACCCAGTCTTTGAAGAGGGTAAGAAGAAGCATCAGAAAAACCGACATGATCGGTAAGAGATGTGTTTTACATTCATGCATAATCCTTGTGAAAACATGCTACCACAACAACACATTTTGTTTGAAGAGCTCCCCCAAATCATGTGCTTTGTCAATGTAGTGGACAAACTCAAAGCGTATTTTTGTTTATGACATATTTGTCTTTTAATCACATCAGAAAAAGCAAAAGAGAAACATGCATAGTAGTATGTAACCGTGTGATTCGTCACTTACTATAATGATAGTTTGGCAGTTGTAGCAAGGTCATTCAGAAACGTTAAAAGATATCTGGTGTACAAATAACAAGCATTGGTAAAGCCAACAGTTCTAGCTTTTTTTTCAGGCACTGGAAAAAGGATCTATTCGGAGCGAGCAAAAGAAACAGACAAAAAGCATGGTGATAAGGAGTGCGGGAAACAGTGGGTGAGGGAGATCGAAATTGGTGGCGATGGATAGACGGGCGATAAGGAGCGAGGAAAAGAGGGGCAGTGAAGGACAAATGTGAATAAGGAGGGGCAGGAGTGTAGCATATAGGTCATTTTCTACAGATATAATAATGGAGAGGGAGAATATTGTACCCAACACACAAGGAGGAATACAACTCACAATTTTTCATAGCGTTTCAGGAGATGTACAAACCTGACCTACATGCCAGCATCAGGATTCAGTGAAAACCATTTGGAAGTTGTCAAGTAGTAAAAAAAAGTGAGACGCCAGAGGCTGGTAATAGCAGCCATGGATGCTGTATCTCAAGTGTTTCTATGTCCGCTCTGAGCACTCATGCTAATAGAACTCCCAGGTAACAAGGGGGGAGACCTTAACAAATATCTTTTATTTTCCTAAATGTTTAATTTCAGCGCAGGTAAAGTACACATGTATAAAGTTCAGCTTTTTAAAGTCTAACTTTTTTCGTGTGTATGTGCAGAAACTATAGAGTTTCATTTTTTTTCACCATCGGGCATGAAACCCTTTATCAAGAATAAAACTCATGCGAGGCGCTGTTGCGCAGTGACTGCATGAAGACGCAAGCTGAGCGTGCTCTGTAAAGGCCCTTACAACCTGCCCGCTATTATCCTGTTTTTCCTGCCCCTGCTCTCAAATATTCAGCACTGTGACAGGGCGAGATGCTTCTGAACCACCCGGTCTTGCTCGAGACAAATTGGCGCCAGGAGCTCAGATTTTCCGGCTCCTCCGTGGGGCTATGGAGAGCGTGGCACCATCTTGCGTCCTGCACTGAGCGCCAGCGCTACTACGCTCGCCCCATAAACGAGATCTGCGGAGTGCGGGCAGATGTGAGGCTGCCCAGTCGGCGGGAATAAGAGCCACTCTGGTAGGCAAGCTCCAGAAGGCGGCATTTGACGTGAGGAGCTGGAGCAATGAGGGATGAGCCG
Organism: Ambystoma mexicanum; assembly: GCF_040938575.1. Classification (NCBI taxonomy): domain Eukaryota; kingdom Metazoa; phylum Chordata; class Amphibia; order Caudata; family Ambystomatidae; genus Ambystoma; species Ambystoma mexicanum. The sequence goes on along the minus strand of NC_090935.1, from coordinate 619,854,058 downwards.
ATACGCAGCACTGTATGCTTTTGAGGCTGTTGGGGCGTCTCAAATATAATTGCGGGACCAGGGATACTTGGTCACCCGCTTAGTGGGCCCTTTTCCAGTGGATGACACCCTGTTGATGGTCGGGCTTCCGGCCCAAGCAACTGCACCGGCAGACCCAGGAAAGGCCCATAACATGTTGCCGCCATTGCTGTTACAACTGCCCATCTTCCAGTGCAAATGTGAACCAACGCCTAGTCCGGGACACACCAGTAATATTAACAATGGGGTGGGATCTACAGGGAGGTGACGTGCCCATATTCTGAGAGAGCCCACCGGGACCAGCATAGGGCGGATTCCTGTGGTGGATACAGGGTGAAGGCAAGATCGCCTCCAGCATTGGGACGGTCCGCCAGGTTGCAGGGCCGGCCATCTTAGTGCCTTTGGTCCTTTGGTGTGCTATTCTCGGACGCTATATTGTATTTGTATAGTTGTGCCTGGTGTCAGTGGTAGAGGTTTGACAGTAGGCCATCTCTCCTGCTTTTATGTTCAGTGCGATGGATCATTAACGCTCTGCAGCGTTCCACTGCTGTTACACTGGCTTATCTGTGGTTGGGGGTCCTGCTCCTACTTGACGACGGGACCATAACCATGGTAAAAGATGTGAGAAACCTGAAGGTGTCTCATCCGCTAGTCTCCGGGGATCTGTCATCCAGGTGGCCTGGACAAGGCCATAGGTATTGGAACCAGTTCCTGGGGGTGGATCAGTGCGGGAGGATCACCTGGATGAGGAGTCCTCGGGAGTGAAAGTGGGACACCAGAGGGTGAGACGTGGTATCCCCTTCCCAATAACACCTAGGAACTCAACCCCCAACCCCTTCCGACACAAACACTTTCTTGCAGACAGTTCACAGTGAGCGAAAACGGAATAACACCAGAGCCGTATACCTGACATGTCCCAACACTAGGGTCAGGCAGAGTCAGGCAATTACTGATATTTACACACACCTGACATCCATTACACTTCCCCACACGGATAAAAGGCAGAGCATGAAAGCACACTCTTAGCAAGGCAAAACAAATGAGGAAGTAGCAGTTCTGAGATGGCGTTTTATCACGAGGAGAAAGGCGGCAAGACCAGAAAAGGTAACAAGGAGGAAATTGCCCTTGGCCTTTTCAGAGGAAGAAACTGCTACTTTCACGAACCCTCTATAAGAAAAACATAATTAAAGGTGCGCTGTGTGTCGAACGTACCCGGGGCTCTCCCGCATCAATTGCCGCCATGGTATTGTCCTTGGCTCCTGCAACAAAGCCGCTCCAGTAAAGTCAGCACAGCCGGTGAGACTGATAACAGACCAGTCTGTTTTAGAACCAAGGTTGCAAGCGGTAACATTGTGTGAAGAAATCTTCAAAGAACAGAGCGTTAGGCGTATATGATGAGCAACACGAATATAATTGAATAACCAAAGAGTGATTGAACTTTTGAAAACAGGTTAGATGCCATGTACAGAGTGGTCCGGCACCACGTGGGTGATCATTCAAAGGACTTTGTTAGGCATCCAGCTGAGAAAAATTGTGAACTGTGAAGTCGAAGTGGTCCTACAATGGGTCAAACCAAACCCTGTGCACATTCAAAAGTCTTCGATTGCTATACGAACTGTAATTGATCTGAGCCCGACTGAGGGAGACTGATTGTGAAAAGGGGATCTGAGCCCGACAGATGGGATCCAGTGTGAACCCTGAGTCACCCGAGAAAAGATATATGAACTGTAATTGGTCCGAGCCCAACTGAGGGAGACTGATTGTAAAAAGGGGATCTGAGCCCGATGGAGGGGGATCCATGGTGAACCGTGAGTCATCCAAGAAAAGCTTGTGATACAAAAGGGATATGAGCCCATCTGAGGGGGATCCAGGGTGAGAGTGAATCACCCAATGTGAATACTGTGGGATACATTGACCCACTCAGCAGAATTCCCATCCATAACCAAGCTGCACGTCAGCAGTTAACAGCAAAATGGCTGCGCTGGCTCCTTTGAGCACTACTGCCTCGCATCAAAACTGCATTTTGCAGCTACAAAAGGATGGCTGCACTGTTTTGCCAATCACCTCTTGGGCAGGATGGAACAATGGGGGACACTGAGAAAGCCTGCCAGTGTGTTTCTTACATGCACCCAAGAAGAAAATGAAAAGGTAGCACTGCTTTGCTGCTAGCTCAACATTTCCCCTTGAAAAAGGAAATATTTCACATTTAAAATGATGCCGCTTTGATGCTCTTTTCATCTCTTCTACATTACTCTGCTTTCATCAGTGAGGCCCTGCCATGCCCATCCATATTCAGATTGTGCTCCAGCAGAAGAGAGCCTTATTCCTGAATGGCAGGCTGTGTCAGACCAAGTATGGGAAATCAACATAAGCTTTACTTTCAACCACACGGGAAAACGCTTGACTTTTGGGCTACAAAATGTCAAAAATCACTGCTTCAAAAGAAACCGTAGCTCTAACTGTACATGTCAATTTCAGTGGACCTGTGTCTTAAACAGATCGCTGTATAAGTGAAACTGAATGGGGCTCAAAACAATATTGGGAAGTCAGAAGGAAGAGAAAACCTTTTGAAATGGTCAGCCCAGCAGACTTCACCATGTGTTAAAATGCGCTTTTGCAAATAAGGGAAAAAGCCTGTTTTAAAAGTGTATTGTTGAAAGAAGGCCCGGTCTTGGCCTAGCAATGTAAATGTTGCTGGGAAACATATATGGGAGGTTTTATTTCAACGGGCTTGCTGCTGATTCAAAACAAAATCTAATAAAATAAAGAAATACATGTTTTTGGCTGTACTGGGAAATAAGCCCAAACAGGTTTCTGCCATGGCCCAAGGGACATTTAGGTGCTGATAACAGCAGTGCCCTACCCCCACGAGAAGCCACAAGGGAGATCTGGGACACATATGTGTTAATTGCCACCCTTGAAAACTTTGAATGGACCAAGAGAAAGAAATATCGCACGCTTGTCAGACTTTTGTCTTAGCTTCAGCTTGAGAAAATAGATTCTGGGACACCTACATGTTAATTGGGGAATTGACAATAAACCTTCAATCAAACTGGGAAACCCCCATGTCCACCCTGGGCAGAACTGACATTTGGTGGTAGCCTGGAAAAAATGGGCCTAGTTGAAGAACAAAGGACAGCCCCATTTGGCTGAAAATACTATTTTATTCATAACATTTTAAGACTTTAATCTCTGCAACAGGACTTTGCAGGAATGTAAAAAGTTAGCTTAAATGTAATTTTTGTGGCTTTTAAACAAGACGTGGTAGCCTTCACTGGCATATTGTGGACAGAAATGGCAGAGAATTGGATATTCTGAGGAAAGTGTATCTGATGCCACTTTGAAATTCAATACTTACATGCCTTATGATAATATTAACACATGTATACAGTTATAGAATTTTAGGTATGACATTTCTCACTGAAAAGGACGAAAAATTATTAGATGGACGAAACAAAGTTGGTAGAAACGTGAGAATTGGACTGCCATGCTCTGCGTCAAATATGTAATCTGCCTATGTAATTTGTTAAAGGGTCACAACTGTACAAATGTGCAATTTATGTTAAGATTGATTTTTTGCCAAAAAGGTCTGTGGGAAGGCTTTGCATCTCAGAAAACACAACCCCAAAAACGGAGTCCCCTCCTAGAGGAGGCAACCAACATGGGCTGCCCTATCAAGTTCTTGGGGGTAGGTCTAGCTCAGTTCTGCCCATCAATAAACCCGGTGATGTCGCCCGCATTTATGTAAAGGGTGGGAGCTCACAGGGACAGGATACTCTCTTTGGAATTTCCAGTACCTGCGTATCCAGACATTCCAGATCCACCTTTGCAAGATTCCAGACTCTACTGCTGGGCCAAAGCATAACTGAGCCTATCCAAGCAGGGCCAATTATCCAGAAAACACCACAAAAATCCCAATAGCAAAAGGGAAAAGCTGCGGTACCCTTGGGGAGCATCCTGTGACCAGACCAGCCTTTTGCTCACTACCTGCATGCCCGCTGTACCCTTGCCATCCAGTGACCAGACTTGCCCAGCTGCTTGCTGTTAGGAGTGTCCGCCGCTATCCTGTGACCAGAGCTTTTGCGTCCAGAACCGGTTGACTGTCCAAATCCCCAAACTCAAGTGCGGATTGTGAGTATTTAGCCATCCCATAGCCACACGTAGCCTACCCCATCTTGATACTTTGTCTTTGTTTCACTTTTTAAGTAATCCTATCCATACCCTGATTTCTTTTTAAAACTGTTAGAATTCTCTGTGCATCTTGTCATTGGTCTCCAAGCGTTAGCGCCACTTTTCTATTAATTTCTGTCTTGCATAGATCATAAGTCCTTAGTCATATTTGGAATAATCAAATTAAATCCCACAAAAAGTTGAACGCGGGATGAAAAGGTTGACATCGCGAATCAATCTTGGAATGTTCCATGTCTTTCGTCAACCATATAGTCTAGATAATTTAGTTTAAGTAAAACTTGCCTTTCCTTTTTCAAACAGGTTTTCTTTTCTTAACTGCTTTATTTTACCTAAACTGGACCTCATTCCACTGTAAAAATCTCATCCAATTCTTCAGCTATAGTCACTCTTTCACTTCCATAGTGTCCTTGTGATGTGCATCTATCACCCAGCCTAAAAACCGCATTCCGATTCTCTGTAGTTCACCCGTTTTTCTTAAAAAACGTTTTTTACATTTAAAACTGAAAAAGAGAAAATTGCAACTTTTCAACGTGTGAATGTGGCTGCTTTGTGTTTTCATTTCAAGTTGCTTTTTGAACTGTATGCCTTTGGTGATACCTTACCTCATAGTTGCTAGTGATATTACATTCCTGATACTGTGATAAAACGTAGGTATATCATTATTTAACCACACATATAATTAATTATTTGTCAAATTCTGAGTGTCATTTTATGCCATTGCAAAGGGTTTACAATCCTCTTATTTTGTGAGGGAAGGTTGGATTTTCATTCTGTTTGCTGCATAATATCCCTAACTCCTTGCTGCTTCTTGCTATCCACTCAGAATTTGATTGTGGGTTGAGGGAACATTGCAGGGGGAAACCGTGATTCGGCTGCTATCTAAAAAGTGCTCCTATTCACTTGTGCTTTGAATATGTTGTTGTAGAAGGTCACCCCAGTGTATTTCAGTGGTTTTCATTGTAATTATCACCCCATTGGTGATTGCTGCCCAGTATAAAAATGGTGCGATTTTCTTTGAATTTAAAATAAATAAATATTGTGTTACCACCCACCGGCCTGGTTCATGTTCCATTGTGACCTGGGGTATTTGTAAAAGGGGGTGTGTCGTGTCTCCCAACATTCGCCACCATCGAGACTCACGTGACTTTCGTGTCCCTGCACACGAACGGCGGCGATCTCCTGCCAAACAAAGGAGACGCGTACGTTACGGCCCGAGGGATCTTCGCCCCTTCCTTCACTGGCACCTCCCATGGAGGTTTTCGCACGACTGGCGCTGCCGATTGGGCACACGCAGAACCGCACGTCACGTGACAAGGCATCCACAACGGCCTTCGTCATCATCACGGGTCATGTGACACGGACTTCTCACGTTCCCCTCCCGTGATGTGAATCATGTGACCTTCCACACAAGTTAAAGGGAGCAGAGAAACACGGAAGCCCCGCTTCACAGCTGCTTCCTTCACGGACTGCTTTGGCGTTTTTGGATATTTTGCTACCACGATTACTCGACCACGGAACTGTACACGGATTGCCTCATCTCTGTCCCGGATATCACGCTGTTTGTCTGCCTTGCTGGAAACACCCCTGGATTACCATTCTGTTGGGTTCCATTGTCTACTACTGGTTTCTTGACTCGGAATTGTTCACTGGACTGCCCCACGGATATCCTATTGAATACTGAATTTTTGGTTATTGACCCCGGAACTGCCTTTTGGACTGCTCACGGATTGTCCCACGTATTTGCCTCAGAGGTTTTCCCATCTCGAGTCCTGTCAGAGACACAACCGACCAGTGCCTGCTGTACCCCCACTACTCCTGCATACATCTCAGGCCACCCTCTCCTTCACTTTCGGGTAAGCCCATTTCTGCTATCCTATCATATGGCATTGTTGTTCATTCCCTGTGTTGATTAACCCTCCGTTGCCTTACAGTGGTCAGGGGGTCCTTTGGCATTTCTGGTTCCTGATAAGACGACATTCTCCACCTGTGTCTTCAAGCGCTGCACGGGCAGTGTTGTTATTTCCCGACTGTGTGGTGCTTGGGGACGGAGGTGGTACTAATCTGCACGACCAACAAGATCAAGACAGACTGTGAAGCCTTTTTTTATTTTGGTCGTCCAGATTATGAATACCTCGACCGAGGACCCTGTGACCGCTCTAATGCAGGCAGTCGCGGCCCTTAGGTCAGACATGGCCGCAGCCATGACTGCCATTCACCATCGCCTTGACGCCCTACAGAGTGCTCGTCACCCTTTATCCGAGGACAGACACTGACTTTGGGGACACCCCAGCCCATGATCCTCCATCTTCCACTCCACCCACCGTCCCTACACCCTTGGTTCTCCCAACCCCGTTCCCACTTGCAGCCCCGGAAAGATACCAGGGTGACCCAAGGAAGTACCGAACCTTCATTAATCAGTGCAAGCTCCATTTTCTATGTCGACCCCAGGCGTTTCCGGACTCTATTACTAAGGCAGCTTTTCTCCTCTCTCATCTGTCGGGGGTAGCGGCCACCTGGGCGAATCACTTATTGGAAAATGACCACCCTGCTCTTTATGATTTTGACCTCCTGATTAGTGAGATGGCCAAGGTGTTCGACACTAGATACAAGGCACATTCCCGAGATCTGGAACTACTCGATCTTACACAGGGCAAACAAACACTCATCGAGTACATCGCTCGTTTCAACCAACTCTCTGCAGAGACCTCATGGCCGGAGAACAAAAAAGCTATTGTGTTCTACAGGGGCCTCTGCAGTGTAATGAAAGATGCTCTTTCTGTGGTTTCCTCTCTCCCGGCCGTTTTTTCGGACCTGGTGGACCTAGCCCTGCAGGTAGACGCTCGACGTTCAGAGCGGAGGGCAGAAGCCGGTTTTTCCATGCAATCACCTTCTTTGGGGGACACAAAACCCGAACCCATGCAGATAGGGGGAATACGTAGTCCTATAACCCAGGCCGAGTGAGAGCGCAGAAGGACAGATAATGCCTGTTTCTACTGCAGCATCAATGGGCACTACGTCAAGGAATGCCCCCGTCGCCCAAGAAACAAGAATCCGGGTTTTCCGAAGGCTCGCCCTTGAGACCGGGGGGACGGGCGAGCATTTCCTTGACCCCCACTGAGCCCTCATTCGGTCCCATTAGACCCATCGTTGTCCAAGCTCTATTGAAACCCACCGGGAATTGCATTCACCCGGTGCATATAGTAATTGATTCAGGGGCCACGGGTTGTTTCATAGATATCACGCTGGCCCATCACCTCAACTTGCCTCTGATAACCAAGGAGTACCCCGAACCCGTGCAAGCAGTGGACGGGACCTCCCTTGCTTCTGGCCCGATCAAGCATCAAACCGCTCCTCTGGAAGTGGTGATCCAGGACACCCACAAGGAAACCATGTCCTTTGATCTCATCGCCACACCACAATTCGGGATCATTCTGGGTATACCATGGCTTAGGCAACACAACCCTTTTATTAATTGGGGCACTGGACAAGTCTCATTTGAGTCCGAGGTCTGCCAACATTACTGCTTAACCGAACCCGAAACTATCTCCAACCCTGCTAGGGTTCTTGGGGCCTTGGCTGCTTTGCACATGAACGACGGGAACCATCCAGTCGCAACACCACATACCGTTGGAGCCGTTCAGGCTGGTATTCCCAGCGAATACCATGACTTCCTGACTGTTTTTGACAAGGCCTCGGCAGAAGGCCTGCCACCCCATAGGCCATATGATTGCCCTATTGATTTATTTCCTGATGCCCCGATACCGAGAGGCAGGATTTATTCACTATCACAGTCGGAGGAACAGGCCCTAAAAGAGTACATACAACAAGCCCTGCGGGTAGGTCACATCCGACCCTCCAATTCACCGGCTGCCAGTCCCATTTTTTTTGTCCCGAAAAAAGAGGGTGACCTACGACCCTGTGTGGACTATAGGCGTTTAAACGCCATCACCGTGAAGAACCGTTATCCCATTCCCCTCATCTCCACGTTACTAGACAGGTTAACACATGCATCCATCTACACCAAACTGGACCTCCGGGGGGCATACAATTTGGTTCGCATGCGTCAGGGGGATGAGTGGAAGACTGCGTTTTGCACCCGACAAGGCCTTTTTGAATATACGGTAATGCCTTTTGGCTTATGTAATGCCCCAGCCACCTTCCAGCGCTTCGTCAACGAAGTGTTCAGTGACATCTTAGACGTTTACGTCGTGGTCTATCTGGATGACATTTTGATTTTCTCCCCTTCTCTGGAAGACCACATCGTCCACGTTAGGGAGGTTTTGGCTCGTCTACACAAAAACGCCTTGTTCGCCAAACCCGAAAAGTGCCTGTTTCACACTAAGGAGGTCGAATTCCTGGGGTTCCACCTAACGCCTGGGGGTCTATCTATGAACCAGTCAAAGGTTCGTGCCATCACGGATTGGCCTGCTCCAAAGACCCTCAAGCAGTTACAATCTTTTCTGGGTTTCGCTAATTTTTATCGGAGGTTCATAGCTGGTTTCTCCTCCATAGTGGCTCCCCTTACCGCCCTTACCAGTCCGCTGGTTCCGTTCTCTTGGACCCTGAAACATCAGCAGGCGTTTGAGGAGCTAAAAACCAGATTTGTAACAGCTCCCGTGCTCCAACACCCAGACCCTGAACTCCCATTCATCGTGGAGGCGGATGCTTCCTCTTTTGCTTTGGGTGCAGTTCTTTCCCAGCCCTGTCCAGCCACTGGTCGTCTGCATCCCGTGGCTTTTCACTCACGGAAACTCACCTCAGCCGAGTTGCATTATACTGTCACTGAGAAGGAATTACTGGCCATCGAGGACGCACTACAAACCTGGCGTCACCACCTCCTTGGGGCCCGACACCAGACCACGATTTATTCCGACCACAAGAACCTGCAGGACCTGGCTACCCTTAAGTGCATTAATAGCCGACAGGTGCGTTGGCACCTGTTTTTCGCTGCTTATGATTTTGTCATTAGGCATAGACCGGGTGCTGTCCATGGGAAGGCTGATGCACTGTCACGTTCCCCGGGGGGGGGAGTCTCTTCCGTCCTTTCCTGCCACGTTGCTGGAGGGGGGTCATGTCATTTGTGTCTGTACACCGTCCCCGTCCATGCAGTCCACCATCCGTCATTGGGTCTCCCAACATCCACACGCACTGGCGGAATGGGATCTGGTTCTTCAGGAGGGGTTACCTTTTATTCAAGACAAGCTCTTTCTTCCCACTACTGACACACGCAACCAGGCACTAGAATGGTCACACGATGCCGCCATTAATGGCCACCCGGGGCAACGTCGCACTCTGGAACTGCTAAAACGCTGGTGCTGGTGGCCATCAATGAAACGCGACGTGGAGAACTACGTAAACACGTGCTCGGTGTGTGCACAGGGCAAATCACGCAGGGGTCGCCCACTGGGATTACTCCAACCATTACCGATTCCCCCTAGACCCTGGCACACTGTCTCGATGGACCTCATCACGGACCTACCACGCAGACAAGGTTTCGACACTATCTGGGTAGTGGTAGACTCCTATACCAAGATGGCACGCTTTGTACCTTGTACGGGGATACCCTCCGCTCCTACACTGGCCCAGTTGTTTTTTAAATCTGTTTTTTGTCTCTTCGGTCTGCCACAGATAATAATATCAGATCGTGGTACACAGTTTACATCCCGTTTCTGGATAGCCTTGACAAAGCTACTTGGCATTGATGCCCGCTTTTCCTCGGCCTATCACCCGCAAACAGATGGGCAGACTGAGAGGGTGAACCAAGCCCTCGAACAGTACTTACGCTGTTTAACCCTCCAGTACCAAGACACGTGGCTTAATCTACTACACCTGGCGGAATTTGCCTATAACAACACCCTGCATTCCTCCACTGGCTTTTCTCCCTTTTATTCCATGTACGGTCAGCATCCCCGCACCCTTCCATTCCCTGATTTCGCTTCATCCACTACTCCTGCTGCCAATACCTGTGCCCGTGATCTGGTCTCGGTCCATGCGCAAACCCTAGTCCACTTGCGCGAAGCCCAGGTCTCCATGAAGTCCGCAGCTGACAAAAAACGGGTGGCGGCTCCCGAGTATCGGGTGGGGGATCGAGTGTGGTTGTCCTCCCGCCACCTACACATCCTTGGCTGTCGCAAGTTGCTTCCCCGGTTTGTGGGTCCCTACCGTATTGCTAAAATCCTGAATCCTGTGGCTCTACGATTGTCTATTCCTGCCACCTGGCGTATCCATCCGGTTTTTCACACCTCCTTGCTCAAACCTTGTCTAGGTCCTACCCGTCTCACTGCCCCTCCTGCCCCTGTCTCCTTGTCCTCTCCTGATGTCTTTGAGGTCAGTGCTATTTTGGGTTCCCGCCTTATTCGGGGTCGCTTGCACTATCTCGTGGACTGGTTGGGTTACGGCCCTGAGGAGCGCTCCTGGGTGCCCTCCGGGGATGTCCGGGCCCCCCGGTTGGTTGGCCAGTTCCATCGTGATCGTCCATCCAGCCCACGGGGTCGTGGGCCTTTAGGGGGGGGCTCTGTCGTGTCTCCCAACATTCGCCACCATCGAGACTCACGTGACTTTCGTGTCCCTGCACACGAACGGCGGCGATCTCCTGCCAAACAAAGGAGACGCGTACGTTACGGCCCGAGGGATCTTCGCCCCTTCCTTCACTGGCACCTCCCATGGAGGTTTTCGCACGACTGGCGCTGCCGATTGGGCACACGCAGAACCGCACGTCACGTGACAAGGCATCCACAACGGCCTTCGTCATCATCACGGGTCATGTGACACGGACTTCTCACGTTCCCCTCCCGTGATGTGAATCATGTGACCTTCCACACAAGTTAAAGGGAGCAGAGAAACACGGAAGCCCCGCTTCACAGCTGCTTCCTTCACGGACTGCTTTGGCGTTTTTGGATATTTTGCTACCACGATTACTCGACCACGGAACTGTACACGGATTGCCTCATCTCTGTCCCGGATATCACGCTGTTTGTCTGCCTTGCTGGAAACACCCCTGGATTACCATTCTGTTGGGTTCCATTGTCTACTACTGGTTTCTTGACTCGGAATTGTTCACTGGACTGCCCCACGGATATCCTATTGAATACTGAATTTTTGGTTATTGACCCCGGAACTGCCTTTTGGACTGCTCACGGATTGTCCCACGTATTTGCCTCAGAGGTTTTCCCATCTCGAGTCCTGTCAGAGACACAACCGACCAGTGCCTGCTGTACCCCCACTACTCCTGCATACATCTCAGGCCACCCTCTCCTTCACTTTCGGGTAAGCCCATTTCTGCTATCCTATCATATGGCATTGTTGTTCATTCCCTGTGTTGATTAACCCTCCGTTGCCTTACAGTGGTCAGGGGGTCCTTTGGCATTTCTGGTTCCTGATAAGACGACATTCTCCACCTGTGTCTTCAAGCGCTGCACGGGCGGTGTTGTTATTTCCCGACTGTGTGGTGCTTGGGGACGGAGGTGGTACTAATCTGCACGACCAACAAGATCAAGACAGGGTGTGCGACGGGTCGGTTATCGGCTCAATTCAAATTCGTAGAAAATGAAGAAAAAGCATTTGAATCGAGCACTACATCTAAGGCTAAGGGCGAAGGTCCTGGTCTGGTGTGTGACGCCCGATTGGAATCCTTCACAAATCGGGGGCTCGTGTCCTGGATTGGGTTTGTTTATTCACCCGTGACAGCTTAACACAGCAGGCTAACCTTCCAGGTAGTGATACCTTGTGTGCTTAGAACACTGTGTTACACTGTAGAAGCGCCTCCCCAAAACAAAATTCCTAATTACCAGGCCTGTGTATAAAATTAAAGCTAAATCAACCCCAAAAAATAGACAAAAAGCAACAGAATACAGATTACCCTTGCATAAATAAATTAATAAAGAAAGAACACTTTCCAAATTGGCCACAGTATAGATCAATATAGCTAGGGAACACCTTCTGCACAAATTATTTGTCAGGGGGGAATGGCCAGAACAAGATGAAAAAGTCTGGCTAGAAGAAATGACGCAACAGGTCACCGCCATAGACATGGATATATGGCAGGACGGTGGCCTAGTTCATCAAGCTTTGAGCGAGTTATATATGACTCTGAAAAATTAAAGAGAGCAGATCAAAATTGTCAGAATCACGGCCTACATGTATCTCCATATGGGAGTGATGCGGGAAAAGCATGAGGAAAATAGAACTCTTGCGCAAAATCAATCCGAACTTTTAGCTCAAATCCAGACTGAACTATAATTAGTGGAGCAAAAATTGCAAAAGAGCCAAGATTCTGAGGCAGAATATGGAAATTACATTAAAAAGCTAAAAGTGGACTTGGTTCTCCCACAGCAAAATAATGTAGACCAAGAGGCCCAATTAAATGCCTTAAGAATGGAGTGTCAAGAAAAGGTTGACTCTTTGGAAGAGGGTCAACTGAAATTAAAACAACAAATAAAATATAACAGAGCCTGTTCTGAGCAAGTAATTGCTTTACAAAAACAGGTTGACAAATTGGAAGTGGAGAGTAAGGAATTAATAGAGAGCTTCACCTCCAGACAAACTTGGATCAAGAACGCCAAAAACGAAATGCCATCAATCAACAAAGGGATCACCTGGCTGAACAGAGGGGCACCTTAAATCAGGAGAAAGATGCCCTATGTCAAGAAGTAAGCAATTTAAAAACATATTTACAAGAAAGTGAGTTGGGCCTCCAGAAACTAAATGAACTCAAAACAGAATATGGAAAGTTATTGGAGCACACCCGACGGGTAGAAGGTGCCCTGGAAGAGAACACCCAAACTAAAAAGCACAAACTCAGGAGGTGAGTCTCCTGCAACAAAAAATGGCACAGTGTTCCCAAACTATACAGGCAGCACAAAGAGATAATGAGGCCCTCTGTGAGGAGAAAGATGGGCTCCACAAGCAAGTGGCAGCTCAAGAGCGAGTCATAGAGGACAGTAAACCCCTGATAGCCAAGCAAAATGCTCAGATCTTTGCCTATTATCAAGAAATAGGGGCTGAAAAGGAAACACTGTCAAGGTTGGACAAAGAGTATCCTAGATCTAATCCAAACTGGAGGGACCCAGAACAGGTAGAGAGGGACAGGGCAACCCCTGATCATAGTATGAAGACCTCTGTACTAAGGGATTCCAACCCATTTAATACTTTGTGCGCTGCTGACTTCATGGCTACCGGTTCACATGAGCCAGAAACCATGAGGCCATCAGAATTAAATAGACGTAGCATGATGGAGCTGACAGGTCAGCACCCCCCAGAAATTGATAGAAGGGCATCCCTGGATAGATACAAAAATATAATGACTGATGTCTCGGACCCGGAAACCTCATATGAGGAGAAAGTCAGAGAATTCGATCTGCAGAATCACTACCTCCAAAGGGACCAGTTGGTTCGATTTGCACAAGAACAACAGGAAAAGAGGCCCAAAAAGAGCATCCTGAAGACCTCCACCCAATCAGGACAGTGGGGGGATACTCTGCCAAACCTGGAAACAGGGAGGAGTCAGAAGACTACTCTCCGTTGCGCCACAGGCGAGAAGAAACTAGGCCCCACCATTCTGCGAGCCACTCTCAAGCTCACAGAATCAAGGAGCGCCTAGATGATCATAAGGGGACCTCAAACAGCAGCGCCTTTGGGGGCGAATGGACTCGGGTGATGCGGCGAAAGAAGTCAGATAATCCAAAAAGAGTTCTGGTGAAAGACCCTATTAGACAGATTAAGGCCATCAGGAATTTCATGAAACTGTACAATAAAAATGCAAAATATTCTGTATGGGAGCATTTGAAACTCTATGAACAAATGATGGGCACATTTCACATAAAAGATAGCCAGAGTTGTATAGATTACGCCAAATGGACATTCTCTCCAGAATACTCCAGCTTTTTTGCTGGACTGGAAGACCAAAAACATTCAAGATGGTCGACCTACATGGCGGACATCTTGAAGGACTTATTCACCCATGGAAACCCCCAAGAGGCTCGCAAAGCGGCCTACAATCTACAGTGTGGAGAAGATCAGGCCTCATGAGAATGTGTGCAGAAGCTAAAATGCGCCTTTGCACAAACCACTAGAAGGGTATGCACGTATAGCAGAGAATGTGTCACTACCTACTTTCATGCGCTCCCAAACTATATCATGACCTAGCTGGGGAGGGATTTCCATGATAAAAGATCTCTGGACTGAGTAATAGAGCAGGCTACCCGCATTTATGAAGGCCAAAAACCTGCAGAAAATGATGCTGCTAAGGTGGCGGCGGTGAAAGCTGCCCCCATTTTGGACTTAGAAATGGGGGAGCCTAAAAATGCACAAATCCCAAACCAGCAAAACAAGAGGCCAAGAAGGCATTCAGGCCAATCACAAACAGGTGGCGGTCAGGGAGGCAATCCCACCAATGGGACCCCTAATTCTCCTGAGTATATAAGTCCTAGGTACAAGGGCAACTGACCAATCCTGGGGTATTTATGGACTCCCCCAGCCCAAGGGGGGGTTCCAATCAGGTAGGTACTGCCCCAGGAAACTTCCCTCCAAGCTTCGCCCAGGAGGGCAGCAATCCCCCAAATGCTGGGTTAAGTTTCTTTCCCCGGTATCCACAAAACCCCAACCTGCAGGACAACCCTTCTTTGTTTCCCCGCTTTCAGGAGCCCAGACAACCCAATCCGGGAGAGGGAAGGCCAAGGGTTACCAAAATCCACAATATCCAGGGTACTCTGGGAGAAGGGATAGTTACCCTTGCGGCGAACCACCTAGATATGAGCAGAGACCCCCGTACCAGCCTGAACCGGTGGCCCAACTGGAGCGCCAGGTCCAGAACCTCACATAGGATCTGGGTCACATGTTGAAGGCTCAACAGAACACTCAGATGAACATGGCGGCTCAGAACCCCACCAACCAAGGGTCTGGCACCCCAGAACAATGACGGGGAGAGGACCCCGACAACTCACCCTTTCCAGAGGAGGAGGCACGGGGGAAAGAGGGCGTAAAGCCTTAGAGGAAGCTTCCTTCCTCACCCGTGAAAAGCCCCTGGACACCCAGGAACCGGAACAGAAATCACTTGCCCCCGAAAATCTGCAACCCAGGGAACAGAGGGTAGGTAGGAGAAATAAAGACAGTAAAAAGGCCCATTTTGTGGAAGAAGTTAGTGTCCTCCAGTTTGAAGGGGAAGAATCCTTAATGGATTCTGGTGAAAAAATCTTCTCCTTCAGGGATGGGGGAATTCCTCCCAAAGAAAAATGGGTCCCAAGAGATCTAAATGAAGACTGGATGGGTGTGGGGACTGCTTCAGAGTCACCCATCCCTGAACCCCAGAATGGTCATCCTGAGAAATAAATAGTAATGTAGGGATCCTCCCCACAAATTGGTTGTAGTGACTGCCACCCGGTAAGCAGGGGCAGCACAGAGCTAAGGGAAACGGGGGATTCCAAAATCTCCACTATTTCAGGATGCCAAATTTTCATTACAGATTCCAGACTCCGGCACAGAAAATAGTCCAAAATGGCACTGTGTCAGAGTGCAAAATAAAGAAATTGACCACCCAGCTTGCCCGAAATGCTCATTACCTTTGCTCTCTTGAGAAGGAGGGGAGATTTGATGCCCCCGTTCAAGTGTAAGGGCAATATGCAATTTCAGAACTGGTGGACACTGGATCCCAAGTTACTCTTCTGTCAAAAAGGGCCTTTGAGCAGCTAAAATCAGGAAGGGGGGAGAGATATCAGATCCCTCTCAACCCTCTTCCTGGACAACTCCAGAACTTCGACGGGAATGAAATCCCTGTCGAGGGGACTGTAGATTTGGAAATAAAAATTGGGTGACAAAAGGTGAAACTCCCGGTCATAAGTCGTGACTCCAGAGGGAACACGCTGTCTACTGGGGAATGACATCCTGCGCAGGTTGTCCCCCCTAATAGTCTATGTGAACAAGGTCCTCTGGACTCAGACTAAAAGGCCAATAAAATTAAAACAGAGTGTCAACCATGCTAGTTTAAATAGCACATGCCACATGGTTGAACAAAAATCTGATCATATTGAGTTTCAGTTCCAGGATAATCAAATACCTAACGTGACATTAATTGCTGTAGGACAACAAACTGGTGATGGGAACTCCTCTCCATTCCTGAAAACCAACCTTCCTTCCAGTTTTAAGTGGCATTCCACAGTGGAAGGAAATACTGAAAACCCCAATTCTATAGTCAAAAGTGATGAGAAACTAACTCAAAGTTTAGCTTAGCTTAGCTAACATTGAGAAAATTAGAGAACAGTTCTTCCTCCCTATTCAGTTAAATGAGGGGAAGGAGTCTGTTCTCGCCCGAGTGTGCGTGAACAACGGAAAGAGCTTCATGAGCGAAGCCATGTTCAGAAAACTCCCAAAAGATCCAGCCATTCCCACATTTAACTTGATCGATAAGTGGGAAATGGCCCTGGAAACTCCCAATTCCAAACATCTCCAGCCTAGCAGGTATATGCTCAAAATGTCTATAGGTAACAAACGCATAGAACATAATTGTTAGGTTGTGCGAGATGTCCCTGCTGCATTCTATTTAGGCAGTGACATTCTCAATCGGTTTGCAATTAATTTGGACCTGATAAATTACAAAGCATGGCCCCAAATAGGGGGCAATCCCATGGGCTTTGATGATTCTGAAAAAGCATTTCGGTCAGCCCAATTGCTGCCGTATGCAGTTAAAGTTCAAATTGGAGAGGAGGTCACCATCCCAGGACAGACCAGACTATTCCCACCTGAATTAAAAATTAAAAGAGGACAGAAACTGCAAAATCCTGATGCATATGTACACCTCAATGCCCATCTCCAACAGCAGGGGTTGGGGTTAA
Organism: Ambystoma mexicanum; assembly: GCF_040938575.1. Classification (NCBI taxonomy): domain Eukaryota; kingdom Metazoa; phylum Chordata; class Amphibia; order Caudata; family Ambystomatidae; genus Ambystoma; species Ambystoma mexicanum. The sequence continues at coordinate 619,837,025 of NC_090935.1, read as the reverse complement.
ACCCTACACCATTAGTCAATGTAGAACACAACACCATTCCAATATTGATGGATAACAGCGACGCTAGGAGTATCACTCTGGGCGCAGGCACCATTATTGGAATGGCGGTTGATGGCCAACATTTTTCCATGGATCTAGGAAATTAACTGATAGGACCAATCCCCAATGACTGTTTTAACAATCACAGTGACAATGACTTACCACCAGACAGGATCTTCACCCGGCAAGGGGGGAATTTCCTGGTGTACTCTTCCTGCCCTTACGGGGAGGAAGAGGTGACTTGTGACATCAGGCAGGATGAGGTGATATTCCAGGTCCACAATGACTGCCTCTCCTACCTGAAACCCTCTGTCCAAGTCAACACTCTGACCAGAGACCTCTCCACCCAGCTGGAGAAGGCCGCTGAGATAGCAAAACCCAAAGTCTTTCCAGGCTTCAGGCAAATGGTTGAAGAGCGGGTTAACCTGGCTGATGCCTGTGAGACTCTGGAGCAAAAGCAAAAGTTGAAACAGGTGTTTTCAAGATCTCTTCGCTGTGGACTCGGGACTGTGGTTGCACCGAAATCCATACAACAACAATATCCACGGACCCTGGAATGACTCCAGTGTTTGTGAAGCAATATCGCTTGCCTCTCGCATCCATGGAGTCCCTGACAGAAATCATCAAAAACCTTGAGTCTCTGTGGGATAATTTGTGCAGTCCACAGCACCTTTAATAATCCGGTGCTGGGGAATTTTAAAACCAAATGGCCAATGGAGACTGTGCGCAGACCTTAGGTAGCTAAATAAACTGGTCCACATGTCCCGATGACCTCTCCCCTACATTGACCATTGACCAAGGACTGGCCCAGATCCAGGAGTCAAAGGTATACACTGCCATTGACTTGACCAATGGGTACTGGACCGTGCCCGTCACTAAGGAGGACCAATACAAGCTAGCCTTTACCTTCGAGGGGCAGCAGTACACGTGGACCCGGACTCCCTTCGGTACTCCGGCCACAAATTCAACATCTTCCTACATAAGGCCATGCCCGATTTGGGTGAAAGGGGTAACCTTGCCTATGTGGATGATGTCCTGATAAAAAGGTCAACTGTGGAGGAACACATAGCGGAAATCCGTTATGTTCTGACCCAGTTGGGGGTTGCTGGAGCACAACTGTCACTCCAAAAGGCACAGTGGTGCAGGACCCATGTCAACTTCTTGGGACATGAAATAACTCCGGAGGGTCTCTGTCCCCAGGAGAAGAAAGTGGAAGCACTCCTAAAACTAAAAGACCCTGCTACTCAGCGTGAGCAAAGAAGCCTCCTTGGGCTGACTAATTACAGTAGGAAGTTCATTGAGGATTACGCAGAGATCACAAGACCCCTGATCCATCTGTTGAAGGGGGTTCCAGTGGGAGTGGGGTCCAGAACAAGCCGAGGCAGTAAAGCAACTCAAAAGAAGTCTCTCACAAGTGCCTTGTCTAGATTACCCTGTCAAAAACAAGGAGTTCTTCTTGGAGACAGGGTTCTCGAATACATGCTTGAGAGCCGTATTATATCAAAAGCATGACAAGGTCAATAAAGTCATCTCCTATGCAAGTAAGACTTTATCCTCTGATGAGGAAAAATTCAACGATTGTGAGAAGGCACTCCTGGCAACGGTGTGGGCATTGAAGAATTACCGCTCGTTCATCCAGGGGGAACACATCACAGTGGAGACTCCACACCAGCCTCTGCAATACCTCCAAAGTGACAGAATCCGGGCTGGAAATGTGAGTAATTCCAGAATTACTTCCTAGATTCTGTCAATGTGAGGCTTTCCTGTGGAGGTCAGATATGGCCAAAACAAGAAGAGTCCCCTCGCGCAAGGTCTGGCTGACTTAACTGTCTCGAGGACGAAAGTCTTAAAAACCAGGACAACATGGAGGAGTACCTAAATTCCCCGCACAAAGTCTATGAAGAAGACAAGTGCCAGGGAATGCCCACAGTTTATGTGGATGGGTGCTCCTACCATGTTGACAACAACGGGGAAAAGGAACTGGTGGCCGGCATTGGGAATGCCTGGGTGAATGATGCCCCGGAAACCCTCAGCTCGGTACACAATCGGTCCCCATAGTAGTCAGGTGGCGGAGTTGATGGCAGTTTATCATGCCATCCTCACTGCCGTCCAACACCAACTCCACGAACTGGTCATAATCACTGACTCAGATTATCTCCGGAAAGGGTTCGTGGAGCACCTGGTTAATTGGAAATCCAGGGGCATGCGTGCTAATAACAAACTGTTGTAACATGGCAAGCTAATACAAAATATTGATGATCTGGTCACCTCTAGTGGGATGACCATCTATTGGAAAAAGATTAAGGGTCATTCCAGAATAGAGGGGCCAGACAAAACGGGAAACGAACTAGCTGATCAGCTTGCCAAAACCGGTGCTATCCAGGGGGATCTCATCGAGATTGAGACCCTGTTGGGGGAAATCCAGGTCACTGCTGTCACTCGGTCCCAGACAAATGCTCTTTAACACAAAGAGGAGGTGAGGGTAAAAACATGTATTTTTATACTACTGCACCAATAGCAAAACCCCAAAATAGGTGAAACCTATAAAAAATGCACGACAAGTGCTGGTGAGCAGTGTTAAACCACAGGTGGGAACACTCCTACTCTCTAGTACACAGAGAGGAAAGAACTCGACTAACAACAATAGAGATCTGTGTGGTGACCAAATGTCTAGCAAAGGAGAATTCAGCCAGATGCTAGAACACACATAGAGTAGAAAAATATACAATTGTATTCAAATACATTAAAAGTATGAAATCACAACAAACAATAACTCAAAATACATTGCATCTTCTGTTGGTTTAACAGAAATTTAACAGGCAAAAAAGAATGCACAGGGAAACAAAACAAATTTAAAGGAGGGTTACAAGCGAGACCAGTCAATAAAGTCAAGGTAATCGGTCAACCCGAGAGTTTTGGTGGTTGACCGAAGGTTTGCTAAAATCACAAATATCCATTCATTACCATACCACTCTATTCCCATTCAGCCCAACATGTTGAATTCCTCACGCACTTCTCATACACTAAAATCAGGGGAAATTCTTCAGGGGCGCTTGTCAGCCTGTAAACAGTTAGCAATGTGTTGCATGAAAAATAGAAAACCGCAATGATCTTCAAATTCAAGACCAAACTCGATAAATCAGACAATAGGTCTTTGCACAAAATAACGATCCTTCCAAAACATGTATGGCGGCAGTCAGCTTAATCATGCTGCAGCAACCCACGTTACTCAGTCAAGTAGAGAGATGGTGTATTCTCACCTGTGGAGGAGACAGGACAGAGGATAAATAGAGGGCCTCATATCCTAGAGGGCTAGTCAGGTAGCCATCGATTTGAGGGGTGCCATCCCCATACCTTTCTTTCCCTTCTGCCCACTTCGAAAGTGACTGAAACTGTTTTGTGATCCGCTATCCCCATCGGACCGGTGGACACCTCCCGAATCTGACCCACTAGCCCAGCAGAGACCCAAATATAATATATCCTAGATTGTGAGCCATGGACCTCTGAGAAAAAGGTGTAACCATCCTTTCCCCCCTTAAGCTCCCGCCACGCGTCCTTCAGACCCATATTCCCTATCCTATCCTTCAATCTCGCTGACATTACCGCCCCTCCACCCCGGGTTAGAACCCCCATCCTATCCCACTCTCTGTCCCAGGCCAGGTTAAGGTCGCCCATCAAGACTATCTGCCCCCAAGCATGGTCCTCCAATACCCTAAGTACTCGTTGTAAGAATTGCTCCTGCCCCTAGTTTGGTGCGTAGACCACCGCAATAGTGTATGGAATTTCCTGAAGGTTCCCCTTTGCCACAATATACCTCCCCTCTTTATCCCGTAGACCTCCCAGAGGAGCGCCGGAACAACCCACCCAGCCAGATGCGATACAGGCGAGTCGGGAAATCCACACTGCCGGTGCCTCCAGTCGAGGGAGGACCTCCCCCTCTGCCCCGCCGCCAGGGGCCTCTAGGTCCCGCTCCTGGGTTCCACCGCAGAAGGCTCTCTCGGAGGTCCTTCTCCTCGCCGGCTCACAGCCGCGCGGAACCTGCAGTCGCGGGGGTCTCCTCCAGCCGACCGGAATGTATGGCCACAGGGGTCCCTTCTGACCAACCGGGGGCCTGCTCGCGAGGTGGTGGGCACCTTGAGAAGGTCAGTTCCCGGAGAGTGCCGTCAGCATGTCTACACTGTGCTGGCGGCCATCTTGGAATCTAACTATGATTTTTTGAATAAAATGTCTTTTGGATAAGAAACAGGGGTGTTTCTCATGTAAAGTGGTTCATTTGGAGTGGCAGCAGTTAGCAACTCCTGAGGTATGTGTTTTGCTTGGTTCTGACTATTATTAGTCATAAGATAAACAGGCGCAGGAGGAAGCTTGTGGTTCATATTTTGTTCACAGAAGAGAAATGGGTCCATATTAATCAGTTAAAAAAGTTGTCACCCTAGGCACACTTTGCAGCAAATTGAGGAGCCAAGAGAAAATCAAATAGAGGAGACATCTGAAGCATAAGAACAAGAAAAAGAAGAACCAGAAGGGAACAGGTAGGTTTATAGGTATAATTATTGAACAGGGAGTATTTTTCTTCATTGTGAGGACAAAAGGGGTTCTCAAGCATTCTAGTCAGATTAGTAGTTATCTATGTCTTGTGAGTGATCATTTGTCTTTATTATAAAAGTACTGTCATTATTGCAATGCATGTGTGTCCCACTGCTGTCAACCTTCTTGGAAGGCAGTCAGTGGGAAAAATGTAGTAACCGGTTCTTATTTATTTAATAGATTCGTACTGGTTCCGCCCATCCATAGACCAAGGAGGACCTCCCTGGGGACCTGGAACGGAAAGATCAAGGAAAAATCTGGGGGTGTCGCCCACACTCCAACGAGAGACAGCGGGAGGATTGTGGCGTACCGCTCCCTGATGGAAGGACTCCACCTGATGCACCCCACTTTGCCCTACTGATGAACCCCACTTTGCCCTACTCTCCCTTGACAAAAGTTCCAGATCAGGGGGAGTTGGGGGTGTGGGGATTTGTGGGGTACATTGACCTACTCAGCAGAATTCCCATCCATGATCAAGCTGCACTTCAGCAGTCAACAGCAAAATGGCTGCACTGGCTCCTTGGAGTACCATTGCATCAAAACTGCATTTTGCAGCTGCAAAATGATGGCTGCACCATCTGGCCAAACACCTATTGGGCGAGTTGGAACAGGGAGCACACCCAGAAAGGTGCCAGTGTGTGTTCTTGTGTGCACCAAAAGAAGCTAATCAAAGCAGCGCTGCTGCTTGCTTAAAAGTTCCCATTGAAAAGGGAATATTTTACATGAAAGAGGATGCTGCCCTGACGCTATGTACATCTGTTCATCACACTACTTTTATCTGTGCGACCCTGCCATGCCCATCCATATTTACATTGTGCTCCAGCAGAAGAGAGTTGTATCCCTGAAGGACGGGCTGTTGTTCAGAACTGGGAAATCAAAAGAAGCTTTCCTTTCACCCATGCGGGAAAACGCTTGACTTTAGGGCTACAAAATGTCAAAAATCAATGCTTCAAAGAGGACCTGGCTCTCTGGGCCTATGTTAATTTCAGTGGATCTGTGTTTTAAACAAATTGTTGTATAAAAGAAACTGACTGGGGCTGCGGAACAAAGTGGAAAATTCAGATGGAACCTTTTGATAGGAACATGCCAGCAGGCTTCACACCGTGTTTAAATGTACTTTTGCAAATAACAAAAATACCTGTTTTAAAAGTATATGTTGGATAAGACCCTGCCCTTGTCTAACAATGTAAAGGGGTTTGTGCTGGGAAACAAATAGGGGATGTTTTATTGTAACAGGCTTGCTTCTGATTCAGAACAAAATAAAATAAATTCAAGAATTAAATGCATTAGCTGGCTACTTTGGGAGCTCTAGAACAGGTTTTTCTGCTGGCTAAACTGAGGCCTTCCCCCAAAAGGAGCCACCATAAACTGCTGGGACATATGCCTGTTAATTGCCACCTTTGAAAACTCTGAATGCACCAAAAGCACTAAACAGCCCAGGCTCATCAGACTTTTGTCTAGGCTGAGGCCTCTTACAATAGAGATTCTGGGACACGGACATGTGAAATAGGAAATCGCATGTCCTCGCAACTTCTACTGGGCTCTTCAAACCCAACTCAAGAGCAGCCTTGTAAGCTATGGCCCTATATGTTGAACAATGCTGACCTTTTGCCTCAAAAGACTATTTTATTAATAAACTTTTAAGACTTTTATCTCTGCAACAGGACTTCGCAGAAATGTAAAAAGTTAACAGTGTAAATGTAATTTTTGTGGCTGTTAAACAAGATGAGGTAGCCGTCACTGCCATATCGGGAACAGAAATGGCAGAGAATTGGATATTCTGAGGAAAGTGTACATGATGCCACTCTGAAATTCAATACTTACATGCCTTTTGATAATCTATACCCATGTATAAAGTTATAGAATTTTATGTCGAATATTTATCACTGAAAATCGCGAAAAACTATTAGACAGGCGAAACAAAGTCCTGGCACCGTGAGAATTGGACTGCCATGCTCTGCGTAAAATATGTAATCTGCCTATGTAATTTGTTAAAATGCCACAACTGTACAAATGTGTAAATTATGTCCAGATTGATTTTTGGCAAAAAGGACTGTGGCAAGGCTTTGTACATCACCAGGTACAACCCCATAAACTGAGTCACCTCCTAGAGGAGGCAACCAACATTGGCTAACCTATCCGAGTCTTGGTGGTAGTCCTAGTTCAGTTCTGCCCAACAATAAACCGGTGATGTCACCCGCTTTTATATAAAGGGTGGGAGCTCACAGGGACAGGACACTCTCTTCTGAATTTTACAGCGCCTGCTTATCCAGATATACCACCTTCACTCTGCAAGATTCCAGACCCCACTGCCAGAAAAAGGATAGTTGACCCAGGCCTTCCTATCCAGGCAGAACCGCCCTTCAGCACTAAAACCCCATAACAAAATCCCACTAACTACAGTGAGAAAGGGGAAATGTGGCAGAGCCCGCTTTGGGATCCTCCAGTGCCGCCTGCTTGCCCTGCTTACCATCTCCATCCAGCTGAGGCATTGCTGTAGCGTGACCGAACCTTTGCCCAGCTGTCTTTTGCCAGGAGAGCCCGGTATCCGTTTACCAGAACCTTTTGAGTACAGAATTCAGTTGGCTGTTCCAAATTCCAAACTCCAGCACTGATTGTGAGTATTTCCCCATCCCATAACAACACATAGCATACCCCATCTTAACCCATTTCTCTTTGCCCTATTTTCTAAGTAATCCTATCCATACCCTGATAACTTGTCTAAACTGTTCTAATTCTCTGTGCAGCCTGGCCTTGTTTTTCTAGTGTTAGCACCATTCTTTCATTAACCCCATCTTGTAACTCCTTAGTAATATGTTGATTAAATAAATTAATTTTCCCTAAAGAAAAGAGGTTCACTGCGTGAAGGGTTACAACTGCAGCGTAACTTTTATATTCACGGGTGGCGTTCCTCTTTTCTAGCCATTAAATCTTGTGTAAGCAAAACTTTTCCTTTCCTTCCAAAACGATTTTCATTTTTAACTGCTTTATTTTCCTAAAATCGAACCTCATTCCACCTTGAAAATCTAAATCAATTCTTCAGCTGTAGCCATCCTTTGACTTCTATACTGTCCCTGTGATGTGCCTCTACCCCCAGCCCAAAAACCGCATTCCAATTAATTGTATTTCACCTGTTTTTCTGAAAAAAACGTTTTTGACATTTAAAACTGCAAACTAGAAAAAATGCAACTTTTTCATGTGTGATTTGACTGCACTTTCAATTTCAACCTGCTTTGTGAACTGTATGCCTTTTGGTGATACCTTACCTTAAAGTTGCTAGTGATATGACATCCCTGAGACTGTGATAAAACATGTACATCATCATTTAATTACACATATAATTAATTATTTGTTAAAATCTGAGTGTCATTTTAGGCCATTGCAAAGGGTTTAAAAAAGTTTTTGCCTCTTATTTTGTGCGGAAGGTCGGATTTTGATTCTGTTTGCTGCCTCACACCCCTGAATAACTGCTGCTTCTTTCTATCCACTCAGAATTAGATTAATTGTGGGTTGAGGGAACATTGCAGGGGGCAATCGTAACTCTGGTGCTATCTATCCTAATTGAAAAAGTGCTCCTATTCATTTGTGCTTTGGATATGTTCTTGTCGAAGGTTACCCAACTGTATTTCAGTGGTTTTCATTGTAATTATCACCCCATTGGTGAATGCTGCCCAATATAAAAATTGTGTGATTTTCTTTGAAATTAAAATAAATAAATATTGTGTTACCACCAATCGGCCTGGTTCGTGGTCCATTGTGACCCAGGGTATTTGTTAAAGGGGGTGTGAGACGGGCCGGGTATCGGCTCAATTCAAATTCATTGAAATTAAAGAGAAAGCATTCTAATCACGCTACATCTAAGGCTAAGGGCGAAGGTCCTGGTCCGGTGTTTGACGCCCGGTTAGAATCCTTCACAACGAACCACACCTGCGGGAGGCAGAGAGGCTTAAAAGCCCCCCACTGGTGCAGGTCATTAGATGGAGCAGTAGCAGCATTAGAAGGAGAGCACGTTGTTGGCAGTCCTTGCAGAAGTTGGAGGAAAGACATGGCGCCGTGACCACTGTAGAGCAGATTCCAGCTGGCAGTCCTGAGAGGGTCCTTTTTCCCCTAAATCTGAAGTACAGAAGTTGCGCACTGGGAAGCGTGAAGGAAGAAGGCTTTCCCCCATGTGAATCAAATTGCAGACACTGCGCAGCAGGAAGCGTGCAGGAGACTTTGGCTAGGAGCTGGTGTCTCAGGAGCAAGTCAAGCTCTCTGACTGTGTGGCGGGAACGAAGGCATCTTCAACAAGGAAGTGTGTCCGTTCGAAAAGGAGCCAAAGCAGTGGAAGTCCTGCAGCACGCAAAGGGATCAAAAACAGAAGTCAGTGAGTGTTACTGCACATTCTAATCCCTTGCGCAAACAAAGGCAGGCAACCGTATCAAAGGAGAATCACTTGCATGTGGGTGGAATTGCTGTTAACCCGACCGTTGATTGTCGGGCAATGACTCACGTCTGAGTGAAACCTCCTTAAAAAGGTACTAATTGAATATTAAACTGAAGAAAGCAGCTGAGATACTGATCGTATATGCCTAAAAGTAATTCTAAAGTGGCGGCTACCTGAAGGATCATTTTCTTTTTAAGCAGCAGAAACATTGTAGCTTTGAACCTAAGTGACTGGATTTTAATTTGTGAGTACCAGGGAACAAACAAGCATTGCCCAAAGCCAAGAATGGTGCAAACATTGCCCAAAGCCAAGAGTGGTGCAAGCATTGCCTAAAGCCAAGAGATGTGCAAGCATTTCCCAATGCCAAGAGTGGTGCAAGCATTACCCAAAGCCAAGAGTTGTGCAAGCATCATCAAGAGCCAAAGAGACTAACAATAAGGCATGCCACTGAGCTAATGGGGATAACAGGAAGGGAAGGGGTGAATGAAAGGTCTTAAAAGGGTGAAGATTGTTAACTGTGATTGTTCCATGAAATTGAAACTTGTATAGCCAAAAGGAGGAAAGGTACAATTACATCCTTAAGGTCATTTTGGTTAGTGGTGTTGCAGAAAGACAAACGTGGCAAAGAGGCTGCCCTTCTGGAGGTGAAGGTTCAGAAGAAGAGAGCCTTGTCACAGAATTGCAAATTGCTGAAGCAGTAGTAAATGTTTGGTTGTGAGTTGATTTAGAACTTCAGAAGCACTGTTGATTGTGGAAAACTATCAGGCCGGTGAGTAGAACCGGATGGTGAATCCTTGTGGAACTGGGCATAGTATGAGAGTAACCCAAGTGGAAGTGCTGTGAAGTTATCCTGACCAAGATGCCAATTGTGATTTATGATGTTGAAAGGAGAGCTGAGGAGAACTGATATTCAGAAGCTGTATTTCTTTGACATTTATACGCTGTAACAAATCATCCTGACCAACAATATCATTGCTGCTATTTGATGAACTGAAAAACACGATCTTTCTCTTGTTGACATTGGATTGATAGAACTTTCTTTTGACAAGCTAAGGGTGCAAAGAACTAAAGTGGAACTTTGTTACAAACCTGGATTCCCTTGTTTCTTTTCATTGAACATTGGAATTGTACCCAACTGAAAACCTGGGGAAGGGGAGTTCAACCAGGTCACACAGAGAGACTGTGAATATATTACCAATGTAGTTGTTTTTGTGAAGTGCCATATATTTTCTTGTGTATATTATGTACAAGTCTGATGGGCAGATATTTTCTGTTAGAGTGTTTTCTTTAGCTTATGTTAGGCAGGGAAATCCTCATCAGGGTAGGGATAGTGAGGTGTTTATTGAAACATATGATTTAATAAAATGGCATATTTTAAGAAATCATCTAAAAGTTGTCCTCCTCACATTTTTGACCCCTCACAAAGCGTAAGAAGAATTTCTGTTGTCTATAGGGTCTTTTCATGACAGACTGGCGAGAGTATCTCCATTCCTCGTTCCCACACCCTCCTGTGGTTCAGCTGGATAGTGGGGTCTTTGTGGAAGTCCTAGCCACCTAACCATGCTGTCAGCTGGGTTGTTAGGCACCTCTCTTCAAAAAGATGTGTCCTTAGCCAACATAAATTGGCAAAAGCCTTACTCTTTCTACGCTACCAACAGATTTCTAGATGCAGTTTATAGACCAGTAACCTCAGTTACCATATCATCATCGATACACCCTCACCCCCACTACTCCATAGTAACAGTGGCATCCCCGTACACCAAGCTGTTTTCAGCGGGTACTTCTTTGCCAACGTAAGCTACACTTCTCAACAAAGAAGACAAGTTCTTGTAATCTTTTTGGCAGAAGCTATATGCCAATGCTGCCCTCCACCTAAATCAAGTAAGTGCGGACATGCCTTTGGCACTCGCTAATTGGTGTGAACTCAATTTTTACTAGGTGTTCTGATAGACAAACAGGCTGCATTTATGTTAATCTTAAGTGGAGCTACACAAGTGAGTCAGGATTTATTAGAGTCCTCCACCCATCACCTATCTGGCCTGGCTGACCTCTTTCCTCTCAGATCGACCCTCCCAGGTCCAACTTGGGTCCTTCCTTTCATCTATCTTCCTCTCTACCTGTGGTGTTCCCCAGGGGTCTAACCTCTCGCCCTGGCCTTTCAACTAATACCTGGCAACTGTCGCCCACTGCATTGCCATTTTCTGCTCAAATTTCCAGTGCTACGCTGATGACACTCAACTCATTTTCAAGCTTCCCTCTGCCACCTCCTCACCCTCTCTCATCTCTGATTGCCTAACTGCCATTCAAGATTGGTGTGCCGGCAATGATCTTTGTCTGAATGCCAGCAAGACGGAGATCCTCCTCATCGGCACACCTTCACCATCCTTTCCCCTCACTCTCTGGCAGGCCTCCCTTGGCCCTCCTCCTACCTCCACCTGCGAGGCTAAGAACCTCAGGGTCATCTTTGACTCCACCCTTTCCTTCTCCGCCTACATCTCTGAAGTCTCTAAAAAGTCAAATTTCCGACTGCACCTCCTCAGAGGTACTCTTCCTTTCCTCTCCTTCCCCCAGAAGCTCATGGTATCTCAAGTTCTGGTTCTCTCTAGCTTGGACTATTGTAACAGCCTCTTTCTAAATCTACCTGCCTCTACTCTCCGCCCTCTGCAACTAATCCAGAACAGGACTGCAAGACTTGTTCTTGGCCTCAAGCCCTGGGATCGTATCTCTCCAGCTCTGAAATCTCTCCACTGGCTCCCAGTGGATGCAAGGATTAAATTCCAAACCCTCTGCATTGTCCACAAGGCTTTCTGGGGCCTGGGTCCAAAATACCTTCAGCTATCCCTCCGCAAATACCTCCCCTCTCGAGCTCTTCGCTCCTCTACCTCCAACTCACTCAGGGTCAGTCATTTTTCTAAGAAACGAGCTGGGGGTAGATCTCTGTCTTCGGCTGGGGCCTCCCTCTGCAACAGCCTCCCTGCCACTCTAAAACTTGAGGAGAACCATCTCCGGGTCCGGAAGCACCTCAAGACCTTCCTCTTTTCTTCTGCCTTCACTCCCCCTCTCCCCTGCTGATCTGTTCTCTGTTGGCACCGTGCACCTGGCCACCCTCTGTCTTTTGGGCCCAGGTACCTGCTCATCCTGCCACCCTCCCGCACTGCCTCTGGGCCACCCCTTGCACTGGGATCTGTATCTGTACCCACACAGCCCCCCCCTTTTTCTTCCTGTACTTATCAGACCTACCCTGTCTGCTGCCTTAAACCTAGCACTTGCAAATTGCTGGCTGCATTACCACTGTTTGTTAATGTTCAAAGACCTTGGCCGTGAGGCCAGCGGTGCGGGTTGCACTCCTATATCCACTTAAAAGTGGCTTATTTCAAGTGAGTCAAAAAATCAATCTCACTGGTACACACAATCTGATGCAGGATGCTTGTATTATATATATACTATTTATTCGAACAAAACAGAAAATGTTGCCAATTACTATTTCCTCTTAATGCAAATGCTTTCTGGGATAGGCCAATGCATTTCGGACTAAATCCTTCATCAGGGCCTGTATATAGTCATAAATAACACAAATTGAAGTCACAAAAATACCAAAAAAATAATAAAACAAGCAATATCAAGTCCATGGTCAAAGTTGTCAAGTATGCACAAAGGTGCAAAACATAGCAGTCAATGAATACGACATTACCAGAGCATTAATCCCACATATAAATAAGTAAATACGTATCACCAATAACATGAAGTAAAAGTGCCACCATTTCATACCCATCAGTGCACAAACCAGTAAAAAATATTAAATATACGTACGGAAAAGAGGAATGTTGAAATATTAAGCGAATAACCATACAAGAGGAGAGAAGACAGAAATGTCATTTAGTCATTACCCAGGGTCACATTACTTAGGCATAATGCTAGGGAACTTATATTTACACTGACCTGGTCTCCCTGTAAACAAATGACACCTTCAAAAATGGCTGCGCGTTCACTAGCAGAGATCGCAGTATTTCCTCTGGCACGAACAATTTTCAAAACAACAATCTGTAAATATATGTATCCATTAGGTAGTACTCTAGGTCTACTCTGCTTATCATCCATACTGCTGGAGGCACGAGCTTACCCGATGTTGTGTAGAGACTCGTCCCAATACACGGTGCAACCGCAGAAACGCGCGTTTCACTGAATGTCTGCTGTTGTTTAAAGGTTACCATGGAAACCCCATGGTGCTAATACCTTTGCTAGGCCAACCAAAAATGGCGGCCATATTGGAGTGGTGCATTCGCTACTTATCTCGAATGAATCATAATGGAAATTCGAGTGTACATCACAACAATACCTAAATCCTCTAATTTAGGATTGACACATAAGCCTGTGCGTTCTAATTCTGAAATATAGCTGAAAAAATAATAAAAATTAAGAAACATCCCATTACATAAAAGAAGAACTCTACTTGACCAGACTGATATAATAAAGAATCTTCAATATACAAAACCTAATGTTTATGTTGTGTCTATCTATCGTGGACACGGGAAAGAGCGGAGGTAAAACTAGATAAGGAAAAGGAAACTGATGCATCAACGAATCACGTCCGTGCGATATCTGGGATCGCTGCTGTCTAAAATCCTTAAGTGTGGCTAGTGCCTCATTATCAAAGAATGTATCAGAAAAAGTATGCTATAAACGAAAGCAAATAATGAAGACACACATGTTTATTGTGAGCTAATATACTTCGAAAGTAGACACGTGTATGAACGGAAAAAAAGGGAAGAAAAGGAAAAGAAAAGAAAAGGAAGAATGACTACTCGCTTGTCACGTGCATACAGTGCGATAGAAAAAAAGGGTGGTAAAATAACGAATGAGAATTAAAGAGTAAAGTATAACAAACTGCTGTCTGGGATCCTCATGAGCGGCGGCGAGTGCACCTCTCTATTCAAAGAAAGTGGGTAGGATAACTGTAAAAGCTACTAAGCAGCTAAAACTCTCAAAGAAACACCCTTCTTGTTAACTGCAGTTATTAATATTATGTTACCAAGTGCCAAATTTCACCCCACAGCACAACCCTTTCCTTAATGTAAAGGATAATACATCTGGATCGCATGTTCAAGAAAACATTGGAATCATCCGGAATGATAGAATGTTAATAATTAAAATCACATACATCCAGATCGCATGTTTAGAAAAACATTGGAATCATCCAGAATGATAGAATGTCAGTAAATAAAATCACATAGTAAACCCCTGTGAATGTAGACAAAAATAACAGTGATAACTCAAGACCAGCTTTAGAGACCAAATCAATTCATACTACAAAATTGAGTCTCATCTCTCAAAAACCCCGATCCTAGTTGGATAATTCATTGATGTGGGAAGTCTGTCTTTCTGTATGCTAGCATGGACCTTCAATAAATTCTAACACATAGTTATACCATCTCAAAAAAGAAAACATTCTCATAGAAAGCAACTCAAATCCAACTCCTCGTTAATTCCATCAGGAGCAAGAGCATCCAATTTGTCTATCCAAAAAGCTTCTTGTTGTGCCCTCCATTTCTTCATATCTTTGTTATGTCTTTTCGTGGATAACACCTCCAGTACTGCATATCTCAATTGTGTAAGAGAATGTCCATTTGCTTTAAAATGTCTTTCCACAGCCGAAGTCATGTTATTATTGCGGATACATGATTTATGTTCATTTATTCTTATCCTTATTTTACGTGCTGTTTCTCCTACATAATAGATGCCACAGGGGCATCTAATGGCATAGACAACATTCTCTGACAAACAAGTTGCATGGTACCTCAACTTAATCTTTGCGCCAGTTTTAGGGTGCATTATTGTATTTCCCTTCATCACATTGTTACAATTGCTGCAACTCATACAGGGATAAGTACCGGGGTGTTTATCTGGTTTTCTGTTCGAGTCTTTGCCTCTTGTATTCACCAACATATTCCGTAAATTATTGCTTCTTTTATAGGCAAAAATGGGTGGTTGTGGGAACAGATCCTTAGTTCGGGAATCACTCGTCAAAACATTCCACCTGTTCCGAATTATGTCCTTTATTTTGTTACTTTGTATAGCATATGTCGTAACAAAGACGAGTTCAGGTTTAGTCTTTTCTTTTCTTTTTGTGAGCAATTCTTCTCTAGTCATTGTTCCTGTCTTAGCAGTTGCTGCTCGAAGATCAGCTTCAGGGTAACCTCTTTCTTTTAATCTTTCTTTAAGATGTTCCAATTGTCTCTCGCAATCTACTGGATTGCTAACTATCCTTTTTATTCTTAGCATTTGGCCAAAAGGTAAGCTGCGTAACATGTTCGGAGGGTGGAAACTCATACGGTGAAGGAGATTGTTGCAATCAGTCTTTTTTGTGTAAAGCGTGGTATCGATCCTGTTCCCGTTGATCACTGTTTGTACGTCTAGATAGTGTACATTAGGATCACCAATTTCAAGTGTGAATTGTAAACGTGTATCTATGTTGTTAAGGTATCCTAAGAAACTATCCAAATCTTCTCTTTTGCCTGACCATATTCCAAAAATGTCATCAATATATCGAATCCAAGTTTTCAAATACGGTTTCCATCTTTCGTTTTCAAGAATATTCTGGCTTTCAAAAGCATACATGAAGCTGTTGGCATAAACTGGCGCCATGGTTGCCCCCATAGCTGTTCCGGATATCTGTCTATAGTATTTGTGATCATACTGAAAACAAGAGTGTGTGGCAATAAACTGTAGTAAGATCATCAAGAACTCCTTGTTTGCTCCGATATCTCCTGTTTGAAGTAGAAGATTCTGGACTGCTTCTTGGCCTTGATCATGAGGTATACTGGTATATAAACTGACCACATCGATTGTAAAAAGGATATCCTTTTCTTCCAATTGTATCTGGGTAAGTATCTGTAAGAAATGAGTGGTATCTTTAACATAAGTAGGAGTATTTTGTATGATGGGTTGCAAGAAATAGTCTATATATGTGCCAAGGGGCTGTAAGATACTCCCTGTCGCTGCCACGATTGGTCTTCCCGGGGGTTTTTCCATCCCTTTATGTATCTTTGGCAAGGTGTATAGATGCGGCATTTTGGGGTGAGCTGTGAATAAGTATGATTTAGTTTTTTCTGTGATCCATTGATTCTCCAAAGCCTCATCTAGGAGTAATTTGAGTTCATTTCTCACTTCCAAAGTAGGATCGTGTGACAATACTTCATATGTATTTACATCCGCTAGTTGTCTGAGGCATTCATTGTGGTAGTCTCCAGTGTTCTGTATTACTATGGCGCCACCCTTGTCCGCTGGCCTGATTGTGATGGAGTCGTCGGTAAACAAACTTTTAATTTGGGATAACTCTCCTCGACTCAAGTTGTATCTGTTGGGATTTTTGAATTGGATCTGGGATAAGTCTTTCAACACCATTTTTTCAAAAATATCTATGGGCGGTATATGGACCGGCGCACAAAATGTACTCTTGGATTTGAACTCTAAGTACTCACTTTCTGGTTCAGGAATCGGTGCATTAGCCGTTTCGGAAAAAAAAGTTTTTAATTTTAATTTACGTATAAGTTTATACAATTCCACTTTTGTCTGAAATTTTGTGGTGCTATGTGTAGGTACAAATTTCAAGCCTTTCTCTAATGTTCCACTGTTTGTTGCCTTTATTATTTATTTATTGTTATTTATCTGTTTCTCCTCTGCTTCGCACTTTCCACCTCTCCCCCCTTCCATGCACTTTTCCCATCCCCCTCTCCCATGCACTTGCGCGTTCTCAATGTCACTGGGCCTAGTAAGATCGCTGTTTTGTTCTCCTCTGTTCCCCTCCCTTGCCTTGTCGTACTCTGAAACACTTGTGTACGAGCGCGATAGAAATAAAATATCAATCAATCAATCACCATATAGGTATCGCCAGCCGAGGAATGTGTGTGGCGGCAGATGTGGAACGTACGGCTTGGATGTGATCTAGAAGATTCATGGCTGTATGGGAGCGTTTTTTAGACTTACCGTTTCATGGAATTTAACTTTTCCATCCATCCATAGATTGAGCTACAAAAGAAGACACAGGGCCTCGTCATGAGTTGGGCGGTAGCCTTTAAATGCGGCGGTAATTCTATTGCCGCCGCATTTAAGGGTTAGCACAATCCCGAGTATGGCCACATTCAGCTCCATCTCTTAGCTGGAGTTGAATGCGCCGGCAGTATGGGCTTTTTCAGCACTATTACAGCAAGCGGTATTTGCGCCGGTGGTAATAGCGCCACCCATCCCCATTGAGGATTTACCGCCTTACATCTACTCGTGATACGGCGCAAATTGTGCTGGACCGAGTAGCGGTCATGCTATTTGCCTTGGCTGCATCCCAGCGCAATCCCCACCTGGATACCGTCATTTCGTGATGAGGCGAAGTCATGGGCTGTGCTCACAAAACCAGTAAGCATATCCTTTCCGCAACAGAGCAAACTGTATTCTAGATCACATATCCTTGGTGACTTCAGGGGCTACCAAGAAAGCATGTCTAGGCACCGTGACAGATCTCCTAGTGCATATAGACACAAACTGAGCAGACTGTCTTTCAAGGGCTTCTGTTTGCCCTCTCCTTCTCACAAGTCTTTGAAACCAAATAGCAATGATATCACTTTCCAGGCGGCAGGGTAGCACTGCATGCAGAGACTTGGTGTCACTAGACCAGAGGTCAGTTTCTGTAGTTACATGAGTTTTTCTCCTCCCTCTTCCTTATTGTCTCCTCTTTCTCTGCAGGTGAGTCCTCGAGCAAGTATGTCGGATCAAAATGTTTCCAGAGGAAGGCTGCAAGGGTGGGCAAAACCCTCATACGGGCTTGAGTTTCTATTCCTGCATCTTTGAAATACCCCAAAAGCGCCAGGCTGGCCTGGGGGAAGTTCTGGATCTTTTTTTTCTCTCAGCCTGTTTCTTTCCCTTAAAAGGTTCAAGATGGTGATGCCTGCACAGATTGCACTGTTCCTTTGTGGAGGATATTAGCTTTGTTCAGTGGACTGTAAAGATGACTGTTTGTGCCAATAAGGAAACCAAACCAAATAAATGAAATTTTGCCTAATGGGTCACCATTTTGAGTACGCGTTTCTGCCCTTGGGCTCAATTTACTGCCTTATATGATTAATAATGCTGTAGTGGGTAAGTTGCAGTCCAGCATTCTGCATGTCAGTCTGAAATTGAATCACTGCTTAGCGAGGGCCTCATATCAGGAGAAATTCAAGCACTCTTTCCACACTGTGTAGTTTGTTGTTCGACTAGGCTTGAAGTCAGCACTGTACCCTCTCAAACAATCATGTTCACAGGATTCAAATAGGAACTCATTCAGGCGAACTTTTTTCCAACATCCAGAAAGAGTGGAATACATTTTTCAGACAGAAATTTTATAAACAGATCGACCACAATGTCATGAGACTACCAGATACTCTTGGACCTCATGTGACCCTGCACTGTCAGTTTCAAACTGGAACGAGTTCAACTGCTGTTAGCTGATTCATGGTCTCAGGAGATGGGCAAACAGTTGTACAGGGTTTCGATTCTGGAGTCTCTGTGGCATGATCTACTGTGGTTGCAAGGCAGACAGAAACTGCTAGCAGGTTGTCCTCCAAAGGCTTGCCACATTTATTAGGGATTACAGCAGATTCCTCCCAGGAAGTTTGGTGAGTGACCCTGGTGAACACGACATATGGTCTATGGATAGGCAAAGAAGTGTGTCACCATATAAGCTATCTTGAGCTCAAAGCACTGTTCATTTTACTCAGGTAGTTTCTCCCTCTAGTTCAGGTAAAACTGGTGCTGATTCATATGGACAGCACTGCCATGGAGTTCTATGTCAAAAAGCAGGGAGGAACAAGGTCTCGCGCTTTCTGTTGGTTAATTGTTTTACTTTGGGAATGGGCGGATCAGCAGAAAATTCAGAGTGGTTCATCTTCAAGGAGACCTCAAGGGGCGATCAGATTGAGCAGATTGAATTTGGGAAATCACAGCTGGGCGTTCAATCCAAAGGATGTTCAGGAGATTTTTCCCCCTGAGGATATCCTCTTATAAATTGTTTTCCATCAGAGTCCAAAAGCAAGTGCAAGGAAATGCCTCTTGGCTGGGGCTGGAGAAGAGCTCTCCGGGTGATGCATTTACTATAGACTCTAAAGAGGGATCTCCAGGTTAAGGTTGTCTATCTATTTCTCTCTTATTCTAATAGAACTGTACTAGCCAGCAAGGGTTTTGTTTTCAGCCCTACTCAGTTTAGTGTTCTGACAGCCCATCTTTCTCCACCCATCGTGAATGTTGTCTGGTACCAACAGAACGGTATGTTCCTTCAATTGCTGACCTTAGTGGATTGACTCCTGAAGAATTGGCTGTGGGCCGTCTGGGCATTTCCCAACAGATCTTAAAGATTATTCAGGCAACCAGGAAGGCATCCACACACAGCTAATTTAAGAGTAAGGCATATATCTGTTGACTTGGCAGTTAAATGTCATCCTATGTTTCTCTGTGTTTTTAGTGGAAAGTGGATTACAAGTCGACACATACAGGACTTATTTGCACGGCATTGGCACTTATGGGAATCCTAAGGGTATTTACTTCTCTTCATCTAGTCCAGTTGTGAAGAAGCATCTGGAAAGTCTGGCTAGACATTATCCCCCAGCCCGGAGACCAATTCCTTTGTGGGATCGTAGTGTTGTTTTGGCAAATATAGTGCATAAACCCTTCAAAACTATGGCCTCTGCTGAAAAAGAAATAATCACCACATGGAATACAGTGCTTTTGGAAGACTTGTCTTCGGTCCGCGAAATTCACCTTTTACATTGTTTCATAGGGACTAAGTGGTTGCTCATATCCACTCTGCTTTTCTCTCTAAAGTAGTATCTTCATTCTTCATAAATCAAGAATATTCCTTGCCTACTTTCTTTCCATCTCTCAAATCACGGGCAAAGAGAATTACATGCTTTGGATGCCAGAAGGGCCTCAAAGTTTTATTTTGGTCTCTACAAAGGATTTTGTCAAATCTGATGCCTCATTTGTTATTTTTGTTGATTCGACACCTACTTGACAAGAATCCAAAGTATTCATGGATGATATCGGATATTGTGGAATCCTACAGGTTGCCAAAATGGAATACCCCACAAGGTCTGCATGCTTACGCTGTTTGCGCCAAGGCTACGCATTAGCTAATCAGAAACCAGTATTTTGAGGTATCATAAGTAATGCAATGCGGTCCACTCCCTCTGCCTTTTACAGACACTACTGCATGGACACCAGTTCCTGAGCTGATGTGACTTTCGGACAACTGTTCCTGAAAAATGTTTTCATGGTGTTAAATGAAGCTCTTCCTTACTGGTTATCTTCATGCTTATCGAAGAATAAAAAACAATCCACATGGTCAATAAGGAGTGCACATTTTATTACTACATTTAAATACGTCCGGGAGGGTCAGCCAGCTCCGTAGAACTGGAAAACTGAAAACACTCTTGATACGCCCATTACAGTTACAAGTTGTATAGCAGAAAATCGCAAAATCTACATATGCAACATTTATCAAATACAAGTCAAACACGCATTTCCAATTGACTAGCCCCTATACAGAAATCTTAAGATCACCTATATTTTACTACTCTATTACTCAATAACTTATCTGTGACAACATGAATACAACCCCCTATGAAACACAATGACTCGACCCCTCGCTTATGTGCCACATTAGAACGCAGTAGCCAGAACCTTACGAGTGATCGGCTACTACCACTGCTCACGAGAGAGTAACATATGCACCACAACTCCCTAGTGGAACAGTATAAATATCTACTATGCAATGAAGTGGAGTCCCTAACTCCACGCAAGCTGTGCAAAGAAAATAATACTAACCACAAAAATGCATGGTTTACCGCACAACTCCAATCCCTACGCGCCAAAAGAAAAGAGAGCCGCCAAGGGATCCAAGCACACCCAACAAGGCACTATTCTCAGAACATTCTAGAAATGATAAACAAACCATCCTCACTACCAAGGCAGCCTCCTACAATAGTAGAATATCGGGAGCAGCCTCAAGTTTGCTTGAACTGTTTATCATAATCCGGGAACTTGAAACCTCCACCTGTCCCCCATCGACAATCACCAAGCATAATACCTGGTGCAGCAATATTCAAGATGCACTTGCTGGACAAATTGCACAACTATGAAGCAACATTACAGCCAAATCACACAACATGGCCCTCAGCCCACCACGGATCTTAACTAACGCACCTCCCGCCCACATGCAGCTCTTCCAGTTCACTCCTATCACTAAACCTGACCTGGCCAATATAGTGAAGGGCCTCAAGCCTTCTCAGTGCTAAGAGGGTGACACCTGCCCCGCCTCCATGGTCAAACAATGCCTGGAACCACTCACCCCTTTATCACCGCCATTTTCTATGCCTTCTTTGCCTCTAACACTGTCCCATCCTACCTTAAAGAATCCTGGATCACCCCTTTGTTAAAAAAAAAAAGCTCACTTGATCCAACCATACACACCAACTATTGGCTTATCACCACCATCCCTTCCTTACTGAAGATCCTAGATAGAATTGCCTAAATCCAAATTCAGGCATTCCTGGAAGAACACTCCATCCTTAGTCTTCGGCAATATGGCTTTCGCCCGGGTCATGGAACAGAAACAGCCCTTCTCAACCTGAAGAATCAACTGGACAGTGCTAACGACGCAGGAAAACTCTCCCTCCTGATGTAACTTGATCTCTTTGCCGCATTTGATATGTTGGACCACAAAACCCTTTGCCAACACCTGACAGCGGTAGCAAACTTCTCACCAGAAGCGGCCAGTTGAGTTGCCTCCTTCCTTGAAAAAAGAACATATTGAGTTTTCGCTGGCGAAGCTGCAGCCCTGCCTACTCCAATGTCTTGTGGGGTCCCACAAAGGTCCTGTGTCTCCCCAACCCTTTACAATATGTACACAAAACCACTGTTTGACCACCTTGACGGCCTGGGAATCTCCTTCACCAACTATGCGGGAGATACTCAAATACTCATCCCCCTGACAAGATATTATGACCAGGACTGCACCACTGTAAACGCCATCTACGAGACAATCCAAACCTGGATGGCTCAATGCAGCCTTTGTCTTAACGATGCTAAGGCTGAGCTTCTTCTAGTCGGCCCCTCAAACCTTCTTGCAAAGCTCGACCCTGCATACCGTCTTTTCACAACAGATGGTCACAAAATTCTTGTCTCCACCTCAGTCTAAACACTGGGCATTTACCTGGACGCCTCACTCAACATGACCCGCCAAAATTAACAACATCACCTCTGCAACAGCCTATACCACTGTTAGGCAGAATCCTGTGCAGTTCCCGTAGGGAACACTACTGAAGATTAACACTACAGGTATATGCAATAAATCCCCTTTGGTATCAGTCTGTACCACAAAGATTTAGTTGGTAGCTGTGGCTAAGCAGTCCGACTTATCTGAAGAGGGAGATGAGCAGTATTCAGGGTTTACACATTAGGACTACAATACTATGGAACAAGGAAGCACTGACCAAAGCTTTGTATCAAAAATAATATATATATTTATTTTACACACTCTGATGTTTACACACAAATCACTATTATAAAAGCAAGTTAAATCAGTCAAGAAAAGTATACACAGCTCCCTGTTTAGATTGTAGACAAGTTTGAGCAAGAGTGAAAACTGCGCAAAACGGCACAATGAAAACCAAGCATAAATGGCACTCGAACAATTTCTTAAAAGGGAGGGAAAGGCCAAGTTATACAGCAATATACTCTTAAACACACCAGCAACACTTCCCAATAAGATTGTGAACAAGTTAGGCAAGGCAGTACTTTAGCATGTATAATACTGAGGTGAAAACCGAGCAAAATGGCACTTCACAAGTTTAAAAAGAGGAAAAAAAAGGTGGTTATAAGAGTTAGGTGCACCAACACATTTCTAGGTGAGAAGCAATCTAGAGAAGGCAGTTGTAACCGATTTAGCTAGAGTCAATAGGCCTGTGCCAGAGTCAGTGGTACAGGGCAAAGTGCCCAGGAGCAAAATGTTCTTGTAGCTGCAGTCAAGTCTTTGTTAAACGATTCGAAAAGGCGGTTGCAGAAGATGAAAGACAATGTTAGAGGATAGGGGCGGCCAACCCAGTAGGTAAGTAAAGGATTTCAAACACCTTTAGCAGTACCCAACGAAAAGGGATGCCTGGCGGAACAATGTACCTTAAAAGTTGAAGAGGCTCCTGCGGTGGCAGTAGTTCCTGGCATTTCCTGCAGTTCGGAATATTCGGCAGAGGAAGAGAGGCTCTCGTCGTGGAGGAAGGTTCGAGTTACTGCACTGCCCAGGGATGAAACTAGCCGCGGTGCTGCCCAACGAATAAAAGGTACGCTCCTTTAAATCGCGGTCCGGGTGGACGGGTGCCTGGATATGCGGTCTCCTAGTGCTTGGCACTGGCGATTCAACCAAGGCAGGTCCGGGAAGGCGATTGGCGAACTGGTTGGCCCCACCAGCTCAAGGGAAGAAGACTCTTTCAGGTGAAGATCTTCTCGAGTCGTTGGAGAAAAGGGGATGAGGATCTGCAGCAGGGCTTCACCGGTGGTTCAGTCGTTGCATATGTCTTTGGCTTCTCTCCTCTTTGGCTTCTTAGTTCCAGTGGCGACGTCTTGTCCTACAGTCCTCAGGACCCTGCTTTTATGCAGCAAGACCCTCATTTATACAGCCTAGCTGTCACTCACACAGTGGGGTGGCTTTCCTGGCGGGAGAACCCCCCAGCGTATCAGGGCAGAGTGCGACTTGGGTTGCGTAGGCAACCCTGTTCAGTGTGCCTATTCCCCCTCCCACACATCCTGTCTACCCCAGACTCAGTGGCGCCTAGAGGAGGGCTTCTGTGCAGAAGCCCGCCAAAAGGACGAACAAAGGATCCCCGACCTGGGTTAGGACTATAGAGAAAGACACGAGAAATAAATTAAATCAAAGTTCTGGCAATAAAAACCTACCAGAATAAAGTTAATATTAAAATAAACCGGCTTTATGTTAGAGGCTGTCAGTAAAAGTGGTAGCCTCCCCTGTGGCCAGGCGGCACACCATGCGGCTTGTCTCCTCTGAGCTCCGGTCTGAAATGCCCAAGTCAGTCGATTGAAGCCGCCCAGCGAAAGAATTTCGGCCCCAAACTAAACTCGAACTGGAAAGACATGCTGAGGAGCCTGCTGTCGAGTTTTTAAGGGAGAAGACTCGTGGTTAATGCACTTTCGGAGCCGTGGATCCCGGCATCGGGAGACCCAAAATGGCAGAGCGCGCCTTTTCTAGCAATCTCTATGGGGAGCCTCTCGCGCCCGGGCCACGTCGGAGTCGCAGTCCAGACGGAGGGCTCCCACTGCAACAATAAACCCAGAACACCAATCTGGAGTGGGCCGGATGCACGGACGGCGCTGAGCCCTGCGGGGGAGCCCTGCAAGGGAGCAAGGATCGAGGTGAGCGGACCTTGAAAATATCCGAAGTGGCGGAGCTCCGGCGGGGAGAATCCGTTTGGAGGGCTCACAGCCTCCTTGACACGGCAGCGATCCTGCATCCCCGAGCGGGCCCTGACCGGGACTACCCAACTCAGCTGGAGGACGGCGGCGCCTGAGAGAGGTACCATACATGGAGCCGCGCCGTGGCTGACTCTCCGACTGCGCTCCCCCGGGGATTGGAGCGGACGGGCTCCCTTTGCTGGGTCTCCGGCCCTCTGCAGCGCCGCGGCGCAGGCCCGGTCAGCCCCCTGCAAGACGCGCTCGGGGTCCCCGGGGAGAAGGCTCGGCCGCGCTTTCGCAGGTGGGTCCCCCGACTTCTAGCCCCACCAAGGACGTGGCATTCGCCCGCCCTGCCCCCCCCCCTGGGAGCGCAGCTCGGGGCGGTGCGGTGAGGGGCGGACGGATCACCTGCCGCTCGGCTCGGACCACTCCAGCGCTGGCCCCTCGGTTCTGGAGCTAGGCCTGCGATAAGAGGACTAATCCTGAAGGCTCTGGGGAGAGGTATTCTCCTTGGCCCACCGGCCCGACGGACTTACAGCGGTGCACCCCCCCTCCCAGGGATCAAGACACCATAATTCTGTGAGCCCAATCAGGTCCCTGACAACAAGACAACAGACACGGGCAGCAACTCAAAACAGGTACGAAAATAGAGGGTCTACGAACAAATACACCAGGGGGCCCAGTGTTGTCCTAAAAGAAACCGAGGAGCTGGGGAAAGCGCTATTATTAAGAGTGAACCCTTGGTACAGTCCGCCGGAAATGCATCTGGGCTTGGACATAACAACTCAAAAACTCATATCATTAACAGAGCACCGGCTGAGCGCGCTTACATACTTCTTTTCTCAGGGGCCTGGGACCACCACACGAAGCCAAGCAAGTGGCTACTATACCACCTCTGGGGATGCCCAAACCTGGGCCTAAGAAGAAAACACGTAGTATCCAAGTCTACTTGACGCTCCAACCAAGAGCCCAACCCACTATCCCTGCTCTAACCCAGGAGCCGAATACCAATATGGCTGTGTCCAGGGAGGATCTGGAGAATATGCTTAAGTCCTTTAAGCAGGATATCACCCAGGAAATCAAGAAGGAGATCAAAACCTCCAAAGACTCCTTGGCCCAGTCGCTTGCAGATCTCACCTCCCATCTTGGAGGACTGGAGGCCAGGGTCAATGACCTAGAGAATGTCACCTGTGTACAATCCCATGACAACGAGGCCCTGGCAGGAAGAGTAAAGGCCATCGAGGAACATCTGGAGGACATCTGGGCAAAGCAAGCTGATCTGGAAAACAGGTTGAGACGAAACAACATACGCCTGCGTGGAGTCCCCCGGAAAATCCCCGACCGGGACCTAGCAGAATACGACGAGACATTCTTCAGAGCCCTCTTAGAGCTGCCACCAAACGAGGAGCTAAAATTGAACTTGCCTCCAGATGTACTTACCCGAGTGCACTTCTACCGCCAGAAAGAAGATATCATGGCGGCAGCTAGGAACGCAGACTCAATCCGATTTCAGAGCACCGAGATACACTTATTCCAGGACCTGGCCCCATACACCTTAGCTCGCAGACGGCGCCTGCACAGAGTGACAGCCTGGTTGAGAGATCAGAGGATCCGGTATCGTTGGGGGTTTCCTTGCAAACTTATATTCGAACTCAACAACCAATACCACATAATATCCGAGGAAGAAGCGAAAAGCTTGATGGAAGAGTCTTCTGACGGGGCGGACCACAACCCACGGCCCCCGGAGGGCGATGAGTCCACCTCTCGCCCTGCACCTAAGCCTAGGAGGGGGAGATCCCGCCGTAGACCGGGAAATGCGACAGCCCCTAATGATGGCTCAGAATCGAGGAAGACATCGAAAACCTCTGGTGGGGCTCCTTCACCGGCGTCCTCGGAGGGGAAGAGTTGGGCAGAGATCTGTACAGACTGAAGGTGGGAAAGCAACTTTATACCCTCATCTGATGAAGGTCCCCAGCAAGGACACCACCAATCTCCCACCGGGACTTGATGCGGAAGCCCTGCTGTGAGAGTGTGGAGCATTACTCCCAACAAAGTTCTCCCCCACGCACTGGTATGTTACTCTCCCCTTGTTTCACCCCTCCCTATCAGGTCTCATTGGAGGCCCTCAAGCAGTTTGTTACCTGCAAATAACGATCAACTCTCCCATGTTAAACCCCAGTCTAACCACAGTAGTTACCTGCTACCCCTGAGCCTTAAGTTTAAACGTAGTTTGGGTTCTGAAATTCCCTATTTGCAACTGACTTGGGCGCCAGACTGGATGACAAAGATTACTCAGGTCAACGTACCTTGGGGACTCCGATCATCGCAGTTCTTGATGGAAATGACTAACGTATTTGCTGCCATAGACCCTTTTTATAAGTTTTTTATTGAGTTTCTTATGTTTTGTTCCCACCTGCTGCTACCAGAGAAGGTTTATGTTCTGACCCACCACGGCCCTCAGCCCGGTTGGTCCTCTGTGCCCCACTCAAGGAAATGCATTCGTCCGGTGATGGCCGGAAGTTTCAAATTACCCACGGAACCTGAGCGACTGAGTCTTGGCAACCCCTAGCTATAAATTTATCTCACTTAACGTACAGGGTCTGAATTCCCCCCTGAAGCGAAAAGCACTTCTCCATAGATTGAAGTCTTTAGACGCCTCCTTCCTGTTTCTTCAAGAGACACACCTGTGCCCAGCGGACGAATTCCGCCTGAATGACAGAAATTATCCCATTAGATTTTTTGCATCGAGCGGCCTGAAAAAGCGTGGGGTTGCCATCTTGGTGCGCAAAGGGATCTCTTTCAAAACTAACGGACAGTTTCGGGATGAAGAGGGGAGGTTCCTACTGGTTAACGCTACACTAGATGGCCGCAGGGTCACTCTAGTTTCCATCTATGGCCCGAACTCTAATCAAAGTCAGTTCTTCACGATGTTGTCCAAAGCCCTATTCGACCACGCTGAGGGGGAGGTAATCATAGGAGGGGATTTTAATGCAGTAATCAACCCCATGGCTGACAAAACACTACCCCCCCACAGTAAACAATGGTAACAACTTCAAGGCCCTCACCTCTATACTGAGAGAACATTCCCTGATCGAGGTATGGAGATATCTTCACCAAGATGAAAGAAATTACACATACTTCTCACCATTACATGGCGGGTTCTCAAGACTCGACATGTTCATGATAGCCGACTCATTGATCCCAAATGTGTTAGAAGCAGAGATCCTCCCAAAGGCACTAGCGGATCACTCCCCGGTCCTATTATCTATCTCACCCCCTCGAGTCACCCCTCCCATGAAACCTCCCTGGAGGCTAAATGACTTCCTATTAGATGACCCAATAATTCGGGCCCACATCAAGGAAACTATAGAGCTATACTATAGCGAGAATAGCACGGGAGACGTGAGTTTGGGGACTGTCTGGGATGCAGGGAAGGCGGTATTCATGGGCCACCTAATAGATCAGGCTGCGCAACGGGGGAGATCCAGGAAATTGTTGTAAGAGCAATTAGAGGAGGAAGTCCTCAGACTGGAAGGGCTGCATAGGAGGAAACCCACTCGGCGCACATTAAGGGACTTGAGGGTGGCTAAGAAAGCGCTGGAGGCACACCACGTGGGGAGGGCGGCCTATGGCATGATGCGCACTAAACAATTTTTTTACACAAAAGGGAACAAAGCAAACAGGCTATTAGCAGCCAAAATAGGGAAGCAGACTAAACAAAATAGAATAGACTTCTTAAGAGACAAGACAGGTAGAGGCACATTTTTAGAGGAGGGTAAATGTCACATCATAAAAGACTATTTCATGGAACTCGCTACCCCGCACATAGGGAACCCGGTCCTCATTAAGGAGTTCATAGACAAAGCGGAGCTCCCACAAATACCCCGATCTCTGAAGGATACCCTAGAAGCTCCAATAACGGGGGAAGAAATAGAAGCAGTCATCAAATCCCTCCCCAATGGGAAGGCCCCGGGCCCAGATGGGTTCACAAACAAATTCTATAAAACCTTTGTGAAAGAACTCACACCGCATTTAACCACTTTATTTAATACCCTGTGGGAATTGGGATCAGTCACCACATCCATGGCTGAATCATTTACCACCCTAATACTAAAACCTGGAAAAGACCCAGCTGATTGCGCCTCATATCGGCCCATAGCTTTGCTTAATACCGACGGTAAAATCTTCAGCAAAATCATACCGCGTCGTCTGGGGGAAGTATTACCTAAGTTAATGGATCGAGACCAGACGGGTTTCATCCAGGGTAGATCGGCCCATGACAATATCAGAAGAGCAATTGATCTGATAGCCCTCGTCCCCTCTATTCCAGCTCCTCTCTCCCTACTGTCATTAGATGCCCATCGCGCCTTTGACAGCATGTCATGGAATTACCTACACTCGGTCCTGAAGGGGTTTGGGTTTAGCCCGCATTTCTCCAAGCTGATACTAGCCAACTTCCAGATCCCCACCACCCAGGTTCGAGTCAACGCCCATTGGACGCCGCGGATACCTCTTGGCAGAGGGACCAGGCAGGGCTGTCCCCTATCGCCGTTGGTGTTTGTGCTTGCAATGGAACCACTAGCCCAACATATCCGCCTACACTCCGAAATCCAAGGGTTCAAACTAAAAGATCAGACTCACAAAGTGGCCTTATACGCAGACGATGTGCTCTGCTTTCTGCGAGAGGTCCAGACCTCAGTGCCTCCGCTCATGGCTCTGCTGAATAAATTTGAGCAGACCTCGGGCTTCTCAATAAACGCGGCCAAATCAAAGTGGCTGAATCTGTCCGAAAACCCCTGAGGTGTTAAACGCCTTACAGAACAAATTCTTCCTCAGCTGGGAGACCTCCAAAATAACATACTTGGGAGTGTACTTGACTGCAAGTTACTCTGGGCTGGTGAAGGCCAATATTCCCCCACTATTTAAAGAAGCTAAGGAATCACTACTAAAATGGGGCCCCCAGGAAATTTCCTGGCTGGGGCGAATGTCAGCTGTTAAAATGACCCTATTACCCCGCCTTCTCTATGTATTTCAGGTGCTCCCAGTCTATATCCCAGAGCGAGACCTACAAGACCTTCAGAAAGCCATATGCCAATTTATCTGGCAGGGTAAAACACCTAGAATCCAGCGCAAGATCCTCATCAGAAGTAGACAGCTTGGCGGACTAGGGCTCCTGTCTACGGTAAGATACTATCGTGCATCTCAGATAGCCCCTATCCTGATATGGGCGCTCCAAGAGGACCCCCCTAAATGGCGAGATATAGAACAGACACTCACTGCGACCCCCCTATCTCATCTCCCTTTCCTGCCACGGGAAGCGCGAGCTTCACAATTTCCACTCCTCCCAACCACGTGCGCCTCACTCAGATGCTGGGACAGACAGCTCACCCTAAGAGGACTGACCCCGGGTCTGGGCCCTATGACTCCGATCACACAGAACCCTATCTTTACCCCGGGGCTTCAACCTAGATCCTATCATGAATGGTCAGGAAATAAAATCTTGAGGCTGCAGGAGACATACGCGGACGGTGTCCCCTTAACATTTATTCAATGCAAGGAGAAATTTAACCTCCCAGAATCTGAAAGGTTTAAATACATTCAACTTAGGCACTGGATCACCAACCCACTAGTTAGGAAAGCCGCCAGCAGACCCCCCATAGGCCTTGAACTAACTGCGATCGAAGGTCAACGTGCCCATAATGTAGCTACATGCTATCGTCTTACAGAAATAGCCCCAGAGGAGGAGGAACTACCGTACATGGTATCATGGGGGAAAGAGCTGGGGAAAGAGATTTCTCCTGAGTCGTGGCAGAGAATCTGGGCCAGAGCACACAAGTCCTCCAGATGCACGACAGTGAGGGAATGCGCACTTAAATTATGCTACTGATGGTATTTCACTCCGCAGAGACTGCATGCTATGAATGTTGAATACCCTGAGACTTGTTGGCACGGGTGCGGGGTAAAAGGGGACCTGGGTCACATGTGATGGCACTGTCCGACCATTCAATCTTTCTGGATGGAGATTCGCTCCAAAATTAAAGACATCTGCGGATCCCTCCTCCCTTTGGACCCAATGGTGATGGTCTTGGGAGATTCCCCTGAGGATGGGTCATACCCGCAGTCCGGCCCTAGAGCGCAGCTCATTACTCAACTACTGATGGCAGCCCGCCTTACGCGCGCGCGCTTTTGGAAAGAGCCGGAGGGCCCCTGTATTGCACAATGGTGGGTCAAGGTCTGGGAAATCTTGGGAATGGAGAAACTAACAGCCACATTACTGAACCGAACGGAAACATTTCGACAAATCTGGGGCCCATTTCTAGACCATGTGGAAGATAAGGAACATATGTTCTTCCAACCAAGACTGATCAAATGCCTCCTCCAGCCCTGAGAATCTCACTACAAACAAGGCACATGGCTGATCTAGCACCAGAACATGAGAATATCGGGTACTAAGAACAACACCCGGACCACGGGGGGGGAGCAGGTGGAAAAGAATGTTTTAATATTTTTTTTTTATTTTTTTTAAAAAAAATTATTCTCTCTCTCCCCTTCCCTTCTTTTCTTCTTTTATATACAATTGCAGCAATACATCCCCGAGAGTAACAATGATGTCACAAATGAATAATAATGATCAAAATGAAATGTCAACCCACTGTTAAATTAATTGGTCTCAGCGCTATTCGTTGAGTTCTAGGCAGGAGAATAATGATGTAATGTTGAACTGCATTCAAATATCCTTGCCATTGTTTATACTGTTAAAGATTACAATGTGAACTGATATTTCAATAAAAAAGATTTTTACAAAAAAAAAGTGGTAGCCTCGAACTATGGGAAAATCCCATAGGGAAATATTTGCGGTTGAATATTTACGGTAGTAACCACTGCCACCAGCCAGAAACTTTTGAGAGAGTGACTGTACGGCACCCCCTCGAGAATGAACAGTAGGGAAAAACGTTTAACCCTTCCCAGTACCTCCATAGTAAGATGGGTTGTATTGGTTTTGTTCATAAGATTTCACTAGTAAAGTCAATGGGGACTTTTCGTGCCCTGGGAGACAGTAGTCAGTCCCAGGGTATGGAGTCTATGTTTGGGGGTCACTACGACACCCCTGTGGTACGGCACAGAGGGTGCTGTCTACCACACATGTAAAAAGATGGTTCCTATGAGGGTGAGAAAACCCCATAGACCATAAGCACACAAGATAGCCTAAAACACACGCTAGCAATCTGTCTAAGAGTGGGAAAAAAGGGTCTCACTCTTACCAGGAGAAAAAAATAAACCCTTTATATCCAGCAAAGCTGCTGGGGGACTCTATAGGTAAGGGAAATTAGCCATAGAAGAGAATTCTCCCTAACAGCCACAAAACTTATACACGCAAGCAACTTCTATCCACTACCAACCACCTCACAGTTGCCCAAGCTCTTGTGCTGTCCAAGCTGGATTATTGTAATGCCTTACTCTGCGGGATCGAACAAAACTGACCACATCTGAGTTAAGGCATTCAGTCCACAGGCTCCCCCATCCGGGAAATAATTAAATTTAAAATCCTCACGATTACACACCATTGCCTGGCTAATAAAGCCCCACTTTCCTCGTCCAGATGATCAAAAAATACTCACCAGCCAGACCACTCAGATCATCCAACAGCCAGCGTCTACTGACAGTCAGATTTAGGCTGAAACAAGCAGGTGGTTCTAGCTTCCCTACAGTCGTGGCCAACCTTTGGAACAACCTGCCACCCTACCTGTGCTTTGAGATGACACCAATAATTCAGGAAAACCCTAAAGACTCATCTCTTTACCTCACTCCACTTATGTATCACCTACCTGTACTATACCTACCCATGTAGCTAGCGCCCAGAGCTTGTTCTAATTGGCCAAATACACTCAGGTAACATTTTGCAACAATGGATTGTTCTTATTGGTCAACACAACTTCGGCCAACCCGACAGGGCCCAATCATGGAGCAAATGTGAACAGTGAAGTCAACACCCCATGGCTATACAATATTAAAATACTTCTTTCTCATGAGACCAGACAACTTGGCAACCCCGAATGGCTCTTTCAACCTTGCAGCTGTACCTTTTGGAAACACTTCTTGAGACACCTGTCTTGTAACATGTTGCTTTGCTAGCATGCATCCTTCCCTATCACTCTTGGGAACCAGGTGTCTTATGAAAAATGTATCCGAGGCACTGCTCTTGGGGATTAATTTCTATGATTTATTTGCTCTATTCAGTGTGTCTGCTGCAGTTCCAATGGTGTTGCCTCTTCGCAATGGGGGCAGTATAACCTCAACCTATTTCCATGCCTTGGCAATGCCTGGACCCTAGGCTGATACGCTCACCTGGTCTCTGCGGAGGTGTTGGGGCACGGTTACAGCCCTCCGGGGTGTGAGATCGCTCGCGTCCGACTTCCCCCTTCTGCGCTTATATGGTGACTGGTGCTAATAGGTGATGCTGCTCGGGATGCTCCTGCGTGGAGAATAGGGGGCGTGAGTATGCCAGCTTGTGAGCCTCATCCCTTTCCAGACCCCTTCTCCCAAACTGTGGTACCCATGGGATGCGCTGCCCCTGGAAAGCTCACCTGTTGATGAGCTTTGGCGAGCACTCCGTCCTGCTGCTTCTGGCAGGGGCGCTTTTATGATCTGGACCGGGTTCCTTCACTGGTCCCTTGCACGTGGTAGTCCAGTCCAGCTGCGACTAAGCCACTATACTTCAGGTAAGTGCTCCTGTTTGCCTTTGTCTTTCCTCGTCCTCGTCTGTTTTTGTTGAATTGTAAAGTTTGTTGTCTTGTATTGCTGTCCGTTTCACTTTTGATGTTTGCTCTTTTTCTTTCTTCCCTTGCAGGTGATGTTGCCGGCCCGGCAGAAGCTGCGGAGCTTTAGGCGGCAGCCGGAGGGAACGAGGAACAAAGCTGCAGCGGTACAGCAGCTGGTAAGTTGTTAACTAGGGGGCGCGCGGGTTGAAATGCGGCGCGGCCCTAGGACGGATGTTCTAACCTTGTCTTTCTTCTTTTTCACAGGGTCCGAGTTCGTGGATGCGGAGCGTGGTGCTGCAGCGTCGGGATCAAGATCACTGGATGTCAGGAGATGAGTCTGCAGATGAAGCGATGAACCACTGGTTTCCTGGAGATGAATATGCAGGAGAACGCCTGGTTTCAAAGGTAAGTAAACTGGTTCAAGCGGCGGTGAGCGTCACGTTGCACACGAGTGCACAGTAATGCGAAGCACCAGCCTTAAGGATGAAGCAGCTTATAAAGCTGAGCTTCTGAAGCCACTCCCACCAGGTTCAGCCTGCCTGCCACACCCGATGAGTCAGCACCTGAACACCAGGCCTAGGGAGCCACACCCGATGAGTCAGCACATGGGGATGTTCTCTGGAATAAAGGCTTTCAGCACTTGGAAAGTTATTGGAAAATAAAAGCACTCCTGCACTGAAATAAAGTGTTCCTGCTCACATCTCCATATGAGCCTGGCGCTGCACCAGGACTGAGTCCAGCAAGGGCCCCTGTATTTATGAGTCCCAAAGGGACATAACTGAGTCAAGTGACCCATTGCCCGCATCACTAGATGGTGTGTTTTTTGTGTTCTAGGGCCTGTGGCCATGACATAGGCCTTGTTCCCAGTAAGACGTGTCCTTCACAGCTGCAACACTAATAAATCACCTGGAACAGGAGTGTTATAATGAGTTTCAGTACCAGCGCCTGTCAGCTGCTAGGCCTCGCAACAATAGCCAATCTCTTCACCTGCCCACACAAGAACCTTGGCATTCTGAACACTCGTTGGTGGAAAGCAGGAATAAAATCGAATTAAATGAACAGAAGCTCCAAAATGCGCCCTGATATTCTAACTAGCAGAACCTGCAACCACTAACAGGCCTAATTCAAAATGGCAGAACTCTTGCTAACATGGCAGGCAGCCGTTTTGCTCCTAAAACCCAACATCTGCCCTACTGAATGCTTGTACTATGTGGCACTCCAGCCACCCTGTCACCAACCAGCTAAAGCTTTCCCTAATACAAATGCAACATTTTCTATGTTCTCATAAAAACAACCAAAACACAACTTTATTCAATAATTGGTGGCTACAAAGCCCTTAACATATCATGTGCCTAAACTCTAAATACAATATGCAATTTTGTTGATGCTTCTTTTTCCTTTGCTACAAATAGCACGTGTGCAGAAATGCTAAACTAAAGCACAACAATGCGTACACAAGCCCAGGGATTGTATCCCTCCAGCACTGAAATCTCTGCATTGGCTCCCAGTGGCTGCAAGGATTAAGTTCAAGACCCTCTACATTGTCCACAAGGCCTTCTGGGGCCTGAGTCCTCAATACCTCCCACTCTCTTTTCGTAAATACCTTCCTACTCGAGCTCTTCGCTCCTCCACCTCCAACTCCCTCAGTGTCAGTCGCTTCTCCAAGTAACGAGTTGGTGGTAGATCTCTCTTCGGCTGGGGCCTCCCTCT
Source organism: Ambystoma mexicanum (assembly GCF_040938575.1). Lineage (NCBI taxonomy): Eukaryota > Metazoa > Chordata > Amphibia > Caudata > Ambystomatidae > Ambystoma > Ambystoma mexicanum. The sequence goes on along the minus strand of NC_090935.1, from coordinate 619,802,021 downwards.
GGAACAGCCTCCCTGCCTCTCTTAAACTTGAGGAGAACCATCTCCTGTTCCGGAACCACCTCAAGACCTTCCTCTTTTCTTCTGCCTTCTCTCTTCCTCTCCCCTGCTGATTTCCTGTCTGATACTGCACTGGTTACCTTGCTATCCTCTGATTTCGGGCCCAGGTCCCTGCCCGCCCAGTTGCACACCCGCACTGCCTCCCGGCAACCCTTGCACTTGGGTCTGTATCTGTAACCCTACAGTCCCACTACCTGCACTTTTGGACACCTGCTGTCTGCACTTAACCTTGCTCCTGCCACCTTCTGCCTGCACTTCTTGTTGTTGTTTTGATCCCATGTACAGCACTGCTCCCTCCCCTGGCACTTTCCCTTCCGCCCTCCCCTGCACTTGGGCGATCTCAATGTCACTTGGCCTAGTAAGATCATTGTCTCTGTCATCCCTCTGTTCCCCCCTTCCTTGCCTCGTCGTGCCGTGAAACACTTGTGTATAGGCGCGTTACAAATGCCATATAATATCATGTCACTAAATGACCAGCCCTCCTTGCTAGTATAATTTACGCAGTCTGAACCTCCTCTCACGTTTGGGACGTTGCACTTGCATCCCAAAACTTTGCAATTGCCCATACAGCATAGAGGAAAGGGCACAGGATGTAGGAGTAATGAAATGTTACTCTCTGTTGTGAGTACTGTTCTCCTAGTCCATTGCTCCCTTTCCTCCAAATGATCATCCCTCCAGCCCCTAATATGTAACTAGTGCTGTTGCGACAAATGTGCGAAAAAAGGGTGTGGATGGGTGACTCTGGGGGGATGGGACTATGCTCCACTGCTATGCCCTTGAACGCTTTGGATCTAAAGTGGAAGGAGGATGTTGCTGTTAGTGTTCGTCACCACCTCACCTGAGTTTGTAGGTTGGCCACCTCCACATCTCTATGGGAACACTGGAGGAGATTCAAGCCCTTCCCAAGATGGCGCTGTCAGTTGACGGTGCGCCCATCACAAAATGGTGCTCATATAAATAACATGCTGGCGTCATGGCGCCAAGATGGCAACCGTAGCACTGAGACGATCGAGGAGTCCAGGATTGCGCAAATAATGGAAGTGACTTCCCGGTAATTGGTGTGTCGCAACTCTGATCCTACACCTTGTTTCCTATGCTCTGTAATTTCTTGTACTGTTTCCCTGGCCTTCCCTGCCTGCTTCTGCCTTCTTCCAATTCTCGTCCGGGTATCGTTCTTTGTGTTACGTTTTCCTCCTGATCCACACTTGTTCCTGGTATCTTGCTCCTTACGCTGCTAACTACTTGGAGGTCCTGTCTGGTATCTTGGATCCCGTGAGCTGTGCCAAGTCATCTTCATGCTGAACAGCTCAAGGAGGTTTTTCCTGCGTGTTGGGATTTCCTCCTTCTTTGGGGCTGTGCTTCTGGCAAAGCGCCTGGCCCTCTGTTTCCAGCTAGATAGGTATGGTGGCTTCCCAGGTAGACGGCCTTACCTCTTCCCTTCAAGTCCTCCAGCCACTCCTCAGGTAAGGCATGTCGCTGAGAGATTGCGACGCCACCTGCAGAGTGAACGGATGGCACAGTTATAAGAGTTAACTGGTGCATTTCATACTTTTTCTCTGGAGGTACAAAACTTAAAAATTGATAAATGCTGTACTCTGTCAGCCCATGGCTAACCGCGATGCTATGTTGAACGCTTCTCGAACACAAAATGCATTCTTTGAGAAATTCTATGGTGTTCCAAAAAAGTTTAAGGAATGTGTGGACGCCTGCACAGTTGGTTTTTCCATTCGGTAAGCTGCCTTTCCTACAGACTGATCGGAGGTCGGCTCTCTGGTCTCCCATCTGGCTGGGAGTGCTCTTGCATGGGCCTCTCAGTTACAGCGGGAGATGCCCTTCTTGACAATTACCATGGATTCCTGGCAGGTAATTCCTTTCAGGTATTTTTGATAGACCTGGACTTATTCCAAACAGGGTTGGCCTCCTGGACTTTGTTCGGGGAACCTTGGATGTTCTGACGTATACAACTAAGTTTCAACAGTTGGCTCAGCAAACCACATGGCCAGAAGGAGCATGCTTCACCTTATATCAGCTTGGTCTATCTTAAGAGCTTAAAGAGGAGTTAATTCATGTTCCTCGCCCTGCATCTTTTGATAAATTTATCAAACTAGTCCTACAGGTGGATTATGGAGTACAAGAACGGCGCCAAGAAAAACAGAAACAATGTGTTGCTACACCACGTTCTGTAAACCCTCCTTCAGTCCCATCCTTGGATGAGAGTCAGGGAACCGAGCCTGTGCAGATAGGAACAACATGGGGTCCTCTATCAGAAGAAGAATGGATCCGTAGATGTACCAAAGGTCTCTGTATGTACTGTGGCTCTGCAAGTCATCTAGTACATCTTTGCCCTGTAGCACCACCAAGGAGATGGGGGAAACGCCAGCTTCCATACATAGAAGGGACACTCGTCCGGGAGAAATATGACTGTCCCATACCACTAGGTAATCACCTCAGTGCAACTACAGAGCCACAGTCGGTCCTGCTGTTAGTACTAAAAGTCCAATTAGTGCATGGGAAACCAAGATTGCAGAAACAGCTGCTTTAGTGGACTTGGGTGTAGCAGGGGAGCATTCATGGATAAAGATTGGGCTCGAAAAATGCGAATAGTAGGAATCATCAAGAAAGAAGCCTAGTCTGTGGAAGGTGTTGACCGAAGGCCTTTACTCTGTGGCCCCATCATTGAAAACACCATCCAGTTGTTCATGAAGATCAACCATCATCAAGCATATCTGTCCATTGATCTTATTAATGCTGCTAACTTCCTGATTATTTTGGGTATGCCTTGGCTGTCATTCCACAATACATATATAAATTGGGCTGCTCGTACACTATTTCTCGGATCAGAGGCGTGTGTTCAACATTGTTTCATCACAAATCAAGAGTCCAAGGTAACCTTTTCTCTTCCCAGTGAAACTACTGCCTCTGTAGCTGAGATACATCAGTTGGTACCAAAAACATACACAAGCTATGATGACGTGTTTCAGAAAGAAGAACAAAGGACACTGCCTCTCTCGCGTTTCAGAAAGAACAACAAAGGACACTGCCCCCTCATAGACCAGTGGATTGTAATATCGACTTGTTACCAAATACTACAGTCCCATTCAGTTACATGGATATGCTGTCTTCAAGTGAAAAGAAGGCCCTATGACAGTATTTGGATACAAATCTACAGAATGGTATAATAACCAAATCCAAATCTTCAGGAGGAGCTTCCTTCTTTTTTATTTCCAAAAAGAGATAACTGAATTGAAACTATGCATCGATTATAGACGCTTCGATCGAATCATGAGCAAAGATAAATATCCTCTTCCGTTAATTCCTGACGTCGTAGAAGCAGTGAAATCTGCTTGTATCTTTCCTAGAGAGAAACAAGCTCGGTCAAACCAAGTATCAGGTGTTCCTAGGTTGGTTATGTTGAAGAATATGCACACACCTTGGTGTGTAAAGGTATTGCCCTAACCTCTTAAAGGAATTCTATCGAAAATGGTATACGAAATAAACTACGGCCATTGTATATCATCATACTTGAGACAGACCTACACGCCTTGACAAAGACCCCCATGTGGTCGAAACACGTGTCAGTATTTTCAGTAAACATCAATAAACTAATGGCACAAATGGAACCTGACATCGTAGAAGCAGCGAAATCTGCTTGTATCTTTCCTAGAGAGAAACAAGCTCGGTCAAACCAAGTATCAGGTGTGCCTAGGTTGGTTTTGTTGAAGAATATGCACACACCTTGGTGTGTAAAGGTATTGCCCTAACCTCTTAAAGGAATTCTATCGAAAATGGTATACGAAATAAACTACGGCCATTGTATATCATCATACTTGAGACAGACCTACACGCCTTGACAAAGACCCCCATGTGGTCGAAACACGTGTCAGCATTTTCAGTAAACATCAATAAACTAATGGCACAAATGGAGCCAAATGGCTCTCCCCATTGCTTGAAGTGAGATCCAACAAACTGACAAGGAATACGATTAAATCAAAACACTTGAACTATCGGTGCAGCGCCACTATCGTAAGAATTCCCAACAATTTCGCAAACTCCTTGCCTGGGGCATTGAGCACTGCCCCTTTGGATTCTTACAACAGGCAGCTAGCATGCATCCATCGCAAGGAAGCAAGCAAAAGCGCGGCTGTCAAACATTCCCGGTGCTCCATACCCCCCTTCTCCAAATCATAAATATAGCATGCTGACGTCATGGCGTCAAGATGGCGACAGCCACACAGAGAAGATCGAGGAGTGCGAAAATAAAGGAAGCCGGTTCCCAGTAAGTGGTACGTTGCAACTCTGATCCTATCACTTGTTCCCTATGCTCTGTAATTCCTTGTACTTCTTCCCTGGCCTTCCCTTTCTGCTTCTGCCTTCTTCAAATTGTCATCCTGGTATCGTTCCTTGTGCTACGTTATTCATCCTGATCCTCACTTGCTCCTGGTGTCTTGCTCCTTATGCTGCTAACTAATTGGAGGTCCTGTTGGCTATCTGCTCAAGGAAGTGTTTTCTGCATGTTGGATTTTCCTCCATGTTTAGGGCTGTGCTCCTGGGCAAGCGCCTGGTTCTCGGTTTGCAGCCAGAGAGGCGTGGTGGCTTCCCAGGGAGACAGGCCGTACCTCTTCCCTGCAAGTCATTGAGCCACTCCTCAGTTAAGGCCTGCCACTGAGAGGTGCAGTGTGAATTGTTCTGGTGCCTTTTCCTATGGGTGAATGCCCATACAATATGGAGGATAGGGGGTCTATGGACTAGGAGTACTGTATTCACTATGGTGAATAACATGTCCTTTTGTCTTCAAGCATGATTTTCTTAAATGTCTTGAGGAAAAATGCCAGCATTGTTAGAACATTCCATCACCACATAATACATTCTTGCAAGAATGACGATGATGTTTGTATTGGTTGTCTGGCAGATGATCCCACCATGGACAAATGTAATATTTTTCATAAACTGTCTTGCAGAGAACTGAAGGACGGAGAGTGTACATGCTGAGGAAGCTGAAGGCCTCATTTGAGATGTACTCCATTTATTCAACATGGGTTCACTTTTTTCCAGAAATTCCAGATAGGATGAGCCATACTCACTCATGTCCTCTGCAGACTGGTCCAACCCTCCCAGGGGTCCCTCAGCATGCATTGACAACATTGCCATAACAGTGCCGAGAGCTACCCTGGTGACTTGCTTACCGTTGCAGGGCCTTTTGCCATTCAGATAGATAGGGAACCCAGCACTGGATCTGACTGGATTAAGTATTCTCCTTACTCCTACGTCCCGTCCCCTTTCCTCCATACTTATGGGACATCTCTCCGTCCTGTGGGACGGGACCCGAGCACTTTGTAAAAAGCATCCACATTTTTTTCAAAAATGTGTCCCTCCTCTCTTTCCTGCGCGGGGCCCGGCACGCGGGCGTAACACCGGCCACCTTGGTTCCGCCCCGCGCATCGCCCATCAGTCCTTTTCTCCGCACGATCGGGGCCGGACGCACTTGCATCCTCGGAAGACTTTCTTCCCTGTTTTCCTCTCTGGCTCTGGCTAGCATTCGTTTACTAGTCTATGTCTTTTAAACTAGATTTTCCAGACTGTTCATCGTGTCACCGTCGCTTGGCGAGGGCGGATCCCCATCCTCTTTGTTTAGAGTGTTTGGGTCCGGAACACCGTTGGGACTCCTGTTTTTACTGTGACTCCCTTTCGGTCCGGGCACTTCAACATCGGTTGGAGCAGTGGGAGGAGGTGTTCGGACAAACTTCTCCTTCGCATTTTCAGGCGTTCATCGACGAGAAGAAAAAACGCCCGGTAAATTCTTTACTTTTCAGAGCACCCCGGCCGGGGCATACTTTTCCGGGTTCCTCTCGGGCCGGGAGGGGCATTGATCGCTCTGTTACCGGGGTTCGCCCTGAGGTGCCTGTCGGGCCTAATAATTCTACCAGAGTTTTCTCCGAGGGTCTCCGTAAGGGGCCTATGTTCCCTGGAGTACGCTCCGTGGCCCCTCCTGTGGGGGCTGTTTGTAGACCCAGTTCTACTGAGTCGTTGGGGTACCGGAGCTTCCCTCAAAAACAAAACCGGGGTGCTCCCCGAGGTCTTGGCTGGAGAAACAAACTGACCACAAAAGTGATGGGTGGAAGGTTTCGAATGAATCTAAACCATTGGCAATTGCTCTGGGCAACCTTCCACACCACTGTTTTTTAGCCCGTCTGCGCCATTGCAAAAGGGGACCAGCCATGTGCAAATTAGTCAGCAGCTACCACCACCGAAGGTAGCAGCCCAGCCCGAACTGCTAGGCTTGTGGTCAGTTTGTTTCTCCTTGTGAGAGAGGGTATGCCCAGACGTGGGTCCCTTGCTCGCTGCGCCACAGGGAACCAGGCTGCACCTCACTGAGGCGGTCCAACAAGGCCAAAACATGTCGGGGGTTGCTTGGGTTTCTGTGCAGAGGGGACCTGGCCTAGCAGTTCGGGCTGGGCTGTAACCTTCGGTGGCGGCAGCTGCTGACTGATTTGCATATGGCTGGTCCCCTTTTGCAATGGCGCAGACGGGCTAAAAAACGGTGGTGTTGAAGGTTGCCCAGAGCAATTGCCAGTGGTTTAGATTCATTCGAAACCTTCCACCCATCACTTTTGTGGTCAGACCATCACAGAAGACAGATGGGTCTTGTCAGACACTCGAGCGAGCTTCTGCTTCCCTTTACCCCCTACCCCACCCCTCAACCCTCCTTTTCAGCTGTCGGGCTCACCCTGCCTCAAGGCCGAGGTTCAGAAACTTCTGCACCTCAGAGCTGTGGAACCTGTTCCCCTTGGGAAGCGAGGGGAGTGTTTTTACTCCCAGCTGTTTACGGTGCCCAAACCCAACCAGGCTGGCCTGCGCAACATCGTAGACCTTTCCCAGTTCAATCTTTTGCTACCGCAAGAGAAATTCAAGATGATCACGCCCGGCCAGATTCGCTCCTCTTTGCAGATGGGCGATTGGCTCAGCGTGGTGGATCTTCAGGATGCGTACATGCATATCCTGATTTGGAATCCACACAGGAGATACCTCCGCTTCTCTTTGGGAGAGGAGCACTTCCAGTTTTGGGTGCTTCCTTTTGGCCTCAGTTCGGCGCCACGTGTCTTTATGAAGATGATGTCGGTGATTGCGGCCTATCTTCGTCTGTGTATCCCTATTTGGATGACTGGCTCCTACGCAGCCCTTGTCCGTTGGCAGCAGTGGGCAACCTCCAGTCTCTCCTTCAGCTCCTGTTCCATCTTGGGCTGTCGGTGAACTGGCGGAAATCCTCCATGACGGTCTCACAGGACCTGACTTTCCTGGGTTTTCGTTGGAACACGATCGACTGCCGAGTGTAACTGACCGGGGACAGAATGGCGGATCTGTTGGTCATGTGTCAGATGTTTGCGCAGTCGGAGAGCATGTCGGCCTGGTGCTTCCAGAGGCTTCTGGGCCTCATGGCCTCGTGTGTACTGGCTCTTCCTCTTGCTCGTCTCAAAATGAGACGTACCCAGATGGCTCTTCGGAGTTCCTGGCGTCAGGCTGTGGACCCGGATTCCAAGCGGATAATGATTCCGGATTCCATGAGAGTGGACCTGGACTGGTGGTCATCTCTCAGCAACCTGTCAGTGGGCGCGGGGTTTCAAGACCCAGCCCCCCTGGTGACGATCACGACAGACTCCTCCCTTTTGGGGTGTGGTGCGACGTTAGATCTTCTTCAGGTCTCGGACCTCTGGTCGCCTCAGGACAAGCTCCTGCACATGAATCATTTGGAGCTTCTGGCGATCTTTCTGGCGCTCAAGGCGTTCAGACCGCTCATTGTCAACAAGGTGGTCCGCATAAGAACGGACAATGTGGTATCAATGTATTACATAAACAAGCAAGGGGGAACGAAGTCTCCCCCTCTCGTGGACTTGTCCATCCAGATTTGGGAGTGGGCCGTGCTTCATGGGGTCTGACTGCATGCAGTGCACATCCCGGGCCAGCTGAATGTCACTGCGAATGCCCTCAGCCGGCGGACAGTGGTCAGCTACGAGTGGGAGTTGAAGGCGGAGATCCTCTCATGGATTTTCTCGTGTTGGGGCACACCATAGGTGGACCTCTTCGCCACGGCGGTAAATAAGAAGCGTCCTCAGTATGCCTCCAGAGGGGGGCTGTGAGCCTCCTCTCTGGGGGACGCTCTCGAGATTCCATGGCACAACATGAGAGCTTACGCCTTCCCGCCTCTTCCCCTAGTTCATCGAGCAATTTGGAAGGTGAAGAGCTCTGTCAACTGTTCTCTTCTACTGATAGCTGCGTGGTGGCCGGCCAGGTTTTGGTTTTCAGAACTTCAACACCTGTCGGTGTGTCCGCTGATCAGGTTACCAGTAACTCCCGATCTTCTTCACCAAGGGGAACAGCAGATGTGGCACCCCTCCCCACAATCGCTCAACTTGGCGGCATGGTGCCTGAGTTCACGTCTCTAGAGCGTTTGGGTTTGTCTGCGGATAACATGCGCATTATCCAGGCAGCCAGGAAACCCTCAACCAGATCTCAATACAAGAGTAAATGGCTCAGGTTCTGTCATTGGTGTTTAGAGAAAGAATTGGACCAGAGGGTGGCAACGATTGACACGGTACTGTCCTTCGTATCCTCCCTAGCAGAGTCAGGGGTTCATGTTCTGTCTTGCAGGACTTATCTCTCAGCGGTTTCCGCTTACCTCTCTACAGACCGGTGTTCTTATTCTTTAACTAACCTGCTGGTGAAGAGACATTTTGCTGGCTTGACACGCATCTACCCTCCGGTTCGTAGTCCGCACCCGCCTTGGGACCTAAATGTAGTCCTGACGGCGCTGTGCCATAAACCCTTTGAGCCAATGGCTACGGTTGACCTCAAGTACGTGTCCTGGAAAGTGTCCTTTCTGGTCACCGTTACGTCAACGAGGAGAGTGAGTGAGCTCCAGGCATTGTCGGTGGAGCATCCTTTCTTGGTCTTTCACAAGGACAAGGTAGTCCTTTGGACGAACCCAGTTTTCCTACCAAAGGTAGTGACCGAATTCCATCTGAATCAGTCGATTTCCCTTCTGGTCTTTTTTCCGAACCCTGCCTCGGAGGCGGAAAGGGTTCTACACTGCCTGGATGTCCAAAGAACTCTTAAGTTCTACCTGGACAGGACTTCCGAGCTTCGGAGTTCTTCCCAACTTTTTGTGACCTTCGGTAACCCTCAGGGCAGGCCGGCGTCTAAGGCATCAATTTCCAGATGGATTGCCGCCTGTATCACGGAATCTTTCACCGTCCAAAAGCTGAAACCTCTTAAAGGTATCCATGCACACCTGGTGCCGGGCAAGCCAGCCGCGCTTGCTTTTCAGAAGTATGTTCCCTGGGAGTCCATCGCTAAAGCGGCTACTTGGGCCTCCCCATCTGTTTTCTGTAAGCATTACTGCCTCGATATGAGCTCTAGAGCTGGCGCTCAGTTTGGCCAGGCTGTGCTGAAGAACCTGTTTCAGTAAGGGGTATTTCCATCCACCCATAGTTCCTGTAAGGAGTGCTTGGGAATCTCCCATACTCCTAGTCCATAGTCTCCTTTCCTCCATACGCCCGCCCGCCGTCCCCTCTAATAAGGTTCCTCTGTTATTGCTAATGGGTCTTCGACCCTGCGATAGAAAAGGACTGATGGGCGATGCGTGGGGCGGAGCCAAGGTGGGCAGGGTTACGGCCGCGTGCCGGGCCCCGCGCAGGAAAGAGAGGAGGGACACATTTTTGAAAAAAATGTGGATGCTTTTTACAAAGTGCTCTGGTCCCGTCCCACAGGACGGAGAGATGTCCCATAAGTATGGAGGAAAGGGGACTATGGACTAGGAGTAAGGTGGTCACTACGGTGAGTAACCTGGTAAAAATCACCATATTCCTTACTTCCTAGCAAGGATTGCCTCATAACATTTCTTTAGGGCACAAGGAGATCAGGAGTGAAGCTAGGAGTAGTGACTTCAGTCTCCCGTCTTCAAGCATCTTCTTATATTTGAGACCCCACAACCCAAACAGCCGTGGATTTCTCTGGTCCCAGGCCTCACTTAGTCCATCATGAACACATTTCTCACCTCCTTCAAGTGCAGAAGCCTTTCTAGAGAGACGATGGATCCCTATCGAAGTCTGTGCAACTGTTTGCGGATAGTCTACACACTGGTTTGGAAGACCTACTAAAGATCATCTAAGAGGGTTTTGTGGTCTCCGACAACATTGTTAAATTATGGCTGATGTACGCAATCTGTGTGGGTTAAATATGCCACCTTAAAGTCAGATGTCCAGCAAACGATTGTAGGTCTGCCATTCACCTGAACGTCATTTGATTGCTTGCGGATGAGTTGTCTCAGATGAATATTGAGACTGAAATGCTGAAAGGGGTTGGTGTGGGACAAAAAAAGGAATATCGTCTTTTCTTTCGTCCTCCTTTGTTAAAACGGATTTCTGAACTCTGTCCTGGTGGCGCAGAAGTTCAGAAGGCCAACCTAATTACTTGGAACAGGGTAACCTCTGGACGAGCCAGACCAATCAAGGTAGTGATCGCGGCGGTCAAGACTAGGTCTCAAGAGGGGTGAGGGTGACTGAAAGCCCGCAATGAGCACACAAAGCAAGATCACTTACAAACTACTCCAAACAGTTGTTATATTAAAAATATATACACATTTATTTCAAGGCCTTTCAAACAATGACCGTAGCGAGAAAATCACAATATAACGATAGTAAACCAACACATACCATATCAACACAATATATATACAAATACAACAAGTCTCAAGCGTTATATGCACGAAATGTGTAGTCCACCTAAAAGGGAGGGAAAACAGGAAGTGCGCAATAATGCTTAGACCCAGTTCGCCTTCAGAGGCACCTAACTAGATGGAAGTCCGAGCCCTGCGAAGAGTGGAGCCTTGTGCTCAAAAGTACCTGCACGCACTGGTGCCAACGGGCAAAAGGAGAAGCTCTTCGAGGGAAATCAGGCAGTTCAGTTTAGTGCACAAAAGAAGAAGAACAAGTTCCGTGACTCAAGCGCAGCCTCCACAGTGGGCAGAAGCAGAGCGCGAGTACGGAAAAGGGTGCTGTTTGACACAGCGGGGAAAAGCAATGGGCTCCTGCAGGAGGGTGACCAGATCCTAGCTATGCTACTCACCGGTCCCCGATGCAAGCAGACCCAGGCTTCTCCGCGTCAGTTTCAGCAGCTGGCAGGTTCAGAAGAGCAGGGAACGCCTCATCGTCGTGTTGAGTAAAAAGACGTCCCAATCGAAGAAACCCGCACAGTTTGTTACCACAGCAGGGCAACGGAGCGGCCGTGTGTATCTGAGCCAAATGTACACTACTCACTTCAGACCTGGGAACGCCAAGTGTACGAAGCGTGTGAGAGTGACAAGGACTCGAAATACTACACAACCTGGCGGCGGTTAGAGAGCAAGACTCCCGTGTAAGCTGGTCAGTCAGCTGGATGGCCCAGAGATGCTTCCGAAGGCTTACTGGCAGGAGATGGTGAAGATGCCGAGAATAGCTGTTCCCGCTATTCCAAGGGTCGAAGTACCAGTACAGGCCTTCTGGTTCGATCAAAGGTGAAAAGGGTTTCACAAGGCGACAGCAGTGCAGAGGAGAAGTCCTTCAGCGGGTCACCAGCGATTCCTCGGTCCAGCCTCTTGGTTGCAGGATACTTGGCTCCTATATTCCTTCGTTCGTGAGAACTCAGGAGATCGACATGGTAGTGGTGTTTCCAGCCCCCTCTTATCCACGGTTCCCTTCGCGCCAAAACGGAGGGGACCCAATGGGAGATCTGCTCATCAACACTCACACCATTCGTGGACCAATCACGGACCACGGTGGTCCCAGGCATTCACACCACCCTAGACTCTCTGGCACCCAGGATGTGTATTGGGACCAGACATCCCAGCCCACATCCTGGAGGCACACACAAGACATGTAGAAGCCAGCGAAAGCATCCGTGTTTCGCGGGAAAGTACATGCCCAAATAAGGAAGGCCCCAGGTCGGCTCGACCTGGGGAAGGGGAAGGGGGCAAGACGGTCAGCGGACAGGACAAAGGAGCCTCGTGGTCTGGCCATTTTGGGAGCCAGGCCACCATTTTGGGTTAAGCGCGGAAAACGCGCTTAGAACGCCAAAAGGAGCTCAAAACACAAAAAACGATCGCTGCCACCATTCCCGTCCCTGAATCACTTGCACCGATCAGATACAATCCTAAACGAATATCTAAGGCCTGTAGAAGGCTAGAGACCCAAGAGAGCTGTAACTTAGCTTACAGTGCCCTCTTGTGTCATGTTGCACGAAAGCCGCAACATGATAAAAGAAACTACGGGAAACAGCGTTCCCCGTTACTGACTGTCTTAAGGGCATGTCAGTTTCCCCGTAAGAAAGAAGCGAAAGCCCAGAGGAGTGCGGCAGAAGGCTGCACTTCTCTGGCAAAGTCGAGAACAAGGTGAAAAACAACAGCAAAAAGTTTAGGGGTTGCCACATGGAAGGAAAATTACCTACAATTACGAAATCTTTCCTAACACTCCTGTGAAAAGTTATTGAGGCCAAAGAAGTTGGGTACCTTTTGGGCACAATTTCCATCAACACTCTCATCAACAGTACATACATATGTTATGCCAGACAAAAAGGGGAAAGCAACCTCATGTAGAACACATCTTTGGTTTGCATGCCAATGTTGTGGTGTCTCGGATGATACGGCAGCTGAAAAGCATTCAGTGGTTGGTCTGTACCCTGTAGGAAACATATTTTTTCCACCAAAAAGATCAGCTGTCTTTAGGGAAATATTATCACCAACAGCCTCATTATCAACAGCACGAGTAGTTCCAGCAAAAGCTATACCATATAAAAGGACATTGGTGGAACACAACAGCCTCTGCCTTTCTTCCCAGAGGAAGCAATTCTATCTAGTTTCTACTTCACTGCAGCATTCAAGTAGGGGGAAGCATAATCCCAAGTGTCCAGCATTGCAGGCCATGAAAAGAGACAAATGGATCCTCAGTATTGTAAAGAACAACTATTTTCTTCATTTGTTTCTTCTCCTGTAAATATTCTTCAAAGGCCACAGATAAATCTATGGCAACTTCAGAACCAGGAGGTTGAAATCTTTCTCGAAAGTGTACTACAACACCGTCAGGCAAAATCATTTGTTTTGCCGTATCTATTAGTAGAAAATATTTACTCTGACCAACTGAGGACTTCATGACAGCCAACCATTATAGAAATGAGAAATTCAGAATGGTTTCTTTTTATCTGATTCTTCCAGACTTAGGACAGAGTAAGTGGATGTGCTCCATAACCCTGCACAATCCTTACTTTCATGTTCTGATTGGATTAATGCGCAGCACACTATGGCTGTTTGTGGTGAATGGCCAACACGACCAATACAGAGTCCTTCCGTTCCACCTGAAATGCAGTCTTCTCGAATCTTGAAGTGCATGGCGATGGTGGCAGGCCACCTTAGGAAGTTGGAGAAGATATTTGTTTACACTGACGGTCGAGGGACCAACAGATAACTCAATAGTGCATTGAAATGTTTTGATCCTTTACTTTTACCGCAAAATACATTAAGCTTTATCAGATCCAACAGTTACAGGGTTAAGGCCATCTAACCAATAACCTATTAACAAATTAGGACGTTTACTTTATTTAGGGGTATTGCCTCAATCTGTCACCCTCTCCCTTAATTACTCTTAGTACTCCGTTGGTACGTCAAAGAGTGACTCATATTGTCTGGGAATGTATAGGGTCCGTAACACTTCTTTCTTGAGTCTGTGTCTTTCTGGTTCTGTTTCTTCCTGGCCCAGTGCTTAAAGAGCTATGGTAGGCTTCTCTCCTTCCAGAGCTTTCTCTCTTGTTTCCCCTCCTTAGGTCTTCTCTCTTTGACGGACATTTGCCAGCTCCCTCCTGTCTGTCACTCCTTCTTCTTCTGTTGCACATGATTTCTCTCTAGAAGTGCCTAAAGGTTAAGTGGTTGTATCTAGATAGGATGGCAATCTGGCTCTTTTATGGAAAGCGATGGACTACCTGAGCTGTCAAAAAGGTAAACTGCTAAAAGGAGTACCTTTTCACACATGTACTGCACAACAGACTCTGACAAGCAATGCATCGATTGATGCCTGGGGAAGTCACAAAGACAATCTTACTATTCGGGACCTGGTCGGAAAGGGAAAAGCTGTGCCCTATAAACAGGTAATGTTTGAGAGCAATTCACCTGACTCTGAAGTCCTTACTGCCTTTGCTAACAGGGAACTCCATCCTGGTGCAGATGGACAATATTATGCCAAGCAAATCATCAAGAAAAGTGGTATGAGGTTCAGCACCCTCTTGCTGGAGATTCGGGCAATTTGATATTCACTGCCAGAAAGGAACCTATGTCACAGTAGTTCACCTTCAAAGTGTATTGAATGTATGAGCCAACTTCCTAGTAGGCCCTTATTGGAAAACCAGAACAAAGTTCTTACCAAGAGGCTTTGAGATACTTTTTTTCCAGGTAGGACACTCCAGAAATAATTCTTTTTGCAACACTGGAAAATAGAAAAGGCTCATCTGTATACCCAGAATCGAACATGATGCGAAATTACATTTTAATGAACTTGTCAGTTGCATTTTCATTTACTTTTCATCTGATCATACTTCTTCCCCAAGTGCGGCGGAACCTCAAATAATCTAGCACTACCATGATCCTCATTACCCAGGGCGATATCTGGATCTTTGTGTCATTCGAACATCATCACAGGCCGCTATGCCTACCGGGTCTCCTATCCATGATGAGTCGTAGTGTGTAACTTCACCAGCTATCAACGTTGAACTTTACAGCATGGCTCCTGAATAGATGCAGTATGATCACCTGATTCTGCCAGAAGAAACAGAAGGCGGCAAGGTGACCTTTCCGCTTGAACCTCATATGCCTTTAAGTGAAATAGGTTATGGTGCCTGGATAGAGGATGCGGTCCAACAACATGTCCAGAAGATTGGTACTACCAAATGATACATAGCAGATATTGCCCTTGTTTTCTTACTTTCTGAACTCTTATTCACCTGCAGAGAGAGACATTTACAGACTTGAAGTGAAACAACCATTGTGTTTTATAATGCAAAGACTAAAGAAACTAAAAGTCAAAACAATTATGGGTTAACTATGGGCTATCATAGACAGGCGTTTACAGCTTCTAAGTGTAAAGGAATTTGATTAATTTTATGTATTTCTGTGTGTTACCAAAAAGCTTATAGAGTTCTTGGTAAACCGAAAGCCCAATCCACCAGTGGGAAACCAGCTACTGCTGATCGTCTAAGAAGCATTCCTATTTTGCTGATTTGTAAGGCCACAATATGGAAATTGTACCATAGGTTTGTGGTTAATTATTGCTTGAATTAGGACATTAGAGTTTATACCTAAGGTGACCAAGCATCTTTAAGGAATCTATTTGCATATGAAAACCAGGGAATTTGGTTAGGTCTCTTCCTATATTTATGCTTCTATGGCCGCACATCCTCCCATATGTCAGGCATACGGTTGCTGTCCAAGTCAGCACTTATAAATGATGATGAAGAGTCCATGATTTAAAATGAATAGTTCCTATGTTTTCTCTAATTATTTTTCTCTTAAGTGCAGAAATGGTTTGCTTTTGTGTGCATGTTAGGTCCTAAGTGTGCAACTGACCAACGACGTAAGCCACATTGTAAGCATACATTGTTAACAATCTCTTCCCTCTGATGGGAGTGTAGAAGGGAGTTTGCTCCTGCCCAGCCATTGCAATTCTTTAGTAATCAGTGTAAAAGGTACATCTTATAGTAGTACTTTTTCCAAACTATATTGTCAAAAAGAAAATGCATTATTAGCAGCTCTAAAAGAGCTTATAAACCAATTCAAGACTTCAGGATCTGCTATGGTACCTAGCAACAGTACACATTTGCAGACAAAAATCCTATATCTACAAAAAAAAACATTGTGTGCTATACCAAAGGGGACTTTGTCAGTACAAAAGTCCCTTCATCTGACTCAGTTACTCCTCACAATAAGAGACTTCTCTTGTTGGTACAAAACTCTAGACTCTGGACAGTTATAAAGAGTACATTGTCCCTCGGGTAGCAGATGATGTCCCTAGAAAAATGTGTGGGTGTGGTGCCTATCAGAATGTCCTTAAAGTTTCTGTGTACGTAAATTTTTTACAGATTAATTTGAAAATAATTACAGCTTATAGCAGTGTTTTCGTCACCCAACTCAAATCAATAATGCTAAAATGAGGACCAAGCAAAAGCTAGGTAAATGAACACACACCATGAAGGCATACAGACATGGAATTGGATGGTGTCCCTGCAATTACCTTTATTGAAATGGCGATAGCACCAAGAAACCTTAGACCAATAACGAACTGTAACTTCCTGCTTACAATCATGGACAAAGTAGCCACCGCTCAATTACAGGCACACATTGAGGCCTCCGACGCACTTCACCCACAACAATCTGGGTTCAGACCATCACACAGCACAGAATCAGCTATGCTGGACTTACAGACAAAGATGCTCAGCATCATGGACAAGGGAAAAACAGGACTTCTCATCCTGTTGGATCTCAGCGCCGCCCTTGACCTACTGGATCATAATCTGCTCGAAGTAGCACTAGGCAAAACGGCAAACTGCTCACAAGCGGCAAAGACATGGATAATGTCTTTTCTAAAAAACAGGACCTCTCGAGTCCATTGTGGAGACAAATTCTCCATGGAAAGGGAGCTTCTCTGCAGGGTCCCTCAGGGAGCCAGCATGTCACCACTGCTTTTCAACCTCTACATTAGATATCTATGCTACGTTTTAGATCATGCAGGTGTATTCTTTACCAACTATGCAGACGATACGCAGCTGATATTGGAATTTAGTGGGGACCATGAAACTGACAACGACAGACTCCTCAGAATATACAACATCATAGAACACTGGATGGACTCCAACTGGATGTGCCTGAACAGCAGCAAAACTGAGCTGATGGTCTTTGGATCCACCCAAGCCAGAAACTCACTATCTCACGACTACGCAAACTTTAAAATCGAAGACACAAAAATCAAAGTACTTGAGAAGGTGAAAACCCTGGGTATGATGATGGAAGCATCCCTAGGAGCAGAAGCCCAGACTCAGTACATAAAAAAAACATGCAATTACTACCTGAGACTCCTCAGAGCCATTAGACCCTACCTATCAGAGAATAACTGTGCCACAGTGGCCAGAGCAACTATCCTACCCCGATT
Organism: Ambystoma mexicanum; assembly: GCF_040938575.1. Taxonomy (NCBI): domain Eukaryota; kingdom Metazoa; phylum Chordata; class Amphibia; order Caudata; family Ambystomatidae; genus Ambystoma; species Ambystoma mexicanum. Next base: position 619,784,751 of record NC_090935.1, on the reverse strand, counting down.
AGACTAAGGGAACGCACTAATGGTAGGAGCCAACAAAAAAAGCCTACAGGCGTACCCGATTATCCAAAACAACCCGGTTCGGATAATCAAACGCAAATCTAAATTAGACCACATCAGTAACTCTAGGTTGGAATTACACTGGCTCAAAGTGGAGAGTAGAACCCACTTCAAGGCTCTTACAATAGCCCACAGATGCATCCATGGGAAGGCACCAGGCTACCTAAACTCCAAAATACGACCTTATGTTCCAAGCAGTGCCTTAAGATCCATGGATCAAAACAGGATCGCAGGAATGCCACACAAACGCATGTCTGGCCTGGGAAAATCATTCCCAGTCATTACAGCAGGTATCTAGAACAACTTGCCAGTCCACACAAGGAAAGAATCTAACTACCTACGCTTTCGTAAGCTAGTGAAAACGCACCTCTTCAACTGATATTGCCACCCTTGACCCACTGATCTTGAGATTCTATTAGGAACTGTCCTGTCACATATATGTTTTGTCTTCGTGTCCATGTCTCTGTGCCCCGAAACTCGTGAGTTACCGGCGCATTACAAATAAATAAATAAAAATACCTGATGAAAGATATGTATATTAAAACCTTGTTTCATGACTGGATATCATAACAAAATATCAGCATCTCTTCCTTTGGTATCTATTTCAACACGTTTCAGGTGGATTCATAAGTTGCAGCTTTCAATAGGACCAAAGCAACACACATTCTTACCATAACATGAGTTATGGAGTCGACTGATTAGCATTCGGTTTACATGTGGGGCTTTTAACATTTAGGTTTTTATGTTCGGAAAAACTACTAAAGTTACTGACTTTGTAGGCATCGAAACACATAATTAACTATATCAGTAAGAGAATCATGCACTTATTTCACGGGCTGCCCTTTATCATTTGTGGTGCAGCCAGTGTCCATCATTAGTTAGAATCCTCCTTTATAACTATGAAGAATGGAGAAACACAAGGAGATAAAAAGAGAAAAAAGAAGCGCAATTTATGAGGGTTAATTTCAGATGTTAAGGAAAGGATCAAACAGAAGCATTCGATTCTTCCCTTAATTTATGCAGCTAACTCCTAACGGGAGACTCTAGTTTTTCCCTTGGTTTTCACCAGTCTACAAGGCATTCCAACTAACGTTGGACCCAGTCTGCCCCACAAAACAAATGACCTAGGACAGTCTGCAATCTAAATGCATGATTCTCTTCGTAGTAAATATCGACTTATTTGTTAAGTGTATCCTAATAGCAGATTGAATTAATGTGATTGTTTTTCAGAACACACAAGCCTAAATATTAAATAGCCACATGAAAATAGAATGCCATCTAGATTGTTTCATGCAACTAACTAACCTATGTTAGGGAAATAATCTATGCTCTGTTGGTTCTGACGAAAGCTGTAAATTATTAATCCAGCTGAAACCAGTTGACAGATAAAGGAGTCCGAATATTTATATTTGTTAATGATATCCACTCCTGAAATAGGGTTTTCACATAAATATTTTAGGATGTAGTAATTGTTGGGACACAACCGTATTCCATGTGTACATACCTTTGGGATTTGTGCATTTTCGTTAGCTTTATTTTGGCACGACTGACTTCATTGAGTTGATACAAACATTGCTGTATTTTGTAATTATTTACCAACTAATTTCCAACATCTTAGTTTCAGACTTCCTGTTACTTTTTGTTAGAGAGTGCATCAGGTCACTTTGCTAGGGACATAGTCTCCTACACGAGGGACAAGTGCATTATTTTTACACTGTCTAGGGTGTTGTACTAATCAGGTAATAGTCTGTTAGTTGTGGTGATTCATTTGTCTAGTGACATATACTGCTGCAGGCAATACAGAACATGTTTTTGGCACTGGGAAAATACACTCTTATGTGTTCAGAACACATATCCCTTTTCCTAACTCTTGTGGCTGGCAAACGATGTAGACATGACACTTCTTTGCCATTTGGCATAATTGTAATCTAAAGAGTGTGACAGAAAGCATGCAAATATGAGCTTATGTGCCACTAAAATGAAGTAATTCAGCAGCTAGGAGAACATGCCTCTCATAATGTGGCACACGAATAATTTCTTCAGAATTACTATTGTTATTATTGTTAGGGTATTTATTGAGTGCAATCCTAGCTTCGGGAAACAACGGAGCACTTTACAATCATAAAGGGAAGAACAGCGTGAAGGAAGCGAGAAACAGGGAGCGGGGAGCTAGCAACAGGGCTGGCGGAGGGCGGTCAATTTGGCTGCAAATGATCTACAAACAACCAAGGGAGGAAACAGTGGGGAGCAGATCGGAATTGTTGCTCCACATAGTATGAGAATCGAATTCCTATGCCTCTCCTTACCATCAACGTTACATTGCTCTGAGACAAGAGTAATGATAACTCTTACTAGTAGCCAGCCCTACAGATAACTGGTATACCAGCTACTTTTACTCAAACTCACTTTTTTACTGAAAACAGGCAAATACGCTCAGTAAGAAAAAATATCTTGTAAAAATACCACTCCCCTAAGAATGGGAAAACATGGGCACACAGCAGCCCACCCTCTGCTTCCCACATGAAGTTTCACTGATAACATTGGATCAGTGCAGAGCATTTAGACATGAGAAGCTGTAATATTTCTGCCTGAGCTATTGAGGACCTTTAAGGGGTAAAAGCATTTTACTAAGCATGAATGACTATGTGGCAGGAAGTCTGGATTAGAAAAATATTTCGAAGGGATTGTGTCCTCCGACGTATTCCTTATCTTAGATAGAAATCCTTCAGCTTTGCTGGCCTCGGAAAATTTTTTCGCCAGAGGGCGCTGCGCGTCGATGATCGCCGAGTCGATGACCCTCGACGGCCTCCGTGCCGACGTCGACGTCATCCTGCCTATAAAGGCCGCGCGCTGCGTCCGTTGCTTAGTTCCGTTTTTCCGCGCTTCGTGGTGCCTCGGAACACCGTTGCTCAGTTCTCGTCAAGATAACGTATATAATATTTAACCTCGATATCGATGGCATCCTCCTCCGACCCGACGACCCCTCGGTCCGGTTTCAAAAAGTGCCGAGACTGCGGGAAGAAAATGTCGTTGACGGACCCTCACAGGGTCTGTTTGTGGTGTCTGGGAATCACGCACCAGAGTTCGGAGTGTGAGGAATGCCTTTCCATGACGGCGAAAGCCTTGAAGGAGCGTAGGGGGAAGCTCGAGAGAGGTAGGTCAACTTTAACTTCCTCGAAAGCTTCTTCGGTAGAGTCGAGACGTTCGTCTCCTCACCATAAAAAACACTCTCGATCTAGATCACGAAGTGGCTCCCACCACTCGTCGACATCGAGACACTCGAAGAAGAGACGTAGGAGATCCCCTTCGTCATCTTCGTCGAGTTCTCCTGAGAGAGTTCATTTCCCCACAAAACGCAGCTCGCAAGCTGAGTGGGAGGAATTCAGGAAAAAGATGCTAAGCGTCTTCGAGAACGCGGCCTCGTCCCCCTCGAAGACAGCTGAGGGTGATACCCCGGGTAAAAAACCCAAAAAATCTAAACGCCGCGAGTCGCAGTACCCGGCGGAAAAGTCAACCCGAAAGCGCCTCGAGCCATCGGGAGATAAAGCATCATCGACGCCATCGTCGAAAACTCCTTCGAAACAGAGGTCGGCGCCATCGACGCCGTTGTCGAAGGATTCATCGGCGCATCAGTCGATCGAGTCGACGCCGACGTCGACGCCGATATCGACGCCGGTGAAGGAAAGAACCACGGCTACTCCACAGCCAACGGTTAGACAAAAGACCTCCGACTCGACGCCGAGAACGTCGACGTCGTTCTCGAGCAGGACTCCGATCCTTTCGAGTTCCTCGAGGCCTAGTACACATTTCTCGACGCTTTTCACGGCGCCTTCGAGTACTTTCACGTCGGTGTCGACGACATCGACGTTTTCAAGGCCTGTGATGATGGCTCCTTCTGCATTGGAAATGGGGTTTATACCATTCCAAAAACCAAAGTATCCCCCTTTAACCTCGATTTTTGAGGAAAGGGAGGATTCAGACCAAGATATTGATTTACAGAGGACCACATCACCAGAGCCAGAGACTTTCGCCTCTGAGGATAGAAGATTAAAAAATCTTCAGGATGCACTTCAGGAAGCTAGTGGCTTGGACACTTCTCCTGAAGCAGAATTTATCAAACCAGACCCAGGAGAACATGCGGAGACTCCATATAGAGCTCTGATGTCTAGAATCATAGAATTTATGGGTTGGTCTGCACCTTCTCCTGCCTTTCAGCAGGATGATCTCACTGACATACTGGACAAGGGCCCACAGGAGGATCCTGTGGTTCCATTTCACTCTGCTCTACAGAGAAGGATTTTGACAAACTGGGAAACGCCGGAAATTATCCCGGCAGTAAATAAAAAACTGTCAACAAAATACAGGGTGGCTAGTTCTGACCCTGAATATTTGTCAAAACACCCTACTCCTGAGAGCTTAGTTGTACAGGCTGCAACCTCATCAGGCAGCACATCTGCATACCCCACTGCTCCGCAGGATAGGGATGACAAAAAGTATGATGCCATGGCTAAGAAGGTTTTTTCTGCCTGTAGCATGGCGTTAAAGTCTATTAACGCGACCTGTACGCTCGCTAGGTTCAGCCACACCCTTTGGGAGTGCGCTTCATCAGCGGCTGACTGCCTCCAAGAAGGAGAGGAAAGGGACGCATTTTTAAACATCATCAGGGATGGTAAAGATGCGATGTGCGAGACCCTACAAACTGGCCTAGATTCTGCTGACAGTATCAGCAGGGCCATGGCGGCAAGTACCACAATCCGCAGGCATGCGTGGTTGAGGAAGTCTGGTTTTGCCTCTGACGTGCAGACCAGGCTTTTGAATATGCCCTTTGACGGTTCTACCCTCTTTGGAAAGAAGGCGGATGACAGTTTGGAAAAACTGCAAACGTCCAAGGCAGCAGCCAAGTCATTGGGAGCTGCTATCCGTCAGAATACCTTTCGTCCTTCGGGATCATCGTGGAGAGGACGGTCCTTTCGTTACTATTCCTCATATGGAAAGGGCAGAGGACGACCGGCTCAAAGAGGCCAAGGAAGATTTACCCGTGGTGGACGGGGTAGGGGAAAGAAAGCCGCACCCGCAGGAGCAGGAGCCACTTTACCTTCGGCAACTGCATCAGCCGCTTCAAAACCACTCTGAGGTCTCCCCTCACAGAACACCAGTAGGGGGCAGGTTAACTCACCATCTGACGGAATGGCAGGCTATTACGTCAGATGCTTGGGCTCTGGAGACAGTGGCCCAAGGTTACTGCCTGCCCTTCCTACATATCCCTCAGAGTCATCCACCGGGGAACAACCCTTTGAAGCTTCCAGATCCGCTCCTCTTGCAGGAGGTTTTAGACCTGCTAGAGAAAGGTGCCATAGAACTGGTACCTGTAGCGGAAAGGAACAAGGGTTGGTACTCCCCCTACTTCATAATACCGAAGAAGGACGGAGGACTGAGACCCATCTTAGACTTACGGGAATTGAACAAATTCCTCCGAAAGGACAAGTTCAAGATGGTGACTCTCTCTCAGATCCTTCAGGCCCTCCAGCTTCAGGACTGGTTGGTATCTCTAGACCTCCAGGACGCTTATTTCCATGTGCCGATCCATCCCAGGCACAGGAGATACCTGAGGTTCGCAATTGGCAGCTCTCATTATCAATTTCGAGTTCTGCCATTTGGGCTAACCTCCGCCCCGAGGGTCTTTACCAAGCTAATGTCGGTTGTGGCTGCAAGTCTAAGGAGGGAAGGGATTCATGTCTACCCTTACCTAGACGATTGGTTGATCAGAGCTGTATCTTCGGAACAGGCTCAGAGACAACTAGATTATGTTTGCCACTTCCTTCACAAGCTGGGCTTCTCCCTCAATTTAAAGAAGTCACAGATGATACCATCACAGAGACTCCAATTCATTGGAGCAGTCCTGGATACTTCCCTGGGAAGAGCCTTGCCACCAGAGGTGAGGGCTCGAGATATTCTGCAGATGGTCATCAGATTTCAGAATGCCCAATATCTCCCAGCCTACGACTTTCTGAGGTTGCTAGGCCTCATGGCATCCTGCATATTCCTCGTGCCGGAGGCTCGCCTGAGAATGAGATCCCTCCAGTGGGCACTGAGAACTCAGTGGTCACAGTTCTCAGGAAGGATGACAGATCTCCTTCAGATCCCGGTCAAAGTAGCCCGAGACCTTCAGTGGTGGGCCTGTCGGGAGAACATCCTGAAAGGAGAAATGTTTTGGCAACCATGGCCGGAGATAACAGTAGTCACGGATGCCTCACTCACGGGGTGGGGAGCTCACGCCAACGACTTGACCATCAGCGGTCGTTGGTCTCCATCGGAGTCCAGACTACATATCAACCTGTTGGAGCTGAGAGCCATCAGACTAGCGCTGAAGGCTTTTCTGCCGTCTGTACGGGGAAGAAACGTCCTAATAATGACGGACAATACAGTGGCCATGCACTACCTCAACAAAAGAGGAGGCGTAGGCTCACTACCACTGTGCAGAGAGGCGATGCAGCTCTGGTTTTGGGCAATTCAGGAAGGAATCTCTCTATCGGCAATTCACCTAGCCGGAGAGAAGAACTTGACAGCGGACGCTCTGAGCAGGCAGAGCACAGTCTCTCACGAGTGGGAGATAGCTCAGGAAGTCCTTCAAGAGATCTTCGCCCTTTGGGGAACCCCTCAAGTGGATCTGTTCGCCACCAGTATCAACAGGAAGTGCGACAGATTTTGCTCAAGGGAATTTCCCCCGAGAGGAGCTCTAGGAGATGCGTTCGTAGTGGACTGGGAGTTCCCACTTCTGTACGCGTTCCCTCCGGTCCCTGTCATTCCTCAAATGATCAGGAGGTTGAGAAGGTTTCGGAAGACCATGATCCTAATTGCCCCGGATTGGGCCAGGAGAACGTGGTACCCGGACCTTCTAGACATGTCCATCTGCCCTCCAATTCGACTGCCATACAGAGAGGATCTTCTCTCGCAGAAGGAAGGTCAGGTTCTCCATCCAGCCATCAAGACCCTCAACCTTCACGCTTGGTGTCTGAAAGGTTGAGGTACAAGGATTGGGACCTTCCGGATGATGTTATGGAGGTGTTGCTTTCGGCCAGAAGGCCGGCAACTAAAACTCTATACCGCTGCCGTTGGAACAAATTTTGCAGCTGGTGCAGAGAAAAGAATATTGAACCCTTTTCTTGTGGTACACCTATGGTGTTGTCATTCTTACTTTACCTGGCTAATTCAGGCCTACAGGTTGGCACAATTAAGGGCTATCTCGCAGCGCTATCAATCTTTAAGCGCACTGCAGAGGAGCCTTCATACTTCAAAATTCCATTGGTAATACAATACCTAAAAGGATTAACTAATGTTTATCCCCCGAAACCTTTTCAAGTTCCCTTATGGGATTTAAACCTAATTTTAAACTTCCTAAAGGATGCCCCTTTTGAACCACTACACTCTTGTTCATTGAAGCTTCTCACCCTCAAAACTGTTTTGCTAATAGCATTGACATCTGCTAGAAGGGTTAGCGAGTTGCAAGCCTTATCGTGTAAACCTCCACATACAATCTTTTACAAGGACAAAGTTGTTCTTCAGGTGAAGCCTAACTTCCTCCCGAAGGTAGTCTCGGAGTTTCACATCACTCAGAAGATTATATTACCTTCTTTCTACCCTCCTCCTCATCCGGGGAAGGAGGAAGAGAGACTGCACAGGCTGGACCCTAAGCGAGCCTTGAGCTTTTATATCAGCAGATTGGCTAAGATCAGACAAGCAGACCAACTCTTTGTAGGTTATGCAGGACATAAGTTGGGCCTTCCAATAACAAAACAAACCATCTCCAGATGGATTATTTTAGCCATTCTGGAGTGCTACAAATTGGCAGGAAAGGAGCCTCCTCAAAATCTAAGGGCTCATTCTACCAGGGGTATCGCAACATCCTCAGCCCTTCAAAGAGGGGTGCCAATTCGAGATATATGTGCGGCTGCCACATGGTCGTCCGCACATACATTTACCAAATTCTATAGCCTGGATTCCTCCTCTAGTCAAGAAACTAGATTCGGCAAGGCTGTGTTACACTCTGTCCATTCTGGAAGGGTAACATAACTTTTATTACTCCCGCCTCCAGTCACAATACCACTGCTATGGGAGTCTATCTAAGATAAGGAATACGTCGGAGGACACAATCCCTTCGAAGAACTAGTTACTCTTACCTTGTAACGTTCTTTCGATGGGATGTTCCTCCGACGTATTCCTTATCGACCCTCCCATCCATCCCCGCAGTATGACTTCCTGTGGGTTTACAGCCTATGCTCCTTCAAGTTGATTAGTCTAATCCAAAAACATTACTGGGGACTACAAAACGGAACTGAGCAACGGACGCAGCGCGCGGCCTTTATAGGCAGGATGATGTCGACGTCGGCACGGAGGCCGTCGAGGGTCATCGACTCGGCGATCATCGACGCGCAGCGCCCTCTGGCGAAAAAATTTTCCGAGGCCAGCAAAGCTGAAGGATTTCTATCTAAGATAAGGAATACGTCGGAGGAACATCCCATCGAAAGAACGTTACAAGGTAAGAGTAACTAGTTCATCTGTTCTAGAGTTAAAGTATATTTCTCCAGTATCTGTATCTTTCATAAATTCACATGCTTCTCAGACTTAAAATTAATTATTTGCATGCACTTTTCCATAGGAAAAAGCTACACAGATAGTCCCATAGGCCTGTGAATCCATTCACTTGTGCAGTCCCTCCACCTCACTTTGGTCCTTTCGGACCCTGACCAATGAGGTGGCAGGGCTTAAGCTCCACCCAAGGCAGCCATCTTCAGATTTTGAGCCGTAGTCTTTCTAAAAGTTAAATCCTCAGACGGTCTCTGAGCTAATTTCGAATTTGTGATTCATATAGTGTTCTACTGGGGTTTAGTTTAACACCTCAAAGTGTTCCTGGGCTGGGAAAACCTTTTCTTCAGCTCCAAATCGTCGAGTTTGCTGTGTCCTTAAGGGTCCTCATGGCAGATTCAGCCATGCAGACTCCGAAGAAGAAGACTTCTCTCTTCAGGGAATGCAGTAAGTGTGGGAAGAAGGTGATTTTCATCAGGGATCCTCACAAGTACTGCATTTACTGCCTACATCCACATGCTATTCAGGCTTGTAAGATTTGCCAGACTTTTTCCAAGAAGACCCTGGAGGACAGGCATAGAAGACTCCTGCTACACTTAGAAAGCAGACATATGTATTTTGGTGAAGAATCCTGTAAAACACTGCCTTGAACTTCTCAAAGGCATACTGAGAAGAAAGCTCCTAAGAGGAGATCTTCTTTCGTAGAGAGCAGATTCACCACCTTCAAAATCGAAAAAGAGGTATGACAGGGGTGCCTCCACATCTGAGAAGGTTTCCAAGGACCATCACAGGGATGACAAGCTCAATAAAGGTAAAGAATCAATTTCTTAGCCTTTGTCAACAGAATGATCGTCTCCAGGGGCATGGTCCACGAGACCAGGTTATCCGATGTCTACGAGCGAGCAAATACATCCTAAGGCTCCCGGCCTGTCGACGCCCATTGCATACACAGAGAGATACCCATTGACGAAAAAATCAGTGTCGTCGACGGCAAGACGCCACGTCGAAGGACTTGTCGACGACGAAGCAAAGTTCACCAGAACAACACTTGTCGACGAAGGGACACATCGGCCACAAAAAAGTATAAGGACATTCTGTCAACGAAAATGTTACCGTCCACGGCCCCTGTTGGGTCAGTGTCAACAGAGATTGCCGACGAGCCACCGGTCCAGCACGCAGTAGCTGAAAGCGAGCCGTTGAGCGGGAAACAATTACTCCTGCTATGCAGAGCATAGAAACCGCTGCACAGCTGTCTTCAATCACTGAGATAGCTGAAATACCGGACCTCATCCTGCAGGAGGAGTACTCGGATATAGAGGAGGAGTTACAGCCACCACTGCCTAAGGAACAGAGCCCTCACTAGCAGCCCGCTATAGAGGACACGTTGGACCCTTTTGATCCAGCCTTGATGCAGAGGATCATTGACGAATTTCAAAGGAGACAGAGGGCTAGGTTGAAAACACCATTGCCGAGACAAGAGGCGCCTACAAATCGGAGGAGCACGTCTCCCACAGCACATCGTACCTTCCGTAGCAGTTCGCCTTCAGTGCATTTTCCTCATAGGGCACCCTCAGTCTTAGCCATCACATACAGTGCTCATACCACAGCGCATCACCCAGGCGCACTTCGCCACCAGCTGCACCGCAGAAACAGGGACGTTCTCCATTTCCGCTGAGGGCCTCACCACCTGGAATTCGGGACCACAGAGCTCTTTCCACTGTTAAAGTTTCTGAGTGGCATGAAGACCTGGATGAGCCTGATGACAGGGAGCATTCAGGGATTTCTCTGACCAAGACACACAGGACCGAAACCGAGGAGGGTGAACTCCCCAGAGACAAAATTGGTACTCTATGAACATAGAGCTAAGCGAAGGCTCACAGTGACCACCATACCCATTCTGGGCAGAATTTGGGAAGCAGGTGAGAAGATTTTAGCGACACCACTCTCCACCCTGCTCTGGTTGCACAACCGGAAAAGAAATGTAAAGCCCCAGAGTCTGTGCCCTTGTGCTTGAGAGGACACCAAAAACCTGACTCAGTTATCACAGTGGCAGCTAGAAAGAAGCTTCAGAACCCAGCTTTGCCACTTACAGCCCCACTGGACAAGAAAGAGCGGAAGCCCGAAGCCATGGGATGAAAGGTTATCTTTGGCTGTGTCATTGGCAGTCAAAGCAGGCAATGCGATGGTGATGACAGCCAGATTTGATAGAGAGCTCTGGCTCAGAATGTCCAGGCTAGCCAAACACCTGCCGGCGGAGTATCAGGAGTACGCCAAAGCCAGCGTAACTGACAGTGAAGCCGCTTCGGCCCATATGATTGATGCCACAGTGGACATAGCCCAGTGCGGGTTCTGGCAGATGGGCTGCGGCATAGTTCTGCGACGAGAAGCTTGGATGAAGGCCACACATTTTAGGCTCGATGTTCAGGCACAGATATTGGACATGCCATTCGATGGCCAGGAGTTGTATACAATATTCGGGAAGTCCTTTCAAGTGTAGGGCTTGTCTTCCGGCTCGATGCAAACAAATCTCTTCCAGATACTAGTCACAGAGAGGCAGAAGGGTTCAGGACAAAACAGGCCCAGACCAAGAAGAATTGACTTGAGTGCACTGCGTCTCCCGCATTGCACCCCGGAGAGAGGCTTGATAAGTCAACACCTACAATGTTGGCATCTCATCACATCAGACAAGTGGGTGTTGCAGGGGGTGCACAAGGGACATTGAGTTCCTACATCAACCTCTGTGTCGTCCTCCGCAGCCATGTAGCGTCCACCTCCTACAGCAGCTAAAATCAGAATTAGACAAACTTCTACTAATGGCAGCCATTGAGCGGGTCACACTCCTGCAACAAGGAAACAGGTTTTATTCTTATTTTCTCTGATCAGGAAGAAAAATTGACAGTGATGCCCAATTTTAGATATAAGAGCACTAAGCAAGTTCAAACGGCGCGTTATGTTCAAAATGACATCACTGCAGATGGTCCTTCTGTGGCTAAACAAGGGAGAGTTACTTGCCACCTTAGAACTGGAGGGTGCTTATTTTGATATCCTGATCCACCCAGCACACAGGCAGTACCCTGATTCTCTGTAGGAATAGACCATTTCCAATTTGAGGTACTTCCCTTCGGGCTCAAATCAGCTCCGAGAGTCTTTACAAAATGTCTGGTGCCGATAGCTGCCCATCTCAGGAGGTCAGGAGTAGAAGTCTCCCCATACTTGGATGACTGGCTCATAAAGGGTCATTCTCCAAGAGCAGCGCCAAGGTCATTGGCGCAGACAACAACATTGCTGCAAGACCTAGGCTTCACCACCAGCAGGTACAAATCATCACCTGTACCAGCGTAGACCTCTGTCTTTCTGAGGGCATATCTAGACGCACACATCCCAAGGGTACAGCCATCATCAGAGAGAATAACGGCAACACTGGATTTAGTTGCCTAATTTCTAGAAAATGCAACGTCCACGGTACGTCGATACAAATCCCTCTTGGGCATGATGTTCTCTTGTATCTACCTCATTCCAAATAGCAGGTTGCTGATGAGACCCATCCAGAACGAACTGGACCATCAATGGGCCCAAGTCAACGGCTCATGGGAAGACATAGTGCTTCAAGAAAAGGATAGATGAAATAGAAATAGAAATGAAAGAATTTAAAATCAACAACACTCAAGAACGTATACAAAGAATGAAAAAAGACCTAGCCCGATTCACACATGAAAGAGCCTTCCCATGTGTGAAAAAAGATTACCAAAATAAAACCCTCCATCAAACTGGCCCAAACAAAACCACCAGACGGGTTAGGTTCAGAAATACATCATATAGTACCAGTAATGACAGCAGTGATCAGGATGATGTGGGTGAAAGTACCTCTACAACAACCAACAAATCTGCCACAAGAGGCAGAGGTCAACAAAACAAACGACAGGGGAAGGGTGGACGCAGAGGAAATTCACGGCCTTTTTTATATCAGGGCCAAAACAGAAGCAACTAGGACGATGGGACAAGACCGACCAGAAGCAGCAATCGCTTCTAGTCAACCTCTCAGACTACAACCCTACTGATATAGAAGAACAAGTCCTCAATAAAGGATTAGGGTTTGTTACCACTAAAGAGCATGATCCTTTTGAATTTCGTATTGACTTCAAAAAAATTAATGAGGAAGATCCACCTGAAAGAATTTTTCGAGAAAGAAACTGAAGAACCATTTGAAAGATCCCCCAATTGCACTGGCTTACGCAATCCGTCCACCTTTTGCCCTCCCAGCTATAGTTACTCACCCAAATCTCAGGTATTCGACAGAAAAGTGTTGGCGGATGTTATGAAATTGGAAAGCACCCAACGTAACCCTTCCAAAATTTTTCATAAATTGAGAAAGTGGCCATTAAATCTTTGGCCTCCAAACCCAACTACCTTTATCAAAAAGGCTGACAATGGCGGGGGTACAGTCATTCTGAATCGTGAAGATTATATCAATGAATGTGAAAGCCAACTTCGCAACAATCATCACTATACCCGTCTACAAGAAGATCCCACTAAGGAATTAAAACATCTTATCGCCATCAAAGTTTCCAAAGCTGAAGATAGTGGCTGGATCTCAAAACAAGAAGCGGATTACCTCATCAATAGCAAACCAGCCACCCCCATGTTCTACTGTCTCCCTAAAATACATAAGACTTGTAAAACCACCACGGAGACCGATAGTGGCAGGTATCAACTCTGTGCTCGAGCCTTTATACAAATTCACTGACCACTATCTTAAAAGATATGTCAAAGGTATGAAATTGTACCTTAAATATTCTACAGATGCGATCAATCAGTTTGAAGATCTTGAATGTAACCCTAATACGTCTCTACTATTGGGTTTAGACATCGTGGCACTCTACACTAATGTTCCGCAACAGGCTACGATCGATTCGGTGGAAGAAATCTTATTGAACAGACAGGATGAAGACCCAGTACCAACATCATTCATAATGTGGTGCGTCGAGGTGGCACTGAAAAATAACTACTTTGAATTCAATGGAACTTTCTATCAACAGGTTGAAGGTACTGCCATGGGTGCTACCATGGCCCTGAGTCTGGCGAATCTTTACTTCGGGTCGTTTGAAAAAACTCACATCAACATTGAAAACAACCCTTACATACATAATATCTTAAAATGGACGTGGTATATAGATGGCATCCTGGTAATGTGGGAAGGATCCATGGACACTACCAAAGAGTTTTATACGTGGGTCAATACTCTTAACCCCCACCTTCAAATCACTTTGACCCTCAGCAAAACCACCAATTATCTTGATCTGACCATTTTCCATCAAAATGGCACTCTGAAGGTCAAACCTTACCATAAACCCACCGACAAAAACTCCCTATTGGACTACTCTAGCCATCATGTCAAACATCTACGGGATAACCTCCCGTTCGGACAGGTTTTACAATTAAAAAGGAACAGTTCAGAAAACTTATCCTATGAAGCAGAAGCTCAAATACTAACTAAAAAACTAAGACAAAGAGGATATCCTAAAGAAATGGTTAAGAAGGCCGCCAAACGTGCCTTCAATAATAATAGGGAAGCATTACTTGAAACCAGACCAGAGAAAACGGTGGATGACAGATTAGTATGTGTGAATACTTTCACCAACCAAAGTCTGAGGATTCAAAACATCATCAACAAACATTGGAAAACCTTCAACACCGGAAACAACCTGATTCCTGCACCAATCTTTGCTTACAAAAAAAGTATGTCAATAGGCAATAGGGTTAGTAGCAGCAAGTTAAGATCGACAAATGTACCAACGCAAAGCATTACCACCATGTGGGGAATGGAACCTATCACCGGTCACTACCCATGTGGAAGCTGTGGAGTATGTAAACTCACTAAGAAGAGCAAAGAAATTGACTTCGGCACCAATAGACTCTGTCAACAGAAGAGCATGTCCAACTGAATACTGATCATGTGATCTACTTGATTAGATGTCCCTGCGGCCTGCCATATGTGGGTAAGACCAATAGAAAAGTAAAAACGCGGATAATTGAACATCAGAGCTGCATGAGAAACAAGACAGAGAAAGCACCAATGGTTAAACATTTTACCTCAATGAACCATGGCCATGAAGATTTTACGTGGACGGTCCTTCAGGGCCTGAAGGGAGGTAATGCATCTACACAGGAAAATATATTGCTTAAAAAGGTGCAAGAAATGATATACCTGATGAAAAGTGACATCAGTGGACTCAACAAATCAATTGAGTAACATAAAATCAAAGGTTGATGGAGCCCTAGTTATTCCAAGGTACCTCTATTTTGTTTTCTCACTGAGAATGGACCTACTTCAACTCTGGTTTATATTTCTGATGAATTATACTTCAGACGTAATTAGCCCTCTAATAGCAGCCGTTGGAATTACCCCAACTCAGGATGTGTTGACTTCATTTTGCTAGCCTGGTGCCATGACCTTTAAGATCACTAATTGTATCCATCTTAACCATAAAGGATGTCCTGATCACTCCTTACGCGGTTGAATTAGCAGGCTAAGTAACTGATTCCTTCATAACAGACTCCTCTCTAACATGGCACTCTTCATCCACCACAAGCAATCGCAATCAACAAAGGACAAAGATTCCACGTTGTCTAGGCAACCAGGCCACTGGTGTCTAGAGGTATACAGACTGCCAACGCGTCTCGAACTGTTTGAGCGCTGACACACGAAAGGATTTACGAGCGGATGATAGTATCTGCACTGCCTTAGTCCATCCCTCCATTTATGAAGAAGACATGATACTGAAGCTAATCACACATATGCACTTTTTGCAAGCCCTGGTCAGTGACTACATTAGAGCTCCCCTCTATGCTACTCTTACAGCTCTGATACCGCTACACCCGCAGAAGCAGACTACAGCACCACTACGCTGCTACGGGGCTGCTGAAATATCTCTGATTAATCCAGTCTCACTGCACCGAGTCTAAGGGAATGGCACCATTTATACACCGGTTTCTCTATAGCATACTTTTGCTAATTGGCTCATAACTCGTAGTACAGATGAATAGTAGCCTTATGCTTATGGCCCTCTCTTCATTACCTTTATACGCTCCTTGATTCATCCGGTACCTAGTACCTGAAGCAAACTGGACGACCTGATTGCGGGAATTTAGCATTTATTTGTTTATCCGTAATCTAGTTTTCACCTACGCAGGTGGCGCTCTTCACACCTATCACCTTAAGAGACTCTGCTTTGAATTGAAATCCCTTCAGTACACTGAATAAAGACACACAGGTGGATGATCCTCCTGTACTTATTGACATTCCTCGTATAATGATTTCACCGCTATGAGTCGGTAGAGTGCAGTAGCACTACACATGCGACTGAAAAGCTATTTCTGCGCGTTTCTTGCAGCTGGCAACTAAGGACTACTAATAAGCCCTTCAACAACTGAGTAGAGAAGTTGTTCGCCCCACAAGAACCTACTAAGGTAATTTAACCTATGGTTTGAGGTTCAAAGTTCATTTATATAACTGTTTTAGATAATTTAAGCTATTACAGCTTACTCTATTTTCTTTTAACCCGACAGGTTATGCTTGTTTTAACTTCTATCCCAGACAGAATTTTTGAATCGGAATTTCTGAATAGGAATTTGATTTGGACTGACTCTCCTGAAGAATGTTCAGTAATTAACTCTTTAATAACAGAAACATGTTGAGACCCTAAACCTCTGAATTAAAACAGAGGCTCAAACTAACTGTATATGCCAATCAAGTGACCATTGTATGCTTTGATATTATGTTCTGCATTACTCACTTTGTTCTCACACATTAGCCACTAATTGGTCTTGTTGTATTCCTATAGATTTTCTTTTACTTTGATATTAGCGCTTAGGTGCAATTAAGCGTACCGTGATTTTTTTACCATCCTAATATTTGTTTGAACCTAATAAAATGGTATTTTGTGTGCAGGATTGGTGCATTTTGCTACCTTAGAAAGAATAACATGTCACACTAGCTCTATCTCAATTATATTAAAAGACATAGGGCCTCATTAGGACCCTGGCGGTGACGGTATGAACGGTGCCGGTAAGGAACTGGCACTGTTCATACCGTCCCGCCGCATTTACATGTTCTGCTTGCGGGTTCCTGACAGCCCGCCAGGTCTCACCTGGCGGGCTGTGAGGCACCCGCGAGCAGAACTCATGATTGCACCAGCACCGTTATTGCCGGTGCAACCATGCTTGCCACCCCCATTCTGCCCTATGGGGCAAAATGGGGATCGGGAGCCCAGCATTACCGCCACCCGCGAATGGCCAATTACCGGCCCATTCAACTCGTAATGGGCCAGTTATTGCCCAATCGCGGGTGGCGGGGCTGGTAGCGAGCGGGGCTGGTAGCGAGCATGGCGGTTGCCATGCCTGCCATACAGGCACGGCTACCGCCATGATCGTAATGAGGCCCATAGTGCGCCTCATGCCAACCATACCACCTCATGCCAAGAAGTGCTGCTGATTCGCCTCCATGTACCCACAAACTCTCTTTCTTGGGGACGCATTCTCCCTGGATTGGACGAGGAAGTTCCTGTACAGTTTTCCCAACACCGCCGATAGCGCGCGTTCTAAGGTGGATGAAAGAACAACCATGCAGGATGATCCTGGTAGCCCCAGCGTGGGCTCGACAGGCTTGGTACACATCACTTCTGTAGATGTCCGAGGAGACCCACATCCGTCTCCGGCCACATCTTCATCTACTAACTCAGCACAACGGCAAACTACTCCACCACGACCCAGTCAGTCTTTCTCTTAGGGGCTAAACTCTGAGTGCTGGGACATTATCAAGGCGGCTTTAGCAGAGTCCACGCGGGCCACCTATGCCAAGAAGTGCACATTTTTAAGGTATGGTGCGCGAAATCGCACATGAATGCGCTCAAGGTATCAGTGGAGCAAATCGTGTCCTACCTTCTTCTCGCAAAGATAGCCTAACCCAATCCTCTATCAAGGTACACCTCTCTGCCATTTCTGCATACACCACGAGACCACACCAAACATCTTTTGTCGCCAAAACAGCAGTTAAAGTCTTCCTGAAGGGGCTTTAGCACACTTTCCCCAAGGAGCAAAAACCTGTGCCATCCTGGATTCTCAATACAGTTTTGACAGCATTGATGGGGTTGTCCTTCGAACCCATACATAAGTGTGACTTGCGCTTCCTCTCCTGGAAAGTGGTCTTCTTGGTCGCTATTACTTCAGCCAGGCGAATTGGAGAGCTACAGGTGCTCTTGGTCGACCCACCTTTCACAGTCTTCCAGAAAGATCGGGTCATTCTTAGGCCGCATTCCAAGTTTATTCCTAACATTATCTTGTTGATGGCATTGTCTGAGCAGATAGTGCTGCCTACCTTTTGTAGCAACCATTAAACCGCAGCTGAACGGACACTACATTCCTTGGACGTTTCAAGAACTTTTAAATAATACATACAGAGAACAAGGTACATTCGATCTTTGACAAGGCTCTTTGTGGCTTTTTCAGGCCGCAGCAAAGGGCAGTCTATCTCTAAACAAAGCCTTTCTCGCTGGGTAACAAACTGTATCACCCACTCTCACCAGTCGAAAGGCAATCCACTCTCCACTCCGCCAACAGGACATTTCACCAGAGGAAGAGCAGTGTCTGCAGCATTCCAGGCAGGAGTGTCCTTAATATAACATATGTAGAGCAGCCACCTGGAGCACCCTCCATACGTTTGCCAAGCATTACTGCTTGGCGGCAGATACCAGAAAGTCGTCAGCAGTCAGACAGGCGGTCCTTAAGCACTTGTTTGTGTAAAGTAGGAACAGCCTATGTATCCCTCCTTCCCTTTTAAGTTGGTTTCCTAGCATGCTTAAAATACAAATACTCTGTTTATGTGGAGGTAGATCCTCTAATGTGTGCCATTGGCATGGCATGCTTTTACTGCTTGGTAGTCTATTCAAGCATGTGAATCTATAAAAGATCCAATGCTGGAGAAGTCTTTATTGCTTACCTGTAACTGTATTTCTCCAGCATTGGCATCTTTCATAAATGCACATGCACCAGCCCCCCTCCTATGGGCGTGGCACGGGTAGGGGCTGCTCTCTAGCCAGTTAGTCATCGTCTCTCAGCTACAGCAAAAAATCTGAAGATGGCTGCCTGGGGTGGAGCTTAAGCCTGGCCACCTCATTTGTTAGGGTCCAAAAGGACGAAAGTGAGGTGGGGGGACTACACAGGTGGCTGGCTTCACAGGCCTATGTGGCTCTCTGTGTAGTCTTTTCCTATGAAAAATTGTATTTAATTAATGAATCTTAAATCACTGAGGATTCCCAGTCCGATGGGGAATATTCAATCATGTGAATCTATGAAAGATACCAATGCTGGAGAAATAGTTACAGGTAAGTAATAATGACATTTGTCAGTAACAGTCCAGAATAAGAGCAAAGCACGAAACACGTGTTGGCTTATCACCTGTATTCCCCTTTTTTAAATCTCAATCACTGTACTAGTTTAATAATACACAATACAATACTCAACGTTTACTGAAACAAGCATATGACTTTTTAAATTCTTAAGTGAGAGGCGCATCTTGAGTGTGTTTTTGGAACATTTGTAACTTGGAGTATAATACAGAATTTTATACGATTATCTCATTTGCGACTCAGGGCTTTTCACAATCCCCTGTCTGTAGCGCAGGTCATTGGCTTACTCCTACTACTGTATGTAATTATAGTAAAAAATATTCAACTTTTTTATTACAAATAATTGAGAAAATATGTTCAATTGTGTATATTGCCGGTGTGGAATAACTTTGTAGCTGTATAAGCGAAAATGTCAGTTGATGTATCTGATATTGTTTTGTTTGATTGGTGCAGGAAAGGAACACTGTAATAGGACTTTGGCAAATGCTAAAGTCAGTATCAACAATGTAAAGGCAGCAACAATCAACAAAAAAAATATGTTTGGTGAAACAATATTACACAAAGCTGTCATGAAAGATGATTTATATCACGTGCATGCACTGGTTAAGGCGGGTGCCTGTGTTAATGCTCAGGATTATGCTGGTAAGTTAAATTTTTCAATTTGAATGCTGTCAACGGATTTACATATATTTGAATCGCTTTTTTATTTGCTGATTAATATATCGATCAGATTCTATGTGTTGACTATCTTTTTTAGATCAAATTAGCATTTGTGTTTTAATATGAGAACCCAAATCGCCCATTTTAACTATTATAATGGTATTCCTAAAGCACCACTCACATCTCTTGCCAGTGTGTTGGTGTGACCAGTCATCAATGAAAACTGTGTAGGCTTCATGCTCTGGGCCTCCATGCTGGGATGCTTCCTTTGTGGCTAGCTAAGCCATGCCTCCATATTTTAAGTTTCTGTGTGGTATGGTATGGTATTGTTTATTTATAAAGCGCCTATACACAGGCAAGTGTTTCAAAGCTCTGAAGGAGGGAGGGGACGGGGTAAAAACAGCAGTCGCTCAGAGCCCTTGAAATTCTGAGATGGTAATAGTCTGCACAGGCAGAATAAGTGCGTAAAATACATTTAACAGTTTGAGGTACAGCAAATAGGCCTGACAGCGATTCTGCAGTTTTAACCAGTGCAAATTAAGGGGTGAAGACAAGGAAGAACAGATAGATGATCTTCGGCACAGTGCGTACAGTTCGTTTAAGTGCATGCACGGCCACAGGAGCGGGTGAGGTCCAAGTGCACCCTGGTCGGTGGAGACAGGGGTAAGGGCAGCAAGAGCCACTCTCAAGGGTTAACTTTCTAGTGCAGTGAGTGTGGGTAGGATGTAGGGCCCTGGGGTAAGTGCGAGGGAGGACTGGCGGGGATGCCAGGAACTTGTGAGACACTGAGGTACACCTGGTGGCCAGTCAGCGAGCTGTAATGAAGAGCATGGAGAGAGGGAAAGAGCAGAGAACTAGGTTAGTATGGTAGAGGGAGAGAGACGGAAGAGGAGAAGAGGAAGGTCTTGAGTAGTTTCTGGAACTTAAGAAGATCCAGCTCAAGACGGAGGGCGGCAGGGAGGCTATTCCAGAGGTAGGCACCTACTGAGGATAAGGATCTCCCTCCAAATCTCTGCTTGGAGAACCGGCGCACTCGCAGAAGGTTGGAGGTAGACGAGCGGAGGGTTCGTGAAGGACAGTATTTAGGAAGGCTGCGTTGCAGATAGGTAGTTCCCAGGCCCCAGAACACCTTGTGAACAATGCAGAGGGTCTTGAATTTGATCCTTGTAGCCACGGGGAGCCAGTGAAGGGATTTAAACGATGGAGAGATGTGGTCCCTGGGCTTGAGGCCAAGGATAAGTCTCGCAGCTCTGTCTTGATTGAGTTGCAGAGGGTGCAGGGCAGAAGAAGGGAGGTTGAGGTAGTCCAGCCTAGAGAGAATCAGGGCTCTGGAGACAGTTAGCTGCTGGGGGAAAGTGGTAAAAGGTAGGGTACCTCTGAGGAGGTGTAGCTGATAGTTAGACTTTTTAGAGATGTCCGAAATGTGTGAGGAGAAGGAGAGAGTGGAGTGAAAAATGACTTGAGGTTTCTTGCCTCGCAGGTGGGTGCGGGTGCAGGGCCAAGGGAGGCAGGCCAGAGTGAGGGTGGGAAAGAGGGAGCAGGGGACCCAATGAGAGCGATCTCCGTCTTACTGGCGTTGAGGCAGAGGTCGTTTGCAGCACACCATGACTAGATAGCAGACAGACAGTCAGATATGAGCGAAGAGGAGGGGGACGGCTGAGCATAGCCTGAAAGATAGGTGCGTGTTATCCGTGTAATACTGGAAGTTAGAGGTGAAAGTGGCAATCAGACGTGCCAAGGCAGCCATATAGATGTTGAAGAACCAGGGAATAGGTTAGGTTAGAACCTGGGATGGGCAGTCGGATAGAAAGCAGGTTAATCTCGTCAGCGCCTGGCCTGTGATTCTCAGGATATCACAGAGACGTGCAATCAGGATTTTGTGGTTAACTGTGTCGAAGGCAGAGGAGAGGTCAAGGAGAATGAGTACATAGGGAGTGTTGGTGTCAAGATTTGAGAGCAGGTCTTCACGGGGAGGAGAGTAGGTGGAGGCAAAGGCAGCCACTGTCACTTTTTTCTCATCGGTCTGGTGTCTTTGAAGCTGAGATGCTGTGCCGGGTGTGTTGCTGCAAGAGGAGAGTAGAGCGGTGTCCGGACATTTCATCGAAAAGAATTTGTCGACAGGACATTTGGTCGACGTAATTTCGTCGAAAACCAAATGGTCGAATTTTTTTTTTCATTTATATATATTTTTTTAAGGTTGTAGTTTAGGGAAAAAAAGGTTTTTTTAGAAAAAAAGGGGTTTGGCGGGAGACCCCCCCCCCCCAAAAAAAGGAGGTAAAAATAAAAAATAAAAAAAATTGAACCATTTGGTTTTCGACCAAATTGGTTCGACCATTTGTCCAGTCGACCAATTTTTTTCAATCAAATGTCTGGTAACCGAGTAGAGCTTAAGGTGTGATGAGAGAAGAAAATGGTCAGTCCAAGAGAGAGAGGTAGTGAGGGGGATAGAGAGAGGGATGTCAGTAGAGATGAGAGCATCTAAGGTGTGGCCCGCCGTGTGCATGGAAACAGAGGGAAGGATAGAGCGGGAGAGAGAGTTGCAAAGGTTGCGGAAAGGACCTGAGGAGTCAGGAGAGGACAGATGGATGTTCAGATCACCCATCGGGAGGAGTTGAGAGGAGGAGAAGAGAAGGGAGGAGGCCAGGTCAGCCCATTCCGAGTGGAAGAGAGTGGACTGACCTGGTGGCCGATAGTAGGTGGCCATAGTGAGAGAAGAAGTAGGGGAGAGTGAGAGTCTGCAAACTAGGCACTCGAAGGAGGAGTAGGCCTGAGTAGGAATGAAGGACACAGGTATCCATTTTGGGAAGATGAGCTCCACTCCCCCACCAGTCTTCTTAGGCCTGGGCGCAAAGAGGATTTTGTACCCTTCAGGAAGGAGTGTGTCAAAGCTCGTGACAGAGTTATCCTTGAACCAGGTCTCTCTGATGGGGAGCACATCAAGATCCATGAGTTCAAGGAGGTTGCAGATGTCAGACGAGTGTTTGACGGCAGAGCAAGTGTTGAGAGTAGCAATGTGGAGCAACTTGCCTTCTTTGAAGGTCTTCCTTGGGGGGGGGCACAGGTGACAGTGGTCACCCCCGAGGGTGGCAAGAGGGCCGGGGTGATAGTCGAGGATGGCGAAGGGGCCAAGGCTGCCACGGGAGCCGGGACAGTACGGCAATTCAGTGGGGGGCTTTCCACAGGAAGGGGAAAGAATAGAGGTTGGGGGGCCTGTGCAGGAGGGAGGCGGGCACAGAAGGCAAGGGAGCCTGGCGAGAGGGAGAGGTGAGGTTAGAGAGCCGAGGGAGGAGCCTGTCAGAGAGATGAAGGTTGGGTTGAGGATCCTGAACCATGATGTTCCATTTAGATAAACATTAAGGATGACTCTGGAAATGGCGAAGAGGTCAACGAGAACCTCCCAGCGAGTGCCACCATTAATGGGAGATGAGGCGATAGGAGAGAGGAAGCCGACCATGTAGTGAGTCTATAGGTCAGGTTCTTTAACGAAGAAGAGGATGTCAGTGAGAGTCTCTCTGGCGGAAGCCGTGACATAGTTGTCTGCAATAGGAAGGCCTGGGTTGGAGCCCAGTATGTCCTTCTTAAGTTTCTTCCAGCCAGATTTAGTGATAGGAGAAGGATAGGAGATAGTGTAGCAATTGGAGAGGATAGGAGAGATAGATAGTGACATGTTTGGCTGCAGTGGAGAGAGGGGGGCGCGAGACGCTTACCAGTCTGTAGCACTGGTGCACTTGGAGGAGGGATGTGGGGTGGGGTGCACAAGGGAGGGGGAAGACAGAAGAAAGTGCACCGGTTAGTGAAGACACCCAGTAGCAACTTGGCACAGCTAGATTTGAATTCTGTCAGGGCAAGGTAAAACAAGTGCAGCAACTTGGCACAGAAAAATAAGTGGGAGTCCAGATGCGATGGAATGAGAGTGAGAGGTGGGGGAGTCCCAGGTGCAAAGGAAGAGGATCGATGAAGGTTAGTTGAGGGAACTGACCTTCAGAAAAAAGATAGACGCTCCATTAGTTACAGTGTGTCTAGAACATGAAGAGTTCTCGTCAGCCTCCATGGGGCCATGGTGGGGGAGGGGTTGAGGAGGGGACCCCCACGACCCTGCCTGGCAACGATGGGGGAACAGACAGGGTCTTTGAGCAGGGGGGCGGCTAAAGCCTGTCGGTCACCGGTTGGCCAGATTAAACCTTCCACTGGCCAATAGGCTTGCAGGGGCAGTGCAAAATCCTTCCACTCCTCCTTGAAATCCCTTCTTCTCCACTCCATTTCCTGACTCTCCTCATGCCCTCTCTCCCCCCCTCAAACCCCTAACCCCTCTCCACTCTCCCCCCTCCTCCCCCACTGACCTCACTGGACACTGCTACCAAGAGGCGCAGGAGGCCACCTGTGATACTCCCCCCTCCCTCCCTCCTCCCCCCTTCTCCCACCCTGCTAACATCGAACCTGACTCTCATACCCCTTAACCTTCCTCCCCTCTCCTCTCCCTCCTCCTCCCCTCCCCTTGAGTAAATTGTTCCATTTACTGTACTTCTGGTTTGTTTCACGCTTGTATATAAGCTTCTTTAAATTTTGTATCTTGTTGTTACTCTGTAAAGCACTTTGGCGTAAAGCGCTATATAAATTCAATAAACATAAACATAAACACATAAACAAAGGCATTCCGGAAGCCTTTACAAAACAGCAACAAAGACAGCGGCCATCTTGGAAGTGTAGTGAGGATGGCAAGGGAGGACCAAGCAGATTAGAATTTTTCCTTGTAGTTGTGGACACACAGGGATTTGATGAGCACAAAAGGAGATGCCAGGCGCGCAGCAAAGGTCGTGCCGTTTTTTCACATTTAGGGCCAAATTTAACAAAAAACATGTATTTTTTTCTCTTTTCGTTCAATTACACAAAAGGTATACACAAAAGGTAAGGATGTATCTTCCTCTCTAGATACTCCTACCTCTTGTGCAGTGGTGGTACATCAGGCAGGCACGACCTCCAGGTGTGCAGTAACAGCAGCAGGGAGGGAGCAGACCTCCTCACGCTTAGGTGCAGAAATTCAGTCCCTTCCCACCCTAGGCATGGGAGCGACATGTTTTTTACAGCAACACATTTCTCCATATTTAAATTAGAGGGCATAGCCCGAGCACACTTGGGGCGTGGCCATAGTGCATGCATACTCTACTCACCTTAAGCTCCCTCTAGTCCCTTTATCACTGCGGACAGGGACAGTTGTACAGTACAGCGCTCCTGCATGATTTTTCCCTTTTTTTATTTATTTGTGTTTATTTCTGCATCATCACACCTGCCTTCTTCCCCCCTTCATGCCGGGAATTAAAGCAGGTTTTTTCTGTTTTAGGTCAGGCTTGTGTCACTTTTCTGCATGGGACCCACACTCCTTGTGTTTGGAGTGCTTGGCACCTGACCAGTGCTTTGACGCGTGTGTGACCTGTAACCCCCTTTCTCACTGGGCACGGAAGAAGTAGTTAGTATGATTGTAAGAGATATCGGTGAGTGGCCTCCTCAATACCACAGGCACTTAGTTGAATCGGATAGTGACAAGGTAAGTGATGTCCTTTTTTGTAGGGTACCCCGGAACTATTACTCCTTTGTAGGAACAGCCGTGTCCAGGAGGAACTTCTTTTCCAAGTTCTACTGGGGAGAACCATGAGACCACAAAGACACACACTGGCGCTCACTCCGAGGATGCCATGGGATTTTGTACAGGTGTTTATTTATTGTAATATTTCGAATGCACCACACACCCAAAGGTTTCCGAGCGCAACATAAAGTAAAGCAAAAACAAACAAGCATAAGCCAGAAAAAACAACAAGCATAAAGAACAACAGAAACAAGTCATATAATCAGATAAAAATGTACAGCAAACTTTCACATCTTCATGAACTGGGTATTTACACACTGTGCTGTAGGAACTATTTAGAATCCACTACTAATGTTAGATTAAATGACCCATGAAGAAAATGTTTACAAATACTCTAGAGTGTTGCCACCAAGGGCCTGTGTGGCCTCTTACTAGATGACCAGCTGGTGGATCTTGAGTGCCTCCATACCAGACTTGTACAGAGGCAACACGCCTTGAGGGCCTTACCGTCGTTCCAGAGCTTGTACTAAGGTAACCGCTACAACTGGACTTACTTCCGAGGGTTCGGCTGAAGCTTCAACGAGAGACAACATGAAGTACAAGAAAATCACAAAGTCCTCTTCTGAGCCACAAGCGTTGTCTCACTAGATGGCAATGTATCACAAGGGATAGTTTGGTGCCATTTTGACCTCTCAAGTTTTGCATTTTGACAGTGTCCTCGCCTGAGGACTTGGTTGATTCACCGCAGGATTCTATTATTTTGGAGACCCAGAGATCAGTTTTGGACCTCAAGCAGCAAATCATTCAGAGATACTCATCTAGAAAGACATAACAAAGGCAACTAAGATATGGAGCAAACCACACTTGGCTACTCTTTTAAACAAGTTAGATCTGAGATAAACAATTTAACTCAGAATCTGTCAATTTGGCTGTGTACCCACCACTTTCCTCCTCAGTGGCAGTCACAGGATCCCTCTTCCATAATGAGCCGCTGGTATGTCCCCTCTTCATCTTCCTCCACGTGTTCTTTTATACCTCCTGGAAGGGAAAAAAAGGCTGTTAGACTCTCTCAGGAAGAAGGCCCATGCAATTCACCACTTCACCTAAGAAAGGCTAACGCTGATGCGTTGTATGCAGTGTTCAACCAAATACTCTGGAAGGAGTTGTTGGATTTCCAAAATGATATGCCAGCAGAGAAGCAGGCAGCTTTTTAAGGCGAGTTGGCGGATGCCAGGTTCATAGCCCAAGATCTTTTTGAGGCATCTGCTCATCATATCATCATGGCACCTTGAATAAATGTGTGTTGGATCAGACAAGCAGCGGCTGGCATGGCTTTGCTCCTCAAACTTTGTGCACAGCGTTCAAGATCCTGGACTTGCCCTTTGAGGTTTTAGAGCTATTACAAAGCTCTACTGACGAAGTGAATAAAAAGAATAAGAGCTCACCATAACAGTCGACTCACTTGCTGTTCTGGCAAAGCAACTGCAGAAGTATTTTCAGCCTGGCTCACCTTCTAGGCCGGACTTTAGATCCAGAACCTCTGGTGAGTTTAGCTTTCTGAAAGGAAGGTAGAGACAGCCAGAAATGTCACCCGGCGTTCCCAGAAAAATCAAACAGAGCTACCAATGGGATTTTACTGCCCCTCTAGTACTGCACCCTCCCAAGGATAGGTGAAAAAAAAATGATGACCTTGTCCAATTCCACCCACCTCAGGTCGGAGGCAGAATTTTGGATTTAATTGCAGGATGCAATGTCAACTCCTTGGATCCATGTTTTTGTTCTGTGCTTTCTAAGGGTTACAGGCTGGCAATTTTCCCTTTGCTCCTTCTTCTCTTTATTTGCGGCAGGCATGCTTGTCAGTATTCCTCCAGGAAGGGAAGAAACTCCTAGAGATGAGAGTCTTGGTCTCTGCTCCCTCCTCCCAGAGCGGCAGGGTGTTCAGTTCCAGACTGTTCACTGTCTTCAGAAAGAACCAGGCAGTCCTGAGGACAGTGCTGGACCTTTTGCCACTCAATGTCTTTTTCCCCAGTAACAATTTAAGATGATGACTCCTGCTCACATTTGTTCTGCTCTGATCCATGGAGATTGGTTGTGCACTTGACCAGAAGGATGCTTTTATTCATGTTTTTCTTTGGCCTTCTCACTGGCAGTTTCTACGTCTGTCATTAGGAGATGCTCACTTCCAGTGCAGAGTGTTACCCCTCGGACTGAATTCAGCCCTCAGAGTCCTAATGAAGCACATGCCAGATGTCAGGTCTCATCTCTGTCGGAGGTATAGTCACATATACAAATACCTAGACTACTAGCTACCTTAGCTATTACAAGCTAAGCTTATTATTACAATAAGCTTATTATTACAAGCTGCCTTAGCTGAACAAGTGAGAGCAGCCTTGGACATTCTTCTGGATCTCCTGTTTGAGCAAGTCCTATATCTCAAACAAGAGAAGTCACAGTTTCAAGCAACTCGGTCTATTCATTTTATAGGCTTGCATTGGGACACTACAAGTATATCAGTTGAGAATGGAGGAAGACCCAGAGATTAGACTTGCTGCCGATCAGGCTCCTGCCTATGTCCAGGGGTTCCTTCACTCCTAGAGTTTCATGGTCCTCTTCAATCATGTGCTTTTCTGACACTTGGGACAACCAATGCCAACCATAACTGGTACCCAAGTCGGCCCTCTTCTTGGACACAGCCTCTTCAGCATCCTGGCCTTCCTTCCCTGCTCCGACTCAGTCACAGGCCTATGAAAACGTTTTTCAATCACTTTCCGACCTTGGTGAGGTCTCAGGATATTGTATACTACTTCAAGGGCCTGATTAAAGAACTGTTTCCTCCTCAGCAGGCTCCAGTGCCGGTTTCCCCAGTTCAAACGCCAGCAGAGCCTGCTGCTCTTGAGCCAGTCTCTTGATGGACAGAGCAGGATCTCTGCCCGGACACAGGCATGGATGATACACTCGTCGGGAGGATATGTAAGAGAAGCTTCCATCTTGGGTCAGGTCCCTTGGTGTGGCTGAGTCTCTGGAACCTCTCGGTTACAGTCGATCCCCCAGGTGAACCCAGAGCATTGTGGTGATCGCAGGTATGTTACCGCAATAAATTGCTGGGGGAATCTACTGAAAGAAGGGGGATCATGGCCCACTGGCTATGGCCACAGACCATGGCTAGTGACCCTTGTTTTGTAAGCCTACTTGTTGCAGTGTGGGCAGTGGGACCAGGTGATGTACTTGTGAGGGGGACAGGATCGGTCTTTCACGCGAATTGTTGCAAAGTGGACAGTATCCTTGGTAGCCCGAAGGCCATGGCCAGTGGGCCCTGGATAAAATATAGCAAAACAAAATCCTTGAAATGTAGTACAAAAAAGTTAGTTAAACCAGAGTTAAGATATACAATTTATCACAACTTAAACCATGACATTCAGCAGATGTGGAAGGTGATGACAATCTAAATGCAAAGTCCCCCCCGTAGATGTCACTCCTTATATTGCCTAGCTCCCCCTGCAAGAATTTTTTCCCCAGATTTTGAATTTAACCTCTCTGTTCCATCCTCTATCAGCTTGGCAAAAGCTGATTTTTATAAATGTTTGCTGCTGAATGCTCCCTCATTGGTTGCTCACTCAGCATACTGTCGCGATTTGCTTCTTGAATCCCACCTTGATTTTCTCTGCATCACTGAGGCGTGGCTCAGGGAGTCTTCTGGCCGTACTGTTGTCCTAATTCTTCCTGATAACTATGATATCATACGTCTTGACCACAATTTTGGTCATCCAGGGGGGTTGTTACTGTGATCTCCCAATACACTGTTGCTTTGCTTCCTCTTCCTCACAAAATGAAGTGTGAGGCTGTTTTTCTACACTTTACCATATCTGGTTCTCTGGTGATTCATATTTTAACAGTCTACCATCCTCCTGGGATTGATCCGTTGTTTTGCAAGTTAGTTCTTGAACTTATAGCCAGTCTCCACAATGATCTCACCCAGTTGCTGATTGTCGGTGATTTTAATTTGAGATTTAACGCCCCCCTTTGTTCCTCTGCCGCTCCGTTTTTCGACACAATGAAGGATTTTGGGTTTGAGCAGCTGGTTGCAGTGCACACCCACTTTTTGGGTAACATACTTGATCTTGTTTTCTCTTAAATATCTCTGACTACGATATCTGCTCCCTTTCACATTACCTGGTCTGACCATTCAGTCCTTCCTTTTATAATTCAAACCCCTTTTGCTCGCTTGGCCCCAGTAGCCAAGAGAGTTCTGAATGCTGTGGGCCCTCGGTGGCCAGGGAGGATATGATTGCCTCCTTATGTGACAAATGCAGTTCAATGAATTCTGTTGACATCTCGTCCCTTTGTTATTTTAAGTTATGTTACTTGGCATTTATATAGCGCTCTATAAATCATTGATATGACCTCAAAGCGCTGGTAGGTTGAACACCCTCGGGAACCGTAGTTCTGGTCAGTAGAGAGAGAGATAGTGTTGTAGGGTGCGTGGGTGCACCAGATATCTGTGCAGCTGATGTAATTGCCGGATGGTAGCTGCATCCTAGCGTTAGGTATGGTGCTGAAGATATCAGTTGAATGTGTGCAGTCTGGTGGGTGGACACCCAGACTGGGCTCTGGCTGCATTAGGCCTGAAAGGACATATATGTGAGCAACTAGACCGGAATGTGCTCGGCTAGCTGCGTTCTATTAGGGTGATGAGGTGTTCATGGGGTTGTATTAGTATGTGAACAGCTAAGCCAAATTAATCAGGGGTATAGCTGTGTTCTAGTTGAATGATGGTGTATAGCAGAGAGTAAGCATAGTGATGTGGTATGAAGGTTATCTTTAAAGCGCCTGAGATCAGGCACGTGAACAGGATGGCAGGGAACAGGCGACACACAGACACAGAGACAGGGTGCTGGGCTTCCAGCGGCAGGAGGGGGGATACGGATATATAGCAACAACATGGGGAACATGAAAGCAGGGTACACAGTGATACACGTGTGGGGCATGTTAACATTTACATTTGCATTTCTATCCAGCTGCGAATCAGGCTAATGTTCACAGCTTCACTCAAGTGTGGGACATGCCAACACTTGCATTTCTATCTAGAAGCGACTCAGGCTAACCTTCACAATCCTGTCACGGTCTGGTGCAGGCTAATGCTCACAATTCTAACTGAGTGCGGCATTGCCAATATTCATAATATTGTCCGGGTCCGGCGCAGGCTAATGTTCGCAATTCTAACTAAGTGCGGTATTGCTATCATTCACAATCTAGTATGGGTCTGGGCAGGCTAATGTTCACAATTCCCTCTAAATGATGGACAGCTTAACATTCACATTGCTGACTAGGTCTGGCGCAGGCTAATGTTTACAACTGTGACCAAATGCGGCTTTGATAACACTCACAATCCTATCTAGATGCGACGCAGACTAATGCTCACAAATCATGCTAAGTGCGACATTGCTAATATTCAAAATCCTGTCTGGGTCTGGCGCAGGCTAATGTTCACAATTCTCTCTAGGTGTGGCATTGCTAATATTCACAATCCTAATTCAAAATTCTTTTAATTTTCACAACCAGCAAATAACAACAAATTATGGCATTAATCTTTAAAGCACACCCCTTGTCAATCAAAGTCAAAACATATTAATCAGTACATCATAAACTTCCACTAAATATCCTATATAAGAGAAAGAACAGAGGTACACGAAGGGGAGAAAAGAAGAAGAAAAGGAAGAAAGGAAAAAGAAAGAGGACATCAAAGCCAAAGACTGAAAATTACAAATGCAATAATCCATGCAGCAGATACAAGAAAATCACAAAAACATTGTATAAAACTATAAGTAATTACATATAACAGTAATATACTAAGCCAGGGATACATCATGCCCGAATGAAAGTTCAAGTTCAACCATAGACTTCCAGAAAACAGCTCCAAATGTCCCAAAATTTTCCAATTTCATCCTTGTTTTTGTATATGACTTTTTCATACGTTGAGACAGTAAGAAGCTCCTCCACCCAATCATCAATATTAAAAGAATGGCTTGATTTGCAGGACCTCAATATTATTTTTTTAGCAACCATGCATGCGCGCAGTAACCAAACTTTCCTGCCAAAGTCAATTTCATCCAGCAAGGAGATATTACCTAAAATGAATAAAGAAGCATTCATGGGAATTGCAATGTTTAAGACTAGACTCAATCGTTCACAAACATTTTCCCAGAACTGCATTGTTTTGGGACAAGACCAAATCAAGTGACTGAGGGAACCTCTTGAGCGGTTACACTTCCAACAAAGGTCAGTGTCCAAAAGCTGCCTCCTGAACAACCTCTCTGGGGTCCAATAGGCCTTTAACAGTAATTTTGTTTGAGAAGCTCTGAGGCCCCAATACAAACTCACCAAGCGAGTGCTTTCACAGCACTTCCGCCAACTTCTCATGCCAAAATCTTCTCCTAATTCCTCTGCCCAAATCGTCGGCAGCCGTGGATCTCCTTTTCTATTAGATTTTATAATTCCGTACATGGTAGAAGCAAGGTGCGCTGCACTCGAGCATATTTCTACAGCTGTCCAGGCGGCACTTTGAATATTCAATTGTGGCACCTCAACACAAGCTGAAATTATAACCTTCAGTTTCCTATATTCAGCAAACGAACAGTCTGTCATGTCATGTATCTGTGCAAGTTGAGCGTGCGGTATTCAATTGCCATCGTCAAACAAATCTTTAAAGTATTTTATACCAGCCACAAACCATTCTGTCTTAAAGCGGGACTTACCCTGGTATTTCAATGCTGGGTTATTCCATATGGAATCATTTGGGTGTAAATAAGGATCAGTACCCATACGACTCGAGAGTTCACACCAGCAGTCTTGCAAAAATGAAGTAAGTGCGCTGGTCAATTTGGATTTACATCCTTTAGAAGACAGCAGGGCTTTAGGGTCCAACTGGGAAACTGCACCACACTCCCATGACAACAGGTCAGCCTGTTCATTAATAGAGAGAGCAACCTTGCACAGGTGCTGAAGAATGGTAAATGGTAGTCTAGGAAGTTAGGCAGGTTCATTCCCCCCAATTTTAATGGGAGTTGAAGTTTCCAAATCACGAGCCTTGGAGGCATCCCATTCCAAATAAAGTTTTGCAAAATTCTTTTGACCTCTTTAAAAATGCTTCTTGGTACCTTAATAGGGAGCATGCTTAAAACGTAATTAATCCGTGGCGTCAGATTAATTTTAATACAGTTTATTTTGCCCCAGGTTGACAACTTCAAGAGACCCCATCTTTCCAAATCCGATTTGAGTCTCGGGAAGATCCATGCAAAATTTATGGCAGGTAGTTTCACTATATCCGCTCCAATCCAGATGCCAAGATATTTCATCTTGTCCGCACACCATCTAAATTGAAACTGAGCACATGTATGCTGTAGACACAGATTATTGATCGGTAGGATCTCAGATTTACTCCAGTTAATCTTATAGCCTGACAACATGGAGAAATAATGAACAGCTTGGATCAGGTGAGAAATACCAATAGCAGGGTCCTGAAGGGCGACCAACAAATCGTCCGCATACAACCAAAGCAAGTTATTTCGGCCATTTCCAATAATAGGTTGAAGGTTGGTATCCGCCCTTAAGCATATCGCAAGCGGCTCCATAGACAGAATGAACAGGAGAGGTGAGAGCGGGCAGCCTGCCTTGTACCTCGATGAAGCCTAAAAGTATCAGAGATAAGTCCATTCGTCAACACACTTACAGAAGGATTGTTATATAACAACTTGACCCAGCGCTGGAAATCTTGCCCAAAGTTCATTTTTTCAAGGCATGCAAACAAAAATTCACACTCCACACGATCAAATGCCTTTTCAGCATCAACTGAAATGACTGCAATGGCAATAGGCTGATTGCCTCACCTCTCAATGGTCATCAGCAGGCGTCTCATGTTGTCCTCCACTGCCCTGCCAGAGACAAAACCTACTTGGTTTTCATGTATCAAAATTGAGACAACCTTTTCCAATCGTCCAG
This sequence comes from Ambystoma mexicanum, assembly GCF_040938575.1. Lineage (NCBI taxonomy): Eukaryota > Metazoa > Chordata > Amphibia > Caudata > Ambystomatidae > Ambystoma > Ambystoma mexicanum. The sequence continues at coordinate 619,751,472 of NC_090935.1, read as the reverse complement.
CCAGGATTTTAGCCAATATTTTGCAGTCACTGTTTATCAGGCTGATCGGCCGGTAACTTTCGCACGTGGTAGCAGACCTATCCTTCTTTTTGAGCACCGTAATTAATGCATGTCTCATTGTCTCTGGTAGAGAACCAGACTCAAAAGCATCATTATAAACATCACACAAAAGTTGTAGTGCAGAATCGGGGAGGGCTTTATAGAATTCATTAGGTAGTCCATCTAAACCAGGCGACTTACCTACAGCCAGCTTCGAAATTGCATGTTGTATATCTTCCACATCGACCCTTCCCTAAAGGGTTGCCGCCTCATCAGGTGCCAGACAGGAAGAAACATGTGAGTCAAGGAAATTTTCAATATCAACTTTTTCAAAGGCTAGTTCAGAGTCATAAAGTTTTTCATAGACGCTACGAAATAAACTGTTGATACCTTTTTGCTGCGTTTCCAATGTGTTGTTCAAATCTCTGATTGCAGCAATACAATGATCGCTCTCAGCCATCTTCAGCCTATGTGCTAATAATGTTCCTGCCTTCTTACCGGTCTCAAAGTGATTAATCTTTTGCCTGAACAGGGCATAATCAATCTGGCTGGAAACAAGTTTGTTCAATTCATACTTAGCTTTCCTCAATTCAAATTTTGTGTTTTCATCTTTGCTTGCTGCAAATAGCACATCCAGGCGCTTTGCTTCAGAAGAGAGTCTTTGAATTTCCTTTGTTCTCAATGTTCTCTCTTTGCCAGTTTTCGAAATCAATACTCCCCGAGCAAAGCATTTCAGCACCTCCCAGACTGTTGATATTTGTACATCGGCAGTTTTATTAATTTGGATGAAGCTATCAATTTCCTCAGCCACCTCCTGCCTGATCTGTTAATTTTTCAGTAAATAAGAGTTCATTCTCCACCTCGCGGATTTAACCAGAAAGTACTGCAAGGACAATCGCAATGAAACAGGTGCGTGATCTGACAGGGCAATGAGTCCAATAGCTGTATCATAGCAACTTGAAGTCACCCGTCCAGAAGTCAAGAAGAAATCAATTCTGGAATACGTGTCATGAATACGTGTCATGACACTGAGAATGAAAGCTATAATCCCTGTCTGACGGGTGCTCCAGCCTCCAGATGTCAGCCAAATTGAACTCCTTAATTACATTTTCCATGGATCGCTTGCATTTATTCGGGGTCCTGGTACAATCCCCATTTGATTGGTTTAAAGCTGGGTCCATCACCTGATTGAAATCACCTCCTACTATAATTGAGTCCATATTAAAACTTTGAAGCAATTGAGCCACTTCATGAAAGAAGATGGGATCATCCAAATTTGGTGCATATATATTGCATAGGAGAATGTCCACACCTTGAATCCTCACCAATACACAAACAATTCTTCCTTCTTTATCTCCTCTGCTTTTAAAGACTGATATAAGCAAATTCTTTTGAATAAGTATTGAAACGCCTCTTTTTCTAGATGAGTGATTAGAGAAGAAAGTATCCCCTACCCATCCTTTTTTTTTTAGCTTTTCAGCTTCAGGGTCTTCCAAATGCATCTCCTGGAGGAAAGCAATGTCACATGAGCTTGAACGTAGATGAGACAATATTTTAGTCCTTTTCACCACATTATTGAGTCCATTAACGTTCCACGAGATGATATTCAGATGATCCACAATTTTAGCGGCCATGGTACAGTTCAAATTTTGATTCATTTTATAACATATGCAATCACAGTCAAAGAATAGGACAGGAAGAAAAAACAAGAGAAAGAAAAGAAAGGAAAGAAAGAAGATAGAGCACATGCCCCAGAAGGGCAGCGGTCCACTAGGATATACTAGTAACGGTAACAAGTGGATGGCACACTGTACAGATACAGCAGCAAGGCAACTAAAAGTATAATGTCTCAAAAACACCAAACTTTCAATAAACACCTGTCCCAAAACTCCCATCCCCACCCTAAATTTACTTACAACGCCCGTCCTAAGACACAACTCTATAATGTCCGCATACAATAGGACAACCCGTTCACGGGCATAAGCAATTAACCCAAATTACTAATCCTAAACCCTACTGCTTATGGCCTAGAACAGTGCATAGCCCATAATTGTTGCAATGACACAACAATTCACGAATTCAATATTCCGGTCTAAACTGTCAAAAAATAAATGAAACATATCAATTGGGAGCATAGCACAAGGTTCTGATGTCAAAGGCTGGACAAGGGTAGACCTTATCCTATGCCCTCACTGGTTTACCCAAACAAAATTGGCAAATCAGGGGCACAATATTGAAATATGCACCATAATGAACCAATCCGGTTGAAGGACAAGGTAGGCAATGTTAAACATAGAAACACAGACACATAGAGCGTAGAACCAAAAAAACCCTCCATTGTTAACACTGCACCAAACACTTGGCACAAGGCACAATCAATGATTTACCTTGAGCAACATGAGCAATGTCTGCCATTACCTAATAAAAGATGTGATTCCTGCTCACTCCTGCCATTGCCCAATCAGAATCGTAGCTCTGACTCATCAGTCATATGTGAGATACGCCAAGTATTGACATCATTTGACATATATTAGCAAGATTAAGCAGACACTGCATCGCAAGGAGATCACAACACCGCAATTAAGACAATTCGAGCCAAGCACTCACAACATTCATCCTCGTTTTGACATCAGAGGCCCAGTCTCATATGCCAGGCATTGCTCTAACCAGCAAGACATTATGACCATTGCTAGACCATTGATAATTACCTATTGCCCCCGGAATACTCATCAGATGCCCAGGAACACACACCACTTGCCACGTTCCATAGCCTTCTGCAAAAAAAAACTCACGAACTGCACAATAGGACCAGCACTAAAAACCCCATTGACCATTACAGCAGTATGTGCCCAACTATGCCGATTTGTATTACCCTAGGCCCCACAATAGACCTCAGCCATAACGTTGGGCCAGGCAGTGGAAAAAAGAGAAAATAGTAGACAAGACTGTGTTGAAGCGAGGATGACATCATTCTATCTGAAGATGGGTGTAGGGGTCCTCATCCGACCCCAAGGGCACCCCATTCTTCGCGCTAGGAGCAATGCATGCCGATTGAGAAAGAATCCCACAGGCGGACACACAATGGGAACTCACTAGGCTTTCCACCTGCAAATGTCATTTTATCAATTTTATAATAAGGAGCAATATGTTGCAATCCGTAGAAAGAACCCAACTAATATTGCCCCTCTCTACTCATTGCCACGTATGCCTGCCCCTGTCACTGCATCCCACAGCAGGACCCATCACCTCTATACCTACTTGGTCCAAGGGCAACCGCTAGCACCAGACAGTAAGATAGTTCCCCGCAACATGCAAGGCACACACCGGATTCAACTGTTAACCCGACGCGCACCCCACCCAAAAAAGCTCCCAACAAAACACGCATCACAGACACCATGCAGTATATAAACATGAAATACAAGAATATTAGAATGGTTTATCCACCTGAACAGTCATGTGAACACCAGGGTAATATGAACACTGCCGACAAGTGCAATATCCGTAGTTTGCCAATACTATGCGGCACTACGCAGCACCGAGCATCCTACTTCCTATGCAACGTAATGACGTACTGACGCTTCCTATGAGGTCCTTTACTCCAATATGGGTTCGCATCCCGCGACCAAAAGAAAACACGTAATATCTCATGCGCAATAACTGTTCAACTGACTGCTACAATTTGAATTCCAAGCAATATCAAGCAAATGAGAAATCCAAATAAATATTAATACAATGAAATAAATAACAACAGTAAACATCAAACAATGACAACAAAAATAGCATTTAAATGACTAATAAGAGAACATCAAGTAGAGATGAAGTCATGTTGTCGTTGTCTGTGTAATCAAGCAAGGGCAATTTTTAATCCAGGCACAAGCTTGTTCAGGAGCCTCTGTAAGCTTTATTCTGTCTGGCAGAAAAAGGTTTTAAAACAGCAGGTTTCAATAAGAAAACTTTTAACCCCCGCTCTTTAGCCATGCGTTTTGCCTCCCAAAATGCTTTCCTTTTAAGGACCACTTCTTTTGGAAAATCAGGGTAAATACTAAATGAGGTCCCTTCCCAAAATGGAGAGACCTGTCTTCTCGCAATACGTAGGATGTCTTCCTTCATGCTGGTTTTTACAAATTTCACAATAATTTGCCTCGGCTTGCCAGTTTCTATTTTTCTAGCTCTGAAAGCCAAATCCAGATCCCTGAGCTGCACATTACTTCCTGGCAAACTTCTTTTGAAAATACTGGTAACCAAAGTGAGTAAGGCAGGCTCTGGTTGCTCCTTGATGCCAATCAGGCGCAGGTTGTTACTTCTGGCTTGAATTTCCAAATTCATGTTTGTTAGTTGGAGCCTTGACATCCCTTCCTGCAATTCCCGGTAGGCTCTGTAGCTTCCTGAGGCTTCTCTTTCCAAACCAGCAGTTCTGCCTTCACATCTTCCATGTGTGTTTCCAGACCATTGACGGCCCCAGACAGATCATTTAAAGTTGCTTTCACCTCAATCATATCATTGGCTACTTGCTTAAGTAATTTGAAAATGTCAGCGCTGCTTGGGGTGTCTTCTGAAAGATCCTCAGTGATCTGTTTGGGCTTTTCTGAAAGAGGATTGTACACAAGCTCATTTTTCTTTTTTCCAGACATTTTCCAAACAATATCAACAGGTTTCAGAAGGTTGCGAGGGTGGGATCAGGAGCTGCTGCCTTAAGCTGCTACTCCCTCAGAGGCCATTCTACAATCTGCTAACATTCACACTCCTATTTAGATGCGACGCAGGCTAATGTTCACAAATCATGCTAAGTGCGGCACTGCTAACATTCACAATCCTTTCTGGGTCTGGCGCAGGCTAATGTTCACAACTCTTAAATACGGCATTGCTAACATTCGCAATCCTATCTAGACGCTATGCAAGCTAATGTTCACAATTCATGTTAAGTGTGGCATTGCTAACAACTCTCCCACAGTGCTCTTAGAACTAAAAATCCAACTTGACTTGCTCAGATCTGAGCACACCAGCCATCCTAGGTCCTGGGAGGATAGCTCAGTGGCAAGTGCTCGCCTTGGAAACAAAATGACACGGAACAACATAGGTTCGATCCCCGGGTCTGCGCTTAGAAACCTTAGGGTATTAAGCGTGTTATAAATAACCTATCATCCTACTCCGATTAGACCTATTGACTGCCTTCGACTTAGTAGAACACAACACCATCTAATAACCTCTCCTAACTTCTCGGACAACACCACCTCCTGGATAGCCTCCATAGAAGGGAGATCTATGAGAGTCTTCTCAGACACAGTCAGCACTCCTCCAATACCCACTCCCTGCGGCGTCCAAGGCTCCTATGTCTCCCCCTCCCTCGACAATATATTCACTAAACCCCCATTTGACATCAGCATCTAATACCAATCATGGGGATGACTCTCAAATCCTCCCGCCCCCAACCCCCTGTCTGGTTCCTACGAAGACTACTCCAACAAAATGTACTCCACAATCCAAACCTGGGTGGCCACATATTATCTTAATGACAAAACTGAGCTCCTGCTAGTAGGCTCATCCTCCATACTGCAGAAACTCAGCCCCCAATACACTTATCCAATTCCAGATCTCAGTCTCCACCGCTGTAAAAACACTGGGCGTCCCATCTCGACTCCTCCCCTTCCCTACCCCTCCCCAAAGCAAGTGAGCGGAGTAGCCGCATCGGCAGCTTACACAGCCACAGCAAGGCAATTTGAGACTCCAGAGAGCTGCCTTACCATTGCCAGGCCACCACCAGTGCCAAGTTGGATTATTGTAATGTCCTCTTTGCCAGGACATCCAAACAGAACATAAACTACAGATAATTCAAAACAATGCCCTCTGAGCTGTGCTAAACAAGCCCTAGAGAGACCATATCTCAGCCGCCAGAAAAAAGACACATTTATTTGTTTATATAGGGCCTACACCCAGGAAAGTGTTTCAAAGCGCTTAACCATGACGCAAACTACGTTACACCATCGCCACGGACTGGCAGTCGTACACCAAAGGGGTTCCCTAGCTATGGTCAGTTTACTTTAACCACAGAGTTGCCACAGTGCACAACCAAAGTAATGGTACTGTCATAAACTATCAATCAGAATGTCAAAGATAATAGATCAGTAGAACTTGGTGCAGGCGAGAAAGATTGGTCCTGGCACATGGACCCAAAATACACAAGCAACAGAAAATGTTCCCCAGGGCAAGAACTCCCATTGTCAGGCTTTCACCTCAGTGGCCAATCACCTGGCTATGCTGAAATCTTCCGGTGTTTGTTCTCGGCCCTCCGAACCCTGGTTCAACGAGAGCTTAAGATCTCTTCAGCTTAAGCAAAAGCAAGCAAAGTGCAATTGGCTCGAGGCCTATGCAGAGGAAGACAAAAGAAACTTCCAGCTTTCCGCCAAGCAATATCACCTAGCCATCAGAGAGGCTAAATGCCTCTTCTATACTGATATGGTGAAACTGGGGCCTGAATCAATCTAAAGAGCTATTTTCGTTAGTGTGGTCACTATCTGCGAAGCCTACGCCCTTGGCTGGAGTCACTCCCTTCTTAGTAATGTGTGACTCACTCTTGGAATTCTTCATCAGTAAGATCAAAGCCATTATGAAGAACATCTTGCTAGAGGGGCCCAGAACCAGCGCTCCTCTGGACAGACTCTTAGCAGTACCCTCTCACCTCCCTGCCTTTGGTTTTGTCTTCTTTTCCGATATTCAACCTGACTACATCACTTTAGGTACTGGCTGTCTTAAGTCTGTCTCCCTGCTGGTTTCTCACCCTTTATCTGTTCTTAAGGAAATGATGCCATCTATTTCTCATTTGGTGATGTAAGTTATAAAGCTTTCCTATTCCACAGGCATTATCCCTGCGGTACTTAAGCATACACTTGTCATCTCTCTCTTGAAAAAGCCTTCCTTGGATCTTGCTATCCCTGCTAATTTCCCCCCACATCTCTTCTTCCCTTTCTCATGAAGCTACTTGAATGTCAGATCTTCACTTTACTAAGTTCTTTTCTGGAGAGTTCTGATTTCTTTGACCCTTTTCACACGTTTGACCACTCCCTCCTGCTCAGCTGCCTAACCTCCGCCGGGCTCTCTAGCAAGTCCTGTCTTGGCTCACCTCTTTCCTGGCTGATTGGGGTCAGGCCCTCTCGCTCTCCTCTTTCCACTCCTCTCGTACCTTTTCCTGTGGGGTCCCCCAGGTCTCGGCCTTGTTCCCCACACTATTCAATGTGTACATCCAACCCCTTGTGCTGCTCATCCATTGCTTTGGCTTCTGCTGCTACTCCTATGCTGATGCTACGCAAATCATTGTCCAGCAAATTCATCTTCGCTGGGTGTAGTGTCTCGGCTTAGGGGTTGTTTGGCGACAGTCTAGGTTGGAGGAGCGGCAATTGGGTTAAAATGAAAGAGGACAAAACTGAGATACTGGTGGTTGCCCCCGTACTCCCCCTCTCCTCTGCTTCCCTTCCTCTTCCCCCAGACCTCTTTTTGTTGCCCCTGAACTTGCCCCCCCCCACTCCTGTCTGTGGTGAAGAATATTGGCTTTAAAATCTTTGCCTCTCTTTCCACTGCGGTGCAAGTTAGCTCCATCTGCCAGGCTTGTCACTACCAGCTTAAAGTGTTTGAAAGGTCTTTTGTTTTCTTCCTTCCCATCTTTTTGCTCCAGTGGTGCTGGCCTTGTTTTAAATCGTATCAACTATTGTAACTCCTTGTCTCTCGCCCAACCTCTGTATCTTATTTGCTGTCTTCAACTCCTCCAAAACCTGGCAGCACGTATCACCACAGGTGTTTCTTATGGCTCTCACATTTCCCCCACGTTCCGCTCCCTGCACTGGCTCACTGTTCCCAATTGCATATTGTTTCCATCCTTGTGTATAGTACACCAGGCATTTTCCAGCCCGGGGCGGAATTTCTGCAGTCGAAGTTCCGTCTTAATCCTCAGGTGTGATCACTTCGCTCCCAGGAGACTTGCTTAATTTTAGTCCCTCGGTTCCATCTGGCTAGGAGTGGCGGCTGCTCTTTCTCCATTGCAGCGGCCAAACTTTGGAACACCCGACCACTTCAGCCTAGGAGTACCAAAGACCACCTACAGTTCCGTCGCCTGCTCAAGACTCTTCTTTTCTAGTTCTTGATTATTTTCTCTTTTTGAGCTTCCTGTTATTTTCTTAGCACCAAGATTCCTTTGGTGTACACGCGCTCTACAAGTACTCCTAACATAACATAACATGTTATTTTTATAATACCACCCCAATGTGATTTTGTATTTCCTTTTTGTTCCCTGCAGTGATCTTATGTATGCGCTAAAGGGCTGAGCAACCGGGTTGACTCCTAGTTAAGATTGTCATCACCTCCCACAGCAGCCGAATTTCATGGGTTTTGTTGTGATGAATTGAATCATCATACATTATTAGCTCTGTCTTAACTAAATTTTATTTTACAGAAGGTATATCTATATATATATATTTCTGAGGCTTGTGGAATCTGCTTAGATCACATGCTGTGCATAGGCCGACATCTAGTGGAAGCTGCGGAGTATTACAGTTTGTTTTTCGAAACTCGAAAATGGGCGTCGACACAGGCGTGCCAGTAATACTATCCCTAGTGTGACGTCCACTGTACCCAAGATCCCTCACGCGTCTGGGATCCTCAGATTGTTTTTTTCCGCCATACTAGTCGGAAGCATCTTGCGGAGTCCCCTGGCCTTAGCCATACTTTTGCAATTTAAAATTATTTATTTACATCCTTCCCCACCCCAACGTCGACCATCGACACTCGACGACGGCTGGAGAAGACATCGACCGTCGGCTGCTGCACGACGGATCTGGGCCTCGGAAGGCCGCTGGCCTCGGCCCGGGCCTAGTAGGCCGCTGGCCTCGGCCCTGCAAGTAGGGAGAGTGGGGGGTGGTACATACTCTTCACTCTTGGTATATAGGTACACCTTATATATATTCCTACACTTACCAGCCCGCTGCCTCAAGGTGCGTATGGAGGGTACCCCTTTCCAATTCTGCCCCAAGTGCAACCGCAAATACCCTTGGGTCGACAGGCACGCCACGTGCAATCTCTGCTTGCCGAGGGCCCACCCCGAAGCGAACTGCAGAGCGTGTAGTAGGTTTAAACCTAAAACACTTAAGGACCGTTCGGCAAAGCGTTGGGCCCACCACGCCAGGCAGGCAGCCATGGCAGCGGAGGGCGCCTTCAGCGATGGCAGCGACACCGTACTTTCGGACGGCGAGGGCATTACGGCGTCGAAAGACTGCCGAGCGCAGGTCCCCGACCTCGGAAGGTTGTCCGGCAGGGCGGCTATGGGGAAGACCCCCGGCGACGCAAGCGCTACACACCCTACAAACACTAAGCACACTAAGTCCAACCGAACCTCGACGACGTCGACTTCTCGGAAAGAGGCACGGATAGAACGGTCCGACTCGGTGTCCTCTGGGCGCTCTCGATCGAGATCGCCTCATGACGCAAGGCAATCATCCACTCTTGCCAAGAGTGCCTCGCTCCCTAGATTAACGGAAGTTCGATCGTCGGAAGACGAAGACGACTTCCACCCCCAGGCCGCGCTCCAAGAGACCGAGAGCGCAGTTAACACCAGCGAGGCCCCACGCTCGAAGCAAGATACCTCTCCCGACCCTCGGCGCCAGGCGTCGAAAGTCTCTGGGGCCTCCAAGGGGCAGGGAAAACATTTTTCCACGCACGGGGAGGGAGGGAAACAGCGGAAAGCTCAGCCTTCCACTCCTGTAAGACCATCCTTCCACCCCAAGCAGACAGATAAACATAAATCTACTGGGACATCAACATCCAGCAAGGGTACCCTTAATAAGTCCTCTAAATTGCCTACTAAAGTCATACCCTGTTCCAAAGAATGGTCCAGTGAGGACATAGACAGGGTCATGTCAAGGATGTCTTCCTTAGCTGATTTTTATGACAAAAACCCAGAACATTTCCTTTCGTATGACCCTCAAGGGGCCACACCCTCAGGCTCCTCTGATCCTATCCCCCTAAGTAAAAAGGCCCGGGTCGAAAGACCTGACCCCTTCGAGGTGCAGCCTTACTCTACTCCATACTCTACTCCACACCCCAGATACCAAGGAAAACCTTTCCCTGAAGGGGACCAGGAGTTTACAATTATGGAGGAACGAACCGGGTCTGAATACTATGCGGAGGATGAGGACCTGGAGGAGGTAGAAGATGAGCAGGAAATTTACAGAGTAGATTCCCCGGTAGAGAGCGAAGCCCCAGTTACCGACTCGCCAGTTGATAACCAACCCCTCCTTAATGAAGTTCTCGCTCGCGCAGCAGAACATTTTCACATCGACACCCACGGTGTACAGGAGGAAAGGGACTTCGCAGAAGAGTTGGTGGGAGAGAGGAGGCCGGTCGCTCAGACCATCCCTATCCTTAAATCCATCCAACGTAGAATAGATCCATCCCTGGTGAATCCTAACCTCACCAGAGCCGTCAACCCCAGAGTCGAAAAACTTTTTCGGGCAGCCCAGTCTGACCCTCTTTATATAAGAGGTCATCTTAAACCAGACTCCCTAGTGGTTACCAACACTCGGAAGAGGGCTGGGACACCCTTATCGTCGTCAGAAGCTCCTCCCGACAAGGAGAGCAAAAGACTGTACGGGTTTGGCAGGAAGGTAGCCTCAACGTCCGCCTACCAAGCAAGGATTGCAAACTCCACCACCCTGTTGGCAAGTTACAACTGCCATCAATGGGAAGAGGTTGCGGCGCTCATAGCCTCTGCTCCTGAACCGTTAAAGGGCCAGTTGGCTCGGATCTCGGCAGAAGGGAGAGCCGTGTCTGGTTGCATATTAAAAGCAACTTTCGACGCTGCAGACAACGCAGGAAGATTGATAGCAGAAGGTACTGTTATCAAGAGACATGCGTGGTTACGGCAGTCGGGGTTCAAAACAGAAACACAGGCTTCATTAATAGACAAGCCGGTGGAACCAGATCTATTGTTTGGGAAAGCGGTCGAAGACGCACTTAAGAATGCCAAGGACGAGTACGAGACTCTCAAATCCCTTGGCCAGCTTACCAACAAACCCCCGAACCAGAGGGGGAACAGCAATTTTCGTCGCCCACGCGGCCAAAATTCACAAAGAGGCAACTATGCCCAAGGACAGGGTACACAATGGAACAACAACCAGCAGTCTACCCAAAGTTACAGCAAGGGTAACAAGAGAGGTCGTGGAAGAGGCAGAGGCAGCCCCAACAAGGGAGGTGGCACGCCTCCGCCAAAGCAGTGACGCTCAGTTCAGGGTCCCTTCTCACGCAACCCCAGTAGGGGGACGCATTTCCAACTTCACCCAGGCTTGGGAAGGGATCACCTCAGACAGATGGGTGCTGTCAACAGTGTCCACAGGATATTGTATAGAATTACTGCAGCGTCCCCGGAACCACCCTCCACGACAAAGAATACACTCCTTAGAACATCAGAAGATCCTTCTCGAGGAGATCGCCATTCTGCTAGAAAAGGACGCGATAGAACTCGTCCCAGGACACCAGGTAAACAAGGGTATCTATTCAACTTACTTCCTTGTGCCAAAGAAAGATTTGACAATGCGCCCAGTATTGGACCTACGGCCTGCCAACAAGTATGTCAAGCCCCAAAAATTCCGTATGACCATGCTACAAGAGGTAATCCCCCTCCTAAAAAAGGGGGACTACATGGCAACCTTGGATATGAAAGATGCTTATTTTCATATTTCCATGCTCCCAGCGCACAAAAAATACTTGCGCTTCAAAGTGGACAGTCGCCACTACCAATTCAAGGTACTGCCCTTCGGGATAGCTTCAGCACCAAGGGTATTCACCAAGGTACTGGCGGTGGCAGCTGCACACCTACGCAGGGAGGCAATCCCAGTGTACCCTTATCTGGACGACTGGCTCATAACGGGGGAAACCCCAAGAATTTGCAGGTCAAACATTCAGAGGACTATCGACCTCCTCCACGAATTAGGCTTCTCTATCAACGAGAAGAAGTCAAGTCTGGTGCCAAGCACCTCAAAACAGTTCCTAGGAGCAATCCTAGATACTCAGAAAGGGTTGACCTTCCCCTCGGAAGAGAGAATTCGGAATATACTACTGCAAATTCCACATTATCAGTCAGGTCAACAAATAACGGTACGCAAAGCAATGCGGTTACTGGGCATGATGGCGTCATGCATTTACCTGGTCCCCCACGCGCGTCTGCGCATGCGTCCCATGCAGGAATGGTTGGCGAAACAGTGGTCTCAGGCAAGTGGTCAGTGGGACGATCTAGTGGTCGTTTCGCCAACACTCGTACAGAGCTTACACTGGTGGACAAAAGAGAATCTCGCAAGGGGAAAACCCTTTTACGATCCCGAAGTACAAGCAGTGGTAACTACAGATGCTTGCCTGACTGGGTGGGGAGCTCACCATCTCCACCACACAGCTCAGGGTCTCTGGTCTCACTCAGTAGCCAAGAACCACATCAACCTGCTAGAGCTTCTGGCAGTATTCCGAGCGCTTCGGGCGTTCGAGCCCCATCTACTAAACTTGTCGGTGCAGATCCGGACGGACAGCACGACAGCCATGTTCTATCTGAACAAACAAGGAGGGACTCGTTCGCCAAATCTGTCCAAGCTTGCCCAGAAAATCTGGATATGGGCACTCAGACGGAACATCTTCCTATCAGCACAACATGTTCCAGGGGAGCTCAATTCCCTAGCGGATGCCCTAAGCAGAGACTCCCTCCCAGAAGAACACGAATGGGTCCTTCACAGAGAGATCGTAGAAGATCTCTTCTCTCAGTGGGGTTTCCCCACTATAGACCTATTCGCCACAAGCGAAAACAGACAATGCCCAGGATTTGCATCCAGGTTCCCCCAGCCAGACTCCCAAGGGAACGCCCTGTGGATGAACTGGTCAGGGATGTTTGCGTACGCTTTTCCACCAACTCCTCTCATCAGGAAGGTGGTGTACAAGATGAACAAGGAATCGATGACGCTCATCCTAGTTGCTCCCATGTGGGCGAGACAACCATGGTTTCCACACCTACGCAGGATGGCGCTGTGCGAGCCCATCAAACTCCCAGCCTGGTACAACCTACTGTCCCAGCAACAAGGTCAAACAGTGCACCAGGAACCCAACTCAATGAACCTGGCAGCATGGCTCCTGAGGTCATAGAGTTTGGCCATCTCAATTTACCACAGAGGTGTATGGACATCCTAAAAGAATCCAGGAAACCAAACACAAGGCACTGTTACTTTGTCAAGTGGAAGAGATTCGTTATTTGGTGCCAGAATAAACAAATCAACCCAGTTGATTGCACTCCTTCCAACGTGGTAACATACATGCTCCACCTGCTGGACGCAGGTTTGGTTTTTAACTCTCTGAAAGTACACCTGGCAGCCCTCTCGGCTTACACCACATCCCATAACAAAGTATCGTGGTGGAAAGTACCAGTAGTTAAAGCCTTCATGGAAGGAGTAAAGAGACTTCACCCTCCTATTTCGAACCCACCGCCAGGATGGGACCTCAATGTGGTGCTAGCTAAGCTCATGGGCCCCCCTTTCGAACCCATGCATAAAAGTAGTCTCAAACACCTGACTTATAAAACGGCCTTCTTAGTAGCCATTACCTCCATAAGAAGGGTCAGTGAAATTCAGGCTCTGTCAGTGCAGGATCCTTTCTTTATTATCCACAAAGACAAACTGGTTTTACGCACACACCCTAGGTTTTCACCTAAATTTATATCTAAATTCCATGTAAACCAGTCCATCGAGCTTCCGGCTTTCTTCCAGAACCCGCAAAGCTCGGCTGAGGTGAAACTACACACCCTTGATGTGCGTAGGGCGGTCCTCTACTATGTAAATAAAACCAGACCGCTAAGAAAAACAGATCAACTGTTTGACTCCGTAGCTACAGGCAGAGAGGGGGATCGCGTCTCTAAAGGCGCGATCTCGAAGTGGATTATCAACTGTATACAGCTGTGTTACTCTCTTTCTGGAAAAACTCTGCCTTTTACGCCAAGGGCCCATTCTACTAGAGGCATTGGTGCCACTCTGGCTTTCATTGCAAATGTTCCCCTCGACACCATTTGCAAAGCAGCTACTTGGAGCTCTATTCACACTTTTACTCAGCATTACTGCATTGACACTCATTCCAAGACAGATACACAAGTGGGACAAGCGGTTCTAAGACACCTGTTTGCTCATGACCCTTCTCACATCCCACCTCCTTCTTCGGGTACTGCTCGCTAATCTATGCACAGCATGTGATCTAAGCAGATTCCACAAGCCTCAGAAGGGATACATTACTCACCGTAATCGTATTTCTGATGCTTGTATCTGCTTAGATTCACATGCGACCCACCCTTCCTCCCCTCCGAGAGAAGGCGCATGATTACTTGTAGTCTTACCTTTCTGTCTATCTGCTTGGATTATCTGTACTCACGCTACTCCTCATGCTTCCTCATGTCAGAAAAAATACAATCTGAGGATCCCAGACGCGTGAGGGATCTTGGGTACAGTGGACGTCACACTAGGGATAGTATTACTGGCACGCCTGTGTCGACGCCCATTTTCGAGTTTCTAAAAACAAACTGTAATACTCCGCAGCTTCCACTAGATGTCGGCCTATGCACAGCATGTGAATCTAAGCAGATACAAGCATCAGAAATACGATTACGGTGAGTAATGTATCCCATATATATATTAAACAGAAAGAGGGACTGGAATCCAATCCTGGGCGCAACGGCACTCCGGCTGTGCTTGTAAGGAAAAACAACAATCTTTTCACAAATCCACCGCCAGTCAGTGTTTTTCAGTGCAGCCAAAAGCGTCCTTTATTAGAAAAAGTACATGGACAAAGGAAGGCAGCAGCAGCAGTTTAAAACAAAAAAGGAACGACGCGTTTCACCCTGCTCGGGCTTCGTCTGGTATGTGACATGGAGAGAGGACTGCAGTATTATAGACAAATATGTGTGAGTCCATCTTCAATGTTTGGCACTTAAGTAAATTAGCTCATGAGAAAACACCAGACAAACAAACAAACAGGTGACCATGTTGGAACATAGTGAGTGTTGCCTCTGTTCTCTGTCAATGGGCCTCATTACGACCCTGGCGGTAAGTGAAAAACGATGGCGGTAAATGGTTACCGCCATCGTTTTCCGCCAGGTCCGATCATGACTCCTGACCGTAAACTACGATGCCAATAGCGGCATCGTAGTTAACGCTGCCGCTAACTGCGCTAAGGGTGCGCGCACGCGACCGCCCACACCGTACTTAGCGCCATGGCGGAAAGGTACGCAAATGCCGACCCAAGCGGACATGCACCTAACGCCATCACCGAGGCCTCTAAGTACCTTACCGCCATGGTGCAAATAACGCCATCGCGAACCAACCGTAAAGGGCCAATTCAAGTGAATGCAGCTGCCACAGGTGCACAGAAACAGCACAGGTGAAGGCAATACAGACTCAGGGGAGTACAAAAAGAGCACACCCCACCCCTACCCACACCCAGTCACACTCCACAATGATGCCAATACGACTAGCAATGTTGGGGCTGGAGGACCTGATAGCAATGCATGTGCTACTACAACAGCAACAACAACAACAACAGGCAGCACAGAGGAGACGCAGGAGGAGAAGGAGGGCAAGGCAGGCCCAGCAAGCCCCACCAGCACAGCCAGTGCCACCACGCAGGCAGCCCCCAATCCCACGCATCAGAGCCAATCCAAACAACCTCACTGCTGAGCAGATCCACACCCTGTACCGTTTGGACCGGGACACCATCACCGCCATCGTAGACATGACACACGACGACATCGTCAGCATGATAGAAAGTCCAACCGCCATCCCCCCCCTACTGAAGGTAGTGGCTGTACTCCACTTCCTGGCCACAGGCACCTACCAGCACACAGTGGGGCACCTGCATGGCATTTCACAACCATTATTCTCACGAACACTCATCCAAGTGCTGGATGCCCTCCTCAAGCACACAGACGACCACATTTCATTACCACGGACTGCCCAGGAGATTGCAAACACCAAAGTGGGTTTCCATGCACTAGCCAGCATACCCGGTTGCATTGGTGCCATCGACTGCACCCATGTGGAATTGGTGGTTCCACGTGCCATGGAGGTACCGTACCGCAACCGGAAACAGTTCCACTCTATCAACGTGCAAATGGTCTGTGACTCCAACAAGATCATCACACATTGTTGTGCCCGATTCCCCGGATCAACCCATGATTCCATGGTCCTGAGGAACTCCACAATACCACGCTACATGGAGCGACATGCAGGCCCAAGATCCTGGCTACTCGGTGAGTGCAATGTCATGGAAGTGGGCATGGGAATGACGTACCAGTGCATACTCCACCTGGCAGAAAGGGGGGGGGATGATGCATACTCCACCTGGCAGAAAGGGGGGGGGGATGATGCATACTCCACCTGGCAGAAAGGGGGGGGGGATGATGCATACTCCACCTGGCAGAAAGGGGGGGGGATGTTGCATACTCCACCTGGCTGTGAGTAACACAGAGAACGGATACAGAGGAAGGGCACTCACAATGCACAAAACCCCTCTGCATACATAGGGTGATGGCATGCAAAACAGGCCATGGCAGCAATGAGCATATACTGGTTGCATAGTGTGAATCAATTAGTGCATGTAGAAGTGAGCCAAGGTAACAGTTCCATGCCAGCCATGGTGGAACATCATGTTCCTGATCAGACAACATGACTGACACATACATTCTCGCCTACATACAGGTGATGCAGCCTATCCCCTGAAGAGGTGGCTCCTCACGCCAGTCCGGAACCCGCAGAACCAGCACGAGGAGGACTTCAACCGTGCACATACACGTACTCGTGTGGTCATAGAGCAGACATTTGGCCTCCTGAAGGCACGGTTCCGAAGCCTCAGCAGGTCTGGTGGGGCACTCCTGTATGGTCATGAGAAGGTGGCAAAGATCGTCATGGCATGTGTCATGCTGCACAATATGTGCGTCAGACGGAATGTGCCCCTGCCCCCTGACGCAGAACTGCAACCACCTGACGATGAGGATGAGGAGGGTGCAGATGGGGCGCCACCACATGGAGGAGGCGATGCACAGGAGGGGCGTGCCATGCGCCAAAGTATCATCGACCACTGCTTCTAGCACACACGGCTGGTGTTTATCGCATGGAGACTGCACTTGGGGCACTGTGTGTCTCTGGGACATGCACACTGTGGACTGTACACCAATAAAGCACACATACGCAATGAAAATGTCCACACATTTCTTTTTTTGAAAGAAAAAAGTGTATTGGAACTATGAACTGTCGTGTCACACCCCCTCCCACCTCCCCCCTGCACACCCCAACACACCCCCTCCCACCTCCCCCCTGCACACCCCAACACACCCCCTCCCACCTCCCACCTCCCCCCTGCACACCCCAACACAGCCCCTCCCACCTCCCACCTCCCCCCTGCACACCCCAACACACCCCATGTAGCTGTCAACAGATGCCTGTGACAGTGTCCACAGGCCGTCACAAGCCCCCTCTCCCGGCCCCCGGGGCACCCCTGGCTGTGGAGCGCAGGTTGCGTCCGGAACGGCGCACGGGGCTGCTCTGCGCAGAACTGGCAGTGGAGGATGTCCCTGGCTGCCCCTGTGCATGCAGCTCCTGTACTGTGTGGGTGAGGTCAGTGACCGCACGACGCAAGCCCGCAAGTTCGGCACAGATGTCCCTGGACATGGCCTGCATGGCATCCCTCAGGGTGGCAGTGCTCTGCGCCACTTCCGCCCTTAGTGTCTCCGTGGCCTGTTCAATGCTAAACCTAGCCCCCACACATTCCGCGGCATGCTCATCCAGCATTGCGGACAGTTGATGCTGCCGTTGAGTGATGTCCTCGAGGGACGGCTGGCCGTGCTGGCCCATGGCCAGTGCAGGTGGAGTGATGGAGGGGCTGGTCCCCTCCTGTGGAGTGTGGACAGGGCATGGGGTGGAAGGCCACTCCTCTGCCTCAGTGTGCCCCTGTGTGTCGCCCTCATGGGGGCTGGCGTCTGAGAAACAGGGGGAATGTAGTTGGTCAGTGGGGCTTCTGACCTCCTGCTCCATGTCCGAGTCAGAACATGCAGCTGTTGCAGCTGTCTCCCCGATGTTGCTGCTGGCCGCTGACCCCCTGCCTTCTGTGGCAGGCAATGTCGGTGGAGGTGGAGCAGCTGCTGCTGGCCTGCTGCCAACAGGGGTGCTTGCCGGTGGGACCTCCGGTATGCCTGCAGTGGGACCTGCTTGTCGTGGGGTCTGCCTCACTGCAGCTGAGGTTGAGGGTGCAGGGAGGTTGTTGTTGGACTTCGCTCTCTTCGGCGCAGGGGTGTCCTGGTCCTCTGGGTGTGATTCTGTGCCTGTGGTGGAGCAAAGGTGGGAGGGCGTTATTGATGGGTCTACGGACTTTTGAATGACAATGGTTGACATTATTTTGGCCAGTGGATGAGGCAGATTTCAGGCAGTGCCATGCAGGTTGTCTCCTTTTAGTGTGGTATGTGGATGCAGGTATGCGGGTGCCAGCAGTGTATGCAGGGTGGTGCTCGCATGTGGCTATGGGCAGTATTGATTTGTGTTGCATTTACACTCTAGGGCAACCTTGTGCTACACATGATTGGACTGCTGTGACTATGGCATGTCTTGTATGAGGCACCTACCTTCATCGCCTGATGTCGGGGCTCCCCTTTCCATCCCTCCAACGCCTTCGATGGATTCCATGCCGATGGTGGTAGCACAGATCTCCTCCCACGGTTGGAGTTTCAGGGGGGATTCCGACCCTCCACCGGTTCCCTGGGCAAGGTTGCGGTTTGCCGAGATGACGGCTCTGACCCGTATGCGCAGGTCATCCCAGCGCTTCCGGCACTGCTGTGGGGTGCGGGGTACGGTCCCCACCGCGCTGACGCGCTCAGCCACCAGGGCCCAGATGGCCTTCTTCTTCCCGATTGCTGTCCTGGTCATTTCAGGGGAGAAAACAACACCTGCGTTGTCCTGCAGGGTCTCCGCTAGCATGCAGAGTTCCTCCCGGCTGAATCGCTCCTGGCGCTGGCGGTCACATGGCTTTTTCACGGATTTTGGCATTTTCGGGAACTTGGATGGGTGGGTGTTTGGTTGGGACAGGTGTCAGGGTTGGGTCTGGTGTTGTTTGGTAGGATGGCGATGGATTGTGTTTTTAAAGATGGCCGACGGGCTGCTTCCCGTTCCGGCGCGATGACGCTATTTCCGGTTTGGCCTTTTACGGCCGCCGCTAATTACGGTGGCCGTAAATTACGGTGGCCGCTACTTACGCTGGCGGGAGGGCACCTTGCTCGCTTAGCGATGCCGGTAGGGGCCTTTTCCGCCATGGCGTTAATTGCATTACCGCCATGGCGTAATGCTCGTGCGCGATGGGTCGTGATGTGGCGCTCTTTACGCCATCGTCCCACGGCGTAAACGCTCATTACGCCATGGCGGTAATGACGGCCGATTACCGCCAGGGTCGTAATGAGGCCCAATGTCTGTGTTTCTGTAAGGTGCTGACAGTTCACTATTATAGGTACTCTTAGAATCATCCCAGAACTTAGTTGTCCCAAGTGTTTTTTTTAAATAAAAACTAAACATTTGTCCTCCGTTCCAAGGTCCAACATTCTGAAATTTGCACATCAGGTTGATTATTCAGCACTTTCTTTTTGCCATTTTCATTTGTGCCGGCCAAGTATTCATCTTCCCAAGTGGGTGAATAACCTGGTACTTCATAATATTACAGCAAAGTGCTATGTGCTTTCAAGGTGCATGTTGTAAACCTTCGAATGATTCATGTATATTGATATATATCAATATATATTAAGGTGCTATATGCTATGTGAACATAAATGAACTGTTCAATCTTAAAGTGTTACGTGCTATGTAAACATGGATGAACTATACAATGATAAAGTGCTATGTGCTGTGAAGATGCATATTAAATAAATACGTATGTTTTATACATCGACCCAGGAGGCTGTGTGGTGCCCTTGCGGGTGCCTCTACGGTCTAGATATATATTGTGTGTTCCTAAAATGCTTAAGAATCCTAAGACCCAAATGATTCTATTGGCACACTGGAGGCTGTGTGTTTCCGTCGCGGGTGCCTCTACAGTATAAGTTTTACAGCCTAAAGTAAGGCTTTCTAAGCAAAAACAAGGACAAGAAGGGATTAGAAATGTTTTGCCATAATTAGAGCATAAACTGTTTGTCAAGCCCAAGTGATTCATTTGGGACAATGGAGGCTATATGTTGCCCATTGCAGGTGCCTCAACAGTATAGATTGACCATCCTAAATTAAGGCTTTCTAGACAAACACAAGACGGGATTGGAGATATTATGCCATAATCAGAGCATAGACAGTTTGTTGCCCTTGCGGGTGTCTTGGCTCAAATCAAACACTGGGGTAAAATCATAATTAAAATCTGGAAAAGAGAGGTAACAGTAGTGAATACAAGGACTGTATGTTACCCTCTCCTATTATTGCAGTGCCATCTCTAAAATATTTAGGTGCATAGTGCTATATATTAGAGTTACATCTCATAATAGGAAAGCAAACATGTTGGAATGAATAGCCCATAATTTCATGGATAAAGTCTTTGGATGGTTAAAAACAACTAGGGGTTATAGATTAAGATACAAGATGTTGGATAAAATAATCATATGTTAAAACCTGCATGTTTGGAGCATTATGATAACAGTGTCTTTGGCATTTAAATTGTCACATTATCTCCTTTTTGGTCTCATTGGTCATATTGATAGGATCCCTACAGTCCATATATATTCTTAAAATTTCCACAGAAATCACACATTTGAAATAATACATTTTACATACTATTGGCAGCAGAGCTCTTAGTCTATAAATGCATACCATTCTCTCCTATTTTCCAAGAAAAAGTGCATATATAAAAGTGTGATTAAAATATACTTATTGGAAAAATTAATAAAATATAAATGCCAAAAACTGCATTCCGATGGGTAGGCGTCCAAATCGTACATAATGTACTGAAAACCTTCACTTTTTGTATTTTATATATATATGACAAAAAAGAAAGAGGAGAGGGGAGCACTCAAGTTCCCTGCACAGTAAACCTTCTCAGCCACTGGTGTTCTCCTACCGGTTTCTGTGCTCTTTACATCGTCAGGGAGGCAGTCTTAACTTGCAGCTCACAGCAAGTGCAGGTGTTAACAATCAATGATGGTTCTGCTGCAAGGACTTCTGGTAGCTGTAGTCATCAAGTTTGCAAGGAACAAGCTCACACCCAATCCCACAGTGGGGAAAGGGGGGGGGTAGCCTCCAGTGAGGCACTCCAAAGCAGGGCATGTGTCACCCCAGTGCAGCACCCTATCAGATTCTGAAGATTCCACCCTTCAGAAATCCTGGAAATATGACAAAAAAGAAAGAGGAGAGGGGAGCACTCCAGTTCCCTGCACAGTAAACCTTCTCAGCCACTGGTGTTCTCCTCCTACCGGTTTCTGTGCTCTTCACATCGTCAGGGAGGCAGTCTTAACTTGCAGCTCACAGCAAGTGCAGGTGTTAACAATCAATGATGATTCTGCTGCAAGGACTTCTGGTAGCTGTAGTCATCAGGTTTGCAAGGAACAAGCTCACACCCAATCCCACAGTGTGGAAAGGGGGGAGTAGCCTACATATATATTATTTGTATTTGTATTTATTTTATTTATATAGAGCACCAGGCCCGAGGGCAACCGAGCGCATCACTTAGTCACAGGCATGGTAAGATAAAGCATTTGAATAGAATATACATAATATACAAATTATACAGGAAATATACAATGTGCAAGAACAGGTAATAACAGTAAGTCGGTGACGCTATTGTTATGGCACTGGGCGCAGTAGGATAGGAGTCACGGCAAGTCTTGGGCAGACAGCCAAGCTGAAGCTTTGCGCTTGAAGGCCGGGAAGGAGGTTTCAGCTCTAAGAGGATTAGGTAGCAAATTCCAAAGCTTTGCTGCCAGGACTGGGAAGCTGCGTCCTCCAGATCTCTGAAGGTTGAAGTGCGGGATAGAGAGGCAGTTAGTTTGGGCACGTCTGAGTGGTCTGGCAGTGGTGTGTAGTGAAAATCTACTGGCTAGGTAGCTAGGGGCTTGGTTGGCAAGGCTTTTGTGTGTGAGCGCGTGTGCTTTAAGAGAGACTCTTTGGGAGACTGAGAGCCAGTGAAGACTTCATCTAGAGTCAGAAATGTAGCGGTTCCTAGGAATATTAAGCGCCGCTCTAATGGCGTTATTTTGGATGATTTGTAGTTTTTTAATATTGCATTGGTTAGTATCCAGATAGAGGGCATTGCAATAATCAATTTTGGATAGGACCAAGGTCCTGGCTAGTGTGGTGCAGTTGGCTGGTGAGAGGAAGGGGCGGAATGCTGTGATGAGCTTGCAGGTGTATGATGCCGCCGATGATACTGCATTGGTTTGCCTGGATAGAGAGAGAGTGGAATCGATGTAGATACCAAGCGTTTTTGTATCCTTAGCCACGTTGATGGTGTTGCCATCGATGGTGAAGGATTTAAACGATGAGTCAAGTTTACTAAGTCTTTGGTGGGAGCCAAGGATGATGAGCTCCGTCTTTTCGTCATTTAAGCACAATTCATGCTGAGCCATCCAGGCCTGGATGACTTGATAAATAGCGTTGATGGCTAGCGAGTCGGTTTTGTGGTCACCTGTGATGGGGATAAGTATCTGGGTGTCATCGGAGAAGTTGGTATACGTAACACCCAGAAGATCCAAGATGTCAAAAGGGGGTTTTGTAAACACATTGTAGAGTGTCGGGGGTACGCAAGATCCTTGAGGGACTCCACAAGTGACTGGGTAGGGTTCTGCGGTGGCAGCGGGGGAGAAAACCCTCATCGATCTGTTATCCAGGAAGGACGTGATCCAGGCTGTAGCTTTGTCCGAGAAGTGGGTGTTAGCAGGTGTACCCGTGCTTCACACAGTAATTCCTACTTTAGTCGTAGTTTGAAGTTTATTTACTTAACTAAACCAATGCTTCTTTAAATTTCTTTATTGGCATTTTCATATAAACAGCAACAATAGAACAGGCCACAAATCACCCATCTCCCTCTCCCCCCAACATGACACGAGGTATAACACAAGCCCAGAGTCAGACCAAAGTGCATAAAAATAAGCCACATAGTGCAATGATGCAGAGTTCATGTACCGTTCCGCAGCAAGTCTCTAGTCACACGCCTAACAAGGCAGGGACACAAGACAATATAGCCCCTCATTCCCCCTTAGTAGACCAGCGGTTCAAAGTCATAAACCTGTCCCGCGTTGCCCACAACTGGCGGCCTTCTCAACTCAGTGATGGCGAAGCCATGAGTATCCAGGAGTTTGAGCGCTCAGCACTCCCATTAAGGAGATATGACGTATATGCATCCCACATCCTAGTGTCCCCCCAGGTGTTCCCCTTCATCACCCCCCATCTCAGTTCCATATCGTTACAGTACATGATGTCCCGAGACCATTGGGCAATCGTCGGAGCCACAGCACTACCCCTGCCTATAGCGACCCTCCTCTTGGCCAGGATCAGCAGGAGACCTTTCGGTACCTGGGCAGTCTATCCCAACAAGCCCATCAGCGAATCCGGAGGATACCGCTGGCCCACGATCTGCCCTATCACATCAAACACCCCTCCCCAGAACCGGCCAAGCGATACACAGTCCCACGCTACATGGAGAAACCCTGTGGGCTCATACCCACACCTCTTGCAAGCTGCAGACCTGTGGGGAAAATAACGATGTAAACACCCCGGAGAATAATAGTATTGATGTAGAAATTTGTAATGCACAAGCTTAAAATTGGTATTAATATCCCCCTTCCTCGTACCCTCACAGCAGTATAGCCACACTTCCTCCGAAACCTCCCTCCCCAACAGCTGTTCCCACTCTACACGCGGAGATGATACAGACAGCGGTCTGCCCTCTAGCCCCGCTGCATAAAGCCGCCTGACCAACCCTCGATCCAAGTCTCCCTTGATCACATTAACAACTGCGCCACCGGGGTCTGCCCGGGAAAGGTCGGAAAAAGCTGCTTCAGCGCCACCCGGAGCCTATAATATGTGAAGACATCTAACCCGGACAAAACGCAGCTGATCCACGGTGAGGAATGTGCCATTCGGGAACAAATCTGCAAACTTAACTAGACCCAGCCGTTTAGTCATGGCGACATAACTTGCCTCGCTAGTCACGGGTATACCAGGGATAAATATGACCAGGAGCTCCAGCTAATAAAGTATACCATTCGCGGGCACACACTCCAGCCGAGACCAGGCCCTACGCGTTAACTCCCCCATGTCGTGCACCACCCCCGAGCACATCAGAGCCGTCAGAATAACCGACCGGAGCAAAGCCGGGTATGCAATGGACCATTCTATCTCCACGTGCCTATGCTCCGCCGCCAATCCATACCAATACCGTAAGTAACTGGCCTGAGCCACCCAGTAATATAATTCAAATTCGGGCAACGCAAGGCCCCCACGACGGACAGGTGCGGTGAGCGTATCCCACGCCACCCACGCTTGTTTGCCGACCCAGAGAAAGCGAATCACCGCCGATTTGAGGGCCTGGAAGAAACTCTTAGGCACCGGTATGGGAACATTAAGAAACACATACAAAAACCGGGGCAAAATGGCCATCTTGACCACGGAACCCCTCCCATACAGATTGAGCGGGAGGGAAGCCCACCTTTGCATCGCTTCCTTAGACTGCTGAAGCACCACCTCATAGTTACTGCGGAACACCACCTCCCTAGATTGAGCCAAAGTTACACCCAGATACCATGTACTGAGCATGTCCCATTGAAAACCCCACTCATCTTGAAAACGAACCTGCCCGTCCGTCAAAGGAAATATCACTGATTTACCTGGGTTCACCTTCAGCCCAGAGAGCTCCCCAAATTGCTAAACATCTAACATAACCATATTTAAATTGACCTCAGGGTGGCGCAGGAACAAGACCATATCATTCCCGTACAGCGAAATAACCACTCTATGGGAAAACAACTGGATCCCGCGATGGAGATGAAACTCCCTCACTCTCTCAGCCCAAGGCTCTATGGCCAAAGCGAACAACAAAGGAGACAAAGGGCACCCCTGGCGTGTCCCCCTTTTGAGCGGAATCCGTGCAGTAACCTGCCCGTTGACCCTCACCCGTGCCACCGGTTTTTCATATAGAAAGGACACCATAGCCAGGAAGGAGCCCCCGAGACCGGATCTACACAAGACCGTAAACAAAAAGGGCCATTCAATAGAATCAAAGGCCTTAGTGACATGCAATAGGACTGCCACAGCCGGATCCGCACTCGGGAGGGCGGCCATCAACCCGAACATCTGCCTCAAACCAAACGACGTTGAACACCCTGGTATAAAGCCCGCCTGATCTGCCCTCACCAACGTGGACATCAGCGGCGACAACCGGGACGCCAAGATCTTGGCCAAAATTTTATTATCCAAATTTATCAAGGAGATTGAGCGATAAGAGGAACAATCACCCTCAGGCTTCCCCGGCTTTAAGAGCACTACCACCAAGGCCTCTCTCAAGGACTCCGGCAATTGACCTGTAAAGGCCGCCTCCTGGTATACCCGCAGCAAATAGGGGGCTAATTTGTCCGCAAAACACTTATAAAAGTCAGAGTTGAACCCATCCGTGCCCGGGGACTTCCCATTGGGCAACGACCGTATAGCCTCCCGCACCTCCTACAGCGACACCGGCCTATCCAGCCACTCCCTCTGCTCCTACGAGCACCAGTACAGACCAACCTGATCGAGAAACGCATCAATATCCGCCTGCGTAGCGCGGGACTGAGAAGCATATAGGTGGGTATAAAACGCATGAAACTCATTAAGGATGGCCTCATCCTCAAAGTGATTTACCCCATCCTCGCCCATGATGACCGCCACCCTGCCTCCCGAGGTATACATCCTCGTGGCCCTAGCTAACAGCCTACCGGGCGCTTGACCCTCACCATATTTCCGAGGGGCCGACCTATCCCATAAAAACTGAACCTCCCGCTGGGCTAGGGCACGAAACTTCTGAAGACACCGCATTATCTCCACCTGCTGGGCTCTGGAAGGAACAGGGGCAGCCTCCTGCAATGCACGTATCTCCTCCTCCTTCCTCTCCAAATCCCTATGTATCTTTTTCAATGTGCCGGCCTCCTTGGAGATACATTCCCCCCATATCACGCACTTAAACCCCTCCCACATAGTACCCATAGAGGACACCGATCCCTCATTCACCGCAAAGTAATCGTCAATTGCCTTCCCCAGTTCCTCCCGGAAAACCACATCTTGAAGCTCAGTCCCCTTAAACCTCCACGGTAGTCTCCCCCCAATCCGGCCCCTCAACTGAACATCCACGGAGACCGGGGCATGATCAGAGAGAGTGCGAGCTAGTGTCCAAACCCCTGACAGCTGCCCCAAAAGAGCCTCAGACACCAGAAAATAATCTAGTCGTGCGGCCGAATTGGGTAGTGCAGAATAATGAGTGTACTGGCACACCCCGGGGTTTCGCACCCTCCAAACATCCGCCAATCCCTAGACCTGTTGCATGCCCTGAATTTTAACCGAGCATCGACTGCGAGAGTGAGAATGGTGCCCAGTGCGATCCAGAGAGGGGTCAAGCACCGCATTGAAGTCCGCGGCCCATAGTACCTCCCCCGTGGATATATCCGCCAATTGACGCTCAATCCACTGTAGTGAGTCAATTGTATCCTGGTTAGGGCCATAATAACTAATAAACGTATACAACCTCCCCTGAACAAGCCCCTGGAGAATAAGCGCCCGTCCCTCCTGATCCCTCAATACCTTGACCAGCCAAAATCCCACCGACCTATGCACCAAAATGGCCACCCCCCGGGAAAAGGAGGAATACGACGAAAAGTATCTGTGGCATCCCCAGCATTTACCAAACTTCGCCTCTGAGTCCACCGTCAGGTGAGTTTCCTGAAGAAAGGCCACCTCCACCCGATGACGCCGCAGATATTGTAAAACCTTATGGCATTTCGGCAGATCGTTAAGGCCCCGCACATTCCAGGATAAAAGCCTAAGCGACTCCATCACCAAGCAACCAAGAACTCATCATGCAAACAACCACCGACCCCCAGCAGCATTGTGTATCCCGTGTCATGACCCCCTTAACCAACAACCAAACACCCCCCAACTCCCCACCCCTACCGAAAACTCCCCAACTTGTCGGTGCCACCCCTCCACCCTGCACCCCCAAACACCCACCCAGCTCCCTCCCCTAACGTGCCAGAGACCCCAATTTTCTGGCCAATCCCCAACAACATAAGCAACCAGCTTTCGTGCTAAGGGGAATGGCCAGCCCGACCCCCCGGCACCCCACCGTTGTTTCACTGACTCTTTACACAGAAACCAGACCAAAGAGCATGTCAGCGACAATGTAGCAAGCCCAACAGTTCCCGCTCCCCAAACCGGCCCAATGTAGCGCCTCACTGGCCGGGCTCCTCCGGTAACATATCCAAAAAGGAGGCCGCTTCCCCCGGAGACTGAAAGAACAGCGCCTTGCCCTTATGCTCCACACGGAGCTTCGCCGGGAACAGCATAGCATACTTAATATTTCTGGCTCTCAGCCGCTTCTTCACATCAAAAAAGGTCTTCCGAACAGCCTGCACCTTATCCAAAAAATCCGGGAAGAAACTGATGAAATCCCCCTTATAGGACACAGTACCCTTTCCCGTGCCTTCCGAAGAATAGTGTCCCTGTCCCGGTAGTTCAGGAGGCGAGCTATCAATGGTCTTGGTGGGGCTCCCGGAACCGGCCTCTTACCACTAGGTATCCATTGAGCCCTCTCTACCACACACACCGGAGAGAAGCCCTCCGAGCCCAGCGCCTCCCTCTAAATGTCTTCTACCAGGCTTTCCATATCCCTCCGGTCCACCGACTCCGCCAATCCAACAATCCTCACGTTGTGCCTCCTCGACCGCGATTCAAAGTCCTCCTGTTTCTCCCGTAGCTCCTTCAGGACTTTCTGCACCTCCACCATTGCTCCGGACACCGAATTCGCAGCATCCTCCACCCCGGAAATCCGTTCCTCCGCCTCATCCAGCCTCTCCCCATGCTTATCTAGCCTGACCTGCATATGATCCACCTTGCAGGTCAGGGTGTCCAGTTTCCCATCAAGAGACTGAATCCCGGACTGCAGCTGCAGGAACATAGCCTTGATATCCTGAAGAGCAGAAGAGGGATCTGTCCCAGCTGTCAGGGCACCCTGCTCCGAGGAATCCACCATCGCTCCTCCAAGTTTAGCCTGAGCAGGCGTCCCAAAGTGTAGCTTGGCTTGATGCTTCCTCCTCTTTCCCGATTTTGACATGGCAGGCAAGTGGGGACAGGAGAGAGGGCAAAGGTCCCACAAACAGGAGTGCGCCCGGAGCCAAGCAGCCCCCCTTCACACCGGTAGACCCCTCCCAGAGCCACCACTGCGCCAGCTAGACCTCTCCGCCACCATGCCCCCAGCTGCAAAGCAAGAGGGACCAGGCGCCAGGCGGTTGAAGCGCCACCAACAAATGCTCTGCAACCCGTGGGCGGTAGGTATGGTCCAAGCCCACAAGTGTACCGAGGGTTACAGGGCAGCCAGGTCACCCCGCCCGTGTACTGGACCCACTAAGCACAGGGGAGCTTCCGGGCCTCCACTCAGCTCCCGGGGTCACTTAAACAGTCTACACCCCAAACTTGCCCGGAGCTGTATCCATGTTTTTGGAGCTCCCGTTGCAGCACCAGTTCTCCCCAATGTTCGCACTTCTCGGCCGCGGGAAGGGAACTCCAAGGGAGTGCGGCCACCTCACAAGCGGCGCCTCTCCAAACTCCTCCACCGCAGGGGTCCCGGCTGCAGAGCACACCAGCAGCGCCACGTCGTTGCACCACCGCCACGGCCCGGGGAAACCGCTCCACCAGCAGCCTCACTCCGGCAGACCTCCTCCCAGGCCACACACGCCGCCGCCTCCACCCCTCCCCGCGGCGCCCCCATCCAAGTGCCTGGGTGCCCCTCCGAAGGTTCCTGCAGCTGCACCGGCACACGGCGGCCGCCCGCCAGCACAGTCCAGGACGCAGCCGACGGCCTCCCGTGCGGCAGCCCCGCTCCTTCCAGGCCGCTCCGCCTCTGCGCTGCACCAGAGCTCTGGGCACCAATTCAGACCCACGCTCCCTCCCACGGGTCAAATCAGAGCCTGTAGGGGCCAAGCAGGTACCGGCGCTGACTCGCCGCAACAAGCAGCGAAAAAACCTCACGAGTCCACAGGATTTTGTGCCGGGTAGCCGGGGGTGCCGAGGAGCTTCACAGACCTTCGGCCATGTTGGTCGGGCTCTTGAGCGCCCCCATTAACTGAACCAATGCTTGTTTGCAGACAATATTGCTAGTCCTTCCTGTAGGAGATAGTGTGAACAAATTGTATTTGTTTCCAACTCTGGAGCAATAAAGCTGACCATGAGAAAAGCATGAATCCCGTAAATCGGTACCAGCTACATTATTGGTGTCCCGATTTACAGCTGAGGTAGTAGAGACCTCAAGATAAGTGCTGTACGTGTTAGGGCTGAAGCATGTAAGCTTGAAATGCTATCCTGGTACGTATACGGCTGAAGCATGTAGCTTCGCACTGTTGAGAGTGTGCGAAACCAACGGGTGTCTCACTTACTAGACCCCGGGGATCTCTCAGGTGGCCATTTTGATTTAATTCGATTTGACATAGACTGACTAGTACTGTGTTTTCTTTATTATTTGATGGTAAAGACTACTCCCATCATAGCTATAGGGCAAAGTAGGAGTTTTACCAAACCCCACGAATTGAATAGAGGTTTTGAAACTTGTAACTCTTGTCTCAGTGTCATACTTGTGATACCATGCCTCCCATACATATGGTGTCAGCAGTGGGATACGACTCAATGGAGACAAATTGGGGGACCCTAAAATTCCAGGAACTTAGCCACAGAGTCTCAGACCCCTCTACCGCCACGAAAGAATCCATAGGCTTTCATATATGTAGCAGTTAGACTTAGTTCTAATACCTACTTCGTGTTGTTATATAAGACTGGCCCTAAAGTCTGGCCTAGCCTGGAAATTTGGTCTGGATGTCCTAGCAGGCATTATAGATCCAGACGTTCGGGCAGACATAAACGTACTTTTACAGAACCATGGCGAGACCCTGTGTGAAAGACGTCCTGGGGACAACATTGCACACGGAATTCTTGGGAAAGCTCTGTATCCCTGTTTTGAGGATGAAACTGAGAGAGTTAACTTAGGCTTTGGAGGGGCCGATGACATACATACCACATGAGCAAACTGGGAAGATGAACCTACCATCCTTCCTGACCTAGCCTTTGCCCATTGAAATGATCCAGTACTCTTGCAAGTGAATCCTGAGGGAGAAGGACAAGAAAAGGGAAGTCCCTTTTATTTCCTGAAACAGGCATTATTATATAGAAGGGAAACCTCCAGGGACGGCCTAAGTTAGACTCAATTAGTAATACCCAAAACCCATCGTAAGATTATGCTTGAGATTGCACACTCTCACTTGACAGGGGGACACTTGGGACAAGCTAAAACCGAAGCTCACATCAGTGGGTAATTCTATTAGCCGGGTATCCATGCTGACATAAAGAACTTCATTCAGACATGTGAGATATGCCAAGAAAACAGCTCACATATTCCCCTACCTGACCCTCTGAACCCACTACCGAAAATAGAAGTTCCTTTCTCTAGAATCAGGATGGACATTATTGGAAATATGTTCTCGTAATCGTTCATTATGCTACCCGGTACCCAGAAGCCTTCCCCATGTGGAACAACACAACCCACCAAATTTTAAAAAACACCTGCTACCTTTCTTTTCTAAGGTTTACTTCCCCAAGGAAATTCGAACGGATCAGGGATCCAATTTCATGAGTAAACTCATGGGTGAAGTTAAAGAATTACTATACATTACCACCTTAAGAATCTCAGTTTGCCACCCCCAAACGGACAAATTGGTGGAGAGATTTAATAAGACCCTCAAAATTATTCTGAGAAAATTAGTAGACAAGGATGGAAAAGACTGGAATCGTATGATCCCTTGGGCCGTGTTTGCAGTGAGAAAGACCCCTCAGGCATCCACCGGTTTCTCTCCTTTCGAGTTACTCTATGGTAGAGAACCAAGAGATTTCTTATACATGCTCAGGAAGATCTGGCAAGAAAAAGAAGAGGTGCAAATACCCCTCTCACAGACAGCTACCTGATTGCGAGAACACATGAAACTCTTCCACAGTCTAGTCCACACTCATATGGAGAAAGCTAAAGCCCAACACAAACTTACCTATGACAAGAAGGTACATCTAAGGTCATTTTCAGTAGATCAGAAAGTGTTAGTCCTTTTACCTATCTCTGAAAATAGACTTGTTTCAAAGTGACACGGGCCCTATGGGTTGCTAGAGCAAACAGGAACCTGTACCTATAAAATAGCCCAACCCGATAGAAGGCAAAAGACCCACCCCTACCGCGTGAATCTCCTGAAAGAGTGGAAAGAAAATCCTTCTGCTACTCCCTCCTCTATATTATCCTGTTTGGTACCCGAAGAGATTGACAACTTAGATTGTATTCCCCTGACTAGGACTGTGTTTTCTTTATTATTTGATGGTAGAGACTACTCCCATCATAGCTATAGGGCAGAGTAGGAGTTTTATCAAACCTCAAGAATTAAATAAAGGTTTTGAAACTTGTAACTCTTGTCTCAGTGTCACACTTGTGATACCATGCCTCCCTTACACTAGGGAAATTACGTTTCTGTAATTATCATGAGAGATTTGGCATTATGTGACGGACAACGTCATTGCAGACACTATTGAAGACACATGCACCATTTCCTGTCACCCGCATCATTACAAAAGCACCCTACTGTGTAACCTGCATGACTTCAAAAGTGAGTGCTGCAAAAGTGAGTGCTGCTAATGTCAGCTAGAATGCTGAGTGTGGAAAGTTTAGGAACAATGAACTGCTGAAGTTTTCATGAACTGCTGAACTTTAGGAACAATGAACGTAGAACTATGGCAGAACTACGGCGCGAAGAGCCATATGGCAGGCAGGGGTAAGCATTGCAGACCGCTTGTATGGCGCTCTGAGCGCGTTGTTGTGCCTGCTTTCCCCCCTCCCACTTCCTGGTCCTCCTCTGCCTTCCCGCCTCCCTGCCCGCCCACCCCCCCCTCTGATTGGCTGACTAGCAGCCTCCCTCTGGCCTACTCGGCGGCTGCTCCCCCCGCTCGCTTCTTTGTTCATCCGAGCGTGAGAGAGCAGTCACCGGTAGCCTGAGGGATCAGCTGGCTTAGGGAAGCCCTGCCTGGCCCTGCGGGCCCCGTGAGTTCAATTGTGCAAAAAAGTGTTTATTTTGTATGGCGCTCTGAGCGCGTTGTTGTGCCTGCTTTCCCCCCTCCCACTTCCTGGTCCTTCTCTGCCTTCCCGCCTCCCTGACCGCCCACCCCCCCCTCTGATTGGCTGACTAGCAGCCTCCCTCTGGCCTACTCGGCGGCTGCTCCCCCCGCTCGCTTCTTTGTTCATCCGAGCGTGGGAGAGCAGTCACCGGTAGCCTGAGGGATCAGCTGGCTTAGGAAGCCCTGCCTGGCCCTGCGGGCCCCGTGAGTTCAATTGTGCAAAAAAGTGTTTATTTTGTATGGCGCTCTGAGTGCGTTGTTGTGCCTGCTTTCCCCCCTCCCACTTCCTGGTCCTCCTCTGCCTTCCCGCCTCCCTGCCCGCCCACACCCCCCCTCACCTTCCTCTTCCCCTCCTCCCTCTGCCTATATCCACCCCCCTTCCTGGGCAGCCCCCTGCCCGGCAGCCCCCCTCGGCTAAGGGCCCCTTAGGCAAAGGGCGGCTCCTACGGTTGCAGCTCCCTGTGTGTCTGCAGGTGTCCGCAGGGGACGCCTGGTGCCTGTACTTCTATCTCCACCTTCTCCCGGCCCACCCCGTCTATTCCTGGTCACTTCATTCACATGGTGTCTTCACCTCACTATGTCCCACAGTTGCGGTAACTAGGGTTTTTCTCCCCTCGCAGGATTCTCACACTTAGGTCACCTCTGTACCTAATACGCACTCACCGTTCTGAAATGTGGTAAACTTGGCCTTGCCGCTTACTTCCTGCCTGTGTGCTCTGTGTGCTCTCGTATCGTCTGTCTCCCCCTCCCCACTCCCTCCTACTCCATGGTGCTCTCTATCTCGCCTATCTTCTCTAACTGCTTCTCTATTGACTATCCTTCTCTCCTCACTAAATCTGGTAGGAAAAAGTTTAAAAAGGACATCCTGGGCTCCAACCCAGGCCTCCCTATCGCTGACACCTACACTAGTGCCTGCTCCAAGGAAACTCTCACTGACATCCTCTTTTTCGTACCTTCGCCTGTCCTATGGACCCTTCATATGGTCTCTGTGCTCTCTCCTTTCTCCTCTTCTCCCATTAATGGTGGCACCCGCTGGGATGTCCTCTTGGCCTCCTTCCACTCCTCTAAGGCCATCATTAATGTCTACACTAATGGGACCGTCTTGGTGCAAGGCCCTCAGGCCAACCTTCATCTCTTTGATAGACGCTTCCCACGTCTCATCAACTTCCTTTCCTCTCCTGCTGTCCCCCCTCCTCTGTCCTCGGCTTCCTTTCCTCTACCCTCCCTCCCTGCCCCCTCTCGTGCTACTTCTTCACCTCCCTCTTCTACACCTCCGCAGGGCGTACCTCTGATCTGTACCCCTCCCCGGAAGTCCTTCAAGGATGGCAACCTTCTCCACATTGCCACTCTTAACTCTCGCTCTGCAATCAAGCATTCTTCTGATATCTGTCACCTTCTTGAGGAACTGGACCTTGACGTCCTAGGTCTCACTGAGACATGGTTCACGGCCAGCTCTGTCACCAGCCTTGACACACTCCTACCTGACGGTTACAAGATCCTCTCCGTGCCCAGGCCCAACCGTGCTGGTGGGGGTGTGGCCCTTATCTTCCCTTAGTGGATTCCTGCCTCTGTCACTCCTACGCAGACCTACTCCTCTTTTGAATGCCTTGTCTGCCGTCTCTCTCTCTCTCCTAGCCATTCCCTTACCCTGGCTACTGTCTATCGGCCACCTGGTCAAATCTCCTCCTTCCTCTCTGAGTGGGCTGACCTCTCCTCCTCACTCCTGTCCTCTACCACTCAACTCCTCTTTCTTGGTGACTTCAACATCCACTTGGATGCCTCCTGTCCCCCCACGGGACTTTTTCGTGACCTCTGCGACTCTCTCTCACTCTCTATTCTCCCCTCTGGGCCTACTCATTCTGCAGGGCACACTCTTGATGCTCTGATCTCTTCTGACCTTCCCCTCTCCGTCCCTCTCTCCACTCCTCTCTCCTGGAGTGATCACTTTCTCCTATCCTCCCACCTCACCCTCCCTACCCCACAGGCAAAGCCACCCTCACCACTGCCACCCACCTTCTCGGTCATTCGACCCATGAAGCGCGTGTCAGTTGAGGCTTTCGCAGCCACCTTCTCACCCCCACCTCCCCCCTCGGCTGACTCCCACCCTGACACAGCCCTCTCCATGCTCCACTCTGCTATATCTGATACTCTTGATATCCTTGCCCCTGTCATGAGAATCCGCCTGAAGCCCAAAGCCAAATGTAACTCCTGGTATGACTCGGATCTCGTCACCCTAAAACGCAAGTGCAGGGTGGCAGAGAGGAAATGGCGTGCTTCATGTTCATCCTCTTACAAACTGGCCTGCCGCCTGCTTCAAAGGCAATACCGTCTCTCCGTTCTCACCAAGAAGAGAGCCCTTATCCAAGCCCGCATCTCTGCGGCATCTAACAACTCGGCCGAACTCTTTAAAATCTGCAAGGAGCTTGCCAACCCTGCTGCAGTCTCTACCTCTCCTGTCCCCTCCCAGGCCCTCTGCACTGCACTGGCCTCTCACTTCATCTCCAAAACTCAGGACATCCTATCCTCACTCTCCTCCTACCACCTCCCTCCCTCTCTGTCCGGCTCTTCCTCGGGCCCTTCTGCAGCCACCCCTCCTCCCTCCTTCTCTGCCTTTCCCCTTTTTTCTGCTGACGAGGTTTCCAGACAAGTCTGATCTATGAAAGTCTCGTCTAAACAGGTTCACCCCTGTTCCTCCAAAACTATCAAGGACCACATTGACTCCCTGGCCCCTGCCCTCGCTGACTTTTGCAACCACTCCTTCGACTCTGGAGTTTTCCCATCCCCCCTTAAGCACTCCCTTGTGCACCCTCTTCTTAAGAAACCCTCTTCTGACCCCTCTCTGACCCCTCCTGGCCGGCTAACTATCGCCCAATCTCCATCACTCCCTTCCTGGGCAAGCTCATGGAGAAACTGGCCATCTCCCAGCTTAACCTCCATGCTGAATCTGTTGGCAGTCTTCATGACCATCAATCTGGCTTCAGAGCTGCCAGAAGCACGGAAACTGCTCTCCTGAACATCCGTGAGGACCTGCTTTTGAACCTCGACTCCAACACTCCGTGTGTTCTCATTCTGCTCGATCTCTCTTCTGCCTTTGACACTGTCAACCATGCCATCCTGCTCAACCGTCTCCGTGAAAACCTGGGTATCACTGGTCAGGCTCTGGCGTGGCTGACCTCTTTCCTCTCCAATCGACCCTCCCAGGTCCAACTCGGGTCCTTCCTCTCTGACATCTTTTTCTCCACCTGTGGTGTCCCCCAGGGATCTAATCTCTCCCCCTGGCTATTCAACCAGTATCTGGCACTCCTTGCCCACCGCATCGCCGCTCTCTGCCCCAACTTTCAGTGCTATGCGGACGATACCCAGCTCATTTTCAGGCTACCCTCGGCCTCCTCCTCTCCCTCCCTCATCTCTGACTGTCTGTCTGCTATCCAGGAATGGTGTGCCGCCAATGACCTCTGCCTTAATGCCAGTAAGACTGAGATTCTGCTCATCGGCACACCCACTCCCTCCTTCCCTGCAGCTCTCTGGCCGGCCTCTCTTGGCCCTCTTCCTGCTCCTACCTGCAAGGCAAAAAACCTCGGGGTTATCTTCGACTCCACACTCTCCTTCTCTCCTCATATATCTGACGTCTCTAAGAAGTCACACTACCAGCTGCACCTCCTCAGAGGTATTCTTCCCTTCCTCTCCTTCCCCCAGAAGCTCGCTGTCTCCCGAGCCCTGGTTCTCTCAAACTGGACTACTGTAACAGCCTCTATCTTAATCTGCCTGCCTCCACACTCCGCCCTCTGCAACTCATCCAGAACAGAACTGCGAGACTTGTCCTTGGCCTCAAGCCCAGGGACCGTATCTCTCCAGGACTGAAATCTCTACACTGGCTCCCAGTGCTGCGAGGATAAAGTTCAAAACCCTCTGCATTGTCCACAAGGCCTTCTGGGGCCTGGGGCCTAAATACCTTCAACTCTCTCTTCCTAAATATCTTCCTTCCCGAGCCCTTCGCTCATCCGTCTCCAACTCCCTCAGGGTCAGCCGCTTCTCGAAGCAACGAGCTGGGGGTAGATCTCTCTCCGCGGCACGGGCCTCCCTCTGGAACAGCCTTCCTGCCCCCCTGAAACTTGAGGAAAACCATCTCTGGTTCCAGAAGCACCTCAAAACCTTCCTCTTTGCTTCTGCTTTCTCTCTCCCTCTCCCTTGCTAATTCTTCTCTGAAACTGCACTGAATCTGCAACTGGGCCACTCTCACCGACCTCGGTCCTGGGCCCAGCCACTCTCCACTTGCACTGCCTCCCTGGCAACCCCTGCACTGCGGGACTGTCGCTGTATCCCTACAGCCCCCCCTTCCCAGCACTTGTTCTGCACTTACCTTGCACTTGCCACCAGCTGGCCCTTTTATTTATTTATTCTACTTACCTTGTACTGCACTTCCCCCCTCCCCTTCCCCATGCACCTCTCCCCTCGCCCTCCCCCTGCACTTGCGCGATCTGAATGACACCTGGCCTAGTAGGATCGTTGTCTGTCTTCCCCTTGTTCCCCCCTCCCTGCCTCGTCGCGCCTTGAAACACTTGTGTATAGGCGCGTTACAAATGCCTTATCATATCATATCATCAATAAAAAAAGAAAATCTATACTTGTTACATTGTCTACACCGTGGAACCTACCCACATGCCAAATTTCAGGTTTGTGGCATATTGGGAAGTATGCTGAACATTTCAATCAGACACACACATATATCCACAAATGTCCCTTTTATATATATACATACATGTTGTGATCAAGCGGTGAGGTAACCGTGAAACGCGTCACTTTTGGCCCATTGAACATGGAGCACCACAAATTATGTGGATTTTACTAACAGTCATGTTGCGCATGGTCTGTACAATAAAGAAGATACTTTTCTACAGTAAACTGGTTTCCTGGTGATTCTCTGAAGAACGAGGGAGTGCCTCCCACTCTGACTGTAGGAAAAACAGTCTCATCACATATATATACATATTTAACGCAACAAAACCTGTGATATTCAGCACATGTGAAACGTCATGACCGGTTTACCCGGCGTGCTCCTGTTAATGTCCCCCATAATGTCATGTACCCCATAATGCAATTTTGTATGTAATTGTGAATCCCATCTCTTGTAATATGTATGTGCTCATGAGCATTGCAATGCGAACACGCTGAGTTAAGCTGATCATGACTTCCCACATGCGCTGAATTTCAAAGGTTTTGTTGTGTTAAATCTGGTCAACTTAACTGCACTTTAACTAAAGTATTTTTGAGTGAATTTCAAGGATTTTGTTAGTTCATAGTCTTTTTTACAGGCCGCTGCGCCCGGCAGTGTCAGACCTGTCGGGCACAGCGGCCATAGCAGGCAGACACAGAGTTTGCAGATCCGGAAACAAGGGTGCCGTTGAGCTTACCGGCACCCTTGTTTCCAGATCGGCAAACTCCTAATGAGGCCCATAGTCTCTCAATTTAACCAGAGGCAACCTGATCCTCGGAATTCGGCCACTCCTAACAGACATAGGTCCCAGCCCTGCACTGACCACAGACTCTGCAACCTTGGTCCAGACACTCCAACACAGCGACTGCAGCTTCCTCTCCACTCACACCACCAAAAGACGCTCCATCCTCACACGCATCCTCACACACCTGTTCACCCGCAGAACTACTCAAACTAGGCCCCAAAGTGAAACCACATGTGTCATCCAGCACCGGCACCATAGTGTGTCTTTCTCCACCACTATTCTCCTCTTGTTTCATCGCGAGCCATCATCCAGAAACACATACCCTGCACCCACCTTCACTACCATCTTTGGAGACATATACCCACTTCCCTCTTTCGGCACAAATCTTGGGTTCTTCACACGCACACAATCGCCAACCCTGACTCCAATCGGCTTTTTGTTCATCTGTTGTAACATTACTTTCTCCTGTTGGGCAGGCACTCTCTCCAACACTTCAGACATGTTTACTTCGGTGAAGACACCACCCCCAAGAGCAGCCATCCTCAATTTTTAACCAGCTTTTCTATGCCTTGTAAGTTCAAACAGTGAGCGACTTGTGAAGGAAGACAGCATACGCCTACATACCGCCAAGGCTTCCGGCACTACCCCACTCCAAACCAATACATTGGCAAATTTCCAGTTGAATGGCCCCTTTCAAGACCCTATTCATCCTCTCAACCAAACCGTTCGCAGAAGGGTTATACAAAGTGGTCCTGTGATGCCTGATACCTAGATTCCTCAAAAACTCCTGCATACAGAGCAAAATGAACTGAACACTGTTGTCCGTGACAATGCTAGCAGGCACCTCTTCCCTGTCACAAAAACTCAATCTTTTCAGTTGTCACTTTTCCAGCGCAACTGCCTCCACCCACCGCGACATGTAATCGACCAAAAGCACCACAATCCTTAAGTCCCTACCAAGACCATCCATGGGGCTCATGTAATGCCAATTTTGACTGCACTTCACCTGAACCTCTACAGGATAAATTGGCTGCGGACACAGCACCCTGCTTTTATCACTCAGGGCACAAGCCACACACTCTTTCACAGCTACCTCCACCTCTTCATCCATCCCCGGCCACCAGAATGACTCTTACAATCTACTCTTAGTCAAAGACCTACCCAAATGGCCTTTGTGCGCCAACTCAATAAGCCTGTTAAGATGAGAATCACGGGAATGCTGCGTACCTGTATTTCTGGATGGTCTCGACGGGGCAGCCAGGCTGACGGGAAGACTTGGTGACACAAGCAACCAGCCCTTCCTCCACCCTGAATGGGAACTGGGTGGAAGATGGACCGATTCCCAATGCCACAACCAGATTGCAGAGATGGCAGTTCTGCACAGCGTTGACAGAAGAAGTGGTTGGAGGGAATCCTTGAAGAGAAGTTAGGAGTCCCAAGGTGTGGAAGGCCACACCCACAGCTGGCAAAGGGTGCTGAGAAGCTGAGTCCAAAGGTGTGGGAGGCCACACCCGTAGCAGGCAATGGGTGTTGAGAAGCAGAGTCCAAAGGTGTGGGAGGCCACACCCGTAGCAGGCGATGGGTGCTGAGAAGCAGAGTCCAAAGGTGTGGGAGGCCACACCCGTAGCTGGCAATGGATGTTGAGAAGCAGAGTCCAAAGGTGTGGGAGGCCACACCCGTAGCAGGCGATGGGTGCTGAGAAGCAGAGTCCAAAGGTGTGGGAGGCCACACCCGTAGCAGGCAATGGGTGCTGAGAAGCAGAGTCCAAAGGTGTGGGAGGCCACACCCGTAGCAAGCAATGGGTGCTGAGAAGCAGAGTCCAAAGGTGTGGGAGGCCACACCCGTAGCAAGCAATGGGTGCTGAGAAGCAGAATCCAAAGGTGTGGGAGGCCACACCTGTAGCAGGCAGTGAAAGCTGGGAGGTAAAGAATCCAAAATGGCACAGGAGAACCAGGAAAATAGCCAGGCCAAGGGAAGAGAAGAAGGAGGACAGGGAACCAGGGCTAACAAGAGAGGAAACCAGGAGGGGATGAAGCTGGACCAGAGAATGAAGCCAGGAAGAACCCCGGCCACAGGAGGGAAAAAACCGGCAGTAGGGGAAGGTAAGGACTGGAGGATCAGGGAAACAAGGTAAGCGTTAACTGACAGAGCGGGAGAAGGCGAGGACACGATCCGGAACAGAACGCGTTGAGACGCGATCTGCTCCCTACCGCGTCTCTCCCTTTATGGGCCGCCGGCGCCTGCGAGGCCTGGAGCGCAAGCCCGATGGTTGCCAGGCGCCGGCGGCCCCAGAATGAGGCTTGAGCAGCAAGCTGCTCCACGCCTCGGCGGCCGC
Source organism: Ambystoma mexicanum (assembly GCF_040938575.1). Lineage (NCBI taxonomy): Eukaryota > Metazoa > Chordata > Amphibia > Caudata > Ambystomatidae > Ambystoma > Ambystoma mexicanum. Next base: position 619,711,201 of record NC_090935.1, on the reverse strand, counting down.
CCCCACGGCGCATGCGCGGGACCGTAATCGCGGTCCCCGATGCAAGCGCCGCGGAGCTGCCGCCCCTGTCCCCGGAGCTCTCCCCCCGGCGCCTCCCCAAACGCGGAAGCGCGGGTAGAGGCGCCAGGGAGGGGGAGCGCGAACAGTGAACCCCGGTCTCCTGGTAAGCGTGACACTATACCCCCTCCTAGGAAGATCCGGAGCCCCAGGCTTCCAGGGAAACCGCCGATAGAATTCGCGCACAAGGCGCGGAGCGTGCACATGCCGAGAGGGTTCCCAAGTGCAATCACAGGCCGGGTACCCCTTCCAATCCACTAGGAAATGGAGCACCCCCCTGCGATAGCGGGCATCACAGATCTCCTGAACCTCAAATTCGGGAACCCCCTGTACTAGAACTGGGGCTGGACAAACACTGGAGCGACCATAAGGATCTACCACATAGGGTTTCAGGAGGGAAACATGAAAAACAGGATGAACGTGCCATGAACGAGGCAGCTGGAGACGAAAAGCTACAGAGGATAGACGTTTGACAATCCTAAATGGGCCAAAGTATCGGAGAGCTAACTTAACAGGTAGATTGCGGAGAGGCAGATTCCTAGAGGACAGCCAAACCCTATCACCAACCTGGAAATCGGGTTCCATCCGCCTCCCACGGTCAGCCTGAACCTTCATGCGGTCACGAGCGTCCGTCAAAGAGGCACGCGCCAATTCATGCTGTTGTTGGATTGTGGAGACCAAGGCGTCAGCGGAAGGAACCGTACTGGTTGGTACAGGGTGGAAAGGAATCAGTTTAGGATGTTGTCCCATAGAGCAATGAAAGGGGCTGGTTCCGATGGACGAATGAAAAGAATTATTGTAGGAGACCTCAGCTAGGTCTAAATAGGTACTCCAATTGGTTTGTGTGGCATTAGCAAAACTACGGAGATAGGCTTCCAAGGTCTGATTAGTTCTCTCCGTGAGACCATTGGTCTGTGGATGATATCCCGAGCTTAAAGCCCTATGAATACCGAGATGACCACAAACCTTACCCCAAAAGGAAGAGAGAAACTGAGACCCTCGATCTGAAATGATCTTCTCAGGAAGACCATGTAAACGGTAGATTTCGTGAAGAAAAGCAGTGGCCATCTGGACTGCAGTGGGAATCTTTTTAAAAGGAATGAAATGGGCATACTTTGTAAAACAGTCCACTACGACCATAATACAAGTATGTCCTGCAGAAGGGGGAAGATCGACAATAAAGTCGGTAGCAATCGAGTGCCAGGGGTAAGGTGGTAATTCAGTAGGAGAGAGCAGCCCTAAAGGATGTTGTCTGGGAACCTTGGATTGGGCGCAAATGGGGCAGGCCTGTACATACTTCCGAACTTCCTCAGCCCAACCAGGCCACCAAAACTGTCGTGATAGTAACTCTTGTGTAGCACGAATTCCGCGATGACCTCCAATGGGGGAATCATGAACACCATGCAGAATGCCATCGCGAATATCCCCTTTAGGGATGTATAGTCTCTTCCGAAAGAACAAGAGGCCATGACTTTCAGACATAGAGGGCCGTTGGAGCAAGACTGACCTCCAAGGATCAGACCGGGTAGCATCAGATATCGACTTTAAGAGTGGCGATACCGTCGACAGAAAACGATGAGAAGGAATCAGAGGTTGAATCTGACTGGAGGTATCTTCGTTCTTCTCTCTCCCCAAGGACCGAGACAAGGCATCTGCTCTTACATTCGAGGATCCGGAGATGTAAGTAATATGGAACACAAACGGAGAAAAGAAGAAGGCCCACCGAGCCTGTCTGGGTGTCCGACATTGTAAAGAGCGTAAATACTGTAGGTTTTGATGATCTGTACGGACCTCAACCGAAAAACGGGCTCCCAACAGATGGTGTCTCCATTCCTCGAAAGCTATCTTGATGGCCAATAGCTCCTTCTCAATAACTGCGTAGTTCCTCTCACTAGGATTTAGCTTGCGAGAGAAGTAAGCCACGGGATGTTCGATTGACGTAGCAGGATCCTTTTGTAACAGTACAGCTCCAACAGCAAAGTCCGAAGCGTCTGCTTCAACGATGAAGGGCAATTCATCCTGTGGGTGGCGTAAGATCGGGGCAGCCATAAAGGCTGATTTCAGAGCGTTAAAGGCTTGCGAAGCAGAATCATCCCACAGAAAAGTTATCTTGCTGCTTGTCAATCTCGTAAGAGGTACTGTGATTTCAGAGAAGCGTGGAATGAATTGCCTGTAAAAATTGGCAAATCCCAAAAAGCGTTGCAGAGATCTTACGTCATGTGGTAGCTGCCATTCTTGAATTGCCTTTACCTTCTTGGAATCCATCTCAATACCGGACTGACTTATCACAAACCCTAGGAATTCGATCCTGGATTGATGGAAAGAACACTTTTCCGCCTTGACGAACAGATGATTATGGAGCAGCCGATCGAGAACCTCTCGTACATGACTTATGTGTTCCTCCTTAGATCGGGAAAAGATCAAGATGTCATCCAGATAGATCCAGACAGAGATTCCGATTATGTCCCCAAAGATATGATCCATGAGCCGTTGGAAAATCGCCGGGGCATTGCACAGACCAAAAGGCATAACCCTATATTCGAAATGCCCAAAAGGAGTCTTAAATGCCGTCTTCCATTCGTCTCCATACTTGATTCGGACCAGATGATATGCCCCTCGAAGATCTAGCTTAGTAAAAATCTGAGCCTGATGTAGGGTCTCTAAGATACTTCGAATCAGTGGTAATGGGTACCGATCCTTGATGGTGATATCGTTTAAGAGCCGGTAATCCACACAGGGTCTTAAGGAACCTTCCTTCTTCTTTACGAAAAATAGAGGAAACCCAGCGGGAGACTTGGATGGTACGATGTACCCCTTACTCAAGCAGTCCGATAAATAATCCTGTAATACTCGTCTCTCTTCCCGAGACAACGCGTATAGCCTGCCATGCGGAATCTCAACTCCCGGAGACAATTCTATGGCACAATCGAACGACCGATGAGGTGGCAGAGGTATATTACTTGGTTCGGCAAACACTTGTTCGAAGTCAGCATACTCAGGAGGGATCAGCAATGCAGAACAAAGGTGAGTCCCCTTGTCTCGGAGTTCCAGATTAGTTGAAGAAGCCTGAGTCTGGACAGGCAAGCTGCATCTCGAGGTACAAGAGGTGGAGGAGAAGGTCAAGGTATGAGTCCTCCAGTTAATAACAGGATTGTGATGCTGGAGCCAAGGTAGCCCCAAGACCAACTTGTGGGTAGGTGACCTGATGACGTCCAAAGCAAGCCTCTCCACATGATCGGCGATCCTAAGTCTTAGTCCGATAGTATGCAGACGAACTGGTCCAGAGGACAAAGGAGTACCATCAATAACCTCCACAGGAAGGACTGAGTGTCTGGGCAAAAGAGGGATTTTATGAGTGCTAGCAAAATCCTCATCAATGTAATTGCCCGATGCTCCACTATCCAACAATCCAAACACTTCAAGTGTCCGGCCGGGCAGTTGAATCTGAATCTTCAAGGTTAATAAAACAGCTGGTTGCATGGGAAGAAGAATCGAGCAAAAGGCGGAAAGGTCTGAAAAAGGGGTGAGACCTGTCGTTGCCTCTCCTCCACACGACAGGTCCTCTAGTTTCCCGACTTCTTCCTTTGAGGCCGTAAAGGACACATTCCCAAATAGTGTCCGGCGGCTCCACAATACAGACATAATCGTAATGTTCTTCTCCTCCTTCTTTCTTCCTCTGATAATGGCCCTCTCACAGCACCCAACTGCATAGGTTCTGGTCCAGAGTCTGTCGAACCAAAGGCGCCGGCGGGAAGACTGGCCGTTCTGGGAGTGACTCTCTCTAGTCGACGTCTCTCGGTCTTTCGTTCGGTTAGTCTCTGGTCTATGCGAAGCACCTGGTTAATTAAGAGTTGGAGACTTTCAGGTTCAGGGATGTGGAGTAGTTCGTCCTTATATTCCTCCCTAAGCCCCCGGCGAAACAGGGTCTTTTGCGTAACTTCGGGCCATTGCGAATCCGTAGCCAGCAGGCGGAAGCGACTGATATATGTTATTATGTCTGAGCTGCCCTGTTTGATGTCCATTAACTGATTCTGCGCAGCGGCAGCCAAGTTTGGTGTCTGAAAGACCTCCAGAAATGCCTTCTCGAAAGCAGCAAAATCGTTAAGAATAGGACTGTTGGTAGCCACAAAAGGTGTCGCCCAGGCTAGGGCGTTTCCAGTCAAGTTTCCCAAGATATAACCGATCTTGGCCTTATCATTATTAAAATAGGTTGACCTGAAAAGGAAATGGATACGACAGTGGTTGCAAAATTCCGCCACTCGACGCGGGTCCCCATCGAACCTGATTGGGGCAGTATGGGCCAATGAACTTTCGGCCTGTGGAGCACCTCCGGTCCCCTGAGTTACCATCTGTCGTAGGACTTGATTTTCTTGATGAAGAGCAGTCATCTCTGCCCTGAGGGCTTGCAACTCACTACGCAGGTCCTGCGTGTCCTCCATATCCAAATCGGAAGGAAGGCGTCTCAATCTGTTAAGATGAGAATCACGGGAATGCTGCGTACCTGTATTTCTGGATGGTCTCGACGGGGCAGCCAGGCTGACGGGAAGACTTGGTGACACAAGCAACCAGCCCTTCCTCCACCCTGAATGGGAACTGGGTGGAAGATGGACTGATTCCCAATGCCACAACCAGATTGCAGAGATGGCAGTTCTGCACAGCGTTGACAGAAGAAGTGGTTGGAGGGAATCCTTGAAGAGAAGTTAGGAGTCCCAAGGTGTGGAAGGCCACACCCACAGCTGGCAAAGGGTGCTGAGAAGCTGAGTCCAAAGGTGTGGGAGGCCACACCCGTAGCAGGCAATGGGTGTTGAGAAGCAGAGTCCAAAGGTGTGGGAGGCCACACCCGTAGCAGGCGATGGGTGCTGAGAAGCAGAGTCCAAAGGTGTGGGAGGCCACACCCGTAGCTGGCAATGGATGTTGAGAAGCAGAGTCCAAAGGTGTGGGAGGCCACACCCGTAGCAGGCGATGGGTGCTGAGAAGCAGAGTCCAAAGGTGTGGGAGGCCACACCCGTAGCAGGCAATGGGTGCTGAGAAGCAGAGTCCAAAGGTGTGGGAGGCCACACCCGTAGCAAGCAATGGGTGCTGAGAAGCAGAGTCCAAAGGTGTGGGAGGCCACACCCGTAGCAAGCAATGGGTGCTGAGAAGCAGAATCCAAAGGTGTGGGAGGCCACACCTGTAGCAGGCAGTGAAAGCTGGGAGGTAAAGAATCCAAAATGGCACAGGAGAACCAGGAAAATAGCCAGGCCAAGGGAAGAGAAGAAGGAGGACAGGGAACCAGGGCTAACAAGAGAGGAAACCAGGAGGGGATGAAGCTGGACCAGAGAATGAAGCCAGGAAGAACCCCGGCCACAGGAGGGAAAAAACCGGCAGTAGGGGAAGGTAAGGACTGGAGGATCAGGGAAACAAGGTAAGCGTTAACTGACAGAGCGGGAGAAGGCGAGGACACGATCCGGAACAGAACGCGTTGAGACGCGATCTGCTCCCGACCGCGTCTCTCCCTTTATGGGCCGCCGGCGCCTGCGAGGCCTGGAGCGCAAGCCCGATGGTTGCCAGGCGCCGGCGGCCCCAGAATGAGGCTTGAGCAGCAAGCTGCTCCACGCCTCGGCGGCCGCCCCCACGGCGCATGCGCGGGACCGTAATCGCGGTCCCCGATGCAAGCGCCGCGGAGCTGCCGCCCCTGTCCCCGGAGCTCTCCCCCCGGCGCCTCCCCAAACGCGGAAGCGCGGGTAGAGGCGCCAGGGAGGGGGAGCGCGAACAGTGAACCCCGGTCTCCTGGTAAGCGTGACAAAGCCTCAGCCTTAAACTGAGAGGTGGAATTACCCTTTCACCTCTCGTGATGCCCTATGAACCCTCTGCCAGCTCACTCAAAATATGCATATAGGACTTCTCTTCTTCTTTGACATTTACATTCTCCCAGCCGACCCGCAAACTGTCCTTAATGCACACCAACCGGGACAAACAGTCTGAAACTACATTCCTTGAACCAGCAATATACTCCACTCCGAAATCGAATTCTTGCAAGTCTACCATACACCTTGCTATCCTTGGAAATACAGAACCCATACCTTTAGTAGTCAGCACATACGTGAGCGGTTTGTGATCTGTTCAAATTACGTACGGAATACCCCACAAAAATGCCCTTAAATGTTTAGATGCCCAAGAGGCAGCTAAGGGCTCCCTCTCAATAACAGCATAACGCCTCTCTGCATTTCACAGAACTCTAGATTCAAACGCAATAGCTCTGAACCTCCCGGCCCACCACTGCTCCAACACCGCGTCTAGGCCAACATCACTCGCGCCCATAGTGATTTTCTGTTTTATTTTTTTGCAGATCAAACAAGCTCAAAGATGGAGCCTTGTCCACATCCTCCTTCAACTGGATAAACTCCTCTTGGCAACGCTCTAACCACTCAAGCTTGACATTTTTCTTCAATAACGTGCACATACACACAGTTTTTTTCTGCATAAGACAGAATAAATTTAACATAGTATTTGCTCATTCCCAGAAACGATCAGAGCTGCTCCTTATTCACAGGGGAAGGAAGGTCTCCCTCATCACCTAACCAACACTTCCCTGGGTTTTATGCCATTCACATCCAATGTGTGTCCTAGATAAATAATACTCGGAACACCCATCTGACATTTTGCCAATTTTACGGTCAAGCGATTTTTCTGCAAAATCTGCATTGCACAAAGCACCCTCTCATCGTGTCCACACTGATCCCTACCCCAGACCAAAATATCGTCTTGGAAGTAACTCACACCACACACTTACCCAAACAATGCCCGCATTAGCTGGTGGAAAACAGCCGATGTGGCCGCCAATCCTAATGGCATATGGCAAAATCTGCACACCACAAATGGTGTGACAAATGACGTAAAAGGTTGAGACTCCTCGTGCAGATTTATCTGATAAGCCGAAAGAGAGGTCAAATGTGGAGAACCATGCTGCCTGTCCTATGGTTGCCAAAGGTAAATTCTACACAGATGCTTGCATTGAGCTCCCTGAGGTCGACACCCATCCTAAGCCCACCATCCTGTTTGCGCGCTAAGCCCATGCCGACAACCACTCTGAGGATACAATGTCCTCAATTATCCCTGCTTCCTTAAGGTTGGAAGGTTTACTCTTTAGCCCTTCTCTGGCCAACACTGGTACCTTTCTGACCTTATGGGCATTGGGCACTGCCTCTCTCTTCAGTACAATCTTATGCGAAAAGCCACACAACATTCCCAACTTTTCTAAATAAAACTGTAGGGTACCTGTTTCTCGAGTAATCCGCCGACACACCGCCATCCGGCTGAACTCGCACTCCATCCTCCGCACAGGAACAGGCTTCCCCGGGTGAATTTCAATTTCCAACACTTCCTACTTGTCCTATCCCAGCACACTCTCACCCTTGTGCGCTACATATATATTCCCTTCAGTGCTGCACCCTTTGAATTTGATTAAAGCCCACTCATATCCCAGTACCTTTGTAGGTACCTTCCCATACACACTGGGGTTGATATCTGGCACTTTGAGGGTAGACACCTCTTTTCCATAACTTTTCTTGTACACTTCTGGTGAGATCATGGTATATGGTGATCCAGAGTCTACTAACATTTCAATGTGCACACCTTTTACATTTAACATGTCCCACGCCCCCTCAACATGTAACAGAACCCCTCCCTGAGCCATGTTGCTCACATGTTCCACCATACAGTCAACGCCTCCTTTTGCTTCAACCATCCAGACAACTTGCCTTGCTTGCATATTGCCACCAATACCATTCAACCTGCACATCCTAGCATAATGTCCCTTAGTATTGCATTTCCTGCACTCCACCCCCCTCGCCGGCCACTCCTTGGCCCCAGTGGAGTGGCCCTTCCATCCATATTTTCTACACCCTTGTCTTCCTCCAGAACCATATGGTCCTTTGCTGTTCTTCTTCGTATGGTAATCCACCTTTTCAACCCTTGACTTTGTGTCTCCACCACCATTCTTGGGTACCAACACAGCCTGCACTGACTCCCCTTGAGACATCTTATCAGCTTACTTTGTGACGACTTGCACACTGGCATGGGACGCTTCAATGGCCCTTGCATTCTCAATCACTTTGTCCAAGAGAGGATCCCTGTCAGTCCATAACCTTTCTCTCAATTTGGCATTGCTCGTTTTCATCATCACCTGGTCTCTGATATATTCATCCAGTACACCCGTAAATTTGCAAGTGACTATGATGGTATGCAAGGCTGAGATGTAAGAATCTATTGACTCACCTGCACCCTGTGCTCTGGAAAAGAAGTGATATCGCTCCAATACCACATTGGGTCTTTTCTCAAAATGCCCTTTTAACCTCTTCAAGGTGGTCTCATACAAACTCACCACAGTTTGCCCTTCCCCTCCACAGGTGATGCGCACCTCCTCACCAGGCAAATGCCGGAAAACTCTCAGCCCTGCAGTACCTAAACAATTCAGAAGTGCTGCCTCTTTCTCATCATCACTGTACTTGGTGCCACCAGCTTCCTTCAAGTATACCTTGAAAGCATCTACCAAGAGGTTTCATAGCACTGGAGGCTCACCAGGTGCTGCCATAATTGCTGGTGGGGATCTGGCGTTATTCTGCTGCATGGCCACAGAAATAGCTGCTCACTGTCACTTTGGAGTACACTATGACTTTGTGCTCACCCGCCCCCAGCCAGCACACTACCTTTTTACCAAAGCAAATACTGTTCATAGTACCTCCAGCGGATTGAAGCTGCTAATTGTGCACTTTTGTATTCCCTTTAAACCGGCCTCATCAAAAGGAAGAATTACTTTTTTGCATCTGACACTGAGGTGGTTGGGAGAAGGCTGCGGCCTTCCTGAACCGGGACCCACCCGTGGGGCTTGTGGAGGAACACGTTTGTCAGGCACCTATCATGCCAAAGCTGGCAGGGCACTCCAATCTCTATCTACGGCTGGGAGTCCACCGGCAGTGCACGGCCAGCGGTAGCACATACGTGGGTCTGCAGGGTCCACTTCCACTTCTCTCGTCGCCAGTGAGTAAGGACAGACTTGCAGTTTATTCCTCAGAAATGGAGCCCATGGCCACCGAGGCCCTACAACTGTTAAGAATGTCGAACCCTGGCCAAGGGTAAACATGCCAGGGTTCCATTACAACACACTGCATGGGCTGGCAGGGTAAAACACACTTAAATAATATTTAAAGCCACACAGCGTTTTATGAAATTGAAGATGTTTGGCTGATATAATTTCCTTCTGAATCTTTCACTTGAACTTCTGAAATTTGAAAACCCAGTAGCTTTCTTCTAGCAGATTCAAATCGTCCCTCACATTTTGTCAGGGATTGTTATGAAAGGCCTGGTTACTTGCCCTATTTCCAGGCATTGCCAACAAATGCCCTAGTTCCTGTTCCATTGTGAAGGATTGCCATTAAGTGCCCCTATATTCAGTCATTGCTAAAAATATATATTAAATGGCCAGTTATGGATTGCATTGCCATGAATTGCCATGAAATGCATAGGCACTAAGGCATTGCCAGGACTCACCATCAAATGTCCAACTATGTTTCCTATTGCCAGAGATTGAAATCAGATGTCCAGGTGATAAGATACCTCTTACCCACTTAGACAATGCCCCCCACAATCCCCTGACCAAACCGTTTGATGCCTCATGCATCCCCAACATGTACGTATCATGTTCCTGCCTTTCTCCTTCCTGTGCATCAGATTTCCAAGTATGTGTCCAATTGCCAGAGATTGAAATCAGATGGCCAGGTGATTAGATACCCTTCTACCCACTTATATAATGCCAGTAAAATGGAGATCCTTGCTATGGGGACTCCTGCCCCCTGTTTCCCTCCTACCCTCTGGCCGCCCTCCTTGGGCCCTCTACATTCACCACCCGTTGAGGCCAAAAACCTCAGGGTTATCCTTGAGTCCTCTCTCTCCTTCACCCCTCACATCTTGGACCTTGCCAAGAAGGCCAATTTCCTGCTCCACCTCCTTAGAGCCATTCTCCCTTTCCTCACCTTTCCCCAGAAGCTCACTGTTTCCAGAGCTCTGGTCCTCTCTAGGCTAGACTACTGCAACCGCCTCTTCCTCAGTCTCCCCCTTTCCTCCCTGTACCCCCTTCAGTTAATCCAGAATACAGCTGCAAGACTTATCCTTGGCATCAAGCCCAGGGACCCTATCTCTCCAGCCCTAAGATCTCTCCACTGGCTCCCGGTGGCCACAAGGATCAAACTTGGGACCCTTGGCATCATCCACAAGGGTTTCTGGGGCCTGGGTCCACGCTATCTCCAACTCTCTCTCCCTAAATACTTTCCTGCTAGAGCCCTCCTCTCCTCTAACTTCAACTCTCTGATTGTCAAACGCTTCTCCAAGCAGGTGCAGGTCTCTCTCTTCGGCTGGTGCCGCTCTCTGGAACAGCCTCCCTGCCCCTCTCAGACTTGAGCTGGACCTCCTTAAATAACGGAAACCTCTCAAAACTCTGCTTTTCTCTACCTCTTTCTCTTCCCTTCTAACCACCCCACTATCACTGAGACTGGCGGTCTGGTACCTTGATGAACCTCACAGGTTACCAGGCCCTCTGCCAGTCTACACCAGTAACCTCCCCCTCCAACCCCCCAGCACTGCCCTTGTGGGCCCTCGGCCTGGTGGCTGTGCATCCCACTCCTTGGGATCCCTCCTCCCAGCACTTAGCCATGGACCCTCACTGGCACCTCTTCCCTTCCCTCCAGGGCTCACCAGCAATTGTCCTTCCCTAATTCCTTCCTCACCCCCTCCCTTCCCTACCTCCTGCACTTCTCCTAACTGCACTTGCACGTCTGACTGCCACAATCCCTATTAGTGCCATGTTTATATACTTACTGTTCTGGACATTGTATTTACTCCCCTTGTTTCCTCCCCATTTGCCTTGTGGCTCTTGGAAACACAATTCGGTTGTATAAGCGCCTAACAAATGATCAATAAATGAAATAAATAAATAAAATATAATTTCCCCACATCCCCTTGACCAAACTGTTTGATGCCTCATGCATCCCCAACATGTACGTACCATGAACCTTTTTTAAACAGAACTATTATCTTTACCAATTTGAAAAAAATCGGAACAAAGTACACTTCTGGATTGGTGATTGTAAAATATTAAATGTATATTATTTGTTCATTTATTATTTTCAATTCAGTTCAAAAGGTACACACTTTACAACACCATATACAAATATTGACAAAACATATCTATAAAAAAACGTTCACCTTAATTCATTCAACTAAATCCATACATTCCTCTGATCCATACACATTCATTTCACCTAGATCGATAACTCTATACGCCAATAATCATGCAAATTTAACAATGTTTCACAAATAATTGATCTTTTCTCTGTCAACACGTGTTTCAAGTGGGGCTCGTTGGCTAAACATTCATGCCAAATCCTGCTCCCGCCATCATCAGGACAAGGAGTGACTTCTAAATGGCCTACCCTCCTTTCTAAACGTTGGTGTTCACAAAGTGTCTACAACAAAAGCACATTGGGCCTCATTATAACTCTGGCAGAAGCCGTGCTGGTAAAAATGGCAGGCTGCCGCCGGAGTTATGCTTTTTCCCGGTGCCTGGCAATGGGGAATCACTGGGGCATTACAGGCCCGGCGGTCCCTGAAGCCAGGCGCCGGAAAAAGTAACTCCCCATTCCCATTTGAGTCCCATAGGAATGGTGAGGACGGATACACCGGCACTGTATGCAACAGTGCCGGTGCATCCGTCAAAGTCCGCAAAGTTGTACTCATATGGCGTTTCAAGAAATACACCAGATAAAGATAAATCATCATAAGTGGGTAAGTAGTGTTGCAGGTGGTGTTTTTACGAACTCCGGAGTCAGCCACTGATAGACTCAACACGTATTGGTTTTTGCTCTCGACAGTGAATAGCTGAGAATATATTGGAAAGATCCTTGTGGCAAATCCTTGGAAGTCTGATGTGGGCTAATCCATAGCGGAATAAAATATTACAAGACGGGTGAGAGTGTTTTGCCTTACCTACAATGTGTGATCAAAGCAAACTGATTGTTTTCCCATAGAGCTCGACATCTGACTCCCCCTGTATTTTTTGTCTATAGATATACTAAGACAACAAACAGCCAACACAAGTAAAGACAGGCTGTGACAAAATAGAACTAAGTGCATGCAAGCAACATAAGGTATGCATGCACCTGTTTCCTAGAATTAACTTGACTTGTAAATGATATCATATGATTAAGTCATTCTCAAACATTGTTCCACAGACAGGAATTTTAAAAAGGTTCCAATGTGTTTTTGCTGTAAACACTCTGTGAACACCGAAGTTTAGAAAGGAAGGCAGTCCATTTAGAAGCCACTCCTTGGCCTGATGATGGCGGGAGCAGGATTTGGCATGAATGTTTAGCCAACGAGCTCTGCTTGAAACACATGCTCTGCTTGAAACACGTGTCGACAGACAAAAAGATTCATTCTTTGTCAAACATTGTTACATTTTACCGATTATTGGCATGTAGAGTTATGGATATAGGTGCAATGAATGTGTATGGATGAGAGGCATGTATGGATTTAGTCGAAGGAATTGAGGTGAACATTTTTTATATAGCTATGTTTTGTCAATATTGTGATATGGTGTTGTAAAGTGTGAATCTTTCGAATTGAATTGAAAATATTAATTGAACAAATAATATAAAATACATGTTTTACTCTCACTGTTTTAAGAGTTACAAACACTAACCCAGAAGTGTACTTTGTTCCGATCTGCACAAATTGGTCTTGATCATTTTTTTTGTTTAAAAATGGTATGAGAGCCTGTAAGACGAAGACCCTATTAGGCACTCCTATTTATATTTCTCGTACCATGATCCTGCCTTTCTCCTACCTGTACATCAGATTTCCAAGTATCCTAGATGGAAATGAGATGGCCAGGTGATTAGATGCCCCCTACCCACTTATGCAATATCCCCACATTCCCTTGACCCAACTGATGCCACATGCATCCGCAACATGCACGTACCATGTTCCTGCTTTCCTGCTACCTGTGCTTTGTTAGCCCAAGTGCCACTTTCACCCACCAGCATCTCTATTATTCTCCACACCTGCGCCCACATCTGATTCCTCACTGACTCACAAGACCTTTACTAATTATCTCTACACCATAGCCACAGGTTTGAGGGATTGATTCCGTTGTGCAGTGCTTTCTAGTTGCCAGAGTGTCTCTCAAAAGCACGTGGAGAAAAAAAGTATCTTCGTGTTTCCTTGGGTTATAAACGGCAGAGCTGCTGCTTTACATATTTAGAGTAGAGCTGCAGCCCCAAGTCTCCTGGAATTTGGGCTGCCATTAATCTCGTAGCCACATGTGTGGTAGAACTACGAATTTGTATCACCAGAATGTATGGTAGAGCTACGACATCACCTCTACAAAAGGCATGCTTGGCAGACCTGCTGAATAGCGCATCTGCAGAAATCTGTGTGTGAACTGTGGTTGATAATTGCTGGCACATCTAAACTTTAAAGGTTCTTCTGTCAGTTGTTTGTTTTCTTTTAGCATGTTATCATTTGTCAATGCGAATGTGAGGTATCCCCAATGTCATAATTAGGGGATTTTGTTTAGCTTAAATTATATGTGCTGCACTGCTTAATGTTGGTGACTTTCATGGCTAGAGGAGGTGCAGATTAGGAGTAGTTTTGCTTTCATTTGTGAAGACCTGAAATATGATCTCCCTGTACACAGCTGCGTTGAACATTCTGCCGACACTACGCACATTTACTGAGCAAAGATTATGCATTCCTGCTTCAGTCTCACTAGAGAAAATAACAAAAGACGCTAGCTGATCTTCTAAATTATTGGCTGATAGATTCACTGTGCTTTGGGTTGTATGTTTATATGTTTCTTTTATCATCTATAGGCTGGGCACCATTACATGAGGCTAGTCTAGCAGGTTCATATGAAATTGCAAAAGAGTTGTTGATAGCTGGTGCTGATGCTAACCTTAGAGGCATGGAACAAGAAACACCGATTCGTGATGCAGTCAGAGAGGGACATTATGAGGTACAGATACGCTATTGCACTTTAAAATCTATCCAGCCATTTCTGTATTCAGCCAATGCATTTGATGTAACATTATTCTGTGCTGCAGCTTGGAAATGAATTGTATTCATGACCTTCGTTCGCATTGTTCTTCTATCTTATTGATGCGTGTTGATTTGTTTCTAAAATTGTGCGTCTTGTGGAGGATCTGGAACTGCATTACTAAAAAATCAAGTGCACAACTGCCATACACAGGACAACAAAAAGACACTCTGACAAACGAATTATGTACCACCTCTGCTTCTTTATTAGTTCTTCATTCCACCTGATGAATGTAATTCTCCTTCAACCTGTAAGTATTACTTTGATGAGCCGTTACATACTAATTGTACATGGGTTTTCATTGCGATCTTTCTTGGTTTACTACCTATTTGTGATGTCACTCCAATTTCCTGTCAGTGGCAAAACTTCATAGGTAGAGCAATGGCAAATTGCAATCACATTTAGGGGCACTGCCACACTCTGCGCATAGTACCTAGTGACCGAAGCTGTGACCAGAGTCTTCATCTTTTCTCAAATGTGGCAAATGGGAAGTTCAAGGAGCATACCAGGCTGCTTGCAGAGCCACAACAGGTAGCCCAGCCTGCAAGTGAGGAGCATTTGACACAAAACTACTGTTACATGTACACTGTAACTTTCCCGTACCTGTTCACACTTACTAGTGATGATATTTAATTTCAGAACAGAACCCCTATGTACTTGAACAGTTCCATATCATAGAAACAACACTGCTCTTTAATTCACCCACCTGGGACAACTATGTGGGCTTATCTTTGTTGAGTTTGGTGCATTCTGACACGAACTTCACCTGTTGTGTCCTTGGGGCCCACTACACTCCTCCATCTTGTTCTCTTTCCTGACTGCTCGTGGAATGTCATCCTGAGTAATGAAAAGGAGCAGGCGTCGTCCGGTATTCCCTCAGAAACTCCACGAGCTTCCTCTCCAGGTCTTCACCGCCGCAGGCGGAGATCCTCAGGACCTTGTTAAGAGTCCGCATCATTCTCTCAGCCTCTCCGTTGGCCCGCGGCCAGAGCGGGGACACCCTGCGATGCCGGATCCCCCGTTCACGGAGGTAAGTTGCAAATTGGCTGCCGGTGAACGGTGGCCCATTGTCCGAGCACAGGAGGTCTGGGAATCCATGGGTGGCAAACATTTTGTCTAGTGCCTTCGTTGCGAACTCTGTCGCCGTCGACTGTACCACCTCCACCTCGGGGTACCTGGACCATTGGTCCACTGCCACCAGGAAGTACATTGCCCGACCAGTCGAGCCAAAGTCCACATGGACAATTTCCCATGGTCTGCAACTACGCTCCATCGACCTTATCGGCGGAGCTCTGTCCCCCGGGGCCGCCGCTTGACATGCGATACACCTCCTCACGAAACTCTCCACTCGCCCCTCCAAGTCCGGGAACCATACTTTGTTTCTCAGCCGAGCCTTCATTTTGACAATCCCCTGATGGCCAATATGGGCAAGTTCAAGGATCCTTGACCGCAGTGCCCTTGGGATAACAATTTGCCGCCCTCGAAGTATGATTCCATCGTCCGCGACTGAGAGTTCATCCTTCACCTTCCAGAGCGCTCGGAGGTCGCTCTGAGCCTCCGCTTGACGGCGGGAGTTGTCCTGTAGCACTTCCCTCCACTCGCCGCTCCTCACGGCATTCTTGACTATGGTGAACACCTCATCCTTTGAGCATTCCGTTGCCATCTCCAGCCTCGATATTGCCATTGGAAGAGACACTTCCACCACCTGACACAACAGCCCGTGGCACTCATTCGCCCCAATGTCGGTGACGGAGTTCTCCTTGTTGGGATGGCGCGACAGGTAGTCGGCCGGGTTGTTCGTGCCTGGTCGGTATACAAGTTTCACCCCGTACTCCATCAGGGCCAGCATCCACCTCTCGATCCTGGGGGGCGGCTTGGACGACCCCCCAGCCAGTATGGGCAGGAGCGGCTTGTGGTCCGTTACCACCACTACAGGTTTGCCCAGTATGTACAACCGGAAATGGCGACAGCCCTACAGGATGGCTAACGCTTCCCGTTCAATCTGAGAGTATCTCATCTCCGTGTCCGAAAAGGCCTTACTCGCATATGCGATGGGGCGCATGTCCCCACGTTCGTCAGGCTGCATCAGCACCGCTCCCACTCCTACCGGACTGGCGTCAACCACCACCTCTGACTCCACTTTGGGGTTGAAATAGGCCATGGTGTCTCCATCTGATAGGGCATTTTTCAGAGTCTGGAATGCCTCCTGCTCATTGGCTCCCCATTTCCACGCAGCGTCGTTCCTCGTTAGCACTCTGAGTGGTTCTGCCAGCGACGCTAGCCCCTTGATGAAGCGCCCACAATAAGTTACCATCCCCAAGAAGCTCCTCACTTCCATAGGTGACTGGGGGGGGGCGGCTTCCTTAATGTCCTTCACTTTGGCAGGGTCTGGCGACACACCGGCTGCGTGGAATATGAACCCAAAGAAACCAATGCGGTCCTTGAAGAACTCACATTTTTGTCGATGAAGGGTGAGCCCTAGGTTCTTCAACCTCAGGAGCGTGTCCTCCAACCTCTTCATGTGCTCCCGTTCAGAGTCCGCGAAGACTAAGATGTCGTCGCTCATGTTCAGCACCCCTTTAAGGCCAGCCAAAGCTCCTCTGATGGTGTTCTGGAAAACTTCGGCGGCCGATGAGATGCCGAAGCTCAGTCGTTTGAATTGGAAGAGGCCGTCATGCGTCGTAAAAGTAGTTATGAACCTGGAGTCCGGGTGCAGTTCGAGCTGGTGGTAGCCCGCTCGTAGGTCCAACTTCGAGAATACTCTCGCCCCCTGAAGCTCTCGGATGATGTCATCCAGAGTGGGTGTAATGTGCCTTTCCCTTTTAATTGCGGCGTTTGGGAGGCGCATGTCTACGCAGATTCTCACTGCCCCAGGCTGCTTTGGCTTGGGGGCCACCACTATCGGGGACACCCAGGGCGTCGGCCCCTCCACTCTCTCAATAATGTCCATCTCTACCAGTGATCGGAGTTCCTCCGCCACCTTTTCCCGCAGGTGAAACGGGATCCTGCGATGCTTGAGGGCCGTCGGTCTGATGGACTCGTCGATATGCAGTCGCACTGGGGGCGCTTTAAGTTTCCCTATGCCTTCAAAGATGCCCGAGAACCTGTCCAGCAGTGTCTCAATGTCTATCTGGTATACACCATATGCAAAATGAACCAAGTTGAGGGCCTCCGACGCTGCGCAGCTGAGGAGCGAGTGAGGGCTCACGTCAGTGACAAAGAATTTTGCCTTGATGCTGCTACCCCCTTTCGACACAGGTGACACGAACACACCCTTGAGTGGCAGCGGGGTGTCTCCTCCAAAAGTAAATATCTTCGCCGTGGACTCGTCTAGTGTCGGCGGACCTGGAAGTTTCTGGTAGTCCTCTTTTGCCAGCACGCACACCGAAGCACCTGTGTCTATGAGTATCTGGGTCGGCACCCCCAATATGTCCACCTCGCACCTGGGCTGCCTCCTCCTTTTGCTCTCCGAGGCAATGTTGGAGATGAAGAATACCTCTTCTTCGTCCTCTTCGTCTTCATCCTCTTCCTCCGCGATCTGTAACTTCCGTATCTCCTGTTCGAGGGCAGCAATGCTGCGTTGCCTTCTGAATCCGCCACCTCTCGCTCTCGCGGGACCTCTCTGGGTGGGTACAGGGGCCGGTGCGCGGCACATGCGAGCATAGTGTCCTAGACCATTGCACCGCCCGCACGACCTCGTCTTGGCGGGGCACTCCTCAACATGAGGCAAGTCATACCCGCAATCCGGACAAATCGACCCAGGCGTGGACGGGTACCTGTTCCCCGATGCCTTCGGGGCCCACTTTTCTTTCAGCTTAGTTCTCTTGGAAATGGCAAAGGCCTCCTCCCTTGCATTCGGCCTGACCGCTGCGTCCATACTCGCCCCTCGGAATTCCGCTAGCTCGTAAGTCCTCCCACTGTCCAGTATCTGCTGCAGTGACCATCCTGGCTCCCTCAGCACTTGACGTCGCAATTTGCCCGAGCTGCAGCCCTGGAGTACCTGGTTTCTAATCATCAGCTCGTCGTTGTCCCAGCGACACGTGCTGGCAATCAATCGAAGTCTGGCACAGAATTGATCGAGAGATTCTTCCTCCCTTTGCTTCTCTCTGCAGAAAAGGAACCTTTCGTAGTCGACATTGGACTGTGGGATGAAATGGTTTTCCAGCGCGGTCTTGACCGTGTCATACGTGACCACCGGTATGGCAAGTGATTCATAGATGCGCATAACGTCCAGGCCAGCTGAATATAGAAGGGTCGCCCTTTTTGCGTCGTCATTCGAAGTCCCCGTCGCTGTAAAGTACATTTCCAACTTCTTGACCCATAGGAGCCACCTGGGACCCAGCTTAGTCGGGGGCCCTGACATGTCGAATTCCTGCATGGGCAGTAGTGATCCCCGTTGTGTCCTCACCACTCTTGTCGCTACTTCTGCTTCACCCACGCTGCCTGACATCTTCACAGGTCGCACAGGCACCTCTCGGTGTGGTAGAGGCCGCTAACCTGGCTGATGTGTTTTTCCGCGCACGTTCCGCTGTGTCCAATCAGCGGCTTCGTGCCTGGCTTTTTTTTTTTTTTTTTTTTGGATTGTCCCCAGGTTGCTGGGGACAATCAAAAGTTCCAAAAATTTCCCTCGTGGCAGCGCACGAGCACCCTTTCAGGCCGCTACTGCCTCGAGGCGACAAACGTTCTCGCTCAGTCCGCGTCGTGCACTCTCGTGCCGACGACGTGTGTCCTACGCCCACGTCCGTAGGGCGAACGCTGTGGCAGCGATCCCGCCTCGTCGCCAGTTGTTATATCTGGCCCCCCTGGGCCCACGCGTGCACACACAGACCCGACCACACAAGAACACTCGGGATGCGATGCTGCTTGCTCCGCGTCCCGGCGGGAACTGCCGCACGGGCGCACTTTATTAAACTACGCATGCGCGGGGCTACAACGAGGCCCGCGCATGCGCAACAACCAAACGGGGACGTCACAATAATCAAATCAGCATAATGGCTAATGAAAACAGAAGTGCCATGTGCGGTTCACCAGCAGGGGGCACATGCCGAAAAGATAGCGGTTTCGCCTGCTCCAAAGCCCCGAGACAGAAAGGGGAACTGAGCGCCCCTTGTAGCCCCTGGAGCTGAAAGAAAGATCGCCCCTCACTCCTGTTGGCCAGGGGGTCCTCCGCCGCAAGCTTGGTGAAGATTGGAGTCGGAACGGCGAAGTTAGATGTGTGGAGGCGAAACGTAGGAATCGGTCCTCAGGCTACACAAGCAGGGCGGGAGACCCATGCGGCGAGGGACCAGAGTCGGCTCCCAGAGGAGAGAGCCCAATCCCAGGCCCACATCGTCAGTATGCTACCCCTGGGATAAGGCAGCGCAGCGCTTTGGTGTCCCCCAGCTCTGTCAACGGATAGTGAGTGTGATGCTCCGGGGAGGTCGCAGCCACACGGAAAAGGAGAGAGGGATCGGCAGCCCACACGCATGCTTTGGGGAGGAGGACTGGCCCCCCGGGAGGTTTCGGAGCCCACAAGGGGGTACCGGCCCAACTGACAGTGGGGTCGGACCCGGGTCCCTGCTGTGACGCCACGAAGACGTGGAGAGCAGAAGGAGAGGCGGTGAGCAGAGGAAGTTGGTGGGCTCGCGGCCCCCGTCTCCCCTGTGGGGAGGGGAGCAGAGAGCAGACCACGTGGAGGTAGGCCGAGGGAGGCCTCAGAAAGGTCGCAGGGCCCCGAGGAGGTGAAGGGGCCACCGGAGCCCCACAACAACATCAGGGGGGGACCAGGTGGTGAGGTGTGGGCCCCCTCGACATTAAGAGGGGCGTGTACAGCCTTAACGTACAAGCCCCAATTAGCCAGGAGAACCTTACGGGACGATGACTTCCAGCAGGGACAGGAAGAAGAACGATAGAGCCCGGGGGAGGGGAGGGAAGTGCAACCAGCTGTATCCTTTTTATGCCATTTGTCGTGTTTGATTAGACGTTGTATCGCTTTATCCTGCCTGTTTAAAATAAATATTTAAAAAAAAAAAAGAGGGGCGTGTACCCTCCTCGCCTCCCCACCTAGGCCAATGGAAAGCGTGTACCTGGGGTTGGTGAGAACCCAAGTCAACACAGAGGATTAGAGGGGAAGGAAAGCACTAATAAAGAGCCCCAAAGGGGCAACACAGAACCCCTAGAGGACATTGTCGGACAACCAACAACCACACCACACAGGAGGAAAGAACCCGGCCCTCACCCCCAGGGTCTTAGCCCACCCGCCCAATAGACGCAGAATTCTGTGTGGGCAGTAAATAAGACAGCACCCCGCTGGGCATAGACTCCCAACCTGAGAAAGCATTGCCAAAACTAAAACAAGAGGGCGCAACCTGTCCAGAGGTGATAGAGACAACACCCGAGGAGACAAAAAGCGAACGAAGCGGCCCGGGGACAGAAAGGACAGGAGAGAGGTGGGACTGGAGGCCCTGCACACCACCCCGCCCCAGGAGATAGAAGACTGGTAAACAGGGGAAGAGGAGGAGAACGAGAAGAGGTGAAGGGAGTACAGTGTAAAGGGCCAAGGGGAGTTCGGGACCTGGGTCAGCCATCTAGGTCACATATGACTGTGGAAATTGGGAGCTGCCGGCCCTGCACCCACCTGAAAAGGAAAGACGACACTGGGGATAAGTGAGATGTTATGTTAGGATTTCTTGTAAAGCGCACAGTCGCCCAGAGGCATCATGGCGCTAGAGATAAAGAGACAAACCTGAAAACAAAGCCATCCTCCATCAACCCACAGAATAAAAAAAGATACGTTTTAAGAGCCTTCCTGAAGGCCAAATGGTTGGATGTTTTGTCCAATGTCACGGGCAGCTTGTTCCATAGCTGCGCCGCAGCAATAGAAAAGGCACAGCCCCCAATCCGGGAACGGCGAAAAGATGGAACACAGAGCAAGGCAGCCGACTCAGACCTCAGGGAGCGTTTAGGAAGATGGCGTGAAAATTTGACACATAGATACACCGCACCCTGATCATGAAGCGCACAATGCACACTGCACAGTGCCTTGAATTCGATGCGTTGGGCGACTGGCAGGACATAGTTGGTGAGGTGTGCACCCCCTCGGTTGAAAGAGGGGTGTGTGCCCGCCTCACCACAACCCACCCGAGATTTGCAGCAGGAGCATGCCGGGTGACGAGGAGGGGAGAACGCTCGAGTGGTGGGCGACAAGGAGGAGAAATAGCCACAACAAAGACCACGGAGAGAGAACCACTGAGGGGGCTACCGAGAGCACTGAGAGCCTGAAGATAAACAAGCTGGAGAAACTCCCTTGAAAAGTTCCAGTTTCAAACCCCCGAAGCCGGTGCCCCCCCCAGACCTTGCCCACACAGGCCAGCGCAATGGAAGAGGACTCTGTGTCCACCCAGAAGGATGTAGCCACACTAATGGAGGAAATCAGGGCAATGCGGTCCGCACTGGTCCTCAGGTTAGACAATATGGACAAGAGAATAGACTCCATTGACGAGAGAGTTCAAAGCCTGGAGAACAATCAAACTTCAATTGATACCCTGGAAATACAGATGGACATGAGGCTCTCGTAACTGGAAAGGAGAGAGACCGAAGTGGAATTAAAAATGGACGATTTTGAAAACAGGGAGCGACGGAACAACGTTTGGTTCTTCAGGTTTCCGTAAAGAGAGGGAGAAACTGAGGGGGATATAAAGAGGGCGATCATGGAGGTACTGAGAATGCTGTTGGGCTCAGACGCGATTGACAAGCCCACGATAGATTGAGCTCACCAAGCAGGTGGTGGAGCGCGAGGACTGAGAACGGTGTTTGTGCGGTTCCACTACTTCCCTGAAAAAGTAAAGATACTTGAGACTGCGAGAAAGGCGGGACCAGTGACCTATGGGTCCGCAAAGGTAGCTATCTACCAGGATCTGTTGGCTTTTACATTGGCTAGAAGGAAGCAATGCGGACCCCTGATGAAATGTCTTACTGACAAGGGGGTGAGATACCGAAGGGGTTTCCCCTTCTCAATATCCTTTGAGCACAATGGCTACTCCTACAAACTGATAACGGAAGATAACATTCAAAGGGCAATCTCTGAACTCATGTGGGACTCCCGTCCCCTCCCAATGGGCCCTGACAGGCTGAGTGAGTTCTTTGCATAGTGGTGTGCGCTACTTCTGAAATGGGGACTCGGAGAAGAGAACCCAGCAGGTCACATAGATAACTGAGCAGTGGAGGTGTGGGCAGGGGAGACCCTGGAGGGAGCTGATGCAGGACATAGGTACATGAGTTTCAGCACTATTGGACAAACTTTAGAGGTGGGGTTTTGGGGGGGTTATTGGGGTTCTAGAACACAGGGGGAAAGGGATTGGTGAAGTGATGCCTGGGACGGTGCAGGGGGGAAGTGGAAGGGTGGAAGGGGGACTAAGACTGTTGATTATTATGTGGTTTGTATGTTGAAAAACAGCACTGTTCTGTTTTGTTCCCTTAACTAATAATAGCTCATAAAAAACAAAGTAAAAAAAAGAAATGCCATGAACATTGGCCATCCTCAGCACAAGTCCTCTCTGGGTGCTGGCCCTTTCCTCCGTGTGTACTGGACAGGAGCATCTGCAATCAGCTGTATCTTTATTCTAGTACCAATTTCTTTCTCAGTTTTTATTCCTCCCTCCCACTGGCTTTCAGATTAGACTGTATTTCCTGTCAGAAAGTATACACAGAGTCCGACTTACATGCTTTATGTTTGCAATGTTTAGGGCCCAACCATTCCTGGCCAAACTATTTCTCATGCAATGCTGGGTGGCGTTTTCCTATGGTGGCCCTCAAAGCAGTTCAAGACCTAAAGCTTGTCAAAAAGTGTAAGTAACCTTTATACTCCTACGTACCATTCCCTTTCCTCCATACTTATGGGAGTTCCTGCAGAGCAGGGACAGATACGGAGCCATAGCAATCCCAAACTCGCTTCCCCCTAAAGAACTTAGAATGGGGGCATGAGCAGGCCACATGCGTGTTGATTGATTGATATATTTATTTATTTATAAAGCGCTTTACACCAAGCGCAGCCAAACCACATCGTGCATCAGATGCTTGACGCAGGCTTGTTTATTTTTTCTTTCCACATTATACCGGGCCTCGGTCCAAAGCCTCACCAGGCAAACACGGGAGGGCCAAAAAAGGCCTGCAGCATCAGTAGGCCCTGCTCCTCAGGTTGCCTAAGCGGGCACCATGGCTGTTATGGTTTCCCTATCCATACCACACCCACGACAGGCCATACCTCACTTTACCGCAACTGTCACAGTCTCTGGTCGGATTCTGGCCATTCACCTGGTGATGAATCTCGAGCTACATCGGAGCAGAGTGATGCAGATAGATTTCTTCGTCCTCTGCCTCCCTGTCGTGAAAAGGGTATTTGCACCCCCTGGGACCAGCCCTTTTTGCAATAAAACACCCTATCACCCCCCCAGTTCAGGTTCGACTCCGTGCGACAGCCATGAACACAATGTTTGGAGAGATGACACCTTCAGCATGAATTTAGCATTTATTAGACAGAAAGCACAATATAAAAGAACAGTAAATGTAGCAGCAATTTGGAGATAATGGAATTGCAAGTTAGGGAAATCACAAATAATTAGAACACAGTCTCACGTTCCTTGATCTAATCAGTGCTGGAGGACCCTGGTCATCTTAAACGAGCTACCGCCCATCAACCAGGTGGCTTCCCTCATATCCTTCAATCTGCTGTTAGATGAAAGCGCTTCAAGGAGCCGCAAGGGCAACAGCAAGGTCCGGGCACAGAGCAGTCCACGGAAGAATCCCCCAGTTGGTCATGTGTGCATGCATTCTTGTACCTTCGTGCTGTCAGTCAACGCAATATTCTAGAACTCTCTTAGTGCAAAACATGTTTACTGCTGGAAAAACCCAACTTGCTCTCTCTTTAAGACGCTCCTTCCCCCAAAGCCCATCTGCAAATTCAGGAATGTTTCTTATCAGTGCGTGCAAGGCCGTACCATTCCTTCTCATGCGAAAGAGGATTTGTTTACCAAGGCTGGCAGGCCTACGGTTGCAAAGAAAGAATATACCAGGAGAAGCTTGCAATAATATGTATTGCCATTAACCCCTAGTGGACAAGCTTTACTGGCCCTACGCTTTGCTAGCTAGTGTCATAATGCTACAAGACAGGCGCTATATAGGTGCTATTTTTTTTTTGTATCTGGTTAAAAGGAAACCTTTTACAATCCACAATCACACACACTTGGTTACTATACGGTTAAATAACAATACAACCTAAAAAAAAAACATTAACAGTAGAATATGAGGATACATAAAGGGGTAGGAGCAAAAAGACAGTTTAACAAATCACACAAAAAATAAAAATGCAAGGAAATAAAATAAAAGTATCTACTTTCCATGAACCAATATAACTCCCCCTTGAGAAGTTCAGCTGCTTGTCTCTTTGCTAAAACTAACCCACTGTTATAAAGAAGAAAAGAAACATAGCAAATTAATAAAGAAGGAGCACTGAATAACGTGACAATGCTGTATATACAACAAACATTACACTTTCAGAATCCATATAGGTGCTATAATGCTTCAAACACTCAAATACAGGTCTCTATTAGCTACTAAACTTGGGACTCTGCCCTGCCTTACTATGCACAATGTAACCTTCCACCCCTTTGAGGCCTGCACATTCTGGGGGTAATTCATAGATTTCAGCGCAGAGGCAGTGCACGCGAGCAGTGCAGAGAGGGAGCGTGCGCCAGCGTGCGCCAGCCGTGTGCACTAAACAGCATTCTGGCACACCGCGTATTCATGGAATTTCCGGGCCATTTTGAGCGCTGGCGCAGCGAACATCCTGCAGCGCCAGTTATGCCCCCAAGAACGCCCCTTGCGCAAGGAAAAGCTATTGAAATCCCCAATGCAGCGCAAAGGGCAGTGCTAACCCTGCACCAGCTTATAGGGCCGCTACACTGTAATCGTGTGAACATACTACACGTACCCCGCTCACAGCAGTCAAAACGTGTGAAAATGTACTCACGCACCCCTCGGAATACGCGTACCCCGCTCGCGCCAGGTAAATTGCGTAGAAAAAGTACCCCCTGTGGTATTGGCTGCCTGTGGGGCATGCCCAGGGTGGATGGCCTGCCTGCGGGGAATGGGGAGGGTGAGTGGGCTGCCTGTGGGGCATGCCCAGGGTGGATGGGGTGCCTACGTGTATTCCGGGGTTACGTGGGGAGTTTCACACGCGATAGGCCTTGTGCGAGCGGGGTACATGTACTCCCGGAGTGCCTGGGAAGTATCACATGCGATAGGCCTTGCGCAAGCAGGGTACGTGTATTTCGGGGGAGTGCGGGAAGTTTCACAGGCGATAGGCCTTGAGCGAGCGGTGTATGTGTATTTCAGGGGTGTGCGGGAAGTTTCACACGCGATAGGCCTTGGGCGAGCGGGGTACGTGTATTTCGGGGGTACGCGGGAAGTTTCACACGCGATAGGCCTTGGGCGAGCGGGGTATGTGTATTTCGGGGTTCACGGGAAGTTTCACACACGATAGGCCTTGGGCGAGCGGGGTACGTGTATTTTGGGGGTGCGCGGGAAGTTTCACATGTGATAGTGCTGGCGAGAGCAGGGTACGTGTATTTCGGGGGTATGCAGGGAGTTTCACACGCGATAGGCCTTGGGCGATCAGGGTACGTGTATTTTGGGGTTGCGTGGGAAGTTTCACCTGCGATAGGCCTTAGTCGAGCGGGGTACATGTATTTTGGGGGTGCGCGGGAAGTTTCACACGCGATAGGCCTTGGGCGAGCGGGGTCGGTGTATTTCGAGCGGGGTACATGTATTTTGGGGGTGCGCGGGAAGTTTCACACGCGATAGGCCTTGGGCGAGCGGGTGTAACGCTCACCTGATTCCCGCAGAGGCGCCGGTCTTGACTGGGTGAATGCCGTATCTTCAAAGGTGGGTTGGCTCTTTGGGCTGGGCCTCTGTGCACTGTATGTCTGACTCGAAGAGTAAGATGTCTTAGGTAAGTGAACGCTGGGCTCTCCATCTGCCTCGGGGCAGGGTGCCGTAACCAGTTTCTCCACTGGATAAGGGTGCAGGCCTCTTGACCTCAGAGGACTGCTGTCCGTCGTTAACTGCACGAACGGTAAGTTCTGGGCACTTCAAATGTCTTAAAAGTCTTTTGTAATGATATCTCTTGTTTTGCAGGGTTCCGGCGATGGCGGATGGCGGGCTGATGAGAGTTTAGGATCGAACCCGCGTGAGGAATAGAAGCGCCTGGAAGCACGTAAGTAAGCGCTTGTAGCCTGCTTCACGATGCGCACTAACTGTCCCTTTTATCTTGCAGGTACAAGTTCGGAGCTTTAGAGAAGCTGAAGGGTGCTGGAATACCCACTGGATTCGGCGTGGGAAGGAGTAATGGCACGTGAGTAATAAAGTTGCCCAATGTCTTTAAACGCACCTTCTTTTGTCTTTCAGATGCGGGATGCAGCGCCGAAGGCCTCCGGAGCGTTCGAAGAGCTGGTAAGCTTTTGTCTTTCAGATGCCGGAATGCAGTGCGAAGACCTCCGGAGCATGCGAAGAGTAGGTAAGCCTTTGTCTTTCAGATGCCGGAATGCAGCGCGAGGCGTTGGTGACAGCCGATGGACCAGGTAAGAGATGCGCTGCCACTGAAGACCGTAGTGCTAACCTGTTCTTTCTTTGTCTTTACAGGTGCTGCTGAAGACTGGATTCCAGGATGGTAAGCCTTTGTTCCCTTAGGCCCAGGATCAGAAGCAGAAGACACGATGAGCGTTCTGCTGCAGAGAATGCAGAATAACGCAAAGCAAGATTCATCCATCGGGTGTGGTTTAAATAGCCTCCTGTAGTGCTTAGGTGTCTCCTTCCACAGCCACGCCTAGGTAAGAAAAGAGTTCCTGCTTTCCAGAAGAGTTCCAGTGTTCTGAACCTAGGGAGTGGCTCCTGCCCCACCCAACAGGAAAAGTAGTCCCAAACAGAAGAGGATCAGGGGTTCAACTGGCAGGTAAGTAAGCAGCATGGTCTGCTGCAGGTAAGTCCACCCAAGCATTATGAGCCCGGCGCTTCCAGCGCTGGGACTGGGCATCTTTATGAGCCTGGTGCCACTGGCGCCAGGACAGGGTCCAAAAGGTCCCAATTGGGACTGGCTGGCACTCGGAACCGGGGTTATGGGTCTGCTTCCAAGGGAGTCGGGCAAGTCCTGATCTTTTGGAAGCAGAGATCATGACAGCACCCCCCTCAAGGCCCCTCCCAAACCGGGCTTCTCCGGGGGTTTGGGCTTGTTAGGAAATGTTCGATGAAATCTTTTGATTAGACGAGGCGCGTGGACATATTCTGCAGGTTCCCAGGATCTTTCTTGGGGACCGTAGACTTTCCAGTCAATCAGGTAAAATAGTTTAGATTTGGAGATCTTGGAATCCAGGATGCTTTTGACTTCAAACTCGAGTTCTCCATCAACTAGAATAGGTTTTGGAGATGTAGTTAGTCGGGTTTGAGGTTGCACGGGTTTTAATAGAGAGACGTGGAAGACCGGATGTATCTTCATGTGAGGGGGCAAGTCCAACTTGACCGCTACTGGATTTACTATGGTAGTGATGGAATAGGGACCAAGGTATCTTGGGTTGAATGTGCGTGGTCCTTTTAGAGGTAGATATTTGGTGGATAACCAGACTTGATCTCCTACTTGATATTGGGGGGCTTCCTTCCGATGTTGGTCTGCTCCTTTCTTGTATTGTTCTTTAGCCCTTTGAAGGTGAGAAACGGCTTCCTTAAAGGCTTGGGTGATTGTAGAATGCAGGTGGTCTACTGCTGGTGTTCCAAGATCTTGGAGTGGATCCAACTCCGAGGTTCGAGGGTGACTACCGTATAAAAGAAAAAACGGGGTCTTCCCAGTTCCCGAGTGGACAGAGTTATTGTAGGCATATTCGGCTATCCAAAGGATATCTTTCCAAGTTTTTTCAGTTTGTTGTAGCATGCAGCGCAAATACTGTTCCAGAGTTTGATTGGTCCTCTCGGTTTGTCCGTCGGTTTGAGGGTGGTGGCTGGTCGAAAGTCTCACATCAATTTGAGCCGACCGACAGCAACTTCGCCAAAAATGAGAAATAAATTGACTACCTCGATCCGAAATTAGAACTGAAGGAAAACCGTGCATTCGGACGATGTTTTCGAGAAATTCTCGGGCCAGAGTTGCTGCTGTTGGCAAGCCTTTGAGTGGAATGAAATGCGCCATCTTGGAGAATAGGTCCACGATTACTAGGATCGTATTGTATCCGGAGCATGGAGGTAGATCGGTGATGAAGTCCATAGAAAGCGTATGCCAAGGGCGAGGCGGGATGTCAATAGGGCGTAAGAGGCCGGCTGGTTTTTCCTTTTGACTCTTGTTTTGGGCGCATACTCCACAGGACATTATAAAGTCTCTGATATCTTTTTT
Source organism: Ambystoma mexicanum (assembly GCF_040938575.1). Lineage (NCBI taxonomy): Eukaryota > Metazoa > Chordata > Amphibia > Caudata > Ambystomatidae > Ambystoma > Ambystoma mexicanum. Next base: position 619,682,606 of record NC_090935.1, on the reverse strand, counting down.
CCAAGACGGCCACCAGAAGTAGCGCTTGATCTTTTCCGAGGTCTTGGTCATACCGGGATGTCCTTCCATTAAAGAATCGTGATAACAAGAGATTACCTTTTTCTGTAAATCTGTGCTGGGCAGGTATAACCGTTCTTGGAAATATAATAGGTTGTCCTTCACCGTAAAGTCCTTTCCCTGCAGATGCCAATTCTGTATGTCTGCTGGAGTTACCAGTAGCCTGGCTTTATCCTTAACTTCCTCTATGGATTGTGTGGCGATTACACCTAGAATTCTTTGTTCGGGAATGATAGGTACAGGTTTAGGATTGATCAAATGTTCTTCCACTCCCATCCAAGAAAGGGCATCAGCTTTACCGTTTTTTGTACCAGGTCGATAGGTAATTATGAAGTCAAACTCGGCAAAGAATAGTGCCCAACGGAGTTGCCTAGAGGATTGAGCTTTTGCGGTTTTCAAATATTGCAGGTTTCGGTGATCTGTAATCACAGTAACGGTGTGTCGGGGCCCCCAGAAGATAATGCCGCCAAGCCTTAAAGGCGGACTTGATAGCTAGAAGTTCCTATCAGTAATCGTGTAATTGATTTCAGGAGGCGAGAATTTGCGGGACCAAAATGCCACGGGATGCAACTGATTGGTTACTGGGTCCTTTTGTGATAGAACTGCCCCCATGGCAAGGCCCGAAGCATCAGTTTCAACGCTGTAGGGGAGTTCTGGGCGAGGATGTTTTAAGATCGGTGCAGAGATAAATCTAGTCTTCAAATTCTGGAAAGCTTGTTCCGCCTCGGTAGACCATTCAAAACGTTTGTTTTTCTTTAACAAGGCGGTGATGGGCTGGACTATTCGAGAGAATTCGGGGATAAACCTGCGGTAAAAGTTAGCGAAGCCTAACATGCTTTGAACACCTTTTACGGAGGATGGCGATGGCCATTTGAGAATTGCATCGACCTTCTTTGAATCCATACGCACTCCGCTAGGTGATAATATGAATCCCAAGAATTCAACTTCAGTCACGTTGAAAACACATTTTTCCAACTTAGCGAAAAGTTTGTGTTGACGCAATCTCTCGAGGACCATTTTCACGTGTTTCCGATGTTCAGTTTCCGATGAAAAATAAACGAGGATGTCGTCAAGGTAAACAACAACACACACATCTATGAGCTCTCTGAGGACATCGTTCATAAAATATTGAAAGGCGGCCGGGGCATTGCAAAGTCCGAAGGGCATGACCTGATATTCAAATAGCCCATACTTGGTGCGGAAGGCCGTCTTCCATTCATTGCCCTCTTTTACTCGTACCAAGTGGTAGGCTCCTCTAAGATCCAGCTTTGTATATATGCATGCTTTTCTGACTTGGTCCAGGAGTTCAGGGATCAAAGGTAACGGATATCTATTCTTAACGGTGATCTGGTTCAGGGCGCGATAATCTATACAAGTTCTAAGGTCCCCTTCTTTTTTTGGAACGAAGAACAAAGCTGAGGAAGCAGGGGACTTGGAAGGACGAATAAACCCATTTGCTAGGTATTGATCCAGGTATTGTCAGAGGTGAAGATTCTCAGGCTCGGTGAGGGCTTAAATTCTACTACAAGGAGGAGTAGATCCAGGTATCAGGTCTATCTGGCAGTCATAAGACCTATGAGGAGGTAGAGAGTTAGCCTGATCCTTCCGGAAAACATCTTGGAATTCTAGGTATTCAGGAGGTAACTGAGGAGCCTCCGAGGAAATTGCTGCCAGCGCAACACCAGGTCGAGGGTGACGAGTAGAGACACATTCTGGAAACTGAACCGTTCTTGCTCGCCAATCGATCTGAGGATTGTGCTTCTCTAACCAAGGAATTCCTAGAATAATCTGGAACTGGGGGGCCTTGATCACATCGAACACAATCTTCTCATGGTGTCCATCTTGACTCACTAGCGTCACTTCTTGGGTGGTATGCGTTACTGGTCCGGAGGCTATCTCCGTACCATCCACCGTAGTAATGACGTCCTTTACAGCCTTTGGACAAAGAGTCAGATTCATCCTCAAAACCATTTCATGATCCACATAATTGCCGATGGCACCGCTGTCGACGTAAGCTTCAATCGCATGTAATCGATCCGGATGTTCAGGGCTAATGAGGACCATAGGTATCACGAAATGCGAGGTCACGGAACTGGTTTTAACGCTCGGCAAGAGGACCTCTATTCTTGTCGGGCGAGGTCGTTTCCCTGCTCAGAGTTTGTGACCCTGGTAACTGCAGCTCCTACTGCCTTCTTGGCTGGTTTCACCGGACAGTCTCGAAGAAAGTGCCCCGAGTTTCCGCAATAGAGGCATAATTGCAGCTGTTTTCTCCATTCCCGCTCCTTTTGTGTTAGTGGTCCTTTCAGGCCCCCTATTTGCATCGGTTCCCCGGAGTCTACTCCTTTGGTAGGAGTTGGTGGTTTGGAAAATACTCGAGCATCAAACTTGGAACGATCGGCCTTCCTGTTCTGCAGTCTGTGGTCAATTTGAACGACTAAGTCAATATAGTCCGAACAGTCTTGCGGGGGATTCACTACTTGGGCTAACACATCTTTGAGCTCTCCACGTAGACCTCTATAACACAGCGTAATCCTTTTGTCCTCAGGCCATCGAGTTTCCACTACCAGTCTGTTGAAAGACGCAATATAAGCCAAAAGGTCTTGATTACCCTGTCGCAATGAAAGGAGCTCATTGTCCAAGGCCTGCCCCTGTGAATGTCTTGCAAACAGTTTTTCCATACTGAGCTGAAAAGCTTGAAAATCATGGAGAACCGGATCATCTTGATTAACTAGAGGGATCGACCAGTCTGCCGCATTGCCACTAAGGTACGAAAGCACGAAAGCTACCTTAGCTTGATCAGTTGGAAAGGCTGCTGGCCGGCATAAGAAGTGCAACCGGCACTGATTAATAAATACTGCAAACCTCTTTGGGTCACCAGAAAATCGTTCGGGCGGAGCCAGAGGTACATTCCCAGGTAGGTTGATCTGCACTGGGTTCGTAGAGGATGTTGAAGAAAGATTTGCCCGTGATGCGGGTAACAGAGTTTGTCCGGCTTGTGACTGTAGCAATTGTCTAGCAAGATCGTCTGTCCGCTCCTTGGAAATAATCAGTTCCCTTCTTAGAGCATTCGTTTCCTGACGGGCTGCATGCACTTCTGCTCTTAGTTCCCCAAGTAACTGGGCTAGCTGGTCGGTATCCGAGGTTTCCATAGCGCCTGGGTGGGAGTTTTGCGATAGGCTTTGCGTTCTGTAACGCTCACCTGATTCCCGCAGAGGCGCCGGTCTTGACTGGGTGAATGCCGTATCTTCAAAGGTGGGTTGGCTCTTTGGGCTGGGCCTCTGTGCACTGTATGTCTGACTCGAAGAGTAAGATGTCTTAGGTAAGTGAACGCCGGGCTCTCCATCTGCCTCGGGGCAGGGTGCCGTAACCAGTTTCTCCACTGGATAAGGGTGCAGGCCTCTTGACCTCAGAGGACTGCTGTCCGTCGTTAACTGCACGAACGGTAAGTTCTGGGCACTTCAAATGTCTTAAAAGTCTTTTGTAATGATATCTCTTGTTTTGCAGGGTTCCGGCGATGGCGGATGGCGGGCTGATGAGAGTTGAGGATCGAACCCGCGTGAGGAATAGAAGCGCCTGGAAGCACGTAAGTAAGCGCTTGTAGCCTGCTTCACGATGCGCACTAACTGTCCCTTTTATCTTGCAGGTACAAGTTCGGAGCTTTAGAGAAGCTGAAGGGTGCTGGAATACCCACTGGATTCGGCGTGGGAAGGAGTAATGGCACGTGAGTAATAAAGTTGCCCAATGTCTTTAAACGCACCTTCTTTTGTCTTTCAGATGCGGGATGCAGCGCCGAAGGCCTCCAGAGCGTGCGAAGAGCTGGTAAGCTTTTGTCTTTCAGATGCCGGAATGCAGCGCGAGGCGTTGGTGACAGCCGATGGACCAGGTAAGAGATGCGCTGCCACTGAAGACCGTAGTGCTAACCTGTTCTTTCTTTGTCTTTACAGGTGCTGCTGAAGACTGGATTCCAGGATGGTAAGCCTTTGTTCCCTTAGGCCCAGGATCAGAAGCAGAAGACACGATGAGCGTTCTGCTGCAGAGAATGCAGAATAACGCAAAGCAAGATTCATCCATCGGGTGTGGTTTAAATAGCCTCCTGTAGTGCTTAGGTGTCTCCTTCCACAGCCACGCCTAGGTAAGAAAAGTTCCTGCTTTCCAGAAGAGTTCCAGTGTTCTGAACCTAGGGAGTGGCTCCTGCCCCACCCAACAGGAAAAGTAGTCCCAAACAGAAGAGGATCAGGGGTTCAACTGGCAGGTAAGTAAGCAGCATGGTCTGCTGCAGGTAAGTCCACCCAAGCATTATGAGCCCGGCGCTTCTAGCGCTGGGACTGGGCATCTTTATGAGCCTGGTGCCACTGGCGCCAGGACAGGGTCCAAAAGGTCCCAATTGGGACTGGCTGGCACTCGGAACCGGGGTTATGGGTCTGCTTCCAAGGGAGTCGGGCAAGTCCTGATCTTTTGGAAGCAGAGATCATGACAGCGGGGTCGGTGTATTTCGGGGGTGCGCAGGAAGTTTCACACGCGATAGGCCTTGGGCGAGCGGGGTACGTGTATTTTGGGGGTGCGCGGGAAGTTTTACACGTGATAGTCCTGGCGAGAGCGGGGTACGTGTATTTCGGGGGTATGCAGGAAGTTTCACACGCGATAGGCCTTGGGCGAGCAGGGTACGTGTATTTTGGGGTTGCGTGGGAAGTTTCACCTGCGATAGGTCTTAGTCGAGCAGGGTACGTGCATTTTGGGGTGCGTGGGAAGTTTCACACGTGTTAGTCTTGGCGAGAGCGGGGTACGTGTATTTCGGGGTACGCAGGGAGTTTCACACGCGATAGGCCTTGGGCGAGCGGGGTATGTGTATTTCGGGGGTGCGCGGGAAGTTTCACACGCGATAGTCCTTTTCGGGGGGTACGCAGGGAGTTTCACACGCGATAGGCCTTGGGCGAGCGGGGTACGTCTATTTCGGGGGTGCGCAGGGAGTTGTACACAAGATTTGGCATTGTGTCCCCTCCCAGGTGTGGCCTTTCCCCCCTCCCCATGCCCTGCAGGCAGCCCACACCACAGGGGACTACCCTACACCCCTCACCATGCCCTGCAGGCAGCCCACATGGCACCATGCACTTGTGAGCATACTTGTGAGCCCCGACTCATGTCCCATTGACGGGCACCTGCCAGCAGGCCCCGACTCATGTCCCCCATCCACCCACCCACCATTGACAGGCACTTACCAGCAGGCCCCGAGTCATGTCCCACACCCACCATTGATAGGCACCTGCCAGCAGACCCCGACTAATGTCCGCCATCCACCCACCCACCATTGACGGGCACTTGCCAGCAGGCCCCGACTCATGTCCCCCGAACAAACACCCACCATTGACGGGCACCTGCCAGCAGGCCCCGACTCATGTCCCCCACCCACCATTGACGGGCACCTGCCAGCAGTCTCCGACGCATGTCCCACACCCACCATTGACAGGCAACTGCCAGCAGACCCCGACTCATGTCAAAAGACCCACCAACCCACCATTGACGGTCACCTGCCAGCAGGCCCTGACTCATGTCCCCCACCCACCATTGACGGGCACCTGCCAGCAGGCCCCGACTCACGTCCCCCACCCACCATTGACGGGCACCTGCCAGCAGGCTCCGACGCATGTCCCACACCCACCATTGACAGGCAACTGCCAGCAGACCCCGACTCATGTCAAAAGACCCACCAACCCACCATTGACGGTCACCTGCCAGCAGGCCCTGACTCATGTCCCCCACCCACCATTGACGGGCACCTGCCAGCAGGCCCCGACTCACGTCCCCCACCCACCATTGACGGGCACCTGCCAGCAGGCCCAGACTGTTGTCCCCTACCCACCATTGACGGGCACCTGCCAGCAGGCCCCGACTCATGTCCCCCAACCACCCACCATTGACGGGCACCTGCCAGAAGGCCCCAAATAATGTCCCCCAAACACCCACCCACCATTGACGGGCACCTGCCAGCAGGCCCCGACTCATATCACCCACCCACCATTGACGGGCACCTGCCAGCAGGCCCCAATACGTGGCCCACCAAACACCATGTTCTAACAAAAGAGACCCATGGGTCTGATGCCTACACAAAACCCCCTCCCCCCAGTACAAGTACGCAAGCATCCACTGCCCCCACTCCCAAATTTCCCATGCCATGAGAGCCTCAAAAGAACTGCCATGCCCATGCATAAATGTACATCAGAGCCACACAGTGGCAACACATGACTGAGGCAATGCTCATTGAGACATGCACAAAACCAATGAGAGTACACAACACCAATAAGGAAGAAATATGATTTGTATTAAAATACGTAATGGAAAAACATAAATATCAAACTTGTAAATTAAGAAAAGATTGAACACAAAAAATTAAATAATACAATGTAAGGCAACAATCCACAAGAGAAAAAAAGGGAAGTGGTCCATTTCAAATGTCCAAATAAAGTACATGAAAAAAATAAAAAAAAAACATTGATCCATGGGATGACAAAATAAGTAAAGTATGTACAAGTCTGTGAAAGTCTGAAGGGTCCATGATGCCCAAACAAAATGAAACCTACCAAAAATCCTATAAAATAACTATGTACATAAACTCCAAAATAAAGAAAAAACAAAGGAAACCTAACCCGAAAGAACTATGTACAAAGGCGGCGGGCAAGTCCAACGGCTCACTTGTTGATGTCCCAGGCCAGGGCATCATCGAACTCCTCTTCAACGCCCTGGAGGCGGGCCTCTTCCATGGCCCCGATGTCTCGCAGGGATGCAGCCATGGCCTCCTCCGACTCCCTGCAATTTGCCTCTTCTGCCCGCCGCCGCTCCGCATCTATTTGCCGAACCAACCGTTGCCACATGGAGGACACTCCCAATCCAGGGTCCTAGTGCCCTCTGGCCGATGCTTGCCCCTTTGATGTTGATGGCCCCGAGCCATCATCGCTCCCATCTTGAGCCTGCTGCTGCCGTGCACGTGCCCTGCCTGTCGATGCCTGAAAGTCCTCCCCCTGCTGGGGTCCAGTTGTTGGGGTGGCCACCCCTGCTGGACCTCCGACTCCCGACTGTGGCAGGGATGTGTCCTCCACCAGCCTGGCCGCTGGGTCAGGGGCAGCTCCACAGGGTTCCCAGGTGATACGTGGGCAGGAAGATGGCATGGAGGTTGACTGGCGCATAGGGGGTTCAGTTGAGGAGGGGGTCGGTAGAAGGTCCAGCACACGGAGGAACCGAGCACTGGTGACTCGTCCTATTAGGTAGACGCGGTCAACGAGGCATCCAAAATAACGTGCATTGTCCACACGTGAACTCTACACGTCATCCCGAATGCCACGTTGACGCAACACCACCCCAGCCAGGACAGGCTCAACACGGTCCCGGATTGCCACGTCCGCAGGTAGAGGAAGGCCAGTTGTTGTGTGCGCATCCCCTCCCTGAAAACCGGTCTGGACGAAGGTATCCCTGCTGGTGCCAGATGATGCGTCACAGGATCGGGGACAGGATTACATACAGGCACCTCCGCGGCCACCTGTGCTGCCTCCTGTCCCTGCCCCTGGACTGCACCACTAGCACCAGTGGAATCCCCCCTCCAGGCCGTGTGTGTGGGCCTTCCACGGTCTCCTCCTCAACCAAACCCTCCACCAACCTGGATGACTCCATGCCATCTACCTCCATAGCCCCCTGTGGGGGCTCAGCTGCCCCTTCTGCTGCCATGGAGTCCACGTCCGACGTCCTCCTCTTGGACCTCCCCTCGGCAGGTGCAGCCGCAGACGCAGCACCAGCCTTCTCACTCCCTGAAGAGATGTAAACCTGGGAGAGGAGCTGGGCCTTGCGTTTCCGGCTGGCGGTGGGATCCCTGCCGCTGTGCTCCATAGCACCGTCTCCGCCCTCTTCATCAGTTGACGCTGCAGACAGGGAGAGACAGAACACAGGCATAAGGGCACTGTACAATGGTCCTATACACACATGACATTTGCACGTGAGTGTCAGTGTCAAACTTCACAGATGGCATCACACTCCCCAACACACATATCATTTGAACCCACACACAAGTTAACAGGACTGTTGCAGCAGGCAGCAGCATCCATACACATACAACATCATGAACATCCGAAGGTTAGCCTGACGTCACATGCAACACAGGGAGTGCCGAACACATGCACATACGCCACCAGGCATACATGCATCTGTACGTCACCACCTGTCACAGTGAAATCATCAGCAACTATGTCACATCTGCCTATCAGCCTCCTACATGTCGGTGTCACATGCATCATGGTGTATCACAGTTGCACACATGTCAAATACACACACACGCACATGTACACCGTGCAAGTACATGAAGGTGGAAACAGCATCCATGTGTCACACCCCAATCATGCCATGGTATAAACACAGAAATGGTAACATGTGACAATCCCCACATGCATTAGATCACATACACCATTGATGTGCCTCACACATGACTGGACTCACATGCGGCTGGCTTATGTCCCTGCACATACACATCCATGCATGGGCCTTTCCAGACATATGTCCAAGCTGCACAATCCTTGCACACCTCAACATGCACTGCATCCAATCAGTACACATGGACATTTACTGCTCGACTCTAGACGGGTCTGCCTCTGAAGGACCTGGAGGTGGAACGCTGGGCGTATACGTTCCAGGACCCTCATCTGGTTGTCAGTAAGGTGGACACGGCACCCCTCTGCATGCGCTGGCTCCAAGAGGCGCCGGGCCTTGCTGAGGGTCCTGGACCTGAAGTCCTCCCAGCACTTCCGGACGTGTGCTATGTCACAGGCTGCCCCACCGCCTCCACGTTGATTGCAGCCACGATGTCCTTCCAGATCCTCTCCCGTCCATCCTTGTCGGCGCGTCTTCTTCCTTAGAGGGCATCATAATGCACCAGGACTTGCTCCACCAGGATACCAACTTCTGCGGCACTGAAGCTGGTAGCCGTCTGCCTCTCTGGCTGGGGGTTGCCAGTAGTCTCTGATGGTGTTTCCCCCGACATGGCAACCCCTGAGGCAGGTGTGGGTGGGCAACTGGGTCCTGGTGCTGGGCTGTGGAGCGATGGAACTTCAGTCAGGAGTCTACTGTTCCAGCAGGGGTGGTCACAGCAACTGGACCCCTGCAGATGGTCGACGTGCAGGCACCAAATCGCAGGGCATGTGGCCAGAGACGGGGCTCTGGGGGGAAGGAAAATGGCCTTCTGGGCAGGAGCGTGGTCTTGCGTGTGTTGTCGCGTGGTCAGCTTGATAAGGAGTGATTTGGCACGTGAAAAAACTGCACGTCAGCGTGTAATTCGAGGAAAGACCCTTAGCGCATAAGCGCATCTGTGACGTAACGCACACGGGCGTTTCCCTCCACACGGGTGCATGATGATTGTACACGTGCAAAAACTGCACGTCCGGGTGTCACTGCATGCAATTGGAGGAATGCGTAGGATTCCATTTTCTTGTACATGCTTTTTGTGGAGAGCGAGCGGGTGATTCTTGTACTTCTTGTCGGTTCACACGCGATTACTTCACAACGGTTCCAGTTCGTACTCCTTGTATACTCAGACAGCGTTCAATTCTTCTTTTGGTGGGGGTGTTGCCATCGTGCACACACGTGTCTTTTTCACGTTCTTTTTCCAAGCAGACGGTGAGTCGCGCACGTATTTTTCAACTGTGGTTGCCCCCGTGTGTCGCGTACCTATTCAGAGGTCATTGTAGCCTGCGTGTACCACGCGTATGCTTATTTCTGTGTTTCTTGGTGCCACGGAGTAATGCTGGTTCTTTATTCCATGCACGTGGGCTACCAGGGGTCGCGTGCAAGTTAAATTTTGTTTTCGGGGTGCCTGAGCATTGCGTGACCTGTCATCTTCCCCCATGGGTCACAGACAGCCTTGCTAGAGCACTAGGGTACGTATTCCATCTAGTACCCTGCCCCTTTCACCCCAATTGCCCAGGACAATTGTTTACTGCACCTCCCATTCGCACAAGAATATCAGTGCCATGGTTGGGAGGCGACCAAGTGGTAAGGGAGGCAAAGGTGACCGACCTCCAAGAGGTGTCTGCGGTAGGGGACGTGGCCAGGATGTGCAGGGTGGCCCAAGAGGCCAGTGTGTGGAGGACCAATCAGGGACACCTATGCACCCCCCAATGGGTCTGGGAGATGCAGCTGACACCATCCCAGCTTAGGCCTTCTTAACCCGGCCCATATTGTTGACCGAACAGGCACAGGATGACTCACAGGCCGACCTCCGTGTCACCAAGTCAAAGCCATGTGTGGCGGTGAAAGTTGCTGTCACCAGGCCACGTGGATCTGGGGCAGCAATGTCATCTGCCCCAAGTAGCCAGGGTGAGGAGACTGCAGGGGCAGCTGCAGCTCAATCCACCGCAGCTCTGAGTCACCCAGCCGGGACAGTGTTAGTCCAAGACCATCACACAAAGGTTGGTCCTGCCAACATCCCCCAGCAGCCAATGCCTGCAGTGAGACCTTTGGTCATCGTGCCTTTGGCTACTTCCAGTGCCCAGTCCACCTGCGCTTCAGCCCCTACCGACCAGAGCACCGTAAGCCACTCGGGGTCCGCACCACCTCTCAAGAGGAAGAAGGGTGCTCTTGCGGTACACGCTGGGACCCCAGACATGGCTCCCCCCTCCGGCACGTCAAGGAAGCAGAGTTTCAATGATGTGGAACTAGGCACACTTGTGGGCTACGTGTCGGCCCATGGCCGCGAAATGCTGGTGACTGCAGGGTGCAAGACTACGACTGCTCAACGTAGGGCCCACTGGCAGTGCATCGCGGACCAGATTAGTTCCCTTGGATTTGTGAGGCGCACAGCTGATGATTGCTCTAAGCGGTGGAATGACCTCAAACGCAGAGCAAAAAACAAGCTGGCTTCCAATCATGTCTCTACTCTGGTGACTGGCAGTGGGTCTCCATCAGAGGAGGAAGTACTCACAGAACATGAGTCAATCGCTGGAGGCTTCATCACAGAGGATCAGATCCAAGGCGTGGGACACCTACCAGATCTTGAGGCAATGTCCAGTGAGTGGTCATGCATGTGTGTGCAAACCATGTGTATGTTGCTTGGGTGATGTGTTCTGATTGAGTGCCAGGTGAGGCTGTGTAGTCATGACTGCTATGGGTCACCCATGTGTACTATAAAAAACTCAGTGGGGATCCGACTTTAGAGTTAGCCTCACTCATTGAACTCAAGGCCTCTAAAGCTAAAGCGTGAGAATGGATTAGTCCTCAAGAAAGTGACTTCTTGAGCAATAAAAGTCCTAGTATTCCATGTTTCTACTCCCTCCCTAAGATTCATAAAACTCTCGTGAACCCACCGGGCAGGCCTATTGTTGCAGGAATTTATTCCATTCTTGAACCCCTTTCAATTTTTGCTGATCACTACCTTAAAGGGTATGTGTCTATGATGAAATCCTACCTAAAAGATACTAAAGATGTGATCAACAATTTTGAAGACATGGATTATAATCGAGAAACTCAATTAATGTTGACTCTCGATATAGTGTCTCTGTACACTAATATACCGCAACAGGACACCCTGGAGAAAATAGAAGAACTCCTCCTGACTCGACTGGATACAGATCTGGTCCCCACCTCTTTCATAATGTGGTGTATTTCTGTAGCTCTAAACAGAAATTTCTTCGAGTTTGCAGGCATTTTCTATCAACAAATAGAGGGGACTGCCATGGGGGCCACTATGGCCCCAAGCCAGGCAAACCTCTATGTCGAAGTTTTTGAGAAGCAGTTTGTCTTCGCGGCCAACCCCTTTAGCAATAACATCAAAGCCTGGTCACTCTACATTGACGATGTGCTTGTGATATGGGAGGGCACACGCGAGACAGCAGCTGTCTTTTTGAATTGACTTAATAGCCTCAATAGACATCTTCAATTTACTCTAACAATAGAGCAAGAGGCGACTAACTTTCTTGACCTGACCCTATACCACGAAAATGGTAAAATCAGAGCTAGGCCTTTTCATAAAGATACTGAGAAGAATTCTCTCTTGCACTACCATTCGCATCATATTAAACATCTGAGAGATAATTTGCCCTTCTGGCAATTTTTAAGGCTAAAACGGAATAGATCCAGCAGAGAGTCTTATGAAAAGGAAGCTCAACACCTCAAAGCGAAACTTCTAAATAGAGGCTACCCAAAGAGACTTATTAAAAAGGCGGCCAAATGTGCCTTTAATAACAATAGACTAGCTCTACTGGAAGATAAACCCAAACAAAACCTGGAAGATAGAATAGTGTGTGTGAACACATTCACCAATCACAGTTTAGCTGTTCGAAAGATCATCTCTAAACAATGGAAAGTGCTCAAAACTACAAAGTCTGACCACGGTATACTTCCTTTTGCATATACTAAATCTGCCTCTATAGGTAATCGAGTTAGCTAAAGTAGATTTCGTAACCCTCATGTGCCGAAGACAAGTATTACTAGTCAATGGGGCCTTCCACTAATCACAGGCCACTGCCCTTGTGGGCAATGTGTGGCATGTAAAACAACATCCAAATCCCATGAAGTCAACATAGATAGGAATATAGTTTGGACCCTTAAATCTTTCTCGAATTGTAACACTGACCATGTAGTCTACATGGTCACATGCCCTTGTGGTCTTCATTATATTGGGAAGACCAATCGAAAAATTAAAATTCGGATTAATGAACACAAGAGTTGCATTAAGAATAAAACCCTCCAAGCACCGATGGTAAAACATTTCGTCGACAAAGCACATGGTTTTGAAAGTTTCAGCTGGACAGTGCTGTTGGTGGTAAAAGCTGATACCTTAGCAATTCAAAATTCAAAACTCAAAACTCTAACAGAAAGAACAACAACTTATTTTCCAAACACGCAGCAACCTTCATGGGTTAAATGATGCCATTGAATGGCACAAAATTAAATAAGCTTAGACAGTGTGTGGATACATTTTACTGTGCCCTAATGGATACCTGGTACTTTTTCTGCCTTTTTAATATTCATTGGCAAGTGGACCACAGTTGTGTGTCATTGTTTTCTGTATATACTTTACCTGTTACAATGAGAAACGTACTATCTACTTTTTCACCTTGTAGTATACTTTTTCACCACTAGGATCCCATGTTCTAGTAGCAGACCTGGTTTCCGCATAGACACAAACAAGGGACTTCTTTCTCCTTGTCGGGACCATTCCATGATGGCCGACGGCGTTGTGTTTGGTCCCGCGGGCTGTCGGGAATATACATTTAAAACACACGCGCATTTCCGCTACGGGAGTAAGGGGTTGTATTTACACCATCCTTCAAGACAAACCCTTTTGAGTAACGTCCTGCAAACCGCGGCACTCGCCAGACGCGTATCCAACTAACGTTAATGCAGGTAAGCACAGGAGCGTTGAGGGCACGCGAAATACTACACTGTGGAGACACTTGTTTGTCATTCACAGTTTATACTAGGTGCGATCCGGGCAATTACCTGTTAGAATACTGGAACCAGGTTTCTGTTGGTATTGGGAAGACCTGAAAGTTTTCTATAACTTCCGCTTTTACTTTTCATGCAGCAGATTCTAACCCTCACCCTGGCGTCTGTATTCCTCTGTAAATATATTGAGGGAATTGAAAAGGAACACGCCCTGACCGCGAGGCCCGCTAAGATTATATTAATAATTCCTGGCTAAACAGACCTGACCTTAAGGTAAGAGACAGTTTATTTGATGTCTCCTCCCTTGAATTTACTTGATAACATCTTTCACTGATCTTGCCATATGAGTCATCATGGCAGCGGGTGTTCTGTCTTCTGGTATTGAGACAATTTTAAGAGAATTTGGAGATGACATTTTTGGAGAGGATAAACCCCTTATTGGGGTATCCTTTAATACATTTTTAAAGATTTTAAATTTAAGTTGAAACTTGTTGATGTAGATATGGGCGCACACTCACGCTTGACAGTTGGCTTATGTAGGTTCTAAATAGTAGTTTTTGATATGATTTGTATGTATCTTCACAGAAATTGAATCTGTAAAGGGTGCACTTTGTGCTTGAAGACGGAATATTTTCCAGCTCTCCCTTGTACTACTTCCACCCTGATGCTAGGTAAAAGATGTATTTGTTTCTCTTACTACCAAACTAAACCAGATTGAATCTGTCTCCTCTGTAGTGAACATGTAGACTCACAGAGTTCTTTTAAATGTTTTTCAGCAGCACCAATTGGGGTTAAGCACTTTATAATGATGAAGTGCCACATTGAAGGCTAAAGAGAAAGTGACGGATCAAATACTTCCTCCTGAAGAAAGTTCTAAAGAAATTACACGAACTGAAACGTCGAGACATACCACCAGGGATTAGATCTACTGGTCTGTGTATTTGGGTCTTCATTGACTAAGAATTTCCCTCTCCTGTATATATTACATTAAGGTGTCAATAGGAGTTGTGTTCTAGTCCACTGAATGACTAATGATGAACTGTTACAATTCAATTGTGAGCATTTTGCTTGGTGTCACTTGCACTTTATTTTACTAGGTTTTAACATCTGTACTTTTTTAATGATGTTTTTTAATGATTGTTAATAAAAGTTGTATATTGTGATAATATTTTGGTGCAGCTTATTATTCTCTCTACTTTTTGCAATTGTATTCTCTCACCGATGTGGTGCCTCCAAACCATCCCCCGGCCTTGGGTTTGGGTTTTACAGTATCCCTTCTGACCACAGTTAACAATTTTCACCTGATTACTGCACTTGCCCTTCAACTGCCATCATGCCACAACATTGTTCATACTGTTTTCCTGTTCATTCTGCCTGATTGATGGAATCCTTTGCATGTTTAACACACATTTTTGTGCCGTTCTGCCCCAAATGTAACATACTTCAGACATAGATTACACCCCACAATGCCCCACATTTGTTTACTTATTATGGGAATGATTTCATCATTCAGGCTGATTGAGTATTGTGCACCTACACATGCCCTGCACACAATCACTTCGGGCCCTGTTTGAATGTTCAACATGACAATTGTCTTCTGTCATGTCCAAGTGACCAACCATTGATGTATCCATGTGCCTGCCATCACTGCATTGGTGAACACTGGCTTTGTTGCAGCGTGTGGCACATGCGTGTTTTGTCACACTCTTTTGTGTGTTCTATTTCATGATGTCCATCTCACATGGATGGGTGACAGTACTGATTTGCTACCATCTGAGTGTCCTTGTCAAATCTGCCATGGCTATGCTACGTGCCATCTGTGTGCTGGCATGTGTCATGTATGTGGATTGTCCGTGCCACTCACAGGCTAAGGTGTGATGCAGGTGCTGTGCAGCATGCAGCACATGTGTTGGTTTTCCATCTTGGAGTCCTCAGTGTCTGTTTTTGGCTCTCCTTCCACTTCATTGCCAGTGCATGCATGCCAGAGTTATTGTCATGTGTGACATGTGTCATTTATGTATTCGATGTGTACCTCGTGATGCCTATGTGTGTGGGCTATGTTGCTCATGCCTGTCTTCATTACTTTTCTTTTATGTTTTTGCAGGTGATGAGGCACTAGATGCTGTTGAGGAGGAGGAGATGGCGCAGAGGCAGGAGTACTCACAGCCACAACCAGGCACCAGTGGAGGACATGGGGTGGTGGTGGGTGAAAATCCATTACTCCTACAGACCATCCTGTCCACGGGTGTATCTGGGTACACCTCCGAAGACCTCTATGGCTCAGGCGCTGAATCTGACATTGAAACAAATGTCTCGTCGCAGGTGAGTGTTTCTGGCAGGGATGCTGTTCTGTTCAACCCACCTGCACTGGGGGTAGACTCCTCTATGGGGCATTCAGTGTTGGAAAGTCTGCCTGTGGCGGTTACGTATGCAGGGTCACACTGCACTATATTTGCTCCTGTTCCTGGGCCAGCAGATCAAAGGAGGAATGCAGTCCTGCAGTCTCAGGCAGTGCCAGCACAGCAAGGTGCACATTACCTTGCCCCAAACAGGTGTGGTGCCCGCCAACGCGGTGGTCGTGTTCCACCAGGCAATACTGTGTGGGAGAACTCCTTGTATACTATTGCAGCACAACAGGGGGCATTGTGTGAGATGATGGCTCAGGCCGTGGCCACTTCCATTCTCCCCCCTGAAAGGCAGGTGGAGCTCCAGCAGCAGGCAACAGAGTCCATGTACGGCTCACGCAGGGAGGACATGTTGGTGTCCAACAGGGACCGACGGGCTGGACTGGAGACTCTGCGCACAGAGTCACAGGCCCACAGGGATGCCCTGAGGTTAGAACACAGGTCCCTCAGAGATACTCTGGGTGCACTTGAGGTGTCCCAGAGTACAAGGTCAGAACAGCAGCTGGAGCAGCTAACACGCACACTCTCAGCTGAGCTCCAGGCAGCCCGTGAGGAGATCCGGGCATCACACGCGGCTTTGCAGGCAGAAATGCGTGCTACCCGTGAGGTGCTGCATGGGGATCTCCGTACCATCATCCTGCAGAGCCACACCTTTCAGACCTGCATGCTTGCTGCCATGGAGGAGCATGCCAGGGCTTTGCGTGGTATGCCTTCAATATCACGCGCACCTTCTAATGTACCACCAGAGGATGATGACAGCGACAGCAGTTCTTCCACTGTAGGGTAGCCGTGCAGGTCATGAGCCCATGGAGGTTTTTTTTTTCTCAACATCCACGCATGTGGGTGTTGGGTGCACCCTGTACCTCCTCCCTCCTGGGTGGCCTCTCACCCCCACCCCATGGTCGACACATGACCATTTTTTATTTATTTATTTTTTCTTTTGTTTTTTCATATTTCATTCAGAATTGCAAATTAGAATTAGAATTTATTTTATTTATTATCTTTTTTGCTTCTTTTTTCTATTTATTATTTTCATTTTCTTTTAATTATTTTAATTTAAATTGTATTCTGATTATTACTTTATTATTTGATTTATTTGGTTTACTTTTCATTTACTTTTTCTTTTTCTTTATTTAATTTGCATTTACTTTTTAGTTCATAACCATTTTCTTTCAGATTGTGAATTCATTGTAACGCTCACCTGATTCCCGTAGAGGCGCCGGTCTTGACTGGGCGTATACCGTATCTTCAAAGGTGATGTGTAACACACGGCTGGCTCTTTGGGCTGGACCTCTGTGCACTGTATGTCCGACTCGAAGGGTAAGATGTCTGCAGATAGAAAATATGGGATTAAGGAACTGGGTTATTGAATGTCTCTCTCTTCTTCCCTTTCTCTTCTCCTGTAGAACCCCAAAGGTTAAATCTCTCACCTTAGGTAAGTGAACGCCGTGCTCTCCATCTGCCTCGGGGCAGGGTGCTGTAACCAGTTTCTTCACTGGATAAGGGGAGCAGGCCTCTTGACTTCAGAGGACTGCTGTCCGTCGTTTACTGCACGAACGGTAAGTTTTGAGTAATTCTAATGTCTTTAAAATCTTTAGTAATGATGTTTCTTGTTTTGCAGGGTTCCGGCGATGGCGGATGACGGGCTGAAGGGAGTTGAAGATGGAGCCCGTGTGATGAATAGAAGCGCCTGGAAGCACGTAAGTAAGCGCTTGTTGCCTGCTTCACGATGCGCTCTAACTGTCTTTTTATTTTGCAGGTACAAGTTCGGAGCGGCTGCAGGGTGCCGGAATACCCACTGGGTTAGATGTGGAAAGGAGTAATGGCACGTGAGTATTAAAGTTCCCCAATGTCTTTAAACGCACCTTGTTTTGTCTTTCAGATGCGGGATGCAGCGCCGAAGGCCTCCGGAGCGTGCGAAGAGTTGGTAAGCTTTTGTCTTTCAGATGCCGAAATGCAGTGTGAAGACCTCCGGAGCGCACGAAGAGTAGGTAAGCCTATGTCTTTCAGATGCCGGAATGCAGGGCGAGGCGTTGGTGACAGCCGATGGACCAGGTAAGTGAAGAGCTGTCACTGAAGACCGTAATGCTAACCTGTTCTTTCTTGTCTTTATAGGTGTTGCTGAAGACTGGATTCAGGATGGTAAGCCTTTTTCCTTAGGCCCGGATCAGATGCAGAAGACACGATGAGCGTTCTGCTGCAGAGGATGCAGAATAACGCAAAGCAAGATTCATCCATCGGGTGTGGTTTAAATAGCCTCCTGTAGTGCTTTGGTGTCTCCTTCCACAGCCACGCCTAGGTAAGAAAAGAGTTCCTGCTTTCCAGAAGAGTTCCAGTGTTCTGAATCTAGGGAGTGGCTCCTGCCCCACCCAACAGGAAAAGTAGTTCCAAACAGAAGAGGATCAGAGGCTCAACTGGCAGGCAAGTAAGCAGCATGGTCTGCTGCAGGTAAGTCCACCCAAGCATTATGAGCCCGGCGCTTCCAGCGCTGGGACTGGGCATATTTATGAGCCTGGTGCCACTGGCGCCAGGACTGGGTCCAAAAGGTCCCAATTGGGACTGGTTGGCACTCGGAACCTGGGTTATGGATCTGCTTCCAAGGGAGTTGGGAAAACCCTGACCTTTTGGAAGCAGAGATCATGACATTCATGTTACAGTGTGTTGCTTTGTGTGGCTCCCGTAGGCTTCCACTGTGTATTCCAGCTGGGCACATGCAGGCTTGTCCTGTCTTTGAGTTAGAAACTTGGGTTCCTGACACGCACGCCCCTCTTGCTTCCCCTTTCCATGGCCTTGCAAAGGGTGTGACCAAGTGACAGTAACTTACACAGAGGCATTAGTGGGGATTGGTGTTGATTTCTCCACTGTGTGGTTGATTTGTATATAGTATTACATACAGGACTTTTTGCATATATACATGTATACATGTAGCTTCTTCGTGTCTTAACGAGCCCGTCTCCATTGCAGATGCAGTTCATGTTGTATGCTGTACACTGCCACATTTGCCTACCAGCAACACACTGCAGTTGGAAGGGGTCGATGTGCTGCCTTTGTCAGGTTGTGACACTTGCACTACTTTCATTTTTTACAGTCATACGTTGCCACTGTTGTACTAATGTTTTGTCTTGCTGGTAAGTATTTGATCATGTGTGCTGTTTTATTTTCATTAGTGAGAGGAAATTATCTCTGGCCTGTTTCCATTTGGGACAGTGCACTTTGTGACTCTTGTGTCATGTGTTGTGCATTCATTTGCTTTCTTTCACATAGCATGCCATGCCATGGTGTGTTGGGTAGCTGAGATGGGGTTAGGGAGGGGTTGCGTGACATGCCACTATTTGGTTGTAGTATTTTGCAAGGGGGTAGTCCTTGATGCTGCATGAATGTGTGCCTTTTACTGACGCAGCATTGGGTGTGTTTAAGTAGCTAGGGATGCACACAATGTAGCACTTCCAGGTAAACAATCTCAGGTTTGGTATGGTTGTGACAGTTGAATGTCCCTTTTGTCATCATCATAAATTGTCAGCTGGTATGTGCCAGGCCTGTGTGCACTCCGCAGGGGTGGAATTTTAGGTGAAGAAATTTGCCACAAGCTGGGTACGGGCAGCCTCACCACGTGCCCTTTCACCTGCCATGCGCAGCGGCCGTGCATGTGGTTGGGGATGTGGGGGCAACACCATGTCCACCGGCACGCCCCCGCCCGGTTGCAATGTTGTGCAGGACACATGCTGCCACTGTGAACCTGCACACTACTGGGGGCGCATAGAGCAGCTGCCCTCCAGAGCGGTCAAGGGAGCGAAAGCGTGACTTCAGCACTCCAAATGTGTGCTCCACTATGCCCCGGGTTGCAATATGGGCTGTGTTGTATCTTACCTCAGGTGGTGTGGTGGGGTTCCGTATTGGCGTCATCATGTAGGTGCTCAGAGGGTAGGCACTGTCCCGTGGGGAGGTGATAATGGTTGTCATTAGTGGGGTTTTCCCATTTCTCAGTGTCTGACATGCATGCATGTGCAGAGACATTTGTACTCACCAATTAGCCATGTGTCGCCATGCCTCCAGCTTCCAGGTCCCGGTTTAGGGGTGACATTCGGAATATGAAACTATCATGGCTGGACCCCGGATAGTTCGCATATACTGTGGTGATGATTCCCTTGGCATCACATACAACCTGCACGTTGATGGAATGCCAGGGCTTGCGGTTTCGATAGATGTGCTCACTGGCCCTGGGAGGACGTAGAGCCACATGAGTGCAATCAATGGCACCTAGCACTTTGGGGAAGTGTGCCACCCCGTAAAAGTCCTGGACGACGGCCTGCCTTTCTGCAGGTGTTCTGGGCATGTATATGTGCCTGCAGACTGAGGGACGTGCAGTCATGATCGCCAACACTAGGCAGCGTGACTGCGTGGCCTGTGAGACACCCCCAACTATGGCACTTGTCCGCTGAAATGACCCAGTGGCCAAGAAGTGCAGTTCATTGAGCACCTTTTCCAAGGGGCTTAGTGCTTGGGAGCACAGGGTCGTCCTCCCACTCCCTGACCAGTTCTAGGATTATTAGTGGTGGAAACCTGTACCTCCCTGTACCTGGTCATCAGGCATCCCAAAAAGGCTGGCTCTGGGTAAAATAATGCAGGGCCTGGCTATCCTCCTCCTCCTGCAGTGTCCCACGACCACTGCTGCGAGGAACGGTATATTCATCGTAGCGTATGAGCTTGTTTGTTGTTTGCGCACACTTTTATGCTGCGCGGGGCTGCTTACGCCTGCTTCCTGCTGTCGTACGTGTTTATGGATTAGCCGTCTTTTTTAGCGCACGGGTTTCCCCTGTTCGATTCCATGAATACGTGTTATTAGCACGCGTGTGGGTGGTGCGAGCATTTACCTCCGGTACTTCCCCCGTAATGCCCACATTTTCACACGTTGTGTGTTACGCCCCATGTTCCACCCCCTTTTCTTGTGTGCGCTACACGATGTGCGCTTTCTCTGTGCGCATCGCGCACAGTGTTTAGTGACGTGTGCGCCCGTGTACGCCACCCACGGATTTGGCGCACATCCCAGGGTTTACAAGCGCAGCGCATTCCATGAATCGACGAACGGCTGCGTGCGCGGCTTTAGCATGCGTGTGCTGCGATTTTCACGCTTGCGCTCCCCTTTTCGGCGCACATTTATTCCATGAATTACCCTGTCTATATAGCTCCTTATGCTAATGTAAGCGCTACTAACACAACACATTACTAATTCATCTATAAAGGTCTGTTTCAGCATTTAGCACATACGTTGAATAAACTATTAGTTTTAGCTGTTAATGCAGCCATCTAAGGACCTAATATGTAATATGGTTAGCTCAGCAGGCTAATGCACCCACGAAAATGCACCTTCCTTTCCACTACACTCCCATCCTTCTATATCCAGGTAAAATGGGCACCCAGTGTGAAGGAGTATTCTGCCCCTCATCTCTCTGTGCCTATTAGCATTTGGGCTCCGAGATCCTCGCCAGGTGCCTCCAATCAAGGCCTGCAAGGGAAAACAGTTTCTACGATCGGTTCCAGGAGTGAATGCACACAGGACTATAGGTTCCAGGAGTGAATGCACCCAGGACCAATAAGGCAATATTTGAAGTCCCTTATGAAAGAAGTGCTAGCTCCCACTTACTCAGCCACTGGACCCTCAGATCCAACCCGTAGCACCTCAGAGAATGACAGCAGAGACGCTGCCACTGCCTCATACAGCAGGGGACTCAGGCTCTTAATCCATGGTACCCATTCCCCCTTGTCTCCTAAAAGGTCTGCCTCCTCCTCTTCCCCCAAAAAACAGACTACCATAACGGCGTGCCTGTAGACAGTGAGGAAGTGCCTATGTCAGGCAAAGCATTCCACAACAGGGTGCAATGTCTTATGGATAACATGGGGATGTCCAACTTGGGCCCTTCCTTTCCTCCATCTCACTCTCTACTTGTGGTGTTCCCCAGGGGTCTAACCTCTCTCTCTGGCTTTTCAACAAATACCTGGCACCCCTTGCCCACTGCATTGCCGCTCTCTGCTCCAACTCACTGTGCTATGTGGATGACACTTGTTTTCAGGCTTCCCTCTGCCACCTCTTCTCCCTTCCTCATCTCTGACTGTCTGACATCCAGGAGTGGTGCACTGCCAATGATCGCTGCCTTAATGCCAGTAAGACAGAGATTCTCCTCATCGCCACATCCTGTACCCTCCTTTCCTGCCACTCTCTGGCCCGCCTGCCTTGGCCCTCTTCCTGCTCCCACCTGTGAGGTTAAGAACCTCAGGGTCATCTTCGACTCAACACTCTCCTTTTCTCCTCACATCTCTGACATCTCTAAGTAGTCAAACAAGCAACTGCACCTCCTCAGAGGTATTCTTCCTTTCCTTTCCTTCCCCCAGAAGCTCACTGTCTCTAGAGCTCTGGTTCCCTCTAGGCTGGACTACTACAACAGCCTCTTTCTAAATCTGCCTGCTTCTACTCTCCGCCCTCTGAAACTCATCCAGAACAGGACTGTGAGACTTGTCCTTGGCCTCAAGCCCTGGGATCGCATCTCTCCAGCCCTGAAATCTCTTCATTGGCTCCCAGTGGTTGCAAGGGATACATTCAAGACCCTCTAGTTTGTCCACAAGGCTTTCTGGGGCCTCGGTCAAAATACCTTCAACTCTCCCTCCGTAAATACCTCCCCACTCAAGCTCTTCGCTCCTCCAACTCCCTCAGCGTCAGTCGCTTCTCCAAGAAACGAGTTGGGGGTAGATCTCTTTCCTCGGCTGGGGCCTCCTTCTGGAACAGCCTCCCTGCCACTCTGAAACTTGAGGCAAACCATCTCCGGTTCCGGACGCACCTCAAGAATGTACTCTTCGCTTCTGCATTCACTCTTCCTCTCCCCTGCTGATCTGTCTGCTTTGGCTCTGTGCACCTGGCTACCCTCTGATTCCGGGCCCAGGTCCCTGCCCACCCAGCCACACACCCGTACTGCCTCCTGGCAACCCTTGCACTTGGGTCTGTAACTATAAGCCTACAGTCCCCCTACATGCACTTACCTGACTCACTTTGTCTATGCTTAACCCACCTGGCTGGCTGTACTACCATTTTTTTTTTTTTTTTTCGAAACATATTTTTATTGATTTTATACATACACTATATCAAAGTGTGGCAAGAACTTGAAGAGCGCTACAAGTAGTGCAGTCGTGCTTAGAGATGTATGTAATAAACAAAAAGAACATAAACAACAATAACAGGTCAGAGAGATGTTCGTGAGAGGAGTCAAGAGGGCAGTGGCGCCATGATAGTCAGTATTAGTTAAATGAGGGCGGACCAGGGGAATTGTACATGGATTGGGATCAGGGCAATGGGCAGAAAGCGGGGATCGCCGGCCCACCCAGCCTTCAATGTTTCGTTCCTGGGTTTACGAGCAGGCGAGCAGCTACCCTGGTTGGATCCTCTGCTATGTGCTGTCCCCTTTGCTTTTACTCAGTTTTGTCCATCCATCGTAAGGAGGGAGGTTGTCGGGCCAAGCCTGAGTACTTCTGGCTGTAGTCCAGGAAGGGGGTCCACGTTTGGAGGAATTTGTCTCTGTTCCTGAACCGGAGGGCAGTTATTTTCTCCGCTGCAATTATATCCCAGCATTTCGTCCACCACATTTGTACTGCCGGGCCGTCTGGGTTTTTCAACAGCCTAGCCACAGAAATCTTAGTGGCCGTCAGCAGGTGAGAGCATAGCTCTGCTCTGTGCCCTGAACGGGGGAATTGGCCCTCCCCGCTTGCTCCCAGTAAAACAATGCCCAGATCCCATGGGATCGTGAGTCCTGTGATCCTGTTGATGTGATCCAGCACGGATCTCCAGAATTGGGTGGCTTTGGGGCATGTCCAAAACAAATGGTAGAGTGTGCCTTTATCTGGACATCCTCTCCAGCAAACCAGAGGAATTGTCAGGTTGCATTTGTTAAGCGTCTCTGGGGTCCGGTACCACCTGAAGCATACCTTGAATGCCCCCTCCTTGTTGGAAACACATTTCGAGATTCTGTTTGTCCTCGCCCAGATGTGGCTCCACTCCTCCAGTTCGATGGGTCTTTCTCCCATTTCAGCATGTACGGCTCTTTGCGGGATGGGTCAGTCCTGTCCAAGAGCCTGTAGAGGGTAGAAACTCTGCCCTTTGGTGGGGATCCTGTGAGAGTGAGTTCCAGGGCAGTGAGGTCTCTGCTTCCGAGGTGCTTCATCTCCCTACTCGAGAGCCAATGTCGGAGCTGGGTATATCTGAATCTTTCGCTTACCGGCACGTTGAATTTCGCCTTGCAGGCCTCAAAGTCAAGGGGGTTTCCCTCCTCATAGAAATCTTGCACCCTCTCCAGCCCTCCATTTCTCCACCTCGTGAAGTTTTTGGGGTTATAGCCCAGGGTGAATTCTGGATTCCTCCAGACCGGGGTGAGTGGACCCGTTGTGCTGTGGAGATTCCACAGGCGCGCCGCCCTCCTCCAGCTCCTCACTGTATTTTCGGTCGCCGCCAGGGGTCCCACGTCCTCGCCTGCGCTGGGTTGCTTCAGGTGTGGTAGAGAGTTTATTGGAATTGGGCTCCAGGCCTCTTCCAGCTCCAGCCAGCGGGGCTTTGGGGTAGAGGGAAGCCAAGCGAACGCAAATGAGAGCTGAGCGGCCAGGATATATCTGGCCACCTCGGGTGCTCCCAGTCCACCCAGCGCCCGTCCTCGGAGCATGAGTTTCCGTGGGATTCGCGGCTGTTTTCCTTCCCAGATGTAACTCATGATGTTCTTTTGCAGCTTCTGGATCGCCTGCTTCGGAATTGTGGTAGGTATGGCAGCGCACTGGTAAAGTAGTCTAGGAATGAGGTTCATCTTCAGGGCCGTGATTCTCCCGAACCAGGAAATCTCCTGCTTTTGCCAGCGTATAAGGTCGTTCTTGAATTCTTTAAGGAGCGCCGGGAAGTTGGCTTTGTATAGTCTACTGAGGGTGCCTGGGAGCTGGACCCCTAGATATGGGAGATTCTTTTTTGCCCAGGGTATGTGGTATTCTTTTTCCAGATCTGACATTAGAGGACCAGGCAGGTTAATGCTTAGCGCTGTTGATTTGGGTAGGTTAACCTTAAATCCCGAGGCTTCCCCAAATTCGAGCAGTTCTTTCTATAGGGCCTTCATGGATTCCTTTGGCTTGATCAGCGTGAGGAGGACGTCGTCGGCGTACAGGGTGGCTTTATATGTTTGGGCCTTGATTGTCAGGCCTTGGATCCCTGCATTTTGACGTACCCTGTTCGCGAATGGCTCCATGGAGATGGCGAATACCAGGGGGGACAGGGGGCAACCCTGCCTGGTGCCTCTTGAGATTTTGATTATTTCGGACCTGGACCCATTGATCCTAAATCTGGTGGAAGTATGTTGGTAATTCGCCAATGTCCATTTTATGAAATTTGGGCCAAAGCCAAAGTGCAGGAGTGTTTTTCGGATATAGCCCCAAACGAGCATGTCAAAGGCTTTATGCGCGTCGAGGGATTGGACCATTAGTGCCCGCCCCTTCCTGTTGGCTGAATCAATGACATTTATGGTTCTCCTTATATTATCATGGGTACTGCGGCCAGGGATGAATCCAGTCTGATCCGGATGGATGATGGTCGGGAGCAGGGGAGCCAGCCTGTTCGCGAGGGTTTTGGTGAAAATTTTAGCGTCGTAGTTCAGGAGGGTGATAGGTCTGTAGGAGGCGCAATGGCTCCGGTCCCTTCCAGGTTTCAATAGTAGCACGGTTAGTGATTCTTCCATCGAGGGGGTGGTCGTTCCTGATGAAAGGAACGAGTTGAAGAGGGTTGCCAGGTGGGGTGAGAGGATATATGAAAACTTTTTATAGAATTGTGCTGTGAGCCCATCCGGGCCAGGAGTTGAGTTTTTCATTTTAGCTATGACCTCGCTCACTTCTTTTGATGAGATGGGGACCTCTAGGGCCGTGAGTTGGGGGTGTGGAACGGCCGGCTGTACTCCTGCGAGATATTTGACTTGTGCTGATGCGGCCGTGGGAGTACCCGACATGATACCTCTGTGATGAGCTGTCATTATTTCCATTTTCTCTGTGATAGAGTAGCGAAGAGTCCCTTGCGCATCCAAGAGGCTATGGATGGAATTTCTTGATTGTAGCTTTTTTAGCTTGTGGACCAGGAGCCGATTTGCTTTGTTACTGTGCACATAATAAAACTGTTTGGTGTATGTTAGTGCTCTGGCTGCTTTGTCAGCTAGATGCATTTCTAAGGAACGCTTCGCCCTTTGGAGCGTGCAACTCGCTTTCCTGTTCTGGCCTCTTTTAAGGATGCGTTCCGCCTCTTTCACTTCTGCCTCGAGTGCGTCTTGTTGCAGCTTGCGTAACCGTTTGAGTCGGGCCGTGCAGTCGTTTGCCGTGCCCCTGATGACAGGCTTCATAGCATCCCAGATCGTGGCCAGTGATGTGTCTTTAGTGGTGTTTTCCCTGAAGTAGTTCTTGAGGGCTTCTGCCATTTCTGTTCTGATTGCGATATCCATTAAGATCTGGTCTTGAAGTTTCCATTGCCGCTGAGGCGGCTCGGGGAAGCTCGATACCCTCAGGTTCATTATGACTGGAGCATGATCCGAGAGGGCTCTGTGCCCAATTTGGATGGATTCGACACAGGGAATGAGAGCGCTGGAGAGTAACAGGAGGTCGATTCTTGAGTGCCGCAGATGAACATGAGAGAAGAAAGTATAGTCCCTTGTTCCCATGTTGGCCAATCTCCACACATCTATAGTGTCGGTTTCCCTCAGGAATTCTGCCATGGCGAGGGCCTTGCTGAAGTCCTCCGAAGATGGAGGGAGCGTTTTGTCCAGATTTGGGTCTGGAGTCAGATTGAAATCGCCCCCAATGAGTAAGCAACCTTCCGTGAAAGTGACAAGAATGGGAAGGCGATTCCGGAGGAATGTGCTCTGCGCTGTATTTGGGCAGTATATGGCAGCAATGGTGATAGGAAGCTCTACTAAGAGGCCTTTGAGCAGGAGATACCGACCCTCCGGGTCACTCTTGTTGGTTATATTAGTTAAGGGTAAGTCTCGGCCTAGCAGAATGGCCACCCCTCTCTTCTTGAGATCAGCTGAGGCGAAGAACCTTTTTGTGTAGCGTTGAAAGGCTATGCGGCGTTCGTCAGCCCTGAGGAGGTGAGTCTCCTGTAGGCAAATGATGTTGGGTGTCAGTTGGGCGAGCCTGTGTTCCACGGACTTCCTTTTCCGGGGGGAGTTCAAACCCTGGACGTTCTAGGTCAGGATCGAGAGCTCCCTATTCAGTAGAGACATTGGTGGGTCGGTTCGATGGCTGAATTACCCTGCCTATTTCGAGTTGTGAAGCTTGAAACCCCCCCCCCCACCCTGGTGGGCCAATCCGCTGTTGCCATGGCAATTCCAGACAGAGAGTTCAGTACTCTGTCAGCTTGTGTTTTGACCTTCGCTACCCCCTCGCCTCCAGTCCACATCCCAACTCCAGCTCCTCCTTTCCCTCTGACCGGGATAAACCAACAAAATGAACTAAAACAAAACCTGAAACAGGAAACAAGTGAATGTATCCAGACCATCCTTCTACCAACAGGGCTGTCGGCTGTGCCGTGGCTACCAGCTGTGTTGGAGACCCCGGGGTCTCATGTTGTGATGGTGAAAGTCTTGCAGTTCGAGAGAGATCGCTGCCGGCCACCCCGGCCAGCGAGAATGTTGCGTTGAACTTCTTTCCGCGGTGGCCCAGGCGGCCCGAATATTTGTGAGGCTTTGAGATCAAAGGCTGGGCCCCCTAGAAGAGGGGGGGTGGTCACTATTTTCCGGGGAGGAGGCACTAGAATCCAGGCGGCCGGGGCTCTCAGCGGTTGTTGTTGTTCTTTCCCCTTGCGGGAGGGCCGTGCATCCTATGTCGACCGGATACCCGGGACCAGGGGCGGAGGGACTCCCCGCCAGCTCCCCTGGGTGAGCGATCCGAGCCCCCCGGGACCTCCCCCCTCGCGTCCGGATTCGTAAATTCCTCAGCCTCCCGAGGTGAGGGGATTTGCTGAGTCTTTCCCTCCCAGGTGAAGGCGAGGCCCGAGGGAAAGCTCCAGCGGTAGGGAATCTTGCGTTCACGTAGCCAGTCAGTCATGGGTTTAAGAGCTCTTCGTTTGGCCAGGGTTGATGCTGCTAAGTCCTGGAACAAGGCTATCTCCGAATCCCGGAAGTGGATTTGTCCCATGGCTCTGGCCTCCTGCATTATCTCCTCCTTGAGCCTGTAGAAATGGACCCGGACCAAAAAGTCGGCCGCCCCACTGGGTGTCTGCCTGGGTCTAGCCCTGTGCACTCTGTCCAGCTCCAGGGGAGAGTTGTCTGGGAGGGTGATGATGTGACGGGGGAGATCGGACACATATGATGGGAGGTCTTTCTCTGAGACTGCAGACGGAATTCCCCGGATTCTGATATTGTTCCGCCTCGAGCGGTTTTCAGCGTCTTCTTGTCTGGCTTCAAGGGCGTCGCACCTGCCCTCCAGGGCTCTGATCCTGTCAGCCCCCTTTCCGATCTCAAAGTTCTGGTCACATAGCGTGGTTTCAATCTCCTCGGTTCTTGATTCAATTTCCCCTACTCTCTTGTCCAGCCGGGCAATTTGACTCTTTACTTCTTCAGTGCCTTTCTGGAATTCCCTGGTGAGGGCTGATAGGAGGTCATGAAGGTCTGCTTTTGTGACCGCCTGAGCCGCACCGGCCGCCTGGTCATCGGGGAGGCCTTCCCCCGTCGCACCTTCATTGCGCTCACCCTTCTTGCTTTTATCTCCCCCAGCGGGCATGGTTAATAGGGTGGAAATGTCCTTCTGCTTGGCAGATTTGCTGGCTTTGGACATGGTGACTCAACACTGCTCGTTCCACTAGGATATGAGTGGGGACCATCAGGGCCAGACCGCTGCAGGTGCTCGGAACCCAACCAGTCCCAGGAGGCAGCAAAGCGTCCAGGAGTGGTCAAGGCCCAGTCAAGGTGGTCCGATTTTGCCTCGAAGAGGGGAGATCAATGGGCTCCTCGGCCACTCCTGGGCCCGTTGAGCGAGATGCGGCAGGTGCCGCCTTACCTTGTGGCAGAAGCGAAAGGAAGTCAATCAGCCGTGGGGAAGAGTACCACAGGTTTGGTGCAGTGAGATTAGCAGAACAGTGCGGGATAGCAGGAGGAGCACGGGGGACACTGAGGGGTCCCGGGGCGCAACACAGGCAAAGGAAGGCAGTCCGGGAGGATGATTATGGAGCACCGCAGTTGGAAGCAACGTGGAAAGGGTGGAAGCAGCCGGGGCGGTGACCAGTTCCTTTGGGCCCGCCGCGGGAGATGGGCGCCCTCCCTGGGCGTCACTCTTGACGGCGAGGCCGCCGGAGATCCCGCGGGCGATTGTAGGCGCCGGGCCTCTGATGGCAGCTGCAACCTGGTGGGGGAGGGGGGAGGCCGATGGAAGGGATTCCGGCCAACCTCCTCTCCGACGGAAGATTTAGGAGGCTGAAGATGTTGGGAGCCAGGCCTTCCCCAGGCGAGGAGCGCCCGCGTAGTAGTTCCGGGCCGTAGTCTGGAGGCCTCCCGGCTCTGCTGCCGGCACGGGCAAAGGGTGCCGCGAGAAGATGTCGCGGCTAGGAGTCCTCCAGGACGGATCAGCTTCTAGGAGGCCTCGGTACCCCAGCAGGAGCCGCCTCCACGGGGGTCGAGAGGCAGGCACCGCTGACTGGTGCGATCGCTCCGGGTGCTGTGGAGCTGGAGCGTAGCACTCTGTGTGGGCCGGAGGGAGCAGGGAGGCCCCCGAGGCACGCCGGCTCCGCCGTTGGCTCCCCGGGCTCCGGGGCGAGCCAGGTGGAAGAGGAGCCCCGAAAGCTGAGCCCTGCTTCAGGCGATGTAAGTCCCCCCGTCTCTGTGTCTTGCTGGGGAGAGGGGATGCCTCGAGGGATGCGGCGGGGATCCGTCGCTATGCGTATTAAGCATTGCGCCTCCGTCTCCCGAGCCCCGCTTCAGGCGCTGCAAGTCCCTGTGTCACCGCGTCACGCTGGGCAGAGGGGATCCCTCAAGGAAAGCGACGGAGATCCGTCGCTGTGCGTGTTCAGCGGTGCGCCTCCATCTCCGACCCCCAAGCCTTAGGATCAGTGCCCGGCCCGGGAGGAGTCCGTCATCTTGCCTCGCACTCGCACCGTCCGGGGCGGCAAGCCCACAACCGCCAGAACTATGCGGGCAGCTCTCGCAGGGGATCAATAGTCAGGCAAATCATGCCGCAGCTCCTCGGCTCTCGACCGCTCTAGGTTAGGGTAAGGATTTTAGCTTTTCACCGGTGCATAATCGCTGGTAGCGTGGCGCCAGCCGGGAGCTCTCACAGAGCAGGTCCAACCGCCATGGCTCCAAGCCACGCCCCCCAGTTGTTGTTGTTTTATCCCTTGCTCAGCACTTTCCCCCTTTCGTCTCCACTGCACTTGCGCGTTCCTAATTTCACTGGGCCTAGTAAGATCATAGTTTTGTCTCCCCTTGTTCCCATCCCTTGCCTTGTCGCGCTCTGAAACACATGTGTATGAGCGCAATAAAAAATATGAATATCAATATCAGTGGGGATTCAAGTGCTAGTAACTCCACAGATTGACCATGCAGTCCTTTCATCGGTCCTTTTGAGGAAGGCCTCATAGAGGCTAGGTATAACCCTTCAGCCGGATGTGGCGGAGGAGGCATAGAACATTTTGCAAAAGCCAACCTCTGTTCAACCAGTGGCAAAAAGAGTGGACATGAAGACCGGTCCCTTCCAGGGGAGAAACTGAGTGTACTGGGCCATGCGCTAGCTCATTCCATGATAGTTGCAGTGGCTACACTCTCTGGTAAGAGTCAAATATTGTTGTCTTCTTCTTCCTCTACTTTTTCATGCGGGAAGACCATCACCGCAGACAAGTCAGGGAAGAAACTCCACCCTGAGCTTTAGGCAGGCCAATGCTGACACAGTCATGGTAGCACCCAACCATAACTTCTGGAAAGATCTGGGCGACTACGATTCACTCCTCCCTGCTGAATTTCAAGCAGGATTCAGCTTGGGCTTGGCAGAAGCTCAGCAAGTAGTGCAGGATCTCATGGAAGCCTCTAATCACCACCTGGACACAGCTGCTAGCAGTATGGCCGTAGGTGCGTCTCTTAGGCGGCAAGCACTGCTCACAGCCACCAAATTCCAATAAGACTTCCAAGAGGGTATTATGGATCTACCCCTTGAAAGAGTGGACCTTTTTTAGCCCGGATACAGACGAGGGCCTGAATAAAAAGAAGAATAGTGTGCAAACAGCAAAGTCTTTAGCAGCCTTGACCAAGTACCCTACAAAGCCAGGGGGTCATTCACTGCCAAGAGTTCAGGAAGTTTTAGAGGATTTAATGACCACCGGAGTAGATAGGACACTCCTCAAAAGAATCAAGCATGTCCGTTCACCCGGGGGTTCTTCCCCCAGCTCTCTCCCGCTTCAGAATTTAAACAGTTTAAGTGTCGTTGGCTCTGCGAGATAAAGTTCACTCCATGTGAAAGGACTGCAATTTAACATTATGACAATACAAAGCGAAGAAATCAGTGCTCCAGGAAATGAGGATCGAACTGTTTAAAAATATGAGATATGCAAGTCCCTCAGCAGTAACTTTTATGAAGTTCCACATCATAGTTGGTGTAGTAACAACATACGATTAAGATTTGTTGCATGCCCTGATGGGCATCATGTGGAAACATGATCAAATTGTGTCATGTGGAGACATGTTCAAATATGATTGTGAAGATTCACACATTAAACAGTGGAACTACAAAATAATTATACTGAAGTGGCAATATGGACAATTAGTAATTTGTCAGCATTGTTTAAATATTGAATGTATATTGGAATAGAATTTAAGTAGTATATGTTTTTATTTAACTTGTAACTTATGCATTCATGAATATTGTAAGCACTAGCATTTTCAGAATGTTATTAACGCTATTGCACATTGAGGTATGGGCATTTTTGTGTATATTTGGTGTAATATATTTCATGTGGATTTTTTAAATTGATTTTCTTTTCTTTAATTGAGTTATTTTGTACAGTTATTGTTTGTTCTTTATTTGGATGGAATAATGTTCACTTAGACATTTTGTTTTCATTGTCAGTGACATGAGAGTGCAAGCCCATAGCACACCAGTAGGAGTTTGAGTGCATCATCATCTTTCCGGGTAGCAGTTAATAACCTGTGCAACTGTTCCCTGTTGGTGGTTTGCAGGGGTGACCACCTTCCGCCTCTTCCCAGCCCTCCATCTCTCCCTTTTCCTGCAAGGAGGCTCAAACTCCCTCACACAGGGGATATCAAAACTGCTGCATAAAGAGACAATAAAAAGGGTACCTCCATCAGAGGATAGTCTGGGGTTTTATTCAAAGTTCTTCACTGACCCGAAGAAAAACAAGGCTTGGCTGCAGACTGTGTTAGATATTTCACCCTTCAACCTTTTCTCACCCCAAAAAAATTCAAAATGATTACGTCCTCTCTCATACGATCTTCCGTTCAGCCAGACGACTGACTAGTAGCTGTGGATCTGTAGGACGCATGTTCACATATCCCCATGTGGCCTCTCACTGCCACTAAATGCGATTCTCCGTAGGCCAAGATCATTATTAGTACAATGTCTTGCTATTCGAGCTTAACTCAGCCCCAAGTGTGTTTACTCAGCTAATGGAAGTGGTAGACACATTTCTATGCCTGAAAGTTTTCTTACTTGGACAACTGGCTAATCAGAGTTCAATCCCCAATCAAAGTTTCAACTCACCTGCAGTATCTTCTAGACCTAATGTGTGCACTGGTCTATCAGTCAATACTAAGACGTCCACACTTATCCCGACACAGAAGCTGGAGTTCATAGGCTTCATCTGGAATTTGTCTGCAGGCAAAGTCTTTCTTAGAGAAACAAGGATAAACAACCTTCTGGGGGCCGTCACACTGCTGCTCCTGTCCCACTCCCTAACAAAATGAATGCATGGTGGTTCCTATGTCTTTTGAGAATGATGGTGGCCTGCTTTCTGCCATTACCTATTACCAGGTTGCAGATGCGTCAGACTCAGCTACACGGGGCTGTGAGTTAGACTCCGATATCAGAACGTTAAACTGGTCCCTATTCCTTCTTGGCTACAGCAAGAACTCCTGTGGTGGTCAGAACACAGTAACCTTCGAAATAGGCTCTGCTTAACAAGACCGTCCTCATCAGTTCACCATCACTACAGACTCCTGTCTGTCAGGATGGGGAGCAACACTTGGAAAACCTCCAGATTTACGCCATGTGGAACGAGGAGGACTCTCAAAATCACATGACCTGCTTGGAGTTAAAGGCAGCCTTCCTCGCCTTACAAGCCTCTTGCCGGTGATAGCAAGCTCATATGTGCTGATACTAACAGACAATGTGGTAACAATGTTTTACATCAATGAGCAGAGAGGCATGTCATTGGTGAAACTGTGTGCCTTCTCAGTGCACCTATGGGAGTGGGCTCTGAGTCATAACATTATTGTACAGGCAGGCACGGACAATGTCCAGGCAGCCGAGCTGAGCAGTGAGAACTGAGTGAACAGATTCACTGGGAGGTGTTTGCTTCGGTATCCAGGCATTGCTTCGAATACATAGTTTTGATGGCCAAAGTATCGAAAAAAAATGCATCGAAAAAATGCATTTTTTTTGTAGTTAAAGGTATTTTTTTTCCTATAATGGGTTTTAAGTGGTAAAAAAAAACAGGGGTTGGGAGGGCCTCCCCCCCCAATTAAAAAAGAAATGCATCTTTTCGATGCATTTTTTTCGAAACTTTGGCATTCGAAACTTTTACGTTCGATGCAATCACTAGGAACCGTTTGCTTCCAAGGGGACCCCCCAGTGAATCTATTTGCAATGGGTAAGAACACCAAGCGTCCCTAGTATGCCTCAAGGAAAGGGAATGGGTCAATAGGGGACACTTTGTCGATAACATGGAACAACATGTTAGCATATGTGTTTCTGCCTCTTCCTCTGATCCCGAAGGTCTTACATAAGTTCAGTCAGAGCAAGCTCCTTCTAGTAGCCCCTCATTGGCCTCAGAGTGTTAGACGGATGGACTGTCAAGGTTTTCTTAGGAGCCACAGAGAAATGTCAACCAATGCCACAGATGAAAGACCCCCCTTTCCAATTTAATTGCACAGGAAGAAGCAAGTTACAACTGGGCAGGGGTGACTTAATCGCTGCACCCCTTCTTAGGTTTATTCCAGATAACAACTCAGGAGCTGGAGTGGGTGCGAAAGGAAGATCATTAAGATAACAAAGAAAACCTAAAATGGGTGTAATTGAAAAAAGCACCAATAAGGTCTATACGTTACCTAGACTCTTGAGTAGCCTTGCACTCACCATCTGGAAAGGGCTCTTCCCGTTGCTTCACAGAGAAGAGTGTACCCGTCTCTGGAAGTGAAACTCCAATTGTGGGTAACATGGAGTATCTAATAGTGATAAGGGTCCATTAGAAAACCTGCATGAACTTGTCTCACTGCTGTGGAGTTGCTCTCTGCTGGTGAGTTAACCAGCTAAGGGTCTACAGATAACTCAACGGACGAGGTCTCTATAGGGAGACAAAGGTAACCAAACAGAAAAAGAAGTTGACCCTCATGGGACGAATAAGGACTAGAACTAAGGCTTACCTGGCTAATTACGTAATATTCATGTCTACGACTTCACAGAGAGAATCAGTCACTGGAGCAGTTGCGAGAGGCTGAAGTCGCATTTCCTTCCTGTCTTTATGCCCTGACGTATTTAAAATGTATGATCACGTACTTCTACTCCTGGTAGCCATCTTGGAATGAGATTTTGTTCGTTATCTAAATCGGGTCACAGAGCGATAGTCAGTTGATTCCTCTGTCCCGGGCCTAATAGCAGCAGTGAGTGCCTTAGAACAGGTATGGCCAGGGTATCGGTCACCTGATGTAGGACTAGGTATGTTGTTGTAGAACACATTTGCATTTTGGCGCCTAGGGGTCCACATAGTTTGCCAGAGTCTGCCTTGTAATAAAGGTGCTGTTCTAGTATGAACCCTAGCACAGAGGAATTGGTCTTCAGATCTACTGCTTATGGCAAGTGGACCACCACTCCTTCTCCCCCTGCCCACAATCTCTTTCCTTGGTGCGCTGACACATTAAACATTAAAACATATCGCCACTTGGGTTTATCAAGCGATAACCTCATCTTGAGAGCTTCCCAGAAACCTTTCACTTGCTCTCAATATAGAGGAAAACAACCTTGTTTCTGCCTTTTGATGCTGGATAAGGCAAAAGATCCCTTTCAGGTATCAATAGACGACATCCGTTCCTTCTTGTTAAGTCTGTTTCAAGCAGGAACTCAAGTTACTTACTATAGTCCAAAGATGCTAAACACTGCACACCAATGTAATAACAACTGGTAAGCACAATTGGTGAGGAGTCAAGACAAAAGTATGTAGAAGTTTAAGGTGCGGGGTAGAAACCACAATCCTCATACAAAAGATTTTATAAGCATAAAACAAAATTAGTATCCTAACTGTAAGGACATCCTCTTTGTCATCCTCGGTCCTGACCTTTGGATTCAGTCACTACCCTCTCGCCTTTCTCCTCCTCGCCCATTAATTTATTTAACTGTATGCTTATAAAGCGCCAAAGCCCTTAGGCATCAAGGTTCTAACATAGAACATACATACACAATACAAAAACAAACATAAGATAAACACCGAACAAAAACAATACAATAAGTTAACACTTGTAACACTAGTGACATTTCGGAAAGCATCTGAGCTAACATAAGAACCGATGGCAACATCAGCACCTAAAAAGCGCAAGAGACTATAAAGGAAAAAACTTAAACATTTGCATGTCAATTCATTACAATTCTCAATTTGTTGGAAGAGGACATATGCTGTGAGTGTCATGGCCATGGGGCAAGGGCCCAGGCCTTCATCACCTCCAAGGGCCACTTGGACTCAGTCCTGGCGCCTTTGGTGTCAGGCGCATAGAAATATGTGCTTGGAACATTCTGTGCCTAAGGCACGTGCCTTCGGGCCGGGCGTGGCCATAGGATCGCATTGGGAGGCACGTGCTGGAATCCTTGGGCGAGGCAAGGTGGAGCCACAGGGCATGGCCTAATGGAGGGGCCAAAGCCAGCCTATATAAGGCCAGCCCAGCCGCATGCCCTCGCTTCGCGTTACTCTGCTTTGCAGCATGACGCTTACCGCCGTACCTTACCTTGAATCCGGTACCTCCATCGCTGAAGGCGTGCTTACCTGACTCAAGCCGCTCCATCGCTGAAGACGTGCTTACCTGACTCAGCCGCTCCATTGCTGAAGAAGTGCTTACCTGACTCCAGCCGCTCCATCGCTGAAGGCGTGCTTACCTAACTCCAGCCACTCCATCGCTGCGTGAGCACCCTACCTGCATTCTGCCGGAGTTAGGGTCTCCTCTCTTCCGCTTTGGACTCTTACTGACGCAGGAGCATCTCTCATCTTCTCCGCTTCACCGCGGAAACTTCTTACGGAGCCATCGAACTGTCTTCTAGTCTCCGGACTCTGCTCCACTCCGTCGGACCGCTCCTATGAGGGAAATGAATACAACAGGTTAGAAATCTCACCATCACGAACTCTGGGCTGCATTTTATCTGATTCTTGATTTCCATCATATCAACCAGTACACCTGTTGTCCTTGAGAGCCCATCATCCTCAGGGGAATTCCAAGAGCAGCTCTACGCTTCCGACCCTCATTTTCACACCTATTGGGGAACAAGCAGAGACATAGCAAGTTACCATTATTGCTTATCACTACGTCAATACTCACCGCAAAAGACATTATTAAAAAACCAAAGACTTACCTTCAAGTGGATTGGTCACAGCCGGTCTGGATCACCACTTTGCGGGCCAGTGAAGCAACTAGGCCCGTTCTACGCGCCCCTGCTGAAGAAAGCAGCAAGTGAGCCCAGCATCACAAAAGAATAGGTGAGCTTGCATGGGAAGACTCTTACGCACACTGTTCTGGCACGAAAAGGACGAGGGGATTCAAGACACCTCCACACCATCCTCATTGCCTCTCCTCCTGCCTCAGGTGCGACATCAGTATCCCGAACCCTATTCTCCGAGACAGCTGGGGAAGATATCCGACACCAGGGAGCCGAGTCGAGGGAGGGCTCCAACCGTGCCCCAATGCCCCCGCAGAGACCAGGTGAGCGTAACAGTGAGAGAGAGATTCTATTCAAGTATTGAGGAAAGCTACTAGACCCACAGCCCACAATAATGCAATCTGTATTGTCACTATGGCACCATTTGTCAGTATGGGTTCGCCGCAGAACCTTTAGATCCTGAGTTCGCACACAGTTAAAGCCTAATTGAGCATTGAGCCAGGCCAGGATTTTATTTTTCAATGCCTCCCTGGATTCAAAATGGGTTGGCTTATCAGCGTTGATGATAATAAAGTTCCTTGAATCAAGACAAAATCTCCTTAAACTGGGGTCCACAATATTGGTCTTTTCAACTTTTCTTTGCCGAATGTCCTTACAATGAGGCATGGCCGTCGGGGGCGATACCATGGGAGGCAACCTATGTGCCTCTCTCGGAGCCTCTCTCTGAGCTTTATCACCTCTACCAGGCACAGGTGCGGGAGTAGCCGCTGTTACGTGCGAGGACTGACCTACTTGTGGGACTTCTCTCAGGTCTGTTTGACTACCCTGGTGAAACTGGTGAAGCTGGTGAAGCCCATTCTTTAAGGGGGAAGTTTGTGAGAAGCTTTCTGTACTTTTTGGCTCGGCAAAATTCATCTTTATCGGATTAACCATAGGTATAGTCACCATATTAATTGTGGAATCAGATGGGAAGTTCAATTGGCACACTTCCCATCCTCTAGGTGTATCATCATTAATGTCAATCTGAATGGTACTGTCATGGCCCAGGGCTCTCAGCCAATCTCCTACTTCTTGACAGGCGTCTACCATCTCTCTGTAACCTCCTACCTTCTCCTGCCTTTCCTCCCTCTGGCACTCCCCCTGACCCTTCTCCATCACTGAGAGGTGTACCACAACCCTGTACCCCTCCTCAGAAAACCTTCAAAGGGGGATCTCTGCTTCACCTAGCTACCCACAATGCCCGCTTTGCCAGTAAACACTCTTCCGACATCTGTCGTCTGCTAGAAGAATTTGACCTTGATGTTCTCGACCTCACTGAGACATGGTTCAATACCAGCTCTGTCACTGCTCTTGACACTCTTCTGCCTGATGGATACAAGATCCTCTCTAAACCCAGGCCTAGCCGGCCAGGAGTCGGGGTTGCCCTGATCTTCCATGAGTGGTCTCTGCTATTATCATACCCATTCAATCCTATTACTCTTTCAAATGCCTCGTCTGCAGGCTTGGTGTCTCTCCTACCTTCTCGCTCACTCTCGCCACCATCTACAGCCCCCCTGGCCCACTCACCCTCTTCATCTCTGAATGGGCTGACCTCACTTCCTCTCTCACAACCTCTACCCCCAAGCTTCACTTCCTCTTCAATTTCAATATTCATCTTGATTCCTGTGAAACAGCAACTGTACTTTCTCGTGACCTCTTTCCCTCTCCATTCTTTCCTCTGGCCCCACCCACACTGCTGGTCACTTCCTGGATGCACTAATCTCAACTGACATTCCCTTCTCTAACCCTCTCACTGCACCCCTCTCCTGGTCTGACCATTCCCTCCTCCACTCTCATCTGGAGCTCTTGTGCCCCTTGGCCAAACCTCTACCTGCACTGCCTGCCTCTTTCTCCATCATTCGTCTGATGAAGCAAGTGTCAGCTGCTGCTTTTGCTGCCACTTTCATTCCTCATCCCACCCCTTCCACTGACTCAGCCCTTGCTAACCTTCGCCTCTATATCTCCAACACCCTTGATACTCTTGCCCCTGTCATGATGATCCGTTTGAAGCCTACCTGCAAATGTAACAGCTGGTATGACGCTTACCTAGCCGCTCTGAAACGCAAGTGCAGAATCGCAGAACGTACAGGCATCTAACACATCGACTGACAAACTGGCCTGTTGCCTGCTCCAAAGGCACTACCGTCACACCATCCATTCCAAGAAGAGGGCCCATATCCAAGCCTGCATCACTGGGGCCACCAACAACACGGATGCACTCTTCAAAATGTGTAAGGAACTCACCAATCCCACTTCAGTCTCCATGTCTCCTCTGCCTTCCCAAGGCCTCTGTTCTGCACTAGCCCTCTATTTCACTACCCAAACCCAGGACATCCTGTCCTCACTCTCCTCCACCCCTTTCCCTTCTCCCCCTCCTATGCTCAAGCCTCCATTGGCGCCCTTCTCGCCCTCCCCTATTTTCTCCTCCTTCTCACCCTTTGCACCGGATGAGGTCTCTAAAGCTGTCCGCTCTATGAAAGCCTTCTCCAAACAGGTGCTCCCCTGCTCCTCCAGAACTCTCAAGGATAACATCTACACTCTCGCTCCTGTCTTGTCCGATTTCTGCAACCACTCCTTTGCAGCTGGCTCCTTCCCACTTTCCCTCAAGCACTCTCTTGTGCATACTCTCCTACAAAAGCCAACTGACAACCTTTACCGATTGGCTAACTATCGCCCTATCTCCATTACCTCTTTCCTGGGCAACCTCAGAAGTTGGTCATCTCCCAACTGACCCGTCACACTGAATCTGTTGGCTGCCTCCATGACCACCATTCTGGCTTCAGAGGATCCAGACCCACGGAAACTGCTCTGATGAACACCTGTAAAGTCCTGCTCTCAAATCTTGACTCACTCCCACTCTGTTCTCATCCCCCTTGATCTTTTCTTTGCCTTTGACACAGTCAATCATGCCACCCACTTAAAGCGAGTCCACAACACCTTGGGTATCACAGACCTTGCACTTCCTTTCTAATCATCCTTCCCAGTTATAACTGGGCCTCTTTCTTCTACCCCTCACTCCACCTGCGGTATCCCTCAGGGCTCCATCCTATCGCCGTGGCTTTTCAATATCTATTCTGCCGCTTTGGCCCACTATATTTCCTCCTTCTTTCCCCATTTCCAGTTTAATGCCAATGACACTCAGCTCTCTTTCAAACTCCCCTCCTCTACCTTCTCTTCCCCTTCTCTCATTCCGGACTGTCTGACTAGGCATGATGCTCAGCTAATGATCTCTGCATTAATGCCAGTAAGACTGAGATCCTTCTCATTGGATAGGGTCCCTTTGACCCTGTTTCCTTCCCTCTCTCTGGTTACCCTCCTTGTGTCCCCTCCCCTCACCAACTAGTGAGGCAAAAAACCTTGGTGTCATCTTTGGCTCTGCTCTCTCCTTCTCCCCTCACAGTGCATCATCTACAAGGCCTTATGAGCCTGGGACCCCGCTACCTTCAACTCTCTCTCCTTAAATACCTCCCTGCTAGAACCCTTCAGTCTTCTAGTTCCAACTCTCTGCAGATCAGACGTTTTTCCAAGCAGAGAGTGGGGGTGGGTGGGTAGATCTCTCTCTCTCTTTGGCCGGCCCTTCTCAGACTTGAGCTGGACCTACTTAAGTTCCGGAAGCTTCTCAAGGCTCTGCTCTTCTCTACCTCCTTCCCCCATCCCCTTCCCTGCTAAATGCCCTTGCCTGCCTCTGCGACTGGTGGCCTGGTACACTTATGAGTCACATCGTGAACCAGGCCCTCCCTTACCAGTCTCCTTCAGCACCCGCTTTTCAGCACTGCTCTCCTTTGGCCTCGTCCCTGACCAGCCTGGAGGGTGATCTCCCCCCGCTCTTGTACTTAGACGGTGGCCCTCTGCTGTTCCACCCTGAATACTTGTCCCCTTGTCCGGGCCCTCCCCTTAGCAATTGCCTATCCCCTGGGCTGGGCCCACCCATTCCCTCCAACCCCCCTGCTTCTATTCCTCTGCATCCCCCCTTTCCCCTCCACCACTCCTCTACCCCCCAGCACTTCTTCCTGCACTTGTACGATTCAAATGTCACAAGGCATAGTAGGACCCTAACTGTTGTTTTTATCTCCTGTGCTCCCCACCCCCCTTTTTGCCTTGTGGCCCCTAGAAACACTCTTCTTGTTGTACAGTGTACCTTATAAATGCCCAATAAATAAATAAAATAAAAGGATACTCCTGTCTCGTGCACTCTATCAGGAACTAAAAAAGCTAAACATTCAAGTAAGGGTATAATATAATTACATTCCATATCTGGGCGCACTTGTAAAAATGAATAACATGTAATATCTATTCCCAAAAAGGAGAATTCAAACTAGTGGGTATTTCATGAGAATGTGCATTCTTTTGTTTTCTTCATCCAAGTAATGTATTCCAAAAAATAGTAAAACACTGTCCAAAGCGTTTCGGGATCCACACATCCCTTTTTCAGGAGCAAACAATCTTAAATGTGTAAGTATAATTCAAACAAAAGGTAACAGTAATGTGATGGATCTGATAGATACTTAATAGCAATTGTCTATGATGTAACCAGGTAGATTTACCTTATGATTCAAATGAATAGAAGCCCAAAAAGAAGACTTCAAATGATAGTAGCTCAATATGATGAGCTGATGCATTGTTCCAGTATGATTCCAATCTAAAGAATGGAGCTAGTTGGTATAGAGTACATCATACCTTTAAAGTCCAAGTTGCGTTCTGATATGAGCAATTATGTTTAAACTCAGCCAGTCTCAATTGTAAAAAAGATGTGATCCAAGGGTAATTATGGGAATAGAAACATACCTTCAAGTACCAAATCCTCAGTGAATTCAATAATTAAGATATCTCTAAAAAAGAAAGAAAAATTCCCTCGGGTAGTGTACTCCCCTTAAAATAGGCCAAATGTAAAGTGAATTGAACGACAAGGAAACAGAACTAAATT
The DNA here is from genome assembly GCF_040938575.1 of Ambystoma mexicanum. NCBI lineage: Eukaryota > Metazoa > Chordata > Amphibia > Caudata > Ambystomatidae > Ambystoma > Ambystoma mexicanum. Next base: position 619,640,921 of record NC_090935.1, on the reverse strand, counting down.
CTGATTGCCTGTAAAACTAATATTCTTATAAAGACAAAGCCACACACTGCCAAAGATGCCATAAAAGCTGTGGCCTAAAATGGCTGCCATATTTATGTGAAACTTTATCAACATAATAACATGATGGTGCAGTGTTGCCATGTCCGTAATACGCTGTAAATTTGTCAAAATCCTCACGATGTGCATCAGACACAAACTGTGTTGCTTATTGATTCTGTAATATCTGGAAAGGAGATGAGCTTAAATGAAGTGCAGAACCCTAAACTAGATCACCTCACAATGACATGCAATTTGCCAAAAAATGTCTTACTACCTCACATTTGTCAACTGAGCCAACATTGCGTGGGATCTCAACAATGATAGCCAGGATCAAATCTATATCTACAAGTGACACATTTGCAATTAGTGAAAAGCCTGCCGTTAGGGGCCTGAACTCCCGGCAGGAGATCTGTTCACATACCAGCAGACTCGCAGTGACCTGGTCCGGAAAAGGTGCCATTATCTTTTTACTGGCACCTTTATTTCCAGACCGGTCACTTGTAATGAGGCCCAATGTCTGTTATGTGCAGTTGGGGGTCATTACGAGTTGGGCGGTAATACAGCAGTAATTCCTCCTTGGCGGAATTACCATTACCGCCATGGTGTAGGGCGGAATTACTGCTGTATTGCAACTTGGTGGGAGCTTGCACACACCATTGGCAGTTACGGTAATTCCACCTGGCGGAATTGCCTCCAAAATGGAGTCCACACGGTACCTCCACCCATGCTCATACATTTGGCGCTAATGGCAGCATCGCTGGCGCGGAAAGCACAGTGGCGGCCGTTTTGTAAAACTCAATCCACTCAAAATCATCCTTAACGGGTAAGTTTGCTCAGAAATGTTATTGCCCCAATCGATCGGGCATGTATTTTTGAGTATACATAGATCGCCAAAAAATGTCCAATAACTATCTATCTATATTTCTATCTATATTTGTTTATATATAGCGCTGTTCGCCTACAGGCCTCAGAGCGCTCACAAGGACAGACAACGTAGTACATAAAACATTGCTACAACAGAAATTCTGTTCTCCTAAGAGTGGATGGATTTAGCAGTTAGCACTTAGCTAGGTAGTTCCTTCATCGAACAGCCAGGTCTTAAGTTTTTTCTTAAACATGATAAGAGACCCACTGTTCTTGAGAATAGGCGGTGCCCAGAAAATAAAGTTGGTTCCACCAACTCTTTTAAGAGTTTGTCGAGGTTGATACAGATCATAATTTCTGTTGGATCGGAGATCTCTTCTGATGGGTGCTTTCTTTATTTTACCAACAACGTAATTTGGTGCAGTGCCAGTGAGGCATTTATAAACTATAACTGTGCCTTTGGTTTTACCTTGGTTTTTCTCACATTTACAAATGCGAAACTGACTGGTCGGGTACCACCATCTTGTGCTAAACTTAGCCATTGATCCATCGCCCTAAGTTATGGGCCCTTACAGCAGTAATTCAGATCACCAGCCCCTCAAACTGTCATCACTAGACGCGTACGCCCCTTTTCACAGTGCCAATGCACGTCTCATGTGAAACCCTGCAGTGCGCAATCGATTGACTTGTCTCCATGGAAATGTCAAGGAGACTCTTACCTCGATAACTATCAACAAACCCTTTGTGATCAAACATTGGATTTTCGTATTCCTTTGTGTCAGTCTATTTCATTCTGAGCCTCCCTGACTTATTTTTCCTTTGTTCAATGATCTGCCAAGTACAATGTTTTTTTTTGTGTGTGTCTGTTACAATCAATGATGCAACTTTTTGCAAAATACAAAACATAAAATTTCACCTAATAAACTTTACAGCTTATGAAAGTTAGAAACACTATAAAAAAACGATTAAGTCTGGATCTTAAACAAACTTGCTGACCAAATTTACCTCTTTCAAGAAATTAACAAATGCCCATGTCAACAAGGTTTCATGACCCAAGCTCGTTCTTTCCCAAAATGACTGGGTTCCGAGCCACCAGTCTTTGACCACAAATCTTGAAAATATCTTTACCCTCGGATCCCAAGTGCCATTACAGACCAGCATGATTCGTCTGAGGGTCTGGATGTCAGAATTCCCACAGAGTGTACAGAGACTATCAACATATTGATCCTTATGTCTAACAAAAAGAATCTCTCTGGTGGGTATGAGATTGAGGCGAAACCTAAGAAAATCAGCTCTACAGCTTGAGCTGGGAAAGCGCCTCAGCTAACACGGTAAGAGACTTTGTGCTTTATCGCATGGTGATAATGATTGAAATAATAGGGTATACTGCGCATTTCAGCAATTGTTCTTATCCAGTCCGTTCTTCCCAAAAACATTTTGGTATACATTGGATTACATATCAAGTCGTCTTCCACACATTCACAATCCCAGAGGATTCCAAGGGCATATGATCTTAAATCACCCAAAAACTGATTTGATCTCTAATAAAAAATCTTTCAGATCTTGATCCAGGGAATTCAACTGGGGTACTAAAATCAGCCGGTACAGTGAAATTACCCTCAACTCTTACATGAGAGCGCAAAGATTGGAGACCTAACTCATACCTTAGACAGGCTATTGGCAGGCTCTGAGGGAAAACTTCCATAATTTGCCTTCCATCATGGCCCAGTGCAGCGTTCTTATTGATGGATTGATATCTAGACCATAGATGAGGGAAGGGATTGGCTTACTGATGTAAAACATTATCAGGGGCACCAAGAAGAATTTGTTGTCCTCACATATACCTCCGAAGGAAAAGACCTCACTTTGCAACCAGATACAAAACTTCATTAGCCAAAGGAAGTTCCTTGCCAGGCAGCCTCCAACTAAAGGGGGGAGCTCTCTTTAGTGGACGTTTGAATGCAACTATTATGGACTTGAGGGAATTTAGATTGAGATCATTAATCATTGCATTCTCCTCCAAGGCCCCCAGCAAACGCTGGAGTCCCACTGTAATCAAGCAAAACAATGTCATCGGCGTAAGCTACCCAGTTTAACTTCTCAGATCCAATCTTCGGACTTAGCAGGCCACACTCATCTAGACTGTCAGCCAGGTCCGCTAAGTATAGGTTAAAGAAGCAAGGAGCAACTATAGATCCTTGCCTCACCCCCCTCTCAGTAGGCATCGATGCATACAGACTGACCGAAGGTCCAGCCGCAACCATAAACAAGAGCGCTCATGGAGCTCAACTATTATTGCTAATAGCGATGCAGGAAGACCCCAACGTCTGAGCTTCCGCCACAAACGAGCTCTATTTATTGAGTCAAAGGCTCAGGAGTAGTCAATCCAGGCCCTGTGCAAAGGGGACCACCATTTGCAAATGACCTGCTGGAAACTGTGCTCACAATTAAACCATTTAAAGATGTAGACAATTCCATCGGAATCCTGTTTGGTGTTTAGACAGGATTCCTTAATTCTTTGCCCAGAGTTTCAATTCTGTGAACACTATCCCCGCATAGATTTTCCTGTCTGCTTCCAGCCGCTAGAGCGGACAGTAGTTTGTTGGATCCAACGGTCTCCCTTCTTATAAATTGGGATATCGCACCACACCACGACTCAGGTATGGACCTCAACCTGACAACCTCATTGAACAGATGTAACAATATGTGTGACCACAAAGGGATGTCCGATTTTAATATAGGGTTAGAGAGCCCTCTTGACTCTGCCGCCCTTGCAGCAGAAGATTTATGGTTTCCTGTGTGATATTCAATTCCCATATGACTTTATTGGTAAATGTATCTGAGCCCCGGGCAGGTTGTGCATAAAGGGCCGAGAAGTGTTCCTGCCACACTGTCTCCTGGATAACATTGCTGTGTAGACTACACTGAATAATTCCCGCTGGATTGATAAGCGACTAGAAATTCCTGGAATTAGCCCTACCAATCTCCTTAAGCATCTCTTCTCCATCCTTCTGTAGTCAGAGATACTTATACGATTTAAACCAATTTCTATACTTCAATTGAAGTTTTCTGATTTCAGTGGTATACTCTTCTATGTTCAAGGATTTGTGTTTTAACCTCCTAGTGGCTTTCCTAAACTCTGTCTTCTTTTGGCGTGTTACTTCATGGAATATATGGTAATGCCTGGGCTTAGCAAGCTCACCCAGGACATTGGGCGGATTAACCGTCCATAAGAATTCAACAAACAAGAGGGGGTTGCAAGATAATTTAAGGTGTAACTCCACAGAAGTTGCTACAATTCTTGACAGACCATTATTCAGTTTGGACCCACCCCCACCAAATTTTACCAACCTATTTCTCCCATTATTTACAAGTAAGTTGAGAGGGTAAGCCTTTTCCAAGTGCGATGTTGGAGTGGAGAACGCCCCTAAAAGCATGTCATTATCTCTTGACCCCCTTCGCCTTAACGCAAATTGTTGAACCCTGCGCCCCTCTGACCAAGTCAGAGCTGGAGGAACGCCCCGCATGATATTCCCATATTACCATTAGCCATGCACAAATTCCAGTCAGTTAGGAAGGAGTACCATTGTTTACCGTTTGGTGTGGTATCTCGCAATTGACCAACGTTTACCAATGTTTTAATACATTGTGAGTTTAAGTCTCCTATGAAAATTGTACTCACTAGCCCATACGTCATCTCAATTTGGAGCAGAACATCTAGCAACAGATTCAAGAAATCTGAGAGGAGTGAAAACAAAGGGTTCCAGCATGTGTTAATTACTACCCAGACAGAGGTCGAGCCATTGCTCCTCAAGTCCCCTTTAACGGCTAAGATACCCAGAGTTTGACTACTAACCAACTCGACAGAAGAGAAACTGGAATTTCTGATCGCGGTCAATAACCCCCCCTCTCCCCCACGGTCTCCCAATTCCTTGGCCTTGTGCCAGTTGCTCTGTAATGGTGACCCCATCGAAATCTACAGCCATGTCCCTGAAGAGCGATTATGTCATAGTGATTAAAAATCTCCTCTCTGGTTGCCATATTTTTAAACGAACTGGGGCCCCTTGTGTTCCATCCAATCAATTTTACCTCCCGATTGGTTAGAGAGATTTCTTGGCCAGACCGAATTTATGAAAGACCTGAGAGATTATCTCTGTTACCAAGGACCAAGCATTATATTTCTTGTGAAAATGCTGATTCACAGTAGAGGTAACCCTTTTCTCTGTTTTTAGATTATCAGAACCAGTCGAGTTCAGTAGACATCTCGACATATTAGTACCCAGGTGGAGATCCTCTTTTCCACCATCCGTCTTGCAGATATTGTATGAAGGATCCGCTCATATTTCAAGACCTTGTTTCAGTAAGGCTGGTGCGGCTCCAAATATTGTGTTGGCCCCCAACCTAATCTTGAGACCAATTTCTACAATGTGTATATTTCTATGATCCGGAAAGCGGACATATTCAATGTCCTGTATGGAGAAGAGGTGGAGATCATCCACCTCGCGAAAAATTGCTAAGATTGCACTCCTGTTCAATGATTTTATTTTTTTTCCCATTCACTCTTTTCAACCATACCTTGGAGATTGCAAATGGACGTGTTCTCTGCCAGGTGTCTTCAGAACCTGATCTTGCTAAACTCCCAACTTCCTCCCATATGTTAAGTGTTTTACCCACGGACTGCACAGATCTTTGACTTCTGACGTCTGTAATATCCAGTCGTCCCCTTTCTTCTGTTTGCGTGCAGATCTTATTCCGCTTAGTTATCTGTGGGTCCAGAATCAATTTGTTGATTCATCGTGAGATAGGCTGATTCTTGTGCTGAGATCCGCTCCCACCTTCTCAGGCACCTGGTCCAGCACAGTGTCGTGCGTACCTGCGACGGCTCGCTGGAGCACTGCATCCGTGACTTCATTACTTGATCCAATTTGGGTGGATGCTATAGACCGCAGAGGAAGAGTCTTACGTCATAGAGATATTGGCGCCAGCTTTAAAGCTTTTTGGGCCATTTCTGTTTGAACCCCCACAGTGGTTTTCATAAGTCCTGGACCTGTCTCTGACGACCTGCCCCCAGAGCATTTGTCTTTATTTTTTCAGTTGGGCGAATGGGTGAGCGTTCGAGATCTTTGCATGAATGTTTTTGTTGATCAGCTATCTTTGGATTCCCTGATGACTTATACAGGAGCCTCTCACCATTGGCTGTTTGTAGCGTAATAGCACATACAAACTGCAGTAGATGTCTTCTTCCTCTTTAAGACCTTCTGGATTTTAGTTTTTGGCTCCTTATTGATTATTGGGATTTCGACCGTCTCACCCCTTCACAAATGTTTTTTTTTTTCCTTCGGTTTCTACCATTGGTCTTGCGGGACTTGAGCCCCAATCCTTTGTCCACTGCTGGCAGAGTTTGGACTGGGGTGGAAATCCCTTTGAGATTCCACTGAGACATGCAAAGACAGACATTTGTCCTGCAAATCCACTACGACCAAGGACTGCTGTTTAGTGTCTGTTTTTAATTCAGCTATGGAGTCAGCCAGAAAGGAGTTCACTGCAGTTTTTAACCCAGCTATAGAGCTTTCGCATTCACTCACTTCTTTCGTTAATTCTAGCAATAATCCTCCACGCAACAGTTCAAAAACATTTCCTAAAGAGATTAAAACATAGTTTAGAGCAGTTAGGGTAACGCCGCTTACCTCCTTATGGGCCTCAGGAGGGGCCACACCGGCACCCAGTGCAGTTTTGTCAGGGCTTTGCCGAGCAGTCCTGTCCTCCCCTTGAGTACCCAATAGCTGTTGTAGAGTACCCAATAGCTGTGGTAATATAGGGCTCAAGGTCAAGGTAGTCATAGGAAAAGCTTATGTGCTAGTAAGATCACTTATCCCCACTGAGGTTAATTCTGGGGAACGATTTCACTGTCCCTCAAAAGGCAGCTATGGTCCAATGCGACTGTTAGGTCGCCCATTTCTAGTAAGTCTGCCTCTCCCAAACTGTGACATTTTCGTCTGGAAAAAAATCTTTAATAGTTGTCTTCATGGTGGTGGCCATGAGGGTGTATCCGAGTCCCTTCTCCTGGGCCGCCGCTGACCTCAGGATATTGGAGGATGAAACTAATATATCCCCCAAATCGCCCTGCCCATTAAGACCATAGGTGAAAGGTAGCTGAGTATCATTATTTATGAGTACTTGATTTGACTGGACGGCTTTTTGAGATTTCACCAAGGGTTTGTACTGGCTCCTTAAGGGTTTACTGGTCGGGACTGAGTTGTCAAGTTCAGGGGACCTCAGATCGTCATCCAGTAAACCGCTTCCCAGATAATAGATGTGTGACATTATCATAGATCATGATTCGAGATGATGTCAGCCCGCACCTTATACCAAGAGTTTGTTGTATTAGATACCAGGAAACGTGATGCTAAGCACAGTTTCAAGAACATAAAATGGTTTGTGAAGCCATTAGCTCCTCGGCAGCTCATCCACCGGTCAGTGTCTTAGAAGGTGGGACTGCTTTGCCTTTGCTTTCTACAGAGATTGGTTTGACTCAAAAGCAGAGGGGAGGGGGACAACAAACACTACAAAATCAACTCAAAGACATAGAGCCCCAAGTCACCGATTACAAAGGTACAAGATCGGCTCAAAGGCTCGAGAGTCCCCGCAGTCACCGATTACAAAAGGATTGAGGGACGGCTCAAAGGCTTGAGATGCCCGTAGTCACCGCCCAAAAGAGAATATAATAAAAGATAAGTCAAGCAACCACCGGGGTGCGGAAGTTCCTCAAGGAAACTGGAGGGGGACTGGAGGACTTATAGCTATTTCCCACTGTTCATATTGAATTTAAGTTGTGTTGTTAGATTGTCCAATAGTACAGTTTCCAGCCGATAGACGTGTTCAGCCTCAGCGGTCCTGCTGGTACTGTAAGGAAGGCATGGTATCAAACAGTAAGACAGATACAAGTGACCACAGTTTAAGGGTGTTTATTGAAGTTCAATTGGGTTTGAAAAAAGCCTATCTAATCCTAAATCTAAAGATGGGAGCAAGCTACAACCATCAAATAATATCGCAGTCCTAGTGGTGTCTTGTCTAAATAAAAGGGCCTATGCCCATAAACCTATTGCCAATCCTTACTTCTAAATAAAAATGGTGTGGGAAACAATGTTCTACAAAAGAAAAGTGTTTAGGAAATGATATGTCAGGATAGTTAAGCTGTTAGCTTCCCTTCCACACGTTTTCAGCATTGGACAAGGTGGCACACATGAGCTTAGCACATACTCTGGCTTTTCTAGCACAAGTCTCTTTGCCATTTAAAGTCTCTTACTTCAGAGGGCCTGATGCGACAAACACACATTCAAAGTTCCTTTCTCCTCAGGATTCTCATATGCACAACTTCTCTGATGATTCGGGTCCCACTTTAACACAGAACCTTCAATTCGTTTCCCTCCGCCAGGCTCGGATCAATTTGTCTCGTACTTTCAAACTTTCTTTACTGTATCAAAATCGAAGACTTTCGACTGTGCACAGGATTTTGCCCATCGCTGGACCACTTCAATTTACAATTCTTTAACTTTCATTTTTGCCACTGCTTAACTGGATCCCTTACAGAGACCTTCGAATGAGCACCCACGTGGTACTGGACCACTCTGTCAAAAGTATTGTATAATTTCCTTTCAAAGTTCACACACTCATTAGCAGTTCAACTTTACTTGCGTCTTTTATCACACGCATTTCAACAATGTCCGGTCCAGGGCTTGCCATACAATTTTGCTTCTTGTAACCTTGGCTTCAACACAGATAGGTCTTGTATCGGTCTCCCCAACTTACCGGGTGTGTTGATTTCACTGATACTGCTTTGTTCTTGGAGCCAAGGTCAGTACCAGGGATGCGGCTGCTTCTCCCCACCTTGATTAATGCCGCGGGAGGGCCATGGGTATCTCCAACACACAATGCAGTATTCTTCAGCCTGGTTTCTTGGTCTTACGCTTTCTACTTTCGAGGGGTCTTGAAAGTAACGGTTCCTTGTCGGAAAGGTCAAGGGAATGTCCCTCCTTGCGACACCCTCCGGTTTTGCTGTCTTTCTTCTCTCGTCCAGCTGCCGTCCCGAAATTGGTGTTTCCTCATGTGCTTTGCCTCGCGCAGAGTGTGCTCTCGTGCTCTGCCTTTTATCAGTGTGGGGAAGTTTAATGGAAGTCAGGTGTGAGTAGTTGTCATTAATTTCCTGACCTCGCCTGACCAATGCATTGGGACATGTCATGCACACGACTCGAGTGTTAGTCTGTTTCTCCCATAGCGGGCTGTCCGTGTGAAAGTGTTTGTGTTGTAAAGGAGTGTGGCGGGTAGAGTTCCTAAGTATCCTACCTGGTAGGACGGGGTAAAAGTGTCACAGGGAAGGGGATACCTCCAGGAACTCTATCCAAAATCAATGACCGTGTCCTGGCCACCTGGATGATAGGTCCTCGGGGACTTGTGGGTGAGACACCTTCTGGTTTCTCACAGTCCCGAGGCTGACCGTTCAAAACTTCTAGGCCACAGTGCACTGGAGCACAGGAACACAGTAACACATTCCTACAACACTCTGCGACGGTTCGCGTCAGGAGGTGGGTTTTTATGTTGTAGCTCCTCCCAGACTGTTTTGCAAATGTTCATAGCTGATGAAAAGCAACCCAGTAAAAAAACAGACTGTTTTGCAATAATTCACTGCTGCTGCCACAAGCACGGCCAAGCTCCTGCCTCGCTCCACACATTAACACGTTCCTGCGATGCTCCGCATCGGGAGGTGGGTTTTTATGTTTTAGCTCATCCCAGTTGAAGCAACACGCAAAACCATACTGTTTTGCAACTGTTCGTAGCTGATGAAAGCAAATGCTTTAAAACCAGACTGTTTTGTAAGAAATTCACTGCTGCTGCTGCCACAAGCACTCCACACAGTAACACACTCCTACAACACTTTGCTATGCTCCGCGTCGGGAGGTTTTTAAGTTTTAGCTCCTCCCAGTTAAAGCAAACCCAGACTGTATTGCGAATATTTAGCTGGAGAAAGCAACACGGAAAACCAGACTGTTTTGCAACCTTGCTGCTTTGCTTTTAGCCTACCGGCCCGCCGAGTTCTCGACTGGGCTCTTTCAGTGTGCTGCAGGCAGGTGAGCAGATTGTTGCCCTGAGCCCCTCCTGTGCTTTATTTTTCTAAAATTGTGTGGCATTGTTTGCTGCGCTTCCAGCGCTGTTGGTCTCCCTCTTCCCTCCGTCCCCTGCATCCACTTCCTCGTTCCCTTCCCTCCCGCATCCCTGCCCGCCCACCTTCCTTGATTGGCGCCCTTGCTGCTTTGCTTTTGGGCTACCGGCCTGCCGAGTCCCCCACTCATTTCTTTCATTGTGCTGCAGGCAGCTGAGTAGATTGTTGCCCTGAGCCCCTCCTGGGCTTTATTTTTCTAAAATCGTGCCGCATTGTTTGCTGCGCTTCCTGCGCCGTTGGTCTCCCTCCTGCCTCCCTCCCCTGCATCCACTACCTCGTTCCCTTCCCTCCCGCCTCCCTGCCCACCTACCTCCCCTGATTGGCGGCCTTGCTGCCTTCCTTTTGGCCTACCGGCACGCCGAGTCTTTTCCGCGTCTCTTTCATTGTGCTGATGTCAGTTGAGCAGATAGTTGCCCTGAGCCCCTCCTGGGCTTTATTTTTGTAAAATCTTGTGGCATTATTTACTGCGCTTCCAGGGCCGTTGGTCCCCCTCCTCCCTCCCTCTCCTGCATCCCCCTCGTCGTTCCCTTCCCTCCCGACTCCCTGCCTGCCTACCTCCCCTGATTGGCGGTCTTGCTGGTCATTACTGACCGTCCCTGGGCAGCCCTCTGCCCGGCAGCCCCTGCGGCTAAGGGCCCCAAGGCAAAGGGCAGCTCCTTCAGAGGCGGCTCCAGCTAGTGTCTGCAGGTGTCAGCAGGGGCAGCCAGTTGCCAGCCGTCAAACAAGAAGCAACAAAGCAATGTAGGAGTGGCCTGGGTTCGGAGTAGAGCTTGCACTCTACCCTGACATCCCTGCCACATAGCACACTCTCAGTGTGTTTCTCTCCATTATTTAAAATTGCATGGTGAAAGTATTTAAAATTGCACTGTGAAATCTAGCCCTTTCTCCCCTTTTGCAGGACGTTCAGACATAGGTGTGTTTTTTCTCCAGTATCTAAACTGCATTGTGAAAGTAGTGCCATTCTGCGGTCTGACTTCTTAGCAAAGCACTCATTGTAACGCTCACCTGATTCCCGTAGAGGCGCCGGTCTTGACTGGGCGTATACCGTATCTTCAAAGGTGATGTGTAACACACGGCTGGCTCTTTGGGCTGGACCTCTGGGCTGGACCTCTGTGCATCGAAGGGTAAGATGTCTGCAGATAGAAAATATGGGATCAAGGAACTGGGTTATTGAATGTCTCTCTCTTCTTCCCTTTCTCTTCTCCTGTAGAACCCCAATGGTTAACGCTCTCACCTTAGGTAAGTGAACGCTGTGCTCTCCATCTGCCTCGGGGCAGGGTGCTGTAACCAGTTTCTTCACTGGATAAGGGGGGCAGGCCTCTTGACTTCAGAGGACTGCTGTCCGTCGTTTACTGCACGAACGGTAAGTTTCGAGTAATTCTAATGTCTTTAAAGTCTTTAGTAATGATGTCTCTTGTTTTGCAGGGTTCCGGCGATGGCGGATGACGGGCTGAAGTGAGTTGAAGATGGAGCCCGTGTGATGAATAGAAGCGCCTGGAAGCACGTAAGTAAGCGCTTGTTGCCTGCTTCACGATGCGCTCTAACTGTCTTTTTATTTTGCAGGTACAAGTTCGGAGCGGCTGCAGGCTGCCGGAATACCCACTGGGTTAGATGTGGAAAGGAGTAATGGCACGTGAGTATTAAAGTTCCCCAATGTCTTTAAACGCACCTTGTTTTGTCTTTCAGATGCGGGATGCAGCGCCGAAGGCCTCCGGAGCGTGCGAAGAGTTGGTAAGCTTTTGTCTTTCAGATGCCGGAATGCAGTGTGAAGACCTCCGGAGCGCACGAAGAGTAGGTAAGCCTTTGTCTTTCAGATGCCGGAATGCAGCGCGAGGCGTTGGTGACAGCCGATGGACCAGGTAAGTGAAGAGCTGTCACTGAAGACCGTAATGCTAACCTGTTCTTTCTTGTCTTTATAGGTGTTGCTGAAGACTGGATTCAGGATGGTAAGCCTTTTTCCTTAGGCCCAGGATCAGATGCAGAAGACACGATGAGCGTTCTGCTGCAGAGGATGCAGAATAACGCAAAGCAAGATTCATCCATCGGGTGTGGTTTAAATAGCCTCCTGTAGTGCTTAGGTGTCTCCTTCCACGGCCACGCCTAGGAAAGAAAAGAGTTCCTGCTTTCCAGAAGAGTTCCAGTGTTCTGAATCTAGGGAGTGGCTCCTGCCCCACCCAACAGGAAAAGTAGTTCCAAACAGAAGAGGATCAGAGGCTCAACTGGCAGGCAAGTAAGCAGCATGGTCTGCTGCAGGTAAGTCCACCCAAGCATTATGAGCCCGGCGCTTCCAGCGCTGGGACTGGGCATATTTATGAGCCTGGTGCCACTGGCGCCAGGACTGGGTCCAAAAGGTCCCAATTGGGACTGGTTGGCACTCGGAACCTGGGTTATGGATCTGCTTCCAAGGGAGTTGGGAAAACCCTGACCTTTTGGAAGCAGAGATCATGACAGTACCCCCCCTCAAGGCCCCTCCCAAACCGGGCTTCTCCGGGGGTTTTGGCTTGTCAGGAAATGTCCGGTGAAATCTTTTGATTAGGCGAGGAGCGTGGACATATTCAGCAGGTTCCCAGGATCTCTCTTGGGGGCCGTAGCCTTTCCAGTCAATTAGATAAAATAGTTTAGATTTGGAGATCTTGGAGTCCAGAATGCTTTTGACTTCAAACTCGAGTTCTCCATCAACTAGGATAGGTTTTGGAGATTTAGTTAGTCGGGTTTGAGGTTGCACGGGTTTTAATAGAGAGACGTGGAAGACCGGATGTATCTTCATGTGCGGGGGCAAGTCCAACTTGACCGCTACTGGGTTTACTATGGTAGTGATGGAATAGGGACCAAGGTATCTTGGGTTGAATGTGCGTGGCCCTTTTAGAGGTAGATATTTGGTGGATAACCAGACTTGATCCCCTACTTGATATTGAGGGGCTTCCTTCTGATGTTGATCTGCTCCTTTCTTGTATTGTTCTTTAGCCCTTTGAAGGTGAGAAACAGCTTCCTTAAAGGCTTGGGTGATTGTAGAATGCAGGTAGTCTACTGCTGGTGTTTCAAGATCTTGGAGGGGATCCAACTCCGAGGTTCGAGGGTGACTGCCGTACAAAAGAAAAAACGGGGTTTTCCCAGTTCCCGAATGGACAGAGTTATTGTAGGCATATTCGGCTATCCAAAGGATGTCTTTCCAAGTTTTTTCAGTTTGTTGCAGCATGCAGCGTAAATACTGTTCCAGAGTTTGATTGGTCCTCGCGGTTTGTCCGTCGGTCTGAGGGTGGTGACTGGTCGATAGTCTCACATCAATTTGAGCCGACCGACAGCAACTTCGCCAAAAATGAGAAATAAATTGACTACCTCGATCCGAAATTAGAACCGAAGGAAAACCGTGCAGTCGGACGATGTTTTCAAGAAATTCTCGGGCCAGAGTTGCTGCTGTTGGCAAGCCTTTGAGCGGAATGAAATGCGCCATCTTGGAGAATAAGTCCACGATTACTAGAATCGTATTGTATCCGGAGCATGGAGGTAGATCGGTGATGAAGTCCATAGAAAGCGTATGCCAAGGGCGAGGTGGGATGTCAAGAGGGCGTAAGAGGCCTGCTGGTCTTTCCTTTTGACTCTTGTTTTGGGCGCATACTCCACAGGACATTATAAAGTCTCTGATATCTTTTTTCCAAGACGGCCACCAGAAGTAGCGCTTGATCTTTTCTGAGGTCTTGGCCATACCGGGATGTCCTTCCATTAAAGAATCGTGATAACAAGAGATTACTTTTTTCTGTAAATCTGTGCTGGGTAGGTATAATCGTTCTTGGAAATACAATAAGTTGTCCTTTACGGCAAAGTCCTTTCCCTGCAGATGCCAATTCTGTATGTCTGCTGGAGTTACAAGTTGCCTGGCTTTATCCTTAACTTCCTCTATGGATTCTGTGGCGATTACACCCAGAATTCTTTGTTCGGGAATGATTGGTACAGGTTTAGGGTTGATCAAGTGTTCTTCCACTCCCATCCGAGAAAGGGCATCAGCTTTACCGTTCTTTGTACCAGGTCGATAGGTAATTATGAAGTCAAACTCGGCAAAGAATAATGCCCAACGGAGTTGTCTAGAGGATTGGGCTTTTGCGGTTTTCAAATATTGCAGGTTTCGGTGATCCGTAATCACAGTAACGGTGTGTCGGGCCCCCAGCAGATAATGCCGCCAAGCCTTAAAAGCAGACTTGATAGCCAGGAGTTCCTTGTCAGTAATCGTGTAATTGATTTCAGGAGGCGAGAATTTGCGGGACCAAAATGCCACGGGATGCAACTGATTGGTTACCGGGTCCTTTTGTGATAGAACTGCCCCCATGGCAAGGCTTGAAGCATCAGTTTCCACGATGTAGGGGAGTTCGGGGCGAGGGTGTTTTAAGATTGGTGCAGAGATAAATTTAGTCTTCAAATCCTGGAAAGCTTGTTCCGCCTCGGTAGACCATTCAAAACGTTTGTTTTTCTTTAACAAGGCAGTGATGGGCTGGACTATTCGAGAGAATTCGGGGATAAACCTGCGGTAAAAGTTAGCGAAGCCTAACATGCTTTGCACACCTTTTACGGAGGATGGTGATGGCCATTTGAGAACTGCATCGACCTTCTTTGAATCCATACGCACTCCGCCAGGTGATAATATGAATCCCAAGAATTCAACTTCCGTCACGTTGAAAACACATTTTTCCAACTTAGCGAAAAGTTTGTGTTGACGCAATCTTTCGAGGACCATTTTCACGTGTTTCCGATGTTCAGATTCCGATGAAGAATAAACGAGGATGTCGTCAATGTAAACAACAACACACACATCTATGAGCTCTCTGAGGACATCGTTCATAAAATATTGAAAGGCGGCCGGGGCATTGCAAAGTCCGAAGGGCATGACCTGATATTCAAATAGCCCATACTTGGTGCGGAAGGCCGTCTTCCATTCATCGCCCTCTTTTACTCGTACCAAGTGGTAAGCTCCTCTAAGATCCAGCTTTGTATATATGCATGCTTTTCTGACTTGGTCCAGGAGTTCAGGGATCAAAGGTAACGGATATCTATGCTTAACGGTGATCTGGTTCAGGGAGCGATAATCTATACAAGTTCTAAGGTCTCCTTCCTTTTTTGGAACGAAGAACAAAGCTGAAGAAGCAGGGGACTTGGAAGGACGAATAAACCCATTTGCCGGGTATTGATCCAGGTATTGTCGAAGGTGAAGGTTCTCAGGCTCGGTGAGGGCATAAATTCTACTACAAGGAGGAGTAGATCCAGGTATCAGGTCTATCTGGCAGTCATAAGACCTATGAGGAGGTAGAGAGTTAGCCTGATCCTTCCGGAAAACATCTTGGTATTCTAGATATTCGGGAGGTAACTGGGGAGTCTCTGAAGAAATTGCTGCCAGTGCAACACCAGGTGGAGGGTGACAAGTAGAGACACATTCTGGAAACTGGACCGTTCTTGCTCGCCAATCGATCAGAGGATTGTGTTTCTCTAACCAAGGTATTCCTAGAATAATCTGAAACTGAGGGGCCTTGATCACATCGAACACGATCTTCTCATGGTGTCCATCTTGACTTACTAGCGTCACCTATTGAGTGGTATGCGTTACTGGCCCGGAGGCTATCTCCGTACCATCCACCGTAGTAATGACGTCCTTTACAGCCTTGGGACAAAGAGTTAGATTCATCCTCAAAACCATTTCATGATCCACATAATTGCCGATGGCACCGCTGTCGACGTAAGCTTCAATTGCATGTAATCGATCCGGATTATCAGGGCTAATGAGGACCATAGGTATCACGAAATGCGAGGTCACGGAACTGGTTTTCACGCTCGGCAAGAGGACCTCTATTCTTGTCGTGCGAGGTCGTTTCCCTGCTCAGAGTTTGTAACTTTGGTAACGGCAGCTCCTACTGCCTTCTTGGCAGGTTTCACCGGACAGTCTCGAAGAAAGTGCCCTGAGTTTCCGCAATAGAGGCATAATTGCAACTGTTTTCTCCTTTCCCGCTCCTTTTGTGTTAGAGGACCTTTCAGACCCCCTATTTGCATGGGTTCCCCGGAGTCTACTCCTTTAGAAGGAGTTGGCGGTTTGGAAAATACTCGAGCATCAAACTTGGAACGATCGGCCTTCCTGTTCTGCAGTCTGTGACCTATTTGAACTACTAAGTCTATATAGTCCGAACAATCTTGTGGGGGATTCACTACTTGGGCTAACACATCTTTGAGCTCTCCACGTAGACCTCTATAAAACAGCGTAATCCTTTTGTCCTCAGGCCATTGAGTTTCCACTATCAGTCTGTTGAAAGACGCAATATAAGCCAAAAGGTCTTGATTACCTTGTCGCAACGAAAGAAGCTCATTGTCCAAGGCCTGCCCCTGTGAATGTCTTGCGAACAGATTTTCCATACTGAGCTGAAAAGCTTGAAAATCATGGAGGACCGGATCATCTTGATTTACTAGAGAGATCGACCTGTCTGCCGCATTGCCACTAAGGTATGAAAGCACGAAAGCTACTTTAGCCTGATCAGTTGGAAAGGCTGCTGGCCGGCATAAGAAATGCAACCGGCACTGATTGATAAATACTGCAAACCTCTTTGGGTCACCAGAAAATCGTTCGGGCGGAGCCAGAGGTACATTCCCAGGTAGGTTGATCTGCACTGGATTCATAGAGGATGTAGAAGGAAGATTTCCCCCAGATGCGGGTAACGGGGTCTGTCCGGCTTGTGACTGTATGTAGCAATTGTCTAGCGAGATCATCTGTTCGCTCCTTGGAAATAATCAGTTGCCTTCTTAGAGCGTTCGTTTCCTGACGGGCTGCATGCACTTCTGCCCTTAGTTCCCCAAGTAACTGGGCTAGCTGGTCGGTATCCGAGGTTTCCATAGCGCCTGGACGGGAGTTTTGTGGTAGTCTTTGCGTTCTGTAACGCTCACCTGATTCCCGTAGTGGCGCCGGTCTTGACTGGGCGTATACCGTATCTTCAAAGGTGATGTGTAACACACGGCTGGCTCTTTGGGCTGGACCTCTGGGCTGGACCTCTGTGCATCGAAGGGTAAGATGTCTGCAGATAGAAAATATGGGATTAAGGAACTGGGTTATTGAATGTCTCTCTCTTCTTCCCTTTCTCTTCTCCTGTAGAACCCCAAAGGTTAACGCTCTCACCTTAGGTAAGTGAACGCTGTGCTCTCCATCTGCCTCGGGGCAGGGTGCTGTAACCAGTTTCTTCACTGGATAAGGGGGGCAGGCCTCTTGACTTCAGAGGACTGCTGTCCGTCGTTTACTGCACGAACGGTAAGTTTCGAGTAATTCTAATGTCTTTAAAGTCTTTAGTAATGATGTCTCTTGTTTTGCAGGGTTCCGGCGATGGCGGATGACGGGCTGAAGTGAGTTGAAGATGGAGCCCGTGTGATGAATAGAAGCGCCTGGAAGCACGTAAGTAAGCGCTTGTTGCCTGCTTCACGATGCGCTCTAACTGTCTTTTTATTTTGCAGGTACAAGTTCGGAGCGGCTGCAGGCTGCCGGAATACCCACTGGGTTAGATGTGGAAAGGAGTAATGGCACGTGAGTATTAAAGTTCCCCAATGTCTTTAAACGCACCTTGTTTTGTCTTTCAGATGCGGGATGCAGCGCCGAAGGCCTCCGGAGCGTGCGAAGAGTTGGTAAGCTTTTGTCTTTCAGATGCCGGAATGCAGTGTGAAGACCTCCGGAGCGCACGAAGAGTAGGTAAGCCTTTGTCTTTCAGATGCCGGAATGCAGCGCGAGGCGTTGGTGACAGCCGATGGACCAGGTAAGTGAAGAGCTGTCACTGAAGACCGTAATGCTAACCTGTTCTTTCTTGTCTTTATAGGTGTTGCTGAAGACTGGATTCAGGATGGTAAGCCTTTTTCCTTAGGCCCAGGATCAGATGCAGAAGACACGATGAGCGTTCTGCTGCAGAGGATGCAGAATAACGCAAAGCAAGATTCATCCATCGGGTGTGGTTTAAATAGCCTCCTGTAGTGCTTAGGTGTCTCCTTCCACGGCCACGCCTAGGAAAGAAAAGAGTTCCTGCTTTCCAGAAGAGTTCCAGTGTTCTGAATCTAGGGAGTGGCTCCTGCCCCACCCAACAGGAAAAGTAGTTCCAAACAGAAGAGGATCAGAGGCTCAACTGGCAGGCAAGTAAGCAGCATGGTCTGCTGCAGGTAAGTCCACCCAAGCATTATGAGCCCGGCGCTTCCAGCGCTGGGACTGGGCATATTTATGAGCCTGGTGCCACTGGCGCCAGGACTGGGTCCAAAAGGTCCCAATTGGGACTGGTTGGCACTCGGAACCTGGGTTATGGATCTGCTTCCAAGGGAGTTGGGAAAACCCTGACCTTTTGGAAGCAGAGATCATGACACTCATCTAGCAAACCTTCTACCACTGTCTGAGCGCCTGTCGTCTTGTCCGATTGTCTACTATTGTCTCTCTCTGTCTAGTCTGCTTGCACCCCCCTGCATCCTTCCCTAGTGTTCTCCCCGCCTCTAACCCCCTCCTCTTCTTTCCTCTCCCCACCTACTCTATGGTGCTCTCTGTCTCTCCTATCTTTTCCAACTGCTTCTCTATCGACTATCCTGCTCTCCTCACTAAATCTGGTAGGAAGAAGTTTTAAAAAGGGTATCCTGGTCTGCAACCCAGGCCTCCCTATCGCTGACACCTATACTAGGCCCTCCTCTAGGCCAACCCTCACCAACATACTCTTTGTCGTTCCCTCGCCAGACCTATGGACTCTTCATATGGTCTCTGTGCTTTCTCCTCTCTCTTCTTCTCCCATTAATGGTGGCATCCGGTGGGAGGCCCTCCTGGCCTCCTTCTTCTACTCCAAGGTCATCATAAATGTTTAAGTGAAAAGTACCGTCTTGGTCCAAGGCCCTCAGGGCAATCTTCTCCTCTTTGATAGTCGCTTCCCGCGCCTCATCAACTTCCTTCCTTCACCTGCTGTCCCCTCTCTTCTCTCCACAGCTTCCTTGCCTCCCCTGCTTTCTCCTGCCTGGCTACCTTGCCCTCTCCTCCTTCCTCTTCTGCCCCCTCCTTCGGGCTTCTGCTACACCTCTGCAGGGCGTACCTCTGATTTGTACCCCTCCCCGGAAGTCTTTCAAGGACAGCAACTTTCTCCATATTGCCACTCTTAACTCCTGCTCTGCTGTCAAACACTCCTCTGACATCTGCCGCCTCCAGAAAGAACTTGACCACGATGTCCTCGGTCTCACCGAGACATGGTTCTCATCCAGCTCTGTCACAAGCTTTGACACCCTCCTCTCTGAGGGCTACAAGATCCTCTCAGCACCCAGGTCCAACCATTCCTCCGGAGGGGGTGTAGCCCTGATCTTCCTCGAGTGGATTCCTGCCTCTGTCGTTCCTACGCAGGCCTACTCGTCTTTCGTATGCCTCCTCTGCAGGCTCTCTCTCCTATGTGAGAGATATGGGCGGAACCCTCTTTTTTGTAAGGGGGCCTGACTCTAGAGGGTTAGGAAGTACAATGAAATGAGGAGAGATAGAGTCATAGGCTACCCTAGACTTAGGCGTGATGCGGGGTCACCAAACAATTGCAGTGGGGCCAGGTGGCTGCTGGCTTCAAAAGAGATCACTGTGGGATACAGGAATGTCAAAAAACAAGTTTTTATTTTAACTAACAGAAAGACATATTTACAGAGAGTGCCGTGGCACGTGGAATATGCATAATCGAGGACATTGTCAATGTTAACGTATTGTTATTGTAAAACAATACAAGAGATAAAATAAAATGTCACTCTGTCTACTAACTCACTAAAATATGCAGACCACAATGTGCTCGATTATGCATATTCCACGTGCCACGGCACTCTCTGTAAATATGTCTTTCTGTTAGTTAAAAAAAAAACGTGTTTTTTTGACATTCCTGTATCCACGGTGATCTCTTTTGGAGCCAGCAGTCACGTTTTGGTGACCCCGCGTCACGCCTGTGTCTAGGGTAGCCTCTGACTCTATCTCTCCTCGTTTCATGGCTCTCTCTCCTAGCCATTCCCTTACTGTGGCTACCTTCTATCGGTCACCTGGTCAGATCTCCTCCTTTCTCTCTGAGTGGGTAGACCACTCCTCTTCCCTCCTGGTCTCAACCTCTCAACTCCTCCTTCTTGGAGACTTTAACATCCACCTGGATGCTTCCTGTCCTTCCTCTGGACTCTTCCATGACCTCTGCGACTCTCTCTCACTCTCTATTCTCCTCTCTGGCCCGACTCACTCTGCAGGGCACACTCTGGATGTTCTGATCTCTTCAGACCTTCCCCTTTCTATCCCTCTCACCACTGCTCTCTCCTGGAGTTATCACTTTCTTCTTTCCTCCCCTCTCTACTCCTCAGGCCAAGCCACCTCCAGCACTGCCACCTACCTTCTCAGTTATCTGACGCATGAAGCACGTGTCAGTTAGGCTTTTACCGCCACTTTCTCATCCCCCTCCCCCGTTTGGCTGACTCACACCCTGACACAGCCCTTTCCATGCTCCACTCTGCTATATCTGATACTCTTGATGTTCTTGCCCCTGTCATGAGGATCCGCTTGAAGCGCAAAGCCAAGTGCAACTCCTGGTACGACTCAGTCCTCGTTACCCTCAAGCGCAAGGCTCTCTGTCCGCACAAAGAAGAGAGCTCACATCCAAGCCTGCGTCTCTGCGGCATCTAACAACTTGCCCGAACTCTTTAAAATATGCAAGGAACTGGCCAATCCTGCTGCAGTCTCTACCTCTCCTGTCCCTTCCGAGGCCCTCTGCACGGCTCTGGCTTCTCATTTCATCTCTAAAACTCAGGACATCCTGTCCTCTCTCTCTTCCTCTCCTCTTTACCCCTCTACTCCCTGCTCTTCCTCTGGCCTCTCATCTGCCTCCTCTCCTCCCTCCTCTGCCTTTCCCCTGTTCTCCCCAGGCGAGGTTTCTAGACACGTCTAATCTATGAAAGTCTCGTCAAAACATGTTCACACCTGTTCCTCCAAAACCATCAAGGACCACATTGACACCCTGGCTTTGCCACTCAAGTCTTCCCTTCCCCCGAAGCACTCCCATGTGCACTCTCTTCTTAAGAAACCCTCTGCCGACCCGTCCTGCCCGGCTAACTATCGCCCAATCTCCATCACCCCTTTCCTGGGCAAACTCCTGGAAAAGCTGGCCATCTCCCAGCTTATCTTCACAGTGAATCGGTTGGTTGTCTTCATGACCATCAGTCTGGCTTTAGAGCTGATAGAAGCATGGAAACTGCTCTCCTGAATATCTGTGAAGACCTGCGCTCCAACCTTGATTCCAACACCCCCTGTGTCCTCATCCTACTTGATTTCTCTTCTGCCTTTGACACGATCAACCATGCAATCCTGCTCAACCGTCTCCGTGATAACCTGGGTATCACTGATCAGGCCCTGGCTTGACTGACTTCTTTGCTTTCCGATCAACCCTCCCGGGTCCAACTTGGGTCCTTCCTCTATCTCCATCTCTACCTGTGGTGTTCCCCAAGGGTCTAACCTCTCTCCCTGGCTGTTCAACCAATACCTGGCAATTCTTGCCCAACGCATTGCCGCTCTCTGCCCCGACTTTCAGTGCTATGCGTCTCTAAGAAATCACACTACCAGCTGCACCTCCTCAGAGGTATTCTTTCTTTCCTCTCCTTCCCCAGAAGCTCACTGTCTCCAGAGCTCTGGTTCTCTTTAGGCTGGACTACTGCAACAGCCTCTTTCTAAATATGCCTGCCTCTCCTCAACAACCTCTTCAACTCATCCAGAACAGGACTGTGTGCCTTGTCCTTGGCCTCAAACCCAGGGATCGTATCTCTCCAGGACTGAAATCTCTACACTGGCTCACAGTGGCTTTGCAGCCACTGTGAGCCAGTGTAGAGATTTCAGGGATTACGTTGAAAACCCTCTGAATTGTCCACAAGGCCTTCTGGGGCCTCATTACCTTCAACTCTCTCTTCCCAAATATCCTCCCTTTCGAGCTCTTTGCTCATCCGCCTCCAACTCCCTCAGGGTCAGTCGCTTCTCCAAGCAAAGAGTTGGTGGTAGATCTCTTTCCTCGGCTGGGGGGGCCTCCCTCTGGAACAGCCTCCCTGCCTCTCTGAAAATTGAGGCGAACCATCTCCGGTTCCGGATGCACCTCCAGACCTTCCTCTTTGCCTCTGCCTTCTCTCCTCCTCTCCCCTGCTGAACTACTGGCTGAAACTGCACTGGCCACCTAGCTACCCTCTGCTCTCGGGCCTAGGTCCCCTCGCCGCCAGTTGCACACCTGCACTGCCCCCCTGGCAACCCTTGCACTCTAGGGCTGTTTCTGTATTCCTACAGCCCCCTACCATCAGTTGACACCCGATGTCTGCACTTGCTCTTTCACCTGCCACCAGATGGCCGCACTTCTTGTATTGCTCCTATTTATTGTTTCTATTTATTTACTGTTTTCCTATGTACTGCACTTCCCCATCCCCCTCGCACTTTTCCCCTCCCCAACCTCCCCTACACTTTTGCGATCTCAATGTCACCTGGACTAGTAAAATCGTTGTCTCTGTCTTCCCTCTGTTCCCCTCCCTTGCCTCGTCGCGCCTTGAAACACTTTTGTATAGGCGCGTTATAAATGCCATATCATATCATCCTAAGAATTCACGGCTGCTTCCCTTCAAGCACTGCCAAGCTCCTGCCTCGCTCCACACAGTAACAACTCCTACGACACTCCGATGTACTGAGAATAGGTACTTACACTACCCAAAATGAATCCACTCAGTAATCGCTTTTTTATATCATGTACAAATGTCTTTACACCAGACCCTATTAAAATTCTAAATTTGCATGGCTTATTTTCTACATGTGCAAAACAAAAGAGGTGATGGCTGGAAGGTTTGAAATTAATCCTAACCTCTGGCATTGCTCTGGGAAACCCTCCAGACCATCGTTCTTCAGCCTGCCAAGCCATTACAGAAGGGGAAAGACCATATGCAAATCAGGCTTGGTCCCATCCCAAAAGGGGCAGTCCAGCTCGAACTGCTAGGTCACATCCCTTCTGCATGAGACCACAAGCATCCCCATATATGTTTCAGTCTCATTGGGCGTCATCAGTATTTGTATTTGTATTTGTTTATTTATAACGCGCAAACCATCAGGCCCGGAGGCATCAGGGCGCAAAGTCTCAGTGAGAAGTAGTTTGGATCTCTAGGCCAAGTAGGCTTGGGACCCACGTCTGGGCATACCTGTCCCACTCGGGGTGACATGTGCAAAACAAAAGAGGTGATGGCTGGAAGCTTTGGAATTAAACCTAACCTCTGGCATTGCTCTGAGCAACCCTCCAGACCATCGTTCTTCAGCCTGCCAAGCCATTACAGAAGGGGAAAGACCATATGCAAATCAGGCTTGGTCCCACCCCAAAAGGGGCAGTCCAGCTCTAACTGCTAGGTCACATCCCTTATGCACGAGACCACAAGCATCCCCAGATATGTTTCAGTCTCATTGGGCGTCATCAGTATTGGTATTTGTATTTGTTTATTTATAACGCGCAAACCATCAGGCCCGGAGGCTCAGGGCGCAAAGTCTCAGAGAGAAGTAGTTTGGATCTCGAGGCCAAGCAGGCTCAGGACCCACGTCTGGGCATACCCGTCCCACTTGGGGTGACATGTGCAAAACAAAAGAGGTGATGGCTTGAAGCTTTGGAATTAAACCTAACCTCTGGCATTGCTCTGAGCAACCCTCCAGACCATCGTTCTTCAGCCTGCCAAGCCATTACAGAAGGGGTAATACCACATGCAAATAAGGCTTTTTTAAAAGCACATGCAAAAAAAAAAGAAAATAAGGCTTGGACCCACCCCAAAAGGTGCAGTCCAGCCCGAACTGCTAGGTCACATCCCTTCTGCACGAGACCACAAGCATCCTGAGACATGTTTCAACCTCATTTGGCTTCATCAGTGAGGAGTAGCCTGGGTCTCTAGACCCAGGAGTGTCGGGACACACGTCTGGGCATACCCGTCCCACTCGGGGTGACATATGTAAAACAAAAGAGGTGATGGCTGGAAGGTTTGGAATTAATCCTAGCCTCTGGCATTGCTCTGGGCAACCCTCCAGAACATCGTTCTTCAGCCTGCAAAGCCACTACAGAAGGAGAAATACCATATGCAAATCAGGCTTGTTCCCACCCCAAAAGGGGCAGTCCAGCCTGAACTGCTTGGTCACATCCCTTCTGCACAAGACCATAAGCCTCCCCAGACATGTTTCAGCCTCATTGAGCGTCATCAGCGAGAAGTAGCTTGGGTCTCTAGGCCCAGCAGGCTCGGGACCCTCGTCTGAGCATACCCATCCCACTCGGGGTGACATATGCAAAACAAAAGAGGTGATGGCTGAAAGGTTTGGAATTAATCGTAACCTCTGCCATTGCTCTGGGCAACCCTCCTGACCATTGTTTTCAGCCTGCCAAGCCATTACTGAAGGGGAAAGACCATATGTAAATCAGGCTTGGGCCCACCCCAAAAGGGGCAGTCCAGCCCAAACTGCTAGGTCACACCTCTTCTGCACGAGACCATAAGCATCCCCAGACATATTTTAGCCTCATTGGGCGTCATCAGTGAGGAGTAGCTTGCGTCTTTAGGCCCAGCAGGCTCGGGTCTCACGTCTGGGCATACCCGTTGCACTCGGGGTGACATATGCAAAATAAAAGAGGTGATGGCTGGAAGGGTTGAAATTAATTCCTTCAGACCATTGCGTGTGTCTGTACGAAATGTAAACGTTTGTGCCTATTATTCTTGTCTTTGCACTATGGGTTTTTACAACATGGTTGTTTCTTCTCTTATTTTTCTTTTACATTGGATTTTAAGGTAACACCTCATTTCGTTACTGTATATAAACAAAAAATATATATGTATTTTTTTCACTGTTGATTTTATACTTCTTAAATATTCAGGTACTATGGCAACAATTCAGCCCTATCTCTATGAGTCATTCAGAGGAGAAAATGGTTGTAAGATAAAGAAGCCGAAATGATGGGGAATCAAATGAAAGTCTTGACGATCAAACACCGGATCCTGATCCCAATTGCATGGAATACCTTTCCACCTGGTGTACCTGCCATTGTTGTGAGGTCATGCCAACCTTGGTGAAGAACTGCTGTTACAGCGAAAACTCTAACTGCATGGCCTACATAGCCGAAGAAGACACAGCAGCACTATGGGTTATCAAGCTGCATAACTTCAGGGTATCCTGCCTTGCAAGATCTGTTTTGCGAATGATGATGGTCCTTATTCATGAACTTCGAGCAACAGTTTGCCCTCGTAATCCAAGTAATGAGTATGTTTTCTCTTTATACATTGTATGTTTGACAACCGAGACTGCAAACATTTTATGTTGTTCTCCTACATCATTATAACTTTGATGGATCACTAACTCATCTTTTTTTCTGGTATTTGAAAAAAAAGTCTTGTTCTAATCTCAAGCCAAAGTATTCAACATTATATTTAATGACCAAACAATATTGTTTCTTTAACCTTAAATTCAAAAGCTATATTTGACTACGTTCCAAGCGGTTTTTGCTGGAATTTCCGTTCACATTTCTAATTCATCCCTTCTTGAAAACAAAAGTACTGTCAGTATTATGCTCGGAAACATACTTTTTGTTAACAATGCCTTATATTTTAGAAGACAGTGCAAACAAAATAAATGCAATTATTGTATTCATTCAAATAAACTATTTCTGTATCTCTTACACAGATGTGCAGGCTTGTGTCCTATCGAGCGTTTACATGGTGGATCAAAGGAAGACTGGGATTCCGTGTTCCATGAGCAATACTTGCTTGTGCGGTTCGAGCCATTAATGAGATATTCCCCAGTGACTCCAGACAATACAAGGGATTTATACAGACAGTACCTCAACCACAGCAGTAGAGTTTGTAGTTTGCCATTACTATCATCCTTACCATACTACATTAAAAAAAATAGGTAATATGAAAAGTTATGAGTGCTAAATTGTAAGTTACCAACACGTCCAAACCTCTAATATTTATAAATGTATGCTATACCAAGAAGATCATTAAAGATCGGCATCCTTTAACAAGTTTCCTGGCATATTGTGCTCGCCTCATCCACATTCATCCCCCTCCGAGCAGTTGAAACCTGTGACCGTGCGCTCGCAAGGGGGCTGGACATGTGGGAACTAACAAGGTGCTGAATACCATGTACACCTCAAAGGGTTCTTTCGTATGGGGACCGTTGGCCACCGCAGACCCGGTGCTTCCATACTCCCGTTTGAAGAACTTGTCTCTCCAATCAACATATGTATGTGTCCTTTGACTATATTCCAGGCCTATTACGCTCCCCTCATCTACATCCATCCCGACCTCTGTTATCAATGGCAGTTCGCACCTGTGACCGTGCGCTCGCAAGTGGGCTGGGCTGGTTGGAACTAACAAGGTGCCGAATACTATGTACACCTCAAAGGGTTCTTTTGCATGGGGTACCATTGGCCACATGGCCACTCTAGACCCGGTGTCTCCATATTCCCCTTTGAAGACCCTGTCCCTGCAATCAACTTATGTATGTGTCCTTTGACTATGCTGCAGGCCTATTACGCTTCCCTCATCCACATCCATCCCCGCTCCAGTATCAATGGCAGTTCGCGTCTGTGACCGTGCACTCGCAAGGGGGCTGGGTGGATTGTAACGAACAGGGTGCCGAATACCATATACACTTGAAAGTGTTCTTTCGCATGGGGACCATTGACCTCATGACCACCACAGACCCAGTGTCTCCATGCTCCTCTTTGAAGGCCCTGTCCCTGCAATCAATATATGTATGTGTCCTTTAACTATGTTCCAGGCCTATTACACTCCTCTCATCCACATCCATCCCATCACAGGTATCATTGACAGTTTTGCAAAGGGACTGGACTGGTTGGGAACAAACACATTAAACATTCCCATAGAGGCCGGGTGGGTGGGAATGAACATGTCAAACCTTCACATGCACACCCACTTTTCTAAGTATTTATAAACACCTTGAAAGTTTGCAAGAAAACATCTTTGCAATCTACAACAGATATCGTCATCTATCAGATTTTTACCTTGGTTGCAGAATCAGCACATCTATGTTTCCAAGTAACAGTTAGTAAAACTATTGGTTTCTCGAGTGTCATCATTTTCAGCTCAGTACTTTTCTATTGATTTTTACTCAATGCACATTGTATTTTAATTTTATCTCAAAGAGTTCACCATTATCAACCTTTCTATGTATTTTTGTCTCTGGAATTACGTCACATGACAGTGGCCCTCATTACGACCCTGGCGGAATTCGGAAAACGATGGCGGAAATGCAATACCGCCATCGAATAGCGCTCGGTGCGACTATGACCCGTCCCCGCAAAGTACGAAGCCATTAGCGACACCGTAGTGAACGCCAACGCTAACTGCACCAAGCACGCGAGCGCGCGCCATGCCAAACCGTAAACACCACCATGGCGCAAGGGTACGCCAATTCCGACCCTAGCGGACATGTACCTAACGCCATCAAGCATGGCGGAATGTGCCATTCCGCCATGGTGAGAAGTACGGCATCGCGAATCAACCGTAAACGGCCCCACTGAGTGCCTGTACACCGCTCCCTGCCCACAAAGTACAACTCCCCGTAGGTGCAATGAAGTCACAATGCAACCAGTGAAATGTACAAGTCACCCATGCATGCCAACGAACAAAAGAAACACAAGAGGGGCCAATGGGAGCTGCAGGGCACAGATGGCACGAATACAGAAGCCATCCCAATGGACATGACCACAGTCCCCCACCAGGAAACGCACGCAAACACAGGCACCTGTGACCAGCAATATTCCGAAAATCACATCATTCCACCAGTCCACCTGGCTGACCGGCATCTGTTACACAAAACCCAATCCCCCGCCCCTGAGCATGACAACATTCAAACAGTCATATTGGCAGCCCCCATCCCTGACCTCACGGGCTTCGTAGGCAAACGCGCCCAGTACAGTACCACGCAACTAAACTCCGAAGCTGGAACCCAATGCAGATCTCCTCACAATACATCGCTCCCCAAATAGGAATATGCCACATCACTTGCAAAGAAGAACGCTACACGGGCCAAATCAGAATAGAAATTTAATGCACAACAAAATCACCAAGCCCATACAGCCATCAGGCCATGAACTCCAAAACACATTTCACCATTGTGGGCTGCATCCGCAAGAAATGACCAGCCACTACTTGTGTGACGCCCTGTTCCATCATGGTACACAGAGCCACATTCACGTACGAAAAGGCAACATGGAAGCGCACACAACCGCAGGGCCGTCCCAATGGGGAGGCACTAGTCCAGCTGAAAGGCCGAAATGTTGCTCCGAGCCACCAGTACTGCGTAAGGGCATGTGGCCCATTGGCGATCGTCCCATAAGATCGTAATGCTGCTCCACTGATTAACACGAAGCAGCAGGTGTCGGGAGTAAAACCCATCTGCAGGAGTGGCATACAGATGGCAGTGGCAAAAGGGGAGGAGATACCTGTCAACCAAAAGAAAAGAAAAAGAACAGAATGGCCATCAGAACTACATTCGAACAACTCACTTCAATGATCACACTAAATCCACAGCCATATGCATGCTAGCCCACTCCAAAGGTTCATCACCACCCAAAAACCACTTGCGACTCATAACTATCTATATCGAGGTGTAAACACCATCACAAACGAGTGTACCTGTGCATGCGTCTGTCAAAACAGAATCCATCAGATGGGATTGGTAACGTGCATGGACACAAGTGTCTGAGGGCGCGTCGAGACAGGGAGGGCTCAACAAGGCCAGATAGACGATGGTCCCACTATGGCAGCCCTGCATCACATAGCGTAGGGGAGGCGGATAGATTCCAAGAAGCCCTGTACATGGCAAACTCTGTATCAAATCACCTGCCCATGCATCCATTCATCATTCCCTCATCCCGGGATTAAAACGCCTGAATATTTACTCACATAACATTAGAAATATCCATTGAGTCTGTGCGTTATGCAGCCTGCAAAATCCACAGTGCCCCAGCCCGTAATTCCAGTGTAGTGAAGTAACATGTATTTGGGAACGTCCGGCCTCATCGCCCACGTCGCCATTGCGCATCCCAAACCATTCATATCAATCATTGCATCCTCGCCATGGCCCCTGTCCCAAGGACATTGAACAATAGTACGTTATATTTGCAGTCAGACCTGTGGGCATTTCCTCGCCGCTAGCTGAAAACCGAAAGCGCCGCCCTTCGAATTCCTCATTTGCAACATCACGTCGAAGAGGCATCTGTGGCCGTTTGAAATCACTAATTAATCCATCGAGTGCGGCTGTGTGTGAAAATGGCAACTGCCTTCACCCACAAATGGGACGCCCCGCCCGTCGTTGCAACTCGGTACAGTGATGCATGAGGGTCCACCGTTACTCGAGTACTACGTTCCACTGACCCTTCACAAGTCTGTTCGCGACTGCAAAGATAGTATGTGAAACAATGGGACCACAGCAGAATGAACATATCAACCAATGTTACACGGCCATCGGGTACAAATACATGATTGCAATAGCAAGATGCCATTCCCCGAATTGCAGCGTTGTGTGCGGGACGTGCTCGGCCAAAGGGGAGAGCAGTTTGCACAGGTGGAATGAATCACCACAGGTGGAGGCCATACAGCCTGAAAACACATAAATTGCACACCCAGTCTCCTCCCACAACCACACCGAAATGCTACCGGCAGGACTCGCGATGTTGGCCCTGGGGGACATGATAGCACTGCAAGTACTCCAACTCCAAGAAGAAGACGAACACCAACTACAACCGGCCGCACGGAGGAGACGCAGGAGGAGGAGGAGGGCAAGGCAGGGCCAGCAAGGGCCGCCAGCACAGCCACTACCACCACGCAGGCAGCCCGCAATCCCACGCCTCCGAGCACATCCGTTCAACCTCACTGATGAGCAGATCCACACCCTCTACCGTCTGGACCGGGACACCATAGCCGCCATTGTGGACATGACACAGGCTGACCTTGTCAGCATGATAGATAGCCCAACCGCCATCCCACCCCTACTGAAGGTGGTGTCTGTACTACACTTCCTGGCCACAGGCACCTACCAGCACACAGTCGGACAGTTGCATGGCATTTCCCAGCCACTGTTCTCACGGACACTATTGCAAGTGCTCGATGCCCTCCTGCAGCACGCAGACGACTACATCTCCCTACCACGCTCGGAGCAGGAAATTACCAACACAAAAGTGGGATTCCATGCACTTGCCAGCATACCGGGTTGCATTGGTGCCATCGACTGCACCCATGTGGAATTGGTCGTCCCACATGCCATGGAGGCCCAGTACCGCAACCGAAAACAATTTCATTCTCTGAATGTACAAATGGTGTGTGACTCCAACAGGATCATTACACATTGTTGTGCCAGATTCCCTGGATCAACCCATGATTCTATGGTCTTGAGGAACTCTACAATACCACGCTACATGGAGCGACACGCAGGGAACAGATCCTGGCTACTCGGTGAGTCTCATTACATGCATGATAATGTGGGGTATGTGATTCGGCAATGACCTGGCAGGAAGGGGGGGGGGGTGTGCGTACGTAGCAATGGCATTCCACATCATACGTTTATCGTCCACATACAGGTGATGCTGGATATCCACTGAAGAGATGGCTCCTCACACCAGTCCGGAACCCACGGGACCAGCATGAGGAGGACTACAACCATGCCCACTCACGTACCCGTGTAGTCATTGAACAGGCATTCGGCCTACTGAAGGGTCGTTTCCGCTGCCTCAGCAGGTCTGGCGGGGCACTCCTGTACCGCCATGAGAAGGTTGCAAAGATGGTGATGGCATGTGTCATGCTCCACAACATGTGCGTACGTAGAAATGTGCCCATGCCCCCTGACGCAGAACTGCAAGCACCTGATGATGGTCATGATGAGGGTGGGGATGTGGCAGCACCTCAAGGAGTCTGCGAGGCACCGGAGGGCCGTGACATTCGTCAGCATCTCATTGATGTATGCTTCTAGCACTCACGCCTGGTGGCTGATACATGGACACGGGACTCGTGGCACTGTGTGTGTCTGGGACATGCACAATATGGACTGTACGCCTATGATGGCCTAGTACACAAAGATCAATGTCCACACATCTCATTGGTTGATCGTGCACTGTTTATGGCATATGTGATATCATGTTGTACACCCTATCGACCCGCCACCCAAGTGAGCCCAACACACCCCCTCCACCCTCCTACCTCCCCCCCGAACACCAGTGTCCAAAGATGCTCATTGTCAGTGGGCAGTCGCTATTGCAAGCCCCCTCTGCGGGTATCAGGGGCACCCCTGCCTGTGGAGCGCAGGTTCCTCCCAGATCTACGTTGGGGGCTGCCCTGGACGGAACTTGCAACGGATGATGTCTCTGCCTGCTCACGTCCATGCATGTCCCTAAGGGTTTGCGAGAGCTCAGTGAGCACACGGCGCACTGCGGCAAGTTCGGCACATACGTCCTTGGACGTCGCATGCAGTTCCCCCCTCAGGCTCTCGGTGCTTCTCTCCATTTGGACTCCCAGGCTCTCGGTGCTACTCTCCATTTGTGCCCTTAGTGTCTCTGTACCTCTCTCCATTTCTGCCCTAAGTGTCTCAGTTGATGTTTCTATGTCTGCCTTAGTGCCCCCACATTCATCGGCATGGTCCTTGAGGAGCGTGGCCAGTTGCTGCTGTTGCACGATTAACTGGTCGAGGGACTGTTGCCTCTGCTGGGCCATGGCCATTTGCGGGGGTGTCACAGAGGGGCTGGTGACCTCATGTTGCCTTGCCACAGGGCTTGTGGGGGATGGCCAGTCGTCGTCTTGTGGGTGCCCCTGCGTGGTATCCTCATGTTGTACGGGATGGGACAGACAGGGGGATTGGGACAGGTCATGGATGGATCTGACTTCGACATGCCCGTCTTCTGTGTCGGAGCATGCTGCCATCAATGGGGTGTCACCTATGGTGCTGCTGCCACCAGAGGCAGTGCCTTCTGTGGCATCCGTTGGGGGGACCTGTGGTGGTGGTGGTGTGGGCATGCTGGCTGCTGGGGTGCCTGTTGATGTTCCCTCCTCTGTGCTGCCACCTGATTTGTGCTGCTGCCGTGTCTTGATGCGTGCAGCTGAGGTGGAGGGTCTTTGGCCGTTGGTCTTGGCCCTCTTTGCAGGTGTGCTGGTAGGGGTGTCCTGATGCTCGTCGTTTGGATCGGACCCTGTGGTGGAGTAAAGGAGGGCGAGGGTTATTGATGGGTCTGTGGGAATTGGAATGGCATTGTATCACATGCATTGGGGTGGTACCTGAGGGTGATTTGGGTCGGGGCCTTGGAGGTGCTTTCATTTGTGTGTGGAGTGAGGGTGCAGTTGTTTGGCAGCCTGCAGTTAGGGTGTGCCTGCTGCACGTGTAGTGCGTGTTTTAGGGGTTTTTAATTATTTATGTATTTATTGTGGGTTTTAACGTGCGCTATCAGGCCGATGTGTGTGGGCGTTCTCCTGGACATGTGTTTCTGTTGCACTATGTGGACACATGGTACTTCACATGGATGGACTTTGTGGATTTGGCATTGTTTTATCTGGCCCACCTACCTGAATCTTCGGATGTCTGCACTCCTTTCTCCATCCCTCCGACTCCCTCTATGCTCTCCATTCCGATGGTGGAGGCACAGATTTCTTCCCAGGGGGTCAACTTGATGGGTGATTCAGGACCTCCCCCGGTGGCTGTGGCAATGTTGCGGTTGGCAGAGAGTATGCTGCGGACGCGTATCCGCAGGTCGTCCCATCGCTTTCGGCATTGCTGTGGGGTGCGGGGTGCGGTCCCCACCGCACTTACCCGCTGTGCCACCAGAGCCCATATGGCCTTCTTGTTTGCAAGTGCCGTCCTGGTCATTTGCGTGCAGAAGACGACGGCAGCATTCTCCTGGAGGGTCTCTGTTAGCACGGTGAGTTCCTCACGGGAGAAGTGGACCTGCCGCTTGCGGTCGCACGCTTTCTTCGCTACTTTTCCCATTTTTCTTGGTTTCGCTAGGGTGGATGACGGGTTGGGGTGTGTCTCAGGGTAGTGTTTTTAGTGGTTGTGTGGTTTTAGTGGTTTTATAGGTGTACGGCGGGATGTTTCCCGTTCCGGGCCCATGTTTTAACTTCCGTTTCCGTATATTTCCGGTCACCGTACTTTCGGGTAGGCGCACACTGCGGTGTCCGCTGTGATGGGTGGCGGTATTGCACCTAGGGCGCCGTACGGCGGCGGTGTGGGCCGTTTTGGGGTCATTTCCGCCATCGCGGACTTTGCACTTCCGCCATGCCGTGGTGCTCGTGCCCGATGGGTCGGAATGGGCCGCACTTTGCTCCTTCGTGCAATGGCGGAAACGCTATTTACGCTGTGGCGGTCCGGTCAGTCACTTTCCGCCAGGGTCGTAATGAGGGCCAGTGTATTGTTTCCAAATGTAATGTTTCGTAATTGAAGTGTCCTCATACTTCAGTTAAGTCACGCTGGAAGCAAGGATGAGGCAAGAGGCAGGAGGTGCAAAAGAAAATGGGTTTATTTGGTTCCAGAATAGAGCTAATGTGGACCAATTTTTATTTAATTCAACACAAACTTGCTTTAACCCAAAGCTGTCAGCTGATCTCTCTCGTTCGGGCTTGCACCAACTTTATCTACTTTGTCATCAACTTCATTTCTCTATTAACATCGAAGACTTTCGATTGTGCACAGGATTTTGCTTGACCCGTTGCAGGACCAATTTGATTCACAATCCTTTGTCACTCTTTTGCTTTTGCCACCTCTCAGTTGGATACCTTATAGAGACCTTCGAATGAGCATGCACGCTATGCCAGACCACTCTGTCTAAGGTATCGTATCTAGATTTCAAAGTTCAATCACTCATCTGTTGTCCAAATTTTACTCGTGTTGGTTATCACATGCGTTTCATACACTGTTTGTTTCAGCGTTCACCGTACAATGTTGCTGCTTGCAATGTTGGTCTGGTATCGGCCTCCCCAACTCACTGGCTGTGTTGATTTCACTGGTGTTGCTTTGTTGTAGGAGTCAAGGAAAGTAATACGGCAGCAGGCGATTCTCCCACCTTGATTATTGATGCAGGAGAGCCCCGGGTACTTCCGACACACAATGCAGGATTATTCAGCCTGGTTTCCTGGTTTTACGCTTTCTATTCTGGAGGTTTCACGAAAAGGTAAAGGGCACATCCCTCCTTGTGATCTCCTTCTGTTTTGCCATCTTTCGCCTCATGTTAAACTGCCATCTCAGAACTGCTGCTTCCTCGTGTGCCATGTGCTCTCGTGCTCCGTCTTTTATCCGTGTGGGAAATGTAATGGAAGTCAGGTGTGTGTGTGATGGTCAGTAATTGCTTGACTCTGCCTGACTATCGTTTTGGGACATGTCAGGTATACGGCTCGGGTGTTAGTCTGTTTTCTCTCATAGCTAGCTGCCTGTGAGAAAGTGCTTGTGTTGTGATGGGGGGCGGGGTTGAGTTCCTAAGTATCTTACCCGGTAGGATGGGATAAAGGTGTTACAGGGAAGGGGATACCGTGTCTCGCCATCCGGTGGTCCACTCCCCGAAGACCCCTCACCCAGGTGATCCTTCCGCACTGGTCCCCCCCGAGTAACTGGATCCAAAAGTGAGGGCCGTGTCCTGGACACCTGGATGACGGATTCCCGGGGACTAACGGGTGAGACACCTTCAGATTTCTCACATTCCCTTCCCCTATGCGATGTAGCCGCATGTGTTTCACAAGGAAACCGAGAAAGAAAATCTATGTTTC
Organism: Ambystoma mexicanum; assembly: GCF_040938575.1. NCBI lineage: Eukaryota > Metazoa > Chordata > Amphibia > Caudata > Ambystomatidae > Ambystoma > Ambystoma mexicanum. Next base: position 619,606,030 of record NC_090935.1, on the reverse strand, counting down.
CTTGGTCTTTGCCTTTTTGGTGCTCCACAGTGAATGAGTAGGGTTGCAGGTCTAAGAGCCATAGCATGACTCAAGGGTTAGAAGCCTTTTGCTGACTAATCCATACTAATGGAGAATAATCTGTAATGAGTGTGAACTTCCTTCCTAGAAGGTAGTATCTAAGGTAGGTGATGGCCAACTCAATGGCAAGGGCCTCTAATTCCAGCACAGCGTAATTGTTTTCACGTGGGAAGAGCTTGCGACTAGTGAATAAGATAGGGTGTTCCAATCGTCGCAGATTTGTGGAAAGACTGCTCCTAGCTCTGTAAGGGAGGTGTCTGTTTGCAGGACAAATTCCTTAGAGAAATCTACTACTTGTAGGATCGGGTTCTGGCACAGGGTTTGTTTCAGATTGTTGAAACATACATCGTCCTCGTCAGTCCAATGAATTTTCTGGGGTGCGTTCTTTAATTTGTCTGTCAACCTAGGTGTCCTGTCTGAGAAGTTAGGGATAAACGTTTGGTAATAACCTATTAACCCTAACAATGCTCTGAGATCTCTTCGTTTTAGCTGTGGGGGTATTTAGGACGGCTTTCACTTTTTCACGTTGAGGTTGGACACTAGCATTCCCTACAAATAAGCAGTGGTATTTCACAGCTGATTGAGCCAGCTTGCATTTGAATGGATTGGCAGTTGGACCGGCTTCTCTGAGGGCTTTCCTAACAGTAAATAGATGGAAAAGATGGTCTTCCCAAGTTTTACTATAAATGACAATATCGACAATATAAGCCGCACAGAAATCAGAGTAGTGCTGTAATATTTTGTCCATAAATCGTTGGAAAGTGGTGGGGACTCTGTGTAAGCCAAAAAAGAGGACTTTGAACTGTAATCGTCCCATGGGCGTCGAGAAAGCTGTCTTTTCCTTATCAGCTTCATGCGCTGGGACCTGCAAGTACCCCTTTGTTAAGTCTAGAGTTGAGAGGAAGGTGGCATTTCTAAGTTTATCGATCAATTCATAGGCATCGAAGTCGGAGATGGCGTTGACTTGGCCGAAGTCCATTCAAAACCTCCAGAAATTATCAGGGTTTGTGACCAATATTATAGGGAAGGACCATGGGCTTGAAGAGGGTTTGATGATATTCGCCCTTAGCATTTTGTTCACTTCCTCAACCACTATCTGTCTACGGGCTTCCGTTAGTCTATATGGTTTCAGATGGACCACTTTTCACTTAGGAGTATGCATTGTGAAAAATGTTAACTAAAACTTTAAAATCTTCTTGTTGTTGACTAGACAGCTCTTGGGAAATTCATTCAAAGTTATCTATTTCTTCGGGTTCCTAACTAGATAGTATTGTGGCATTGGCGGCGGATGTATTTTCCTTCCACTCTTTTAAGAGATTTGCATGGTAGAGATGGGCCTTTTGTTTCCTGTCAGGTTGGGCTACCTTATAGGTACAGGTTCCTGTTCGTTCTAATATTTCATACGGCCCATGCCACTTTGAGACAAGTTTGTTTTCCGAGGTTGGTAAGAGGACTAGTACCCTTTGTCCTATTGAAAATGATCTTAAGTTTACCTTTTTGTTGAAAATGGACTTTTGTTGTGCATGGGCTTTTTCCATATGAGTATAAACTAGATTTCAAACAAGCTTCATATGCTCTCGCAATCTGGTGTCTGTTTGCGAAAGGGGAATGTGTGCCGCTTCTCTTTCTTTTTTTCTCTTCAATTGTGTCTTTTATTTAAATCTCAATGGGCACATCAATAAATCAACATTGCCGGGCCCTGACGGAATCCCAAATTTGGTTTTTAAGAGTGACAATATACTGTGCGCTAGGGTATTGGAGGTCTTTTTTAGGCACATAGTACAGACTGGCAAATTAGCAGACAGCTGACGGAGATCCATCATGGTCCTGATTTTTAAGAAAGGCAGTAGACTAGAACCATCGAACTACTGCCTTTTGGCCATGATGGACTCCAGCCAGAAACTGTTTGCCAATATACTATTGGAGCAGCTGTCTGGTTGGTTGGAAGATAGGAACATCCTGAGTATATTCCAAACGGGCTTCCGTAAGAGATATAATACCATCAAAGTTTTGCCACCCTACAGTTTCTTATCCACGGAAGCACAAAGGGGGTAGGCAGACTTCATTGTTGCTCTGTGGACTTCTCCAAAGCGTTCGACTTGGTCTCAAGACCCAAATTATGGGCTAAGTTAAAAGAATGTGGCATTGATCCTCAATTGCTGTATTTCATACATTTTCTGCATACAAATACAACAATTGCTATTCGTCTTAGCGCTGAGGGTCATCATTCTGGATTTATACCAACAAATTTGGGCCTCAAGCAGGGCTGTGCACTTGGACCAATTCTATATAATACTTACACAGCAGATATGGAAACAGCCTTGCTGTCCGTACATAATTTCCCACCGAAGATAAATGGCATAAGAGCAGTCAGTTTGTTAAACCTCCCTAAAGGAATACCAGTTGAAGCCTTAAGACTTGAATACAGTCTCCAATCACTGCATTCAATGTAGTCAGTCAAAAAAGTGCTACTTTTTGCCAAACCGTGCACTGCTGATCAGTCCTCCAATGACTTATTGAAACTGTTAGGTCAAAAGAGGTATGCAGATTGTCAAAATCAATTCATTGGCGAACTTTTAAACTTCACCAAAAGATACTTGTTAGATCTGTGCTTATATCTGGAGGTGTTTGAAACCGTCCGGATTATGAAAGGTTATCAAAAGCAAGGCACGGCAACTGGATCTGGTGGGCAACATTGACAAACTGCATGAATTGAAAAGGTACACAGTATACTTGCTTCAAAGTTATAAGGGGGGCACCAAAAGGCTACCTTACTAAGGCCCTCATTACGACCCTTGCGGAAATCGAAAAACGATGGCGGAAATGCAATACCGCCATCGAATAGCGCTCGGTGCGACTATGACCCGTCACCGCAAAGTACGAAGCCATTAGCGACACCGTAGTGAACGCCAACGCTAACTGCACCAAGCACGCGCGCGCGCGCCATGCCAAACCGCAAACACCACCATGGTGCAACGGTACGCCAATTCCGACCCTAGCGGACATGTACCTAACGCCATCAGGCATGGCGGAATGTACCATTCCGCCATGGCGAGAAGTACGGCATCGCGAATCAACCGTAAACGGCCCCACTGAGTGCCTGTACACCGCTCCCTGCCCACAAAGTACAACTCCCCGTAGGTGCAATGAAGCCACAATGCAACCATTGAAATGTACAAGTCACCCATGCATGCCAACGAACAAAAGAAACACAACAGGGGCCAATGGGAGCTGCAGGGCACAGATGGCACGAATACAGAAGCCATCCCAATGGACATGACCACAGTCCCCCACCAAGAAACGCACGCAAACACAGGCACCTGTGACCAGCAACAATCCGAAAACACATCATTCCACCAGTCCACCTGGCTGACCGGCATCTGTTACACAAAACCCAATCCCCCGCCCCTGAGCATGACAACATTCAAACTGTCACATTGGCAGCCCCCATCCCTGACCTCACGGGCTCAGTAGGCAAACGCGCCCAGTACAGTACCACGCAACTAAACCCCGAAGCAGGAACCCAATGCAGATCTCCTCACAATACATCGCCCCACAAATAGGCACATGCCACATCACTTGCAAAGAAAAACGCTACACGGGCCAAATCAGATCAGAAATTTAATGCACAACTAAATCACCAAGCCCATACAGCCATCAGGCCACGAACTCAAAAACACATTTCACCATTGAGGGCTGCATCCGCAAGAAATGACCATCCACCACTTGTGTGACGCCCTGTTCCAGCATGGTACACAGAGCCACATTCACGTACTAAAAGGCTACATGGAAGCGCACACAACCGCAGGGCCGTCCCAATGTGGAGGCACTAGTCCAGCTGAAAGGCCGAAATGTTGCTCCGAGCCACCAGTACTGCGTAAGGGCATGTGGGCCACTGGCGATCGTCCCATAAGATCGTAATGCTGCTCCACCGATTAACACGAAGCAGCAGGTGTCGGGAGTAAAATCCATCTGCAGGAGTGGCATACAGATGGCAGTGGCAAAAGGGGAGGAGATACCTGTCAACCAAAAGAAAAGAACAAGAACAGAATGGCCATCAGAACCACATACGAACAACTCACTTCAATGAGCACACGAAATCCACAGCCATATGCATGCTAGCCCACTCCAAAGGATCATCACCACCCCAAAACCACTTGCGACTTATAACTCTCTATATCGAGGTGTAAACACCATCACAAACGAGTGTACCTGTGCATGCGTCTGCCATAACAGAATCCATCAGAGGGGAATGTTAACGTGCATGGACACAAGTGGCTGAGTGCGCGTCGAGACAGGGAGGGCTCAACAAGGCCAGATAGACGATGGGCCCACTATGGCAGCCCTGCATCACATAGCGTAGGGGAGGCGGATAGATCCCAAGAAGCCCTGTACATGGCAAACTCTGTATCAAATCACCTGCCCATGCATCCATCCATCATTCCCTCATCCCGGGATCAAAATGCCCGAATAATTACTCACATGACATTAGAAACATCCATTGAGTCTGTGCGTTATGCAGCCTGCTAAATCCACAGTGCCCCAGCCCGTAATTCCAGTGTCGTGAAGTAACATGTATTTGGGAACGGACGGCCTTATCGCCCACGTAGCTATTGCGCATCCCAAACTATTCATATCAATCATTGCTCCCTCGCCATGGGCCCTGTCTCAAGGACATTGAACAATAGAACGTTATATTTGCAGTCAGACCTGTGGGCATCTCCTCGCCGCTAGCTGGAAACCGAAAGCGCCGCCCTTCGAATTCCTCATTTGCAACATCACGTCGAAAAGGCATCTGTGGCCGTTTGAAATCACTAATTATCCCATCGAGTGCGGCTGTGTGTGAAAATGGCAACTGCCTTCACCCACGAATGGTACGCCCCGCCCGTCGTTGCAACTCGGTACAGTGATGCATGAGGGCCCACCGTTACTCGAGTACTACGTCCCACTGACCCCTCACAAGTCTGTTCGCGACTGCACAGATAGTATGTGAAACAATGGGACCACAGCAGAATGAACATATCAACCAATCTTACACGGCCATCGGGTACTAATACATGATTGCAATAGCAAGATACAATTCCCCGATTTGCAGCGTTGTGCGCGGGACGTGCTCGGCCAAAGGGGAGAGCAGTTTGCACAGGTGGAATCAATCACCACAGGTGGAGGCCATACAGCCTGAAAACACATAAATTGCACAGCCAGTCTCCTCCCACAACCACACCGAAATGCTACCGGCAGGACTCGCGATGTTGGCCCTGGGGGACCTGATAGCACTGCAAGTGCTCCGACTCCAAGAAGTAGACGAACACCAACTACAACCAGCCGCACGGAGGAGACGCAGGAGGAGGAGGAGGCCAAGGCAGGGCCAGCAAGGCCCACCAGCACAGCCACTACCACCACGCAGGCAGCCCGCAATTCAACGCCTCCGAGCACATCCGTTCAACCTCACTGATGAGCAGATCCACACCCTCTACCGTCTGGACCGGGACACCATAGCCGCCATTGTGGACATGACACAGGCTGACCTTGTCAGCATGATAGATAGCCCAACCGCCATCCCACCCCTACTGAAGGTGGTGTCTGTACTCCACTTCCTGGCCACAGGCACCTACCAGCACACAGTCGGACAGTTGCATGGCATTTCTCAGCCACTGTTCTCACGGACACTATTGCAAGTGCTCGATGCCCTCCTGAAGCACGCAGACGACTACATCTCTCTACCACGCTCGGAGCAGGAAATTACCAACACAAAAGTGGGATTCCATGCACTTGCCGGCATACCGGGTTGCATTGGTGCCATCGACTGCACCCATGTGGAATTGGTCGTCCCACATGCCATGGAGGCCCAGTACCGCAACCGGAAACAATTTCATTCCCTGAATGTACAGATGGTGTGTGACTCCAACAGGATCATTACACATTGTTGTGCCCGATTCCCTGGATCAACCCATGATTCTATGGTCTTGAGGAACTCTACAATACCACGCTACATGGAACGACACGCAGGGAACAGATCCTGGCTACTCGGTGAGTCTCATTACATGCATGATGATGTGGGGTATGTGAATTGGCAATGAACTGCCAGGAAGGGGGGGGGGGGTGTGCGTACGTATCAATGGCATTCCACATCATACGTTTCTCGTCCACATACAGGTGATGCTGGATATCCACTGAAGAGATGGCTCCTCACACCAGTCCGGAACCCACGGGACCAGCATGAGGAGGACTACAACCATGCCCACTCACGTACCCGTGTAGTCATAGAACAGGCATTCGGCCTACTGAAGACTCGTTTCCGCTGCCTCAGCAGGTCTGGCGGGGCACTCCTGTACCGCCATGAGAAGGTTGCAAAGATGGTGATGGCATGTGTCATGCTCCACAACATGTGCGTACGTAGAAATGTGCCCATGCCCCCTGACGCAGAACTGCAAGCACCTGATGATGGTCATGATGAGGGTGGGGATGTGGCAGCACCTCATGGAGTCTGCGAGGCACCGGAGGGCCGTGACATTCGTCAGCATCTCATTGATGTATGCTTCTAGCACTCACGCCTGGTGGCTGATGCATGGACACGGGACTCGTGGCACTGCGTGTGTCTTGGACATGCACAATATGGACTGTACGCCTATGATGGCCTAGTACACAAAGATCAATGTCCACACTTCTCATTGGTTGATCGTGCACTTTTTATGGCATATGTGATATCATGTTGAACACCCTATCGACCCGCCACCCAAGTGAGCCCAACACACCCCCTCCACCCTCCTACCTCCCACCCGAACACCAGTGTCCAAAGATGCTCATTGTCAGTGGGCTGTCGCTATTGCATGCCCCCTCTGCGGGTATCAGGGGCACCCCTGCCTGTGGAGCGCAGGTTCCTTCCAGATCTACGTTGGGGGCTGCCCTGGACGGAACTTGCAACGGATGATGTGTCTGCCTGCTCACGTCCATGCATGTCCCTAAGGGTTTGCGAGAGCTCAGTGAGCACACGGCGCACTGCGGCAAGTTCGGCACATACGTCTTTGGACGTCGCATGCAGTTCCCCCCTCAGGCTATCGGTGCTACTCTCCATTTGGACTCTCAGGCTCTCGGTGCTACTCTCAATTTGGACTCTCAGGCTCTCGGTGCTACTCTCAATTTGTGCCCTTAGCGTCTCTGTACCTCTCTCCATTTCTGCCCTAAGTGTCTCTGTTGATGTTTCTATGTCTGCCTTGGTGCCCCCACATTCATCGGCATGGCCCTTGAGGAGTGTGGCCATTTGCTGCTGTTGGACGATTAACTTGTCGAGGGACTGTTGCCTCTGCTGGGCCATGGCCATTTGCGGTGGTGTCACAGAGGGGCTGTTGTCCTCATGTTGCCTTGCCACAGGGCTTGTGGGGGATGGCCAGTCGTCGTCTTGTGGCTGCACCTGCGTGGTATCCTCATGTTGTACGGGAGGGGACAGACAGGGGGATTGGGACAGGTCATGGATGGATCTGACCTCGACATCCCCGTCTTCTGTGTCCGAGCATGCTGCCATCAATGGGGTGTCACCTATGGTGCTGCTGCCACCAGAGGCAGTGCCTTCTGTGGCATCCATTGGGGGGACCTGTGGTGGTGGTGTTGTGGCCATGCTGGCTGCTGGGGTGCCTGTTGATGTTCCCTCCTCTGTGCTGCCACCTGATTTGTGCTGCTGCCGTGTCTTGATGCGTGCAGCTGAGGTGGAGGGTCTCTGGCCGTTGGTCTTGGCCCTCTTTGCAGGTGTGCTGGTAGGGGTGTCCTGTAGCTCGTCGTTTGGATCGGACCCTGTGGTGGAGTAAAGGAGGGCGAGGGTTATTGATGGGTCAGTGGGAATTGGAATGGCATTGTATCACATGCATTGGGGTGGTACCTGAGGGTGATTTGGGTCGGGGTCTTGGAGGTGCTTTGATTTGTGTGTGGAGTGAGGGTGCAGTTGTTTGGCAGCCTGCAGTTAGGGTGTGCCTGCTGCACGTGTAGTGCGTGTATTAGGGGTTTTTAATTATTTATGTATTTATTGTGGGTTTTGACGTGCGCTTTCAGGCCGATGTGTGTGGACGTTCTCCTGGACATGTGTTTTTGTTGCACTATGTGGACGCATGGTACTTCACATGGTTGGACTTTGTGGATTTGGCATTGTTTTATCTGGCCCTCCTACCTGAATCTTCGGATGTCTGCACTCCTTTCTCCATCCCTCCGACTCCCTCTATGCTCTCCATTCCGATGGTGGAGGCACAGATTTCTTCCCAGGGGGTCAACTTGATGGGTGATTCAGGACCTCCCCCGGTGGCTGTGGCAATGTTGCGGTTGGCAGAGAGTATGCTGCGGACGCGTATCCGCAGGTCGTCCCATCGCTTGCGGCATTGCTGTGGGGTGCGGGGTGCGGTCCCCACCGCACTTACCCGCTGTGCCACCAGAGCCCATATGGCCTTCTTGTTTGCAAGTGCCGTCCTGGTCATTTGCGTGGAGAAGACGACGGCTGCATTCTCCTGGAGGGTCTCTGTTAGCACGGTGAGTTCCTCACGGGAGAAGTGGACCTGCCGCTTGCGGTCGCACGCTTTCTTCGCTACTTTTCCCATTTTTCGTGGTTTCGCTAGGGTGGTTGACGGGTTGGGGTGTGTTTCAGGGTAGTGATTTTAGTGGTTGTGTGGTTTTGGTGTTTTTATAGGTGTACGCCGGGATGTTTCCCGTTCCGGGCCCATGTTTTAACTTCCGTTTCCGTATATTTCCGGCCACCGTACTTTCCGGTAGGCGCACACTGCGGTGACCGCTAAGTGGGGTGGCGGTATTGCACCTAGGACGCCGTACGGCGGCGGTGTGGGCCGTTTTGGGGTCATTTCCGCCATCGCGGACTTTGCACTTCCGCCGTGGCGTGGTGCTCGTGCCCGATGGGTCGGAATGGGCCGCACTTTGCTCCTTCGTACAATGGCGGAAACGCTATTTACGCTGTGGCGCTCCGGTCAGTCGCTTTCCGCCAGGGTCGTAATGAGGGCCAAAATCTTTTAGCGCAGAGTTGAAGCATTTCACAATGCAGCTGTTACACCTTTGCACCGATGGTCACTTTGGCGACGGCATCGGGTGTACAACACAATGCATTCTTACTCACCCAAGATGGCGGACGCCTCTGAATCTGTTTGTGAAGCTTACGCTGCAGAGGTTGCACGTTGTTTACCTTCACGCCGCGACGATCATGTGACTCCATATAACCCGACCAGGAAGTTCAGCAAATGCGTCGCTACTCTCCAGATCGGCGCTTCGTAAGTTCGTTCCTAGGGAATCTGTTTCATGTCCCGTCCTCCTATCTTTAGTCTTCTGTATCTAACTTCCTGTTCTCTCTGCCCCTTCCTCCATTAGGCCATTTTCCGTCCTCTGTCCGCTCACCACCCCTCCTATAAGGTCTGATTCCAGCCCAAAGAGTGAGTTCTTGAGGGTTTATTGTTCCTTTCAATCCTCTTCCCCAATCTTAGCAGCTCAAATACTAACATCCGCTTCGGGGTTCCGGAAACTCTCTCTCTTTCCTCGTAGGACTCCCCCCCTTCTCGAAGACTTTACACAGACTTCTCGAATCTCTCAACTCCATACCCGGAGTAAGTTATCATAGCTTTTCGTATCAACAACAGACTATCGAAAGTGGAGAAAACTCACCTCTACTTTCTTTCGTCCAGGACCAGCTTCGTCTGCACCGGATCATTTGAAGAGAAGCTGGCTGATTCATCCCGAAGGTCTACAGTATCCCGTCACAACAACACAGGGTTTTTCTTCCCCGGAGGGTTTTCCCTGGGGACTGTGGTTCCTCCGCAGCTGATGCTAACGGCTGGGAGGGAGCAGGGTTTCCCGGGAGGCCTTCACTATCTGCCTTGTTGCTGATACAGAGTCCGCCCGCTGCCCAGGTTAGTGAACTGCAAATTGTTCTGTCTCATAGTGGACGCATCGTAATAGTTAGCGACGCCTTGAAAAGAAAATATCCTGTTATAAGCTCTTGTGCAGACGGTGGACTCCGATGGAGCAACAAATGCAACAATTAATGGCTGCCATGCAGTCTATGTCTCTAGAGATGCAATCTCTGAAACAAGACAACGCTCAGTTAAGACAACAGGTCGCCCGAGCGTTTTCAGAAACTCCTCCTTATGCCTTACATACCGATAAGTATGACGGAAACCCGCACAAACTCAAGGAGTTCCTGGACAGTTGCCTGGTTCAGTTTACCTTTAAAGCACGTTTTTTCCCATCTGATAAGGACAAAGTAGGTTATCTGATATCCCATTTGGCAGGCCCTGCATTGGCCTGGGCAACTCCCCTAGTCACCTCAGGAAATGCCATTCTAGACTCATACACAGCCTTTACTAACAGTTTGCGGTCTATGTTTAGTAGGCAGGAAGTTTCAGTCTCTACGCAGGAGAAACTACTAGATTTAAAGCAGGGAAATAAGGATCTTATGAGTTACGTGACTCAATTTAAACAGCTATCAGCTGAAACAGGGTGGCCGGATGACGGTCTCCTCACGCTATTTCGCAGAGGTCTTTCCGAGGAACTGAAAGATGAAGTCTCAAAGGTTCCTCGTCCCGCCAATTTAGCCGAGATGATTGCGCTCACGATGCAGATTGATTACCGTCTCCATGAACGCTTCCATGAGAAGAAGAGAGGGAAACCCTCTAAACTCTTCTCCAGTTCTCCTTCCCCGGTTTCTCGATCTCAGAATCCCGACGAACCCATGCAAATAGGGGTGGCCAGAGGCCCTTTGTCAGAGGGCGAAAGAGAAAGACGGATGAGTCAGGGCCTATGTATGTACTGTGGGGCTTCATCTCACATGCTGAAGGATTGTCCCGTCGTTCCTCCTCGTCGGATAAGGAATCCGATGCGGGGAAACGCCAAGACCCTGTCGTAAGGGGAACCACGGCAGGAGGTCCTGAAAGGAGTTCCCCAAAGAGACTTGGTACTTCTCTTAAAGAGGAGATTACGGAACACACTATGTTAGTACTTCCCCTGATCTTGAAATTACCAGACTTAGAGCTACGTGGGGTGCCGGCATTGATCGATTGTGGAGCAGCTGGCAACTTTATTGATGACCAATGGGCTGCGAAGCATGGAATCATTAGATCCGCCAAGACGTGTATAACTCCCATTCAGGGGGTGGATGGTTGTCCCCTTAGTTCTGGACCTATTCGAGAACAGACTACTCCTCTTACCTGCCTGATTTCAACCCACCAGGAGACGTTAGTTTTTGACCTGATCAAGACTGCTCATTTTCCCATTATTTTGGGCTTACCGTGGCTGCGAACCCATAATCCTTTTATAAACTGGAAGGCAGGAACTTTGTTCTTAGGTTCCGAATATTGTGTTTCCCATTGTCTTGCTCAATCGTCTGTTGGCATTCAAGCACCTTCCATGATGGTAGTACCAACCGAAGGCTCCTCGATTGGGATGGTCAGTCAGATCCCGAGGTGCCATCAACAATTTCAGTCCATATTTTCTCAGCCAGAATTCCCTACATTACCTCCTCACCGTCGGGATGACTGTCATTTAGATTTGTTCCCTGATCGACCGATACCTTTCGGCCGAATGTACATCTTATCCCAGCCGGAGAAAAAGGCTCTCAAAGACTACCTTCAGACTAATCTTCAAAACGGTCTTATAACTGAGTCCAAATCGCCAGCCGGTGCTTCGTTATTCTTTATTCCCAAGAGGGATACAGAGGAACTACGGCCATGCATAGACTATCGAGGGCTCAATAAGGTCACCATTCCGGATAAGTATCCAATGCCGCTTATCCCAGACATTCTGGAAGCCGTTCAAGGGGCTTCTCTCTATACCAAGTTGGATTTACGAGGGGCATATCACTTGATTCGCATCGCCCCTGGCGACGAGTGGAAGACTGCCTTTCGGACCCCATTCGGTCACTACGAATATAGGGTGATGCCGTTTGGGTTGGCTAATGCTCCCGCTGTTTTTCAGCGCTTTATGGACCATCTATTCGCCGATGTACTCCTTCACTATGTAATCGTCTATTTGGATGATATTCTAGTCTTTTCACAGAAAATAGAGGAACACATCGGACATGTCAATTTGGTATTAGACCGACTTAAGGCCAACCAGCTATACTGCAAACTGGCAAAATGCGAGTTCCACAGGAACCAGGTGACGTATCTTGGGTTCGTGCTGTCTGCCCAGGGGATTTCGATGGACCCCCGGAAGATCTCGGCTATTCTAGATTGGCCTTCCCCTTCAAACGTCAAAGAGGTCCAACGATTTTTGGGATTCGCAAATTTTTATAGAAAATTCATCCCAGGATTCTCCGAGACCGTGCTTCCCATTACCAGTCTTCTGAAGAAGGGGAAGACTTTCGTTTGGGATGACCCTGCGCAGAAAGCTTTTTCTGAACTAAAGAATCTTTTCACGTCTGCTTCCATTTTGCTCACCCCAGACCAGTCTCGACCCTTCATTGTCGAGACTGATGCGTCTCACCATGCTCTAGGGGCAATTCTTTTGCAAAAGGACGAGTCAGGAGAAGAAAGACCAGTTGCTTATCTCTCCAAAACCTTCTCCTCCTCGGAAATAAATTATTCAGTCCTTGAGAAAGAATTGCTGGCAATCAAGCGAGCCTTTGAGGAGTGGAGACATCTCTTGCTGGGCTCGGCCTACCCGGTCGAGGTTCGAACCGACCATCACAACCTCAAAGTATTACAACAAGCCCATACCACAAACAGTCGACAAGCTCGCTGGGCTCATTTTTTTCTACCGTTTCGGATAGAATTTACTTTCCTTCCCGGAGATCAAAACCTCCGAGCAGATGCGCTTTCAAGAAAGGATCCTCCAATCAAAAAGTTCCATTCAGAACCTTTCTTTCCTAAGGCTAGATTTCTGGCAACAGTGACTGATTTTCTACATATTGTCAGACAGGAAACGGCACGTCTAGATCCGATCTGCAGGGTCTTACAAGAGACTCATTCGCTGTCTCAGGAGAAAGGATACTACTTTTTTAATGATCAAGTGTTTATTCCGACCCCGACACTTCAGAAAGAAGTCCTGTTCATGTGTCATGACTCCAAGGCAGCCGGGCATCGAGGATATCAAAACACCCTTGAGCTGACTACACGTCATTTTTGGTGGCCAGGAATAACCAAGGATATCCAAGATTATGTATCAGCATGCACGGTTTGTCTACAATCTAAGACTCCCAGGTATCCACCTTTTGGTTTACTCACCTGTATGCCGATTCCGGACAAGCCCTGGCAAGTCATTTCCACTGACTTTATTGTCGATCTTCCGTTGTCCTCTGGTTACACCACCATTATGGTGACTATTGACTATTTCACGAAGATGGCCCATTTCATTCCTTTGCAAAAACTCCCCGGGGCTGCTCTGATGTCAAAAATCTTTATATCAGACATTTTCTCCAGACACGGTCTTCCTAACACTATTGTGTCTGATCGGGGTCCCCAATATATCTCACAATTTTGGAAGGGTATCTGTCAAACATTGGGAATCAATAGAGCCCTTAGCTCAGGGTATCATCCACAAACAAACGGCCAGACTGAGCGCCTAAATCAAACATTAGAAACATATTTGCGTTGTTTTGTTTCTGCGGCACAAGATGATTGGGGAGATCTCCTACCCTTGGCGGAATATGCTTACAATAATGCCAGTCATTCGGCACTAAAGACCAGTCCTTTTTTCTGTTCTTATGGTTATCATCCATCCTTTGAACCGTCCATCTCAAATTCCTCCTCCAGATGTCCTGGAATAGACAGTCTAGTCGATGGTATTCAGAAGGGTCAACAGCTCGCTCGAATAGCTCTGCTAGCCGCCCAAGATCGAGCCAAGAGGGCAGCTAATCGCCGTCGACAAGATCTGCCATCCCTTCAGGTCGGGGATGCGGTCTGGTTATCAGCCCGGTTCCTCCCGAGACATTTGGTGCCGTCCAAACTATCGCCCAAATATTTTGGACCATTTAAAATAAAAGCATTTGTTGGTCCGGTGGCAGTCCGACTGGCGTTGCCTCCTTCTTGGGCCCGTCTTCATCCGGTCTTTCACGTCTCCCAGATTAAATTATCCGTGAAGGATAGATTTCAACGCACCCCTGCAGTTCGTCCTCCTCCGATGATGACAGATACGGGACCGGAGTATGAAGTGGCAGAGATTTGCGATTCCAGATATCACAGAGGCCGGTTGCAATTTCTCGTGGACTGGAAGGGCTATTCTCCTGCCGAACGGACTTGGGAATTGGCATCGGGGGTTCATGCTCCCTCGTTGGTTCGACGGTTTTTTAGGCGGCACCCTGGGAAGCCGGGTTGTGCGCCTCGTAGGAGGGGGCATACTGTTACACCTTTGCACCGATGGTCACTTTGGCGACGGCATCGGGTGTACAACACAATGCATTCTTACTCACCCAAGATGGCGGACGCCTCTGAATCTGTTTGTGAAGCTTACGCTGCAGAGGTTGCACGTTGTTTACCTTCACGCCGCGACGATCATGTGACTCCATATAACCCGACCAGGAAGTTCAGCAAATGCGTCGCTACTCTCCAGATCGGCGCTTCGTAAGTTCGTTCCTAGGGAATCTGTTTCATGTCCCGTCCTCCTATCTTTAGTCTTCTGTATCTAACTTCCTGTTCTCTCTGCCCCTTCCTCCATTAGGCCATTTTCCGTCCTCCGTCCGCTCACCACCCCTCCTATAAGGTCTGATTCCAGCCCAAAGAGTGAGTTCTTGAGGGTTTATTGTTCCTTTCAATCCTCTTCCCCAATCTTAGCAGCTCAAATACTAACATCCGCTTCGGGGTTCCGGAAACTCTCTCTCTTTCCTCGTAGGACTCCCCCCCTTCTCGAAGACTTTACACAGACTTCTCGAATCTCTCAACTCCATACCCGGAGTAAGTTATCATAGCTTTTCGTATCAACAACAGACTATCGAAAGTGGAGAAAACTCACCTCTACTTTCTTTCGTCCAGGACCAGCTTCGTCTGCACCGGATCATTTGAAGAGAAGCTGGCTGATTCATCCCGAAGGTCTACAGTATCCCGTCACAACAACACAGGGTTTTTCTTCCCCGGAGGGTTTTCCCTGGGGACTGTGGTTCCTCCGCAGCTGATGCTAACGGCTGGGAGGGAGCAGGGTTTCCCGGGAGGCCTTCACTATCTGCCTAGTTGCTGATACGGAGTCCGCCCGCTGCCCAGGTTAGTGAACTGCAAATTGTTCTGTCTCATAGTGGACGCATCGTAATAGCAGCTTCGCCTCAATATTTTGCAGACTAAAGAATACGTGAGTCACTGGCAAAAGGATATAGTACAGGACAAATTATGCAGAGCCTGTAATATGGTGCCCGAGACCTCTCAACATATAATAACCTCCTTTCCGGCTTTAATATCTTATTATAGAAGGGGATATAGAAGATATGTCAGCTCACTGGAAAATATTAGGGGGGATCCATTTTGGGACATATTGGTGGGGGTGTAATCAGTAGTGATAAATGCTGCAGCCTTTTATATTTCGAAACTGGTTTTTAATTTAAGAAATGGATGAACAACCACACAACACACTTTACTTGAATTTTCAAGGATGATGGAATCCTAAGTTGATCGTTGCCTGTATTTAAATATCCAAAGAGTTTTTTTTAACCTTTTTCATATGGTTATATTTTAATCTTGATGTTCAGACTTTGTGGTCAAAGGTGAATGTATTTGTTTTTTAGTGATGTGATTATATTGTAAGATATTTCATTGTATTAGGAGAATATGCAATTCTTTTTAAATGTGCTTAAAGTTTAGAAAATTAACCAATGCACAATAATAAATAAATAAATAAATCAACATCTGCATACTGTTTGCATTAAGCACATTGAAGTTGTGTTTTATATATTCTCCTTCTCATAATATCCCCCCAACTACATCATAAGATAACAAATAAATGGACATAATGAAATAATAAATTGGCTTCATTTATGTCCCAAACTATTTTCTTCTTCTCCGCCAGATCTCAATTCAGCATATTTCATTAAGCATCCCCTGCTCTCCCAATGTCTCCACACTTGCCCAGTGCATTAGTCTTGTAATAAGTGTTTCAGCGTCTGGGGTCTAAAAAACATATGTTCCTTTTCTTGGACAAACTCAAAGAATGGGGCCCATACACAAGAGAACCTCATCATGTTTCCCATTGCATGTGCAGTCAGTTTTTCCATGGCCACGATTTCCCAAATCTTAACCCATCAATATGATAGGATCGGGCCCTCATCCGTTTTCCAAAAACGTGCTCTGTTCAGTTTTCGCCACCAACAACAGCTGTGTTATGAGCTCTGCCCTGGGGCCTGGCACCGGGTACTCCCCATCCTCAGGCACAACCCCTAGCAGCAAGGTGCACGGGCACATAGGGAATGTAGCCCCTGTGATGTCTTTGACTTGATTTCTTGCCAATATGTTTGTATCCTGGGGCACTGCCACCACATGTGTATAAAGTCCCCAAGTTGGCTGCATTCATGCCGGCAGTGGTCTGAATATTCCAGCGAGATCGCGTGTAGTCTCTGTGGGGTCATGTATCATCTGTAGCATATTTATATTGCACACTGTTTATATATAGTGCATTTGGAGCTTTTGGCAGTTTGGGTCCATATGTTCTGCCATGAGTCCGGTGTGATCTCTGCCCCTATATCATTTTTCCATTGCGTCATATATGCAAGCTTGTCTTCATAGGAGACCTTCTCTAGTAGGCGTAACAGATAGAGATTTTCCAGTTGCTTTGACCCTCTGAGATCTGAAGTTCAAATCCTATCGGGGGGCGTACGCCCGCATTAGCTACCTTGTTGTTGGTAACCCAGTGTCTATTTTGCAAGTACCTGAAGCGTTCCATTTCGAGACGGGTGAATCTTTCTTTGCATTCTATGAATGTGAGGGAGACTCCACCTTTGTACATGTCTCTGAGCCTTAAAGTCCTGATCGATTCCCACTGTGAGCATGACTCTCATGCCTGGGGAGAATTCTGGATTCCATAGTATGATCAACAAAAGACGATCAAGATATTGCTGACAAATGGGAAGATAATCTCCACCAAAGCTCCAACAATTTGATGGAACTATTGGTAGAGCATGCTAACAGAGAACATGCCAGGGTACTAGTAGAAACGAACATGCTAAACAAGAGATTGCTGACATGACCAACGCTGACAGCACTAAACAAAAGAATGACACCAAGATGCATGAAATTCTTAAGATATAGCAAGATGAGATTAAGTTATGCAAATCTCGGAAGTTCTTCAGAGATGACCGTGACTACCGAAAAGATCGGGTTTACAGCCCAAATTTGATGATATGCAGAAGAACAGATCTCGAGAGAGAACACACCTAACACATCACGGGGTAGCCCTGATGCTGAATCTGAAGTGGAAACCAATTTGGGTACTGGGGTTTCTACCACAGACCCCACTATTGACAATATCAGACCCAGAAAGGGTTTTTAGAACAAATGTGCAGGTACAGGAAGGGTACCTTAAGAAACAATATCAAACAGGTCAGGCTTCAAGATCCACTAGTGCAAAATATTACAACACGCATCCCAATACCAGAGGTCGGAGGGCTGGGAGGGGCAAGCTCAGAGGGGGAACAAGGGAGAACCGGCAGACTAACCAGATCATGTATAAGGGAAAAAAGTGCTAACATGAATTCCCCCAACCTGGTTATCAACTTATCTAACAAGGAATTGTCAAAGGCAGAAGAAGCTGTCTTGACCAGGGGCTTATCATTTTCTCCAAGATTAGGCACATACTTTGTCAATTTCCAAATAGACATATTCAAGTTTGCTCGAAAACTTAAATTAAAGAGGTTTTTTGCTACTCAGGTCAAACTATTGGTACTTCTGGAACAATTTCAACGCTAAGTGATTTTTCAGTCACTGATATAGAAAACGCTCATCTTCTTGTGTCTCTTGACAACAGTACACTGACTGATCGGGAGGAAATCGGTTCCGATTTACAGGTACACCAAAAAAATCTAACAGTACAGGAACTTAGACCTAAATCCAAATTTACACCACAGTTGGCTACAGATAATGATATTGACACATTCCACAAAGCTGTGACGAATGACATCCACAAATATTTAGATGCAACAGACAAGGGCCGGCACAAAATCAGACACAACCTCAGTTGAAATGAACAGCAAGCCTTAAAAAAACTGGCATCAGATGCCAGTATAGTGATCAAAGAGGCTGATAAAGGCGGCAATGTAGTTATACTGCATGGACAGGATTATATTGGTATGGGCATGTCACACCTAACCACACCAGGCTGCTATATGACACTCGCCACCAACCCTACCAAATCAGTAGTTCAGGCACTACAGGTAGTGATATCCAACTGGCACCAATTAGGCCTTCTTACAGATGATGAGAAAAGCGTTCTACTCATCTCAGAGCCAAAAACACCTACAATATACTTTCTGCCTAAAATACATAAGCCATTTGATAACTTACCACAGGTATGACCAATAATGAGTGGGATTGGGTGGGCAATGGGAGGTCTAACCAAGTACATTTATAATGCTATCGAACAGTATGTACTGAAATTACCATCATATATCAAAGACAGCACAGCAGTACTACAGCTTTTACAGGATGTTGAATGGAAGGAAGGTTATTTGTTAGCCACATTAGATGTGGCAGCCCTTTACGCCTCTATTGACCACAATCTAGCAATCAAGACTATATATTACACATTTCGAGACCTCTCGGGATCCTTTCGGCTGCATGTTGAAATGATTAAATCCTTTCTGAAATGTACACTAGAAAACATTTTCCTGTTTAACAATATCTACTATTCACAAACTAAAGGAGTTGCCATGGGGGCCAAATACGCACCAGCCGTGGAAAATCTTTTCATGGCTAAATACGAAGACTTGCATGCACTAAACATTACCAATTATGAGATATATCAATGACATTCTGCTGGAATGGTACACCACAAGCATTTAATGACTGTTTACAATATTTGAACAACAATGAATTTGGACTTTGCCTGACAGGGCACTGTCATGATATATTGATTGACTTCCTAGATTTGCATATCTATATTGAGAATGGCAAAATTGAAACATGTACTTTTCACAAAGCAACTGAAGTTAATTTGACCCTCCGCACTTCTAGTTGCCATCGCAAAGCTACTATGGACAACATACCTGCAGGGGAGTTCTGTCCGGCCCGTAGGAACTGTACTGAGGATCATCATTTTGGTAGAGAATGTTTACTGCTGTCTATGAGGTTTCAGGTAAGAGGATATATGCCTCCTGTGGTCAAGAAATCTTATGAAAAGACTACAAAATGTGTTAGAGCTCATCTCATACACCGAGTCCTAAAGTGAGTTTGAATAAGAAGGACACCACAGATATTATTACACAGTAGGACTCCCATACTCTGTACAAAATAGTGCAGAAGCATCGACACCTTTTGTACATGGATAGTGATCTACCACAATATATTCACTCCAAGCCCAAATGTGTATACACTAGGGCACCAACCAACCAGAACTTGCTATGTTCCTCATTTTTAGAAAGTGAACGCCCAAATGCTAGCAGGGGGCAGTGATTGATTGAGAACCGTGTCTGGCTTTCACCGATTGCACACCCAGATTGTGATAAATTCTTTTACAAACCTGGCACAGAGATTCCTATCCGAGATTTTATTAACTGCAAAATGACACATGGGCCTCATTACGAGGTTGGAGGTAAAAACAGTTTTTACCGGCATTGAGCTAATACTGTGTCCATGTAGGAAAGAGGCCGCTAACAGTGGCGTATTAGGAGTTTGCGTGCATGAGCGTAGCGGCATGCCGG
The DNA here is from genome assembly GCF_040938575.1 of Ambystoma mexicanum. Taxonomy (NCBI): domain Eukaryota; kingdom Metazoa; phylum Chordata; class Amphibia; order Caudata; family Ambystomatidae; genus Ambystoma; species Ambystoma mexicanum. The sequence goes on along the minus strand of NC_090935.1, from coordinate 619,586,163 downwards.
TAACAACAGTGTTAAAGTCCCAAAAAAGCCCCTTTGCGGCATCATTGGAAGCGCAGATAGCACTACCGCCGCCGTCTACCTCTAAACAACGGGCCCAACATCAATGGATACGGCATTAGCGGGCACCGCTATTAGTGGTCACCGCTATTAAGCAGAACCGGAAGTAACGTCATCGCGCCGGAACTGAAAGGGCACAGTGGCCATCTTTAAAAACACAATCCATTGCCATCCTCACTACACAGCACAGGAGACTCATTCCGACAGCAGAAAAACATCACCACCAGCATCATGCCAAAGGCATTGAAAAAAGGGGCATCCTGTCAGCGTAAAGAGCGCTTCACGGAGGACGAGCTCACAATGCTAGCAGACACGCTGGCAGAAAATGCTGAGGTTGTCTTTTCGAATAACCTCAAGAGAGAAGCTCAGATCAAGAAAAAAGAGAACTGGCAACTAGTTGCCCAGAAAGTTAGTTCAGTTGGGAACACACCCCGCACAGTGAAGGATGTGCGCAAAAGATGGGACGACCTGCGCCTCAGAGTCAGAAACATCATGTCGGCCAACCGGAGCCAAGGCCTGGCCACTGGCGGTGGGCCTAGCTCCCCAATCAAACTAAGCTGCTGGGAGAAAACCTGCGCTTGCACCTTTGGCATTGAGGCGATTGAAGGTGTGGGCAACATGGACGTGGCGCAACCTCATCGGCAGATGGAGGTGAGTGTCCTAAGAAAACACTGTAATGCAAATTATGATGATAGTCCAGCAATTTGACCGTGCCATGAGACAATGCATGGCCCATTACTGACAGGACACATCCCTGCCTAGATGCCGCCCTCAGCACTGACACATCCACATCCACATGCATGCAGCATGCCAATGCCATACCTGAGACACACCCCACAAACATGGAAACGGCATTAGTCACACTGCACACTGTCCACAACAAATGCATGTCACACAGCATACACCACCTCAAACATGTGTGACCTGACGTATGCCTGCATTCTCCCCCATATAGCAAGCAACCTGATTGTCAAAACTCAATACCTAATCCCTTCTAATGTGTAGAACAGCAATAATACCAATGCATGCATGATGCTTGTAGATCCATCAATGATGCCGTCCCTCTCTCGGTCCCCTACAAGCTCAGATCCTGACAGCGAGGCCCCGGAGTCACCGCCACAGGCAACAACTCCCCGGAAGAAGGCCAGGGGCAGGGAAGAAGGCAACATGCGTTCAACATCAAAAGGGCCAGGCAAGCCACGACTGCCACTGAAGGGGAAGGCACCACAGGATGCCACGTCACTGGTGCGGCCAAGGGCCACATCTACAGCAACAGTCCCCACAGCATCTGTGTCCCCTGCACAGGAGCCAGTGGCCGATGGGGCCCTTTCAGCTGCCAACAGCTCTGTTGGGGAGGCAGCAACCACGGCACCCCAGACCGACGAGGATGTGCAGACCCAAGGCCAGGTGTGTGTCCCTGTGGAGGATGACTCATCTGACTTACCTGCCACACCCAGTCCCCCACCATCACCCCAGATCACACCATTTAACTCCACCAATGACAGCACACAGGAGCAGTCTGGAGGGGGGCAAAGAAGCATGAGCCCCACAGAGGAGCCACACGATTTTGGTAATTTACCACATGAAGCATCCACCTCCACTGGTGTCCTGGATGGGGTGCAGCAAATGGCACATATGGTGCAGCGCCAGGAGGAGCTGACAAGCCTAGTCAGTCAGTTTGTAACAGACAGTGCCCAGGCAAGGTAGGAGGGGCGGGACAACACTGCGTCCCTGAGACAGGCCATTGAGGCCAGCACTACTAGTATCTGCGAGGAGGTGTCTGCTCTGAGGCAGGTCCTTTCCCGCATAGCGGATGTCTTGGAGGCAGAGCGTCCTGCCCCGAGACAGGAGCAAGTGGGCACGGCATCATCATCGAGCTCCACTCAGACCAGCCCCCTTCGCAGGTCTGCGCGCACCTTGCAGCGTTCAGACATGCCGCCACCATATGCGGGAAGTGGACAAAAGTAGATGGGGCAGCCTGATAATGGCAATTGACGCAGAAACCTACAGCATTTGCTTGGACACCATGTGTGGGGGAGTTGTGGGGGGAGGGGAGAGGGAGAGGGTGTGTGGGGGAGTTGTGAGGTGAGGTGGAGAGGGTGTGGGGGAGGAGTTGTGGGGGGAGGGGGAGAGGGGAGAGGGTGTGTGGGGGAGTTATGGGGGGAGGGGGAGAGGGAAGAGGGTGTGTGGGGAGTTGTGGGGGAGGGGGAGGGGTGAGAGGGTGTGTTTGTGATGGAGGGCATGAGCACTATTTTACTGTTTAATACACCCGTTGTGTACCAGAAAAAATACTTGAGTGGACATTCATTATTGTATGTGTCATTTATTGGTCAACAGTGCATAGTGTACATGTACTCCCACAACCAGTGCCCTCAGTCCCACTTCCATGGCACCCTCTGCACCCATGTGTCTTAGAAATATTGGTCAATCACAGACTGGCACACAGCACGTCCCTCCTGTGCATCTGCACCGCGATGATATGCGCCCACATTTTCTTCCTCTTCATCATCACCTGGTGGTTGCAGTGCAATGTCAGGGGGTAGGGGCACGTTCCGTCGGATACACATGTTGTGCAGCATGACACATGCCATGATGATCTTGGCCACCTTCTCATGCCTGTAGAGGAGTGTCACACCCGACCGGCTGAGGCAGCGAAACCGTGCCTTCAACAAGCCAAAGGTCTGCTCGATGACCACACGGGTACGGGTATGGGAACAATTGTAGTCCTCTTCGTGCCTGTTCTGTGGGTTCCGATAGTGGTGAGGAGCCATGTCTTCAAGGGATAGCCACTATCACCTGCATGGGTGCAAAATAAGGTATGTGTTAGTGAATTCATGATGGACTGCTGTAGTTATCACACATGCCTGCAGATATGTGTTGGTCACATGCACAAGTCCCTGGTTGTATGCACACATTTTACCTTCCCTCAATGTGTGCGGTACCATGGTCTTATGGTGTGGATTGCGTCTTCAGGATGATACACGGTGTACACTGCCTTGATGTTGCTCATGCATTGTGGACGCATACCGCTGTGTTTGTGTTATATATGTCATATGCAGTGTTCTGTATGATTTGCTTACTGCCATCGTTGGCAGTAGTCTCTGCATTCATTTGCATTCAGCGCTGATTATTCCCATGGTGACATGCTGCACTACTGTGGTGGTGGCCCTGTGACAAGCAGTGGATTGCCTTGGTGATTTTGATTTGTGCACTCTCATGGATGCTTGCCATGTGTAGTGATTTGATGCTGTCATTTACACTGTGTGTGCTCACACATGTTGCTGGATTGTGTTACGGAGGGTGAGGTCTGATGATTTGTGGTGCACGTGTTGTGGGATGTGGGGGGGTTGAAAGTTTGGCATGTTGTGATTGGTGTGCAGCTTCCTTCATTGCTATGGGGATTGGTTATCAGGTTCAGTTTGGGATGCTTTGGGGCACAGTTTGTGGGATGTGGACATAGTGCAGTCACCACAACAATGACACCATGATGGTGTGTGCATCTCTCCGCCCATTTCACTTCCATGTGCCTGTCATACAACTTACCAAGTAGCCATGCATGTCGTCCTGCATGTCGCTCCATGTAGCGTGGTAGCGTGGAGTTCCACAGGGCCATTGAGTCATGAGTTGATCCGGGGTATCGGGCACAACAATGTGTGATGATCTTGCTGGAGTCACATACCATCTGTACATAGATGGAGTGATATAGTTTATGGTTGCGGTATACCACCTCCGTTGCATGCGGGACCACCAATTCCACATGGGTGCAGTCAAGTGCACCAATACAATCTGGCATGCCTGCCAGTGCATGGAAGCCAACTTTCGTGTCAAATATCTCCTGGGCAGTCCGTGGTAGGGATATGTAGTTCCTTGAGTGCTTCAGGAGGGCATCCAGCACTTGGTTCATCATTCGAGAAAATAAGGGTTGTGATATGCCATGCATCTGCCCCACTGTGTGCTGGTAGGTGCCTGTGTCCAGGAAGTGGAGCACAGACACTACCTTCAGTAGAGGGGGGATGGCGGTGCGTATTTCAATAAGGCTGACAATGTCGTTGTGTATCATGTCCACAATGGTGGTGATGGTGTCCCGGTCCAAACGGTACAGGGTGTGGATCTGCTCTGGGATTGGGTCGAATGGACTGGCTCTGATGCGAGGAATTGGGGGCTGCCTGCATGGTACCAATGGCTGCTCTGGTGGGGCTTGCTGGGCCTGTCTCACCCTCCTTCTCCTCCTGTGTCTCCTCTGTGGTGCCTGCTGTTGTTGTTGTTGTTGTTGCTGGTGTAGCAATTCAAGCATGTCCTCCAGCCCTAGTATTGCTACTACAAGTGGAATCATTTTGGTGTGGAAAGGGGTGTGGTGTGTGGGTGTGCTCCTTTTGTGCTGGGCCAGGCTCCATTGCCTCCACCTGTGCTGATTGTGTGCACCTGTGGCAGTTGGGAACACTGCACATAGCTGTTTGCGGGTGGTTTGCGATGCCGGCATCCCGGTATCCCTAATTAGCGCCTTCATGATGCCGGTATTTGCATGTCCGCTTGACTTGTGATGTCCTCCTGTTAGCGGCATCCCGGTATTGCCGGCTCGAAGGGGCGTGTGCCCACGTGTATGTCAGTAGGAGGGGGCACGCTATCAGCGATGCCGCTAATACCGGGTTGTTGAGTCGGAATAGCCCGGAGCGGTATGCGGTGCCGATAATCCCTTACCGGCATCGTTTTTCCATTACCTCCAACCTCGTAATGAGGCCCATAGTATATGCCATCATATGTGTATGTCAAAAATTGTACATTGGGAGTACAATTAGGCAACTAAGAATACAAATTAGAGAACAACTTGCTAGTCTTAAAAGCTAGGATCCCAGGTTACCCTTGGCACATCATTGGCAAACCAGTCACCAAATGTCTGATACAAGAGAAATCAAATTTCTTGGCCTTATGAAAGCAAAGTGTGGCAAACGCAGGGGAAATCTCAAATTGACCCTAAAACGAATGGAATCCAAATGTATCTGTAAACTGAGGGGCACCAAAGACAGTCTAAATATAGAACATGAGATGTTTCTAATATGCTAATGTCTATCTTCAGTATTGTCATACTTATGAATTCATAATACATCATTGTATATGTATGGGAAAAAGATAGTTACTTATCCAAGCTATTGAAGCACCTTGACTAATCAAATGGTCACTTTAAGCTACCATTAGAGGCAATGTTTTACTGATGTTCAGCGTTCTGAATTACTATATGATTCTAACATTTTCACCATGTTAAGATTGGTCATATCGAACCCTGAACTCCACGCTGCGCAAAGCTGAACTTATAACGATTGACTATTCAACTGTTATGTGATTAATAAAGCATGGAATGGATGATGCACTCCACTTACCTACTCACAATGAACATTATTGGGTATTTTATTTCCCTTATATTAGTAGTAATAATATGTGGTCTAACTGGACATTGTATACATTATATGTCAATGATCTCTCCTTTTCACATTAGCAATCTTTTATTCCCCTTTTTTTTTATTATAACTGGAGATTGTGCCAATTATCACATGTTGCAGACTCAATTTTGGGACCTCCTGTCTCACCTATATGCTCTCTTAATATCTCACTGGCTTACATGCATTTGATCCGTGTTGCCTGCACCGCTATAGTTTCTCAATTCGTGTGGCATCAAACCGGCTGACGAAGGCAGCTGCTCTCTTACATAGTGGTACCAATCACCAAACGCAAATAACATAGAAAAACAGCACCATGTACAAAAATTGGCACGGAAAATAGAGTACATTTGCAAATTGTGCACTTATGAAACAAACAGGACAAAGGCATAGGGAGTACACCATAACGGAATGCATCAACAACAGAAGGGACATCTGCCTTCACCAATCTTACCACACTGCTACTGTAAAGGGGAAGAAAGAACGAACTGCCAGAGTAACTACTGGAAAATGCAAAGACCTGAACATCAGTACTATGTAATAAGGACCCTAAGCATTGTAAAATAATTGCACCGGTGCTTCAGTAGGCAATAGTACGGAAGCATAACGTGTCTTGGTGTAATGCAGCAATGGCAAGCACCTTACAGTGGCAGGAAGAAAATTTCCCTCATGACACAAGTACTTTGTATAGTAACCCCATTGGTACGCACAGTGCTGTGAACCGTAAAAAATGTAATATATATTGCTGCATGTACATCAAACACATTGGACCTCATTATGACCCTGCCGGTCCGGAAACAACGGTGGCGGTAAACCTGCCACCACTGTTGTTCCAGGACTGGTAGATTACGAGTTCTGCAGGCAGGTGGTGTCAGGTCATAGACGGAAACGGTGTTACCATAGTCCCCATTCCCATAGAATCCTATGGGACTCTATGAGAATGGGGAACAACACAGTTACCGCCTCCGAAATTACCGGCAACCAGAGTTGTAATACCCCAGTGTTACCGGGTGGTCCAGAGGCAGTAACTGTTTACGGGTCTGGCAGCTACCTGCCGGTTTTTCCGGCACGGTTACCGCCGGACTCGTAATGAGGCCCATTTTCTTTTTGGTAAAACAACATTGAAAAGGAAAGCAAGGCAGTAAAAGCGGCAACCCTTGCACAACAGCATACAGGAGTAGGAAAGGAATGAAACTGTGCATAGGGAAATGGACAGCGTAGAAGTCAAAGTGGAGAAATTGGTGAACAATTGTGCCGCTTTAAAGGTTGCGTACAAGGATATCATTTGGACAAAATAACACAACACTGGCACACCTGCATGTGTACTCCTTCTCCATGTCGGAACCCCCCATTCCCTCAAAAACCGTTTCATGGGAGACGTTACGGTAATACATCAATCTCTTCCTGCCCTCACAACCAAATTGTGCAAATACTCATTTTCCCACAATAAGTACTTCAGCTACCCCTTCCTTTCCAAATCGAGTGTATGTATGTGTACAAGGAAACAACAATAATGAGAATGTTGTTGGCTGTTTGAGTGGTAATTTGTTTTGTACCTGAAATGGGGTTCTGACTCAGCGGCACACAGTCCTCGTTGCAATGTCCGCAAGTAAGAAAAAGGTAGGTGTCCTACGTACACTGCAGCTGTCCGGCTTATCCACAATGACAATGGAGGTATCCATACGCCACCAGCATGCTCTGCATGTTGTCCACCACCAATCAATGCGTGTATGCCCGGATGTTTATGCGTAGTGCAAGTACACGCATGTGTGTCTGTTCCTCTGTGTCCTGCGGACATCGCCACTGTGCAGCATATGCGAAGGAACGTTAATTAGGTTGGGGCGTCCACCCACATCCTACAGGTAGCTATGTAGATAAACATCCCACCTGCTGTACCTTATAAATACCCAGCGTCTCCCTAAATTGTTGGCGCACGTGTGGCACAGTTTTAGTCAATAGACAAAAGGCAACGGTGTGCATTGGACACCCATGCACGTGCGCACAACGTATTGTGCCCAAAACGCCTGCAGCGGACAGCCGTCCCAAAGGAGAGCAGTGGCAATGTCACCATGCAACTGCACCCACGCTGGGCGTGAGCTCTTATCTCAGGGACAGGAGCCAGACCCTCGAACAGCGGGAAAGTGCAGGGTTGAGCAAACTATGGAGTGTTTTTCGGGAAAGTACACGCTTACAGACAAAACACATGTGCCGTTGCATATGTATGTATGGTTTGGAACAATGTAGGCCTGCTTTGTGGGTGAAAGTTGTCCACAGCAACCCTACAAAAGGGCACACCCCAGAGGTGCTGAGCAATCAGTTTCCAGCTTTGCTGAACAAAGTAGCAGGCCACATAGGTTTTCACTCTAAGTAATGCTGCACCAAATCTGATGTGCTACAGTGCCTCTGCAACTAATAGCAACCATGTTAGTCTGGCTGAGTACGCACAGTAATGGACAAAATTATGAACGGACCTCGCTGTGCCAAACGCAACCGCAGCTGCGATATTCCCCATTGTCCCAATCGCATGGGTAGCTAGCGGCAAAGGGGAGTAAGCACATGTGCGTTTCCCCAAGGATGCCGACGGCCGTGTCCCAATGAAGCAGAAACATTCCTTCTTCCCTTTCCAGTTTCTTCTTTGCAGCACGCCGTTATTGTGGACTGTTAAAAAGTTCCACATGCTTCCACCAATGACATTGAAGAGCTCTCCATGTAACAGTATCAGTTCTATACAACACTCCTCTGCATACACAACCCGCCCAGAAACGTTATGGCGCAATTCCTGTGGCTCCACAGTAAAACCCCCGGATGTGGCTTTCGTGCTGCGTGCGAGCGTGGGGGCACAACGTGCATCCAGGATAGGGGAAGTTTGTTGTAAGGGGCAGCTCTTAAAAGAGTTTTTTCTTTTTTTTTGTAGATGCTTCGAGAGGAACACCTTTTTTTTATTTTTTATTTGATTTTGTGTTTTCTTGTGCAGACATTGTTACAGTAAACTTCACTGCATCGTGTAGATGAGCAAACAAAACAGCATTACCAATGGGTGACAAAGAAATACCATCTGGTTGGAAAAATTCAGCATTTCCACAACTAATGAGGTCATTGTTGCAGAAGAACATCCCAGCAGCGGACAAAAAAGTATTCATGCTTCTGTTGATGAGACACCTTCCTGCGCCTGGCTCGGAACAACATCCATGAGCAGTGGCCCACATTTCTGATGGTGTTATTGATAAGAACAGCACCTTGGCAGTGGGAAAAAGCCTCTTCACTAGCTTTAGCAACCTCTTTAGTCGACGGAACAAGCCTAAACAAAACATGTAACCCATATGCATACCGCCGTAATGGATGACGATAAAATCGCCTCTAACGAAAGTCGCCAGGTCTTTGCAAAGTGCATCCATGTCGGTGAAACTATGCTCGTACACACCGTTCCACAATGCGACCACTTCTTCCAACCTGAAATTGCCATCAAAGTTTCTTTCCAGGGTATACTTGTGCATATCGAGTAGAAAGGCATCACCTACAGGCAACACAATGGGTTTTGCCATCTCAGCCAGCCTCACTACGCAGAGTATAATGTACAGTAGTTTGAACGGCCCTTCCTGTGAACCACACCCACAGTACCTGATTGCATAATCCCGAAAGTCCCATGTGCATTGGACAGTAACGTAAAAAGCACAGATTGTGGTACGTGCGGTGCCCAAAGTACTGCGAGGGCCGCACCCCAGTAAAGCAGGAGCAGTCCTTCTTCCCTTTTCACTACCTTTTGTCCAGCACCACCTCATTGGGTACGGGTAAATGGGCACACACGATTCTACCAATGCCATCCAAGACGTTACCATCTAACACTGTCTGTGCTGCACAACACTTCATAGGTACCGTTAGAAAATCAGCCTGCTAGTGTACTGTCACTTGCCAGCACGTCCACTACAAATTTCATTAATAGATTGCAAAATGCGTGCATCCACATTCATCCCCTTCCGCACCCACTACCACAAATGTAAGGTACGAAAACTTTTTCTGCACCATGCACAATACTGTGTTATAAGTGCCTCTGTGCTCAGTATCTGCCACTGAGCGGCCATTACGTTCTTTAAAAGTATTCTGTTTTTTTCCCATCCCCTACCATGAAGTGGCACGTCAGTGATATGTGCTTGCAATGTTCTCATTACCTCATATCATACAGTGTAATATTGACACAGGAACTCCCTGCTTTCCTTCTGACAATGCTACAAAATATTTTCCCCACTAACCCACCTCCTACATAAATCGTAAAAAATTGGCATCAATAGCAGCATTGAATGTATCGTACCAAGGGAAAGCAACTTTCCAAAAGATCATTCTCTGCACAGCTGTACTTCTGTGTAGGCTGCACTATTACAGCAGGTTCTTTTTAAATCCCCCCCTTCTACTCTCCGCCCTCTGCAACGCATCCACAAGAGGAGTGCGCGACTTGGGATGGTATCTCTCTTGCACTGAAATGTCGCCAATAGCTCCCAGTGGCTGCAAGGAATAAAGTGTGAAGACTGCATTATGCTGAAGGCCTTCTGGCCCGTGGGACCACAATACCTTCAAATCTAACTCCTTATATATCTGCGTACGCAAGCTCTTCCCTCATCCGTCTCCATCTCCCTCAGGGTCATGTGCTTCTGCAAAAAAACAGTTGTTGGTAGATGTGCTTTTTCGCTTGCGACCTCCCTCTGCAACAGGCTCCCTACCTCCCTGGCACTTGAGGAGAATCATTGCTGGTTCCGGAAGCACCTCAAAGTCTTTCTCTTCGCGTCTTCTGTTTCTGCTCATCTCCCCGGCTAACTGCATGATGTAAACTTACTCTGCACTACTTACCTGATGACTCTGTGATGTTGGACCCATGTCACCTCCTCCTGTCAGGCGAACCCTTTGTCAGGTGAAGCCTACACTGGCTTTGTAGCAAACCCCGCACTTGAGGACTGTTTCCTGTATTCCTAACAGTGCATTCACCACCTTGTGTGTACACTTATCTGTGCACTTGGCACAATTGGCCCGTATTTTGACTTATTGTCATTTGTTGTTCTTCCCATGTACTGTACCTTCCCCTCCCTCCACCCATGCACTTGGGCGATCTAAGTCACACCTGTCGTACTAGGTTCTTTGTCTCCCCTCTGTTTACCCTCATTTACCTCGTTGTGCTTTGCTAGACATGTGTGTAGGCGCTTTACGAATGCCGTAGCATACAATCACACATCATACAATATCATACACACAATGCATGCACAACAGTAGGATCAGTAGGATGCCTGCCACTTACCGTGTACACTCCAAAGTTGTTTTTTGTTTTTCGCACTACCCTACTTACTGCACACTTTTAAAAAAAATATTGGGCACACGCAGCTCACCTTGCATGTTACTAACTGCAAAGAAATAGATACAGTTGATGCATACACCCAGGGTGCCTGCTCCTTACATTGCTCACTTCCACCATAGCCTTCTGCACTTCTTTGTGCAAATAGACCTTCTGGCACACTGTTTGAGTACACACCTGACCCACCAACCTTATAAACAGTCTCTTTCGCTCCACAGTTTCCTTTCCGTGGCTCCCATTCAGAAAATGGCTGGATGTGGCACGTGGAAGCTTGAAAGTACGGCGTAAAACACTGAGGTTTCGTGGCAGGGAGGGAGGGCGTTTGGGGGTGGGTTGGGAGGTAAATGTAAAACAGGTCAAGGAGTTAGGTCTGTAGTACTGTCTCAGAAAAGAAACGTTTTTTGTGTGTTTTTTTTTACCTGTTTTTGTTATGTACATAGCCCCTCACTTTGGTTGTTCCATCACATGTAAAATGCTCTCTGCACTCATTATTCAAAGGTCACCATCTTCGGAGAGAAACAGATGCAACTCTACATGGCTGCAGTATGGTGTGCTGGCTGTCGTCAAGAGAAAGGCTCTTGGGTGAATAACCAAGGGGCTATGGCCCTTGGTCATGTACCCACTACTGTATGCCTTACCTGCACCCAGCACAACATAATAGCCTCATGAAAGGGAACATTTCCCACATACCACAATCTTCAAACGTAACATAAAATGGGTGGTGCAAATGGCAACTCATGGCAACCGCAAATAGCGCCATGTGCCTCCCTAATGTCTAAGGTGGTGCCTTAAGGGTACCATATGGTCCCGGAATCATATCAGGTCACTTCTGCTGTTCAACCACGTCTGCACAACCATTGTTTCAACGTCACCACCATCGGAGACATGCATACTTTAAGGTGCATGTCTGCGTTATGGAGGCGTGCTATGGAGCAGACCTAGCCTCTTCGTCCCCTGGCCTACGGGCTACAGGCTTTTCCCATACACCCAACAGTGTATCCCTTGGCCACACCCAGCTCAACATAACAGAGTTATGCAGGTGAATAAGTGGCCAGGTACATGCAGGTCACCCCTAGCCACTTCTAAGCATCCTCTACTTCACCACTTCTCCCACAGGACACACTGGAGAAGTAGTTGCTCCATCAGGTCCAGGCATATACTACACAGTGTAAGAATTGCAACCAATCCTCACAACCAAAAAAGCAACATTTTGGAACATGCAACACACCGTACTGCAGTGTTCGTTGCAAGTTTCATGTGTTCTCCATTGTTCAGCCCTTCTGCCATTGCTCTACAATCACTGACCGCTGGCCCTCAGCACACACTGCACACCCTAGTACAACCTATGTTTTACTTCTCATGTCATATGTAATGCAGGCCTCATCTGCAAATGCACCTGCCAACTTTCACCCTGGCCACATCTTTACATACATGGCTCAAATATATTGCGTTGCCTGTGCAGAACTGTATGTGAGTGGCTGTGTACTTTGTCCATATTGCAACTTTCTAATGCTGATGACTTCCTTTCATGGCGCAAAGTGGTAAAACACTTCCTCAAGCAAGGGTCTTATAAGGGCCTACCTATAGCAAACACACATGGTGACATGTGGCTCCCTATTGTGCAGCAGGGGCAATGATGTACACCATACGGTAATGTACGCATTGCAGCCCATTTCTGCTGTTCCTCCAAGTGCACAATGTCCTCCGCAACCATTGTGTGCTACTCACCAACTCCAAATGCATGCACAGTAACAACTGCATTGCTGCATTATATTGTGTAGGCTGTGATGAAGGTCTAGGGTGTGGTAAAACACTTTCTCAAGCAAAGGTCTTATAAGGGCCTACCCATAGCAAACGCACATGGTGACATGTGGCTCCCTATTCTGCAACAGGGGCAATGATGTACACCATATGGTAATGTACTCATAGCAGCTCACTTTTGCTGTTCCACCAAGTGCACAATGTCCTCTGCAACCATTGTGTGCTACTCACCAACTCCAAATGCATGCACAGTAACAACTGCATTGCTGCATTATATTGTGGAGGCTGTGATGAAGGCCTGGGCTGTTGGGTGCATGCTCATGCACCCAACAGTCTTAGCATAGGCCACACTCACCACAACATAACAGAGCCATGCAGGCGACTAGGTACGCATGTGCCAGAAATCACAATGGCAACATACGCACCAGCGCTTCCAGTGTACGCTGCTAGTTTCATGTGGTCTCCATTGTACTCCCCTTCTGCCATTGCTCTACCATCACTGGCTGCTGGGGCCTCACCACACACAGCACACCCTAGTACAACCCATGTTTTACTTCTCATGTCATGTGTAATGCAGGCTCCATCTGCAAGTGCGCCTGCCAACTTTCACCCTGGCCACATCTTTGCATACAAGGCTCAACGACGTTGCGTTGCCTGTGCTGAATGGTATATGAGTGGCTGTGTACATTGTCCATATTGCAACTTTCTGATGCTGATCACTTCCTTTCATGGCGCGATATGGTAAAACACTTCTTCAAGCAAGGGTCTTATAAGGGCCAAACTATAGGAAAAGCACATGGTGACATGTGGCTCCCTATTGTGCAACAGGGGCAATTATGTGCACCATATGGTAATGAACGCATAGGAGCTCACTTCTGCTGTTCCACCAAGTGCACAAAGTCTTCTGCAACCATTGTGTGCTACTCACCTACTCCAAATGCATGGACATTAACAACTGCATCACTGCATTGTATTGTGGAGGCTATGATGAAGGCCTAGGCTGTTGGGTGCATGGCCTATGGCCTATTCCACACTCACCACAACATAACAGAGCATGCAGGTGACCAGGTACGCATGTGCCATGAATCACAAAGGCAACATACGCTCCAGCACTTCCACCCAACCACCACCCCATAAAGCAGGGACGCAAAAACACATGTTCCACTTACCGTAATTCAGAAACATCTCGCTGTGTTTGGCACTGCTACCCACTTCCAATCACAAAGCATTATAAAAATGCCAACCAAACAAGACAATCTTCACAACATTGAGCCTGCTCCCACCTCTCTAGTACGTGCATAGAACCAATGGTGTATACTTTGCTGCACCACTTACTAATCCGTGCAATGGACGATGCTGATCACTTCCTTTCATGGCGCAATGTGATAAAACACTTCCTCAAGCAAGGCTCTTATAAGGGCCAACCCATAGCAAACGCACATGGTGACATGTGGTGCCCTATTATGCAACAGGAGCAATTATGTGCACCATATGGTAATGAACGCATAGGAGCTCACTTCTGCTGTTCCACCAAGTGCACAAAGTCCTCCGCAACCATTGTGTGCTACTCACCAACTCCAAATGCATGCACATTAACAACTGCATCACTGCATTGTATTGTGGAGGCTATGATGAAGGCATAGGCTGTTGGGTGTATGGCCTACGGCTTACGGCCTTCAGCAATGCACCCAACAGTCTAGGCCTAGTCCACACTCACCACAACATAACAGAGAATGCAGGCGACCAGGTACGCATGTGCCATGAATCACAAAGGCAAGATATGCACCAGCACTTCCACCCAACTGCCACACCATAAAGCAGTGACACAAAAACACATGTTCCACTTACCGTAATGCAGAAACATATTGCTGTGTTTGGCACCGCTACCCACTTCCAATCACAAAGCATTATAAGCATGCCAACCAAACAAGCCAATCTTCACAACATTGAGCCTGCTCCCACCACTCTAGTACGTGCATAGAACCAATGGTGTGTACTGCACTGCAACACTTACTAATCTGCGCAATGGACACTACGCAAGCACGTAGACCAAACATGTGCACCGGGACCTCTTCCATATGTACACTAATACACCCATTGGACACACTGCACGACTGGTCGCTGCACCATCTCCACCCATACACCGACAACTGTAGGTTGTTCTACCAATCACCACGCACATGCAACCACCATTGTGTGCACTGCAGCCCAAATCGTACACAATAAGCAACAATGTGGCACCTACTTTCAACCAGTGGACATACCTTTTCAACCAGTGCACATAATTGTCTGTGCTGTGGCTGCAGCCATTCATCCAAGGGGCTACTGACTTACCTCACACAGCACACCATAGTACATGCTATGTTAAATCCTCATGTGTCGTGGAATCCACTCCCCTTCTGCAAATATGCCTGTCACCACTCATGACAGAAAGACATTGCCGCTGTAGCTCAGATGCCATAACACAGGCTGCCTACAATGACCACACAAGAGAGTTGCCTGTTGAGGTATCTGCGCATTGGCGGAGCATACACGGACAGTGCTGGCAGACCTACGTCTTCTTGTACAATTATATATATCACGTGAAGCTGTTCTCACTCCCGCACCCTTTCCATCCCTTCTTTCCACCACCAGATGCCATACACTATGGTTTTCAGATCATTTTGCCGCCGCATTGTCTTCCGATTACTGGTCCGATTACCACCAAACACACAAAAGCACGATTTCTGACCCAAGCCCCCGCTCCTGCCGCAAATTTGGTGAAAATCTGTCCAGAAGTTCGGGATGTAGCCGTGCGCAAAGTTTTTCCCCATTCAGTTCTTGGAAAAAAAATATTTTTGGGACCCCCCCTATAACTTTGCCCCCCCTGCACGAAACCTCACCCAACTTGGCGAAATAATTCTGAGCCGGCCATACACCTTTTTTGCAAAGTTTGGTGAGGATTCCTTCAGGTGGAGCAATATTATAAGCCGCCGAAAAAGTGGTCTTCCATGGGTTTAGCAACTTAACCATAACTACACAGCCGCTACCGTGGACCCTGATATATATATATATATATATATATATACATACACACACACAACCTGCTCTGAATATCTTGTGTATTGTGAAAACCAACAAACTGCCCTGAATCACTGGGGAATTCTACACAGATGCAACGTACAACGCATGCAGGGACTCACTTTAATTCCATGTCTGTCATAAATCTTCCGAGTATATGCTCCATATGCCAGAAACAGTGGCATTTGTTGAGCGGGGATGCACAATATTCAGTAGATAAAAGTGACATACAATGGATGGTTTTAGCTATGAAACATTTTTTTATCCATGCCAGACATGCCTGGCTAGATCCCTTTTGCAATGGTGCACCTGGGCTAGAAAAAAGTGGTGTGGAAGGTTGCCCAGAGCAGTGCCAGCAGTTCCGATTAATTCAAAACCTTCCACCCATCACTTTTTTGGTTATTGTTTGTCTCCCTGTGTGAGAGAGGGTATGCCCAGATGTGGGTACCTTGCTCGCTGCACTATAGGAAACCAAGCTTCACCTCACTGATGAGGCTCAACAAGGTTGAAACGGTTTATAGTGATAATACCGAACGCAAAAATCTCGAAAACAAAAATATCGAAAAAAAAGGCCGAAAACAAAAATATCAAAAAAATGTTTATGACGTTTTTTTTCGAAATGGGGGGGTTCCCCCCCAACCCCCCTTTTTTTTTTTTTTATTTTAACCCTTTTTTTTACTTACCTGACCCCCAAAAACACATATAAATAAATAATGAAATTATTCGATATTTTTTTTTGTTGAGATTATTGTTTCGTGATTTTTGTCGTTCGGTATTATTGTTTCGGCCTTTTGACTGACCACCGGTTGAAACATGTCTGGGGTTGCTTGTGTTTCCATGCTGAGGAGACCTGGTGTAGCAGTTCCGGTGGGCTGCTCCCATTGGTGGCAGTGCATGACTGATTTGCATGTGGCACACCCCTTTTGCAATGGCGCAGATGGGCAGAAAACAGTGGTGTGGAAGGTAGCCCAGAGCAGTGCCAGTGGTTCAGATTAATTCAAAACCTTCTACCCATCACGTTATTGGTTATAGACATCCCTAGAGATGCCCAATATACATTCTAAGTGCAAACCACAAGTTGAGATGAGGCTGTAGCAGTCATCTGGGAAAAAATGACAATGAAGAAAGTGCAGGGCCAAGATGCTAATGCCAAAGTTCATCTAACCATTTTAATAGATTGTTTCACTGTTGAGTCATCACTTGACCATTTTAGAAGAACAAATAGAAATTCAAATCCACATTACGTGAAGACATTTTAGCCAAATAAATCAACATTCTTCACTAATGAAACAATAGCATCCAAAAGTAATGATTCGACGTTGGAAAACATGTGCCACAATGAAAGCCTTGGAGATACCCACAAAAGAATTAGAAATAGACATTCACAAGCAGACATGCACAAGTGAGATATATTCATATTACAGGTGAGGACAGATTGGTAGATAGATGTCAAGTGCTAGTGTTATTCCCCAGAAAACAACAGACCCAGTTGGGCTGGTGAACGTACATGAAAGTTTTGTAATATTATAATGCTATAATCACTCGTTAGTAGGGTCCAATTGCCGATCAGTAGCGCAAAGTTCCTGCATCATTGCCATCAGCATGCAAAGAACAGAAATGGTAAGACAAACTGCCCGAAATGCCTTTTACAGTGGAATACGCTAATTGTGGAGCACCTTCTTTGGATTGATAGGCGCTTCAAGTTGAATTTTCCTGAGAAAGGGGTGTTTTCAGGTAATGTGGGCATAATTTCACAATATTGGCACTGGCACCAAGTCGAGACATTGTCCATTCTACTTGGTCTTCAGTATCACTGGCCTGCTCCAGTAGTTCGCAACTTACTTCCATTTCTTTATCGGTGTACTCCAGTTCAGACATAAATGCATGATGACCAGCCATGGTAACACTTAAATCTACTTGGTAGATAAAGAAAATGCTGTAGTGATGACTGCCAAGAGAAGAAACATTTTATTTTAACTTGTTTTTATTGAGTAATGAACAGTGAAGTGTTTTCAAAGCAACATCGGTTTCACAAGTATGCCAATATAGAAGGTCAGTTTATGCACATGCAATTACAAGCCAGCAGCGTATCAGGCTACAAAGTGCAGCGTGTCTAGCTCTAATAGCACGATTACACATTAGCTGTTGACTGTTGACCCTTAGCTGTTGACCCTTGCGTCTTTTTCGCAATGCATGTTCAGAATTTCCCCCAGCAGTCTCTAGGATGGGCAGCTGGTGCTGCTGTGGTCCTAATGTTATATTCTTGGTTCTTGCACCACAGTAATTGTATTACCTGTTGGTATGGAGCTTTTCACCCATGTTTTTGCAATCAAGGATTTTGCAATTAAACATGCAAGTCCATCTAATTGGTATATCTTTTATTTAGTTCAGTGATGCATCAAATAGGCATATCTCCACTGATTTTTCATGATCGAACCCCGTTATATACAGGAGGGTTGAACATACTTCGTTCCAGAACTCCCCAATGGCGGGACACGCCCAGGAGGTGTGTAGGAAGTCAGCATTCGGCATTTGGCATCTCGGGGAGTCTCCATTCTCTTGCAGCCTATATTTCCCCATCTACCGTGCCATGTATTAGTGCCATGTATTAGTATTAAACTCTTATCAGTTCGTGGGAGTACTGCATGGACACATTATAGACATGACTCACGCTGCGTCTTCAATTTGAATCTGATATCTGCATTCCAAATGAGCTCTCCCATTTTATTATAGCTGCCGTTGGTTGTTTCCTAGTGGACTGTGTAATCTTACTGATTTTACTTAAGCGTTAAGCCCCGTTCCACGTGGTCACGTCCTGGGGCTCGAGTTAAAGGGGCCTCTTGGCATCTGTTCATTGAATGAACATACTTTCCCAACATGGCTGTTGGATTCCTCCAACCGGTGCTGCCGGCGGAGGTTGAGAACAATGGGGGCCCGCATAGAAGGCCCAACTGTTGCGCAGCGCGGGACATACGGAGGACATGACACGCCAGTGTTGGCTCGTTCCTGGAACTGCCTGACTTCCGTGAGGGCGGGCCCTTTATTAACATTGCGCCTCACTTCACCGCACATGCGGGATGTGAAGCGGATATAACATTCCTCCTGTTTCCCAACAAACACAACTGAACACAACTCTATAACAGTATGAAACACCATCACTGACTCTCCTGTGCAAATCTAGTCTGGCACAGGTACACGTTCTCCGCCTATCCTTTCACCATTCATAGTCTCTTAGTCTCTCTGGGGATCTTTGGGGCTGCCTTTATGTTATACCCACTGGGCATGCCCTTATATGTTATACCCACTGGGCCTCTGCCGAGATTCTGTCTCTGAGCTACTCTCCCCTTCTGGCTCACCTCCATTTCCTGAATACGCCCCCTCAGGTCCTTCTGGCTGCTCCCCTGACTCTCCACTCTGTGTCGCTTCTCTGTCGCATCAGTGGCTCGTGGCGTGCGGTAGCTGCTCTTCGTCGACGTGCAATTGTCTGTCCCCATCTGTCCACATCTACTGGGGCACCCTCTTGAACTAAGATGCATTCTCCCTTATTGGATCTTTCATGGATTCACATTCTGTGAATATTCCCTGTCGTCAGGCTGGGAAACCCTGGTAACTTTAATATAGTAGTTTTCCTAGGGCAAAAATGTTGACACCTTGAGTGTCTCATCGATGTTGTTGTGGGTGCTTTTGGCAGCACCAATGGGACGTCGAGTGTATAGCTCCGCACCTGCAGCTTCCCCTCAGATTTCAACCGTCTTCCAAATTGTTGGGATTTCTCACGCTTCTCTCCTGAGAGAATTTCTTCATTTACTTGAGAAATCTTTTTTCTTCAGTATTCTTCTATATTTGCTTTTTCCAGTCTTTAGACGCTGAAAAAGCTCAGCTCCATCTCCATTATGGAATATTCAGGACCGAAAAAGTCCTTGTTTGGGCCATGTGAGACCTGCAGCCTGACGAACGTATAGGAAGGGGACAGGCACTCGGAGTGCCTCTATTGTCTGTACCCAAATCATTCGGCCGATGAATGTGACATCTGTCAAGGGTTCTCCCAAAAGACCCCTAGAGACAAAATAAATGCCTAATTTGTTGGCTCAATAAAGGAGCCTACCCGGCGTTGGAGGTCAGCTCATCATGCAGTGGCAGGGCAGCCACTCCCTCGAAAAAGAGATCGCTGTCACGTCAGAGATCAAAATCGGAGGAACCGGCGATGAAAAAGCATAGGACAGGTGAGGCAAAATCATCTTCCGGCCATAATAAGGCCAAGCATTCATTGCCTCCTAAAAAAACTCTTTCAAGTGGTGAAAAATCCCACGTAGTCTCTAAGCACTCTTCTCAGGATACTATGTCAAAGTCACTATCGGAGAGACCAAGAGAAAAGGGCTCACACCCATCT
Organism: Ambystoma mexicanum; assembly: GCF_040938575.1. Taxonomy (NCBI): domain Eukaryota; kingdom Metazoa; phylum Chordata; class Amphibia; order Caudata; family Ambystomatidae; genus Ambystoma; species Ambystoma mexicanum. The sequence goes on along the minus strand of NC_090935.1, from coordinate 619,566,128 downwards.
TTGAGATCCGCGGACTTGTCCCGCAAATCTCTGTCGTCGACAGAGAAGTATAAATCAAGGCCAACATTCTCCACAACCTCGTCGGCGAAGAAGCTTTCCCAATGACACCACTCGTCATTGGGATCGCACAGACTTCTTCCGTACACGAGTCTTCCTCAAAACACCACATGACGTCCAAATCGTCATCCAAGCCGTCGTCTATTTCACCATCAACGGCGTAAACCATGACAACAACGACGTTGATGACAGTCTTGGCTCCATCAACGTCTTGACTCCCGTCGACGACTTCCTCGATGGCAACTACCTCGTTGACTACATCATTGACTACCACCTCAACGATGACCATTCCGTTGATGACCACCTCGTCGACGATGAAGACAAAATCCCCTGTGAAAAAGCAGACATGTACATCGTCTACTGGGCCAGAGTGTTCAGAAATGGAGACAGAAGTACTGTCCCCCAGAGGCATATTAAAAAACCCATCTGGGGTCACGTTACTCGACCAACCTCCTTTGGAAAGGTCTCCAACTGTATTACCTGAAGTGATTCTGCAGCTCGAAATCCCATCAGATTTCGAGGCACCTCCTTATGATTGTCAAATGAATTTCGAATCAGATCCTGAGGCAGGAGGTTCACAGGCACCCATTCCAGATCCTTCGGTGTTGGGCCTGCAGCGAAGATCTCAAACACCTTCTTTTCTGTCGACATCAGCAGACATATTAGGTATTCGATCACAGTATCCTCTCTTAAACCCCCATTCCTTACAATCCATGCCAGTCCTGTCCACTCTTTAGTCTCTACTCGGTCAGCTAGATGCCAGACTTCCTCTGCCTCAGGCTCCAACAATTCAACCATATGGAGACCCACAGGTTACACCTTGACAGAAGGATACTTCTGATTATTTCTAGACCAGGGCGCTCGCCCTAGAAGGCAATCCCCTTCCAGGCCTCCTCCTCCACCTCCTAGAGCATTTAGCCCACGACGGAGAGAACAGGAAGAAGGTGAACTGGTAGACACTGACCCGGACACTGCTCCATAGGACACGCTTTCCAGCATCTCTTCTTCCCTGAGAAGAGCAGACACATAGGACACAGACCCAGACCAGGATGCGCCAGGTAGTCTGGCTCAGCCAACCCCCCCCTTGCCCTCCGGACGACATTGGAGCATTTCACTCAATGATGGCGAAGGCCTGCCAAGAGTTCGGCCTAATTCCAGAAGTTGAAAAGAAGGATTGCTTCCTCTTTGATTATATGGGGAAAAGGAGAAAGGCTGTCTTTTCCATTCCAATCCTTGATCATGTGTGGCAGGAAGTCATCTGCACCATGAAGTATCCCTTTGTGGAACCTGCATTGAAAGGTCGATTGGAAAAAAAATTTAAGGCTTCAGAGTCCACTCCTAAATGCCTTACATCACAGCCAATGCCAGAGTCTGTTGTATCAGCTGCAGCTAGCCATAAAGCATGGACACAAGATAAGTGTGCCACTACCCCGGACAATGACAATTGCAAGTTGGATGCCTTTGGAAAGAAGGTATGTACCATAGGGGCAACAACTGTGACAGCAGCAAACTCTTTAGCCATTGTTGCATGATACAACCAGGATATGTGCCATCGTTTAGCCCACTATTAGACCACCTGCCAGAACAGCAAAGAAAAGAGGCTATGCTTTTGGGTCAAGGGGGGGAAGAGGCATCAAATCACAGTATAAATATAGCTTTAGACCTGGCCGAGAACGGCTTTAAAAAGATTAACAATGGAGTGGTTTTCAGACGCCAAGCTTGGCTTCGCTGTACAGATTTCCGCCAAGAGGTATAGCACAATGTATTGAATATGCCGTGCAAGGGCGAAAATCATTTTGGTGCAAAGATAGACGAAGCTCTGAAGGCCATGAAAGTTGATTCAGACACAGCTAGATTACTTACAACTCTGCAAAGCAAAAGATCCTTTCGCCCCTTTCGTTCTTTTTGTGGAGTCTCAGGAAACTCAAGATTCTCAGGCTCAAGGGACAACAAAGGCTACAATAGATCCACATATTATTCAAAAGTTACAAGCGCAACTTCCAATCTACCCAGCGCAGCACAGAGTACCAGGGACAAAGGAAGCGTGGATCTTCCTCTTCCCAAAGAGGCCATCAAAATAAAACGCAGCAATGACTGCCACAAGGCACAAGCCCAGTCAAATAGGAGGAAATGTGGCGTTCCGCTTCAACGGGTGGCGTTCTATAACTACGGACAGATGGGTACTACATGCTATCCACAATTTCCCATCCCACCCATAAAGGCGTCTCAATCACACCTTCACGTCTTGCGGCGCGAGGTATGTCTCATGATAACAAAAAGGGCCATCGAGAAAGTACCTCTCTCAGCAAAGGGAAAGGGCGTGTATTCAAGATTCTTTATGGTCAAAAAAACAGATGGAAAATGGCACCCGATTTTAGACCTTCGAGTGCTAAACAAAAACATAAGAAAACAAAAATTCAAGATGATAACGTTGCAAGAGGTGATGAGAGCAGAACAGCCGCAACAATTCTTGATATCCCTAGACCTCAAGGATGCATATTTTCATATACCAATTCACCCAAAGCACTGAAAATACCTCAGGTTTGTAATGGGCGAAAGCCATTTCCAATTTCGGGTTCTCCCCTTTGGCTTAAAATCAGCATCCAGGACCTTCACCAAATGCCTGGCTCCAGTAGCAGCTTTCCTCCGGAGACAAGGCCATCACGTTTACCCGTACTTGGACGACTGGTTGGTTCGGGGAAAAACATACCAACAGGCATTATCGTCTCTCAGCAGGACAGAGATTCTACTCCAACTATTGGGCTTTGCCATCAACTACAGCAAATCCTGCTCAACTCCCTCAAAGAGCTTGGTCTTCCTGGGTGCCCAATTCCTAACGAACCACAATCGGGTAAAACCCTTGGCGGAAAGAGTGAAAACGCTTCTAGCTCTAGCGGGCTCATTTACACCGAACAAATCCATCACGGTTTGCTCTTACATGGCTCTCCTGGGAACCATGTCATCTTGCATTCCTCTGATTCCCAACTGTCACCTACACATGCGCCCAGCACAGAAATTCCTCACAACCAGGTGGCCCCAAATCCAGGGCTCCAGGTCGGACAGGGAAATCATCTCCCGGCCACCGGCAGACGCTCTAAAATGGTGTTCTCACCCCTTCAACATCACACAGGGCATGGCACGGGGGGAGCCAAACTTCCTATACACTATTGTGACCGATGCCTCCCAAATAGCATGGGGTACTCATTTAGACCAGCACCAAGTCAAGGGCCTCTGGTCACCCACGGAAACCTTACTGCATATCAATATCCTAGAATTGCAGGCAGTACACTGGGCTCCCAAATCCTTTCTCCCCCCCCCATCAAGGGCTCGTTGGTGTGTGTCCTCACCGACAACACAACCACAATGTTCTACCTGCAGAACCAGGGGGGAACACGCTCAGAAGTCTTATCGCAGGAAGCACAAACCATCTGGCACTGGACCATCCAGCACAACATTCACATCCTAGCCTTCCACCTACCAGGGATACAGAAGAAACAGGCAGATACCCTCAGCAGGGACTCCTCACAGACACACGAATGGCAACTGAACAGCACCCAGGTGGCAAAGTTCTTCGCGAAATTGGGCCTTACCCCTCTGGACCTTTTCACCAGCCCTGAAAACGGGCAATGCCAGCAGTTCACCAGCAGGATCCCACATCGAACTCCCAGGGAGACGCATTCTCCTTCCCTTGCAACGGAATGTTTGCTTACGCGTTTCCCCCTTTCCTCTCATGAGGAAAACTATACAAATGATTCACAAGGATCCCTGCAAGATCATCCTGGTGGTCCTTTTCTGGCCCAGGCAAATTTGGTTCTCCGACCTGCTTCAACTGGCAGTGGACGATCCGATTCACCTAGGATCACAGCCAAATCTCCTGTCTCAGAACAAAGGGATGATATTACATCACAATCCAGACTCCCTCAAATTGGTGGCATGGCTCCTGACCACTCTGAATTCAGAAATCTAAATATCTCTCACGACTGTCGTCGCATCCTGGCAGCTGCAAGAGCTCCATCCACCACCATCTCATATGACCGAAAGTGGAAGAGATTTTGTGCTTGGTGTACACAACAACCTAATCTTCAGCCATTAGACATAACACCTAAACAACTCCTTCCTTATATTTTGTTAGCAAAAGAAGGTCTACCAGTGGCTTCAATCAAGGTACACTTGTTGGTGATATCATGATTTACACATAAAAGAACATCTACCCAACTCTGCAGTGACAGATGAATCAAGCATTTCTTGAAGAACCTCTTTCGAACATTCCCCCCAAGGAAAATAATTCCCTACCGTATGGAGTCTTACCCTAGTTCTAGCAGCCCTTATGAAACCTCCTTTTGAGCCCATGTCAACAGCCGACATCAAGTTTCTCACATGGAAGGTGATTTTTTTGGTGACCATTATGACCCACCATAACTGTGCTTCATGCGGGACAAGGTGATTCTTTCTACGAATTCCAGCAGAAAAGGCTCTGCATTCTCTAGATGTTAAGAGAGCATTGAAGTAATTACTTGGACCGCACGGGATCGTTTAGATCCTCTAATCAGCTCTTTGTGGCCTTTGGCCCTTCCAATAAAGGGAAGTCAATTTCGAAACAGGTATCTCACGATGGGTAGTTTCTACAATATCCGTCTGCCACGCAAAGGCCAACAGACCATTACAATCAGCTGCCAGAGCTCATTCCACGAGATGCACGGCTGCCTCAGCGGCTCTATGGCCGGGGGTACCCATTAGGGACATTTGCCAGGCAGCAACATGGGCAGTGCCCCTCACTTTCACCAGACACTACTGCTTACATCAGCAACATTCGAAGATGCGCAAATGGGACGGGCAGTCCTTCAACGACTGTTCCAGTAAGGTAAGCCCCGCAGCTTCCAGGGTTTGCTCCTGTTTTTTACTTTAGGGTTGTATGCTTTTGCTTAATGTTCATGTTTACTTAGGTTTACTTCCTGTTTGCCTGATATAGACCTCCAACCATTTCTACTGCTACAAAATCTATTCACAGCATATGAATCCATGAAAGATCCAATGCTGGAGAAGGGAGTAGTTTCTTACCTGCAACTCCCATTTCTCCAGCGTTGGTATCTTTCATGGATTCACATGTGCGCTCCAGCCTCTGCCTTCAGGCAAACATCCTTTTACAATATCATCCTTTTGGAGAGATAAAAATCTTAGGGGAAGCTGCGGGGCAGAGCTATACACTCAACGTCCTATTGGTGCTGCCAGAAGCACCCACAACAAAGTTGATGGGACACTCAAGGTGTCAAAAGTTTTTTCCATAGGAAAACGACTATATTCAAGTTACCAGGGTTTCCCAGCCTGACGACTGGGAATTTTCACAGCATGTGAATCCATGAAAGATATCAACGCTGGAGAAATGGAGTTACAGGTAAGAAACAACCCCCTTCCTGATGATTGTCTGCTGTCCTTCTGTCACTGTCACCATCGTCCCTTTCGTTTGGGTTACTGTCCATGGTGCGTAGTCATAGCAGGTTTCCAGCTTGATCTTTGTGGGGTTTCGCAGGACCAGCACGTGATCGTCGACTTTGTGTTTCAACCTGCTTGCGTGTCTCCTGTCACTCGTGTGGTCATCGTTTGCTGCGACTCTCTTTCTTTGGGTGCGGTCGCTGTCAAAAAGATTGACTCGCCTGATTGGATGGTGAGGTATGGTCGAGTTCACCAGGGTCCCATACATGAGGTCTGCCGGGGGTATGTTGTTAGAGCTGTGGGGCATCACCCGGTAGTTCTGTGAGAATCTGTACAGACACACTTTCCAGGGGCTGTTTTGAGATCTGGATATGCGTAACACTTTGTTGATTGTTCGCATCAATCTTTCCACATCCCCACATGTTTAATGTGTAGATCTTCCAGGTATCTCCTGAGATCCGTCCCCTGGAATGGCGGTCCATTGTCGCTCCTAATGTGTCCATGTGTTGCGAACATCTTCTCAAGTGCAGGTATTACGGTCTCTGCTGCTGTCGAGGAAATTATCTCCACTTCAGTGTATCATGAGTGATCATCAATTGCCACCAGCAGGTATGTCCCTTCATTTACCGTGCAGAAATCAGTGGCGATGGCGTCCCACCCCAATGAACCACGCACTGCCGACTGTATTGGTTCAGGGTTTGGAGGTGCTCCTGTAATTTGGTGGGGGTGGCAGGATGTGATGACCTGTTCCACCTTGTCGTCAATGTGAGGGAACCGCACCCAGTGTTCTATTCTGGCCTTTGGCTTGACCATTCCCTGGTGGCCTTTGTGCACCAGTGCCACTATTCTGTCCTGCAGGCTGCTGGGGATTACTATGTGGTTTCCTCTCAGGATCAGCCCTTCGCTGGCGAGGGACAGTTCCTGTCCTACTGGGAATATGTCGGTGAGGAATTCTCTGGCCGCTGGCACGCGGTTATGTACGTCGCAGCAAGGGTCGTTGTGCGTGGCCTCCACGATGTCTTTGAAGCCGACCGCCTTGGGCTTCATGGTGTGTATGATTTGACATATGTGCTCCTTCATCTCCTCTGCTTCGCTCACTTCCCCCCGGGTCGCAGCCCTCTGGTGCCTGGACAGGAAGTCTGCAGGATTGTCTGTGCCCGCCTGGTAGGCCAGTTCGAACTCATACTGCTGAAGGTGGTGCAGCCACTTTCCAATTCTGGCCAGAGCTATGATGATGACCCTGTGAAGTTCGGGATGAGCGGCTTATGGTCTGTGTATGCTCTGAACTTCCGTCCATTGAGGTAGATGTGGAAGTGTTGGCAGCCCCAGAGTACCGCTATAGCCTCCTTTTCGATGCGAATATCGCTGTTCTGTGAGCGTGAGGGCTCTGAAGGCATATGCAATGGGCTTGGTTTCCCTTATCCGTGATAGTTGAACCAGAATGGTCTCCAGGCCAACGGGGATAGCATCAATATACAGTTCCATTGTCGGGGTAGGGTCTCAATAAGCCATAGTTTTTTCAGAACACAGAGACGTCTTGATTCGCTCAAACGCCTCCTGGCATTCAGAGCTCCAGTTCCATTTGATGTTTGACATGGTGAGTTGCCTGAGCGGCTCGGACATGGTTGCCAGGTTGGGAATGAACCTGCCGCAATAAGTTGCCTTCCCCAAGAAACTGCGTACCTCAGTGGGTGTTGTCGGGGGGGGGCTCCTTTATGTCTGCCACCTTTTGTGGGTCGGCGGATAACCCCTTGCTGTTGAAAACGTACCCAAAGAATGTTACCTCTTCTTTTAGAAAGTCGCATTTGTTCCGGTGGATGGTTAGGCCTGCGGTCTACAGCCTACTAAGCACCATCTCAGGGTGACACGTGGTCCTGCCTGCCGCTGGCGTGAATGAGCATGTCATCACTGACATTCAGCACCCCTAGGATCCCTTGGATCAACTCCTGGATGGCTTGCTGGAACACCTCTGCCACTGAGGAGATGCCGAAGCTTAGTCTCTTGTGCCGCTGTAGACCCAGGTGGGTGGAGAAGGTTGTAATGTACCTTGAGTCTCTGTGTAGTTTCAACTGTTGGTATCCTGTGTTGAGGTCAATTTTTGAAAAGATTCTCGACCCTGTGAGGTCCGTGATTATCTCATCTAACGTGGGGGTGGTGTGTTGCTCCCTTTTGATTACTGTGTTCGGTAGTCGCATGTCAATGCAGATTCTTACTTTCCCCGGTTGCTTTGTTATTTTCGTAACCACCATAGGCAAGACCCAAGGCCTTGGTCCTGTGACTTGTTCGATAATGCCAGCCTTTTCAAGTTCTTGTAACTCCTTTGCTACCAGGTCTCTCATGTGAAATGAAGTTCTCCTATGGCGTACCACCCGGGGCTGTACCGTAGGGTCGATGTGTAGTTTTATGAGTTTGCCTTTTAAACATCCAATGCCCTGGAGGATGCTGGGTTGTTTTGCTAGGAGATTGGTGACATCAGTGGAATCTGTGACATCACAGATTAATCGGATTAGTCCCAAGTCTTCAGCTGCATCCCCGCTGAACAGGCATTTGATTCTTGCATTTACGATGTATATCTTCGATTTGATGACCGTCTCGCCTCTGCTCAGTTCTGTTCTGAAGCGTCCCTCTACTGGGAGTGGCGTCTTGCTGCCGTGCGAACAGGAACGTTTCTGTTGACTTCAGGTCTGTTCGAGGACACAGTGTCTGGAACATTGTCGATGGCATCACATTTACTGATGCTCTGGTGTCTATCGTCATGAGTGTCTCTTGACCCTGTATGGTCACAAGGCATTTGAGCCTTTTCCTTTTCTTTCTCAGCTCAGTGTTTCTGTTATCTAGTGCTGAGATCAGATGGATTTTGTTCCTCTTTGTTCTCTCCCAGCCCCCACAACCGTCGCTATTTCTCCATCGTCATCTCCGGATTCGTCAGTCGACGAGTTGGCCTCAGCCGCTATGCAAAGCATATCCGCCTGCTTCTTTTTCTTGGAGAAGGATTTTGCTTGGTGCGGGTGTGCTTGTGGGTGTTGAGGCTGCCCTGAGGATCTGCAGACATGTGCGTAGTGGTCCATCCGGCCGCATGCCCCACACGTGGTTCATTATGCTGGGTAGTTTCTCATTCTCTTCCGCCGCACCATCCGCACTCGGTAGGCCATGGGATTCTCGTTTGCCATCGACTTGAGTTGTTAATTTCATTGTAGTCCTCCCTTGGCGCTTGGTGGTTGGAGATCTGTGCTATTGCTGATGTCGGCGCCAGTTGGAGTTTCTGTAGTGTGGTGCTCATTTGCGCTGTCCTTGCGTGCAACATCTCCCTTTGGCGTCCATATTCGAGGATCCTGCCTAGGGCCATGCCCTTTTCGCCTAATACCATTCTGCGCAGTTTCTCCGAGTACATGCCATTGATGATCTGGCACCTTATTTCCCTTTCAATGTTGTGGATTTTACAAGATAGTGCCAGTTTTCTGAACCTGGTGTGGTAGGCGTCCAGTGTTTCATCCTCCATTTGTACTGTGGTACAGAAGTTGAAAGTTTCATAGTCCGGATTTAACTGTGGCATGAAATGTGCTGTAAGGGCGTCTTTGGCCAGTTGGTATATGTCCGCACTGTCATCTATGACCAGTGAGTTGAAAATGTGGAGGACATTGTCACCCACGTTGAGCAAAAGGTGTGACCTCATTTTTCTGAGTGTTGTAAAATCCTTGCAGTCCATCGCCATCTCGAACTTTTGAATCCACAACATCCAACAGGGTCCCCACTGATGGATTGGTGTAGGAGTCGAAAGGCCCTAAAGCAGCCGTGGCACCTCTAGAGGTCGAGGGGACGGCACTGGTGGCATCAGTGACGTGGCTATTCTTGCCGGTGTGCCAGGTGTGGGTGTGGAGAGGCCAGTTGCCATGTTGCCCTGTTGCTGTGTTCATCCCTGTATGTGTGTGTGTGGGTGGCGAAGGCTCCTCCTCTCCTGTGATTGCTGGTGTCTAAGTGTGGTACCCTAGAATTGGCATCTCCTATGCTCTTCCCTGGATCTTGAATGTCTTTACATTGGCATTCACTGTGCTGCTTGTGTTCCTTTCAAAATGTGTTTGTTTTCCATTTTCTTTTTTTGTGGGTGGGGATTGGCACCCCCACCGTGTTTTCCAAAAGTTAGGCTGTATCATGGTCATGTCGTAAGATGTATGGCCTGCTAACAGCTCCGCGTGTGCACCGTCTCGTTGCCAGTGTTGGATTCTTACAACCGTTGCTTCAGGCGGAGGGTGAGAACAATGGGGGCCCGCATAGTAGGCCCAACTGAAGCGCAGTGCGGGAGATACAGAGGACACGACACACCAGTGTTGGCTCGTGCCCAGAACTGCCAGACTTGCGTCAGGGCGGGCCCTTTATTAACATTGCGCCTCACGTCACTGCACATGCAGGATGTGAGGCAAATATAACAATGGCCACCATGGAGCAGGAAGGCGGGACTCCATACTGAGTCCCTCTTCCATTTCTATAGCAGCACAACGGAGTGGAAACAACAGCAGCGGCAGGTCAGCTCAGAGTGCAGGCTTGGATCGGTAGATTCAGACCACGTTCCGAGCCGCCTGATTTGCTGGCTCCCCCTAGCAGGGTGCTAATATGAAGTTGATAATATGACTATCTGGGGGTAGTAAATGAAAGGAACAGATCATGACTTTTAAGAAGGCTTGTAGGTTCCTGTACTAGAGTGTGTGTGAACTGCTTTTCCCACCCAGCTCTCTCAAACATTCGTAAGATAGGAAGTTACTGGCAGGGAAGACATCCTCTCACTGTATCAGCCCTTAGGATGCAAAACCCTTCTGGATTGCTGCATCGAATGTTATCTGAGCTGTCTTATTTTTGTGTAGAAATATCTGCAGTGAGAGATATGGGCCAATTGCCAGATATGTGTGCAGTTTCCTACTTGCCCACATGGTGTTGTCTACTGTGTCAATCTCCTGTTTGAAGCTGCCTGTGCTTTCTTCTTTTGTGCTAGCTAAAGATTTGGGTTGTCTCAGGGCCTTTTCAATTCTCAAGTGTGGTGGTGCCGGCTTGGCTGAGTACCAGTAGCAGGCATAGGATGCTTGTGAAACGAGGTAGTACAGTTTGAGGCCAGGTAAACCAAGGCTGCCATTATTTAATAGCTGTGTGAGTGTCTCCCACTTCACCCTAGGTGATTTTAAACCCCCTATCAATTTAGTAAGTAGACGGTACATATTTTTGAAGAAAGGTGAAGGTATTCGGATGGGATATTTACGAAAAAATGTACAGCCATTTAGGTAGAATCATATTTTGAACGGGATATTCACAAAAAGGTACAGCCATTTGGGTAGAATCACCATCCAGGCTATCGATATCTTCTGCAATACTCTAATAAGGAGCGTGGACCACCTGGAGATTTTGTTTTCATGCTGATTCAATAGGATTGTATGATTGAGCGCTATCAGACGAGCCAGATGTACCTTAATGTAACGTACAGCTTCCGGACACCAAAAGAGCTGCCCTCTGTGTTTGCCAACAGAAGCGACATGGTTGAAAAAGTATAGCTAAAACATTCATTAGCTTAAAAAAGTACTGTTTAAACATGTATTTGTGAAAGTTGCTACCAATTAAGTTATTATAAATGATGCAACAATGGTAATCAATTGGTATGTTTAAATAAGTTGAGAGGGAAATGTGTGGAAAATGCGTAGCACACACTTATTTCAAACTACACAAGTTCATAAACTTTGGTGAATCTCAGATGTAAAAAACAAACAGAAAATGTTTAGTGAAATGGGAACAAAACAGCTAATCGTCATCTAATATGAAAATAGAAATATATTGACGTGTACATTCATTTACTCCTACGTCCGTCCCCTTTCCTCCATACTGTATGGGCATCCCTCGCTGGGGTCGGGAAACATAACCTTTTTCACCAGAATATATTGTCTTCCACTTTAAGTTTAGATGCGCGCAGGGTTGCGGCCCTTGGAGCATGCGCTCTCCTGACTCCTCCCATCGGTACCACACCTCAGTCAGGCCAACAGACCATTACAATCAGCTGCCAGAGCTCATTCCACGAGATGCACAGCTGCCTCAGCGGCTCTATGGCCGGGGGTACCCATTAGGGACATTTGCCAGGCAGCAACATGGGCAGTGCCCCTCACTTTCACCAGACACTACTGCTTACATCAGCAACATTCGAAGATGCGCAAATGGGACGGGCAGTCCTTCAACGACTGTTCCAGTAAGGTAAGCCCCGCAGCTTCCAGGGTTTGCTCCTGTTTTTTACTTTAGGGTTGTATGCTTTTGCTTAATGTTCATGTTTACTTAGGTTTACTTCCTGTTTGCCTGATATAGACCTCCAAGCATTTCTACTGCTACAAAATCTATTCACAGCATATGAATCCATGAAAGATCCAATGCTGGAGAAGGGAGTAGTTTCTTACCTGCAACTCCCATTTCTCCAGCGTTGGTATCTTTCATGGATTCACATGCGCGCTCCAGCCTCCGCCTTCAGGCAAACATCCTTTTACAATATCATCCTTTTGGAGAGATAAAAATCTTAGGGGAAGCTGCGGGGCAGAGCTATACACTCAACGTCCTATTGGTGCTGCCAGAAGCACCCACAACAAAGTTGATGGGACACTCAAGGTGTCAAAAGTTTTTTCCATAGGAAAACTACTATATTAAAGTTACCAGGGTTTCCCAGCCTGACGACTGGGAATTTTCACAGCATGTGAATCCATGAAAGATATCAACGCTGGAGAAATGGAGTTACAGGTAAGAAACAACCCCCTTCCTGATGATTGTCTGCTGTCCTTCTGTCACTGTCACCATCGTCCCTTCCGTTCGGGTTACTGTCCATGGTGCGTAGTCATAGCATGTTTCCAGCTTGATCTTTGTGGGGTTTCGCAGGACCAGCACGTGATCACCGACTTTGTGTTTCAACCTGCTTGCGTGTCTCCTGTCGCTCGTGTGGTCATCGTTTGCTGCGACTCTCTTTCTTTGGGTGCGGTCGCTGTCAAAAAGATTGACTCGCCTGATTGGATGGTGAGGTATGGTCGAGTTCACCACGGTCCCATACATGAGGTCTGCCGGGGGTATGTTGTTAGAGCTGTGGGGCATCACCCGGTAGTTCTGTGAGAATCTGTACAGACACACTTTCCAGGGGCTGTTTTGAGATCTGGATATGCGTAACACTTTGTTGATTGTTCGCATCAATCTTTCCACATCCCCACATGTTTAATGTGTAGATCTTCCAGGTATCTCCTGAGCTCCGTCCCCTGGAATGGCGGTCCATTGTCGCTCCTAATGTGTCCATGTGTTGCGAACATCTTCTCAAGTGCAGGTATTACGGTCTCTGCTGCTGTCGAGGAAATTATCTCCACTTCAGTGTATCATGAGTGATCATCCATTGCCACCAGCAGGTATGTCCCTTCATTTACCGTGCAGAAATCAGTGGCGATGGCGTCCCACCCCAATGAACCACGCACTGCCGACTGTATTGGTTCAGGGTTTGGAGGTGCTCCTGTAATTTGGTGGGGGTGGCAGGATGTGATGACCTGTTCCACCTTGTCGTCAATGTGAGGGAACCGCACCCAGCGTCGTATTCTGGCCTTTGGCTTGTCCATTCCCTGGTGGCCTTTGTGCACCAGTGCCACTATTCTGTCCTGCAGGCTGCTGGGGATTACTATGTGGTTTCCTCTCAGGATCAGCCCTTCGCTGGCGAGGGACAGTTCCTGTCCTACTGGGAATATGTCGGTGAGGAATTCTCTGGCCGCTGGCACGCGGTTATGTACGTCGCAGCAAGGGTCGTTGTGCGTGGCCTCCACGATGTCTTCGAAGCCGACCGCCTTGGGCTTCATGGTGTGTATGATTTGACATATGTGCTCCTTCATCTCCTCTGCTTCGCTCACTTCCCCCCGGGTCGCAGCCCTCTGGTGCCTGGACAGGAAGTCTGCAGGATTGTCTGTGCCCGCCTGGTAGGCCAGTTCGAACTCATACTGCTGAAGGTGGTGCAGCCACTTTCCAATTCTGGCCAGAGCTATGATGATGACCCTGTGAAGTTCGGGATGAGCGGCTTGTGGTCTGTGTATGCTCTGAACTTCCGCCCATTGAGGTAGATGTGGAAGTGTTGGCAGCCCCAGAGTACCGCTATAGCCTCCTTTTCGATGCGAATATCGCTGTTCTGTGAGCGTGAGGGCTCTGAAGGCATATGCAATGGGCTTGGTTTCCCTTATCCGTGATAGTTGAACCAGAATGGTCTCCAGGCCAACGGGGCTTGCATCAATATACAGTTCCATTGTCGGGGTAGGGTCTCAATAAGCCATAGTTTTTTCAGAACACAGAGATGTCTTGATTCGCTCAAACGCCTCCTGGCATTCAGAGCTCCAGTTCCATTTGATGTTTGACATGGTGAGTTGCCTGACCGGCTCGGACATGGTTGCCAGGTTGGGAATGAACCTGCCGCAATAAGTTGCCTTCCCCAAGAAACTGCGTACCTCAGTGGGTGTTGTCGGGGGGGGGGCTCCTTTATGTCTGCCACCTTTTGTGGGTCGGCGGATAACCCCTTGCTGTTGAAAACGTACCCAAAGAATGTTACCTCTTCTTTTAGAAAGTCGCATTTGTTCCGGTGGATGGTTAGGCCTGCGGTCTACAGCCTACTAAGCGCCATCTCAGGGTGACACGTGGTCCTGCCTGTCGCTGGCGTGAATGAGCATGTCATCACTGATATTCAGCACCCCTAGGATCCCTTGGATCAACTCCTGGATGGCTTGCTGGAACACCTCTGCCACTGAGGAGATGCCGAAGCTTAGTCTCTTGTGCCGCTGTAGACCCAGGTGGGTGGAGAAGGTTGTAATGTACCTTGAGTCTCTGTGTAGTTTCAACTGTTGGTATCCCGTGTTGAGGTCAATTTTTGAAAAGATTCTCGACCCTGTGAGGTCCGTGATTATCTCATCTAACGTGGGGGTGGTGTGTTGCTCCCTTTTGATTACTGTGTTCGCTAGTCGCATGTCAATGCAGATTCTTACTTTCCCCGGTTGCTTTGTTATTTTCGTAACCACCATAGGTAAGACCCAAGGCCTTGGTCCTGTGACTTGTTCGATAATGCCAGCCTTTTCAAGTTCTTGTAACTCCTTTGCTACCAGGTCTCTCATGTGAAATGAAGTTCTCCTATGGCGTACCACACGGGGCTGTACCGTAGGGTCGATGTGTAGTTTTATGAGTTTGTCTTTTAAACATCCAATGCCCTGGAGGATGCTGGGTTGTTTTGCTAGGAGATTGGTGACATCAGTGGAATCTGTGACATCACAGATTAACCGGATTAGTCCCAAGTCTTTAGCTGCATCCCCGCTGAACAGGCATTTGATTCTTGCATTTACGATGTATATCTTCGATTTGATGACCGTCTCGCCTCTGCTCAGTTCTGTTCTGAAGCGTCCCTCTACTGGGAGTGGCGTCTTGCTGCCGTGCAAACAGGAACGTTTCTGTTCACTTGAGGTCTGTTCGAGGACACAGTGTCCGGAACATTGTCGATGGCATCACATTTACTGATGCTCTGGTGTCTATCGTCATGAGTGTCTCTTGACCCTGTATGGTCACAAGGCATTTGAGCCTTTTCCTTTTCTTTCTCAGCTCAGTGTTTCTGTTATCTAGTGCTGAGATCAGATGGATTTTGTTCCTCTTTGTTCTCTCCCAGCCCCCACAACCGTCGCTATTTCTCCATCGTCATCTCCGGATTCGTCAGTCGACGAGTTGGCCTCAGCCGCTATGCAAAGCATATCCGCCTGCTTCTTTTTCTTGGAGAAGGATTTTGCTTGGTGCGGGTGTGCTTGTGGGTGTTGAGGCTGCCCTGAGGATCTGCAGACATGTGCGTAGTGGTCCATCCGGCCGCATGCCCCACACGTGGTTCATTGCGCTGGGCAGTTTCTCATTCTTTTCCGCCGCACCATCCGCACTCGGTAGGCCATGGGATTCTCGTTTGCCACCGACTTGAGTTGTTAATTTCATTGTAGTCCTCCCTTGGCGCTTGGTGGTTGGAGATCTGTGCTATTGCTGATGTCGGCGCCAGTTGGAGTTTCTGTAGTGTGGTGCTCATTTGCGCTGTCCTTGCGTGCGACATCTCCCTTTGGCGTCCATATTCGAGGATCCTGCCTAGGGCCATGCCCTTTTCGCCTAATACCATTCTGCGCAGTTTCTCCGAGTACATGCCATTGATGATCTGGCACCTTATTTCCCTTTCAATGTTGTGGATTTTACAAGATAGTGCCAGTTTTCTGAACCTGGTGTGGTAGGCGTCCAGTGTTTCATCCTCCATTTGTACTGTCGTACAGAAGTTGAAAGTTTCACAGTCCGGATTTAACTGTGGCATGAAATGTGCTGTAAGGGCGTCTTTGGCCAGTTGGCATATGTCCGCACTGTCATCTATGACCAGTGAGTTGAAAATGTGGAGGACATTGTCACCCACGTTGAGCAAAAGGTGTGACCTCATTTTTCTGAGTGTTGTAAAATCCTTGCAGTCCATCGCCATCTCGAACTTTTGAATCCACAACATCCAACAGGGTCCCCACTGATGGATTGGTGTAGGAGTCGAAAGGCCCTAAAGCAGCCGTGGCACCTCTAGAGGTCGAGGGGACGGCACTGGTGGCATCAGTGATGTGGCTATTCTTGCCGGTGTGCCAGGTGTGGGTGTGGAGAGGCCAGTTGCCATGTTGCCCTGTTGCTGTGTTCATCCCTGTATGTGTGTGTGTGGGTGGCGAAGGCTCCTCCTCTCCTGTGATTGCTGGTGTCTAAGTGTGGTACCGTAGAATTGGCATCTCCTATGCTCTTCCCTGGATCTTGAAAATGTCTTTACATTGGCATTCACTGTGCTGCTTGTGTTCGTTTCAAAATGTGTTTGTTTTCCATTTTCTTTTTTTGTGGGTGGGGATTGGCACCCCCACCGTGGTTTCCAAAAGTTAGGCTGTATCATGGTCATGTCGTAAGATGTATGGCCTGCTAACAGCTCTGCGTGTGCTCCGTCTCGTCGCCAGTGTTGGATTCTTAAAACCGTTGCTGCAGGCGGAGGGTGAGAACAATGGGGGCCCGCATAGTAGGCCCAACTGAAGCGCAGTGCGGGAGATACAGAGGACACGACACACCAGTGTTGGCTCGTGCCCAGAACTGCCAGACTTGCATCAGGGCGGGCCCTTTATTAACATTGCGCCTCACGTCACTGCACATGCAGGATGTGAGGCAAATATAACAATGGCCACCATGGAGGAGGAAGGCGGGACTCCATACTGAGTGTATTTCCATATTTTTGTGTAGAAATATCTGCAGTGAGAGATATGGGCCAATTGCCAGATATGTGTGCAGTTTCCTACTTGCCCACATGGTGTTGTCTACTGTGTCAATCTCCTGTTTAAAGCTGCCTGTGCTTTCTTCTTTTGTGCTAGCTAAAGATTTGGGTTGTCTCAGGGCCTTTTCAATTCTCAAGTGTGGTGGTGCTGGCTTGGCTGAGTACCAGTAGCAGGCATAGGATGCTTGTGAAACGAGGTAGTACAGTTTGAGGCCAGGTAAACCAAGGCTGCCATTATTTAATAGCTGTGTGAGTGTCTCCCACTTCACCCTAGGTGATTTTAAACCCCCTATCAATTTAGTAAGTAGGCGGTACATATTTTTGAAGAAAGGTGAAGGTATTTGGATGGGATATTTACGAAAAAATGTACAGCCATTTAGGTAGAATCATATTTTGAACGGGATATTCACAAAAAGGTACAGCCATTTGGGTAGAATCACCATCCAGGCTATCGATATCTTCTGCAATACTCTAATAAGGAGCGTGGACCACCTGGAGATTTTGTTTTCATGCTGATTCAACAGGATTGTATGATTGAGCGCTATCAGACGAGCCAGATGTACCTTAATGTAACGTACAGCTTCCGGACACCAAAAGAGCTGCCCTCTGTGTTTGCCAACAGAAGCGACATGGTTGAAAAAGTATAGCTAAAACATTCATTAGCTTAAAAAAGTACTGTTTAAACATGTATTTGTGAAAGTTGCTATCAATTAAGTTATTATAAATGATGCAACAATGGTAATCAATTGGTATGTTTAAATAAGTTGAGAGGGAAATGTGTGGAAAATGCATAGCACACACTTATTTCAAACTACACAAGTTCATAAACTTTGGTGAATCTCAGATGTAAAAAACAAACAGAAAATGTTTAGTGAAATGGGAACAAAACAGCTAATCGTCATCTAATATGAAAATAGAAATATATTGACGTGTACATTCATTTACTCCTACGTCCGTCCCCTTTCCTCCATACTGTATGGGCATCCCTCGCTGGGGTCGGGAAACAGAACCTTTTTCACCAGAATATATTGTCTTCCACTTTAAGTTTAGATGCGCGCAGGGTTGCGGCCCTTGGAGCATGCGCTCTCCTGACTCCTCCCACCGGTGCCACACCTCAGTCCTCTTTTCCGCATCGACGGGAGCAGACCGATTTCACCAGCGCACCTGCGTTAGCCCTCAAGCCTTGTAATTCCATGCGCACTTCCCCAGGATATTTTTTCCCTCTTTTTGTTCCATAGGCAATTCCTCCGAGTTCAGTGTACTCTGTCCTCCGGTGCCATGCTCCTCCCCGGCGCATGTCGACGGCGGCGGGATTCAGCAGGTGTCCCACCTGCAAGGGTTCCTTCCACATGTCGGATCCACAAACGCTCTGTCTCAGGTGCCTTGGCCCAGGCCACGTGCTGAATGTGGTGCTCACTGCCGTATGCCATAAACCTTTTGAGCCCATGGCTATGATGGATTTGAAGTTCCTTTCGTGGAAAATGGCTTTTCTGATTGCAGTGACTTCGGCAAGACGTGTAAGTGAACTTCAGGCCTTGTCTGTAGAACATCCATTCCTCACCGTTCATAAGGATTAGGTTGTCCTCCGGTCTAATCCTTCTTTCCTTCCAAAGGTGGTATCTGACTTTCATTTGAATCAGTCTATTTCGTTACCCGTCTTCTTTCCAGACCCGGCCTCAGATGCCGAGAGGGTATTGTGCAATTTGGATGTCAGACAAGCTCTTAAATTTTATTTGGACAGAACATCTAAACTTACTAACTCTTCTCAGCTTTTTCTGACCTTCTGAGATCCGAAAGGAAAGCCGGCCTCGAAAGCAACTATCTCCCGATGGATTGCTTCCTGTATATCAGAGGCGTATACCGTTCAGGGCCTTCAGCCTCCTAAAGGAATTCATGCCCATCTTGTGCGGGACAAGGCGGCTGCCGTTGCCTTCGAGAAATATGTTCCTTGGGAAACCATCGCCAGAGCAGCTACTTGGGCTTCCCCATCAGCTTTTTGTAAGCATTACTGCTTAGACATGAGCTCCAGAGCCGACGCTCAGTTCAGTCAGTCTGTACTTAAAAACCTCTTTCAGTGAAGGAGTTCCATCCACCCGTATGGAGGAAAGGGGACGGGACGTAGGAGTATAACAAAGTTACTCACCGTAGTGACTACCCTACTCCTAGTCCATAGTCCCCTTTCCTCCATACGCCTGTCCGCCTTCCCCTCTAATAAGTATCCTCTATTATTGCTTAAAGGTCTCAGACCTGGCGAAAGAAAAGGACTGAAGGTTGATGCGCAGGGCGGAGCTCAGGAGGGCAGGGTTACGGCCACGTGCAGTACCCCGCATTAAAACAGAAGAAGGACACATTTTTCAATTTGATGCTTTTTTACAAAAGTGCTCCGGTCCCGTCCCACTGGACCGAATGTCCCAAAAGTATCGAGGAAAGGGGACTATGGACTAGGAGTAAGGTAGTCACTATGGTGAGTAACTTTGTTATTCCTCCCCTCAATCGATTTGCTTAGTGAACTGTTACCTGTGGAATTGGTAAAGGACCATCTGCTAATTTCTGTGGGAAATATATTTATCATCCAGGCTGCTCGGAAAACTTTGCCACATTCCTAGTTTAAGAGAAAGCAGACCAGGTTTTGTTACAGAGTCCTTGAGAAGCAGAAAAATACTCAAAGTGTTCAGTTGATGACATTATTTTTATTTCTCAATTAGCGGCCCTTTAGGCTTCGGACCACAACTGCTGTTCTTGTTTAGTGGACATAGCAGCATACCATGACTCGGACCCAGAGGTTGAAGGCATTTGGAAGGCTAGATCAGGTTTTCCCTCCAGTAAAGAAATCCTCAGCCATTAGAAGATCTCGATTTGGTGCTGACAACATTGGTCCATAAGCCATTTGAGCTTCTATAAAAATGAATCTCCTTGCCTGGAATGTAACGTTGCATGTTGTACTTAAGTCAGCCATAAAAGTCAGCGAAATGGAGGCCTTTTTGCAGATAGAATCATACACTGTTTTCAAATAGATATCGTAGTTATGGGAACTCACCCAGCTTTTCTTCCAATGGTAGTTTTGTTGTTTGGCATCAATGAGGTGTTTCTACCTACATTTTTTCCAGTTCAAGTCTCTGGCTGAGGCCACTCTCCAGTGGTTACATTTGAGGAGAACTCTGACATTGTACCTATACAGAACTAAGCAAATCAGGAAATCAAATGCTTTTTTCAACACTTGGTAGGGCCAGAACCCTGGTTCCCAGCCACCCACGGCAATGATTGCCAGATCGCTGGTTGAGGGGATAAACCACTTTTGTAAGTTGCAAAAGCTTCTCCCCCCAAAAAAATGTCTGCATGTGTACTACATCAGAGCAAAGTTGATGGCTGTTGCATTTCAGCGTATGGTCCTCTAGAATGTCATCATCAAGGCAGCTAGATTGGCCACTCGTTCACCCTTCTGCAAGCTCTATTACTTGGATACAAGTTCAAACACAGGCTCTAAGTTTCCACAGTCTTTTCTTTAGAACTTGTTTTCTAGTTCGCAGAGAACAGCCATGGATTGCTGCATTCAATTGAACCTCACATAAATATGGAGGAAAGGGGACTGGACTTGAGAGTCAGACAATTGCTCACCCTCGTGACTACTGTCCTTCTAGTCCATAGTCCCCTTTCTTCCACACACCCACCCTGCATACATCACATAGTTACAATAACCAACGGGTGGGAAAATAACGACTAACAGTTGATGCTGGTGAGCAGAGTCAGTGTGGACTTAGTGTGCCTTTCTGTGTTGTTGCAAAGTTCTTCAATGGCAAGTTTGATTTTGCCATACCAAAAAGGCTCCAGTCCTGTTCTCATGGGAAAGACTCTCATAAATATGAAGGAATAGGTAATGTGTTATGGACTAGGAATAACTTTGTCTTAATCTAAACTCTCTCAGTAACATAAAGGAAGTTATCAGAGGTTTTCAGTGACCAAACAACAACGGACAGTAAGCCTAACGTGCATCTCTTTTGATGTTATATATATGAGAGCTGTTTATTAAAGTGCATTTTAAGTTAGTGCTAGCTTGGGATAGACATATTACATTTATATTTTATGTGAGCAGAATCGATAATCTCAATTCCTGTGCAGTCTAATAGTACATATCAACGTTTGCGCATTGCTGGTGTATACCAATCTAAGTTTAGTGACTTTCCTACATAAGAAACTTTAATTTTAATGTTGTTTCCTACAGGTGGTAAAATTGCTTCTTCAGTATGGAGCAGATCCATTACTGCAGGGTGAAAATAGGAAGTGTGCTCTAGATGAAGCTGATGATGAACACATGAGGACTTTGCTTTTCAGTTCTGTACCTAAATCAAAGCAACATCTGCTATCAGGTATGAGTGTGATATTTTGTATAGATAGTTGGAATGGAATGTATTTTGTGCGCTTTTCATGGCACTGCCTCTTGTAAATGACAATGAAATTCATAGCCTGTGATTTGAAATCTACAGCAGTGAACATGTCCCTTGCGTGGTATGCCCTGATAATCGAAAGCCTTGCAGAATGGGATATGTATATGCTGTCTGCATCAGATATCTACAGACAAACCAACATTACTTTGCTAATTTGACACAAGTGTAGCTGCTGAATAAATATCAAACTATCCCGTGATAATGTGTGAATATTCCCATAATCCCTGTATACATTTTTAATGAATTATTTCCTCCCACAGATTTCTCAGCTTGTGAAATATCTTTCAGGTGCAAGATACTGACATTGACAATAGGCCCCAGGAGTCATGCTGTGACCACACCCACACCAACTCAAGTGTTGTTGTTCCTCATGGCAACAGGCATGAAGTAATGAAGTATTTATTGTGAGCTGCACCAGTGTCATTATCACAGTTCCTTTTTCCACACACTCAGATGTCAGACTATCAAAACAGTAGCCTTCCTGACATTGCATACTATCTCCTCCTAAGACCATGGACTTCAAACCGTGCTCTGACTTCAAGAGGCAAAAGTCAGAGTCTGACCCCAGCCAGCACTGCGTTTGGTGTTTAGGTCCTGATCATGACACATAGTAAATATTTTCACGGCCATCGATAAGAGGGAAAAGGCCCCATTGCACAGGTGCACCCTTTGATGACTCCACGGGATGAGGACTCCTGCTCTGGGACAGATTTCTCTGGGACTGATCTGGTGATAAACAATATTAAGATATACCAACCTAGGAATTCCTCCTCTTTAAGACACCACACATACTTTTTCCAGTAGCAGCCCTTACCAGTCACTACTCTCATCCCAGCTCAGGTCTCTTTCACCCAAGCCTTTTCCTCCCATCCCCATCCAGAATGGCAGCAACCTAGAAGACAAATGCTAGAAATCTAAGGGCCTTGACTATGACTCTGGTGCCGATCCTGAAGCCCAGGACACTGCACATTCACTGGATGCACGGGAGTCCTTCCTGAACACTGCCTCTGCGCTGTGCTTAGCTTGGTTCCCTGAATATCACAAACAACAGAGCAAGGGATGACCAAGCTGTTTCCTCTGTGAAGGAAACAATCTTAGGCTAAGTTTGACTATTTTTCTAACAAGTAGTTGAAGACCATATCATTTGATATGGACTCCTTTGCTTGTGATGGTAAGGCATGTGACTTCACTAAGGAGTTGTTCTTCTCAAAGGAACATCAACCAGATGTGTAAGAGTAGGCTACTGATTTAGGAGAGGACAGTAGGCTGACTACCTCACCAAAGCCATGGTTTGAAGAAGGAGGGCAGCCTGGTGGTATTAATGTTCCCTATATATCCTCCTTTTACAGTGAGTCTGTAAGATCAACAGAACACTCAGACAAAAGAAATAAAATGCAAAACTGGCATTTACAAAAGACATTGTTGGAAGACCATAAAATGAGCAGGCCTTGCAAATTCTTAAAAATCACACTACACCTGCAGGTCGAGTTCCTTAGTTTACATACTCGACCTAAGAGAAATGCACTCACCCCAGGGTGAATTATGACAACAAATGTACCAGTGCTTTCTGTAAAATGGGGCATGTCTCCATAAGCACACTTCATATTTTTCACAGTGCTGCCACCCAGAGGCCTACCACACACAATGACACTTCTATTTGCCATTTAATGCAGTTTGTTTGCAGTAAATGGCAAATAGAAGTTTCAACATCTCCATACTCGCCAGCAAAGTCGAGTACTATGCAAATGGTACACAATCTTCATAACATCTCTTTGACTATGCGAGTGGGGGAGTAGATTTTGCGTGCCCTGAGGAGGCAGCCAATGACACAAGTGGGACAACTAGGCAGACCAGTGTCAGAATGTGAGATTAACACGAACAGGTAAAGATTGCCTATTTTAAAGGGCCTAATATCCTGAGTGCAATCCCTAGTCCATTTCACTATTTTTCGGCATCTCTAGGCTGGACAGTACTGGGCCTCATTACGAGTTTGGTGGTATCTGGGTGGTAAATCCACCAAGATACCGGCAAACTGTATCACCGTTACCGCCACTTGGTCTGCAGAATTACAGCCAGATTACAAGTGGCAGCAACGGTGTAAATCGCCATAGGACTCAGTGGGGAATTTTCGGCAGAATTAATGCGGCAGCAGTTCCGCCAAAAATAACATTCCGCCCACCTTATAGTTGGGCAGTGCGGTAACGCAGCGGTATATGGTAATACCACCACATTTAACCTGCACAGCCCAACTCGTAATGAGGCCCAGTGTCGTTTCATGCACTCAGGCACAGGGATTAAGTGGCCAGCACACTTCTTTGTCTTGGCCTTTTGTGACACTCTCATTATGGTGCTGCATCCTGGGATGGATTGATTGAATTTTGAGACAGCACTCATATGCTTCAGAAATAAAGATTATTGGCGCTTGAAGCAACTTGCAACACGTGTGGTCTGTTACAAAGTAAAAGACATATCAACGAAAAATGAAAAAGCAATAATAGACAAACAACCATGTGGAAGCAAGAATGGACGTCTATTTTCTGGTCCAGAAGGGCAATCGGCCCACAGAGGGGGTAGCCATCAGATTATGAGATTTATGCACTGAGTATATCTCAAAGTACATGTGCCAACTTCAGAAGAAGCCTCTAGTTGAGCAAAAACAAAGCCCTAAGAGAAGACCAGAGGGAGCCGCTAGTCCCTATGCATATCCCCCAAAGAGTTGCCCAGAGTCACCATGATGACATGACACCTGGATGATATAAATTGTCAAGGGAACATTCTGTCCTAGACCAATGACAATCCCAAAAGACTCAATGAATAGATGCAGAACCCAGCAGGAACCAGGGAATAGGAGGAATTGGGCCTCAATACAACCCTGGCGTTGGACCATGGTGCTATTAGCACCATGGTCCATGCCGGATTCCGCCATGGTGGATGGCAGATTTACCGCCCCATTCCAAGGTTGGCGGGGCGGTAAATCCCCATTCACCATGGCCCCTTCCCCATTCCCATTTTTGGCCAATAGGGCTCAATGGGAATGGGGAAGGTGCTAATTACGGCACCGTAAATTACGGTGCCGTAATTAGCACCAAGGTCCCTTAGCGGGATGGACTTTAACGCCTGCAAAAGGCAGGCGTTAAAGTGTGAATCTGGCGTTAAGGGTTTAACGGCGCCGCAGCCTTTTATGGCGCCGTTAACCCCTTAATGCCAGGGTTGTAATGAGGCCCATTGTTTTATTACAATCTGCAAGAAGAGAGAAAATAAAACGAACTTTGGAAACCACAAGACAGAAAGCATACAGAAACCATAGATGTGCAAATGCCCTGTGCAAAAGGTTCTAGTCAATACAGAGGTCATTCCAGACAGATCTTAAACGGAAGATACTAAAGATTACATTATCGTGACTCCACAGACAAACTCCAATGCCGCCTCGCTGCCGTCAGCCAGCTCTGAAAAAGGCCTGCGATGGTGCCTGCATTGCCACCCCAGAGTCCTCTTGTCGATATGCTGCTATCCCTCACCACTCTCACAGAGTGACAAGCCTGCTGCCACCACCATGGAGTCTGCACATGTTTGCCAACCCCTTGCAGGCCCATCCTGGAAGCAACATCTAAGTGGGCCCGGCAGGGGTCCTCTGTTACACTGTTGTGCTCCACATTGATAATTGGATTGTGTCCTCCCATGTATTCCTCATCTTAGATATTCGTATCTTCAGCTTTGCTGCTTCCGAAAAAAAATTCTCTCCACCAGAGGGCGCTGTGCTTGAGGTCGCGTCGTCGATGTCCCTCGGAGGCTGCTGTCGAGCATCGACGTCATCCGCAGTATAAAGGGCTCGAGCCGCGCCTGTTGGCTTTAGCTTCAGTTCTTCGAACTATGTCTTCCTCATCAAATCCTTCCATGCCAAACACTGGCTTTAAAAAGTGTCAGAAATGCGGGAAGAAGATGTCAATCACCGACCCCCGTCAAAATTGCCTCTGGTGTTTGGGTCCGGACCATTGGGTCGACGAATGCGGTTCCTGTCAGGCAATGACCAACAAAGCTCTTAAGGAACAAAGAGGTAAATGGGCTGTGGGGGAGGAATCCACAAAGTCTTCTTTGAGAAAAAAGAAAGGCTCAGGGGAGTCGAGTGGTAAATCTCGACGCAAGTCAAGGAAATCAAGATCAAGGAGTCGGTCGAGGAAATCGTCTTCTTCGTCAAAAAGATTGGAGAAAAGACGACACCGATATCCCTCTTCCTCGTCTTCGTCATCTGAGACAGGGGTTATCACCTGCCCTTCAAAGCATGATTCCCCTAAGAAGTGGGAGGCTTTTAGAGCCTCGATGATGAGAATCTTTGAGAACGCGGCCCAGAACCCCTCAAAGAAACCTTGTGAGGACCATGCCCCAGCTCATTTTAAAAGTGACAGAGGGAGGTCAAAGACCAAACGGTCAAAATCTGATGAAATATCATTGAGGTTGTCATCGAGGGAGACCTCTCCGATACCTCATTCAAAAAATAAATCACACCTACCAGTGCATAAAGTGGACGTAACGCCTGACAAAATGGCGCTAAGTGCCCAACCGCCATTAAGGGCGGTGTCGAAGGGTTCCACAACACCTTTGTCGAAGGCCTACGCCAGTATCTAAGGGGTCGACAGTTCACGCGACAACGCTTTCATCAGGGGCTCCTTCTACGGCAATAACATTGACGCCTTTGTCGAAGTCAACTCTAATTCCGCGACCCAAACCGACTTCTTTGTCGAAGCCAAGGTCTATGCCCAATATATCACCAAGTAAATGGTTTCCTCCTGAGTCTAGACAGGATTTTTTCAAATCTATGTCTTCCATTTTGGAAGAGCAATCCTCTGAAGAGGATATCTCTCCTTCTAGTGTTAGATTTGGGACAAACGATGTTCCTGAGGAGTTACTTGATCCTTACTCTGAGATAGCTGACCTGAATGAGTGTCTACAGACAGCAAGTGGTCTGGACACGTCTCCTGAGTTGGATTTTGAAAGACCTGACCCTGCTAATCATGCAGACTCAGGATATAGGAGACTTATGAATAAAGTGACAGAATTCATAGGGTGGAACAGAAGTTCCCCTACTTATCACTCTGCAAAAGACGGTGATGGCTGCATGGGGAGCACCTAAATCAGGGCCTGTGGTAAATAGAAAATTCACAAGCAAATACAGGCCCTCTTCTTCTGATTCTGAATACTGAACAAAACATCCGTCATCTGAAAGTTTAGTGGCCCAAGCAGCCACATCCACTAGACATTCGGCATACCCTACAATAGATTGATACATGGTCTCGCAAGAATTTCTCTTCCGGAAGCATGACTTTAAAATTGACGAATGTGACTTGCACCCTTGCAAGATTCACATACACGCTGTGGGATTATATGACAGCGGCAGCTGAACATATTCCTGATGGCGAGGAGCGGGAAGGTTTTCTTGCGATTGTGAAAGACGGAAAGGAGGCTATGGGGGAATGCCTTCAATCAGGACTGGACACTGCTGACAGCATCAGTAGGTCCATGGCATCTAGCACAGTGCTACGCAGATTTGCATGGCTGAGGAATTCGGGCTTCGCACCGGACGTGCAGGCCAGGCTACTTAATATGCCATTTGACGGCTTGAGGTTGTTTGGCAGCAAGCCAGACAAATATTTAGAAAAGCTGCAGACCTCAAAAGCTGCAGCTACGTCTCTTAACGCTTCTATAAGACAACCTCAACAACACTCCTACTCAGGCTTATCTTCCTGGAGGGGTCGTCCCTTTCGATTCTACTCGTCATTTGGGAGAGGGAAGGGACAAGCTAGTCAAAGAGGACAGCAAAGAAAATGTCCTTGTGGTGGAAGAGGAAAAAGGGCTAGATCAGCCCCAGCAGTGGCAACTGTCCCCTCAGCTGCTTCTGCAGCCGCCGCAAATGCCACTCTGAGGTCTTGACCCACATGACCCCAGTGGGAGGCAGGATCTCTCAGCATCTGAACAAATGGCAGGGCATTACTTCAGATGCTTGTGCACTGGAAACAGTAGCCCAAGGTTACTGCCTCCCCTTTCAGAAAAGACCTCAGTATCATCCACCAGGATGCAACTCTACCAAAATTCCAGATCCGCTCCTGTTCAGGAAATTATAACCCTGCTAGAGAAAGGTGCAATAGAATATGTACTTGTAGAGGAAAGGAACAAGGGTTGGTACTCCCCATACTTTCTCATAACAAAAAATAACAGAGGATTGAGACCCATCTTGGACTTGAGAAACTTAAACAAGTTCCTCAGGAAGGACAAGTTCAAGATGGTCACACTTTCTCAGATCCTTCAGGCTCTTAAACTCCAAGACTGGTTGGTATCATTGGACCTTCAGGATGCTTACTTTCATGGGCCGATCCATCTTAAGCACAGGAAGTACCTAAGGTTCGCGATTGGCAATTCTCACTATCAGTTTCGAGCTCTGCCATTCGGGTTGACCTTCGCCCCGAGGGTTTTCACCAAGCTGATGGCGGTAGTGTCAGCGAGTCTCAGGAGAGGTAGGATTCATGTCTACCCTTACCTGGACGATTGGTTAATCAGGGCACGTTCACCCGAACAAGCTCGGGAACATCTGAACATGACCTGCCACTTCCTACACAGACTGGGCTTCTCCCTCAATTACAAGAAGTCAAATATGGTACCATTCCAAAGACTCCAATTCATCGGAGCAGTCTTGGATACTTCCCCCCCGAGATGAGAGCTCATCACATTCTGCAAATGGTAGCAAAGTTCCAGAATGCCCAGCATATGCCGGCCTTCGATTTTCTGAGGTTGCTCGGCCTCATGGCATCCTGCTATTTTCTGGTGCCAGAGGCCAGATTGAGAATGAGATCCCTTCAATGGGCCCTCAGCACTCAATGGTCCCAATTTTCGGGTGATATGCCCAATCTTCTGCAAGTTCCGGCCAGAGTGGCTCAAGATCTTCTATGGTGGGCTTGCAAGGAAAATATTCTCAAGGGAGAATCTTTTGGCAACCATGGCTGGTGATAACAGTAGTTACGGACGCCTCACTCACGGGGTGGGGAGCCCACACCAACGATCTGACAATCAGCAGTCGTTGGTCTCCATCAGAGTCCAAACTACACATCAACCTTTTGGAGCTGAGGGCAATCAGACTAGCGCTGAAGGTCTTTCTGCCCTCTGTAGAGGGAAAGAATGTCCTGATAATGACGGACAACACAGTGGCCATGTACTACTTCAACAAGAGAGGAGGTGTAGGGTCACTCACTGTGCAGAGAGGCAATGCAGCTCTGGTTCTGGGCAATTCAAGAAGGAATCTCTTTGTCGGCAGTTCAACTAGCCGGAGAGCAGAACACATCGGTAGATCCTCTGAGCAGGCAGAGAGTTTTTCATGAGTGGGAACTAGCTCAGGAAGTCCTTCAAGAGATCTTCGCCCTTTGGGGAACCCTTCAAGTGGATCTGTTTGCGACCAGTGTCCACAGGAAGTGCAAACTATACTGCTCAAGGGAATTTCCTCAGAGAGGAGCTACAGG
The DNA here is from genome assembly GCF_040938575.1 of Ambystoma mexicanum. Taxonomy (NCBI): domain Eukaryota; kingdom Metazoa; phylum Chordata; class Amphibia; order Caudata; family Ambystomatidae; genus Ambystoma; species Ambystoma mexicanum. Next base: position 619,537,383 of record NC_090935.1, on the reverse strand, counting down.
GGACGCGTTTGTAGTGGAATGGGAATATCCACTCCTATATGCGTTTCCTCCAGTCCCCGTGATTCCTCATGTAATCAGGAGGCTGAAAAAGTTCAGGAAATCCATGATCCTAATTGCCCCGATTGGGCCAGGAGGACGTGGTACCCAGACCATCTGGACATTTCCATCTGCCCTCCAATACGTCTTCCACAAAGAGAGGATCTTTTCTCACAAGAGGAAGGTCGGTTTCTCCATCCAGAGGTCAAGGCACTCAGCATTCACGCATGGTTTCTGAGAGGTTGAGATATAAGGATTGGGACGTCCCAGGTGACGTAAGGGAGATTTTGCTTTCGGCCAGAAGGCCAGCAACAAAATCATTGTACCAGTGTCGTTGGACCAAGTTCAGTAACTGGTGCAGGGATAAGAATGTGGATCCATTCTTATGTAATACTCCTATAGTACTTTCTTTCCTTTTACACTTGGCCAATTTGGGTCTCCAAGTTGGTACAATAAAAGGATACTTAGAGCGCTATCTATTTTTAAGCATTCCTTTCAGGTACCCGTCTGGGATTTAAATTCAGTTTTAAAATTCCTCACATGTATTACATTTGAGCCCTTACATTCTTGCCCGTTAAGGCTCCTTACTCTAAAGACAATACTTCTAGTGGCAATTACATTAGCCCGCAGGGTGAGTGAGTTGCAGGCGCTCTCTTGTTTGCCTCCTCACACCATTTTTCATAAGGACAAGGTTACTCTTAGAGCCAAACCCTCTTTTTTGCCAAAAATAGTCTCTGACTTTCACCTGTCACAAAAAATCACTTTACCTTCCTTTTATCCTCTTCCTCATGCAAGTAAGGAGGAAGAAAGGTTACACAGATTGGACCCTAAAAGGGCTCTCAGTTTCTATATCTCAAAGTTTGGCTAAATTTAGGTAACGTGATCAGCTTTTTGTGGGATATACTGGGCACAAATTGGGTCTAGCAGTAACCAAGCAAACATTGTCCAGATGGATAATTCTGGCAATCACTGAATGCAATAGGTTGGCTGGAAAGGATCCTCCAGATGGGCTGAGGGCTCATTCAACCAGGGACATGGCAACCTCAACAGCTCCTCAGAGGGGTGTCCCGATGCACGACATTTGTGCAGCGGCCACCTGGTCCTCTATGCACACTTTTGTGAAGCATTATTCTCTAGATTCAACATCATCACAAGGGGTCTCTTTGCCAAAGCTGTCCTGCATACAGTCCATGATTAATACTTTCTGGTACTCCCTACCTTTCGGTACTCCATCCTTTCTGGTACTCCCTCCTCCAAATTCATACTGCTTTGGGAGCCTATTTAAGATGAGGAATACGTGGGAGGACACAATCCATTCGAAAAACAAGTTACCAACTGTAACGTTCTTTCGATTGGATGTTCCTCCCACGTATTCCTCATCGACCCTCCCATCCTACCCCACCTTACAGTTTACGTATTTTGCACTCAATGTTCCTTGAGTTCCTTGAGAGCTTACGCCTTATCGATTTCGTTTTTTGCTTCTCCTTGTCATGGCCACCTCCTACTACTTGTATGTCCTTCTTGACTTTGCCACTGCTGGTATCATGTGCGGCCCTCTTGATTTGGGCAGCACTTGTCTCTTAGCTTTTTTCTGGTGTGGCCCTCTTGGTTTCCTGATTAGCTTCTGTGTTTGTGATTGGCTGCTCCCTAAAAGTCCAACCTCCCCCTTAACATAATGTTCCCCATTTTAAAGTCAGTTGCTATTTCAGCTTCCTTCCATGGTCCCCTTGTTCCGCTCCTTTGAGTCCCCTGCTTCTCCCCTTGTATTTCTCTGGCCTCTGGCCTTGTGGAGCACAATAATCACCATTTATCTGTATTTTGAGACGTGTTTGTAAAGATTGTGTTTCTGTAGTCTGCTGTACTGCGCCCAGGATTTTGAATTCATGCTGCCAAACACTTGCATATCCAAAAATAATGGGGTGGACCAAAGTCTGGGAAGAAACTGCTTTAGTTTCTTTATTCATAAAATAACTCGGCTGGAAGAAGGTACAGGACATTCTCAAAAAACCTCTGTTAAACCAGGGGTTAACCAAACACAATACATTGTCATAATTCTAAAAAGCACTACTACAACTTGCTGATTGGATGTTTGGAAGCAAATACCAACATTATTTCAAATATTATAAATGCTCATTGGTCAGTCCCTAAACTCTGGATCCGCCTACGTTTCTTCCCTACAGAGGAGACGTTACTTCATAAACATCATCAGGGCAATCTTTGATTGGCTGGCACCACAATGTCCTGACGCTATTAAAAAACTGATGTGCTATTGGTCAGTGGTTACTCACATGGCCTTGGATGTTGCATTTGTCCACTATAACCCAATTATATTTCAATGTGCAGGGCGAGATTGAAATGCTTCCATGGGCAAAAATAACAAACGTACTCTTATCTCGCTTTCTCACGCCTGGCCCCAATCTCCCAGACATTTTTGCTAACGTTGGACAGTTCGTCATGTCCTCCCTTGCGGCACACACTATTGCTTGCAGGTGCATGATATAATTGAATCAAAATTGTTACTTTATCATAGTGCGGGACCAATGTACACGGCCAACTTCTTCCATTTATTCATCTTGCTACTGTGTTCTTCGTGTGCACACTGAACTTTTTCTACCATGAGGGGAGATGTGTGTTCATCTTGCTATAACCGTTACTGTGTGCACCTGGCAGTCTAAGTTCTGTGTGTTTTACTCTGTCATCAACAGAAACGTACTAATTGTTGCATATCAAGGCTTAAACCCCGGGAAGGCCAATTCATGCAGTTTTCGCTCTGTACCTCGTCCTCCCTCCTTTCTCAACCTTGGCATCCTCAGCCTTCCATACACCATTGTGGACCAACACAATCTCTATTCAGCAATGTAACCTCCTGTGCTGTGTATTTTAACTGCAAATCCTGCAGGGCCTTGTTCACTCAACATGGCAGTCCTCTTGTCATGTTCAATATTCTTGTATGTCCCCTATCTAGCTATGCCAGCCGCCATTTAGTACATTCCCTCTCTGTGTATTCAGCAACTTTCCTTCCCTATAGTATACCATTAATTCCCTACAGTGTGCCAAAAACTAACTGTATTCTACTTGTGTTATATTTCGCTAAATAATCATGGCGGCTGCAGCAAACTATTCCAGCATCCTTATTCTATGTCCTTTCTCGTTTGGGGACTGCCGGGGGCGTGAACTTGTGCGTCAGTGGTCTTTTCTGTACCATTAAAGATTTCTAAAATGGTTATGGAGTGCGACACCTCAACCAAGAAAAAAAGTCATGGCTAATCCTTGGCAAAATTATGTGGTCATAATTCGAAACCACCAAATGAATTGTTCAGAATAAAATAACATAAATAAGGCATGCATATTAGGCTAAGACTGGAGGTGTTGGAGCAGTTGAAGTAATATGCTTTGGTTGAGGTAGAGGTTGAAAATACAAATAGAATAAGCTATCCTTTTAGTTCTATGTGATTCCATTGCCCATTTTTTCCCCGAGTTTTTTGCCGCCCATTTATTTGCCGCAAAAACGCATAGATTTATTTTCTTTTTCGGGGGGGTGGGTCTTCCTCCCTAGCCCCCCTTCCCAGCTATTTATGACCTATTCCCCACACACCCATACCCCTTATATCCCTTTACCCCCTTTACCCATATTTTTCGATGAGTTTTTACAGCAAGAAATCGGCGGCAAAAACTCTGCAAAAAAGGGGGGATGAATGAACATCGAACCATCCTTTTGTGACTACTGCTGCTTCATAATAATAATGTTGTCATTTACATAGGTCTACGTACTGCATACTTCCTTTTACTAAGCATTACAATATTCAGTATCACCATTATTAACCAATTATGGCATTCACGTTATCCAATTTGGGAGGATAAAGGACTGAGCGTACTTGACCGCGGTATAGAACACCTGCTGCACAGCATTGTCTTGTTCCCCAATCTATCTGCCCAACTACATCACAGTTACAACCTTGTGTGGAATAAATACGTGGCATTTTCTGTCGGTCATAGGGGATGCATTCCAGAATTGCTGAAGGCAGGTTGGAGAGTGCATTCATTGTCTGTAACTTAGTCATCTTTTTGTGGCTGGATAAAATACTTATTGCTTGCATGGAAAGAGGTTTTAGAATTATTTGGAGATAGGAAGCGTGCATTCAGTGAATGTGAAAGTGTGTCATCTTTTTGTGTCAAAAGAAAATGATAGTTGCTTGTGTAAAAAAAGTCTTAACATTCTTTGGAGGTCGGAGATCACATTAATTGACTGTAATCAGTGTGCAACACACATACCATCATCTAGTGACTACTAGTACTAATTAGAGAATCCCAGTGACCTTTTAATACATAAACACATGTGACATATCTTGCCAGTGCATAGAAAAACATCACAGCGTTGTTTTGAGACAGGTAGATTACATTCATTGACTGTGACAGGTTGTGTGAACTTTTTTTGGCCATACAAAACGCTAGTTGCTTCCACAGAAAATGATTTAGAATGGACTTCAGGTAGGAGATGACATTCAGTGGCTGTTAACCAGTGCACCATGTTTTGTTGCACGGGAAATACTTGCTGCTTCCTAAGTTGTGAATACAAAATCATATAGGGTACTTTAAAAAGGGTTGCAGTGACCTGTATTTTCACCTGCTATAAGCAGACGGATTCCATAGAAATTCATTGTAAATGCTGTCTGCAAAGCTTAATTTGCAGGAAGCACATTATTTTACAAAATAGAGAGTGAAATAAAAAGCAAAGGCAAGTTTGTTTCCTGCTTTGTTTTGTCAAAGTGAAATATTGCATTCAGGTCACACAACAGCTCTTAAGTGCTAACGGTGGCGTTGTCTTGTGTTTAATCGCCACTTTTAACAAAATAACCCCATTAGAATTCGTTTTTGGTAAGAGAATGCATATAGTGGCTATAAATCAATAAACCATTGTTTTGTGTTGAGAAAAAACATATGTTGCTTTTGTAAAAAGTCTTATAGTCCTTTGGAGGTAAGGGAGTGCATTCAGTTGCATTCACTAAGTCTGCAACACATGTGCCGTCTTCTTGTGGCTATAGAGAAGTGACCATTTAGGTTTGTAGCACCTAAAAGTTCAATAGGAAGAGGGAGACATGAAGACGTTTCAGGCCACTGTCCTCCCAAATGAGAGGAGAGAAGCTGCAGTTTTCATCCAAGGATGTGCCGGGAGGGAGGAACACACGCTAGGCAGAGTTGCAGGGTTTGAGACGTTCTTGCTCTCACTCTCCACCACCCCCCACATCAAGTGGTGTGGATCAGTCCGAGGATAATGATGAAAATAACCAAGATAATGGTGACCTATCTGAGTCCCGGCTTTAACTCCCGATTTTGGAAACCGGTGATACAGAGGAGAAGGAGGAGAATACTGCTGATCTGAAAGTGCAAGACATCAGTGTTTGTTTGGCAGCTACAGCACCAACTCCGAAACCAGCACCTTTGCAGCGAGGTAAGTGTAGAAGGACCACAAGAAACCTCAGACATGTTTCAACCTCATTGGCCTCATTGTCCAGAGCTTTGCCAGTCATTTTATGGTTCGATGATGTTTCCTGGAGGGAATTTGTTGCAAGCCCATTTTGCACTGAAAAAATGAAATGGGGGAGACCCCCCTCAACTCCCCGACATTCCCCGACCTCAATAAATACCTAAACCTAACATCTACTTCTGCAGCGACATGTGTAAAACAAAAATTCTAACAAAAGGGCCTGCAAACAAATGGGCTAGTACCCATTTTGTCACCCAGAGTCAGACAGGTATGCCCACACAAGGGCCCTGAGCTTGCCGTAACCCAATCTAAATCTCACTTATGATGCCCATTGAGGCTGAAACATGTCTGGGGTTGCTTGTGGATGTGACCTAGCAGTTTGGGCTGGACTGCCCCATACTGGGTGGGACCAAACCTGATTTGCATATGGCATTTCCCTGTCTGTAATGGAATGGCAGGCTGACAAATGGTGGTCTGGATGGTTGCCCATAGCTTTGCCAGTGGTTTTTGATTTATCCAGAACCCTCCAGGCATCACTCTTCTGTGTTGTATTTGTCACCCTGAGTGGGACGGGCATGCTCAGATGTAGGTCTAGAGACTTGCCATGTCTAGAGACTCACGCTACACCTCACTGATGTTGCCAAATTAGGCTGAAGCATGTCTGTGGTTGCTGGTGGTCTTATGCAGAAGCAATGTGACCTAGCAGTTCGGTATGGACTGCCCCTTTTTGGGTGTGAACAAGCCTTATTTGCATATGGTATTCCCCTTCTGGAATGGCATAGCAGGCTGACAATCAGTGCCTTGAGGTTTACCCAGAGCAATTAATGCCAGATGCTATGTGTCAGTCAAAATCTTCTACCCATCACTATTGTGTTTTGCTAAAGTCCCCCTGTTTATGTTTGTTTATGTTTATTCATTTATATTGCATGCCAGACCCGAAGGTATGAGGGCGCAGGAGCAGCAAGGTTATTCTCAGCTTGGTTACAGTGCTGTACAGTAATTTACAGAGTGTACATAGGTAATGCAGTTGCAATGAATACAGTGATATACAGTTTACAAATATACATATCTACATAGTTTACAAATGTGAGGTTAGTTATTGGTCATTATTCTTTAACCACAGAATGTAGTTACGTCTAAAGTGGGGGTAGGTTTAAGGTGTCCTTAAGGAGGGTGGCAGGGAGTTCCAGTGTTGGGCTGCTTTCACCTGGAAGCTGTTGCCACCCATTTGGTTCGTTTGAACATGGGAACTGTAAGCAGGTTTGCATTGGTGGTTCTGGTGGACCTGTTAGGGGTGTATCTTATTATTCTGTCGGCTAAGCAGCGAGGGGCTGCATTGTTGAGGCATTTGTGTGTTAATGAGGCTACTTTGAGCAAGATTTTTTCGGTGGTGGTAAGCCAATTATGGGTTCTCCTGATGTTAGAGATGTGTTCTCTCTTGGGGATGCTAAGCGCTGCTCTGAGAGCATTGTTTTGCAGAGTCTGGATTTTATTAGTAACCTGTTTGTTGGCTCCTACATTAAGGGCGTTACAATAGTCCAGTTTTGAAAGTACAAGGGCTCTGGCTAGGGTGATGCAGTTCTGGGTAGATAGGAAAGGTTTGGCAGCTCTTATAAGCTTACATGTGTAGGCTGTGGAAGAGGCCATGGAGCTAACCTGTTTATGGAAGGAGAGGGAAGAGTCTAGGTAGATTCCTAGGGTTTTCACTTCTCTGGCTACCTTGATAGAATTGCCGTCTATAGTAAAGCTGGTGTAGTTGTAATCCAGTTTGTTTAGGTTCGGAGTGGATCCGAGGATGATGAGTTCAGTCTTGTCATCATTCAGGCATAGACTATGTGAGGCCATCCATGCCTGGATGATGAGATCCACCGTGTTCACCAAGGCCAAATCCTTGTTGTAATCTCCCGTCAACGGGATGAGGATCTGGGTATCATCGGCGTAATTAGTGTAGGTGATACCCAGACCGTCAAGATCATCAAACAGGGGGGGAGACGCATGAACCCTGAGGGACCCCGCATGTGATGGGTATGGGGTCAGCGGAAGCTGAGGTGGAGAAGACCCGCATAAATCTATTACTCAGGAACGACTCAATCCAACCAATGGCTTCTTGGGAAAAGTGGGCAGCCGAGTCCAAGTGGTTGCATAGAATTTTGTGATCTACTAGATCGAATGCTGCGGAGAGGTCTATTAGAAGCAGTAAAGCAGTATTCCCATTATCTCTCAGGGTGTCGATTTGGGCCTTAAGATCGATGAGAGCAGTTTCTGTCCCATGTTGGGGTCTAAAGCCTGATTGCCGGATTCCCAGGAGATGGTTTTGTTCAAGGTATTTTTGTATTTGTTGATAGGCTGTCTTATCTGATATTTATTTTTTTAAACTTGTCTTTATTGATTTTCACATATCAACTTACAACAAAACAATAAGGTACCCTTCCCCCTAACTCCCCTCACACTCCCTTGGGGGCACGCGTGGTCATTTTTTCGGGGTTAACATTATGCACAGAAAATGTCTGTTACTTAAATGTTGTGTGGGCACCATTGTTCCATAAAATCTGACTGGAGATACTCTAGGACACTTCCCCATTCCTTTGCGAACCTGTCCCTCGTTCCTTGGACTGTGTGGGTGACTTTTTCCATCGCCAATTGTGCCCATACTTTTTGTAACCACGTGAAAGTCAGTGGGGTGTCTTTCTTTTTCCAGCTTTGGGCTATTGTTGACCACGCCGCTATAAGTAGTCCCATAAAGCTTCTCCATTGAACTTTTTTGTATTTCCTCGCACTTTCGTCCCTTATTCCACACATCCAGACTCCCTTTCCCATTTGTCCCACATCCAGAAAAATGTTCCCCATCTCTTCCTTCACTTCTTCCCAGAACAGCACAATCTCTTTACAGTCCCACCAGATGTGTTTCCACGTTCCCACCTCTCTGCATTCCCTCCAGCATTTATTTGACGTTTTGGGGAGCATTGTTTGTAGTCTTTCAGGGGTATAGTGCCATTGCATAACTATTTTGATCCACATTTCTTTTGTCTGTGCTGATCTTGTCATCTTGGGGATCAATGTCCATAAGTCCACCCACTGTTTTCTTGTTGGTTCCTCCCCCAATGTTCTGGTCCATTTGACCATGTATATCCACTTGACCTCTTCCTCCTGTGTGTTTATGAAGGAGTATAAAATCGATACCCATTTCTTTGCCCCTGAGTTGGTTACCATGTATTTCTCAAACGGAGTAAGGGTCCTTGTTGCTGCTTTAGTTATTTCCGGGGATTTTAGCCAATGTTTTAGTTGCGCATATCTGTATTTATCCCGTTTGGAGAGTGCTGAGCGGGGGTAGCAAGATCTGTGTGATCTGATTTCATTATCAATGAACATTTGCCCAATTTTTGTTATTCCTGCCTCTTCCCATCTTTCGTATGCCCCCTGCTCCATACCCGGTGGGAACTGCGGATTCCGCCATAGGGGGGTGAAAGGGCCTAGGGTGGTGGTCATCATACCTTTCCGTGTTTGGCTGTCCCACGCCTCCATTGTTGTCCTCATTACTTCACTAATCCCTATATTGGGGTGTCTGTGTTGTTTCTGCTTCCAGAGTAGCTCCACCAGCGGGGTTCTTGCTACTGCCCTGTCTTGCTTAGCCCAGATCTGTTGCTAGTTTTCACCCAACCATTCCCAGAGAACCTTTAACTGCGCTGCATGGAAGTATCTCTGGAAGTGGGGAAGCGCCAGTCCCCCCTCCTTGGTTGGTGCGGTTAAGATCGCCCTGGCTAGTCTCAGGGTTTTCCTTTTCCATACAAAGGATGAGATCACTTTCAATAATGATTTGAAAAAAGTTCTGGGGACCCCCACCGGAAGAGCTTGGAAGCAGCACAGTAGCTTTGGGAGGATGGTCATCTTGACCGATTGAATTCTGCCCCACCAGGAAATCATCAGAGGGTTCCATCTTTCCAGATCTCTCCGAATGCTTGCGAGGAGCTGCGGATAGTTCCTCCCATAAAGCTGCCCCACCTTACAAGTTAGTGTTATTCCCAGGTATTTGATGCCTTCCACTGCAGTCCTAATGTTCAATACCTTTGCTTCTCTCTCTATTTTCTCCCGGTCTCCCGCCAGTATTAAAATTTCTGATTTATCCTGTTAATTTTAAGGCCGGAGATGGCCCCGAAGTCTTCCAGCACACCTACGACTGCCGCAGGGTTCGGACCGGGTCTTCCAATGCAATCAACATATCATCTGCGTATGCTATTACCTTGTGTTGCGAGCCTGCCATGTCTATCCCTTTAATGTGCGTGGATTCTCTTATTTTTGTTAGTACGGGTTCTAAGAAAATTGCATACAGTAGTGGGGAGAGCGGGCAGCCCTGCTTTGTATCTCTTGTTATTGTCACCTTTTCTGTTACCTCCCCATTAATGGCCACTCTACTGTTCGGAGAATTATAGTTCGCTTTTATTCTTGCTATAAACTGTTCTCCAAATCCCATGTATTCCAAGGTTTTTAAATAGCATGGGCCATTCTACCCGGTCGAAAACCTTCTCAGCTTCTACTGCTAGCAGAATCCCCGGGGTATGCGTTATGCCTATTTTCTCCACTAAGTGGATGAGCCTTCTTATGTTGTCGTGGGTTTGCCTTCCCGGGATGAAGCCCGATTGATCTAGGTTGATTAGCTTTGGAAGAAGCGGAGATAGTCTTGCTGCTAAGATCTTGGTGTATATTTTTGCGTCTATATTTATTAGGGAGATTGGTCTATATGATGCTGGGTGTGCCGGGTTTTTCCCTGGTTTGTGAAAAACTAGGACCTTCGCTTCGTTCATTGTGGGTGTGACGTTGCCACTATATTTAAATGAGTTTAGGAGCTTGGTTAGAGTCGGGGTCAGTATGTCCTCATATTTTTTATAAAATGGGGCCGTGAAGCCATCGGGACCGGGTGCTTTATTTGACGGGAGGTCTTTTATTGCTTTTCCAACTTCCTATTCCCTTATTGGGTTCTCCAGGGCCTGTCTGTCTTCTTCTGATATTTGTGGGATGTGGAGGGTTTTAAGATAATTGTCCTGTGCCTATACATCTGGATGATCTGTGGAGTAAAGTTTTTGGTAATATTTTCTAAATGCCTCCCCTATGTCTTGTGTGTGCGTTCCCCTGTCGTATCTCTGATATTCTTAATTGTTGTTTCTTTCTGTTTCGCACAGAGTTGTCTTGCTGATAGCCTATCTGCTTTGTTTGCTTTTATGTAGTATATTTGTCTTAGATATAGCAAGCTTCTTTCTGCTACTTTTGTGCGGAGCATCTCTAGATGGCCCTGAGTGTGTTTTAGCGTTTTCTTTAATGCTCTAGTGGGGTGGGTCATAATTTTCTCCTGTAGGTCTGTTATTGAGCTTTCCAGTTCCTTTTCCCACATATTCCTCTGTTTTTCCTTCGTAATCTTCAGCGCCATTATCTTCCCCCGAATTACAGCTTTAAACGCTTCACAGACTGTGCTCATAGAGACTTCCCCAGTATCATTTTGTGTGAAGTATTCTTTTATCATTTCCCTTATGGATTCCCGCGTGACCGGGTCCTGGATTATGTCCCCTGGTAACCTCCACCTCCAGAGCCCATTTGTTTTCCCCTGGAGATTTACCTTCAGCCACAGGGGTGCATGGTCGGACAAGGCGATAGTTCCCAGTTCCAGCCCTTGTATCTTGCCCATAAGCCCTATCGATGCCCAGATGTAGTCTATTCTTCACATGGAGTTATGGACGTGTGAGAAGTACGTATACCCTCTTTGTTCCCCCTTCTGTTCCCTCCACACATCATTTAGGGTCTGTTGTTTGAGGCATTTTGAGGGTGCCCCTTGGCCATGTACACACCCTGTGCTTCTATCCAATTGTGGGTTCCATGCCATATTAAGATCACCCCCCAGGAGCACCTCCCCCTTTGCAAAGGCTTCCAGTTTTCCCAGGGCATCTCTGAGGAAGCCATCTTGTCCCATATTAGGCGCATATACAGACGCTAGTGTTATACGTTGGCCTTCTATCGCCACATTTGCAAACACATACCTACCTTCTTTATCTGTGATTACTTCCTCCAGTTTGGCATCCCATCCTTCTCTTATCGCTATCAGTACCCCCGATCTTTTTTCTGTTGCGTTTGCTTGAGCCCATATTTTGTATCCCCTTATGCGTGTTTTCTGTCTGTCTCTTAATCTTATATGGGTTTCTTGAAGGAGTAGGAGATCCGCTCTTTCCCTTTTGAGCTGTTTCTCCAATTTTATCCTCTTTGTGGGGTAGTTCAAACCCCTGATGTTATAGGTTACAATGCGTATTCTCCCCATCTTGTAAAGTGCATGCTTCCAGACTTTGTAACCCCTCTCTTTACCGCTGCAACTATTTGCCTGCCCCCTTCCCCCTTTCCCATTCCCCTAACCTTCCCCCCCCAACCAACAACCATGAACCAAACAACTTGCCCACGAGTAGGGCGAGGGTTCCTACTGATGCTGGGGCGTTGCGCCCGAAGCTCCCTGCCCTCCTTACTCTCAGGGGATAAATTCGTAGGGGATCCTAAACCCCACATTACCATCTGTCCTTACTGAATTCCAAGCCGGTGTGGCCCGCCCGGGCCGCCTGCTCTGCCATTTTTGTAGCAATTCATTCTCCTTCAATCTCCCCCTGGAGGGACTTGTCTTGCTGTCGCTCTCCTTTGTGTGCGACGATCTTCTTCTCTTTATTTTTCATGGCAGCTTCCTGCGGCTTTCCCTCCCTGTGGTAGACCTTTTTTGCTTAATCGTTTCCCAGCCCCTTGGTTTTCTCGTATGTTCTCCCCTTGCATTTGACTGGTCTGTTTCCACTTCGTCCTCCTGGAGTCCCATAATATTGAGGCCTTCTTCCCATGTGGTCGCTCATCTCTGTTTCCCCTCCCACGTGAATATCAGCCCAAACGAGAAGGTCCATTTGTACCGTATTTGTTTCTCTACCAATGCTTGGACCAGTGGGGCCATCGCTCTTCTTTTATGCAATGTGACCAGGGCCAGATCTTGATATAGTTGTATTTCTTGTTCGTTCATTCTAATATGTTCCATTTCTCTAGCCCTTCTCAGGATCTGCTCTTTTTGTGGATATGAGGAGAGAGCAACCAGGACATCCCGTGGTCTTTCTCCCGGTGCTCCTGATCTTTTCGGTCCGACCGTGAGGACTCGGTCCACCCCGATCGTGTCAGTCTCAGATGCATCTAGAATGTCCCTGAACACTTCCTTCACTGCAGTCTTAAGGTCTATGTCCCGGATTTTTTCCGCCATGTTTTTGATGCGTATGTTGGATCGTCTGGAGCGATTCTCCAGGTCTTCACATTGTATTTCCAGGTTATGGGTGAGTCTCACCAAGTGTTCATGTGTTTCACTGACTTGCTGTGTTTCTTCTTCGATGCCCTGTACTGCTCTCTCCAATATATCTGTTCTCTCCTCTATTTTGGCCACATCAGTTTTCAGATCTTGCACCACCTGTTTCATATCGTTTTTCATCGTCGCAAAATGTTCCTGTACTGTTGACATAAATTTCTCCTGTAGTTCCTGGAACCCAATTTGCAATTCGTCTCTAGATGGTGGTTGTTGGTGGTGTGTCGGTGCCATTCCCTCTCCCTGCTGGTCCTCCTGGGGTTTCCCTTTGGCTTGCGAGATGGAGTCCGTTGACCACATCTGTAGAATTTTTGCATCTTGCTTTAGTGACTGTGGGGTCTGCTGGGTAACATTGCTTTTCCCTTTGGCCCTTGACATGTTCTATATTAGTTCCTGGGCTCCTCGTGGGCCTCTCTGTGCTCTTCTATGGGCTGCATAATGGGCCGCTGCCGCCACCCTAGAGGGTTTCCTACGGTCTGCGGGCGGGAGCGGGCGAGGGGGGCCCCTCCTTTGTTAGAACTGTTTCCTTCTTCTGTGACTTCGTAGTTGGTTGAGTTTCTCGGTCTGTTCTGGGTTTTCCTCCTCTTGTGTCCTTGCTTGGGCCGTTCCTGGCAAACCCTTTCCCGGTTCCCCTTCCTCCCTAGTTGGGGCGCCCCTCCTGGGCCTTTTCTTGCCGTCTGGGTCCCCCTCCTTTCACTTATGGCTTTATTCTATGCGCCGCACATGCTGCATTGGGTGTCTGTGTGTCTGCCGAGGGTCTCCTTCCTCTGTGCCCCCCGCCTGTCGCGAATCTTCCTCTTCCCTTCCCCCTTATCACTATTTCTGTTCCGCGGCGTCGGCCGCGTGGCTGCTGTGTTATGTGGGGGGGGGCTGCTGGGATATGCTGGTGAGCGGTATTCCGTTACCCTTACCCTGCTCCACTCCGCTCACCTTTTGGGGATGACCCGTTCCAGGTGCCCGTCTCTCTGCTGCGAGTCGCCTCGGCTCGGGATGCCAGGCTCATTGGTGGGGCCCCCCGGAAGGGGCTGCCAGTCCGCGACTGGCGGCGCTCGTCCCACTTTTATTGTGAGGCCTCCTCTGTCTCCTCGTTGGGGGTGGGATCCCCTGTGGACTGCGGCTCACCTCCGGGTCTCTGCCTGGGCCTCCATCCACCGTCAGGTCTCCCTCCTGTTTCGCGGCTCTGGCTGTGTTCTGAGGAGGAGGGGCGGGTCCTCTTCTCCCCTGGTGCCACCGCTGCTCCCGGCTTGCTTCCCCGTAGTTTGTGCACCGAGGAGGGGAAGGATGGGGGAGTCCGTCTGGGTCCTGCCAACTCGATTCTTGGGTTTTTCCACCCCCACAGGGGCAACGCAGTCCTGATCCGCTCTGTTACGGGGCCGGCTGACCCGCGGTCACCTTCCGATGGGGGATGGGCGGTCTCTGCTCCCCGTGTCTGCTCGCTGTGATCAGCGTTTTTTTGTCCCAATGTCCCTCCGGGGAACCGAGGAGCTCAAGGGGAGCAGTCTGACCGTACTCTGCGACCTTATTGGTTCTTTTTGAAGTTTATTTTGGTGGCCCGGGCGCAGCGCGATATAAGCGCGTCCCGTCTCGCCAGCGGCCATCTTGGAATCCCCTTATCTAATATTTTGAGCAAGAAGGGGATGGTGGTGATGGGTCTGTAGTTAGTGGGTATAGAAGGGTCTAGGGAGGGTTTTTTGAGTAGAGGGAGGACCCAAGATTCTTTGAGATTGTTGTGGATGCTGCCAGAGGAGAAGGAGGCGTTGATGAGTTTAGTAATAAAAGGTGAGAGGTCTCTTGTCGCATCTTTAATGATTTGTGAGGAGCAAGGGCCGCCCTGGCAGTTTGACGGTTTAAGGCTGAGGATGATTTTTTCCACTTCTAATGTGGAGACTTTGGAGAAGCTGAAGCGGGTGAGTGGGTTGGGTATGGGGTTCTGGGGTGTGCGGCGTGGGGGAGTGTTGGTGGAGTTAGTGGAGTTAGTTAGGGATTCTTTCTTGTTGTTGATTTTGATTTGAAGGCCTGCAACTTTATTGGACAGGGCATTTTGGACACTAGTGCACCATTGTTTATCTTTCACACATGTGTATGGGACTAGGACAGGTGTTTCCAGTTCTTTGATGATAGTAAACAATTCTTTAGTACTGGATTTGGCTTGTGATATTCTCTGGTTATATGATTCTTGTTTGGCGATAATGATTTCTTTTTTGTATGTGGAGGCTATGTTGTTGAGAATCAGCTTTTAATGTCTGTAGGAGATTGTCTCCATGCTTGTTCCTTTTTGCGTTTCTCTAATCTGAGAGCTTTTAGGTGGGTAGAGAACCAAGTGTTCAAGTGTTTTCTCGGCTTACATTTTCTCAATTTTAGCGGTGGAATAGAGTCTAAGGCTGAGCGCATGATTGTGTTGTAACTTTCTGCAAGGTGGTGGGGGTTGGAGGTAGCTGAGAGTTGGTTCAAGGTCGGGAGAATGAGGGGGATGAGTTTTTCCACTGTGATGTTTTTCTTGCTTCTCGTAGGGATAGCTGTGGCTAGTAAGTTATTAGTGATGGGGCTTGAGGCTTCAAGGGTGAAGGTGAGGAGATGGTGGTCGGACCATGGTTGAGGGGTGTTGGCGGTGATGGAGGCCACACAGTTATGGTCTGCTACCCAGTCAAGGGTTCTCCCTTTGTTGTGGGTAGGGGTGGACACTCTTTGGGTAAAGCCTAATTCTGACAGGGTATTGTTAATATGGGGCCTGGGGGTCTTTGGGGTCTTTGAGGCCAGGTTGAAATCTCCTAAGAGGAGGCTCTGGGCAGTATTTTTTAAGTTGTTGGTGAGGATGGTAGTGAGGTCTTCCTCGAAGGAACCTCAGGGTCCAGGAGGTCTGTAGAATAAATGAATGATGATGGTTTGGAAGTTGGCAGTGGGAAGCTTGGCTGTGAGTGATTCACATGATGGGAGGTGGTTTGTAGTGTCAAGTCTAATGTTGAGGTATGTTTTGGCAATTATGGCAAGGCGTCCGCCTCTGGATTCTATTCTGTCCTCTTGGAGGATAGTATAGTCATCAGGGATGGCTAGCGAGAGAGCTGGGCCAGCGGCTGCATGGAGCCAGGACTCGGTGATGGCTAGGAAATCTAGTTCTTCTGCTAGAATGATGTCTGCTATATCTGATGCATGGGCTACTACAGATCGCGCATTAATTAAGGTGCCTCTTATGAGCGGGGTGGTGGTTTTAGTGCAGGCGGGTATGGTGGTTGTGTTGTTAACCTTATGCTTGGTCGTAGTATTAGTTGGGTTATGCTTTGGTCTGTCCGTGGGGCGGTTGGTGGGAGTGACCATGTGCATAGGTGGGGTCTGGTTAGTCAATTTAGACTGGATGGAGTCCCTGGTTCGAGGCTCATATAATTTAGGTAGTCTGGCACGTAATCTGGCATTTCTAGCGGAAAAGCTGCATGGCGTAGAGGTGCATAATGGGTGGGGAAGTGGTGCCTATGGAGGCAGAGCTAGAGGTAGGGCTAGGATAGCTGGATGAGTGGATGAGGTGGATAATTACTCTCAGCAGTTCTGAGTAGATGGCTGGTAGGTACATTCTGTTGGGTGTGGGTGAGGTGTGATAGTCAGATGGCAGGGCAGATATGGGCTGAGTGTGGCAAGGGTGCTGAATGCCACAATCAGAAACTAGATGCTAAATGTATCTATCAGGTGGCAGGGCAGCTAGGTACCTAATGCAGTAATCAAATGCAACTGTCAAATAGAAGGGCAGGTAGCTACTAGGTGCATAATAGATGACAAGTTTGGGGGCAGTTTTAGCAGCAAAAGGTTTGGCTAAATGCAAAAATCACAAACTGGGCTAAAATACCATGTGCAGCCTTGTAGGAACAATTATGGCGGCAGGGTCTGTCTAGATTAAAAAATCACAGTCTAGGCTAAATACCATGTGCAGTCTTGTAGGAACAATTATGGCGGCAGGGTCTGTCTAGATTCAAAAATCACAGTCTAGGCTAAATACAATGTGCAGCCTTGTAGGAACAATTATGGCGGCAGGGTCTGTCTAGATTCAAAAATCACAGTCTAGGCTAAATACAATGTGCAGCCTTGTAGGAACAATTATGGTGGCAGGGTCTGTCTAGATTCAAAAATCACAGTCTAGGCTAAATACAATGTGCTGCCATGTAGGAACAATTATGGCTAATACATGTTCTCAGACAATCTGAATATGGCTTTGCTGCTATGGACAAAACGATTTGCAAAGGCAAACTATTGGGCGATCAGGTAGGTTGCAGAGACAGTTTCTCACGCAATCTAAATGCAGCTTTACTCACAATCTAAATGCAGCTTTACTCACAAGCTAAATGCAGCTTTACTGCTGTAGGCAGGAAATAGATTGGCAGAGGCATGTTACAAAGTGTATCTGTCCAGTAGCCAGACATTGAAACCACCGCTTGTCTGTTCTGTCACTACAGTAAATGATGATGCTGCTGTGTCGTTGCTCTACTGACTGATTGCAGTGTTGGGGACTGATTTTCATAGTGCAATTCTATAGCCACAGTAATGCACATAGAGCCATCTTGATACAGGGTGCGCATTTGTATCCCTGGAATTTGTTTCAGTTTTTCCCTGTGAAACAAGATCTGCAAACATGAGCATTTTTGGACTAATGTGAAGGAACTTTTGGGCGATATTACTTTATGCCTCTGCGACTTGTTTAATTGAAAAAATGTGTGCTGTCGCATTGGTGTGTCATAGAACGGAGACTTTGACTTCCTCGACTCCGTTTGTTAAACTCAAATAACAAGCTGCTGTGACTGTACCATATTACTGCGCCAGAAGAAAATAAGGCTGAATCCAGGTAGGGTTATGGGATAAGAAGGTTTAATTAAATTGCCCTATAGATTATACGTGTTTCGGCAAGTTGCCTTTCTCAAATTAGGGCATATCTAGATGCAATAAATCATAAGTGAAAATGGTACGTATGCATTCAAAAAACACCAAATTCCATGTCACATTGCAAAGATCAAAAAAGGGAAAGTCAAGAGAAAAGTGCAGTTAGCCATAACATAGAAAAGAAAAGTTCAGCAATTGACATATTACCCATATGCATTTCCATTAGAGTTCAAAAATGACAGAGAGAAAGGGTGGGGGATAGGGGAGGATGAATAGGGGTAGAGAAAATCAGAGATATACAAAAAATGAAAAATGAGTGAGTGGTTGTGATGAATCCATTTTGTGCTAAATGTGTAGTAAGGTAAAGGGTCCTTTCTTACCCAGCATTGTTTCTTGTAACCATTACTGAAGATGTAATAACTGGGATCAGTCCCAACTGCGAGGTAGAAGGATGGGGGAGGGAGGAAAAACAGTGGCGGTTTTTATCATTAGTTATACCAAGTCTGCTCATTACGTTCAGTTTCAGTTCAGACCTAAAGATCCTGATCTTGTGTCAGGGGGCAAAGCTTGCGCTGCCCTTGGCTCTATATAAGTGAAAATACATTTTTAAATGCATTTTTAAATCCATTCAGGGTTCTTGTTGAGATACACCATTACTGTGCAAGCTACATTGCACTTAGGTATCAAAGAGTCATTGTTTAGTACTCATGCGTATGAATATTTTAAGGACTTCTTTGAATGTTAAAAGCCATGAACTGGCAAGTGCGTTACTAATTACTGCCTTTGTCTCCATGTAAATGAAAATGCATTTTTGAATCCATTCGATGTTCTTATTGTGGTGCACAGTTTCTGAGCATGCTAAATTGCACTTAGGTATCTAAACAAGTAATTAATTGGCACTTATGTGTGTAAACAATGTTTTAAACACTTATTTCAATGTGAACTGCCATAAGTGGCAAGAGCGCTACTGTATTAACACGACGGTGCCTCCGTATATTGCAATTAATGCATCTAGTTGGGATTGGATATGAGGGTGGGTGGGCTACCATAGACCCTAGGGTTTACCTGAAAATGTTGTTTCCGCGTCCCGCGTCGCGGCGAAGTAGAGCTGTGATCCCTGCTTGTTGTCATGTAATGAATGGTTTTCCTGGTAACTTGGTCCCTTGTTTGTGTCAATTGGGACTGTCTGTAAATGTATGCGTTAGTGTCGGCCATGTTGGAAGGTGTTCGGGTGTTGTTTTAGAATAGGAAAAGAGAAATAAAAACGCCTAGGCGTTGTACGTCCTGATAGTGGACAGTCACTAGAAAGGAATAAATGTGCATAACAGATCGTCTATTACCTGGAAATGTAAGGAAAATGGTAGGGGCAAAGTTTGCTCAGATTCCGTTTTGGCTGCATTCTGAGATTTCAAAAAAGGTTTCTAAATGTCCTTAAGTCAAAAATGTTTCAAAATATTTTGGAAAAAGAAATGTTGGTTAACATATAAAGCCTCATTGTAATAGAAGGGCTAAAGATGGGGTCTGATAATAAAAGTGCCAGTTTGTCTCATGTGATTCCAAAACAGTGTATTGTGGGAATCGTGGTCCTGCGTAGGTAGCGTTTCTAAGGAGGCTTGGAATTGCCTAAAAGTCATATGTGGTAACCCTGGCAAGGTGCATAACTTATTCATATTGTTAGATGAGGGAGTTCATGTCATTTGTGCAATTATTGTATATGTATACAAGTTCGTCTCATGTGATTCCAAAACAGTGTATTGTGGGAATCGTGGTCCTGCGTAGGTAGCATTTCTAAGGATGCTTGGGATTGCCTAAAAATCATATGTGGTAACCCTGGCAAGGTGCATAGAGCTGTGATCCCTGCTTGTTGTCATGTAATGAATGGTTTTCCTGGTAACTTGGTCCCTTGTTTGTGTCAACCGGGACTGTCTGTAAGTGTATGCGTTAGTGTCGGCCATGTTGGAAGGTGTTCGGGCGTTGTTTTAGAATAGGAAAAGAGAAATAAAAACACCCAGGCGTTGTACGTCCTGATAGGGGACAGTCACTAGAAAGGAATAAATGTGCGTAACAGATTGTCTATTAACTGGAAATGTAAGGAAAATGGTAGGGTTACAAGAAACAATGCTGGGTAAGAAAGGACCCTTTACCTTACTGCACATTTAGCACACAATGGATTCATCACAACCACTCACTAATATTTCATTTTTGTATATCTCTGATTTTCTCTACCCCTATTCATCCTCCTCTATCCCCCACCCTTTCTTTCTGTCATTTTTGAACTCTAATGGAAATGAATATGGGTAATATGTCAATTGCTCAACTTTTCTTTTCTATGTTATGGCTGACTGCACTTTTCTCTTGACTTTCCCATTTTTGATCTTTGCAATGTGACATGGAATATGGTGTTTTTTGAATGCATACGTACCATTTTCACTTATGATTTATTGCATCTAGATATGCCATGATTTGAGAAAGGCACCTTGCCGAAACACGTGTAATCTATAGGGTAATTTAATTAAACCTTCCTATCACATAACCCTACCTGGATTCAGCCTTATTTTCTTTTGGCACAGTAATATGGTGCAGTCACAGCAGCTTGTTTTATGAGCATTTTATGGGTACTTCAGCACCTGCTGAACTACAGCCGTAAACACATAATTTCGGTGTCCCTACTGCGAAATGTCATGTGGTGCATGTTCATGTTCTACGGCATTAATTGTTTACTTTTACTTTTCCAATAATGCAAACGTTTAAAAACATGCTTAAACATACGCATCATCAACCACAGGCCATTGACAAGATGGACCATTTGCATAATTCAAGCAGTCTTAATAAACCATCTGTTGTGTAATATCACCTCACAACATGTTTTACTGCTACTTTATTCAGCCCAGTTAACATTGACATTGGCTCCAAACACTTTTTCCACCATGCCAAATACACATTGTCCTTTCTTCCATGCATGACAGAAGTTTGAATAACTCAAAGACCTTTTCCTAATTGGCAGTGTTCGTATGCTGTGAATTAACATTCCAAATATGTAAAACGAGATGTCATATCCTCATCAACTGGGAGAGGGTACTAGTTTTAAAACCAATTAATATGCCGGGTTAATTACAAACACCCAGACACAAATCCTCCAGTTTACATACCTCTGCCCGTCAAATAAACACTCCAATGATCACATTACATTCATTTGAATAGAATAATTATGATCAGTACTTCAACTCGTCCACACATGTTACGGACTTCCTTATACTCCGTACACAACCTTCTGCAACCTTCTTCAGGCCAATAAAGACAAAAACAGTGTAAGTGACCTATTGGCTCTGTACCTTAATTAAACTTGCACCAAGACAAAAATGGGTTACCTTCTTAATAATAAGCCGTATTTACACTTTGCCATGTGCATCACCCATTCAGACCTCCTTTTATTCTTAGGATATTATTATTATTATGGTATTTATTGAGCGCAGACCAAGTTTCAGGAATCAACATAGCACTTTAAAATTCATAAGGGGAAGGACACTGTGAGGGAGGCAGAGATACAAGGGAAGGGGAGCTAAGAACCAGGGTGGAAGGAAAGGCAATTTAGCAGAACGGGTTCTACAAGCAACTAAGGGAGGCTTCCTAAGAGAGGGTTCCTAAATTGGGGGTTCATCTATGTAGAGTAACTTAAAGGGTAACCTTGTTTTTCAGACTTACTGCATTTTTCCACTCAAGCTCTGCTCTCAGTTCACTGGGCAAACTCATCTGGCACCTTGATGCTTCTCAAGGACCATGGCCAGCAGTGCTCCCTCCTACTGTCTGTGTTGTCAAAGTGTCATTCTGTGTTCAGCTTTCCTGTGTGTTAAAAATGGCAGCTGGTCACTTCCGTATGTCTATTACAATTGACCAAAATGACTGACCGAAATCTAGATTGCATGTTATTTTATCAGTATGCCTTACTTACTTGTATACACTTTCACACTGTGCTCTACAGATGCTTCACCTGTTTCCTGGACGTTTGCTTTGACTATTATTAATTGTAAATAGACCAAGACTCATTATTGTCCACAGATAGGAGAAGTATAGACAGAGTCCCTGTCTATACCGGCGACAAGGGTCTCCATATGCCGGTCTCTAGCCGAAGACTTAGGGAAATATCAGCACCGGTTCAGAAGGACTCCCCCAGTAACAAAATAGATCTGCTACAAATAATGTCAACATTGACAATTGCCTTAAATCCCTTTGCTAAACTCTACGAGTCCATCAATGAAGCTCTCAAAGACAACACCTCTATGTCATCTGCAATGCTGGCAAAGCTGACCTTCATTGAAGGCTTCATAACAGCCCTGGACACAAAAACTACGCTATCACAGGTGACCATGGAGGCAAAAATTGCTAAATTGGAAGACCAACTTACGAAAAGGCACCATGTCACTCAAGTTACATCATCTTCAATCTCTATTGGGTCCCAGACTAGCGAAGGGCCTCTCCACAAGGACTTGGCACCCATCTTTTGAGCAAAGCCATCGCGGAATCCGTCTGCAATATCTGAGTCTAGGACCTTAAATGAGCGAACACAGCTGGAGTCGCTAAAAATTAAACCAACTAAAACTCAAATTCAACAAATCAAACATGCATCGATATCTGGAGCAAAGCAAACAGAAGAAAAGTCATCCCATCCACTGTTGGTTCTAAGCGCCGGAACAAAAGGAAAGAAGCAAGAAGAGACTAAAGTAAGGATGACTGAACGCTCCCATGCTATTCCACCTGTTAAACCAGATCATCAGCTCTTGCCTACATCTCCAAAAACGATTGAAGAATTTCAGGAAAATAGCGATCTAATGAACCTGTCTCAGCACTATGACAATTTAGAAGATTCTCAAATCATAGTCATATCACCCCAACCAGAAGCCAAATCAGCTTTAGCAGCTGTAAATTAAACCATCTTATCGAACGACCCCGAAGAAATTGAGGATGATAAAGAAGTGCCCATTCTGAGGCTTGGGCGAGTTGAGGTCGTCGACGGCCAAATGGAGCCTTAAAGAAATCACAAAATGAGCCCTGGAGATCAAAGACAAAATAGGCCTCCGATCTCAGAAAAGAAAAACGATCAACGTGAGGTCGCCCAGAGGTCTTCGAAGTACGTAGAAAACTCATGGCCGTCAAAAGGATCCAAGAAACTTGACGAAAAACTCGCAGGAACTACAATCTTTAAACTTGAACAAACGTCATCTAAAGAAGGGTATATGGTCTTGAATAGAAAAACGGTTCTTAAAACCCTAGCAAAAATTAAGAAATGACAACATCTGACGTCAAACGATGTTAAGTTGGTATAACCTTATCATCAGGAACATAGAGCAAAAGCATTCATCCATATAAGAAACTAAGCTCTAGCAGAAATCCCTTCAGAAGTTTCCAAAGATCTACACAAATTAGGATTTAATTTGTTCTCAGTAACCAAACAGGCACGAAAACAGCCAGAAAAAGAAACTCGGAAGAGGGTCTCTCTGGCAAGGGCCCATTACATCTCAAGAACTGAAGCACTGTACAACCAAAATCGCTGGCAAGACACCACGAGGAGCAGAAGCATTAGGCATCAGTTGCCGAGTAATGGCCACGAACACTCCGACTGGAAAAGAGAAGACTCAAAGTTCGAATCCTCATCAAATTGGGAAAATACCGGGCGGAGTACGCATCAGCGAAGCCATTATAAAACTACGCGGAGCCCAACAGATAGAAACAACTCTATAGACAAACGAGATGAACTTACGAAAAATCAAATGTGTCAGAAGAAGCCAAAAGTCTCAGAAGAACCATGGAAGTGGTTGGTAGGTACGTTTGGTCGATCCCACAAGAAATAGCAGCGAACACGAAGCCCTATAGAGCTTCCAACGTCTAGAGTGAAACTGGCCCCTAAATCGGTCAAAAAAGATCTGGTTATGGCATCATGGAACACAAGAGGCTTCAATCACCTGACCCGCCCGAGTGACATAAATTTAGGGAGTTTCGATATCCTGTGTTTGCAGGAAACTTGGTTAACAGAGCCACCGACATTAGATGGATTTGCAATAGAACTCTCTCCAGCCTGTAGGTCACTAATGGGAAGACCATCCTCAGGCCTTCTAACGGCTATTCGCATAGGCTCAGGGATCACGCCAAAAACCAAAATCATTGAAGCCTACGGTATGCTCGGCACCCTAACTTCATGGCAGCGCTATGACCCAGTGCAGGATGTATGGATCATTTCAGACCTTGCGATAATAAACTTGTATTGGAACCCGGAGAGAACATCATTAAAAAATGTTTGCAACTCAGTGGCTGAAGCCATCGATACCATCAATGTAGAGTTCGATATGGAAAATATCATAATTTGCGGTGACTTAAACGCTAAATGCAAAACACACACAGCATCTGAAAAACCGTTACCGACCTGCTCCCTGGCAGACAAAAGAGGTTTTGCATGGTCAAAGCTGATGAAATCAAGAAACTTTTTCAATGCAGCAACGTTAAAAGTCTCCGAACCTCAGATTCCAACGTGGGAAAGAGATGTATCCTTTGCTACCCTGGATTATATCTTTGTAACTGAAGGTCTGATCCCTTTTATTTCGTCCTTCAAAGTCATGAAAGCACTGGAAAGCGATCACAATTTGCTACAACTATCTTGGGCAGCACAGGCACCGGAAAGGCTCCTATACGCTTCAGAAGTGGAACCAAACAAGCAACAATCCCAATTGCGCCTTACGGCTGAGAACATCAGAGCCATAAAGGATAAGTTGAGCACGGATCCCGAGTTCAGAACAACCAGTCCAGTTGCTAGAAGACCAGATTATACACCCTTATTTTTACCGCATGGGGTGTCCTTTTCAGGAATAAAGGGTAAGAAACCCGCACATAATCATACTTACGATCGGTTGGTGGTGATCAAGAGACGTGAAACAAGAAATCTCAAAAACTTCGCAATCAGGCACCAAACAGCAGAGGCATGGTCCTATTACCAAAAGGGTGCAACCCACTATAAATCATAGATACAACACCACGCAGCGAGTTTGTATCAGAATGACGCAGAAGCCATGCAGAAGTCCTTTGCTTTGAAAAACACAAGAGACTTTTGGAATTTATTAAAAACTACCAAACATCCTGATATACAAAAAGGGAAAGAGAGAGGTCCCAGAAAATTATCGCCTTATATCTCTCCTAAATAGTGTTGTGAATATTTATGGCAAAATAATTTTAGCCCACCAAGAAAAATTGGGAGAGACCAGCAAATTTGTGAGTTATTGCTCTAGAAAAAAATGTTTTTATACATGGTTTTCATTGATGACAGTGTCGAAAGAGCTACTGTGTGGATTGTTTTTGAAAGGATGGGACTTCCCTGTGCTCTTATAACAGCAATTAAACTGCTGTGTAGCGCCAATAAGGCCAAAGTTTGATACGGTTCCCTTGGAGAAACCTCTGATACGTTTGATGTAAAAGTTGGAGTAAGACAAGATTGTGTTCTTTCCCCTCTTTTATCTTTACTATATAATAATGAACTAGCCCTGTACATCCTGCATCTGTGAAAAGAGGGAACAAATGAGGCATGCTACTATACCGAGATGATGCAGTTTTTATTTAAAAAATTCTGATAGGCATCAACAGTCAGATATTCTTAACTCATTTTGTGACAGGCAATAACTTAATGTCAATTTGTCAAATATCTTATCAATGGCCTGCCTCAAAAACAAAGCATCAAGTGTTAGTTTTAGAATTAGGGGCCGGCAAGTTGGTAAAAAAGGTTGAATATTTCGACTATATATGGATGAGGTTCGCTAAGAAAAGGATATGGAAAAACCATATGAACAATAGACATTCAGCTGTGGATCAGTGGAATGGTGCTCTATATAAATAGGTTCCCCAATACGTTTGGGGGCAGAATGATTCTTCCGGCTGTGGAGGCCCAAGAAAGAGCAATAAGCTTTTAGGGCGCAGAACCGTGGGGCTATAATTCACATAATACTATTGAGATGGAAGGAAGAACATTTTGAAAATAAACGATTGTATCTAAATAGACATGCCCCTTCAGTACCTATCCTATTTTTATGGAGTAAGGATTGTTACTGTATATCTAAGAGGCTCAGATAAGTACTATTTTGTTTTGGCTTGGAATCAACACATAAAAACAGCAATCTGTAAAGAAATGGTGAGGGATTATCTTATCAGAATTGCGGTTATCTTATGGCATCAGGTCTTCCATGTCAAATCTCGCTTGACCAAAATAAGTTTTGGAGATTTGTGGTGCAAAAGAAGTTTAATATCTCCTTGTATTACTATAACTCTTAAACATGCCTTTGGTCACTGGGCAAGATGTGATTTCATGAAGGAAGAGACACTGGTTATCATGCCTATTGATTATTTGTTATATAAAATGAATTTTGAGCCAGAACCTTATCTCAGTTTAATTTCGTCTCCTTTCACAAGATGCCTATATTAGAAATTCTGCTTGAATATAGTTCCGTTGGCATCGGTTTCAGCGCTTGTGTGCAAAATGGAGCTGGAGTATTGCCCTTTTTGTCTAAACTTTAGTGAGACTCTGGCACACTTCCTCTTATTAGGCCCTAATATATAAGCATCTTAGAAGCAAATGGATAATAGCACACATCAAAAGAGAACTTATCAGACATATACTAGTGGCTATGAATCTTCTAAAAATTGCAAGTTCTTCTGATCTAATATTTAGTTTAGCCAACGATGTGGATAGTGCATGGTCACTGCGAAGTAGGTTTGTCAATCTGTCTAATAACCAGCCTTTCATCCAGTCTATCATCAAACTCATTTTATGAAGTTTGTATATTTATTGCTTGCCTTTTAAGCTATTTTATCAAATGTATATGTATTCGGATGTTTGTATCTGTGTAATTGTATTTTTTATATTGTTATTGATTGTTTGTGATATTGGTGATTTTATAGAAATTTTTTATTTCTGAATAAATTAATTGATGATAGAAAGATGTCACACAGTGTCAGGGAAAATCTCTGGTGTGGAATGATACAACACTTATTTCACTGAACAAATCCTCCATAGCCATTTCTGAACAAGCTATTGTGAGACCGGTATGGTATCAAGAGAGACACAGGCTCAAGAGTAACAGTTTGAAAACCTTTATTCAAAGTATTTGGGGTTGGTGTAATGCCTAACTTTCCCTATCTCCAACTTGGGATTTCCCTTAACTGATGCTTCTAAGGATAGTCAATGTCCGTAAATCCCAAAACAAAACTATGCTTGCCCTCACTCTGAAAACAAGTGTAGTACAGGATTGCTCCAAAAGAAAAATAGTGTTCCAAAGAAATATATCCAAGACTGGATTCAGATGGACTTCTTGTCAGGATTGGCGCTGCCAGTGCCCAATATAGTTCAGCTTACACATGCCCTTGGAATCTCAGGGGCAAAGTTTTTGAAATGTCAAACAATTTAGTTCACAAAATCCTCTTAGATTTGCACGAGTTCCCTTCCCCAAGCTTCTTAAAGTACATATTTCATGTAGGCTTCTCAGGGTTCCCTTCCCGAAGCTTAATCCCCTCTTGGTCAAGAAAAAAGGTTCACAAATCCTTTAGGCCTCTCAGGGATCCCTTCCCCAAGCGCATGTCCCTCTTGTTTCAAAGTAAAGGTTCTCAGTTTCTTTAGGCCTCTCTTGTTTCAAAATTCACCAAAAAGTTCATGAACACAAACGTTCTGCTTGTAACTGTTTTTCACAGACCCAATTCTTCCTCTTGGATCACAACCAATAACACAAGAGTTCAACTTTCCAACACTGGGTCTGCACCGGACACTTTCGAGAACGCATAGATTTGTGATTCTTCTATGCGCGACCACTCTAAGACATAGCCCCCCTTCCTTATGACTTATTCTCTCTGTTTGTCTTTAGCTGCTTCAGTGCCTATCATATCTGGTATACTGATTTCTCCCTTTCTTCTGGCACCCCCTGTATTTTCTCTTGTTCCTTCTTCATCTTGCGCCTCTCATAACTTTCTTCCTGTCTTTGCTGTGCCACTTGCACACTGATCTTCTTGCCTTTTATTTATGCCTCTTTACTTCCATACGGTTTGCACCGTTATCTTTCCTTTCTTCCGTGCTGCTCGCACACTTCCTTTTCTGTGCCGCCTGCACATTCAGACATTCAGTCTTACTTTCCTTCTGTGCCGCTTGCACTTGTAAACTTTCATTCTTGCTTTCTTTTGCTTTCTTTTCATGGGTCGCTCGTACCTTCTTACTTCTGTTCTTATGTCAAAACGTTTCCACCGCTTTTCTTTCTTCCCTTTCGTGCCACTCGCACAATTCTGTTTCCTTTTCTTTCTGTCGTGCTGCTTGCACACGTCTTTCTTAGTTCAAAGCTCCCGCGTTCCAGGTTTAATATCCCATAGAAACTCACTGGTTAGCGCAGTGCTGTCGGGAAAGTCTCTCTGGCTTCAGTGTCGAGGTCAGGGTCTCACCACCTGTCCCTCAGGCACCCCTGGGTCACCTCCCAGGGGAACTAGGAACGGCTTGGCCACAAACATCAGGGTTCAACACGCCTCGACACAGCTCCCTTGCCACGCTGAAACCCTTCTCACACACCGCGTCAGTGTCTAGGCATCCCTGTTCTCCAATGGATACCTCAAGGTCTTCCTTCTGCTGCATTTTCCATAGCTCCTTCAAGATCCACAACACGTTCTCTTCTCCTGGATGAGCCACACCTTTTATAGTGTACCTGAGAGTCAATTGGAGTCAGGTGTGCATGGTTGAGGTAAAGTGTCTGACCATGCCTGACTCTATTAGTGAGACAGCCTAGAGGTTAGATGTAGTAGGCTCTCCTTGTATCCCATGCTATTTCTATGGGTAATCCTTTCTGCCCTTGATCGCCTCTTCCTCGTCCCAGTACGTATTGGAAATGGGGAGGGGGAGATGGGGTGAAACTGTAAATACCCCATAAAGACTGAGAGAGAGTGGGTTGGTGCACAATTGGGAACAGGGGAATACCATATCTCACACCATATCTCGTCCTTGGGTAGTCTCCCAATCCCCCGTGACCCTCCACTCAGGTGTTCCTCCCTTGCTTGTCCACCCCCAGGATCGGGATCCAAAAGCGATGGCCCATCCCTGGCCACCTGAATGGAAGATCCTGGAGGAGTAGGTGTGAGAATACTGTCAGGTTTCTCACAGACCCTTGCCCTATGAGGTTTGAACTGAATTGCTTCACAGGGGAACCTCGAAAGGAAATCTACGTTTCTTTCTTCCTTGCCCTTTCGATGTTCCACTGAGAAGCAATTGGGTTGCAGGTCCAAGAACCACTGCACAAAACTTGGGTTAGACCCTTTCCTTTGACTGATCCATGTAAGGGAGGAGTGGTCGGTGATCAGTCTACATTTTCGGCTTAATAGGTACTATTTATGATGTACAATGGTCCACTTTATCGCTAATGCTTCCAATTCAATCACTGAATAGTACTTTGCTCTGGGAAATAGTTTTCCACTAGCATATAGAATGGGATGTTATAGCCTGTCATGGTTCTGAGATAATACTGCACCTTACCCAGTCAAGGAAGTGTCGGTCTGTAATATGAAGTCCTTAGAAAAGTCTGCTAACTTTAAAATAGGGCTTTGACATAATGTGTGCTTGAGGGCCTGATAGCATACTTTATCCTCTTCATCCCATTTACATTTCTGGGGTTCTGCGTTTCGTAGTTTGTCGGTCAACCTGGAAGTTTTACTGGAAAGGTTAGTAATGAATCTTGAATAATATCCAATCAAACCTAGGAAAGATCTTAAATCCTTTTTAGTGTTGGGTGTGGGAGATTCTAAGACAGCCCTAACCTTTTCCTCTGAACACTGCCATTTATGACAAAAAAAACTGGTATTTGAATGCCAGGTTGGACCAATTTGCACTTCATTGGGTTGGCCATTAATCCTACTTTTCTTAAGGCTCTTACTGCAGTATACAGATGGTACAGATGGTCTTCCCAGGTCTTACTATGGATTACGATGTTGCCAATGTATGCCCCGCAAAATTCTGAATACCGCTGGAGAATCTTATCCATTAACCTTTGGAAAGGTGCTGGGGCACCATGTAACCCAAAGGGTAGGACCTTAAACTGATATAGACCTATCGGTTGCAAAGATGGTCTTTTCTTTATCTGGTCAATGCAGTGGGACTTGCCAATAACCCTTGGTTAAATCTAGGGTGAATAAATAGACGGTACTACCCAATTTATTGATAAGTTTGTCAATGAGGCATTGGTTAGGCGTCAAAGGCTGAGATGTTGTTCACCTTTCGGAAGTCTATGCAAAATCTCCAACTTTTGTCTGGTTTTTCCACTAGCACAATGGGAGAGGACCAGGGACTGGTAGATGGTTCAACTATGTTGGCCTGGAGCATTTGCTCTACCTCTTTGATGACAATGGGCCTCATTACACGGTAGGCGGTAAGGGTTTACCGGTACCGGTATTTTACCGGTACTAGTAAATCCTTACCGCCTTACTACGAGGTCCCTTTGCGGGTTGGGGTATTTAACGCCTGCTTTTTGCAGGCGTTAAAAATCCAACCCGCAACGGGACCAGGGTGCTAATTACGGTACGGCAATTTGCGGTGCCGTAATTAGCACCTTCCCCATTCCCAATATGCCCTATAGGGCAAAAATGGGAATGGGGAAGGGCAATGGAGGAAGGAGGAATTACCGCCTTCCCAACCTTGGAATAGGCCGGTAATTCCCCTTTCCTCCAAGGCGGTACCGGTAAATTACCGGCATGAACCATGGCGCTAATAGCGCCATGATGTACCGCCTACCGTGTAATGAGGCCCAATATTTCTACGGGCCTCAGGTAGTCGATATGGTTTAAGATGTACTACCTTGCATGCAGGGGTACAGGTATGATAGTATATTCCTTTCACCCTGCCAGGCTCTTCATGGAAAACATCTGGGAATTGATCTATCAACTCAAGGAGATCTTGTTGTTGCGTTTTCATAATATCAGAGGGAATAAGAGTGTTATTATCCACCTCCTCCGTTATCGAGCAAGATAACACTGTGGCATTAGACTCAGAGATGTTCTCCTTTCACTCCTTCAACAAATGTACATGGTAGACCTGTGTCTTCTGGCGATGGTCTGGTTGGTCGATTTTATAATTACAGGGTCCTTTTTTTATCCAATACCTCATATGGCCCATGCCATTTAGAAATAAGTTTGTTATCTCAGGTAGGGAGAAGCAGAAGGTCTTTTTGCCCGATGGAAAATGATCTAAGGGAGACATTTTTGTCATAGGCCCCTTTTGTTGGCTTTGGGCTCTACCAAGGTGGTTTTGTACCAGGGATCGGACACTGTTAAATGTCTTTTAACGTGGAGGCTGTCTGCGAGAGTGGTATTGGAGCTTCTTCTCTTTCCTCCCATGTTTCTAAAATATCTCTGGCTTCTCGCCCATAAAGTATTTCAAAGGGTGAGAAACCAGAGGAGGCTTGAGGCGTTTTTCTTATGGCAAACATGCCCAGAGAATCATCTGGTCCCAGTTTGTTCCGTCCTTATCGACTAACTTCCTTAGAATGGTCGTAAGGGTCTTGTTAAACCGTTCAACGAATCCGTCTGTTTGGGGATGTTAGACAGACGTCCTCAAGGTAGTTGTTTGAGGTAACTCTTTTACCTACCCCATGAGCTTACTCATAAAGCTAATACCGTGGTCTGTTGGGATTTCTTTAGGGAAGCCCACCCGAGAGAAGAAGGGATGCAAATGATTTAGTATCTGCTGAGTGGTATTATTGCACTGGGGAAATGCCTCCAGGTATCGGGTGGCATAATCAAGTATTACTAGCACATATTTGTTACCCAATTTAGATTTTTCAAAGGGCCCAATAATATCCATCCCAATCCTCGAAAATGGTACTTCGATGATGGGTAATGGTTTTAAAGGTACTGGTGGTGGTAAGTGAGTGCTGGTATGCTGGCATATTTCACAGGTCTGAATGAAATTCTTAGTGTCGGCATGTATCCCTGGCCCGTAGAATTTGCTGGCTAGGTGAAGCCTGAGTTTTGGCATGGCCCAGATGTCCTCCTGAAAGGTGTGAGTGGGCGATCTCAAGCACTATCTGTTTTGACTTCAGGGAACCACTAATTGTGCTTTTGGTAGGCCCTCTGAAGTAACATCCCCTCTGTACAGGAGTCTCTTCTTTAGAAAGAAAAATGCCCCCCCTTCCTTTCAACCCTCAGTCAAAGGGATAACTTGTAGGAGGGCTTCAGCTAGTAAAGGATTGTTTCGCTGAGCAAAGGCCAAATCGGGAAGTATGTCAGAATTTTCATCACTGATTGGTGCAGCTCAGGAAGAACTGCCCATACCTAGATCAGAACTAGGTCAGACCTGCCGGGCGGAAGGGCACCCGTCTGCAGAGGCTTCACGGGAGCGCCGGCAACGGTGCCGGTGCTCCCATGTCCCCATTCCCATAGAGTACTATATGGGAATGGGGACTAACGAAATTAACAGCGCCTGACTTTCCGGCCTCCGGTAGCTCCGACAGAGTTACAGCTGGGCCCATAAAGAGGCCCAATGTCTATTGTGAGGGGTCAGAAATGCGAGGAAGGCAACGTTGTAAAGAGTTTTCAACTTTAGCCATTGTATTAAATAAACGGGTTAGATAAATGCCTCACTATCCTTACCTTGACAAGGATTTCCCTGCCTACAATAAACTAAAGGAAAAACACTAACAAAAGGATATCTGTCCCTCACACTTAATATTCAATAAAGCAATAAGGAAATATATGGCAGTTCACTTCAACAATGATGTATAACATAGGATTGAATTCACAACATAATCAATGTTTCTTCTCATAACCTGGATGTGTTTCGCTTCCCCAGATCTGAGCAAGGGTTTTCTCCACAGTTCAAAAGAAACAAGGACATCCGGTTTGACACGAAGTTCCAATACAGTTCTTAAAGATTTGGACTTGATCACCTAAAGTTCTATTTCTTCAATAAGGTATCAAAAGTAATAGTAGGTTCCAAATCCTACTGGGAGTAAGAACTGCCTCACATTTGTCTTCTCCAAGTGAACAACAACAATTGTCTTTGTCAGGATGTTTTGCCACAATTGTGGTTTAAAAATAAATAAATAGTCTGTTCCAACTCCTCCTGGAGTAAGAACAGGTTTCACCTTTGTATTCTTTAGATGCAAAAATGAATAGTCTGTTCCAACTCCTCCTGGAGTAAGAACAGGCTTCACCTTTATATTATTTAGATGAATAACAACAACTGTCTTTGTCAGGATGATTTGCCACATCTTTGGTTTAAAAAATAAATAGTCTGTTCCAACTCCTGGAGTAAGAACAGGTTTCACCTATTTATTTGTAAGATGCATAACAACAACAGACTTTGCAGGATGATTTGCCACAATTTTGATTTCAAAAGAATTGTCACTGTTCCTCAACAGGTTTTCACAATTCTTCTTCAAATGCCACAATTTAACATGAGTTGACTCCGTTAGAACCACAGTTCAGCACTTGTATCAACTACTACCTGGTTTATTCCTTTGCCAGGCCTTTTTAGGCAACAACAGATTGCCATACGGGTATACTCGCCTGCCTGTCTACTTCATCACCAAACATAACAGAAAGAGCTTCAGTGGTAACTTCCAACTTAGAATAACAACAACATTACAAGACGTCTTTGACATAAAACTTAACAGGTTTCGGGGAAATAAGGAACCACATTAGTCCTCTTTAAGACTCCTTGGTAAATATGCTCCTCTCCCTCTGGAAAACCTTCACCGGAAGGGCAGCCTGTTTGCCACTTTTCTTTCCCCTCAGTACCAACAACCAAATATTGATCAAAAGATAGTCTCGCTTGTCTTCTATCTTGGCTTTGGTAATGTAGGTGTCTATCACCTGATGGTCTGTGTTTCATAGCACATAGGCAGCAAGTCTTACCACCATTAAGCCTCTCAAGAATTCTGTCTTACCTTGAGCACTGTTTGTTATATTGGTATTGCTGGCTTTTAACACACACTTGGCTTGGGTACTGCTTGCAAGCTTTTAGATCTTCTAAAGTGCCCCCATGGGGTTTTTGGGCTTTCCACAATCTCATACGCTTATTTGCACAGTAACTTTGATTCAACAGGTATAACATTTGGTAGTTTCATATAGTTGGGTATTAAAAATTATAGTTACTATTGCTTTCACTCCTACACAAGTGAAACTGCCTGCTGTGAACACACAGACAGCTTTGAAGTGCTACAGAGTCACTTACAAGTTGTAAACTCACCTGGTAAATCGCTCGATCAGGTTCTGCTTGGTGTTCGCAAGTCTTCTATGCTTGTGGCTCCTCGTGGTCGGGCGGACAGCTTCGTCTAGTCCTCCACTGGAAAATGTTGCTTCTTCTGCTCCAGAGAGGGTCAGTTGCAACCCAGCCACATGGATCCTGTAAAGAGGGAACACTTCCCTCGCTACTGCTGCTTTCCACTGTATGAACTCTGCACGATGGATCTTCATTGGGTAAGTGTTTCTTCCTTACGCTTCCCGCTGCCCGACTTCTGCAACAGGGGGAGTTTGAGGCAAAGGCTCTCTCAGGACCCGCCACTGCTTCAGGTGTAACTGTGGTCCCGGCGCCTTCTCCTGCATCCGGCTTCACTCTCAGCGGCAACAGCCTGCGCTGCTTCTTCCTCTTCTGCTGCTCTACTACTTCTGCTGCCGGCACCTGAAGGGGCATTTTAAGCCTCTCAGTCCTCCTTAGGTGTAGGTCATCTAAACTAATAGGTTGACCGCTGCCACAGTGGTGTTCCTCTGCATCCCTTTTCCTCGTCCCAGTACTGAGGGAATTATGAGACTTGAAGTCCCTGTCAACGAAGTTAGTTTTTCTAACTCTTTCTGTTTTACTGATTTGCCTTCTATACGCTACAACATTCATTGAAGGAATTCCATACAGTCATTTACCAGTCTTGTTTGAAAAGAGGAATAAGGTTTTCTAGGCTTTTGACGATTATTATTCACAGACTTCTTTACATGACCCTCTTTGGAGTTAGGGAAGCATCTATCTCTGTGAGCGTGAGTAGGGGTTTTATTCACTTTTATACTACAGGAGATATGGCCGATTTCACCCACCTTTATGTGTTCAACAAGTGGAACAGTTAGATTATTGTGACAACAAGACATTATGTATTTTGGAAGTTGTAATATCTCGGTAAATACTCACCCTACTGATTCCTCTCACCCGCCTGAGCCTTTTTTCCTCCCAGGTGATCCTCCTAAAGAGCACCACCACCACCAAGATCAGGATCAGGAAGCGTCTGCCTTTCCCTGGCCACCTGGAAGGAGACTTTAGGCAGGGATTTGTTGAGGCGTCCATAGGATTCATCACACTCTTGATAATCCTTTTAATAACAAAAGATACCTATATGTAGGTGTTAACACATACAAATTGACCTTGAGGTGATTGTTTTTTTGACATCTTCTGAAATATGTTCTGTTATTATTCTTGCCTCTCTTTGCTGCTAGTTTCACGAACTTGAATTTATATCCTTTATCCTTCAGTTTTTTTCAAGTTTAAAGGATTATTCTGCATCATATCTCTTCTATGAGCGATGTCTCTGAAAACGTAGAATGTGTCCAAGTGGAAGGTTGCCCTATAACATTTTTGAGTAGAAGCTGGAATAATATAATAGATGGTTAATATCAGTGTGTTTCTCACATGGAGAAAATGTAAGTCTATTCATAGTTGAAAATATTGTTATGCCTAATAAGTGTTTGATTACTTATTGTGGTAGTAAACTGTAGGTGTGGATCCAAATCGTTCAACCAAGTTATAAAACTCACTTCTAGCTGAAGGTCCCCATCTCAGATGACCAAAATGTCTTCTATCTCTGGCACGAAAAATGTGGCATTGATATGCATTGTCAAAAGGCTCGATATGTCTTGTTGATGAATGAATTGGCCTTGTTGAGTGCTGTACTCAAGCCTATGACATAACTGTTCCTTTAAGACGGTCGTAATATAAAAAAAAAAAGTCTTTGTTAGCATAATCTTTGAGAAACATACAAGCAATGATGTAATGTCTTCTGTCAATTCTGTGAATTGATCATTCAAGTGGTCTTCAATGGTATTAATCACTGCTCTGGCTCTGTCGTAAACCAGTATACAATGTGACAACGTCTAACCCAATATAAAGTTATTTAGGTAGGTTAAACTTTACACCCTCTGATGTAAATAATATTGGTTGTATTTTTAACATAGGAGCTCATTTCTGTTATTTTTATTTAAAATATGCCTTTGTATACTTTGACAATGGCTTCAAAGGGGTGTATATGCCAGTAAATTGGACTTCCTGGGCATTTATCAAGAGCTCGATGAACCTTTGGCATTATGTGAAACAGGGGTGTTCGAGTAACCCTTGTTGTTAAAATGTAAGCCTTTTGTTTCTAGTTCCTGCTCGTACTTCTCTTTCCACTCTTGTTTTTAGCTTCTGGAGTAACCACACAGCGTGGTGTACCAACAGTGGGATCATCTAATAGTTTTTCATAACTTTCGTCCACAGGAAGCTTTTGAGCGCTTTCATAGCTAAATTCTTGCTGCTCTTGACAGCTATGGCTCCACCCTTGTCAGACGGTTTTATTATGATGTGACAATATTTTCCAAATTATTCCACAGCATTTATTTCACGTTTACTCAAATTAAGGAAACAGTGTTTAGGTTTAGTTTGCCTAGAACTGCTACAACCCTTTGCTCAAAGACTTTATCTTCAGTGCAGTAAGCAGAGAATTATATTGGAAAGTGTACAGTAATATTAAGCCACAAGAATTACCTGTGTATGGGTCATTATTGGCAAAATTTAGATCTTCCTAAAACACAAATTGAACTCATTGTGGAGCATGAATGAGTCATGTACATCCGTGTGAACAAAACCCAAACCCTTATCTAGGAGATCTTCAGCTTTGGAAAGTTTGTGTTCTGAGAGGTTCCTTGCCAGCAACATCTACTGCACATTATTATTTGCTGGTCCTTGTCTCAACATGCTGTCTGTCCACTTTGAATCACCCTAAAAAATTCCTCTGCCGATTTTGGTTACTGCTGTTTCCTCCATGGTTATTATCTCTCTGAAGCGTCTTCCTTGTTTGGAAAACTCTTCCACCTCAAGTGCTTCTTCATCGACACAAAACTTGACAAAGAGTTTTGTTTGTGCTGTAAGAGGTATCTCACATATTATTTAGTCTATGTTGTTGTTGTTCTCCCTGGTTTGAAACATAACCATATTCAGTGTATGGGTATGTTTGTGCATATTTATATCTAGCAAGATTATTTTTAATGTCCTGTTTCTATCATTTTTAATCTGTTATTTGATGGGCAGTTGTATTTATTTTTAAAACAGTTTTATTGGTTTTTACAACAAACAATCAACATTCAACAAAAACAGCAGTATTTGTCCTAGTACTTTAGCATCATGTACATATCGTTAATTATCTACCGCTTACCCTGTACCCTCCCCCCAACTCGAGCTTACTCCACGTTGCGTTGTTTCCCATTCCTCCGGGGGAACCTCCCCTTCCATATTCTCAGAAATGTCCTGATCGCTTAAGCAGTCCTGGGTGGACCCATACAATGTAGCCACTAAGTGTTTCCAGGCCGTCAGGGTTTCCGCTTCCTGCTCCCCTCTGTTAGGCAGAATGATATGCAGTACCCTTTGGGAACACCACACACAATAAGGACTACAAGTGACAGTACAAATTCACCTTTGGTACAAGCCTGTACTACACAGTAAAGTGGTAGCGATGGCTGAGCAGCCGGACTTATCTCAAGAGCAAGTGAGCATTATCAATAGTTACACAAAGGACAGCAATTACTATGATTCAAGCAAACACTGACTCAAGGTTTCTGAGTAAAAGAATATACATTTATATACACATCAGTTGTAAAACATTTCACTAAAGTAAAGCAGTTGAAAATCCACACTCTTAATACACTGCACCACCCCCAATAGATTCTGGACAAGTTAGGCTCAAAATGAAGTGTGAGCAAAATGGCACTCCAGCAATTTAAAAGGGAGAGAAAGACAAAGTTAGACAAGAATTGAGAAGCACCAACAAGTAAGTAAGCAGGGCAATCTAGAAAAAGGAACTACAGTGAGGAAATCAAATTAAAGGGGCCTGGCCCAATGTCAATGGACCAAAGTCTTTGCTCAAGATCACACAGTTCAGGGTAGTTCGCGGTTAAGTCTTTGCCAATAGTTCAGGACGAAGTTGGTTGGCAGAAAAGTTAGCTTAAAGAATGGAGAAGGACAAGCCCTCGGATTGGCGAAAGGTTTCACACACCTTCACCGCGGCTGGATGAAATTAACAACCGGATTTGAACAGTACCTTAAATGGAGAACAAGGCTGTAGCTGAGGCGGACGTTCCTGGCAGGTCCTGCAGGCTCACGGTTCCTGAAGCGACTGTTGGACTGACACGAAGTAGGAAGACTGGAGGGTCCTGCACTGCCCAGGGAAGAAACCAGCAGCA
The DNA here is from genome assembly GCF_040938575.1 of Ambystoma mexicanum. NCBI lineage: Eukaryota > Metazoa > Chordata > Amphibia > Caudata > Ambystomatidae > Ambystoma > Ambystoma mexicanum. The sequence goes on along the minus strand of NC_090935.1, from coordinate 619,499,191 downwards.
GAGCAAAGCAACGAATAAAAGGTGCGTTCCTTAAAACGCAAGCAGGGTCTGTTCCTCCTCGCTATCCAGTTCACTGTAGCTCTGTAAAGTAAATTAGACCAGAGAAGGGAGGCCTGGCGAGCAGTTTGGTAAACTGTTTTTTCCTACCAGCTCAAGGGGAGAAGATTCCTTGCAGATCTTCCCTGTCGTCGGAGTATGAAGATTTGGACCTGCAGCAGGGCTTCACCGGGAGGTTCAGTCGTGGTAGGGGTCCTCTTCTGTCAACTCCTCTTCGATTCTCTCATTCCAGTGGCGACTCTGCCTTTCCAGCCCTGGAGACCTGTTTTTTATGCAGTTTTCCCCCATTCACACAGCCTGGCTGTCAATCACACAGCAGGGTGGCTGTCCCGCCGGGACAGTCACCACAGCCATTTAGATCAGAGTGCGACATGGGTCTCCGAGGAGACCCTGTGCAGGGAGTCCTAAACCCCTCCCTCTCATCCTGTCCCCCCCCCCAGACATACAGGCGCCTAAGGAGGGCTTCTGTGCAGAAGCCCGCAAAAGGCAGGCGAACAAAGGAACCAAACCTGGTTTAGCGTGGAGAGTAAAACACGAGAAAGACTTTTACAAAACGAAATGGTGAATAAACCCAGCTGGAACCGTATAAAAACGTATATGGTCTAGCGGGTTTAAGTTTGAGGCTACCAAGATAGCCTAAAACAATACCAAGGCTATTTAAGATAACCGCGGTAGGAAAAATAGGGTAGTAACCACTGCCATCAGCCAAGTCTTAATGAAAATGGAGCGAAACAATGCTCCAAGAGAAACAGACAACAAGGAATAAGTATTAACCCTTTCCAGCACTATATTTAAGATAGTTTGTACTGGGTCGGTGAGTTTTAAAAGAGACTAATAAATTCAATGGCAACTTTACATGTTCTGGGAGACAGTAGTCAGTCCCAGAAAATGGAGTCGGAGTTGGGAAGTCAAAAAGACAACCCTGTGTTACTGCACTGAAGGTGCTGTGTAACACACAGTAGAAAGATGATGCCTATGGAGTAGGTGAGGCTCCACAGTCTATGAACACAAGAAAATGTTAAACACACACAGCAAAACACATGTAAGAGTGGGAAAAAAGGCTCACAAAAAAAATCCCAGAAATCCAGCAAAGCTGCTGAGGGACTCAGTAGGTAAGGAAAATTACCCATTCTGGAGAATTCTCCCTAACACACTCCCCTTCCAGCCGCCTCATGCCATACTGCTGTTTCGGATTCGGTCCATTTCTGGAGGTCACTCCATCACACTTCCACCTTCGGTCTGTTGCATGCTTTCCAACCCATGGCAATTCTGCGCTTGGCAAGTATATATGCCAAGTCCTTAAGCTTGCTCACATGTTTAAATTTGTGCGGTCTAGGGAACCCCCCTCCATGCATGCCCACACTGATTCAACATTTAACTTAATACCTTTCTCATTTAATTGGTTGGCTGCTTCTCCCCAGAACTTGGGAATTTCTGCACATGCCCAAAACGTGTGCGTCATCCCCACGATTTCTTCCCTGCATCTGGGGCATGTTTGTCATACAGCGTTCTTAAACTGAGCTATCCTCTGGGGAGTCATGTATGCTCTGTGGGTTACATATAGCTGTATTTGCTGTAGCCTTGCATTCCTGGACACTTTTTTGTGGTACCCTTGAGCCTGCTCCCACAGCCCATCACTCATGAGTTCCCCGACTTCCTCCTCCCAATCCCATCTTAATTGGGTCACTTCCTTCCCCACTCTGGACATCAGCAGCTCATAGAAACCTCATGCCCTCCCTCTGCTATATCATATATCAATTCTATGGCCGTGTCAAGTTGGTCTGCCAGTATTAATTCGAACCATGTCTCTCTGATCCGCCGTACCATCCTAGCATAAGTAATATGCTGCCCTACATGTAAACCTGTTTCCTCTACCAGCACCCCAAATTCCTTTACTTCCCCTTCCTGCCATACGTCGCCCATTGTTGCAATCCCCACCCGTTCCCAGTGCCTACAAATCGTCTTCCTCCGTTGCACGTCTCCTCCGGTCAATGCCACTAGCGGCACTTGCAGAGAACACAGAGTTGCGTTCTCCATGACCTGACAAGCTTTGCGCCATATCTTCCAACCCAATTCCAACATCTACGGGCGCCCTTGTAGCTCAGGTTTGGGCAGCCATATCACTTCTTTCAGAAAGAACGGGGTACACTCTGATCTCAACAGTCTGGACTCTGATGTCGAGTCTTCCATTAACCATTTGGCCACATATTGCAGTTGACTGGCCAAATAATAGATCTCGAAATTAGGCAGTTTTATACCCCCTTTATCATACGTGTTCTGTAACTTCCATAGGGCAATTCTGTTCCTAGTTCCATGCCAAATAAAGCCCCTGCATATGCTCTGGAGTTTGACAAAGAAACGCTTTGGTATCATATATGGTATGTTCCCAAAAAAATGTAGCCTAGGCAATACGACCATCTTCAACAGCGCCCCCCTCCCCATCATGGCCAAGGGGAGCTTAGTCCAGAACCTCATGCTGTTCTCAATTTTCACTACCACTTTTTTGGTGTTGTGTTTATATTCTGCCTCCACCGCGTGATAAATGTCAATCCCCAGGTATCTGAACGTGCTGGTCTCTCACAGTATTTGTAAGACTGGCAGTTGTTCTCGCTGGACCCCTATATAGCTCCCCAGGGGGAGTATACACGATTTCTTGGGATTAACTGCAATGCCAGAGAGCAACGCAAATCGCTCCATCACTTCTAGAATGTATTGAAGATTTTTCCTCAGGGTATCTCAAGTACAGTAGCATGTCATCTGCATATATTGAAATTAAGTGTGGTCCCTCTTTTGTGTAGATTCTGACTTCCTCATATTGTTTTCTCAAGTATATCGCCAAGAGTTCCAATGCTAGGATGTACAGCATCGGGGACCACAGGTATCCCTGTCAGGTGCCCCTACTTAGTTGCCACTTCTCCGAGATGATTGCTCCCGTTTTTACTCTGGCTAGCGGTGCACTGTATAGTAGTTTCACCCATTTAAGGTTCCAGGGTCCCATCCCATATTCTCTTAGAGCTGCCATCAGCCAAGGCCATTTGACGGAGTCAAAGGCCTTTACTGCATCTAGTGATATGATTGCCATCTCGCTCGAGTCTCCTACTATGTGCTCTATGACCTGTTGAAGTCGTCTGAGGTTGTCTGATATGCTTCTGCACGGGACATACCCGGACTGATCAGGGTGTATTAACCTGCTTATGACCTGTCTCATTCTATTTGCCCACACAGCCGTGAGTATCTTGCTGTCCTGGTTCAGCATCGACAACGGTCTATACGACCCACAGTCTGTGCTTGGCTTATTAGGTTTGTTGGAGTGGGATAGTGATCACTTCTCTCAGGGATTCTGGTAGTGTCCCTGTTTCAAATGCTGTGTTTAACATCGCGAGCAGCGAGGGGAGCACTTCTTTCATATACATTTTGTAAAACTCACTGGGGAGTCCATCCGCTCCCGGGGTCTTGCTGGTGGGTAGTTGCCCCACCACCGCTTCTAATTCTTCCAATGTAATTGGGGCATCTAGGTTCTCACACTCTTCAGCACCTATTTTTGGCAGGCCAATATTCTCCAATGTTTCCCTTATCTCACTACTTTCGCCCTCTCCTGCGTCCCTGTACAATCGTTTATAGAATTCAAGGAACTCTCTGTTCACACCCTCTTGGGTATACAATATACACCCACTCTCTCCCACTACTGCTCTGATCGTTGGTCTGGGGGGTCTCGCTTTTATACAACCATGCTAGCAGTTTCCCCGGTTTGTCCCCTCACCCCCTGCGTGTTGTCTCTCTATGTATTTTTTACACAACCTCTCCCAGTGCCCTGTGCATTCCTGCTGCAATTGGTTTATGGTGTCAGCGTCCTCCCGGGAGCTATCTCCTTCACCCAAAACTGTCCCTAATTTCGCCTCTGCCTTCTGTAGTTCCCTTAATATGCCTCCCTGCAACCCTTTGGATTTGGCTATAGTCGATCCTCTCACCACCACCTTAAATGCTTCCCATAGAATGCCGGCCGATTCAACACTCCCAGTGTTATTTTCAAAGTATTGTACTATTTCGTCTCACAGATCCTCCCTGAACACTGTGTCTTTCAATGCTTTAGCTCTTAAGTCGCCACGTTGAGATCCTAGCTCTTGTAGGCAGATATTGCCATGTTAAGACCAATGGCGAGTGGTCCGAGAGGACTCTCGCTTTGTACTCTGATCGCACTTTTTCCTCCGTCATCTCCTGTGATGCAAATATATAGTCAAGTCTTGTGTACAAGTTCTGTGGGGCGGAGTAATGCGAATACTGTCTATGGTGTGGGTGGTGTAACCTCCACATGTCCTCGAATCGGAGGTCTGCCAACAGGGTCTCTAAGGTTCTAGCAGCTGGGGTGGGTTTGTCTGATTTCCTATTTGACCTGTCTACCCTTGGGTCCAGCATGCAGTTAAAATCACCTCCCCATATCACTGCACCTCCCAGGTACGGGCTCATTTTGCTATATAGGGTCTTGAAGTAAGCTACTGTGTCTTGATTCGGGGCATATGTATTGATAATGCATATTTCTCTGTTTTCTATCAATCACCTAATTGCCACCATCCTCCCATCCGCCTCCACTGTGATCTGTAGCAGTAGGAAGGGGACATGTGGTGCTACCCAAGTAATCACCCCTCTAGCGTACGTCGAGTACGTTGCACCTATAATGGTCCCCTTCCATTTCCTCTGTATCACCACTTGTTTCTCTTTCGTGAGATGTGTTTCCTGTATTAGCTCTATATCTATTTTCTGCCTTCTTAGATACATCATAATCTTGTTCCTCTTCAGATAACTGTTGAGGCCCCTGACATTCCAGGTAACTATCTTAAGGTCCCCATATTTCAATCATACCCGGTCCCCTCCATTGTCCCTCTTCATCATGCTTCAAGCCCAGTCACGCATGTGTGTAAGCTTGTTCCCCAACTAAAAGCACTGCAAACCCCCCAACTCCCCTCCCTCCCCCGCCCTATGTAACGCTCACCTGACTCCCACGGAGGCGCTGGCCTGGTTCGCGCTGCTGTGACCTCTTCTAAGGTGATGCGCAGGGTTCGGAAGACGGACTGGACCGGGCCCCGAAATCTGGCTTGTCTGGCTCGCATAAGTATCCTTCTGTAGGCGAAAATAGGGGATTAACTGTCTGCGGGGTACTGCAATTGGCCTCCCACTTTTCCCTCTCACCCTCCTCGAAACCCTTCTGTGATTCCTCGTAGCGTCTCACCTTAGGGTCTGGAAGGACGAGCTCTCCATCCTGCTTCTGATGCAGGGGCGCGTTGGTATCCAGTTACTTCACTGGATTTTCGGATTGGTGAGAACCAAACTTGCTTGACTTCCAGGTAAGTTTTTTGATAAGAGGTTCCCCTTGTGTCCATGCATTAATGTACTAATGCTAGTGTCTTTTTCCCCATAGGGGCCGGGGTACGGAATGCCGGGGAACAGGCACAGACCCGAGATGAGAGGTGAAATCCTTTTAGAAATCAGGTAAGTCTTTAATGAGCGTTTTTTGGTAATGTCTTTTCATTCGCTCATTAACGCTGATGTCTCTTTTTCCCCTTAGGGGCCGGGGTCCGGAAATGCCAGGATGCGGCGCGGACCCGAAATGAAGAGGGAATGAATCAACAGGTAAGTCTTAACATGGAGATTTAGCTTTCCTTATTCCCTTCTCTCTCTCACCTTTTGTTCTGGTCTTTTTCTCCCTAGGCGCTGGGGCGTGACTGCGAATCCGGATGATCGCTGCTCAACATGGAGGCGCCCTGTAAAGGTGAGTGGAATGCGGCACTGCAGCGATCGACGCGATGAGCTTTTAAATAAAAGTCTTCCTTTTCAGGATTGTCGGCGAGATGTCTCCAGGATGCGGATTTAGCAGTTAAGGACTTTTCCTTCTTCTGTTCTCTTCTTCTCTTCCTTTGCAGCTGATCCAGGATGCTGGCAGGCGTGGCAGAAGTCAGGATGCAGGAGCAGACACGGTGAGCGTCCAGCTGCTAGATGCAGAACAACGCGAAGCACGTGTGGCTGTTCGGGTGGGGTTTAAATAGCCTTGGAAGATGTTCCAGGTATGTATCCTTCCTCCAATCAGGTATGTATCCTTCCCCGACCACGCCCGGATGGTAAGTTAGTCCCACAGGTAAAGTAGTTCCTTTCAGGCCTCAAGGAGGCCGGGATCCTGCAGCATGGTCTGCATATCAGGTAAGTGCCCCCAAGCACTCCCATAATGAGCCTGGCGCCTATGGCGCCAGGACTGATGTTTTTTATGAGCCTGGCGCCATAGGCGCCAGGACACTGTCCAAAGGGCCCCTATATGGGGTTGCTGGGTCCTTCCTTGGGGACTGGATGTCCGCTTTCGGGGACGCAGGGCTTGAACCGGCTCCCCGGGAGCGGGCATCATGACAGCACTCCCCCCAAGGCCCCTCCCAAGGTTGTTTCCTCCGGGGGTTTTGGTTTGTCTGGGAAGAGTCGGTGGAATTTCCTGACTAATGGAGGTGCATGCACATGGTCGCTGGGTTCCCACGACCTCTCCTGAGGTCCATACCCCTTCCAATCAATTAGGTAGAACAATTTTGACCTAAACATTTTTGAGTCTAAAATGTTCTTCACTTCGAATTCGGGCTCCCCATCTATTAGAATAGGTTCTGGAGGTTTGAGTAGTCGGGTTCCGGTTACCACTGGTTTCAGAAGTGACACATGAAAAACAGGGTGAATTTGCATACTAACTGGTAAATCAAGTTTAACATTGCCGTAATAGAATAAGGTCCCAGATATTTTGGGTTAAAAGTTCGAGGCCCTTTGAGTGGTAAATGTCTGGTAGCTAACCACACTTGATCCCCAATCTGATATGGAGGTGCTTCACTCCGATGTAGATCAGCATTCTCCTTGTATTTTCTCTTGGCTTGTTGTAAATGCGTAGTTGCCTCTTTGAAGGCTTGGGTAATTGTAGAATGCAGATGTTCTACTGCAGGCATTCCGAGGTTCTGAGGTGAGTCAAGGTTTGAGGTTCGAGGGTGATGCCCAAACAAAGTATAAAAAGGACTGTGGCCAGTTGCAGAGTGTACCGAATTATTATATGCGTATTCGGCTATCCAAAGAATGTCTTTCCAGTTGCTTTCAGATTGCTGTAACATACACCGTAAGTACTGCTCAAGGGTCTGATTTGTCCTCTCGGTCTGACCATCGGTCTGAGGGTGGTGACTGGTCGATAATCTTACGTCGATCTGCGCCATTTGACAACATTTGCGCCAGAAGTGGGAAATGAATTGGCTTCCCCGGTCAGAGATTAGTATAGATGGGAATCCATGTAGCCGAACGATATTTTCGAGGAATTCTTTGGCTAGGACAGAAGCTGAAGGTAAACCTTTCAAAGGAATAAAGTGGGCCATTTTGAAAACAAATCCACAATTACCAGAATAGTATTGTACCCCGAACAAGGAGGCAGGTCCGTAATAAAATCCATTGATAGGGTGTGCCAGGGTGCTGGCGGTATGTCTAGAGGTTGAAGGAGACCGGCTGGTCTTTTCTTTTGACTTTTATTTTGGGCGCAAACACCACAGGACATCACAAAAGATTTAACATCTTTTCGCCAAGAGGGCCACCAAAATTGTCGTTTCACCTTTTCCTCTGTCTTGGCAATACCGGGGTGTCCCTCTATTAATGTATCATGATAACCGGAAATAACTAGTTTGTGTAATTCCTTATGTGGCAGGAATAAGCGTCCTTGGAAATAAGGTAAACCATTATCTATGGTAAAGTCTGATCCCTTTTGTATCCAATCCTGTAAGGTTGTAGGGTCCAGGAGTTGTTTCACTCTGGCTTGAATGTCTTCAAGTGTCTGTAACGAAGTCATGCCTAGAATCCTCTGTTCGGGAATTATTGGTACTGGTTCTGAGTTTGTATCAGATTCTCCCATTCCAATTCGGGATAAGGCGTCTGCTTTGCCATTCTTGCAGCCAGGTCGATAGGTAATCACGAAATCAAATTCAGCGAAAAACAAAGCCCATCGGAGCTGCCGTGATGACTGAGCCTTGGCGGTTTTCAAATACTGTAAATTCCGGTGATCAGTGATGACTGTGATGGTATGTCGAGCGCCAAGCAGATAATGCCGCCAGGCTTTAAAAGCGGACTTAATGGCTAACAGTTCTTTGTCTGTGATTGCATAATTAACCTTGGGTGCCGAGAATTTTCTGGACCAAAATGCTACGGGATGCAGTTGGTTGGTTTCGGGATCTCTTTGGGACAGGACAGCTCCCATGGCTAGGCTGGATGCGTCAGTCTCGACGACATAAGGGAGATCTGGACGCGGGTGTTTCAATATAGGTGCGGAGGTAAACTTAGCTTTTAAATCCTGAAAGGCCTGCTCAGCTTCTTCAGACCATTCAAAACGTTTATTTTTCCTCAAGAGTGCAGTAATGGGTTGTACCACGTGTGAAAATTCCGGGATAAACCTGCGATAGAAATTGGCAAAGCCGCGCATGCTTTGAACCCCTTTTACAGAGCTAGGTGATGGCCATTTGAGGATGGCATCCACTTTTCTTGAGTCCATTCGGACTCCTTTGGGTGTCAGGATGAAACCTAGAAACTCGACTTCTGTGGTATGGAAAACACGTTTCTCCAATTTAGCAAATAGTTTGTGTTGGCGCAGTTTTTCAAGTACTGCCCTGACGTGTTTTCTGTGATCAGATTCCGAAGAGGAGTACACCAGAATGTCATCGATATATACGACAACACAAACGTCGATGAGTTCCCGAAGGACATCATTCATGAAGAATTGGAAGGCAGCCGGCGCGTTACACAATCCGAAAGGCATCACCTGGTACTCGAATAATCCGTATTTAGTACGGAAGGCAGTTTTCCATTCGTCGCCTTCTTTAACTCGTACCAGATGATAAGCCCCCCGGAGATCTAACTTGGTGTATATGCAAGCGTCCTTCACCTGGTCAAGGAGTTCAGGGATCAGAGGCCGAGGATAACGGTTTTTAACCGTTATCTGGTTCAATGCGCGGTAATTGATACAAGTTCTAAGGTCGCCTTCATTTTTGGGCACGAAGAACAAAGCCGAGGATGCCGGGGACTTTGACGGGCGAATAAAACCATTAGCTAGGTATTGATCCAAATATTGTCTCAAATGCAGGTTCTCAGGTTTGGTAAGGGCATAAATCCTGCTACAAGGGGGTTGTGCACCGGGCACCAGATCGATTTGGCAATCGTACGATTTGTGAGGAGGTAACGTGTTGGCCTGTTCCTTTTGGAAGACGTCCTAAAAGTCTTGGTATTCCGGAGGTAGTTGCATGGAGGCAGAGGTTACAGATGCTAGATTAATCTTCAGGTTTTCTGGGTAGCAGGTTTGTGTACAATCCAGGAAGGTTATTCTCTTAGCTCGCCAATCAATTCGAGGATTATGTGTCTCTAACCAAGGGATTCCAAGAATAACCTGAAACTGTGGAGCCTTGATTACATCAAACACAACACCCTCCCGATGGCCATCGGGACCAATAAGAGTCACCTCAGTAGTGGAATGTGTTACCGGTCCAGAGGCAATTTCAGTTCCATCGACTGTGGTGATGACATCTTTGCTGGTTTTAGGACGGAGAGGGAGGTTAATCCTAGAGACCAATTCACGATCCACATAGTTTCCAATAGCCCCACTATCGATGTATGCCTTTATTGCATGCAACCGCTTAGGCCAGTGGTATTCAAACTGTGGGTCGCGACCCCCTAGGGGTCCGCGAGTGCATCCCAGGGGGGCCCTGAGAGCTCAGCATGAAAAAAGATATTTTTTTTTTTTTTTTTTTTTTTTTTTTTTTAGATTGGAAGAAATGGGCAGGGGTGGCCCACATGGGCGGGCTGAAGCATGAAACTGTCTCAGGCAACAATGAAAAAGTGGCCCACAGTTGTAAATGGATATTCATTCCTTTAGTCACAGACTGGGCCTCATTACTACTATGGCGGACCAGTAACAACGGTGCTGGTAAGCTACCGGCACCGTTGCTACCGTTCCGCCATAGTAAGAGTTGTGCTCGTGGGTGCTTGACAGCCCCCGCCAGGTCTGACTTCAGCTCGTCGGATGCACCGGCACCGTTATTAACGGTGCCGGTGCATCCGAGCTCCCCCTTCCCATTTGAGCCATATGGGGCTCAAATGGGAATGGGGATCTACCGGCACCTTCGAAAGGGCAATTGTCATGTCCGCCTAACTCGGCATGACCTAGTAATTGCCCATTCGCGGGTGCCAGACCCGGATGCAACTCCAGTGGCAGCCGTGCCGGTTTTACCGGCACAGCTACCGCCAGAGTAGTTATGAAGCCCACTGTTTCAATAGTACCCAAAGGGGTGCTTTGTGTTAAAATGTAAGTAAATTGTGATATATTCAGCAACAATGGTCAACATTACTAACTGCATAGTGGCCCCTCACCCATTATGGAGGAGCTAAGGAGGCAGCCCAGTGAAACAGTGAGCACTCCCTCAGCTGCTTTGACAGTTCAGTTTAGTTCCCCAGCCGCACATGCTCACTGAGCCATGCAAGTGCTGGGGCGTTTTGCTTCGCCAGCATTGCATAGCTCATTGGAAATGCTGGCTGGGGCACTGCATGTCTGTATGTCCGAGGGGGAGCTCCTGCACCTCCTCGCACATACGGACAGAGCAGCTGGAGCAGCACCCACACACAGGCCAATGCAGAAGGTACGTTTATGTTCATTGTTTTTATTTAAACATGTGTATGGATGCGTTATGAGTGAGTGTATGGTGATGGATGCTCATGTGAATGATAGAGTGATTGCTGTATGAATGTGCAGCGCCTTGCATATACACATAATCATGTTCATTGTGTTAGGACCAGTGGGGCCCAGGGGACAGGGATGGTATCTTTTTACCGGACATCTATCATTCAAAACCCTCTGCCTTGTCCACAAGGCTTTCTGGGGCCTCGGTCCAAAATACCTTCAGCTATTCCTCCGCAAATACCTCCCCTCTCGAGCTCTTCACTCCTCTACCTCCAACTCCCTCAGGGTCAGTCGTTTATCAAAGAAACGAGCTGGGGGTAGATCTCCGTCTTCGGCTGGGGCCTCCCTCTGGAACAGCGCCCTGCCACTCTAAAACTTGAGGAGAACCATCTTTCTTCCTGCACTTATCAGACCTACCCTGTCTGCTGCCTTAAACGTAGCACTTGCAAATTGCTGGCTGCACTACCACTGTTTGTTGCCTTTATTATTTATGTATTGTTATTTATCTGTTTCTCCTCTGCTTCGCACTTTCCACTTCTCCCCCCTTCCATGCACTTTTCCCCTCACACTTGCGCGTTCTCAATGTCACTGGGCCTAGTAAGATCGCTGTTTTATTCTCCTATGTTCCCCTCCCTTGCCTTGTCACGCTCTGAAACACTTGTGTACGAGCGCAATAGAAATAAAATATCAATGCCTGCCCCCTGGACTCCCAGCAACAATTGCAAACTGTTTGGCTATTTACCCATTTTTTGTTAAAAGTATGCTCTACAATGCAACATTTTAACCTATTATTTAAAAAAAAATTCACAGGGGGAAACCCCCCCGAACCTCCCCTTAATGCCCCTCCACTTAAAAAAGATTCACCAGCCGCCACTGGCCCTCAGACTGTGTTGGGAACGGGATGGGGGAACCGAGGGACTATGGTGGGAGCACAATGGGCGGGAACCATGGGATAGTGATGGGAGCAGAGTGGGGAGAGCCCTGGGTGTGTGATGGGGTGGGGAGAGACCAGCGACTGGGTAGGAGTGGGATGAGGGAGCCCAGCGACTTTGATGGGAGCAGGTGACGGCGCGCAATATATACTGTCCATTTGGCATTTCTGGGGGGTCCCGACCTGCCCAAATTTTGCTCAGGGGGGCCCTGGCCAAAAAAGTTTGAAGACCACTGGCTTAGGCTGCTCTGGATCTACGAGAACCATTGGCACAATGAAATGCGAGGTCTGAGAGTTAGTTTTCAAGCTCGGCAAGCGGACCCTTACACTTGTCGGGCGGAGTCGTTTCCTGAAACAGAGTCTTCTTGGTTTTTATCAGCGGCTCCTACCGCCTTTCGGGGCGGTTTTGCTGGGCAATCTCGTAGAAAGTGTCCAGAATTCCCACAATAAAGACATAATTTTAACTGCCGCCTCCTTTCACGTTCTTTTTGAGTTAAGGGTCCTTTAACCCCTCCAATTTGCATAGGCTCAGAGACATCAACTCCCTTGGGATTAGCATGGGTCTTGAGCAACACCCGGGTCTCAAACCTGGACCGATCTGCTTTTCTGTTTTGAAGTCTGTGATCCAATTGGACCACTAAGTCTATATACTCTGTGCATTCTTGGGGCGGATTTACAACTTGGGCCAAGACATCTTTAAGTTCTCCGCGTAGGCCTCGATAAAACAACGTGACTCTTTTATCCTCTGGCCATCCCGTTTCCACAATTAGTCTATTAAAGGTTGCAATATAGGATAGGAGGTCCTGATTGCCCTGTCGCAGGGATAGAAGTTCGTCATCCAGAGCCTGCCCCTGAGAGTGTCGAGCAAATAACCTTTCCATGCTTGCTTGAAACTTTTGAAAATCACGGAGAATCGGGTCATCTTGAGTAACCAGTGGAACTGACCAATCAGCAGCGCAGTCGCTGAGATATGACAATACAAAGGCTACCTTGGTCTGATCATTAGGGAAGGCCCCAGGTCTGCATAGGAAGTGCAAACGACACTGATTCATGAATACGGCGAATCGTTTGGGGTCCCCAGCAAAGCGTTCGGGTGGGGCCAGCGGCATGTTTCCAGGTAGATTAATCTGCACAGGGTTACTGGAAACCACAGGAGCAGGGTTCCCTCCGGAACCGGGTAGAGGAGTTTGCCCAGCTTGACCTTGCAAAAGCTGTCTGGCCAGGTCATCAGTTCTTTCCTTTGATATTATTAATTCCCTCCTGAGGGCATTAGTCTCTTGACGAGCGGCATGTACTTTGGCCCGTAATTCCCCCAGTAATTAGGCCAACTGATCAGTCTCAGAACTTTCCATAGCGCCTGGGTGGGAATTTGTAGGATGGCTTCGCGTTCTGTAACGCTCACCTCACTCCCACGGAGGCGCTGGCCTGGTTCGCGCTGCTGTGACCTCTTCTAAGATGATGCGCAGGGCTCGGAAGATGGACTGGACCGGGCCCCCAAATCTGGCTTGTCTGGCTCGCAGAAGTATCCTTCTGTAGGCGAAAATAGGGGATTAACTGTCTGCGGGGTAATGCAATCGGCCTCCCACTTTTCCCTCTCACCGTCCTCGAAACCCTTCTGTGATTCCTCGTAGCGTCTCACCTTAGGGTCTGGAAGGACGAGCTCTCCATCCTGCTTCTGATGCAGGGGCCCGTTGGTATCCAGTTACTTCACTGGATTTTCGGATTGGTGAGAACCAAACTTGCTTGACTTCCAGGTAAGTTTTTTGATAAGAGGTTCCCCTTGTGTCCACGCATTAATGTACTAATGCTAGTGTCTTTTTCCCCATAGGGGCCGGGTTACGGAATGCCGGGGAACAGGCACCGACCCGAGATGAGAGGTGAAATCCTTGTAGAAATCAGGTAAGTCTTTAATGAGCGTTTTTTGGTAATGTCTTTTCAGTCGCTCATTAACGCTGATGTCTCTTTTTCCCCTTAGGGGCCGGGGTCCGGAAATGCCAGGATGCGGCGCGGACCCGAAATGAAGAGGGAATGAATCAACAGGTAAGTCTTAACATGGAGATTTAGCTTTCCTTATTCCCTTCTCTCTCTCACCTTTTGTTCTGGTCTTTTTCTCCCTAGGCGCTGGGGCGTGACTGCGAATCCGGATGATCGCTGCTCAACATGGAGGCGCCCTGTAAAGGTGAGTGGAATGCGGCGCTGCAGCGATCGACGCGATGAGCTTTTAAATAAAAGTCTTCCTTTTCAGGATTGTCGGCGAGATGTCTCCGGGATGCGGATTTAGCAGGTAAGGACTTTTCCTTCTTCTGTTCTCTTCTTCTCTTCCTTTGCAGGTGATCCAGGATGCTGGCAGGCGTGGCAGAAGTCAGGATGCAGGAGCAGACACGGTGAGCGTCCAGCTGCTAGATGCAGAACAACGCGAAGCACGTGTGGCTGTTCGGGTGGGGTTTAAATAGCCTTGGAAGAAGTTCCAGGTATGTATCCTTCCTCCAATCAAGTATGTATCCTTCCCCGACCACGCCCGGATGGTAAATTAGTCCCACAGGTAAAGTAGTTCCTTTCAGGCCTTAAGGAGGCCGGGATCCTGCAGCATGGTCTGCATCGGGTAAGTGCACCCAAGCACTCCCATAATGAGCCTGGCGCCTATGGCGCCAGGACTGATGTTTTTTATGAGCCTGGCGCCATATTGCTGGGTCCTTCCTTGGGGACTGGATGTCCGCTTTCGGGGACGCAGGGCTTGAACTGGCTCCCCGGGAGCGGGCATCATGACACCCTACCCGTCCCCAACTGTTGCCCAGCTCGATCCCTGGATCTCAGGAGATCCCGCATTTAGTCTTATCTCGGCTTGCCGGTACGAGGAACTCAGCAGGAGGCTACCACACTACCGGTAACCTATCTAAACTAACTATTAGGGTGTGATAGTGGGTCCGTTGTGTCTCCCGCACTCGTGCTCATTATGTTATGCGCATTAATAGTAAACCTAGCCCATTTCTCTGCTTCTTTTTACTCTATCTTATATTCAAGTCCCAGTGTCTTAGTTTATACAGCACCTCAACCTCTGGAGCTGTCGCCTCACTTCTATATTCCGTCCTTTTTCTGTGTGTCTGTCCCTGACGGGCAATTCTGTCCATCCAGCCATTCCGTCGCCTCCTCTGAGGTTTCGAAAAAGAGGGCTTTGTTCTTGTGAAACACTTTCAGTTTCGCCGGGTACATCAGCATGTACTTGAAGCTCGCATCTCGCAGCCTTTTCTTCACAGTCGCATAGTTCAATCGCTTCCTCTGCACCAGGAGTGTATTGCCCGGGTACGCTGTTATGTTCGCGGCTGCCCTGTGTATTGTATCACCTTTTCGGAAGAATTCCAGGATCTTCTCTCAATCACGATAATTCAAGATTTTGGCAATTATCGCTCTCAGGGTGGCTCCTGGCGGCGGCTTCCTTGTTAGGGCTCTGTGCTCTCTCTCCACCGCCAAACCATGGGTTAGTACCCCTCCTTCAATTTCTTGCAGCAGCATAGTCTCGATGTAGTCTGTGTAGTCTGTGGGGTTTGGTCCTTCTTCCCCTTCTGGGAGCCCCACTATACGTATGTTATTTCTGCGGGCCTGTCCTTCAGCTTACTCCACTCTGTTCTCCAGGTTGCACACTTGTCGCAGTATGTAGATCTCTGAGGCATGTGACGTGCAAGCGGCTTTATTTGAGCTTGTTTCCTTCTCCAGTTCGCCTATGCGTTCCGCTACTTTCTTAACGTCTTGTCTCAGCAAGTTTACCTCCTCTTGTACCACTCCAATTTTAAGATCCAATGATGTTTTAAGTTCGACCATGGCTGCCTCCAACTTGGTTTCCCATGCAATTTTCATGTCCGCAATAGCGTCTAGGATCTGTTGATTGTTGCATGCTGGTGAATCGTCCGTGTGCGGGCTCTTGTCCTTATTCGTGGCCCCCTCAGTTGACTGAGGTGTTTTGGTAAATTCCTCCATAGTCGACTGTTAACCTTTTGATTTGGGCAACTTGGACGCCATCTTGGTGCCGCTATATGTATCAATTCACCGTAATTGGAGCTGGCCTTTCAGGCCCTACCGCCTGTCCAGGCTCGTCTGTCGCTTGGTTCTGCTTGGGAGCTGTCAGTGTGCCAATGAGGGTCCGCTCGAGCTGCAGGTTGCTGATACAACCCGGATAATACCTGTGTGATCTGGTACCATCCCTCAATTTCGTTTGGAGTCCGCGATTATGTATCTTAGGAACCAGCGCCACGCGTCTCCTCTTCCAACATGCGTGGTAGTACCAGGCCCCTGGATCGCGTGGTCCTCAAAGGTTGCTGGTTCCTCCCAGCATGGCACCATGTGCTCAATTTAGCCCCTCTCTCTGGTGCTTCCCCACGCTTCCGAGTTTCGCGTCTCCTCTGCCTATGGCTTCCGCCTTTGTGCAGTGAGTCCGCCCGTGTCGTGCCTGTCTTGTTCCCACTAACTCACAGGTTCCTCTGCGCTCCAGTTACGCAACCACAATATTCGGGGGCCCTGTTTGTGCTGCCATATATTCGTTGTTAATGTTCCTTGCTGCGTGTCTTTTGTGTCCATGGGTTCCGCCCATTCAAGATTCTGTCTCGTATTAACTAAGCATTGTCGCTGTTGTGTTCCTAATAAAGAGTATCGCACTGCCATGTGAATGAGGTGCCAGTTCACTTAGCTGTGGGTTGCCTGCATCAACCTTGTTTGTTGCTTATCTTGTTTTGCCCAGAGACAACTATCCCCCTGTCTGATGCCTTCAGGGCTCTCAGGGCACGCAATCCGGGTTATGGACTCCTTGCACAACAGAGCCTGGCTTCCATCTTCTATGCTTCCAGTTCTACCGCTGTGGTCTCAGTTTCTAAGGCCCCTCTTGCCTCGCAGCGTGTATTTTGTCCGTGTGTGTCAGTGCTTCAGGCATGGAAGAGCTGTTTCCCGCTCCGTTCCCTTTATACTCCTACGACCTGTCCCCTTTCCTCTATACTTATGGGACATCTCTCCGTCCTGTGGGACGGGACCAGAGCACTTTGTACAAAGCAACCACATTTTTTTCAAAAATGTGTCCCTCCTCTCTTTCCTGCACGGGGCCCGGGACGCGGCCGTAACCCCGCCCACCTTGGCTCCGCATCGCCTATCAGTCCTTTTCCCCGCACGATCGGGGCCGGACGCACTTGCATCCTCGGAAGACTTTCTTCCCTGTTTTCCTCTCTGGCTCTCGCTAGCGTTCGTTTACTAGTCTGTCTATGGGCCTCATTACAAGTACTCCGGTCCGGAATTAACACTGCCGGTAAAACCATACCAGCACCGTTTCCACGTCCCCCCAATCATGACCCGCGGCCCTGGAAATAGCACCACCCCCATCCGCCACCGTGGAAATAAGTGTTCCGTTAAGTCCGTCTGCACGGAAACCCCTCCGTTACCGGCAACACGAAACACTGCGAGCATCACAACTAGCGCGGACACAGAAACACCGCCAGAAAAATGGCATTAAAACCGTGATTACCGCCGCCACCGCGAACATGATGTTAAACACTGCCTGCTGAACTGAATCAGGGCACAGGTGCACCAAATCAGCCCAGCTGGACCTAGCAGCCCACTGGGAGCCTACAAAAGGGCCACACCCAGCCCAACACAACACAGAACCATGCAGGCAGCAGCTCTAGTAGCACTGGACTGGGCCTACTCAACCAACAGGCAGCACTGCACATGATGGCAGTAATGGCGCAGAGAAGGAGGAGGCGGAGGAGGCGCAGGCGGCAACCAGCCAACCCTGCACCTATGGCAAACCCCATTGTCCAGCCAGCCCTACCCCGCAGGCAGCCAGCAATACCACGCATCACGGACTCACCCTGGAACCTCACCCCAGGACAGATCCACACACTATACCGGCTGGACCGTGCAACAATACTGCACATCACCGCCATGATGGAGGACGACATCAGCAGCCAAATTGACACCCCCACCGCCATCCCCCCCTCCTGAAGGTTGTGGCAGTACTGCATTTCCTTTGCACTGGCACCTATCAACACACGGTTGGTGAGCTGCACGGCATATCACAACCCTGTTTTTCAAAAATCCTGGTACAGGTACTGGATGCCCTGTTGCGCCATGTGTCAGAACACATAGCCCTACCCCGCACCCTCCCCGAGGTCATTGCCACCAAGTTGGCCTTCCATGCCATAGCAGGCATGCCAAATTGCATAGGCGCAGTTGACTGCACCCATGTTGAGCTGACAGTACCACGTGCAATTGAGCTGGTGTTCCGCAATAGGAAATAGTATCACTCGTTGAATGTACAGATGGTATGTGATGCCATGCAACTGATCACACACTGCTGTGCACGTTTCCCAGGCTCAACCCATGACTCAATGGTACTGCGGAATTCCACGTTGCCACGGTACATGGAACGCTATGCCGGACAAAGCACATGGCTATTGGGCGAGTACAGCTGACAATGCACCAACCCTGTCGAAGTGGTGTGTGTGTGTCCAGGCCAATGAGCATTGTGAGTGTGCTGCTGTGACCGCACATGCATCACCCCCTTCCATCTGCCAAATACACAGCGGATACCAAACATCACAAAGGAAGACATGACAGGTCACCACAATGTGCCCGTGCACACCCTGCCACAGCCCATCCCGTCACTGTCCCATGAACCTTGTGCCACTGCAGACACCCACCCTCAAATGAAACACTGCCCTCAAAATGCACGAGATGCCTGTAAATGAGACGTCGTGCATTTACTACTTCAGTACAGTGAAGTCACTCTGCCATGTGTGGACAGCACTGCACTGTGACATGCTCACAATCAAATGTCACCCGCAGGGCACAGTAGACATGCACGTTAATGTGTTGGCCCATATCCAGTTTCCGACATACATTCTGATGCCCAATATACACCTCCAAACACTGCATGGCACATATGCATGAATGAACAATGATACAAGATTGCACAGCATCAGATGAGTACATGATGCCACAAACACTGACATGTTCCCCCATCTAGATCCCATGTAGGTGATGCCGGATTTGCACTCACGCCATGGATGATGACACCTGTACGGAGACCAAGGAACAGGCATGAAGAGGCATACAATAGGGCACATGTCCTCACACGTGAAATGATTGAGAGGACATTCGGACTGCTGAAGGCACGTTTCCGCTGTCTGAGCAGATCTGGCGGATCACTGCTGTACAGCCCAGTGAAGACGGGTAAAATCACGCTCGTATGTGCCATGCTGCACAATATATGCCTGCGCAGGAACATCCCAATACCACCAGACGCAGATGAGGAAGATGGGGATGGGGATGGGGATGGGATGGCACCACCTCCCCCTGGGGGTCCACTTGATGGCCAGAGAGCACGGGATGGCCTGATTCGCATTTACTTTTGAGACACAGCACATTCACAGCAATGCACGAACATGGTGACGACAATAAATGATTAGTTGCACTGCCAATGAAATGATCAATGTCCACACATGTATGTCTTGATTTCAAATGGTGATATATTGATGTAAACACAACAGGGAAGGAGGTGCATTGGTTAGGGAAGCTGTACACCCGAGCCCACCCACCACCCAAACGTACCCACCCCCACCCAGGCCCCAGTGTTCAAACCCCCAAAACTACCTCCCCCACCACCCAAACGTACCCACCCCCACCCAGGCCCCATTGTTCAAACCCCCAAAACTACCTCCCCCACCACTCAAACGTGCCCACCCCTCTCACACCCTTCGAGTCCATGTGTGTCCTGCACTGCCCCACACACATGCCATCACTTCCTTGTGCGCTTCTGTGCCTGTGCAACCTTGCCCGAGGGCCCCCTTAGCCTACTCGAGCGCCTCCTTGGACTGGCAGTAGTGGAGCTGGATGGGGTGGTGGTTTTTGATGGCACTGAATCTGGTATTGATGGCATCCGTGCCAAATTTGCCTGTTGCCCAATCAACATGGCCTCTATGAGCCTGGAGGTCTTGTCGTTACCCTCCCGCACATGGCGTGCAAGGGTGACTATTGTGCTTGCAAAGCGTCCAATAGACCTTGACAGGCGACGCACTGAGGTGCTATAGCTCTCCCTCTGCAGCCTAGATTCCTCAAGCTGCCTCTCCACCAGCTGGGTGAGGGTAGCCTGCTGCTCCTCCATCTGCTGCATGCGGGTATTGAGCTCGGCCATAGATGGGGTGGGTGACCTCATGGGACTCCTGAGTGAGGTGGGGCTGAACTCCAGCTGGTGGAAGGAACCCATGTCCTCAAATGTGGGCGTCTCCCCCTGTGGCCCAGTATCAGAGTGCTCGTACGGGGCACTGTTATCACTACAGGCCGCCCCCTCTGCAGTGCTGCTGCCTTCTGTGTTGGGTTGGTTTGCCATGATGGGTTCCTGTGGCACCTGTCTTGCCTCAGGCAGTGTGGAGATGGTGGGGATGTCAGTGGTGGTGGGCGGCACATCTGTTGCAGTTGGTAATGTGGGCAGAGATGCCGAACTGCCGGCAGCATCCTCTTGTGTGGTGGCGGTGGCTTGGGCACTTGCCGGTGCAGATTGCCTGGGCTGTTGTGCAGTGTCACTATCACTTGATACGGCTGTGGGGACACAAAGGACATGCAATTAGTGTTGTGGTGGTGGCTGATGGGTGCATCACATGCGTCATACAGGTTGGACATTGAATAGTGTTAGTTACATGCATCTGATTGCTGGGGGTATGCATTTTTCTGATGTTGGTTGCCATACGGATCATGTGTCCTATGGGCCAGTCATGCACTGCCGGGGGGGGGGGTTGTTCATGTGTCCTATGGGTCAGTCATGCACTGCCGGTGGGTGGGGGGGGTTGTTCATGTGTCCTATGGGCCAGTCATGCACTGCTGGGGGGGGGCTGTTCATGAGTCCTATGGGCCAGTCATGCACTGCCGGGGGGGGATGTTCATGTGTCCTATGGGCCAGTCATGCACTGCCGGGGGGGGGGTGTTAATGGGTCCTATGGGCCAGTCATGCACTGCCGGGGGGGCATATGGCATTCAGGTTTCACCACTTACCAGCATCTGCAGGTGGGCTCACTCCTGCCTCAGCCTCCCCGATCCCATGGATGCCCTCAAGGTGGAGGACACTGCTGCAACGCTCCTCTCATGCTTGCAGCTCAGTGGGGCAGGGGGTCCTCCGCCTGTACCACTGCTGCGTTGGCGGTGTGTGGATATCAGGTTGCGTACCCTCAGCCTGACGTTGTCCCACCGCTTGTGGCAGTGCTTGACGCTCCGCAATGTCACGCCCACAGCGGTGCACTTGCGTGCTGCTTCCGCCCACACTTCCTTCCTCCGCTGCTGTGTGGCACGCCGTTGATCCGCGCTGAACAGCATCTCTGCATTCTCCACAATATGCTCCACCAGGACAGTTAGCTCCGCCTCACTGAAGCGCTGTTTGCGCTGCCTCTTAGCTGGAATCCTGGCAGACATGCTGGTGGTTCCTTTTGCCTTCTCACAGTATGGATTGTGCTTGTGCTGACTCTGGATGGCAATGGATTGTGCTTTTATATGATGGCCGCCTCTCTGTTTCCTGTTTTGGCGATCATGGTATTTCCGGTTCCGTGACCGCGGCGACAGAGGCGGACACAGGTTTTGCGCTACTTGTGGCAGCGCTATGTCCATTTCCGTGACTTTTTCCGTGATGGCAGTAACAACGTTTCCGCATCCGTGTGGTGCGCGCGACCGACAACATGTAATCGGACGGTCTTTCCGCAACCTTGCGGACACGGAAACGTTTTTACCGCCGTCACGGATTTACCGCGGTCCGGCCCTGGCAGGTTGTAATGAGGCCCTATGTCTTTTAAACTAGATTTTCCAGACTGTTCATTGTGTCACCGTCGCTTCACGAGGGCGGATCCCTATCCTCTTTGTTTAGAGTGTTTGGGTCTGGAACACCGTTGGGACTCCTGTTTTTACTGTGACTCCCTTTCGGTCCGGGCACTTCAACGTCGGTTGGAGCGGTGGGAGGAGGTGTTCGGACAAACTCCTCCTTCGCATTTTCAGGCGTTCATCGACGAGAAGAAAAAACGCCCGGTAAGTTCTTTACTTTTCAGAGCACCCCGGCCGGGGGATACCTTTCCTTTCCTTGCTCTGAGGCCGCTCTTTCGGCTTCCCTCAAAAACAAAACCGGGGTGCGCCCGAGGTCTTGGCTGGGCTTGAGGTTACCGAACGGATGTTCGAGGCCCGTGCCGATAAGGCTTCTACCGGGCCTAGGTCTGAGGTCCCTCGTACAGGCTACGACACATTGCTACCAACAGTTCTGAGGGGCCGGGCAAGGCCCTGTCGGTGAAAGCGGTTGCTCACTGTTACCGCTCTTGTGGTGACAACAGATCTGTTGAGGGGGCAAAGAAGAAAGTTTCTTCTTTTACCGGCAGTGCCGAGGCCCTTCCTTCGAAGGCTCATTTGGCGGTTGGTATGTCGCAGAAACATTCCAGGCCTCATAGTACCGGCTCTGCCGAGGTTCCTTACGTTAAGGCTAAAGTTAAGACCCCTGACCCATCGACGGGGACCCCTGCCTCACTTCCTCACGTGCCGCAGTTCCCCTCTGATGAGGACAAAATGGTGGCGGTTTCCGCCATGACCACGGTGGCCATTTTAGGTACTACTCCTACAACTACGCCATCGGCCCCTGGTGTAGGGTTCGGTCCTTTGGGTGAACCTAAGGTCCCTTGTGCGCATCCTTACCGGCCGGTTTATGATTGGAACAACCGGATGCCTCTTCCGCACAATGTTTCGTTGCCCGCGGGGGCGGCTCCCTTGATTTATGTGGATATGTCGATGGAGGGGCCGGTATGGCACCCTTCTCCGTTACGTCCCTGGATTTTTCCACCTCATGAGATGCCTCCTCAGGTTCCGAAACAATCTCCTGAGGACGCCTTTTTCAGTAAATTTCAAGCGCTTATGCACACCGACCCCATGAGGGAATATTTCAAAGGGCTTTTCAAGGAGATATGTCCACCTGCGCCTCCGGCTCCACCCGTTCCGCTGGTGGTCCTGCTGGCGCCTCCCTTGCCGTGGTGCCTCCCCCTGCGCTTCCGCCTTTGCTACCATTGTCCCCAGTGGACAAGGCAGTGCCTGACACGGCTCAACAGGATCCTGACCTGTCAGATGACCCGCAAGGCGATCAGGACAACGAGGACCTTCCCCGCTCTATCAGAGCTTTCCATGACCGGGTGCTGGACATGATGAGTTTCTTAGATGTTCCAGTGCCCGAGGCACCCACTCCGCAGGAGGGCGTGCTTTCTGGGGCGTTCACCTTGTCTCCTTTGGAGCGTACCGGCCTGTTCTTGCAGAAGGACGTTCTGGCCGAGGTCCGAAGAGTTTGGGAAAAGCCACATTCAGGACTTTTTGTCAATAAAAAGATTGACGTGAGGTACAGGCTGCATTTTTCGGAAGAAGTGGCCTTGTCGTCTTGTCCGCCTCCCTCCTCCACAGTGGTGGCTGCAGCTACGTTGCAATCCAGGCCTGCAGCATCCTCCTCCGCGACGGCTACTCAGGTCTTGGGAAAGAAGGACAAGCTCCTGGACTCCCTAGGGAGGAAAATCTTTGCCAATTCGGCCTTACAGCTCAGGCAGCCCAATGCAGAATTGATTTTGGTGGGAGGTAACATGCGGATGTGGAGAGGTCTGTCGGAGTTTGAGCGGCACATTCCGGTCGAGAAGTTGGAAGATTTCAGAGGAGGCCTTTCCGATGCCAGGGTCTTGGCCCAGGATCTCCTGGAGGCTGCGGCTCATCACGTAGACACCTCGGCTTGGGGCCTGATGCTTGGGGTTGATACCTCGCGGCAAGCGTGGCTGCATGCCACTAAGTTTTCGAAGGAAGTGCAAGACAAGGTTCTGGACCTTCCATTCGATAGTAAGGAGCTTTTTCACTCTTCTACTGATGTAGAGCTCAGCAAAACCAAAGATAGCACTCAGACGGCTAAATCATTGTCTGTTCTGGTTAAAGCTCCTTTCAAGTCTCAAAGACCGTTCTTGCAAAGTCGACCTTCCTCTGGTTTTAGGGGCTTCCTCGACCGCAAAGCTCGCAGAGTGGATACTCCTGCGGGGAATAACCGCCATAGACAACAGTCTCTAGAGTGTTTGGGCTTGTCTGCGGATAACATGTGCATTATCCAGGCAGCCAAGAAACCCTCGACCAGATCCCAATACAAGAGTAAATGGCTCAGGTTCTGTCATTGGTGTTTGGAGAAAGAATTGGACCCGAGGGTGGCAACGATTGACACAGTGCTGTCCTTCGTATCCTCCTTAGCAGAGTCAGGGGTTCATGTTCTGTCTTGCAGGACTTAACTCTCAGTGGTTTCCGCTTACCTCTCTACAGACCGGTGTTCTTATTCTCTAACTAACCCGGTGGTGAAGAGACATTTTGCTGGCTTGACACGCATCTACCCTCCGGTTCGTAGTCCGCACCAGCCTTGGGACCTAAATGTAGTCCTGACGGCGCTGTGCCATAAACCCTTTGAGCCAATGGCTACGGTTGACCTCAAGTACGTGTCCTGGAAAGTGTCCTTTCTGGTCGCCGTTACGTCAGCGAGGAGAGTGAGTGAGCTCCAGGCATTGTCGGTGGAGCATACTTTCTTGGTCTTTCACAAGGACAAGGTAGTCCTTCGGACAAACCCAGCTTTCCTACCAAAGGTAGTGACCGAATTCCATCTGAATCAGTCGATTTCCCTTCCGGTCTTTTTTCCGAACCCTGCCTCAGAGGCGGAAAGGGTTCTACACTGCCTGGATGTCCGAAGAGCTCTTAAGTTCTACCTGGACAGGACTTCCGAGCTTCGCAGTTCTTCCCAACTTTTTGTGACCTTCGGTAACCCTCAGGGCAGGCCGGCGTCTAAGGCATCTATTTCCAGATGGATTGCCGCCTGTATCACGTAGTCTTTCACCTTCCAAAAGCTGAAACCTCCTAAAGGTATCCATGCACACCTGGTGCGGGGCAAGGCAGCCGCGGTTGCTTTTCAGAAGTATGTTCCCTGGGAGTCCATCACTAAAGCGGCTACTTGGGCCTCCCCATCTGCTTTCTGTAAGCATTACTGCCTCGATATGAGCTCTAGAGCTGACGCTCAGTTTGGCCAGGCTGTGCTGAAGAACCTGTTTCAGTAAGGGGTATTTCCATTCACCCATAGTTCCTGGAAGGAGTGCTTGGGAATCTCCCATAAGTATGGAGGAAAGGGGACGGGACGTAGGAGTATTACCAGGTTACTCACCGTAGTGACCACCTTACTCCTAGTCCATAGTCCCCTTTCCTCCATACGCCCGCCCGCCATCCCCTTTAATAAGGTTCCTCTGTTATTGCTAATGGGTGTTTGACCCTGCGATAGAAAAGGACTGATGGGCGATGCGCGGGGCGGAGCCAAGGTGGGCGGGGTTACGGCCGCGTGCCGGGCCCCGTGCAGGAAAGAGAGGAGGGACACATTTTTGAAAAAAATGTGGATGCTTTTTACAAAGTGCTCCGGTCCCGTCCCACAGGACGGAGAGATGTCTCATAAGTATGGAGGAAAGGGGACTATGGACTAGGAGTAAGGTGGTCACTACGGTGAGTAACCTGGTAAATCTCAGCCTGCACCTGCAGGATTTAGCCTTATATTGCCTCTACAATCGCCAACGATGTGTCCCTTGTGAGGAGTATCACGCTGCTGTGTGCTTTTCTTTCCTCCGTCGGCAGCGTTAGTGTCCAGGCCGTTACATACCCCACAGCAGCGCTCTTTCTTAGCTGTGTGGCGATGCGGATGCTGGGTTCCTCCGTTAACCTCCGCGGGGCGCCAGCTCTGTGCTTCCCATGCACTATAATTGCAGCTAACCAGGTTCTCACCCTTTTATTCTGCGTCAGGCCGCTGTTCCTGTGTCCGTGTTCGCAGGCTGCTCTCACAGCCCCTGTCCAGCTTCTCGCTTTGGAAGTGCTGGTGCCATGCCTTTCTCAGTGCCGGCTGGATGCTCTCCGGCTTCGTTTCCAGCGCTCCTATGCCCGCGGGCATAGTCTGTCTTTGGATCAGAGCGGCTAACGTTCTACTCCTGACATTCATATATGCCGGTGCGTTATTCAGCATTCTCGGCGGCGGTGTCAGTACTGGCATCAACGTTTTCGGGCAATGGGGGTCTGCTTTTCGGCTATCCGCAGATCCATTCCGCCTGCTTACAGCGCGCAGCACGGGCCTGGCACATACCTCACTCCAGTGTCCGCCAGCCACCGCAACGTTACCCAGCATGGTGTGAGTCCAGCTGTCTTCACTTGCACCGCGGGCACACCCTATCCTCCGCAGTGAAGACCACAGAGTGTGTGTATTATTCCCTTTGTTTCTGAGGGGCGGCCATCTTGTTAGGATTTCCGTGGGACCCTGTCACCTTTCTCCGTCGTGTAACTTACTTTCACCGTTCCGATTTCAGCTTCAGAGTTGTGCCCTGCATGCAGTGCCCTTTCACTTTGCTGTAGGTTGGTCTGTATAGCTTGCACTATGCTTCGTTTTCTTGCGCATTCAAGGATTTTTCAGGATCGGCGGGAGCTCCTGTGAAACCCAGCTTATCACATGGCTAGTTAGTCACGCCTCCCCATGGGCAATTGTATTTGATTGGACTTGTGTTTGGGTGCAGGTACAATATAAATAACTGGTTTTCGATCTTCCAAAGATTTTATAACTGTGTTGCAAGTTTGCAAATCGCAACCATGTGCTATCATCGGCCAGTAGTTAAGGGGGGGCCCCTTTTTTCCAATGTAAAATTTTTGCCAGATGGAAACGCCCCCTGGTTGTCCTTATTCCTGCGCCCTTTTGATATGGGTTTGATTTCTTTTTCATATGGAATTTGATCCCACCTCTCTGCGAGCTGAACCCTCATTAACTGCTTTCCGCAAAGCCATGAAAACTACCTTGTTCACCTAACCAACCCCACATGTTTAAACTCTCATGACTAACATTTATGATGTACTATGGTGTATGATGTATTATGGTGTATTATACTCCCTATCGCTTAACACAGGATCCTGCCTTACTGTAACCCAAGGCACAACCTGTACCTGTACCTGTAACTAAGTTCCCTTACAAGTAACAGCGCCACAATGCCCCTGGGCTGCCTGTGTGCTATATAAATGTAATAAATAAATAAATAAATATGAATACATTTTTTATATCAAAATGTTTCGATATCAAATTTTATATCGATTTGATATCCGTTTTATATAAACGGCTATATAAAGTGTGTTTGTGTACCGTGATACAGTTTGATATAAAGTTTACATCAAAATGATATAAAGTGTATATCAAAATGTTTTTAATATGGGAGAGCACGTTTCCGCTGTTGCTTGGTCGAGGGCAAAGTGAGTTGTGTGGAGTTCGACGTCAAGTGTTAGGGTTTAGTGGGTTATGGCCTTGATGGATGACGCCATCATTTTATAACAGATTTTATATAAACTTTAGTTCAAGTCTCTAGAGTGTTTGGGCTTGTCTGCGGATAACATGCGCATTATCCAGGCAGCCAAGAAACCCTCGACCAGATCCCAATACAAGAGTAAATGGCTCAGGTTCTGTCATTGGTGTTTGGAGAAAGAATTGGACCCGAGGGTGGCAACGATTGACATAGTGCTGTCCTTCGTATCCTCCTTAGCAGAGTCAGGGGTTCATGTTCTGTCTTGCAGGACTTACCTCTCCGCGGTTTCCGCTTACCTCTCTACAGACCGGTGTTCTTATTCTCTAACTAACCCGGTGGTGAAGAGACATTTTGCTGGCTTGACACGAATCTACCCTCCGGTTCGTAGTCCGCACCAGCCTTGGGACCTAAATGTAGTCCTGACAGCGCTGTGCCATAAACCCTTTGAGCCAATGGCTACGGTTGACCTCAAGTACGTGTCCTGGAAAGTGTCCTTTCTGGTCGCCGTTACGTCAGCGAGGAGAGTGAGTGAGCTCCAGGCATTGTTGGTGGAGCATACTTTCTTGGTCTTTCACAAGGACAAGGTAGTCCTTCGGACAAACCCAGCTTTCCTACCAAAGGTAGTGACCGAATTCCATCTGAATCAGTCAATTTCCCTTCCGGTCTTTTTTCCGAACCCTGCCTCAGAGGCGGAAAGGGTTCTACACTGCCTGGATTTCCAAAGAGCTCTTAAGTTCTACCTGGACAGGACTTCCGAGCTTCGCAGTTTTTCCCATCTTTTTGTGACCTTCGGTAACCCTCAGGGCAGGCCGGCGTCTAAGGCATCTATTTCCAGATGGATTGCCGCCTGTATCACAGAGTCTTTCACCGTCCAAAAGCTGAAACCTCCTAAAGGTATCCATGCACACCTGGTGCGGGGCAAGGCAGCTGGGGTTGCTTTTTTTAGAAGTATGTTCCCTGGGAGTCCATCACTAAAGCGGCTACTTGGGCCTCCCCATCTGCTTTCTGTAAGCATTACTGCCTCGATATGAGCTCTAGAGCTGACGCTCAGTTTGGCTAGGCTGTGCTGAAGAACCTGTTTCAGTGAGGGGTATTTCCATCCACCCATAGTTCCTGGAAGGAGTGCTTGGGAATCTCCCATAAGTATGGAGGAAAGGGGACGGGACGTAGGAGTATTACCAGGTTACTCACCGTAGTGACCACCTTACTCCTAGTCCATAGTCCCCTTTCCTCCATACGCCCGCCCGCCGTCCCCTTTAATAAGGTTCCTCTGTTATTGCTAATGGGTGTTTGACCCTGCGATAGAAAAGGACTGATGGGCGATGCGTGGGGTGGAGCCAAGGTGGGCGGGGTTACGGCCGCGTGCCGGGCCCCGCGCAGGAAAGAGAGGAGGGACACATTTTTGAAAAAAATGTGGATGCTTTTTACAAAGTGCTCCGGTCCCGTTCCACAGAACGGAGAGATGTCTCATAAGTATGGAGGAAAGGGGACTATGGACTAGGAGTAAGGTGGTCACTTCGGTGAGTTACCTGGTAAATCTCAGCCTGCACCTGCAGGATTTTGCCTTATATTGCCTCTACAATCGCCAACGATGTGTCCCTTGTGAGGAGTATCACGCTGCTGTGTGCTTTTCTTTCCTCTGTCGGCAGCGTTAGTGTTCAGGCCGTTACATACCCCACAGCAGCGCTCTTTCTTAGCTGTGTGGCGATGTGGATGCTGGGCTCCTCCGTTAACCTCCGCGGAGCACCAGCTCCGTGCTTCCCATGCACTATAATTGCAGCTAACCAGGTTCTCACCCTTTTATTCTGCGTCAGGCCGCTGTTCCTGTGTCCGTGTTCGCAGGCTGCTCTCACAGCCCCTGTCCAGCTTCTCGCTTTGGAAGCGCTGGTGCCATGCCTTTCTCAGTGCCGGCTGGAGGCTCTCCGGCTTCGTTTCCAGCGCTCCTATGCCCGCGGGCATAGTCTGTCTTTGGATCAGAGCGGCTAACGTTCTACTCCTGACATTGCATATATGCCGGTGTGCTATTCAGCGTTCTCGGCGGCGGTGTCAGTACTGGCATCAACGTTTTCGGGCAATGAGGGTCTGCTTTTCGGCTATCCGCTGATCCATTCCGCCTCCTTACAGCGCGCAGCAGGGGCCTGGCACGTACCTCACTCCAGTGTCCGCCAGCCACCGCAACGTTACCCAGCACGGTGTGAGTCCAGCTGTCTTCACTTGCACCGCGGGCACACCCGATCCTCCGCAGTGAAGACCACAGAGTGTGTGTATTATTCCCTTTGTTTCTGAGGGGCGGCCATCTTGTTAGGATTTCCGCGGGACCCTGTCACCTTTCTCCGTCGTGTAACTTACTTTCACTGTTCCGATTTCAGCTCCAGAGTTGTGCCCTGCATGCAGTGCCCTTTCACTTTGCTGTAGGTTGGTCTGTATAGCTTGCACTATGCTTTGTTTTCTTGCGCATTCAAGGATTTTTCAGGATCGGCGGGAGCTCCTGTGAAACCCAGCTTATCACGTGGCTAGTTAGCCACGCCTCCCCATGGGCAATTGTATTTGATTGGACTTGTGTTTGGGTGCAGGTAGAATATAAATAACTGGTTTTCGATCTTCCAAAGATTTTATAACTGTGTTGCAAGTTTGCAAATCGCAACCATGTGCTATCATCGGCCAGTAGTTAAGGGGGGGCCCCTTTTTTCCAATGTAAAATTTTTGCCAGATGGAAACGCCCCCTGGTTGTCCTTATTCCAGCACCCTTTTGATATGGGTTTGATTTCTTTTTCATATGGAATTTGATCCCACCTCTTTGCGAGCTGAACCCTCATTAACTGCTTTCCGCAAAGCCATGAAAACTACCTTGTTCACCTAACCAACCCCACATGTTTAAACTCTCATGACTAACATGTATGATGTACTATGGTGTATGATGTGTTATGGTGTATTATACTCCCTATCGCTTAACACAGGATCCTGCCTTACTGTAACCCAAGGCACAACCTGTACCTGTACCTGTAACTAAGTTCCCTTACAAGTAACAGCGCCACAATGCCCCTGGGCTGCCTGTGTGCGATATAAATGTAATAAATAAATATGAATACATTTTTTTATATCAAAATGTTTCGATATCAAATTTTATATCGATTTGATATCCGTTTTATATAAACGGCTATATAAAGTGTGTTTGTGTACCGTGATACAGTTTGATATAAAGTTTGCATCAAAATGATATAAAGTGTATATCAAAATGTTTTTAATATGGATTTTGATATCAAACATTTTTTATATCGGATTTTTATACCAAAATTATATCTGATTTTTTAAATATCAAAATTAAGTTTCTGATTTCAAATGTTTTGTTTTGATATCAAAATGTTAAAAAAAATGATGTACAAATGTTTTGTACATCAAAATTAAAAACTTTTTATATAAAAATGTTACATTTGATATCACTTTTTATATCAAAATAATATCGATTTTTTATATCAAAATGTAAGAAAAAAGGGGATATCAAACAAATGTTGATATCAAAATTATATCAGAATTTGTATATAAACATGTTTTAAAAATGTATATCAAAATGTAAAAAATGTATATCAAAATTAAAAATGTTGATATAGAAAATGGTATCGTAGGACATGCCCAGGCATGCCCTGACACGCAAGCGTTGTGAACATATTATGCCAAAAGCTACAAGGCCTGTGATTATATAGTTTATAATATATAACGTCCCGGGAGGATAGCTCAGCGGCAGCGTGCGCGTCTTGGAAGCAGGACGACACGAAGCAACAACAGGTTCGATCCCCGGGTCCGCGCTTAAAAACCTCTGGGTGTTTAAGCGCGTTATAAATACGCAACTAAGAGAAAAAAAAAAAAAAAAAAAAAAAATTTACGCAACTAAGAAAAAACAAACAATCCCTGTAACAGCGCCTCGATGCCTGCGGGCTGTGTGAGCGCTTTATAAATGTTAAATAAATAAATAAATAAATAACAAAATGAAAAGTGAAGATCTAATTCCAGGCCTACCCAAACAAAAAAAACACAGGCAAATGCATGCAACATACTGTGACATTGGATTGATTCTACCATTCTCCCTGTTGTGTACAAAGCAGTGTTCCAGAAACACAGCCGCAGCTTGCTTTTATGAAAATGCTGCGGCAGGGCAGAGCATTCACAGATGACGACACACACACGAGGGCCGGAGCTCTGACTCAACTCTTTCGGTTTCTCTGTTTGTTACAAATGATATGAAGCCACATCAGAATGATCCAACCTTGCGATGAAACCCTCAGGCTATTGTAATCACGCGTCGCCCTGTGCCTGATGTGACTAAACTGTATTTGCACAACCCCATTCATTGTAAAGGATTCATTGTAAAGGAAGCGTATCCCCAAGGCGCCTGTAATCTTCAGACAGCATGTGACTGCTGTGCCTCAAAGACCATGTGAATGACCCATTGTATTCTAAACACCCCGTGACTTTTCAAAGGTCACCAACAGCCTGCACAGGGAATAGGCAAGATGGGGGGTGTTGTGCCGAGGGGGAATTGGATGTCTTTAAAAACGATGCTTTGGAAACCTGCCAGAACATCGCTGCAGATTTTGGGACAATTGCAAGCCCCGGCTGGAACTGAAGACCCCAGGACATCTAAAGTCCGGTGACGAAAGAGGCATTCTACTTTTAAAAAGTGAGTTGATTCTATGTATTTACTACAAGCTTGTAAATAAATAGCAGTGTTTTTAAAATTTTACAATATTTTAAACAAGATGTGAAAATCATTTTAAAAGTGTATGTGTCATGGCCACAGGCACCAGAACACAAAAACCACACCATCTAGTGATGGGGCAATGGGTCACTTGATTCACTTATGTCCCTTTGGGACCTATAAACACAGGGGCCCTGGCTGGACTCAGTCCTGGCGCCTTTGGCACCAGGCTCATATAGAGATGTGAGCAGGAACACTTTATTTCAGTGCAGGAGTGCTTTTATTTTACAAGAACTTTCCAGGAGCTGAAAGCCTTTATTCCAGAGAACATCCTCATTTGCTGACTCATCGGGTGTGGCTCCATAGGCCTGGTCTTCATGTGCTGACTCATTGGGTGTGGCAGGGTGTTGCAGGAAGGCTGTACCTGGTGGACGTGGCTTCAGAAGCTCAGCTATATAAGCTGCTCCATCCTTAAGGCCGGTGCTTCGCGTTACTGTGCACTCGCGCGCAACGTGACGCTCACCGCCGCTTGGACCAGTTTACTTACCTTTGAAACCAGGCATTCTCCTGCATACTCACCTCCAGGAAACCGCTGCTTCAATGCTTCATCTGCAGACTCATCTCCTGACATCCAGTGATCTTGATCCCGATGCCTCAGCACCGCACTCCGCATCCACGAACTTAGACCCTGTGAAGAAGAAGAAAGACAAGGTTAGAGCATCCGTCCTAAGGCCGCGCCACATTTGAACCCTGCGCGCCCCCTAGTTAACTACTTACCAGTTACTGTACCGCTGCAGCTTCGTTCTTCATTCCCTCCGGCTGCCGGCTCGAGCTCCGCAGCTTCTGCCGGGCCGGCAACATCACCTGCAAGGGAAGAAAGCAAAAGAGCGAACATCAAAAGTGGAACGGACAGCAATACAAGACAACAAACTTTACAATACAACAAAAACAGACGAGGAAAGACAAAGGCAAACAGGAACACTTACCTGAAGTATAGTGGCTTAGTCGCAGCTGGACTGGACTACCGCATGCAAGGGACCAGTGAAGGAACTCAGTCCAGATCATACAAGCGCTCCTGCCAAAAGAAGCAGGACGGAGTGCTCGCCAAAACTAATCAACAGGAGCAGTCCCGAGCAGCAGCACCTATTACCGCTTGTCACCACATAAGCGCAGAGGACAAAGTCGGACCCGAGTGACCTCACCCCCGGGAGGGCTGCAACCGTGCCCCAATGCCTCCGCAGAGACCAGGTGAGCATAACAGAACGCAAAGCCTCTTCGAATCTCTGCCTGAGCGTTATGGAAACTTCTGAAAGGGACCAGGTGGCCCGATTACTGGGAGAGTTACGGGCTGAAGTTCATGCCTCAAGACAGGAAACCAATGCCCTTAGGTGGGAATCTAATTGTGAACCGTGAGCGGACAGATGAACTAGCAAGGCAAATGCTCCAGGCAAAGGCAGGCCAGGTCCCACTGCCGGGGTATGCCCTTCCTGCCGCGACTCCACAGCACACGCCAGTACAGGTGGTTCTTCCATGAGGGGTTCCCCTGGCCCCACCAGAACGCTTCACAGGTGATCCGAATAAGTATGCCATCTTTATGAATCAATGTCACCTACATTTCTTGTGCAGACCTGGGGCATTCCCCAACGATCAAGCGAGAGTGGCATTTGTACTCTCATATTTGGGAGGTAGTGCAGCGGACTGGTCAATACCCTTGGTAAACCAGGATGATCTTTTGCTTCGAGACTTCGGAGGTTTCCAGCGTGAAATGGAGAAACTATTTCCACGGCATAGTCAAGGGCGGGCTCTGGATAATGAACTGTTATCACTACGGCAGGGTAGTCAAGACTTACTAACATTTATCGCTTCCTTCAATCGTCTGATAGCCCAAACTAACTGGCCAGAGGAGAAAAGAACTACGCTCTTTTACAGAGGTTTGCAAGGGGAACTTAAGGAAGTATTAACCCAAGTAGTAAATCCGCCGGAAAGATGTGCTGAATACATCGACCTGACAGCGCAGCTCGATCACAGATTGCAGGATCGGAAGATGGATCGGGCAGAGGACGAGGGGCGGTCGGTCTACGTGCGACCCTGTGAGAATCAAACCAAATCACATGATCAGTCTGAGCCAATGCAAATTGGAGGCTTGCGGAGCCAACTCACCGTGGCAGAAAGGGAGAAAAGGAGACAGCAGCAGCTTTGTTTTTACTGTGGTAAGGCAGGTCACTATCTCCGAGAATGCCCAGTGAAACTACCCAGGAACCAGTTGGAGCAACGGACAAGGAAGAACAGGACTTGAGAAACTCCAGCGACTGGCAAGCGTAGGGGTCCACTTGTCGAGCGGTGACAATGAACCTATACAGACCTCACATCTAGTCATCTCTGTGGCCCTGGTAAACCACAAGCAACCGTCAATAATACATGCCTTGGAGGCATACATTGACAGTGGTGCTTTTGGACCAAGATCTGGCTACCCGGAAAGGCCTTCCTCTCTGACAGAAGCAGGTTTCGGAAAACGTCACAGCAGTTGATGGATCTCAGCTGTCATCCGGCCCAGTGACGCATTACACAGAGAAGGTCACGCTTCTGTGTCAGAACGGTCACCAAGAGGACATCACCTTCAATCTCGTTGGCGCTCCTCAGTTCCAGATGATATTGGGAATGCCCTGGCTGGAGACCCACAATCCCAGGATTGACTGGCGTAAACAAGTTCTGACCTTTCCCCCAAGACTGCGGACACCTGTTATAGCAAGGGATTCTCATTAAAAGGTCTTACCAACCCAGGTTCGTCGAAGAAAGAAACCATACTGGGCCTCACCAGTTCACTACCACCTGAATACCTGGATTACCAAGATGTCTTTCAAAAAGAGCAAGCGAACACCCTACCTCTGCACAGACCGTATGACTGCCAAATTGATCTGGTACCTGCAGCCGGATTTACGCCCTAACAGAACAGGAAAACCAGCATCTAAAAACCTACCTCGATCAGTATCTGGGAAATGGCTTCATTCGTCCGTCCAAGTCCCCTGCATCCTCGCCCCTCTTTTTTGTGCCTAAAAGGGGGGGATACCTGAGAACTTGCATTGACTACATATCACTTAACAAGATCACAGTAAAAAAAACGGTATCCGTTACTGCTTATCCCCGAGCTCTTGGACCAAGTCAAAAACGCTCAGATATATAAAAAACTAGACTTACGAGGGGCTTTCCATCTAGTAAGAGTGAAAAAATGAAAGGAGTGGAAGACGGCCTTTCGCACGAAATATGGCCTTTATGAATATCAGGTTATGCCCTTTGGACTAAGTAATGCCCCGGCGGCGTTCCAATTTTTCATGAATGACGTGCTCCGCAAACTGTTGGACGTCTGCGCTCTTGTCTATATTGATGACATTCTTATCTATTCGACCACCAAGGAGGACCACATCAACCATGTCCGGGCAGTTTTGGAGAAACTGCGGCAACACCGGCTATATGCCAAATTGGAGAAATGCTTCTTTCATGTGAGAGAGGTAGAATTCCTCGGCTTTATTCTCACACCATGGGCATACGCATGGACACGCGCAAGGTAGACGCTATCCTTAACTGGCCCTCACCGACATCCATAAAGGGACTACAGAGTGTACTCGGGTTTGCCAACTTTTATCGCCTGTTCATTCCCAGGTTCTCCCAGATCGTCCACCCAATCACCTCTAAACTATGGAAAAATAAACAATGTAATTGGTCCGCAGAGGCAGAGAAAGCCTTCCAGGATCTAAAACAAGCATTTACCACAGCACCAATTCTACAGCATCCTCGACCAGAACTACCATACGTGGTCGAAACTGATGCTTCCAACATAGCAATGGGAGCAGTCCTGTCACGACGAGACCCCGAAACAGGTCAGTTGCATCCCGTTGCATTCTGGTCTCGCAAGTTTCCAGCCCCTGAATTGAATTATGCAATCACTGATAAAGAACTCCTAGCAATTAAGGCAGTGTTCAAAGCCTGGAGACATTGGGCCTCATTACGAGTCCGGCGGTAACCGCGGCGGTAAAACCACCTGGTTACCGCCGGACTCGTATTACCATTCCGCCTCCGTGATTCCCGGAATTACCGGGGCATTACAACCCTGGTTTTCCGGGAATCACGGAGGCGGAATGGTGTTAATCCCCATTCCCATCGAGTCCTATGGGACTCGATGGGAATGGGAATCATGGAAACACCGGCAGCATCTCGTAACGCTGCCGGTGTTTGCTCGTCCGCCTGCAGGCGGGCGGTGTTAAACCCGCCAGGTCAGACCTGGCGGGAACATCACCTCCCGCCTGCAGGAGTTGTGATCGCCCGGCATGGAAACAACGGTGGCGGCGGGTTTACCGCCACCGTTGTTTCCATACCGGGCGATTTGTAATGAGGCCCATTATCTTCTTGGAGCTAGACATACAGTCATAGTCGTCACGGATCATCGCAATCTACAATATCTGAAGACCGCTAAAGCGCAATCATCACGCCAATTCCGCTGGGCTCTCTTCTTTGCGGAATACGACTTCATCACCTATAGACCCGGAGTATGCAATG
Organism: Ambystoma mexicanum; assembly: GCF_040938575.1. Lineage (NCBI taxonomy): Eukaryota > Metazoa > Chordata > Amphibia > Caudata > Ambystomatidae > Ambystoma > Ambystoma mexicanum. The sequence goes on along the minus strand of NC_090935.1, from coordinate 619,462,886 downwards.
GAAAAGCGGACGCCCTGTCTCGCATGAGTGAGGGAGAAGAGGCATTCACTACACCAGACCGCGTGGCCATCATGCCTGAAGGACGAATCCAAGGCATGATTGCCGCAACCACCACTCTAGACAACTTAAAATCTGACCTGCAACACTTGATGATGTCATGATGCCCGCTCCCGGGGAGCCGGTTCAAGCCCTGCGTCCCCGAAAGCGGACATCCAGTCCCCAAGGAAGGACCCAGCAACCCCATATAGGGGCCCTTTGGACAGTGTCCTGGCGCCTATGGCGCCGGGCTCATAAAAGACATCAGTCCTGGCGCCATAGGCGCCAGGCTCATTATGGAAGTGCTTGGGTGCACTTACCTGATGCAGACCATGCTGCAGGATCCCGGCCTCCTTGAGGCCTGAAAGGAACTACTGATTGGAGGAAGGATACATACCTGGAACTTCTTCCAAGGCTATTTAAACCCCACCCGAACAGCCACACGTGCTTCGCGTTGTACTGCATCTAGCAGCTGGACGCTCACTGTGTCTGCTCCTGCATCCTGACTTCTGCCACGCCTGCCAGCATCCTGGATCACCTGCAAAGGAAGAGAAGAAGAGAACAGAAGAAGGAAAAGTCCTTACCTGCCAAATCTGCATTCCCGGAGACATCTCGCCGACAATCCTGAAAAGGAAGACTTTTATTTAAAAGATCATCGCGTCGATCGCTGCAGCGCCGCATTCCACTCACCTTTACAGGGCGCCTCCATGTTCAGCAGCGATCATCCGGATTCGCAGTCACGCCCCAGCGCCTAGGGAGAAAAAGACCAGAACAAAAGGTGAGAGAGAGAAGGGAATAAGGAAAGCTAAATCTCCATGTCAAGACTTACCTGTTGATTTATTCCCTCTTCATTTCGGGTCCGCGCCGCATCCTGGCATTTCCGGACCCCGGCCCCTAAGGGGAAAAAAAGACATCAGCGTTAATGAGCGAATGAAAAGACATTACTAAAAAACGCTCATTAAAGTCTTACCTGATTTCTACAAGGATTTCACCTCTCATCTCGGGTTGGTGCCTGTTCCCCGGCATTCTGTACCCCGGCCCCTATGGGGAAAAAGACACTAGCATTGGTACATTAATGCATGGACACAAGGGGAATCTCTTATCAAAAAACTTACCTGGAAGCCAAGCAAGTTTGGTTCTCACCAATCCGAAAATCCAGTGAAGTACCTGGATACCAACGCGCCCCTGCATCAGAAGCAGGATGGAGAGCTCGTCCTTCTAGACCCTAAGGTGAGACGCTACGAGGAATCACAGAAGGGTTTCGAGGAGGGTGAGAGGGGAAAGTGGGAGGCTGATTGCATTACCCCGCAGACAGTTAATATCCTATTTTCTCCTACAGAAGGATACTCCTGCGAGCCAGACAAGCCAGATTTGGGTGCCCGGTCCAGTCCGTCTTCCGAACCCTGCGCATCACCTTAGAAGAGGTCACAGCAGCGCGAACCAGGCCAGCGCCTTGGTGGGAGTCAGGTGAGCGTTACAGAACGCAAAGCCTTCCTACAAATTCCCACCCAGGCGCTATGGAAAGTTCTGAGACTGATCAGTTGGCCCAATTACTGGGGGAATTACGGGCCGAAGTACATACCGCTCGTCAAGAGACTAATGCCCTCAGGAGGGAATTAATAATATCAAAGGAAAGAACTGATGACCTGGCCATACAGCTTTTACAAGGTCAAGCTGGGCAAACTCCTCTACCCGGTTCCGGAGGGAACCCCGCTCCTGTGGTTTCCAGTAAACCTGTGCAGATTAATCTACCTGGAAAGATGCCGCTGGCCCCACCCGAACGTTTTGCTGGGGACCCCAAACGATTCGCCGTATTCATGAATCAGTGTCGTTTGCACTTCCTATGCAGACCTGGGGCCTTCCCTAATGATCAGACCAAGGTAGCCTTTGTATTGTCATATCTCAGCGGCTGCGCTGCCGATTGGTTAGTTCCACTGGTTACTCAAGATGACAAGATTCTCCGTGATTTTCAAAGGTTTCAAGCAAGCATGGAAAGGTTATTTGCTCGACACTCTCAGGGGCAGGCTCTAGATGACGAACTTCTATCCCTGTGACAGGGCAATCAGGACCTCCTATCCTATATTGCAACCTTTAATAGACTAATTGTGGAAACGGGATGGCCAGAGGATAAAAGAGTGACGTTGTTTTATCGAGGCCTACGCGGAGAACTTAAAGATGTCTTGGCCCAAGTTGTAAATCCGCCCCAAGAATGCACAGAGTATATAGACTTAGTGGTCCAATTGGATCACAGACTTCAAAACAGAAAAGCAGATCGGTCCAGGTTTGAGACCTGGGTGTTGGTCAAGACCCATGCTAATCCCAAGGGAGTTGATGTCTCTGAGCCTATGCAAATTGGAGGGGTTAAAGGACCCTTAACTCAAAAGGAATGTGAAAGGAGGCGGCAGTTAAAATTATGTCTTTATTGTGGGAATTCTGGACACTTTCTACGAGATTGCACGGCAAAACCGCCCCGAAAGGCGTAGGAACCGCTGATAAAAACCATGAAGACTCTGTTTCGGGAAACGACTCCGCCCGGCAAGGGTAGGGGTCCGCTTGCCGAGCTTGAAAACTAACTCTCAGACCTCGCATTTCATTGTGCCAATGGTTCTCGTAGATCCAGAACAGCCTAAGCGGTTGCATGCAATAAAGGCATACATCGATAGTGGGGCTATTGGAAACTATGTGGATCGTGAATTGGTCTCCAGGATTAATCTCCCTCTCCGTCCTAAAACCAGCAAAGATGTCATCACCACAGTCGATGGAACTGAAATTGCCTCTGGACCGGTAACACATCCCACTACTGAGGTGACTCTTATTGGTCCCGACGGCCATCGGGAGGGTGTTGTGTTCGATGTAATCAAGGCTCCACAATTTCAGGCTATTCTTGGAATCCCTTGGTTAGAGACACATAATCCTCGAATTGATTGGCGAGCTAAGAGAATAACCTTCCCGGATTGTACACAAACCTGCTACCCAGAACACCTGAAGATTAATCTAGCATCTGTAACCTCTGCCTCCATGCAACTACCTCCGGAATACCAAGACTTTCAGGACGTCTTCCAAAAGGAACAGGCCAACACGTTACCTCCTCACAGATCGTACGATTGCCAAATCGATCTGGTGCCCGGTGCACAACCCCCTTGTAGCAGTATTTATGCCCTTACCGAACCTGAGAATCTGCATTTGAGACAATATTTGGATCAATACCTAGCTAATGGTTTTATTCGCCCGTCAAAGTCCCCGGCATCCTCGGCTTTGTTCTTCGTGCCCAAAAAAGAAGGCGACCTTAGAACTTGTATCGATTACCGCGCATTGAACCAGATAACGGTTAAAAACCGTTATCCTCTGCCTCTGATCCCTGAACTCCTTGACCAGGTGAAGGACGCTTGCATATACACAAAGTTAGATCTCCGGGAGGCTTATCATCTGGTACGAGTTAAAGAAGGCGACGAATGGAAAACTGCCTTCCGTACTAAATACAGATTATTCGAGTACCAGGTGATGCCTTTCGGATTGTGTAACGCGCCGGCTGCCTTCCAATACTTCATGAATGATGTCCTTCGGGAACTCATCGATGTTTGTGTTGTCGTATATATCGATGACATTCTGGTGTACTCCTCTTCGGAATCTGATCACAGAAAACACGTCAGGGCAGTACTTGAAAAACTGCGCCAATACAAACTATTTGCTAAATTGGAGAAATGTGTTTTCCATACCACAGAAGTCGAGTTTCTAGGTTTCATCCTGACACCCAAAGGAGTCCGAATGGACTCAAGAAAAGTGGATGCCATCCTCAAATGGCCATCACCTAGCTCTGTAAAAGGGGTTCAAAACATGCTTGGCTTTGCCAATTTCTATTGCAGGTTTATCCCGGAATTTTCACGCGTGGTACAACCCATTACTGCACTCTTGAGGAAAAATAAACGTTTTGAATGGTCTGAAGAAGCCGAGCAGGCCTTTCACGATTTAAAAGCTAAGTTTACCTCCGCACCTATATTGAAACACCCGCGTTCAGATCTCCCTTATGTCGTCGGAACTGACGCATCCAGCCTAGCCATGGGAGCTGTCCTGTCCCAAAGAGATCCCGAAACCAACCAACTGCATCCCGTAGCATTTTGGTCCAGAAAATTCTCGGCACCCGAGGTTAATTATGCAATCACAGACAAAGAACTGTTAGCCATTAAGTCCGCTTTTAAAGCCTGGCGGCATTATCTGCTTGGCGCTCGACATACCATCACAGTCATCACTGATCACCGGAATTTACAGTATTTGAAAACCGCCAAGGCTCAGTCATCACGGCAGCTCCGATGGGCTTTGTTTTTCGCTGAATTTGATTTCGTGATTACCTATCGACCTGGCTGCAAGAATGGCAAAGCAGACGCCTTATCCCGAATTGGAATGGGAGAATCTGATACAAACTCAGAACCAGTACCAATAATTCCCGAACAGAGGATTCTAGGCATGACTTCGTTACAGACGCTTGAAGACATTCAAGCCAGAGTGAAACAACTCCTGGACCCTACAACCTTACAGGATTGGATACAAAAGGGATCAGACTTTACCATAGATAATGGTTTACCTTATTTCCAAGGACGCTTATTCCTGCCACATAAGGAATTACACAAACTAGTTATTTCCGGTTATCATGATGCATTAATAGAGGGACACCCCGGTATTGCCAAGACAGAGGAAAAGGTGAAACGACAATTTTGTGGCCCTCTTGGTGAAAAGATGTTAAATCTTTTGTGATGTCCTGTGGTGTTTGCGCCCAAAATAAAAGTCAAAAGAAAAGACCAGCCAGTCTCCTTCAACCTCTAGACATACCGCCAGCACCCTGGCACACCCTATCAATGGATTTTATTACGGACCTGCCTCCTTGTTCGGGGTACAATACTATTCTAGTAATTGGTGATTTGTTTTCCAAAATGGCCCACTTTATTCCTTTGAAAGGTTTACCTTCAGCTTCTGTCCTAGCCAAAGAATTCCTCGAAAATATTGTTCGGCTACATGGATTCCCATCTATACTAATCTCTGACCGGGGAAGCCAATTCATTTCCCACTTCTGGCGCTAATGTTGTCAAATGGCGCAGATCGCCGTAAGATTATCGACCAGTCACCACCCTCAGACCGATGGTCAGACCGAGAGGACAAATCAGACCCTTGAGCAATACTTACGGTGTATGTTACAGCAATCTGAAAGCAACTGGAAAGACATTCTTTGGATAGCCGAATACGCATATAATAATTCGGTACACTCTGGAACTGGCCACAGTCCTTTTTATACTTTGTTTGGGCATCACCCTCGAACCTCAAACCTTGACTCACCTCAGAACCTCGGAATGCCTGCAGTAGAACATCTGCATTCTACAATTACCCAAGCCTTCAAAGAGGCAACTACACATTTACAACAAGCCAAGAGAAAATACAAGGAGAATGCTGATCTACATCGGAGTGAAGCACCTCCTGTCACGTATCGTCTCAGCCTTCCCCAACTCCTCCTCACCTTTCATCTCCGGTACTTCTTCCGTCCTTACTACAGCCTTCTTCTTCTTTTCCCTTTCTCCTTCGGTGGGTTTCTTCTCCTTTTTCTTTTGTCGAAGGTAAGGACGCGCTCCCTCGGTAGCCTCCGTGATCTGGCTGATAACAGACCAAGGGAATACCCGAGGAGCACGCCCTAAAGAATGGGGAAAAAGCCTCCTGGCAAAAAACCCCGATCAGTATTCAGGTGTCCGTGGAATACTGATGTCCGGTAATTACATGGAGATCTTGATTCCGGTAGTCGCAGAGCTCCGGACACGTAGTGTAAATGTCCACACCTTGCTCAACTGTAGTATCGGCTGAGTTGTGATAGGAGGGAGGTCTCGGCCCGTCGGAACACCGAAGAGGCGTTACGAACGGAAGAAAGGAGGGAGGAAAGAAATGGGTGAGGAAAAAGAAAGGAAAGTACGGTCAGTCGAGAACGCTAACAGCGAAGATACAAACGCTGAGGCGCCGGCTGAGAGAAAAAGTCAGGAAAAATACTTACATGGAAAACGCGGGGTAGAGTGCGTTGTGCAAGAAAGGACAGAAGATAAGACCCTTATCACCTTACCTGAAAACCTGAAATAACCTCCTGTGTAGGGAACGGAAAGGTAGGTAAAGTAAAGACTTTGAACGCAAGGCACTGTTGAAAAAGCTAGACGCTGAGAGCGACTTGCTGGGCACGTAACGGAAACGATACAACGCGCAGAGCGTTGCTACGGGCCGCTAGTTATAGAAGATGTCGGCCATGTTGGAATAAACTAGACCGATAGAATGGAACAGGCCGCCATCTTAGTAGTATCTCCAACGACTAGCAATTCTCCAGGGCTGGTGCATGACACCTCCGTATCAGATTGGGGATCAAGTGTGGTTAGCTACCAGACATTTACCACTCAAAGGGCCTCGAACCTTTAACCCAAAATATCTGGGACCTTATTCTATTACGGCAATAATTAACCCATTGGCTGTTAAACTTGATTTACCAGCTAGTATGCAAATTCACCCTGTTTTTCATGTGTCACTTCTGAAACCAGTGGTACCCGGAACCCGACTACTCAAACCTCCAGAACCTATTCTAATAGATGGGGAGCCCGAATTCGAAGTGAAGAACATTTTAGACTCAAAAATGTTTAGGTCAAAACTGTTCTACGTAATTGATTGGAAGGGGTACGGACCTCAGGAGAGGTCGTGGGAACCCAGCGACCATGTGCATGCACCTCGATTAGTCAGGAAATTCCACCGACTCTTCCCAGACAAACCAAAACCCCTGGAGGGAACAACCTTGGGAGGGGCCTTGGGGGGGAGTGCTGTCATGATGCCCGCTCCCGGGGAGCCGGTTCAAGCCCTGCGTCCCCGAAAGCAGACATCCAGTCCCCAAGGAAGGACCCAGCAACCCCATATAGGGGCCCTTTGGACAGTGTCATGGCGCCTATGGTGCCAGGCTCATAAAAGACATCAGTCCTGGTGCCATAGGCGCCAGGCTCCTTATGGAAGTGCTTGGGTGCACTTACCTGATGCAGACCATGCTGCAGGATCCCGGCCTCCTTGAGGCCTGAAAGGAACTACTTTACCTGTGGGACTAATTTACCATCCGGGCGTGGTCGGGGAAGGATACATACCTGATTGGAGGAAGGATACATACCTGGAACTTCTTCCAAGGCTATTTAAACCCCACCCGAACAGCCACACGTGCTTCGCGTTGTTCTGCATCTAGCAGCTGGACGCTCACCGTGTCTGCTCCTGCATCCTGACTTCTGCCACGCCTGCCAGCATCCTGGATCACCTGCAAAGGAAGAGAAGAAGAGAACAGAAGAAGGAAAAGTCCTTACCTGCTAAATCCGCATCCCGGAGACATCTTGCCGACAATCCTGAAAAGGAAGACTTTTATTTAAAAGATCATCGCGTCGATCGCTGCAGCGCCGCATTCCACTCACCTTTACAGGGCGCCTCCATGTTCAGCAGCGATCATCCGGATTCGCAGTCACGCCCCAGCGCCTAGGGAGAAAAAGACCAGAACAAAAGGTGAGAGAGAGAAGGGAATAAGGAAAGCTAAATCTCCATGTTAAGACTTACCTGTTGATTCATTCCCTCTTCATTTCGGGTCCGCGCCGCATCCTGGCATTTCCGGACCCCAGCCCCTAAGGGGAAAAAAAGACATCAGCGTTAATGAGCGAATGAAAAGACATTACTAAAAAACGCTCATTAAAGTCTTACCTGATTTCTACAAGGATTTCACCTCTCATCTCGGGTCGGTGCCTGTTCCCCGGCATTCTGTACCCCGGCCCCTATGGGGAAAAAGACACTAGCATTAGTACATTAATGCATGGACACAAGGGGAATCTCTTATCAAAAAACTTACCTGGAAGCCAAGCAAGTTTGGTTCTCACCAATCCGAAAATCCAGTGAAGTAACTGGATACCAACGCGCCCCTGCATCAGAAGCAGGATGGAGAGCTCGTCCTTCCAGACCCTAAGGTGAGACGCTACGAGGAATCACAGAAGGGTTTCGAGGAGGGTGAGAGGGGAAAGTGGGAGGCTGATTGCATTACCCCGCAGACAGTTAATCCCCTATTTTCGCCTACAGAAGGATACTTCTGCGAGCCAGACAAGCCAGATTTGGGGGCCCGGTCCAGTCCGTCTTCCGAACCCTGCGCATCACCTTAGAAGAGGTCACAGCAGCGCGAACCAGGCCAGCGCCTCGGTGGGAGTCAGGTGAGCGTTACAGAACGCGAAGCCTTCCTACAAATTCCCACCCTGGCGCTATGGAAAGTTCTGAGACTGATCAGTTGTCCCAATTACTGGGGGAATTACGGGCCGAAGTACATGCCGCTCGTCAAGAGACTAATGCCCTCAGGTGGGAATTAATAATATCAAAGGAAAGAACTGATGACCTGGCCAGACAGCTTTTGCAAGGTCAAGCTGGGCAAACTCCTCTACCCGGTTCCGGAGGGAACCCCGCTCCTGTGGTTTCCAGTAACCCTGTGCAGATTAATCTACCTGGAAACATGCCGCTGGCCCCACCTAAACGCTTTGCTGGGGACCCCAAACGATTCGCCGTATTCATGAATCAGTGTCGTTTGCACTTCCTATGCAGACCTGGGGCCTTCCCTAATGATCAGACCAAGGTAGCCTTTGTATTGTCATATCTCAGCGGCTGCGCTGCCGATTGGTTAGTTCCACTGGTTACTCAAGATGACCCGATTCTCCGTGATTTTCAAAGGTTTCAAGCAAGCATGGAAAGGTTATTTGCTCGACACTCTCAGGGGCAGGCTCTGGATGACGAACTTCTATCCCTGCGACAGGGCAATCAGGACCTCCTATCCTATATTGCAACCTTTAATAGACTAATTGTGGAAACGGGATGGCCAGAGGATAAAAGAGTCACGTTGTTTTATCGAGGCCTACGCGGAGAACTTAAAGATGTCTTGGCCCAAGTTGTAAATCCGCCCCAAGAATGCACAGAGTATATAGATTTAGTGGTCCAATTGGATCACAGACTTCAAAACAGAAAAGCAGATCGGTCCAGGTTTGAGACCCGGGTGTTGGTCAAGACCCATGCTAATCCCAAGGGAGTTGATGTCTCTGAGCCTATGCAAATTGGAGGGGTTAAAGGACCCTTAACTCCAAAGGAACGTGAAAGGAGGCGGCAGTTAAAATTATGTCTTTATTGTGGGAATTCTGGACACTTTCTACGAGATTGCCCGGCAAAACCGCCCCGAAAGGCGGGAGGAGCCGCTGATAAAAACCATGAAGACTCTGTTTCGGGAAACGACTCCGCCCGACAAGTGTAGGGGTCCGCTTGCCGACCTTGAAAACTAACTCTCAGACCTCGCATTTCATTGTGCCAATGGTTCTCGTAGATCCAGAACAGCCTAAGCGGTTGCATGCAATAAAGGCATACATCGATAGTGGGGCTATTGGAAACTATGTGGATCGTGAATTGGTCTCTAGGATTAACCTCTCTCTCCGTCCTAAAACCAGCAAAGATGTCATCACCACAGTCGATGGAACTGAAATTGCCTCTGGACCGGTAACACATCCCACTACTGAGGTGACTCTTATTGGTCCCGACGGCCATCGGGAGGGTGTTGTGTTTGATGTAATCAAGGCTCCACAATTTCAGGTTATTCTTGGAATCCCTTGGTTAGAGACACATAATCCTCGAATTGATTGGCGAGCTAAGAGAATAACCTTCCCGGATTGTACACAAACCTGCTACCCAGAAAACCTGAAGATTAATCTAGCATCTGTAACCTCTGCCTCCATGCAACTACCTCCGGAATACCAAGACTTTCAGGACGTCTTCCAAAAGGAACAGGCCAACACGTTACCTCCTCACAGATCGTACGATTGCCAAATCGATCTGGTGCCTGGTGCACAACCCCCTTGTAGCAGGATTTATGCCCTTAACGAACCTGAGAATCTGCATTTGAGACAATATTTGGATCAATACCTAGCTAATGGTTTTATTCGCCCGTCAAAGTCCCCGGCATCCTCGGCTTTGTTCTTCGTGCCCAAAAAAGAAGGCGACCTTAGAACTTGTATCGATTACCGCGCATTGAACCAGATAACGGTTAAAAACCGTTATCCTCTGCCTCTGATCCCTGAACTCCTTGACCAGGTGAAGGACGCTTGCATATACACCAAGTTAGATCTCCGGGGCGCTTATCATCTGGTACGAGTTAAAGAAGGCGACGAATGGAAAACTGCCTTCCGTACTAAATACGGATTATTCGAGTACCAGGTGATGCCTTTCGGATTATGTAACGCGCCGGCTGCCTTCCAATACTTCATGAATGATGTCCTTCGGGAACTCATCGATGTTTGTGTTGTCGTATATATCGATGACATTCTGGTGTACTCCTCTTCGGAATCTGATCACAGAAAACACGTCAGGGCAGTACTTGAAAAACTGCGCCAACACAAACTATTGGCTAAATTGGAGAAATGTGTTTTCCATACCACAGAAGTCGAGTTTCTAGGTTTCATCCTGACACCCAAAGGAGTCCGAATGGACTCAAGAAAAGTGGATGCCTTCCTCAAATGGCCATCACCTAGCTCTGTAAAAGGGGTTCAAAGCATGCTCGGCTTTGCCAATTTCTATCGCAGGTTTATCCCGGAATTTTCACGTGTGGTACAACCCATTACTGCACTCTTGAAGAAAAATAAACGTTTTGAATGGTCTGAAGAAGCCGAGCAGGCCTTTCAGGATTTAAAAGCTAAGTTTACCTGCGCACCTATATTGAAACACCCGCGTCCAGATCTCCCTTATGTCGTCGAAACTGACGCATCCAGCCTAGCCATGGGAGCTGTCCTGTCCCAAAGAGATCCCGAAACCAACCAACTGCATCCCGTAGCATTTTGGTCCAGAAAATTCTCGCACCCGAGGTTAATTATGCAATCACGGACAAAGAACTGTTAGCCATTAAGTCCGCTTTTAAAGCCTGGTGGCATTATCTGCTTGGCGCTCAACATACCATCACAGTCATCACTGATCACCGGAATTTACAGTATTTGAAAACCGCCAAGGCTCAGTCATCACGGCAGCTCCGATGGGCTTTGTTTTTCGCTGAATTTGATTTCGTGATTACCTATCGACCTGGCTGCAAGAATGGCAAAGCAGACGCCTTATCCCGAATTGGAATGGGAGAATCTGATACAAACTCAGAACCAGTACCAATAATTCCCGAACAGAGGATTCTAGGCATGACTTCGTTACAGACGCTTGAAGACATTCAAGCCAGAGTGAAACAACTCCTGGACCCTACAACCTTACAGGATTGGATACAAAAGGGATCAGACTTTACCATAGATAATGGTTTACCTTATTTCCAAGGACGCTTATTCCTGCCACATAAGGAATTGCACGAACTAGTTATTTCCGGTTATCATGATGCATTAATAGAGGGACACCCCGGTATTGCCAAGACAGAGGAAAAGGTGAAACGACAATTTTGGTGGCCCTCTTGGCGAAAAGATGTTAAATCTTTTGTGATGTCCTGTGGTGTTTGCGCCCAAAATAAAAGTCAAAAGAAAAGACCAGCCGGTCTCCTTCAACCTCTAGACATACCGCCAGCACCCTGGCACACCCTATCAATGGATTTTATTACGGACCTGCCTCCTTGTTCGGGGTACAATACTATTCTGGTAATTGTGGATTTGTTTTCCAAAATGGCCCACTTTATTCCTTTGAAAGGTTTACCTTCAGCTTCTGTCCTAGCCAAAGAATTCCTCGAAAATATTGTTCGGCTACATGGATTCCCATCTATACTAATCTCTGACCGGGGAAGCCAATTCATTTCCCACTTCTGGCGCAAATGTTGTCAAATGGCGCAGATCGCCGTAAGATTATCGACCAGTCACCACCCTCAGACCGAGAGGACAAATCAGACCCTTGAGCAATACTTACGGTGTATGTTACAGCAATCTGAAAGCAACTGGAAAGACATTCTTTGGATAGCCGAATACGCATATAATAATTCGGTACACTCTGGAACTGGCCACAGTCCTTTTTATACTTTATTTGGGCCTCACCCTCGAACCTCAAACCTTGACTCACCTCAGAACCTCGGAATGCCTGCAGTAGAACATCTGCATTCTACAATTACCCAAGCCTTCAAAGAGGCAACTACGCATTTACAACAAGCCAAGAGAAAATACAAGGAGAATGCTGATCTACATCGGAGTGAAGCACCTCCGTATCAGATTGGGGATCAAGTGTGGTTAGCTACCAGACATTTACCACTCAAAGGGCCTCGAACTTTTAACCCAAAATATCTGGGACCTTATTCTATTACGGCAATAATTAACCCAGTGGCTGTTAAACTTGATTTACCAGCTAGTATGCAAATTCACCCTGTTTTTCATGTGTCACTTCTGAAACCAGTGGTACCCGGAACCCGACTACTCAAACCTCCAGAACCTATTCTAATAGATGGGGAGCCCGAATTCGAAGTGAAGAACATTTTAGACTCAAAAATGTTTAGGTCAAAACTGTTCCACCTAATTGATTGGAAGGGGTACGGACCTCAGGAGAGGTTGTGGGAACCCAGCGACCATGTGCATGCACCTCGATTAGTCAGGAAATTCCATCGACTCTTCCCAGACAAACCAAAACCCCCGGAGGGAACAACCTTAGGAGGGGCCTTGGGGGGAGTGCTGTCATGATGCCCGCTCCCGGGGAGCCGGTTCAAGCCCTGCGTCCCCGAAAGCGGACATCCAGTCCCCAAGGAAGGACCCAGCAACCCCATATAGGGGCCCTTTGGACAGTGTCCTGGCGCCTATGGCGCCAGGCTCATAAAAGACATCAGTCCTGGCGCCATAGGCACCAGGCTCATTATGGAAGTGCTTGGGTGCAGTTACCTGATGCAGACCATGCTGCAGGATCCCGGCCTCCTTGAGGCCTGAAAGGAACTACTTTACCTGTGGGACTAATTTACCATCCGGGCGTGGTCGGGGAAGGATACATACCTGATTGGAGGAAGGATACATACCTGGAACTTCTTCCAAGGCTATTTAAACCCCACCCGAACAGCCACACGTGCTTCGCGTTGTTCTGCATCTAGCAGCTGGACGCTCACCGTGTCTGCTCCTGCATCCTGACTTCTGCCACGCCTGCCAGTATCCTGGATCACCTGCAAAGGAAGAGAAGAAGAGAACAGAAGAAGGAAAAGTCCTTACCTGCTAAATCCGCATCCCGGAGACATCTCGCAGACAATCCTGAAAAGGAAGACTTTTATTTAAAAGCTCATCGCGTCGATTGCTGCAGCGCTGCATTCCACTCACCTTTACAGGGCGCCTCCATGTTCCGCAGCGATCATCCGTTTTCGCAGTCACGCCCCAGCGCCTAGGGAGAAAAAGACCAGAACAAAAGGTGAGAGAGAGAAGGGAATAAGGAAAGCTAAATCTCCATGTTAAGACTTACCTGTTGATTCATTACCTCTTCATTTCGGGTCCGCGCCGCATCCTGGCATTTCCGGACCCCGGCCCCTAAGGGGAAAAAAAGACATCAGCGTTAATGAGCGAATGAAAAGACATGACTAAAAAACGCTCATTAAAGTCTTACCTGATTTCTACAAGGATTTCACCTCTCATCTCGGGTCGGTGCCTGTTCCCCGGCATTCTGTACCCCGGCCCCTATGGGGAAAAAGACACTAGCATTAGTACATTAATGCATGGACACAAGGGCAATCTCTTATCAAAAAACTTACCTGGAAGCCAAGCAAGTTTGGTTCTCACCAATCCGAAAATCCAGTGAAGTAACTGGATACCAACGCGCCCCTGCATCAGAAGCAGGATGGAGAGCTCGTCCTTCCAGACCCTAAGGTGAGACGCTACGAGGAATCACAGAAGGGTTTCGAGGAGGGTGAGAGGGGAAAGTGGGAGGCTGATTGCATTACCCCGCAGACAGTTAATCCCCTATTTTCGCCTACAGAAGGATACTTCTGCGAGCCAGACAAGCCAGATTTGGGGGCCCGGTCCAGTCCGTCTTCCGAACCCTGCGCATCACCTTAGAAGAGGTCACAGCAGCGCGAACCAGGCCAGCGCCTCCATGGGAGTCAGGTTAGCGTTACAGATGAGTCCACCAGCGCCACAGGAATGGCTAGGGAAGGGAGACCGGTATACGATCGTGAACAACCTACCATACTACCAAGGACGATTGTACATCCCGGATAAGAAATTACAGAATCAAATCATCGCAAACTATCACGATTCATTAGTAGAAGGGCATCCGGGAATAGCCAAAACCCAAGCTAAAATAAAGAAAAATTACTGGTGGCCCCTTGGGGAAAGGACATTGTCCAGTTAATCGCAACCTGTGGCACCTGTGCACAACACAAGTCCCAAAACAAAGTCCTGCAGGTCTGCTACGTCCTTTAGAAGTACCCCCAGGACCTGGGCATACGCTATCAATGGATTTTTTTACAGACGTTCCCTCCTGTAACGGATACAATACCATCATAGTCGTCGTAGATCTGTTTTCCAAAATGGCCCACTTTATTCCCCTGTAAGGTCTCCCAACTGCTTCTACTCTGGCTACTGTGTTTTTTAAAGAGATTGTCCGGCTACACGGGTTCCCATCAATATTGATATGATACCGAGGGACTCAGTTTGTCTCTGCATTCTGGAAAAGGTGTTGTAAAATTTCCAAAATCGACCTCTGGTTATCTACAAGCCATCACCCCCAAACCGACGGCCGGACCAAATGGACTAACCAGACCCTCGAGTAATACATAATGTGTATGCTGCAACAAACCGAGGATACCTGGAAGGCCATACTTTGGTTAGCAGAATACGCATATAATAACTTCATTCACACCAGTACGGGACAAAGCCCATTCTTCATAGTGTACGGTCGACATCCACGGATATCCGTTTTTGACCAACTCGAATCATTAGAAATGCCGCTGTAACGACCTTACACAAAACCATCTCCCAGGTTTTTAAGGAAGCAGCAGAGCATCATGCCAGAGCCAAAGAGAAACAGAAGTAGTTTGCAGATCGACACCGAAGGGAAGCTCCCAACTACCAAGTCGGAGACAAGGTTTGGTTAGCATCCAAAAACATCCCCCTGAAAGGACCACTGGCATTCCGTCCCAGATATCTGGGACCCTAAACTATCAAGGCTGTGATCAACCCTGCAGCCATGAAATTAGAATTACCGGCCCACATGCAGATCCACCCTGTGTTTCATGTCTCCCTCCTAAAACCATTGAGACCAGGTACATGGATCGATACTCACCGGATCCCGAAATAGTTGAAGGAGAACCAGAATACAAAGTTAAAAGGATCCTAGACTCTAAGATGGTCCGGTCCAAGTTATACTACCTTATAGACTGGAAAGGTTATGAACCCCAAGATCGGACCTGGGAACCCAGTGAGCATGTCCACGCTCCACGATTAATCAGGCAGTTCCACCGCAATAACCCTACTAAACCAGGGCCAGGGGGGAAAACACCCATGAGAGGGGCCTTGAGGGGGAGTGCTGTTATGGCCACAGGCCCCAGAACACAAAAACCACATCATCTAGTGATGGGGGCAATGGGTCACTTGCCTCACTTATGTCCATTTGGGACCTATAAACACAGGGGCCTTGGCTGGACTCAGTCCTGGCGCCTTTGGCACCAGGCTCATATAGAGATGTGAGCAGGAACACTTTATTTCAGTGCAGGAGTGCTTTTATTTTACAAGAACATTCCAGGAGCTGAAAGCCTTTATTCCAGAGAACATCCTCATTTGCTGACTCATCGGGTGTGGCTCCCTAGGCCTGGTCTTCATGTGCTGACTCATCAGGTGTGGCAGGCAGGCTGAACCTGGTGGGCGTGGCTTCAGAAGCTCAGCTATATAAGATGCTCCATCATTAAGGCCGGTGCTTCGCGTTACTGTACACTCGCGTGCAGCGTGATGCTCACCGCCGCTTGGACCAGTTTACTTACCTTTGAAACCAGGCATTCTCCTGCATACTAACCTCCAGGAAACCGGTGCTTCATCGCTTCATCTGCAGACTCATCTCCTGGCATCCAGTGATCTTGATCCTGACGCCGCAGCACTGCACTCCGCATCTACGAACTCGGACCCTGTGAAGAAGAAGAAAGACAAAGTTAGAACATCCGTCCTAGGGCTGCGCTGCATTTGAACTCCAAGCGCCCCCTAGTTAACAACTTACCAGCTACTGTACCGCTGCAGCTTCGTTCTTCATTTCCTCCAGCTGTCGCCTCAAGCTCCACAGCTTCTGCCGGGCCGGCAACATCACCTGCAAGGGAAGAAAGCAAAAGAGCAAACATCAAAAGTGGAATGGACAGCAATACAAGACAACAAACTTTACAATACAACAAAAACAGACGGGGGAAGACAAAGGCAAACAGGAACACTTACTTAAAGTATAGTGGCTTAGTCGCAGCAGAACTGGACTACCGCATGCAAGGGACCAGTGAAGGAACTCGGTCCAGATCATACAAGCGCCCTTGCCAGAAGCAGCAGGACGGAGTGCTCGCCAAAACTAATCAACAGGAGCAGACCCGAGCAGCATCACCTATTACCACCAGTCACCACATAAGCGCAGAGGGCGAAGTCGGACCCGAGCGACCTCACCCCCGGGAGGGCTGCAGTCGCGCTCCAACATCTCCGCAGAGACCAGGTGAGCGTAACCATATGCTCTAGAATGTAGCCCTGTGTATTTTTATTCAACTGTGCAAACAGAGCTTTTAAAACAAAAGGTGTGTATTCTTTAGCTGCAGGCAGGATTAACTGTCAGCCTGCATTTTTATATATTTCATTTAAAGTGTGCCTGGAAATGGAAAAACTATCTCTGGAATCTGCCCGTCGGCTTAAGGTCATTTTGTAATCCGCATTTTATGTTGTTTTACTGGAGAGGGTCTTTGACACGTTGGCATTTAGATAATAAAACTTTTTTAAATGTCGAGCTGGTTTATGAAGTTTACAGCAGCGGGGGCATTCTCTGTGTAAAATGAAAGCCTTGGGGCTAGGGTCTATCGCCACATACAGTGCTGACAGCGCACACAATAATATGACAAGCCGTGTGGTTTTATGCAATTCAACCTTTTAACCCCTTAAGTGCCACCGCCGAGCCGGCTCGTCAGTGGAAACTGCTCCAGGTTGCCACCGACGAGCCTGCTCGTCGGTTTTGGCACCTTGTTTTGAGCGATCTCTGCAAAGTAGGGATCGCTCAAAACTGTAATCCAACTGCCGGGCTATGTGAGGGGGAGGTCCCCCCTCACTGCCAGGGGGCTGGATTACCTTCAGTTTCACGTCGGCGTAATTTTCACTGCAGCAGCCATTTCGCGCTGCTGCAGTGAAAATATAAGGTGAGTCTTCACCTTTCTCCCCCTCGATCTCCGGCTGTATTTCAAGCCGGAGATCGAGGTGGGTATCGTTAGAAAGGGGAAATCCTCCCCTTTCCAACGATAGCCTTTGTGACAGCATTGCTGCCCGCGGATCGGGCGCAGAGCGCTCGATGCGCGGGCAGCAATGCCCACTAGACACCAGGGATGTCTTTGAATGCGGGGGGAGGTGGGGGCTGCTTACAGTAAGCACAGATATAAAGACCCCTGGGGGCAGACAGGAGACCATCTGCCCCCAGGGGAGGGGGCATAAAAAAAATGAAATGGAACGGGGGTGGGGTGGGGGGACACAGGATTTTTTTTGCCCACTGTGATGCTGGAAATGCATCGGAGGGACAGGGCCTCTGTATCCTTGTCCTTTACTGCCTTTTTATCGTGTGTTCTGTCGTGTTTTCCACGCAGGAGTTCATGTGGGACTCCTGGCGGTGCAGCTCTCTCTTTTGGTTTGGTGAACAGACCCATGGGATACCCTTACGGCACCCATGGGTGGGGGGTACAACCCTGTGCCCCTAGTGTATGTTTTTGGGCACCTGTGGGTGGCCCGCAGAGCAGGGTATGGGCTGGTGGCAGCTACATGCTGAATTTGACAGGTGCTCTGAGTATCCTCCATTTTGGGGTACCCAGTACCTGCCATTGGAATCAGTTGATTCCTGATAGAAAACAAGATGGCCCCTGTAGCCTCTTGCTTTCTATTGCCTGTTACCGTGTTTTCCCAAAGTCCTGGGAAGCCCTGACTCTGTCCCTTCCCCTTGACTGGCTGTTGGGTGGAAGTTCCATATATGGTGTTGTTGTGAAGTCCAGTCCAGACTGGCTGGAGCCTTCCCAGTGACTGTATGTTGTGGGTACACGCTGTGGGTGGGACCTGGGTGAATGGAGTGTGTGACCAATATGTACTTCCTGTTGTGACTGTCTGGTTTCTGATATGAGAGACAAAGACTGAGACAGCCCTGCCCGAAACTGGCCTGAATGCAGTGTGTAGTATTGAATGGCTGGGTACTTGTCCCGATCCACATTCCTTGTTGTGAGTGTCTGAGAGGGAGGAGGATGGCCTGAATGCACTGTGTGCCTGATTGGCTGACTGACTGCATGAATGCCCTTCTGTATGATTGGCTGCTGAGAGTGACCCAGCAGTGTGGATGAGATACAGGATAGTATATCTGGGGACCTCTCACCACTGGAAATTGTTCAGAAGCTGTGTCTACACTTGAAGACCTGGAACTGCTGATCCTCGACGCCCAGCTGGAAGAAGAAGACTTGCTGTTGCATTTGCTTTGACCTGATCTGAAAGCTGCCGAATTCGTCGAAGACTGATCCGAGAGAGGACCTGGTAAGGCGCCCTCTTCCCGTGCTCCGAGGGACCATCGAGCACCGGTAACCTTCGCCGAAGCTCCCTGGAAGTCAGACCCTCGAAAGGCTGCTGACCCGAGACGCGACCGCTGAAGAGAACGAAGTGAAGCACCAGGACTTCGCCGCTGTCGAAGTCCATTGCCGTCAACCAGGGTTCGCAGGTTTGTGTAACCGCTGGAGGCCCGTCAAAGTCGTGTTGCCCCAGAAGAGGGGACCGCTTGACGCCATGCCGCCGACGACTGGAGCCGCCCGCTCCTTTGCCTAAGAACATTTGAATCGAAGGACTCCCTTGTCCGCAACGTCGACCGCTTTGTCCTGCCGGAGAAAGTCAAGGCCGCCGACGCGCCGAGAAGAATCCGCTGATGGGTTTCCCGCCACCTGAAGGCCACAAAGACTTCGACGACTTGACGCCCTTGTTGGGCCACAGTTCTTCTGAAACTCTTTGCGGTCCTGAACAATGAATCGCCGAGGTGCCCCGCACACCTCATCCTCGCAGGACGTCGCTGACGAGCACCGCCTGCATCGACGCCGTGGTCTCGGCACCCTCGAACTTCTCGACGCCGTCGACGCCAAGTTCACCTTCTTCGACACTTCTCGACGATCCGTGGCTCCTGCTTTAAAGGGAGTCACTCAAGAAGGATCCCTCGACGCGTCGTCGAAGAAGTCTACTCCACCAGGTACATTGGGGGGCTAAAACATTATAGGAGAGAACAAGACTATTGAGCAATATATGGACTGGGCTTGTGCTATATCTTTATTTTACAGGTTACCCAGGTGGGGGGATCTCCACACAGAACTGTGTCTAGGTAACGGGGCCAGTATTCTGCCAATTGTGTCAACCGTCTTGCTTTCCTTCCTATCTCTATTGCTGGTTTCCTTATTATTGATCTGTGTGACATTCTAACAGTATAGTTGATGCACTTTAATGAGATCTGATAATATTGGTGGTACCACTTTAGACTTGTATATATTTACCATTGTTGATTTCCAAGTACAAAGTGCGTTATTGTGATAGTGTACATACCTTTGAATATTAATTATACAAAGACTGTGTTTTCAGTAATACAGTGTGTGGACATTCCTTTGTGGGGGTTCGGGGACTACACTGTACTTAAGAACCAGCCTGCATCACCTCCTGAGAAGCTAGGCCTTGATTGCTCGACCATAGCTACTGCATAGAGAATCTTGGCTGGGGTCCTCTGTGCCTCTCCTCTACCAGATAGAGAGCAGAAATACAGACACCCCCCACCGGTATCTTTATACCCACCCCTGAAAGGGTGGTGGCCCTCTCCCTCCCACACCAAGTCGAAAGGGGGGCCACCCCTTGTAGCCCTCCCTGGGGGCAGATTTCTGCCCCCAGGCAGGAGTACATGAGGTGGCCCCCATCCATTTGGGGGTGGGGGGAGAGCCACCAGGAAGAAGTGTGCAGGCCCCTCAAAGGATGGGGCCTGCAGGTTAGGGCCCCCCTGGGGGCAGATGGCTGATCATCTGCCCCCAGGGAAGGGGGCAAAAAAAATCAAGGGTAAAAAAAGTGATGGGAAGGGGGAGGGGATTTGGGGGCCCTAGCCTCCAGAGATTTTTTCGGAAAGGGTGTCCTTGGAAAGGGGATATTCTCCCCTTTTCAAGGACACCCTGTGTGACAGCATTGCTGCCCGCGGATTGGGCGCAGGGTGTTCGATGCGCGGGCAGCAATGGCCACTAGACACCAGGGATGTCTTTAAATGCGGGGGGGATGTGGGGGCTCCTTACAGTAAGCAGCCCTCGCCCCCCCAGCCCCCAAAGCATGGGGACACATATGTGTACAACCCTGGGGGCACATGGCTGATCATCTGCCCCCAGGGAAGGGGGCAAAATAAAAAAATAAAAAAACTGTGAATGCACAGAGGTCTGACTAGCGCGGAGCAGCCCAGAATTTATTACCCAGAACCCCAGACAAAGTGAACATTGTTTTTTTCCCCAACAAATATCACACTTTGTCGGGGATTGTGGCTAATAAAAACTCAGGCAATTTACGG
Organism: Ambystoma mexicanum; assembly: GCF_040938575.1. Classification (NCBI taxonomy): domain Eukaryota; kingdom Metazoa; phylum Chordata; class Amphibia; order Caudata; family Ambystomatidae; genus Ambystoma; species Ambystoma mexicanum. The sequence continues at coordinate 619,442,108 of NC_090935.1, read as the reverse complement.
AAGGCAGACCTCTGTGGATTCCCACGGGTGTCCTCTTTTGGGAAATGCATGGGGTTCCCTGTTTTCCTTGCTGGCTTCGATACCTTAGGCCCAAATCTGTAGGTTGCCCACATGAACAAAATGGTCAATGGTGAAAGGCTTGGGGTTACCAGTGGGTTACCCTTTTCCTTTTGCGCCCCCGGTAGGTGCACCCACACATGTGAGGTGCCGTTTTCATCGGGACACCTGTGGGAACGCGGGACGGTAGGCCATGTGTTGTTGGCGGCGTGTTTCGATGGGTGCGCCGAGTCAAATGTGTGGAAAATGCGTTTTATTCCCCTACATTTCGGACTTTGTGGGGGTGTCTGGGTAATAAATTCTGCGCCGATTTACGCAAATCATACCTCTGCGGATTCCCAGGGGTGGCCTCTTTTCAGAAATGCATGGGGTTCCCTGTTTTGCTTGATGGCTTGGACACCCGAGGCCCATATCTGTATGTTGTGCTTGTCTGGAGAAAGTGTCAAATTCAGGTGTCGAAACAGACTTGGGGTTACCTGTGTTTTAGGCTTTCCCCTCGGCGCCCAGGTAGGTGCACCCACACATGTGTGGTACCGTTTTCATCGGGACACCTGTGGGAACGCGGAACGGTAAGCCATGTGTTGTTAGCGGCATGTTTCGATGGGTGCGCCGAGTGAAATGTGCGGAAAATGCGTTTTTTCCCCACATTTTGGACTTTGCGGGGGTGTCTGGGTAATACATTCTGGGCCGATTTGCACACATTATACCTCTGCGGATTCCCACGGGTCTCCTCTTTCTGGAAATGCATGGGGTTCACTGTTTTCCTTGGTGGCTTGGACACCCGAGGCCCATATCTGTATGTTGTGCTTGTCTGGAGAAAGTGTCAATTTCAGAATTTCAGGTGTCGAAACAGACTTGGGGTTACCTGTGTTCTAGGCTTTCCCCTTGGCACCCAGGTAGGTGCACCCACACGTGTGAGGTACCGTTTTCAACGGGACACCTGTGGGAACGCGGGACGGTAGGCCATGTGTTGTTGGTGGCGTGTTTCGATGGGTGCGCCGATTGAAATGTGCAGAGAATGCGTTTTTTCCCCAACATTTCAGACTTTGTGGGGGTGTCTGGGTAATAAATTCTGGGCCGATTTGCGCAATCATACCTCTGCGGATTCCCACAGTGTCCTCTTTTCGGAAATGCATAGGGTTCCCTGTTTTCCTTGGTGGCTTGGACACCCGAGGCCCATATCTGTATGTTGTGCTTGTCTGGAGAAAGTGTCAAATTCAGGTGTCGAAACAGACTTGGGGTTACCTGTGTTTTAGGCTTTCCCCTCGGCGCCCAGGTAGGTGCACCCACACATGTGTGGTACCGTTTTCATCGGGACACCTGTGGGAACGCGGAACGGTAAGCCATGTGTTGTTAGCGGCATGTTTCGATGGGTGCGCCGAGTGAAATGTGCGGAAAATGCGTTTTTTCCCCACATTTTGGACTTTGCGGGGGTGTCTGGGTAATACATTCTGGGCCGATTTGCACACATTATACCTCTGCGGATTCCCACGGGTCTCCTCTTTCTGGAAATGCATGGGGTTCACTGTTTTCCTTGGTGGCTTGGACACCCGAGGCCCATATCTGTATGTTGTGCTTGTCTGGAGAAAGTGTCAATTTCAGAATTTCAGGTGTCGAAACAGACTTGGGGTTACCTGTGTTCTAGGCTTTCCCCTTGGCACCCAGGTAGGTGCACCCACACGTGTGAGGTACCGTTTTCAACGGGACACCTGTGGGAACGCGGGACGGTAGGCCATGTGTTGTTGGCGGCGTGTTTCGATGGGTGCGCCGATTGAAATGTGCAGAGAATGCGTTTTTTCCCCAACATTTCAGACTTTGTGGGGGTGTCTGGGTAATAAATTCTGGGCCGATTTGCGCAATCATACCTCTGCGGATTCCCACAGTGTCCTCTTTTCGGAAATGCATAGGGTTCCCTGTTTTCCTTGGTGGCTTGGACACCCGAGTCCCATATCTGTATGTTGTGCTTGTCTGGAGAAAGTGTCAAATTCAGGTGTCGAAACAGACTTGGGGTTACCTGTGTTTTAGGCTTTCCCCTTGACTCCCAGATAGGTGCACCCACACGTGTGAGGTACCATTTTCATCAGGACACCTGTGGGGACGGTAGGCCATGTGTTGTTGGCGGCGTGTTTCGATGGGTGTGCCGAGTCAAATGTGCGGAAAATGCATTTTATTCCCCTACATTTCGGACTTTGTGGGGGTGTCTGGGTAATAAATTCTGGGCCGATTTGCGCACATCATACCTCTGCGGATTCCCACGGGTGTCCTCTTTTCAGAAATGCAAGGGGTTCCCTGTTTTGCTTGATGGCTTGGACACCCGAGACCCATATCTGTATGTTGTGCTTGTCTGGAGAAAGTGTCAAATTCAGGTGTCGAAACAGACTTGAGGTTACCTGTGTTTTAGGCTTCCCCTCGGCGCCCAGGTAGGTGCACCCACACATGTGTGGTACCGTTTTCATCGGGACACCTGTGGGAACGCGGGATGGTAAGCCATGTGTTGTTGGCGGTGTGTTTCGATGGGTGCGCTGAGTGAAATGTGCGGAAAATGTGTTTTTTCCACACATTTCGGACTTTGCAGGGGTGTCTGGGTAATAAATTCGGGGCCGATTTGCGCAGATCATACCTCTGCGGATTCCCTGGGGTGTCCTCTTTCCAGAAATGCATGGGGTTACTTGTTTTCCTTGGTGGATTGGACACCCGAGGCCCATATCTGTATGTTGTGCTTGTTTGGAGAAAGTGTCAAATTCAGGTGTCGAAACAGACTTGCGGTTACCAGTGTTTTAGGCTTTCCCCTTGGCACCCAGGTAGGTGCACCCACACGTGTGAGGTACCGTTTTCATTGGGACACCTGTGGAAACGCGGGACGGTAGGCCATGTGTTGTTGGCGGCGTGTTTCGATGGGTGCGCCGAGTGAAATGTGCGGAAAATGCGTTTTTTTTCCCACATTTCGGACTTTGCAGGGGTGTCTCGGTAATAAATTCTGGGCCGATTTAGGCAAATCATACCTCTGCGGATTCCCAGGGGTGTCCTCTTTCCGGAAATGCATGGGGTTCCCTGTTTTCCTGGTGGCTTGGACACCCGAGGCCCATATCTGTATGTTGTGCTTGTCTGGAGAAAGTGTCAAATTCAGGTGTCGAAACAGACTTGGGGTTACCTGTGTTTTAGGGTTTCCCCTTGACGCCCAGATAGGTGCACCCACACGTGTGAGGTACCATTTTCATCAGGACACTTGTGGGGACGGTAGGCCATGTGTTGTTGGCGGCGTTTTTCGATGGGTGCGCCGAGTCAAATGTGCGGAAAATGCATTTTATTCCCCTACATTTCGGACTTTGTGGGGGTGTCTGGGTAATACATTCTGGGCCGATTTGCCCAGATCATACCTCTGCGGATTCCCACTGGTGTCCTCTTTTCGGAAATGCATGGGGTTCCCTGTTTTCCTTGGTGGGTTGGACACCCGAGGCCCATATCTGTACGTTGTGCTTGTCTGTAGAAAGTGTCAAATTCAGGTGTCGAAACAGACTTGGGGTTACCTGTGTTTTAGGCTTTCCCCTTGGCGCCCAGGTAGGTGCACCCACACATGTGAGGTACCGTTTTCATCGGGACACCTGTGGGAAGGCGGGACGGTAGGCCATGTGTTTTAGCGGCATGTTTCTATGGGTGCGCCGAGTGGAATGTGCGGAAAATGCGTTTTATTTCCCACATTTCAGACTTTGCGGGGGTGTCTGGGTAATAAATTCTGGGCCGATTTGCACAAATCATACCTCTGCGCATTCCCACGGGTGTCCTCTTTTCGGAAATGCATGGGGTTCCCTGTTTTCATTGGTGGCTTGGACACCCGAGGCCCATATCTGTATGTTGTGCTTGTCTGGAGAAAGTGTCAAATTCAGGTGTCGAAACAGACTTGGGGTTACCTGTGTTTTCGGCTTTCCCTTTGGCGCCCAGTTAGTTGCACCCACACATGTGAGATACCGTTTTCACCAGGACACGGGTAGGAACGCGGGACGGTAGGCCATGTGTTGTTGGCGGCGTGTTTCGATGGGTGCACCGAGTGAAATGTGTGGAAAATGCGTTTTTTCCCCCCACATTTCGGACTTTGCGGGGGTGTCTGGGTAATAAATTCGGGGCCGATTTGCACAAATTATACCTCTGCGGATTCCCACGGGTGTCCTCTTTTCGGAAATACATGGGGTTCCCTGTTTTCCTCGGTGGCTTGGACACCCGAGGCCCATATCTGTATGTTGCGCTTGTCTGGAGAAAGTGTGAAATTCAGGTGTGAAAACTGACTTGGGGTTACCTGTGTTTTAGGCTTTCCCCATGGCGCCCAGGTAGGTGCACCCACACATGTCAGGTACTGTTTTCATCGGGACACCCGTGGGAACGCGGTACGGTAGGCCATGTGTTGTTGGCGGCGTGTTTCGATAGGTGCGGCGAGTGAAATGTGTGGAAAATGCGTTTTCTTCCCCACATTTCAGATTTTGCGGGGGCGTCTGGGTAATAAATTCTCGTCCGATCTGTGCAAATCATACCTCTGCGGATTCCCACGGGTGTCCTCTTTTCGGAAATGCATGGGGTTCCCTGTTTTCCTTGGTGGCTTGGACACCCGAGGCCCATATCTGTATGTTGTGCTTGTCTGGAGAAAGTGTCAAATTCAGGTGTCGAAACAGACTTGGGGTTACCTGTGTTTTCGGCTTTTCCTTTGGCGCCCAGTTAGTTGCACCCACACATGTGAGGTACCGTTTTCATCGGGACACCTGTGGGAAGGCGGGACGGTAGGCCATGTGTTTTGGCGGCGTGTTTCTATGGGTGCACTGAGTGGAATGTGCGGAAAATGCGTTTTATTTCCCACATTTCAGACTTTGGGGGGGTGTCTGGGTAATAAATTCTTTGCCGATTTACGCAAATCATACCTCTGCGCATTCGCACGGGTGTCCTCTTTTTCGGAAATGCATGGGGTTCCCTGTTTTCATTGGTGGCTTGGACACCCGAGGCCCATATCTGTATGTTGCGCTTGTCTGGAGAAAGTGTGAAATTCAGGTGTGAAAACAGACTTGGGGTTACCTGTGTTTTAGGCTTTCCCCATGGCGCCCAGGTAGGTGCACCCACACATGTCAGGTACTGTTTTCATCGGGACACCCGTGGGAATGCGGTACGGTAGGCCATGTGTTGTTGGCGGCGTGTTTCGATAGGTGCGGCGAGTGAAATGTGTGGAAAATGCGTTTTTTTCCCCACATTTCAGATTTTGCGGGGGCGTCTGGGTAATAAATTCTGGTCTTATTCGCGCAAACCATACCTGTGCGGATTCCCACGGGTGTCCTCTTTTCGGAAATGCATGGGGTTCCCTGTTTTCCTTGGTGGCTTGGACACCCGAGTCCCATATCTGTATGTTGTGCTTGTCTGGAGAAAGTGTCAAATTCAGGTGTCGAAACAGACTTGGGGTTACCTGTGTTTTAGGCTTTCCCCTTGGCGCCCAGGTAGGTGCACCCACACATGTGAGGTACCGTTTTCATCGGGACACCTGTGGGAAGGCGGGACGGTAGGCCATGTGTTTTAGCGGCATGTTTCTATGGGTGCGCCGAGTGGAATGTGCGGAAAATGCGTTTTATTTCCCACATTTCAGACTTTGCGGGGGTGTCTGGGTAATAAATTCTGGGCCGATTTGCACAAATCATACCTCTGCGCATTCCCACAGGTGTCCTCTTTTCGGAAATGCATGGGGTTCCCTGTTTTCATTGGTGTCTTGGACACCCGAGGCCCATATCTGTATGTTGTGCTTGTCTGGAGAAAGTGTCAAATTCAGGTGTCGAAACAGACTTGGGGTTACCTGTGTTTTCGGCTTTCCCTTTGGCGCCCAGTTAGTTGCACCCACACATGTGAGATACCGTTTTCACCAGGACACGGGTAGGAACGCGGGACGGTAGGCCATGTGTTGTTGGCGGCGTGTTTCGATGGGTGCACCGAGTGAAATGTGTGGAAAATGCGTTTTTTCCCCCCACATTTCGGACTTTGCGGGGGTGTCTGGGTAATAAATTCGGGGCCGATTTGCACAAATTATACCTCTGCGGATTCCCACGGGTGTCCTCTTTTCGGAAATACATGGGGTTCCCTGTTTTCCTCGGTGGCTTGGACACCCGAGGCCCATATCTGTATGTTGCGCTTGTCTGGAGAAAGTGTCAAATTCAGGAGTTGAAACAGACTTGGGGTTACCTGTGTTTTAGGCTTTCCCCTTGGAGCCCAGGTTGGTGCACCCACACATGTGAGGTACCGTTTTCATCGGGACACCTGTGGGAATGCGGGACGATAGGCCATGTGTTGTTGGCGGTGTGTTTCGATGGGTGCACCGAGTGAAATGTGCGGAAAATGCGTTTTTTTTCTCCACATTTCGGACTTTGCAGGGGTGTCTCGGTAACACATTCTGGGCCGATTTGCGCAAATCATACCTCTGCGGATTCCCAGGGGTGTCCTCTTTCCGGAAATGCATGGGGTTCCCTGTTTTCCTTGGTGGCTTGGACACCCGAGGCCCATATCTGTATGTTGTGCTTGTCTGGAGAAAGTGTCAAATTCAGGTGTCGAAACAGAATTGGGAATACCTGTGTTTTAGGCTTTCCCCTTGGCGCCCAGGTAGGTGCACCCGCACATGTCAGGTACCGTTTTCTTTGGGACACCTGTGGGAACACGGGACTGTATGCCATGTGTTGTTGGCGGCGTGTTTCGATGGGTGCGCCGAGTGAAATGTGAGGAAAATGCGTTTTTTTCCCAAATTTCGGACTTTGTGGGGGTGTCTGGGTAATAAATTCTGAGCCGATTTGCACAAATCATACCTCTGCGGATTCCCACGGGTGTCCTCTTTTCGGAAATGTATGGGGTTCCTTATTTTCCTTGGTGGCTTGGACACCCGAGGCCCATATCTGTATGTTGTGCTTGTCTGGAGAAAGTGTCAAATTCAGGTGTCGAAACAGACTTGGGGTTACCTGTGTTTTAGGCTTTCCCCTTGGCTCCCAGGTAGGTGCACCCACAGATGTGAGGTACCGTTTTCATCGGGACACCTGTGGGAACGCGGGAAGGTAGGCCATGTGTTGTTGGCCGCGTGTTTCGATGGGAGCGCCGAGTGAAATGTGCGGAAAATGCGTTTTATTCCCACATTTCAGAATTTGCAGGGATGTCTGGGTAATACATTCTGGGCCAATTTGCGCAAATCATAACTCTGCGGATTCCCACGGTGTCCGCTTTTTGGAAATGCATGGGGTTCCCTGTTATTCTTGGTGGCTGTTAAGACGGATTTCTGAACTCTGTCCTGGTGGCGCAGAAGTTCAGAAGGCCAACCTAATTACTTGGAACAGGGTAACCTCTGGACGAGCCAGACCAATCAAGGTAGCGATCGCGGCGGTCAAGACTAGGTCTCAAGAGGGGTGAGGGTGACTGAAAGCCCGCAATGAGCACACAAAGCAAGATCACTTACAAACTACTCCAAACAGTTGTTATATTAAAAATATATACACATTTATTCCAAGGCCTTTAAAACAATGACCGTAGCGAGAAAATCACAATATAACGATAGTAAACCAAAACATACCATATCAACACAATATATATACAAATACGACAGTCTCAAGCGTTAGATGCACGAAATGGGTAGTCCACCTAAAAGGGAAGGAAGATAGGCAGTGCGAAATAATGCTTAGACCCAGTTCGCCTTCAGAGGCACCTAACTAGATGGAAGTCCGAGCCCTGCGAAGAGTGGAGCCTTGTGCTCAAAAGTACCTGCACACGCTGGTGCCAACGGGCAAAAGGAGAAGCTCTTCGAGGGAAATCAGGCAGTTCAGTTTAGTGCACAAAAGAAGAAGAACAAGTTCCGCGACTCAAGCGCAGCCTCCACAGTGGGCAGAAGCAGAGCGCGAGTACGGAAAAGGATGCTGTTTGACACAGCGGGGAAAAGCAATGGGCTCCTGCAGGAGGGCGACCAGATCCTAGCTATGCTACTCACCGGTCCCCGATGCAAGCAGACCCAGGCTTCTCCGCGTCAGTTTCAGCAGCTGGCAGGTTCAGAAGAGCAGGGAAAGCCTCGTCGTCGTGTCGAGTAAAAAGACGTCCCAATCGAAGAAACCCGCACAGTTTGTTACCACAGCAGGGCAACGGAGCGGCCGTGTGTATCTGAGCCAAATGTACACTACTCACTTCAGACCTGGGAACGCCAAGTGTACGAAGCGTGTGAGAGTGACAAGGACTCGAAATACTACACAACCTGGCGGCGGTTACAGAGCAAGACTCCCGTGTAAGCTGGTCAGTCAACTGGATGGCCCAGAGACGCTTCCGAAGGCTTACTGGCAGGAGATGGTGAAGATGCCGAGAATAGCTGTTCCCGCTATTCCAAGGGTCGAAGTACCAGTACAGGCCTTCTGGTTCGATCAAAGGTGAAAAGGGTTTCACAAGGCGACAGCAGTGCAGAGGAGAAGTCCTTCAGCGGGTCACCAGCGATTCCTCGGTCCAGCCTCTTGGTTGCAGGATACTTGGCTCCTGTATTCCTTCGTTCGTGAGAACTCAGGAGATCGACATGGTAGTGGTGTTTCCAGCCCCCTCTTAGCCACGGTTCCCTTCGCGCCAAAACGGAGGGGACCCAATGGGAGATCCGCTCATCAACACTCACACCATTCGTGGACCAATCATGGACCACGGTGGTCCCAGGCATTCACACCACCCTAGACTCTCTGGCACCCAGGATGTGTATTGGGACCAGACATCCCAGCCCACATCCTGGAGGCACACAAAAGACATGTAGAAGCCCGCGAAAGCATCCATGTTTCGCGGGAAAGTACATGCCCAAATAAGGAAGGCCCCGGGTCGGCTCGACCTGGGGAAGGTGAAGGGAGCAAGACGGTCAGCGGACAGGACAAAGGAGCCTCGTGGTCTGGCCATTTTGGGAGCCAGGCCACCATTTTGGGTTAAGCGCGAGAAACGCGCTTAGAACGCCAAAAGGAGCTCAAAACACAAGAAACGATCGCTGCCACCATTCCCGTCCCTGAATCACTTGCACCGATCAGATACAATCCTAAACGAGTATCTAGGGCCTGTAGAAGGCTAGAGACCCAAGAGAGCTGTAACTTAGCTTACAGTGCCCTCTTGTGTCATGTTGCACGAAAGCCGCAACATGATAAAAGAAACCACGGAAAACAGCGTTCCCCGGTACTGACTGTCTTAAGGGCATGTCAGTTTCCCCATAAGAAAGGAGCGAAAGCCCAGAGGAGTGCGGCAGAAGGCTGCACTTCTCTGGCAAAGTCAAGAACAAGGTGAAAAACAACAGCAAAAAGTTTAGGGGTTGCCACATGGAAGGAAAATTACCTACAATTACGAAATCTTTCCTAACACTCGCCCCTCCCAGACTATGGACAGGGGGAACTAATCCACCCCTGGATGAGTCTCTTGTTCAGGTCGGTTAAACATTCTGGACAACCCATCAGTATTGCTATGTTGGACACCTGGCCTATGCTCAATAGTGAAGTCGAAGCCTTGTAGACTTATGGACCACCTAAGCAACTTTGGATTCTCCCCCTTCATGTTCATTAGCCACTTTAAGGGCTTATGGTCAGTTTGCACAGTGAAGTGGGTCCCATAGAGGTAGGGCCTCAGCTTCCTTAGGGCCCACATAACAGAGAAACATTCTTTCTCTACCGTGGACCATCTGAGCTCTCTGTCCTTAAGCTGGCGGCTAATAAAACCAATAGGGTGTTCCTTACCCTTCTCATCTACTTGTGATAGTACAGCTCCTATCCCAGTGTCAGAGGCGTCCGTCTGCACGATAAAAGGTCTTTGATAATCAGGGGCCCTGAGGACAGGGGCCTGGCACAAGGAGTCTTTTAAGCCATTGAAGGCCTTCTCACACTCGTCGGTCCAAGTTACCTTCTTGGGTTTCTTCGGAGTTGTGAGGGCAGTCAGAGGGGCAGCTATGGTGCCATAGTCTGCCACAAAATTGCGGTAATACCCCGTGAGTCCTAAGAAGGCTCTCACTTGGGTTTGCGTAGTGGGGGTAGGCCAGTCTTGTACTGCTTGTACTTTACTGGGAAGAGGCTGTATCCTCCCTCCACCTACTTCATGTCCAAGGTAAACCACTGAGCCTTGTCCAATCTGGCATTTACTAGCCTTTATGGTCAGGTGTGCTTTCTGAAGAGCCTGGAGCACAATCCCGAGGTGTTTCACATGGTCTTCCCAGGTGGCACTGAAAACTGCTATATCGTCCAGATATGCAAGACAGAATTCGTCCAACCCATTCAACACATGATTCACAAGCCTCTGGAAAGTGCCAGGTGCATTCTTCAACCCGAACGGCATTACCCGGAATTGGTAAAGGCCGTCAGGAGTAGAAAATGCTGTCTTCTCCTTGGCATGTTCTGCTAAAGCTATTTGCCAATAGCCAGCAGTGAGGTCACACCTGCTGAGGTACTTGGAGGCACCCAAAGTATCCACCAGCTCATCTGTTCGAGGCAAGGGGTGTGCATCTGTCTTGGTGACAGCATTCAGAGCCCTGTAATCCACGCAGAACCTCAATTCAGAAGTGCCTGCCTTTGGAACCAAAACCACAGGGCTGGACCAAGGACTACTAGAGGGTTCAATCACCCCAAGGTCTAACATCTTGTTGACCTCGGTCTTAATATAAGACCGTACTTTGTCTGACATCCTGTATCCCCTACTTTTGGTAGGTACACTGTCTCCTGTGTCAATGTTATGTTTGCACCAAGGTGTCAAACCAGGCGACTGTGAAAACAGGGGGGAAAACTGCCTAAGCAAACTTTTCACCTCAGCCTGCTGATCAGAAGTCAGGTGAGGGGCCACTCGGACACCCTCAAAGGAGCTATCTGAAGGACCGCTTTGGAACAGGTCGGGGAGAGGTTCAGACTCCTCTTCCTCAACATCTGAAGCCAGTAGCAGTGCTGCGATTTCGACTCTTGGGACGAAAGCCTTCAGCCTATTCACGTGAAACACTTTTGGAGCCTGTCCAGGCCTTCCAAGGTCCACTAAATAGTTAACCTCACCCAGGGGCTCCACCACTGTGTAAGGGCCTGACCATTTGTCCTGTAAAGCTTTAGGCCTTATGGGATTCATGATCAGGACTTGCTGACCAGGTGTAAAGTTGATGAGGGAAGCTTTCTGGTCGTACCAATGTTTCACCAGCGCTTGTCCTGCCTTCAATTTATCACTAGCCAAGCCCATCAGAAGTACCATCCGTTTTCTGAGCCCTAGCACATAATCAACTACGTTGGTAGTAACAGGGGGAGTGGGCATCTCCCATCCCTCTTTGACGATGGCTAAGGGTCCCCGTACGGGATGACCGAACAGAAGTTCGAAGGGGCTGAAGCCAACACCCTCCTGTGGTACCTCTCGGTAGGCAAACAGTAAGCATGGTAAAAGAAGATCCCATTTTCTTCTCTGAGGTTCCTCCAGAGCCCCAATCATGCTCTTTAACGTTGTGTTGAAACGTTCCACCAGACCATTGGTCTGGGGGTGGTATGCAGAAGAGAACTTGTAGGTGACCCCACATTCTTTCCACATAGCCTGCATATACTTCGACATAAAGTTGCTGCCACGATCCGACACAACTTCTTTAGGGAAGCCAACCCTAGTAAATATGCCAAGTAAAGCTTTTGCAACTGACTTGGCAGTTACAGTTTTCAATGGGATGGCCTCAGGATATCTGGTTGCATGGTCGACCAGCACCAGGATAAACCTATTGCCCGAGGATGTTTGCGGGTCAAGGGGACCAACGATGTCGATCCCTACCCTTTCAAATGGTACCCCCACAACTGGGAGCGGTACCAACGGAGCTTGGATTGTCGCGCCAACCTTACCAGACAACTGTCAGGAGGCACAACTCCTGCAGTGACTTTCTACTTGCACCCCCATCTTGGGCCAGTAGAAGTGCATGGATAACCTTTGCTTGGTCCTCTTCATACCAAGGTGACCAGCAAGGGGAACTTCATGCGCCAACTGCAGGAGGAAGGGCCTAACAGCAAGGGGAACCACCAACCTCCTATGGTCTCCTTCTGTAGACTCTGTGGGCTCACTATACAGGAGTCCACCTTCCCAATAAATCCTATGCGTCCCAGGAGGTTCACCCTAAAGCTGGGAGCAGGCCTGTCTCCTTAGGCCTTCCAGAGATGGGCACTCACGTTGGCCTTTACTGAATTCGTCCCTATCAGGACCTCCTTCAACTAACAAGTCTTTTAGTTCAGGATGATCGTTGGGGTCAAATACTTCAGGCATCGCCACCTCCTCGTCAGGCCCGGGCGATTGACCAACTTCCTCCACCGCTGTTGCAGGCGAGCTCGGGGGAATATTCTCTTTCCCTCGTCTTGACTTGTCGACTCCTTTCGCCTTGGGTTTCCCCTTCGGCTGGGGCGGCGTATTGGTCTTGGCCAATGCTGCCCGTGCTTGAGACCGTGTGTAGGGTCTTTCGGCAGTGTCTCCTACGAGCCCTAAAGCTCTGAGATCATTACCTAACAATACCTTTCCCGGGACGTTTCTCTGAATGCTCACTGGAATCCTGACTGCTGTACCATTTAAAGTAAGATTTACAGGTATTACTGGGAACATACGGAGTGGGCCGTCAGCCAACTTAGGGGGCATCAGAGTAGCTCTGGCAACTTCCTCTGAGTCTACCAACGTAGAATCCACTACAGTGCGACTGCACCCACTATCCCTAAGAGCTGGAGTATCTACTCCATTGATCAGCACACTGTCTTTAAAGTAGTGCTTGGTATTATCCGGAATCCTAGCATAAGCCTTTGCGACTTTAGGCTCCCAGGAACCCAGGGAAACTAAAACTACCTCAGCCTCTATCCCGCTGGGAAATGAGTCTGAGGAGAAGGATGCTCCTGTAATCTCTTCTTCCTCGTAGGAGGAGAAGGCCAGATTAGCGGAGTGGACCCCCAAAGGTCTAACCTTACACCGGGGATCCCCCTTCACGTGGTCAGTTGCTCCACAAGCAAAACAAGATCCATTGGGTCTGTTTACATAGGGAGGCTTATTGTAACCAGAGTTCTGTTTCGGAGGCTGACCTCCACTACCCTGCGAGTTCTCTTGTGTCTTACCCTTATTTTTCTTTTTGTGGCCCTTATGAGAAGAAGATTTAGCAGATTCTCCACCCTCCATATCTTTGGACTTTTTCCCTTCCTCCTGCTTACCAGGATGAGTTTTGTCCTTATGGGACACTCGATGTGACACCCATAAGTCTGCTGCAATGGCCAGCTTCTTAGGATCTATCTCCTTCGAATCGGCCAAATGCTGCTTAAGCTCCGGGGAAGAAGATGCAAAAATGTGTTCCAGCATGACAAGATTTATCATGCCTTCGAAGGTAGAAACCTTATAACCTTCGACCCAGCCAGTTAAGTTTTTCAAGGATTCAGTGACATAAGATACCCAAGTACCACCTTCCTTTTTCTTATACTCTCTGAAACGTTTCAAATATTGGGCCGGAGTCTTCCCAAACTTTAAAATGAGAGTTTGCTTTAACATTGCGAAATCAGCTCGCTCAGCCTTCGACATTTCCATAATGGCACTACAGCCAGAATGGGGCAGTCTGCTGAGTAACCAGGCAATCTTATCAGCATTGTCAACTTGTTGAACTTCGCATGCATACTCAAACGCATTCAGCCAGTCCATAATGTCATTCCTTTCTTCGTACACACTGAGCAGATCTTTCGGAAACCGTGGATGAGAGGAGGCCCCAGACCCATGTCCAGGACCCTTGGAACAATTTGCAAACTGAAGCTTGGCCAGTTCCAACTGGTGATCCCTGTCTTTTTGTTTTTCTGCCTGTTCGATTTTTAGTTTGGCTATGCTGAATTCAAGCTCCTGCTGCCTAAACCGCAGCTCTTGCTTCTTGAATTCAAGCATAGCCTCCCCATCAGCACTGGCAGAGGAAACATTAGACATCTCGTCCTCCCTGTCCTCGTGGTCGCGATGGATCAGTGCAGCGGCAGAACCGTCGGTTCTACCAGTGAGAGCAGCCCCACCACCTTCCGCACTGTCCTCAGAAGTTATAGCGTCAAGCTGCGCTTCTTGCCACGCCACGATTCTTTGGATCATTTCCAATTTCGTGCCTTGAGAGGAAACACCTCTCTCCGCACACATCTTTTTCAATGTTTCTGATTTGGAAGCATTTAAAGTTAACAAGGTATTTGTTTCCATACCGTTAGATAGGACTATGGCCTTTTTAAAGTTATACTACAACAATTCACTACGTGTCCTGGTTGGAATAACCTGAAATGCCTTAGTTCGTGCGCAACACTGGATACCTTCAGTCGTATCCCACCGCTGTACACCAATTTGTTAAGACGGATTTCTGAACTCTGTCCTGGTGGCGCAGAAGTTCAGAAGGCCAACCTAATTACTTGGAACAGGGTAACCTCTGGACGAGCCAGACCAATCAAGGTAGCGATCGCGGCGGTCAAGACTAGGTCTCAAGAGGGGTGAGGGTGACTGAAAGCCCGCAATGAGCACACAAAGCAAGATCACTTACAAACTACTCCAAACAGTTGTTATATTAAAAATATATACACATTTATTCCAAGGCCTTTAAAACAATGACCGTAGCGAGAAAATCACAATATAACGATAGTAAACCAACACATACCATATCAACACAATATATATACAAATACGACAGTCTCAAGCGTTAGATGCACGAAATGGGTAGTCCACCTAAAAGGGAAGGAAGACAGGCAGTGCGAAATAATGCTTAGACCCAGTTCGCCTTCAGAGGCACCTAACTAGATGGAAGTCCGAGCCCTGCGAAGAGTGGAGCCTTGTGCTCAAAAGTACCTGCACACGCTGGTGCCAACGGGCAAAAGGAGAAGCTCTTCGAGGGAAATCAGGCAGTTCAGTTTAGTGCACAAAAGAAGAAGAACAAGTTCTGCGACTCAAGCGCAGCCTCCACAGTGGGCAGAAGCAGAGCGCGAGTACGGAAAAGGGTGCTGTTTGACACAGCGGGGAAAAGCAATGGGCTCCTGCAGGAGGGCGACCAGATCCTAGCTATGCTACTCACCGGTCCCCGATGCAAGCAGACCCAGGCTTCTCCGCGTCAGTTTCAGCAGCTGGCAGGTTCAGAAGAGCAGGGAAAGCCTCGTCGTCGTGTCGAGTAAAAAGACGTCCCAATCGAAGAAACCCGCACAGTTTGTTACCACAGCAGGGCAACGGAGCGGCCGTGTGTATCTGAGCCAAATGTACACTACTCACTTCAGACCTGGGAACGCCAAGTGTACGAAGCGTGTGAGAGTGACAAGGACTCGAAATACTACACAACCTGGCGGCGGTTACAGAGCAAGACTCCCGTGTAAGCTGGTCAGTCAACTGGATGGCCCAGAGACGCTTCCGAAGGCTTACTGGCAGGAGATGGTGAAGATGCCGAGAATAGCTGTTCCCGCTATTCCAAGGGTCGAAGTACCAGTACAGGCCTTCTGGTTCGATCAAAGGTGAAAAGGGTTTCACAAGGCGACAGCAGTGCAGAGGAGAAGTCCTTCAGCGGGTCACCAGCGATTCCTCGGTCCAGCCTCTTGGTTGCAGGATACTTGGCTCCTGTATTCCTTCGTTCGTGAGAACTCAGGAGATCGACATGGTAGTGGTGTTTCCAGCCCCCTCTTATCCACGGTTCCCTTCGCGCCAAAACGGAGGGGACCCAATGGGAGATCCGCTCATCAACACTCATACCATTCGTGGACCAATCATGGACCACGGTGGTCCCAGGCATTCACACCACCCTAGACTCTCTGGCACCCAGGATGTGTATTGGGACCAGACATCCCAGCCCACATCCTGGAGGCACACAAAAGACATGTAGAAGCCCGCGAAAGCATCCATGTTTCGCGGGAAAGTACATGCCCAAATAAGGAAGGCCCTGGGTCGGCTCGACCTGTAGAAGGTGAAGGGAGCAAGACGGTCAGTGGACAGGACAAAGGAGCCTCGTGGTCTGGCCATTTTGGGAGCCAGGCCACCATTTTGGGTTAAGCGCGAGAAACGCGCTTAGAACGCCAAAAGGAGCTCAAAACACAAGAAACGATCGCTGCCACCATTCCCGTCCCTGAATCACTTGCACCGATCAGATACAATCCTAAACGAGTATCTAGGGCCTGTAGAAGGCTAGAGACCCAAGAGAGCTGTAACTTAGCTTACAGTGCCCTCTTGTGTCATGTTGCACGAAAGCCGCAACATGATAAAAGAAACTACGGAAAACAGCGTTCCCCGGTACTGACTGTCTTAAGGGCATGTCAGTTTCCCCATAAGAAAGGAGCGAAAGCCCAGAGGAGTGTGGCAGAAGGCTGCACTTCTCTGGCAAAGTCAAGAACAAGGTGAAAAACAACAGCAAAAAGTTTAGGGGTTGCCACATGGAAGGAAAATTACCTACAATTACGAAATCTTTCCTAACAGTGGCTTGGACACCCGAGGCCCATATCTGTATGTTGTGCTTGTCTGGAGAAAGTGTCAAATTCAGGTGTCGAAACAGACTTGGGGTTACCTGTGTTTTAGGCTTTCCCCTTGGCGTCCAGGTAGGTGCACCCACACATGTCAGGTACCGTTTTCTTCGGGACACCTGTGGGAACGCGGAACGGTAGGCCATGTGTTGTTGGCGGTATGTTTCTATGGGTGCGCCGAGTGAAATGTGAGGAAAATGCATTTTATTTCCCACATTTCAGACTTTGCAAGGGTGTCTGTGTAATAAATTCTGGTCCGATTTGCGCAAATCATACCTCTGCGCATTCCCACAGGTGTCCTCTTTTCGGAAATGCATGGGGTTCCTTGTTTTCCTTGGTGGCTTGGACACCCGAGGGCCATATCTGTATGTTGTGCTTGTTTGGAGAAAGTGTCAAATTCAGGTATCGAAACAGACTTGGGGTTATCTGTGTTTTAGGCTTTCCCCTCGGCGCCCAGGTAGGTGCACCCACACGTGAGGTACCGTTTTCATCGGGACACCTGTGGGAACGCGGGACGGTAGGCCATGTGTTGTTGGCGGCGTGTTTCGATGGGTGCGCCGAGTGAAATGTGTGGGAAATGCGTTTTTTTCCCCACATTTCGGACTTTGCAGGGGTGTCTGGGTAATACATTCTGGGCCGATTTGCGCAAATCATACCTCTGCGGATTCCCACGGGTGTCCTCTTTTCGGAAATGCATGGGGTTCCCTGTTTTCCTTGGTGGCTTGGACACCCGAGGCCCATATCTGTATGTTGTGCTTGTCTGGAGAAAGTGTCAAATTCAGGTGTTGAAACAGACTTGGGGTTTCCTGTGTTTTAGGCTTTCCCCTTGGCGCCCAGGTAGGTGCACCCACACATGTGAGGTACCGTTTTCATCGGGACAGCTGTGGGAAGGCGGGACGGTAGGCCATGTGTTTTGGCGGCATGTTTCTATGGGTGCACCGAGTGGAATGTGCGGAAAATGCGTTTTATTTCCCACATTTCAGACTTTGCGGGGGTGTCTGGGTAATAAATTCTGGGCCGATTTGCACAAATCATACCTCTGCGCATTCCCACGGGTGTCCTCTTTTCGGAAATGCATGGGGTTCCCTGTTTTCATTGGTGGCTTGGACACCCAAGGCCGATATCTGTATGTTGTGCTTGTCTGGAGAAAGTGTCAAATTCAGGTGTCGAAACAGACTTGGGGTTACCTATGTTTTAGGCTTTCCCCTTGGCACCCAGGTAGGTGTACCCACATATGTGAGGTACCGTTTTCATCGGGACACCTGTGGGAACGCGGGACGGTAGGCCATGTGTTGTTGGCGGCGTATTTCGATGGGTGCGCTGAGTGAAATGTGCGGAAAATGCATTTTTTTCCCCATATTTCGGACTTTGCAAGGGTGTCTGTGTAATAAATTCTGGTCTGATTTGCGCAAACCATACCTGTGTGGATTCACACGGGTGTCCTCTTTTCGGAAATGCATGGGGTTCCTTGTTTTCCTTGGTGGCTTGGACACCCGAGGCCCATATCTGTATGTTGTGCTTGTCTGGAGAAAGTGTCAAATTCAGGTGTCGAAACAGACTTGGGGTTACCTGTGTTTTCGGCTTTCCCTTTGGCGCCCAGTTAGTTGCACCCACACATGTGAGGTACCGCTTTCATTGGGACACGGGTAGGAACGCGGGACGGTAGGCCATGTGTTGTTGGCGGCGTGTTTCGATGGGTGCACCGAGTGAAATGTGCGGAAAATGCGTTTTTTCCCCCCACATTTTGGACTTTGCGGGGGTGTCTGGGTAATAAATTCGGGGCCGATTTGCACAAATTATACCTCTGCGGATTCCCACGGGTGTCCTCTTTTCGGAAATACATGGGGTTCCCTGTTTTCCTCGGTGGCTTGGACACCCGAGGCCCATATCTGTATGTTGCGCTTGTCTGGAGAAAGTGTGAAATTCAGGTGTGAAAACAGACTTGGGGTTACCTGTGTTTTAGGCTTTCCCTTTGGCGCCCAGTTAGTTGCACCCACACATGTGAGGTACCGTTTTCATCGGGACACGGGTAGGAAGCGGTACGGTAGGCCATGTGTTGTTGGCGGCGTGTTTCGATAGGTGCGGCGAGTGAAATGTGTGGAAAATGCGTTTTTTTCCCCACATTTCAGATTTTGCGGGGGCGTCTGGGTAATAAATTCTCGTCCGATTTGCGCAAATCATACCTCTGCGGATTCCCACGGGTGTCCTCTTTTCGGAAATGCATGGGGTTGCCCGTTTTCCTTGGTGGCTTGGACACCCGAGGCCCATATATCTTTATGTTGTGCTTGTCTGGAGAAAGTGTCAAATTCAGGTGTCGAAACAGACTTGGGGTTACCTGTGTTTTCGGCTTTTCCTTTGGCGCCCAGTTAGGTGCACCCACACATGTGAGGTACCGTTTTCATCGGGACACCTGTGGGAAGGCGGGACGGTAGGCCATGTGTTTTGGCGGCGTGTTTCTATGGGTGCGCTGAGTGGAATGTGCGGAAAATGCGTTTTATTTCCCACATTTCAGACTTTGGGGGGGTGTCTGGGTAATAAATTCTTTGCCGATTTACGCAAATCATACCTCTGCGCATTCGGACGGGTGTCCTCTTTTCGGAAATGCATGGGGTTCCCTGTTTTCATTGGTGGCTTGGACACCCGAGGCCCATATCTGTATGTTGCGCTTGTCTGGAGAAAGTGTGAAATTCAGGTGTGAAAACAGACTTGGGGTTACCTGTGTTTTAGGCTTTCCCCATGGCGCCCAGGTAGGTGCACCCACACATGTCAGGTACTGTTTTCATCGGGACACCCGTGGGAACGCGGTACGGTAGGCCATGTGTTGTTGGCGGCGTGTTTCGATAGGTGCGGCGAGTGAAATGTGTGGAAAATGCGTTTTTTTCCCCACATTTCAGATTTTGCGGGGGCGTCTGGGTAATAAATTCTGGTCTTATTCGCGCAAACCATACCTGTGCGGATTCCCACGGGTGTCCTCTTTTCGGAAATGCATGGGGTTCCCTGTTTTCCTTGGTGGCTTGGACACCCGAGTCCCATATCTGTATGTTGTGCTTGTCTGGAGAAAGTGTCAAATTCAGGTGTCGAAACAGACTTGGGGTTACCTGTGTTTTAGGCTTTCCCCTTGGCGCCCAGGTAGGTGCACCCACACATGTGAGGTACCGTTTTCATCGGGACACCTGTGGGAAGGCGGGACGGTAGGCCATGTGTTTTAGCGGCATGTTTCTATGGGTGCGCCAAGTGGAATGTGCGGAAAATGCGTTTTATTTCCCACATTTCAGACTTTGCGGGGGTGTCTGGGTAATAAATTCTGGGCCGATTTGCACAAATCATACCTCTGCGCATTCCCACGGGTGTCCTCTTTTCGGAAATGCATGGGGTTCCCTGTTTTCATTGGTGGCTTGGACACCCGAGGCCCATATCTGTATGTTGTGCTTGTCTGGAGAAAGTGTCAAATTCAGGTGTCGAAACAGACTTGGGGTTACCTGTGTTTTCGGCTTTCCCTTTGGCGCCCAGTTAGTTGCACCCACACATGTGAGATACCGTTTTCACCAGGACACGGGTAGGAACGCGGGACGGTAGGCCATGTGTTGTTGGCGGCGTGTTTCGATGGGTGCACCGAGTGAAATGTGTGGAAAATGCGTTTTTTCCCCCCACATTTCGGACTTTGCGGGGGTGTCTGGGTAATAAATTCGGGGCCGATTTGCACAAATTATACCTCTGCGGATTCCCACGGGTGTCCTCTTTTCGGAAATACATGGGGTTCCCTGTTTTCCTCGGTGGCTTGGACACCCGAGGCCCATATCTGTATGTTGCGCTTGTCTGGAGAAAGTGTGAAATTCAGGTGTGAAAACTGACTTGGGGTTACCTGTGTGTTAGGCTTTCCCCATGGCGCCCAGGTAGGTGCACCCACACATGTCAGGTACTGTTTTCATCGGGACACCCGTGGGAACGCGGTACGGTAGGCCATGTGTTGTTGGCGGCGTGTTTCGATAGGTGCTGCGAGTGAAATGTGTGGAAAATGCGTTTTCTTCCCCACATTTCAGATTTTGCGGGGGCGTCTGGGTAATAAATTCTCGTCCGATTTGCGCAAATCATACCTCTGCGGATTCCCACGGGTGTCCTCTTTTCGGAAATGCATGGGGTTCCCTGTTTTCCTTGGTGGCTTGGACACCCGAGGCCCATATCTGTATGTTGTGCTTGTCTGGAGAAAGTGTCAAATTCAGGTGTCGAAACAGACTTGGGGTTACCTGTGTTTTCGGCTTTTCCTTTGGCGCCCAGTTAGTTGCACCCACACATGTGAGGTACCGTTTTCATCGGGACACCTGTGGGAAGGCGGGACGGTAGGCCATGTGTTTTGGCGGCATGTTTCTATGGGTGCACTGAGTGGAATGTGCGGAAAATGCGTTTTATTTCCCACATTTCAGACTTTGGGGGGGTGTCTGGGTAATAAATTCTTTGCCGATTTACGCAAATCATACCTCTGCGCATTCGCACGGGTGTCCTCTTTTTCGGAAATGCATGGGGTTCCTTGTTTTCATTGGTGGCTTGGACACCCGAGGCCCATATCTGTATGTTGCGCTTGTCTGGAGAAAGTGTGAAATTCAGGTGTGAAAACAGACTTGGGGTTACCTGTGTTTTAGGCTTTCCCCATGGCGCCCAGGTAGGTGCACCCACACATGTCAGGTACTGTTTTCATCAGGACACCCGTGGGAATGCGGTACGGTAGGCCATGTGTTGTTGGCGGCGTGTTTCGATAGGTGCGGCGAGTGAAATGTGTGGAAAATGCGTTTTTTTCCCCACATTTCAGATTTTGCGGGGGCGTCTGGGTAATAAATTCTGGTCTTATTCGCGCAAACCATACCTGTGCGGATTCCCACGGGTGTCCTCTTTTCGGAAATGCATGGGGTTCCCTGTTTTCCTTGGTGGCTTGGACACCCGAGTCCCATATCTGTATGTTGTGCTTGTCTGGAGAAAGTGTTAAATTCAGGTGTCGAAACAGAATTGGGGTTACCTGTGTCTTAGGCTTTCCCCTTGGCGCCCAGTTAGTTGCACCCACACATGTGAGGTACCGTTTTCATCGGGACACCGATGGGAACGCGGGACGGTAGGCCATGTGTTGTTGGCGGCGTGTTTCGATGGGTGCACCGAGGGAAATGTGCGGTAAATGCGTTTTTTCCCCCACATTTTAGACTTTGCGGGGTTGTCTGGTTAATAAATTCTGGACCGATTTGCGCAAATGATACCTCTGCGGATTCCCACGGGTGTCTTCTTTTCGGAAATGCATGGGGTTCCCTGTTTTCCTTGGTGGCTTGGACACCCGAGGCCCATAGCTGTATGTTGTGCTTGTCTGGAGAAAGTGTCAAATTCTGGTGTCGAAACTGACTTGGGGTTACCTGTGTTTTAGGCTTCGCCCTTGGCGCCCAGGTGGGTGCACTCACACATGTGAGGTACCGTTTTCATCGGGACACCTGTGGGAACACGGGACGGTAGGCTATGTGTTGTTGGCCGCGTGTTTCGATGGGCGCGCCGAGTGAAATGTGCAGAAAATGCATTTTTTTCCCACATTTCGGACTTTGCAGGGATGTCTGGGTAATAAATTCTGGGCCGATTTGCGCAAATCATACCTCTACGGATTCCCACGGGTGTCCTCTTTTTGGAAATGCATGGCGTTCCCTGTTTTCCTTGGTGGCTTGGACACCCGAGGCCCATATCTGTATGTTGTGCTTGTCTGGAGAAAGTGTCAAATTCAGGTGTCGAAACAGACTTGGGGTTACCTGTGTTTTAGGCTTTCCGCTTGGCGCCCAGGTAGGTGCACCCACACATGTGAGGTACCGTTTTCATCGGGACACCTGTGGGAATGCGAGACGGTAGGCCATGTGTTGTTGGCGGCGTGTTTCGAAGGGTGCGCCGAGTGAAATGTGCGGAAAATTTGTTTTTTTCCCCACATTTTGGACTTTGCGGGGGTGTCTGGGTAATACATTCTGGGCCGATTTGCCCAGATCATACCTCTGCGGATTCCCACTGGGTGTTTTCTTTTCGGAAATGAATGGGGTTCCCTGTTTTCCTTGGTGCCTTGGACACCCGAGGCCCATATCTGTATGTTGTGCTTGTCTGGAGAAAGTGTCAAATTCAGGTGTTGAAACAGACTTGGGGTTACCTGTGTTTTAGGCTTTCCCCTCGGCGCCCAGGTAGGTGCACCAACACGTGAGGTACCGTTTTCATCTGGACACCTGTGGGAACGCGGGACGGTAGGCCATGTGTTGTTGGCGGCGTGTTTCGATGGGTGCGCCGAGTGAAATGTGCAGAAAATTCGTTTTTTTCCCACATTTCGGACTTTGCGGGCGTGTCTGGGTAATACATTCTGGACCGAATTGCGCAAATCATACCTCTGCGGATTCCCACGGGTGTCCTCTTTTCGGAAATGCATGGGGTTCCCTGTTTTCCTTGGTGGCTTGGACACCCGAGGCCCATATCTGTATGTTGTGCTTGTCTGGAGAAAGTGTCAAATTCAGGTGTTGAAACAAACTTGGGGTTACCTGTGTTTTAGGCTTTCCCCTCGGCGCCCAGGTAGGTGCACCCACACGTGAGGTACCGTTTTCATCTGGACACCTGTGGGAACGCGGGACGGTAGGCCATGTGTTGTTGGCGGCGTGTTTCGATGGGTGCGCCGAGTGAAATGTGCAGAAAATTCGTTTTTTTCCCCACATTTCGGACTTTGCAGGGGTGTCTCGGTAATACATTCTGGGCCGATTTGTGCAAATCATAACTCTGTGGATTCCCACGGGTGTCCTCTTTTCGGAAATGCATGGGTTTTCCTTGGTGGCTTGGACACCCAAGGCCCATAGCTGTATGTTGTGCTTGTCTGGAGAAAGTGACAAATTCAGGTGTCGAAACAGACTTGGGGTTACCTGTGTTTTAGGCTTTCCCCTTGGCTCCCAGGTTGGCGCACCCACACATGTGAGGTACCGTTTTCATCGGGACACCTTGGGAACGCGGGAAGGTAGGCCATGTGTTGTTGGCCGCGTGTTTCGATGTGAGGGCTGAGTGAAATGTGCGGAAAATGCATTTTTTTCCCACATTTCAGACTTTGCAGGGATGTCTGGGTAATAAATTCTGGGCCAATTTGCGCAAATCATAACTCTGCGGATTCCCACGGTGTCCGCTTTTTGGAAATGCATGGGGTTCCCTGTTATTCTTGGTGGCTTGGACACCCGAGGCCCATATCTGTATGTTGTGCTTGTCTGGAGAAAGTGTCAAATTCAGGTGTCGAAACAGACTTGGGGTTACCTGTGTTTTAGTCTTTCCCCTTGGCGCCCAGGTAGGTGCACCCGCACATGTCAGGTACCGTTTTCTTTGGGACACCTGTGGGAACACGGGACTGTATGCCATGTGTTGGTGGCGGCGTGTTTCGATGGGTGCGCCGAGTGAAATGTGAGGAAAATGCATTTTTTTCCCAAATTTCGGACTTTGTGGGGGTGTCTGGGTAATACATTCGGAGCCGATTTGCACAAATCATACCTCTGCGGATTCCCACGGGTGTCCTCTTTTCGGAAATGTATGGGGTTCCTTATTA
This sequence comes from Ambystoma mexicanum, assembly GCF_040938575.1. Taxonomy (NCBI): domain Eukaryota; kingdom Metazoa; phylum Chordata; class Amphibia; order Caudata; family Ambystomatidae; genus Ambystoma; species Ambystoma mexicanum. Next base: position 619,418,030 of record NC_090935.1, on the reverse strand, counting down.
TCCTTGGTGGCTTGGACACCCGAGGCCCATATTTGTATGTTGTGCTTGTCTGGAGAAAGTGTCAAATTCAGGTGTTGAAACAGACTTGGGGTTACCTGTGTTTTAGGCTTTCCCCTTGGAGCCCAGGTAGGTGCACCCACACATGTGAGGTACCGTTTTCATCAGGACACCTTTGGGAACGCGGCACGGTAGGCCATGTGTTGTTGGGGACATGTTTCGATGGGTGCGCTGAGTGAAATGTGCGGAAAATGCGTTTTTTCCCCACATTTTGGACTTTGCAGGGGTGTCTGGGTAATACATTCTGGGCCGATTTGCCCAGATCATACCTCTGCGGATTCCCACTGGGTGTTTTCTTTTCGGAAATGAATGGGGTTCCCTGTTTTCCTTGGCGCCTTGGACACCCGAGGCCCATATTTGTATGTTGTGCTTGTCTGGAGAAAGTGTCAAATTCAGGTGTTGAAACAGACTTGGGGTTACCTGTGTTTTAGGCTTTCCCCTCGGCGCCCAGGTAGGTGCACCAACACGTGAGGTACCGTTTTCATCTGGACACCTGTGGGAACGCGGGACGGTAGGCCATGTGTTGTTGGCGGCGTGTTTCGATGGGTGCGCCGAGTGAAATGTGCAGAAAATTCGTTTTTTCCCCACATTTCGGACTTTGCGGGGGTGTCTGGGTAATACATTCTGGGCCGAATTGCGCAAATCATACCTCTGCGGACTCCCACGGGTGTCCTCTTTTCGGAAATGCATGGGGTTCCCTGTTTTCCTTGGTGGCTTGGACACCCGAGGCCCATATCTGTATGTTGTGCTTGTCTGGAGAAAGTGTCAAATTCAGGTGTTGAAACAGACTTGGGGTTACCTGTGTTTTAGGCTTTCCCCTCGGCGCCCAGGTAGGTGCACCCACACGTGAGGTACCGTTTTCATCTGGACACCTGTGGGAACGCGGGACGGTAGGCCATGTGTTGTTGGCGGCGTGTTTCGATGGGTGCGCCGAGTGAAATGTGCAGAAAATTCGTTTTTTCCCCACATTTCGGACTTTGCAGGGGTGTCTGGGTAATACATTCTGGGCCGATTTGTGCAAATCATAACTCTGTGGATTCCCACGGGTGTCCTCTTTTCGGAAATGCATGGGTTTTCCTTGGTGGCTTGGACACCCAAGGCCCATAGCTGTATGTTGTGCTTGTCTGGAGAAAGTGACAAATTCAGGTGTCAAAACAGACTTGGGGTTACCTGTGTTTTAGGCTTTCCCCTTGGCTCCCAGGTTGGTGCACGCACACATGTGAGGTACCGTTTTCATCGGGACACCTTGGGAACGCGGGAAGGTAGGCCATGTGTTGTTGGCCGCGTGTTTCGATGTGAGGGCCGAGTGAAATGTGCGGAAAATGCATTTTTTTCCCACATTTCAGACTTTGCAGGGATGTCTGGGTAATAAATTATGGGCCAATTTGCGCAAATCATAACTCTGCGGATTACCACGGTGTCCGCTTTTTGGAAATGCATGGGGTTCCCTGTTATTCTTGGTGGCTTGGACACCCGAGGCCCATATCTGTATGTTGTGCTTGTCGGGAGAAAGTGTCAAATTCAGGTGTCGAAACAGACTTGGGGTTACCTGTGTTTTAGTCTTTTCCCTTGGCGCCCAGGTAGGTGCACCCGCACATGTCAGGTACCGTTTTCTTTGGGACACCTGTGGAAACACGGGACTATATGCCATGTGTTGGTGGCGGCGTGTTTCGATGGGTGCGCCGAGTGAAATGTGAGGAAAATGCATTTTTTCCCAAATTTCGGACTTTGTGGGGGTGTCTGGGTAATACATTCGGAGCCGATTTGCACAAATCATACCTCTGCGGATTCCCACGGGTGTCCTCTTTTCGGAAATGTATGGGGTTCCTTATTATCCTTGGTGGCTTGGACACCCGAGGCCCATATTTGTATGTTGTGCTTGTCTGGAGAAAGTGTCAAATTCAGGTGTTGAAACAGACTTGGGGTTACCTGTGTTTTAGGCTTTCCCCTTGGAGCCCAGGTAGGTGCACCCACACATGTGAGGTACCGTTTTCATCGGGACACCTTTGGGAACGCGGCACGGTAGGCCATGTGTTGTTGGCGACATGTTTCGATGGGTGCGCTGAGTGAAATGTGCGTAAAATGCGTTTTTTCCCCACATTTCGGACTTTGCGGGGGTGTCTGGGTAATAAATTATTGGCCGATTTGCGCAAATCATACCTCTGCGGATTCCCACGGGTGTCCTCTTTTCGGAAATGCATGGGGTTCCCTGTTTTCCTTGGTGGGTTGGACACGCGAGGCCCATATCTGTACGTTGTGCTTGTCTGTAGAAAGTGTCAAATTCAGGTGTCGAAACAGACTTGGGGTTACCTGGGTTTTAAGCTTTCCCCTTGGCGCCCAGGTAGGTGCACCCACACATGTGAGGTACCGTTTTCATCGGGACACCTGTGGGAAGGCGAGACGGTAGGCCATGTGTTTTGGCAGCATGTTTCTATGGGTGCGCCGAGTGGAATGTGCGGAAAATGCGTTTTATTTCCCACATTTCAGACTTTGCGGGGGTGTCTGGGTAATAAATTCTGGGCCGATTTGCACAAATCATACCTCTGCGTATTCCCACAGGTGTCCTCTTTTCGGAAATGCATGGGGTTCCCTGTTTTCATTGGTGGCTTGGACACCCAAGGCCGATATCTGTATGTTGTGCTTGTCTGGAGAAAGTGTCAAATTCAGGTGTCGAAACAGACTTGGGGTTACCTATGTTTTAGGCTTTCCCCTTAGCACCCAGGTAGGCGTACCCACATATGTGAGGTACCGTTTTCATCGGGACACCTGTGGGAACGCGGGACGGTAGGCCATGTGTTGTTGGTGGCGTATTTCGATGGGTGCGCTGAGTGAAATGTGCGGAAAATGCATTTTTTTTCCCACATTTCGGACTTTGCAAGGGTGTCTATGTAATAAATTCTGGTCTGATTTGCGCAATTCATACCTGTGCGGATTCCCACGGGTGTCCTCTTTTCGGAAATGCATGGGGTTCCCTGTTTTCCTTGGTGGCTTGGACACCCTAGGTCCATATCTGTATGTTGTGCTTGTCCTGAGAAAGTGTCAAAGTCAGGTGTCGAAACAGACTTGGGGTTACCTGTGTTTTCGGCTTTCCCTTTGGCGCCCAGTTAGTTGCACCCACACATGTGAGGTTCCGTTTTCATCGGGACACCGGTAGGAACGCGGGACGGTAGGCCATGTGTTGTTGGCGGCGTGTTTCGATAGGTGCGGCGAGTGAAATGTGTGGAAAATGCGTTTTCTTCCCCACATTTCAGATTTTGCGGGGGCGTCTGGGTAATAAATTCTCATCCGATTTGCGCAAATCATACCTCTGCGGATTCCCACGGGTGTCCTCTTTTCGGAAATGCATGGGGTTCCCTGTTTTCCTTGGTGGCTTGGACACCCGAGGCCCATATCTGTATGTTGTGCTTGTCTGGAGAAAGTGTCAAATTCAGGTGTCGAAACAGACTTGGGGTTACCTGTGTTTTCGGCTTTTCCTTTGGCGCCCAGTTAGTTGCACCCACACATGTGAGGTACCGTTTTCATCGGGACACCTGTGGGAAGGCGGGACGGTAGGCCATGTGTTTTGGCGGCGTGTTTCTATGGGTGCGCTGAGTAGAATGTGCGGAAAATGCGTTTTATTTCCCACATTTCAGACTTTGGGGGGGTGTCTGGGTAATAAATTCTTTGCCGATTTACGCAAATCATACCTCTGCGCATTCGCACGGGTGTCCTCTTTTCGGAAATGCATGGGGTTCCCTGTTTTCATTGGTGGCTTGGACACCCGAGGCCCATATCTGTATGTTGCGCTTGTCTGGAGAAAGTGTGAAATTCAGGTGTGAAAACAGACTTGGGGTTACCTGTGTTTTAGGCTTTCCCCATGGCGCCCAGGTAGGTGCACCCACACATGTCAGGTACTGTTTTCATCGGGACACCTGTGGGAATGCGGTACGGTAGGCCATGTGTTGTTGGCGGCGTGTTTCGATAGGTGCGGCGAGTGAAATGTGTGGAAAATGCGTTTTTTTCCCCACATTTCAGATTTTGCGGGGGCGTCTGGGTAATAAATTCTGGTCTTATTTGCGCAAACCATACCTGTGCGGATTCCCACGGGTGTCCTCTTTTCGGAAATGCATGGGGTTCCCTGTTTTCCTTGGTGGCTTGGACACCCGAGTCCCATATCTGTATGTTGTGCTTGTCTGGAGAAAGTGTTAAATTCAGGTGTCGAAACAGAATTGGGGTTACCTGTGTTTTAGGCTTTCCCCTTGGCGCCCAGTTAGTTGCACCCACACATGTGAGGTACCGTTTTCATCGGGACACCGATGGGAACGCGGGACGGTAGGCCTTGTGTTGTTGGCGTCGTGTTTCGATGGGTGCACCGAGGGAAATGTGCGGTAAATGCGTTTTTTCCCCCACATTTTAGACTTTGCGGGGTTGTCTGGTTAATATATTCTGGGCCGATTTGCGCAAATGATACCTCTGCGGATTCCCACGGGTGTCTTCTTTTCGGAAATGCATGGGGTTCCCTGTTTTCCTTGGTGGCTTGGACACCCGAGGCCCATAGCTGTATGTTGTGCTTGTCTGGAGAAAGTGTTAAATTCAGGTGTCGAAACAGAATTGGGGTTACCTGTGTTTTAGGCTTTCCCCTTGGCGCCCAGTTAGTTGCACCCACACATGTGAGGTACCGTTTTCATCGGGACACCGATGGGAACGCGGGACGGTAGGCCTTGTGTTGTTGGCGTCGTGTTTCGATGGGTGCACCGAGGGAAATGTGCGGTAAATGCGTTTTTTCCCCCACATTTTAGACTTTGCGGGGTTGTCTGGTTAATATATTCTGGGCCGATTTGCGCAAATGATACCTCTGCGGATTCCCACGGGTGTCTTCTTTTCGGAAATGCATGGGGTTCCCTGTTTTCCTTGGTGGCTTGGACACCCGAGGCCCATAGCTGTATGTTGTGCTTGTCTGGAGAAAGTGTCAAATTCTGGTGTCGAAACAGACTTGGGGTTACCTGTGTTTTAGGCTTCGCCCTTGGCGCCCAGGTAGGTGCACTCACACATGTGAGGTACCGTTTTCATCGGGACACCTGTGGGAACACGGGACGGTAGGCTATGTGTTGTTGGCCGCGTGTTTCGATGGGCGCGCCAAGTGAAATGTGCAGAAAATGCATTTTTTTCCCACATTTCGGACTTTGCAGGGATGTCTGGGTAATAAATTCTGGGCCGATTTGCGCAAATCATACCTCTACGGATTCCCACGGGTGTCCTCTTTTTGGAAATGCATGGCGTTCCCTGTTTTCCTTGGTGGCTTGGACACCCGAGGCCCAGATCTGTATGTTGTGCTTGTCTGGAGAAAGTGTCAAATTCAGGTGTCGAAACAGACTTGGGGTTACCTGTGTTTTAGGCTTTCCACTTGGCGCCCAGGTAGGTGCACCCACACATGTGAGGTACCGTTTTCATCGGGACACCTGTGGGAATGCGAGACGGTAGGCCATGTGTTGTTGGCGGCGTGTTTCGAAGGGTGCGCCGAGTGAAATGTGCGGAAAATGTGTTTTTTTCCCCACATTTTGGACTTTGCGGGGGTGTCTGGGTAATACATTCTGGGCCGATTTGCCCAGATCATACCTCTGCGGATTCCCACTGGGTGTTTTCTTTTCGGAAATGAATGGGGTTCCCTGTTTTCCTTGGTGCCTTGGACACCCGATGTTAAGCAGAAACCTGTGCAGTTCCCTCTGGGACCACTGCAAAAGATTTAAGATTACAGGTGTTGGCAGTAAACCCACTTGGTAGCAGTCTGTACCACACAGATTCACTGTGGTAGCTGTGGGTGAGCAGTCAGACTTCCCTCAAGAAGAGTTAGGCAGTATATAGAGGATACAGGATAGGTACAGAGTCACAGTAGCACAAACAAACACTGACCAGAGCTAGGTGTAAAAGTATATACTTATTTATTTTTAAGGCACACTCATAAAATTACACTAGCACAGAAAAAGGTAAGTAAGTCAAAACACAGTCACTATTACTTATATGTACATCCCTAGTCATTTGTTGGACAAGTCTAAGTTAACACCACTTATTTCCAAACAGAGGTGAGCGCTTAACGTCAGATGGCACTCCAACAAGTTATTAGAAAAGGGAGGGAAAAGCAGAAATAATGAGAGCAGTACGGTAAAACACTTTTCACAGAAGGTTAGCAAAGACAGTCAATGGTGGAACAAGGAGAATTCGTTCGGGGCCCGCTTCAGAGAGAGCCAGGTAAAAATATGCCCAAGATCACACAATGTCGCAAGTCTTTGCAGGTAAGTAGAAAAGGTTTTACTACGGTTCTGAAAAGTTTAGTTAGGGTGTCCCAGACCTACCCAGGTTCGAGAGCCGAGGGCTAAATCTACCCCGTACAATCGGTGGCAAGGGAGGCCGGGCGGAACACAGTACCTTTAAAAGTGGAAAGGATCCTCCAGCGGTGGTAGTTGTTCCTGGTAGTGGGTGCAAGTTGCGGCGTCGTCCAGGGGAAGAGGTGAGCTCGAAGTGGAGGAAAGCTGCAGGTCGTTGCACTACCAGGGATGAGGCCAGCCGTGGAGTTTTCCGGTCACAAAGGAGTTTACCCCTCTTTCGCGGTTGAGGTAAAAAGTGGTATCCCGGTTGCCGGGGTGCTTGGCACAGGCAAGGCGGCCACGAGATGCTTCGGGACGGCGAAAAGAAGGCAGCAACTGGTTGTCCCCACCAGTTAAGGGAAGGAGACTCTCTGGAGGGAGATCTCCTCTGTCGTCGGAAAAAGTGGTGAGACGGTTCCGCAGGGCTTCACCGGTGGTGTCGTCTTGGCAGGTCGTCTCGGCTTCTCCCTCTTCGGCTTCTTAGGTCCTGTGGCGACTTCTGAAGAACCAGTCCCAAAAACCCTGCTTTTATGCAGCAAACCCCCATTCATACAGCCTAGCTGTCACTCAAACATGCTAAGTGGTGAGCGGGGTGGCTCACCACTTGGGCCAATCACACTAGAGTGCGACATGAGTTGGCAAGGCAACTCAGTCCAGGGTGCCTAAACCCCCTCCCACACCCCCTGTGGTACCCAGACAGAATGGCACCACTTTGGAGGGCTTCTGTGCAGAAGCCCGCCAAAAGTGGAACAAAGGCTCGACTCGGGTTCAGGGTTACTGAAGTGAACCTAGACGCCATTTTGGCGGCGAGTTCTGGCAAAAAATCCCAACCGGTGAATTTATATTAAATAAATAAACCGGCGGTATCTTTAACATTGCACCAAAAAGTGGTGCATTAAAATCAATGGGAAATCCCATTGGGAAATATTCCGGTGGAATATTTCTGTGGTATCCACTGCCACCAGCCAGAAACTCGGCGAGGGGGGACGGGACAGTACCCCCTCGACAACAGACCCAGGGGCAATCTAATTGCCCCTACCAGTACTTCCACAGTAAGATGGTTTGTACTGGTTAAGTTCCTAAGTTAAGACTAGTAAAGTCAATGGCAACTTTACAGACCCAGGGAGACAGTAGTCAGTCCCAGGGTGTGGAGTCTATGTTTGGGGGTCTCGATGACACCCCTTTGTTACTGCACTGAGGGTGCTGTGTAACACACATTCAAAAACCAATGATAGCCTATGGGGAAAAAATACCCCCTAGCCCATAGCACATAGCAAGTCACAGTAACACTCTCAAATCATGTCCAAGAGTGAGGGTAAAAGAGTCTCACTCTTGGCAGGAGAAAAAAATAAACCTCAAAAATCCAGCAAAGCTGCTGGGGGACTCACTAGGTTAGGAAATTCAGCCTAAACAGAGAATTCTCCCTAACAATCGCCCCCCCCAGACTAAGGGACAGGAGGATTTAATCCACTCCTGGATGAACCTCATACCTCTAGTCGATGACATACATCCTAGAGAGTCCATCAGCATTTTGATGGTGACACCCTGACCTGTGCTCAATGGTGAAATCAAACCCTTGGAGGCAGATTGACCGTCTCAATAGTTTTGGATTTTCCCCTTTCATTTGCATTAACCATTTCAAGGGTTGGTGGTCAGTCTGAATGACAAAAGTAGAACCATACAAGTATGGCCTAAACTTCTTCAGTGCCCACACAATAGCAAAACATTCTCTTTCGATTGTTGCCCACCTTGTTTCAGGATCCTTCAGTTTTCTACTGATGAAGCAAATGGGGTGTTCCCTACCCTTCTCATCCAGTTGGCTAAGAACTGCACCTATACCTACATTGGAAGCATCAGTTTGTACAATGAAAGTTTGGTGGTAGTCAGGAGCTCTGAGTACTGGAGCTTGGCAAAGGGCTTTCTTCAGGTTTTCAAAGGCCTGATTGCATTCCTCATTCCATTTGACCTTTTTAGGGAATTTTGGAGAGGAGATCACATTCAGAGGAGAAGCTATGGTCCCATAGTTCTCAATGAAATTCCTGTAGTACCCAGTGAGGCCTAAGAAGGCTCTCACCTGGGTCTGAGTAGTAGGTGTTGTCCAATTTTGCACAGCTTCAATCTTGCTGAGCAAAGGCCTTATTTCTCCACCTCCTACCTCATGTCCAAGGTAGACCACTTTACTCTGTCCAATTTGGCATTTGGTTGCCTTTATGGTCAGATGGGCCTGCTCAAGAGCCTGCAAAACATGTCCTAAGTGGGACACATGTTCCTCCCAGGAGTGGCTGAAGACTGCAATGTCATCCAAGTATGCCATGCAGAAGTCTTCCATCCCAGCTAGAACTTGGTTCACCATCCTTTGGAATGTTGCAGGTGCATTTTTCAGTCCAAAAGGCATAGCCTTGAATTGGTATAGGCCAACTGGGGTAGAAAATGCAGTTTTCTCCTTGGCATGGTCTGTCAGGGCTATTTGCCAATAGCCTGACGTAAGTTCCAGTGTGCTGAGGTACTTGGCTGCACCAAGTTTATCCACCAACTCATCTGTCCTTGGCAAAGGGTGGGCATCAGTCTTGGTGACTGCATTAAGAGCTCTATAGTCCACACAGAATCTCAACTCTTTGGATCCTGCCTTTGGTACTAACACCACTGGGCTAGACCATGGACTAGTAGAGGGCTCTATTACCCCGAGATCAAGCATCTTCTTGACCTCCCCTTTGATGTGGGTTCTGATATGTTCTGACATTCTATATCCTCTGCTTTTGACTGGCAGACAGTCACCAGTGAGTATATCATGCTGTCCCCAAGGGGTCAAGCCTGGTGAAAGAGAGAACAGGGGGGCAAACTGATTTAACATCGCTTTGCACTCCTCCTGTTGCTCAGGGGTCAGATCTGAAGAGAGATTAACTCCTTCAACCTTTTCGTCCAAAGGTAAGCCTCTTAGGAGGTCAGGTAGAGCTTCACTCTCCTCCTCCTCTCCTGATGAAGCTAGAAGCAAGGCTCCTACTTCTGGTCTAGAGATATAGGCTTTGAGGCGGTTGGTGTGGAAGACTCGGGGAGCTTCCCTGGGGTTGCCCAGATCCACCAGATAGTTGACCTCTCCAAGTTTTCCCACAACCTTGAAGGGTCCCATCCATTTGTCTTGCAAGGCCCTCTGCCTTGTTGGAAGCATAACTAGAACTAGCTGGTCTTGAGTAAACTCAACCATGTTAGCTTTCTGATCATGCCAATGTTTGATCAGAGCTTGGCCAGCTTTCAAGTTGTCACTTGCTTCTGCCATCATGTGTGACATTCTCCTTCGGAGACCTATCACATAGTCAGTCACTCTGACTGGCTTGGGGGAAGGAGCACTCTCCAACCCCTCCTTAATCAGGGCCAAGGGGCCTCTGACTGGATGGCCATAGAGAAGTTCAAAGGGAGAATAACCTACTCCCTCCTGAGGGACTTCCCTATAAGCAAATAGAAGGCATGGCAGTAGAAGGTCCCACTTCTTCTTAAGGGGTTCTTCTAAAGCACCTATCATGCTCTTCATAGTTCTGTTAAACCTTTCTACCAACCCGTTTGTCTGAGGGTGGTAGGCGGTTGAGAACTTGTAGGTGACTCCGCAGGTTTTCCACATGGCTTTCATGTAGTGGGACATAAAATTTGACCCCCTGTCAGAAATCACCTCCTTAGGAAACCCATCCCTGGTAAAGATACCAAGGAGGGCCTTAGCCACAGCCTGAGCTGTAACAGCCCTCATAGGAATTGCCTCAGGGTACCTAGTAGCATGGTCTACTACAACAAGGATAAACCTGTTGCCTGAGGAGGTTGGAGGATCAAGGGGACCAACAATGTCAATCCCTACCCTCTCAAATGGGACTCCCACAACTGGGAGAGGCACTAAAGGTGCCACATTCTTGGAACCAACCTTACCAGAAGTCTGGCAGGTATGGCAGCTCCTGCAATATCTATCTACTTCAGCCCCCATCTTTGGCCAATAAAAGTAGAGGGAGAGCCTTTCCTTGGTCTTCTTGAAACTCAAGTGACCAGCCAAAGGAATCTCGTGGGCTAGTTGCAAGAACTGTTGTCTGTTCTCTTGGGGCACTACCAGGCGTTGGTAGGCTCCAGGTTCAGATTCAGTGGGTTCACTGTAGAAGAGGCCATCTTCCCAGTGTAACCTATACTTCCCAGGCTCTTGCCCATCAGCCTGAGAAGCAGCCTGTTGGCGGAGACCCTCCAGAGTTGGACATTCTCTTTGTCCCTTACGAAAAGCTGTCCTGCTGGGTCCACCTTCTGCCAGTAAAGACTGCAGCTCAGGATGGTCAGCCGGGTCCAGGTCTCCCATAAGTTCTGGGCCTCCTACTAGCTCTTCTTCAGAGTCTAGTTCAACCAGACAGGGTTGTACCTCCCTCTCAGCCTCAGCTGGAGGTGGAGTTACAGGTGTAACTTTGGACAACCTCGGGGAAGTCCTCGTTGGATGCACTGGAGTGCTTGCTGTAGGCTTTTTCCTAGGAGTCTTGGGTTGCCCCTTTGCTCCTGATCTGGTAGTTACTGCAGTAAGTTGCTCCAGTGGGAGAGGAATGATTTCTGTCATCATCTCCTGAGATAAACCTCGCAGGGTTTTCTCTCTTGCAGGTTTGGTGAGCTCCTGTAACCTTTTACTAGGAGGCCTGGGGGTATGTGACACAACTCCAAGAGCTTTCAGGTCATTTCCCAACAGGACCCTTCCTGGTACTTCACATTGTATACTGACAGGTATCTTCACAGCCATATCATTACACTGGATGAGAACTGGTAACTGGGGACACATCTGCACAGGCCCTCCAGCTAACTTGGTGAGGCATTTGGGTGCCTTAGCAACATCCTCTGCCTTGAAAAATGATTCATCCACCACAGTTATGCTGGCCCCAGTGTCCCTGATGGCAGGAGTCTCCTGACCATTCACTTGGACACTGTCCTTATAATACTCTTTAGTATTATCTGGGATAGAATTATACACATCTAAATTCTGTTGTTCCCATAACCCCAGAGAGACTAAAGAAACACTGGCTGAGACTCCAGTGGGTTCATCAGCCAGTTGTAGAAAGTTTCCACTTGCCATAGTGACTTCCTCCTCTGGAGCGAAGGCTAAGGAGACAAGTTGGACCCCTGAAGGTTTACCCTTACATCTGGGATCTCCTTTCACATGGTCAGTAGCCTTACAAACATAACAGGCCCCAAAGGTCCTTTGGAATGGAGGCTTGTTCTGACCTCCTTCTGGTTTAGCACCAGAAGGTATACTACTCTGCTGTGGTTTCCCAGGTGGCTTACCCTTATGGTTTGGTTTGGGGCCCTCTTTGGAATTGGAGTTATTAGAATTCTCTTTGGAGTCTTTCTTAGGCTGTCTTCCCTCATCCTTCTTCTGAGTTACCCCAGAATCCTTGTGAGTAGCCCTGTTGGCAACCCACAAGTCAGCAGCCTTAGCTAGTTTCCTAGGGTCCAATTCCCGTGAATCAGCCAAGTGCTGTCTGAGCTCAGGAGAGCAGGCATCATAAATTGACTCCATCATTACAAGATTCCTCATTCCTTCATAAGTGTTCACTTTGTAACCCTTAATCCATCCCTCTAAGTTTTTCAGCCCTTCACACACCCAGGTAGCCCAAGGGGTACCATCATGCTTTTTGAGGCTCCTAAACCTCTTAAGATACTGGGAAGGGGTCTTCCCAAATCTAGCTATCAAAGCTAGCTTCACACATTCATACTCTTTCCTATCCTCCTCCCCCAACTCCATTACCGCATCAGTTGCAACAGGGGGAAGCCTAGAGAACAACCAGGTGAGTAACTCATTACCTGTGATGTTCTGGAGCCCATGATTATACTCAAACATAGACAACCAATCCAACACATCCAACTTAGGCTCATACATACCAATCAATTCCTTAGGCATCCTGGGTCTTTTAGGACTGGAACTTCTAGAGGAGCCAGAGAGAGAAGCATTTTCAACAGACAATTTCTTCAATTCTAGCTCATACTTGAGCTCCATTTCTCTTAGCCTTAGTTCTTTTTCAGTTTGAGCAGTAAGTTTCTTGTACTCTAATTCAATTTTCATTCTCTCTAGTTCAAAGTATTGAGGGTTGAATGTGGGACCTGGCAAAGGCCCAGTAGGTACAGCTGGTAGAGCAGACAGAGGCCTAGGGGGAACATTTATAACCGTTTCATCCTCCTCTTCTGGTTCTGACCCAAGATCATCAATACTTTGTTCAATATCAATATCATTGCTGTTCTCTACAGTTGCTGGAGTGATAGGTTCCTCTGAACCATCATCCAGACTTTGGTTTTCTAACAACCTTTCTATTAGCTCCATTTTCTTTCCTTTAGTCATGAGATTCTTATGCTTACAGAGAAGTCTTAGACAATCAGCAGTTTTTGTAGCAAGGGATTCTTGACTATAACTTTCCATAGTAGACAGGATAGAAAATGACTTTTTCCTTTCTTTGTGGTTAGTTTGCACTAAGGTATCTCAAAAGTACACTAAAGTGTATACTCAATACAAATCCCACCGCTGTACACCAGTGTTAAGCAGAAACCTGTGCAGTTCCCTCTGGGACCACTGCAAAAGATTTAAGATTACAGGTGTTGGCAGTAAACCCACTTGGTAGCAGTCTGTACCACACAGATTCACTGTGGTAGCTGTGGCTGAGCAGTCAGACTTCCCTCAAGAAGAGTTAGGCAGTATATAGAGGATACAGGATAGGTACAGAGTCACAGTAGCACAAACAAACACTGACCAGAGCTAGGTGTAAAAGTATATACTTATTTATTTTTAAGGCACACTCATAAAATTACACTAGCACAGAAAAAGGTAAGTAAGTCAAAACACAGTCACTATTACTTATATGTACATCCCTAGTCATTTGTTGGACAAGTCTAAGTTAACACCACTTATTTCCAAACAGAGGTGAGCGCTTAACGTCAGATGGCACTCCAACAAGTTATTAGAAAAGGGAGGGAAAAGCAGAAATAATGAGAGCAGTACGGTAAAACACTTTTCACAGAAGGTTAGCAAAGACAGTCAATGGTGGAACAAGGAGAATTCGTTCGGGGCCCGCTTCAGAGAGAGCCAGGTAAAAATATGCCCAAGATCACACAATGTCGCAAGTCTTTGCAGGTAAGTAGAAAAGGTTTTACTACGGTTCTGAAAAGTTTAGTTAGGGTGTCCCAGACCTACCCAGGTTCGAGAGCCGAGGGCTAAATCTACCCCGTACAATCGGTGGCAAGGGAGGCCGGGCGGAACACAGTACCTTTAAAAGTGGAAAGGATCCTCCAGCGGTGGTAGTTGTTCCTGGTAGTGGGTGCAAGTTGCGGCGTCGTCCAGGGGAAGAGGTGAGCTCGACGTGGAGGAAAGCTGCAGGTCGTTGCACTACCAGGGATGAGGCCAGCCGTGGAGTTTTCCGGTCACAAAGGAGTTTACCCCTCTTTCGCGGTTGAGGTAAAAAGTGGTATCCCGGTTGCCGGGGTGCTTGGCACAGGCAAGGCGGCCACGAGATGCTTCGGGACGGCGAAAAGAAGGCAGCAACTGGTTGTCCCCACCAGTTAAGGGAAGGAGACTCTCTGGAGGGAGATCTCCTCTGTCGTCGGAAAAAGTGGTGAGACGGTTCCGCAGGGCTTCACCGGTGGTGTCGTCTTGGCAGGTCGTCTCGGCTTCTCCCTCTTCGGCTTCTTAGGTCCTGTGGCGACTTCTGAAGAACCAGTCCCAAAAACCCTGCTTTTATGCAGCAAACCCCCATTCATACAGCCTAGCTGTCACTCAAACATGCTAAGTGGTGAGCGGGGTGGCTCACCACTTGGGCCAATCACACTAGAGTGCGACATGAGTTGGCAAGGCAACTCAGTCCAGGGTGCCTAAACCCCCTCCCACACCCCCTGTGGTACACAGACAGAATGGCACCACTTTGGAGGGCTTCTGTGCAGAAGCCCGCCAAAAGTGGAACAAAGGCTCGACTCGGGTTCAGGGTTACTGAAGTGAACCTAGCCGCCATTTTGGCGGCGAGTTCTGGCAAAAAATCCCAACCGGTGAATTTATATGAAATAAATAAACCGGCGGTATCTTTAACATTGCACCAAAAAGTGGTGCATTAAAATCAATGGGAAATCCCATTGGGAAATATTCCGGTGGAATATTTCTGTGGTATCCACTGCCACCAGCCAGAAACTCGGCGAGGGGGGACGGGACAGTACCCCCTCGACAACAGACCCAGGGGCAATCTAATTGCCCCTACCAGTACTTCCACAGTAACATGGTTTGTACTGGTTAAGTTCCTAAGTTAAGACTAGTAAAGTCAATGGCAACTTTACAGACCCAGGGAGACAGTAGTCAGTCCCAGGGTGTGAAGTCTATGTTTGGGGGTCTCGATGACACCCCTGTGTTACTGCACTGAGGGTGCTGTGTAACACACATTCAAAAACCAATGATAGCCTATGGGGAAAAAATACCCCCTAGCCCATAGCACATAGCAAGTCACAGTAACACTCTCAAATCATGTCCAAGAGTGAGGGTAAAAGAGTCTCACTCTTGGCAGGAGAAAAAAATAAACCTCAAAAATCCAGCAAAGCTGCTGGGGGACTCACTAGGTTAGGAAATTCAGCCTAAACAGAGAATTCTCCCTAACACCCGAGGCCCATATCTGTATGTTGTGCTTGTCTGGAGAAAGTGTCAAATTCAGGTGTTGAAACAGACTTGGGGTTACCTGTGTTTTAGGCTTTCCCCTCGGCGCCCAGGTAGGTGCACCAACACGTGAGGTACCGTTTTCATCTGGACACCTGTGGGAATGCGGGACGGTAGGCCATGTGTTGTTGGCGGCGTGTTTCGATGGGTGCGCCGAGTGAAATGTGCAGAAAATTCGTTTTTTCCCCACATTTCGGACTTTGCGGGGGTGTCTGGGTTATACATTCTGGGCCGAATTGCGCAAATCATACCTCTGCGGATTCCCACGGGTGTCCTCTTTTCGGAAATGCATGGGGTTCCCTGTTTTCCTTGGTGGCTTGGACACCCGAGGCCCATATCTGTATGTTGTGCTTGTCTGGAGAAAGTGTCAAATTCAGGTGTTGAAACAGACTTGGGGTTACCTGTGTTTGAGGCTTTCCCCTCGGCGCCCAGGTAGGTGCACCCACACGTGAGGTACCGTTTTCATCTGGACACCTGTGGGAACGCGGGACGGTAGGCCATGTGTTGTTGGCGGCGTGTTTCGATGGGTGCGCCGAGTGAAATGTGCAGAAAATTCGTTTTTTCCCCACATTTCGGACTTTGCAGGGGTGTCTCGGTAATACATTCTGGGCCGATTTGTGCAAATCATAACTCTGTGGATTCCCACGGGTGTCCTCTTTTCGGAAATGCATGGGTTTTCCTTGGTGGCTTGGACACCCAAGGCCCATAGCTGTATGTTGTGCTTGTCTGGAGAAAGTGACAAATTCAGGTGTCGAAACAGACTTGGGGTTACCTGTGTTTTAGGCTTTCCCCTTGGCTCCCAGGTTGGTGCACCCACACATGTGAGGTACCGTTTTCATCGGGACACCTTGGGAACGCGGGAAGGTAGGCCATGTGTTGTTGGCCGCGTGTTTCGATGTGAGGGCCGAGTGAAATGTGCGGAAAATGCATTTTTTTCCCACATTTCAGACTTTGCAGGGATGTCTGGGTAATAAATTCTGGGCCAATTTGCGCAAATCATAACTCTGCGGATTCCCACGGTGTCCGCTTTTTGGAAATGCATGGGGTTCCCTGTTATTCTTGGTGGCTTGGACACCCGAGGCCCATATCTGTATGTTGTGCTTGTCTGGAGAAAGTGTCAAATTCAGGTGTCATAACAGACTTGGGGTTACCTGTGTTTTAGTCTTTCCCCTTGGCGCCCAGGTAGATGCACCCGCACATGTCAGGTACCGTTTTCTTTGGGACACCTGTGGGAACACGGGACTGTATGCCATGTGTTGGTGGCGGCGTGTTTCGATGGGTGCGCCGAGTGAAATGTGAGGAAAATGCATTTTTTTCCCAAATTTCGGACTTTGTGGGGGTGTCTGGGTAATACATTCGGAGCCGATTTGCACAAATCATACCTCTGCGGATTCCCACGGGTGTCCTCTTTTCGGAAATGTATGGGGTTCCTTATTATCCTTGGTGGCTTGGACACCCGAGGCCCATATTTGTATGTTGTGCTTGTCTGGAGAAAGTGTCAAATTCAGGTGTTGAAACAGACTTGGGGTTACCTGTGTTTTAGGCTTTCCCCTTGGAGCCCAGGTAGGTGCACCCACACATGTGAGGTACCGTTTTCATCGGGACACCTTTGGGAACGCGGCACGGTAGGCCATGTGTTGTTGGCGACATGTTTCGATGGGTGCGCTGAGTGAAATGTGCGGAAAATGCGTTTTTTCCCCACATTTTGGACTTTGCGGGGGTGTGTGGGTAATACATTCTGGGCCGATTTGCCCAGATCATACCTCTGCGGATTCCCACTGGGTGTTTTCTTTTCGGAAATGAATGGGGTTCCCTGTTTTCCTTGGTGCCTTGGACACCCGAGGCCCATATCTGTATGTTGTGCTTGTCTGGAGAAAGTGTCAAATTCAGGTGTTGAAACAGACTTGGGGTTACCTGTGTTTTAGGCTTTCCCCTCGCCGCCCAGGTAGGTGCACCAACAGGTGAGGTACCGTTTTCATCTGGACACCTGTGGGAACGCGGGACGATAGGCCATGTGTTGTTGGCGGCGTGTTTCGATGGGTGCGCCGAGTGAAATGTGCAGAAAATTCGTTTTTTCCCCACATTTCGGACTTTGCAGGGGTGTCTCGGTAATACATTCTGGGCCGATTTGTGCAAATCATAACTCTGTGGATTCCCACGGGTGTCCTCTTTTCGGAAATGCATGGGTTTTCCTTGGTGGCTTGGACACCCAAGGCCCATAGCTGTATGTTGTGCTTGTCTGGAGAAAGTGACAAATTCAGGTGTCGAAACAGACTTGGGGTTACCTGTGTTTTAGGCTTTCCCCTTGGCTCCCAGGTTGGTGCACCCACACATGTGAGGTACCGTTTTCATCGGGACACCTTGGGAACGCGGGAAGGTAGGCCATGTGTTGTTGGCCGCGTGTTTCAATGTGAGGGCCGAGTGAATAGTGCAGAAAATGCATTTTTTTCCCACATTTCAGACTTTGCAGGGATGTCTGGGTAATAAATTCTGGGCCAATTTGCGCAAATCATAACTCTGCGGATTCCCACGGTGTCCGCTTTTTGGAAATGGATGGGGTTCCCTGTTATTCTTGGTGGCTTGGACACCCGAGGCCCATATCTGTATGTTGTGCTTGTCTGGAGAAAGTGTCAAATTCAGGTGTCGAAACAGACTTGGGGTTACCTGTGTTTTAGTCTTTCCCCTTGGCGCCCAGGTAGGTGCATCCGCACATGTCAGGTACCGTTTTCTTTGGGACACCTGTGGGAACACGGGACTGTATGCCATGTGTTGGTGGCGGCGTGTTTCGATGGGTGCGCCGAGTGAAATGTGAGGAAAATGCATTTTTTTCCCAAATTTCGGACTTTGTGGGGGTGTCTGGGTAATACATTCGGAGCCGATTTGCACAAATCATACCTCTGCGGATTCCCACGGGTGTCCTCTTTTCGGAAATGTATGGGGTTCCTTATTATCCTTGGTGGCTTGGACACCCGAGGCCCATATTTGTATGTTGTGCTTGTCTGGAGAAAGTGTCAAATTCAGGTGTTGAAACAGACTTGGGGTTACCTGTGTTTTAGGCTTTCCCCTTGGAGCCTAGGTAGGTGCACCCACACATGTGAGGTACCGTTTTCATCGGGACACCTTTGGGAACGCGGCACGGTAGGCCATGTGTTGTTGGCGACATGTTTCGATGGGTGCGCTGAGTGAAATGTGCGGAAAATGCGTTTTTTCCCCACATTTTGGACTTTGCGGGGGTGTGTGGGTAATACATTCTGGGCCGATTTGCCCAGATCATACCTCTGCGGATTCCCACTGGGTGTTTTCTTTTCGGAAATGAATGGGGTTCCCTGTTTTCCTTGGTGCCTTGGACACCCGAGGCCCATATCTGTATGTTGTGCTTGTCTGGAGAAAGTGTCAAATTCAGGTGTTGAAACAGACTTGGGGTTACCTGTGTTTTAGGCTTTCCCCTCGCCGCCCAGGTAGGTGCACCAACACGTGAGGTACCGTTTTCATCTGGACACCTGTGGGAACGCGGGACGGTAGGCCATGTGTTGTTGGCGGCGTGTTTCGATGGGTGCGCCGAGTGAAATGTGCAGAAAATTCGTTTTTTCCCCACATTTCGGACTTTGCGGGGGTGTCTGGGTAATACATTCTGGGCCGAATTGCGCAAATCATACCTCTGCGGATTCCCACGGGTGTCCTCTTTTCGGAAATGCATGGGGTTCCCTGTTTTCCTTGGTGGCTTGGACACCCGAGGCCCATATCTGTATGTTGTGCTTGTCTGGAGAAAGTGTCAAATTCAGGTGTTGAAACAGACTTGGGGTTACCTGTGTTTTAGGCTTTCCTCTCGGCGCCCAGGTAGGTGCACCCACACGTGAGGTACCGTTTTCATCTGGACACCTGTGGGAATGCGAGACGGTAGGCCATGTGTTGTTGGCGGCGTGTTTCGAAGGGTGCGCCGAGTGAAATGTGCGGAAAATGTGTTTTTTTCCCCACATTTTGGACTTTGCGGGGGTGTCTGGGTAATACATTCTGGGCCGATT
This sequence comes from Ambystoma mexicanum, assembly GCF_040938575.1. Lineage (NCBI taxonomy): Eukaryota > Metazoa > Chordata > Amphibia > Caudata > Ambystomatidae > Ambystoma > Ambystoma mexicanum. Next base: position 619,398,930 of record NC_090935.1, on the reverse strand, counting down.
TGCCCAGATCATACCTCTGCGGATTCCCACTGGGTATTTTCTTTTCGGAAATGAATGGGGTTCCCTGTTTTCCTTGGTGCCTTGGACACCCGATGTTAAGCAGAAACCTGTGCAGTTCCCTCTGGGACCACTGCAAAAGATTTAAGATTACAGGTGTTGGCAGTAAACCCACTTGGTAGCAGTCTGTACCACACAGATTCACTGTGGTAGCTGTGGGTGAGCAGTCAGACTTCCCTCAAGAAGAGTTAGGCAGTATATAGAGGATACAGGATAGGTACAGAGTCACAGTAGCACAAACAAACACTGACCAGAGCTAGGTGTAAAAGTATATACTTATTTATTTTTAAGGCACACTCATAAAATTACACTAGCACAGAAAAAGGTAAGTAAGTCAAAACACAGTCACTATTACTTATATGTACATCCCTAGTCATTTGTTGGACAAGTCTAAGTTAACACCACTTATTTCCAAACAGAGGTGAGCGCTTAACGTCAGATGGCACTCCAACAAGTTATTAGAAAAGGGAGGGAAAAGCAGAAATAATGAGAGCAGTACGGTAAAACACTTTTCACAGAAGGTTAGCAAAGACAGTCAATGGTGGAACAAGGAGAATTCGTTCGGGGCCCGCTTCAGAGAGAGCCAGGTAAAAATATGCCCAAGATCACACAATGTCGCAAGTCTTTGCAGGTAAGTAGAAAAGGTTTTACTACGGTTCTGAAAAGTTTAGTTAGGGTGTCCCAGACCTACCCAGGTTCGAGAGCCGAGGGCTAAATCTACCCCGTACAATCGGTGGCAAGGGAGGCCGGGCGGAACACAGTACCTTTAAAAGTGGAAAGGATCCTCCAGCGGTGGTAGTTGTTCCTGGTAGTGGGTGCAAGTTGCGGCGTCGTCCAGGGGAAGAGGTGAGCTCGACGTGGAGGAAAGCTGCAGGTCGTTGCACTACCAGGGATGAGGCCAGCCGTGGAGTTTTCCGGTCACAAAGGAGTTTACCCCTCTTTCGCGGTTGAGGTAAAAAGTGGTATCCCGGTTGCCGGGGTGCTTGGCACAGGCAAGGCGGCCACGAGATGCTTCGGGACGGCGAAAAGAAGGCAGCAACTGGTTGTCCCCACCAGTTAAGGGAAGGAGACTCTCTGGAGGGAGATCTCCTCTGTCGTCGGAAAAAGTGGTGAGACGGTTCCGCAGGGCTTCACCGGTGGTGTCGTCTTGGCAGGTCGTCTCGGCTTCTCCCTCTTCGGCTTCTTAGGTCCTGTGGCGACTTCTGAAGAACCAGTCCCAAAAACCCTGCTTTTATGCAGCAAACCCCCATTCATACAGCCTAGCTGTCACTCAAACATGCTAAGTGGTGAGCGGGGTGGCTCACCACTTGGGCCAATCACACTAGAGTGCGACATGAGTTGGCAAGGCAACTCAGTCCAGGGTGCCTAAACCCCCTCCCACACCCCCTGTGGTACCCAGACAGAATGGCACCACTTTGGAGGGCTTCTGTGCAGAAGCCCGCCAAAAGTGGAACAAAGGCTCGACTCGGGTTCAGGGTTACTGAAGTGAACCTAGACGCCATTTTGGCGGCGAGTTCTGGCAAAAAATCCCAACCGGTGAATTTATATTAAATAAATAAACCGGCGGTATCTTTAACATTGCACCAAAAAGTGGTGCATTAAAATCAATGGGAAATCCCATTGGGAAATATTCCGGTGGAATATTTCTGTGGTATCCACTGCCACCAGCCAGAAACTCGGCGAGGGGGGACGGGACAGTACCCCCTCGACAACAGACCCAGGGGCAATCTAATTGCCCCTACCAGTACTTCCACAGTAAGATGGTTTGTACTGGTTAAGTTCCTAAGTTAAGACTAGTAAAGTCAATGGCAACTTTACAGACCCAGGGAGACAGTAGTCAGTCCCAGGGTGTGGAGTCTATGTTTGGGGGTCTCGATGACACCCCTTTGTTACTGCACTGAGGGTGCTGTGTAACACACATTCAAAAACCAATGATAGCCTATGGGGAAAAAATACCCCCTAGCCCATAGCACATAGCAAGTCACAGTAACACTCTCAAATCATGTCCAAGAGTGAGGGTAAAAGAGTCTCACTCTTGGCAGGAGAAAAAAATAAACCTCAAAAATCCAGCAAAGCTGCTGGGGGACTCACTAGGTTAGGAAATTCAGCCTAAACAGAGAATTCTCCCTAACAATCGCCCCCCCCAGACTAAGGGACAGGAGGATTTAATCCACTCCTGGATGAACCTCATACCTCTAGTCGATGACATACATCCTAGAGAGTCCATCCGCATTTTGATGGTGACACCCTGACCTGTGCTCAATGGTGAAATCAAACCCTTGGAGGCAGATTGACCGTCTCAATAGTTTTGGATTTTCCCCTTTCATTTGCATTAACCATTTCAAGGGTTGGTGGTCAGTCTGAATGACAAAAGTAGAACCATACAAGTATGGCCTAAACTTCTTCAGTGCCCACACAATAGCAAAACATTCTCTTTCGATTGTTGCCCACCTTGTTTCAGGATCCTTCAGTTTTCTACTGATGAAGCAAATGGGGTGTTCCCTACCCTTCTCATCCAGTTGGCTAAGAACTGCACCTATACCTACATTGGAAGCATCAGTTTGTACAATGAAAGTTTGGTGGTAGTCAGGAGCTCTGAGTACTGGAGCTTGGCAAAGGGCTTTCTTCAGGTTTTCAAAGGCCTGATTGCATTCCTCATTCCATTTGACCTTTTTAGGGAATTTTGGAGAGGAGATCACATTCAGAGGAGAAGCTATGGTCCCATAGTTCTCAATGAAATTCCTGTAGTACCCAGTGAGGCCTAAGAAGGCTCTCACCTGGGTCTGAGTAGTAGGTGTTGTCCAATTTTGCACAGCTTCAATCTTGCTGAGCAAAGGCCTTATTTCTCCACCTCCTACCTCATGTCCAAGGTAGACCACTTTACTCTGTCCAATTTGGCATTTGGTTGCCTTTATGGTCAGATGGGCCTGCTCAAGAGCCTGCAAAACATGTCCTAAGTGGGACACATGTTCCTCCCAGGAGTGGCTGAAGACTGCAATGTCATCCAAGTATGCCATGCAGAAGTCTTCCATCCCAGCTAGAACTTGGTTCACCATCCTTTGGAATGTTGCAGGTGCATTTTTCAGTCCAAAAGGCATAGCCTTGAATTGGTATAGGCCAACTGGGGTAGAAAATGCAGTGTTCTCCTTGGCATGGTCTGTCAGGGCTATTTGCCAATAGCCTGACGTAAGGTCCAGTGTGCTGAGGTACTTGGCTGCACCAAGTTTATCCACCAACTCATCTGTCCTTGGCAAAGGGTGGGCATCAGTCTTGGTGACTGCATTAAGAGCTCTATAGTCCACACAGAATCTCAACTCTTTGGATCCTGCCTTTGGTACTAACACCACTGGGCTAGACCATGGACTAGTAGAGGGCTCTATTACCCCGAGATCAAGCATCTTCTTGACCTCCCCTTTGATGTGGGTTCTGATATGTTCTGACATTCTATATCCTCTGCTTTTGACTGGCAGACAGTCACCAGTGAGTATATCATGCTGTCCCCAAGGGGTCAAGCCTGGTGAAAGAGAGAACAGGGGGGCAAACTGATTTAACATCGCTTTGCACTCCTCCTGTTGCTCAGGGGTCAGATCTGAAGAGAGATTAACTCCTTCAACCTTTTCGTCCAAAGGTAAGCCTCTTAGGAGGTCAGGTAGAGCTTCACTCTCCTCCTCCTCTCCTGATGAAGCTAGAAGCAAGGCTCCTACTTCTGGTCTAGAGATATAGGCTTTGAGGCGGTTGGTGTGGAAGACTCGGGGAGCTTCCCTGGGGTTGCCCAGATCCACCAGATAGTTGACCTCTCCAAGTTTTCCCACAACCTTGAAGGGTCCCATCCATTTGTCTTGCAAGGCCCTCTGCCTTGTTGGAAGCATAACTAGAACTAGCTGGTCTTGAGTAAACTCAACCATGTTAGCTTTCTGATCATGCCAATGTTTGATCAGAGCTTGGCCAGCTTTCAAGTTGTCACTTGCTTCTGCCATCATGTGTGACATTCTCCTTCGGAGACCTATCACATAGTCAGTCACTCTGACTGGCTTGGGGGAAGGAGCACTCTCCAACCCCTCCTTAATCAGGGCCAAGGGGCCTCTGACTGGATGGCCATAGAGAAGTTCAAAGGGAGAATAACCTACTCCCTCCTGAGGGACTTCCCTATAAGCAAATAGAAGGCATGGCAGTAGAAGGTCCCACTTCTTCTTAAGGGGTTCTTCTAAAGCACCTATCATGCTCTTCATAGTTCTGTTAAACCTTTCTACCAACCCGTTTGTCTGAGGGTGGTAGGCGGTTGAGAACTTGTAGGTGACTCCGCAGGTTTTCCACATGGCTTTCATGTAGTGGGACATAAAATTTGACCCCCTGTCAGAAATCACCTCCTTAGGAAACCCATCCCTGGTAAAGATACCAAGGAGGGCCTTAGCCACAGCCTGAGCTGTAACAGTCCTCATAGGAATTGCCTCAGGGTACCTAGTAGCATGGTCTACTACAACAAGGATAAACCTGTTGCCTGAGGAGGTTGGAGGATCAAGGGGACCAACAATGTCAATCCCTACCCTCTCAAATGGGACTCCCACAACTGGGAGAGGCACTAAAGGTGCCACATTCTTGGAACCAACCTTACCAGAAGTCTGGCAGGTATGGCAGCTCCTGCAATATCTATCTACTTCAGCCCCCATCTTTGGCCAATAAAAGTAGAGGGAGAGCCTTTCCTTGGTCTTCTTGAAACTCAAGTGACCAGCCAAAGGAATCTCGTGGGCTAGTTGCAAGAACTGTTGTCTGTTCTCTTGGGGCACTACCAGGCGTTGGTAGGCTCCAGGTTCAGATTCAGTGGGTTCACTGTAGAAGAGGCCATCTTCCCAGTGTAACCTATACTTCCCAGGCTCTTGCCCATCAGCCTGAGAAGCAGCCTGTTGGCGGAGACCCTCCAGAGTTGGACATTCTCTTTGTCCCTTACGAAAAGCTGTCCTGCTGGGTCCACCTTCTGCCAGTAAAGACTGCAGCTCAGGATGGTCAGCCGGGTCCAGGTCTCCAATAAGTTCTGGGCCTCCTACTAGCTCTTCTTCAGAGTCTAGTTCAACCAGACAGGGTTGTACCTCCCTCTCAGCCTCAGCTGGAGGTGGAGTTACAGGTGTAACTTTGGACAACCTCGGGGAAGTCCTCGTTGGATGCACTGGAGTGCTTGCTGTAGGCTTTTTCCTAGGAGTCTTGGGTTGCCCCTTTGCTCCTGATCTGGTAGTTACTGCAGTAAGTTGCTCCAGTGGGAGAGGAATGATTTCTGTCATCATCTCCTGAGATAAACCTCGCAGGGTTTTCTCTCTTGCAGGTTTGGTGAGCTCCTGTAACCTTTTACTAGGAGGCCTGGGGGTATGTGACACAACTCCAAGAGCTTTCAGGTCATTTCCCAACAGGACCCTTCCTGGTACTTCACATTGTATACTGACAGGTATCTTCACAGCCATATCATTACACTGGATGAGAACTGGTAACTGGGGACACATCTGCACAGGCCCTCCAGCTAACTTGGTGAGGCATCATTTGGGTGCCTTAGCAACATCCTCTGCCTTGAAAAATGATTCATCCACCACAGTTATGCTGGCCCCAGTGTCCCTGATGGCAGGAGTCTCCTGACCATTCACTTGGACACTGTCCTTATAATACTCTTTAGTATTATCTGGGATAGAATTATACACATCTAAATTCTGTTGTTCCCATAACCCCAGAGAGACTAAAGAAACACTGGCTGAGACTCCAGTGGGTTCATCAGCCAGTTGTAGAAAGTTTCCACTTGCCATAGTGACTTCCTCCTCTGGAGCGAAGGCTAAGGAGACAAGTTGGACCCCTGAAGGTTTACCCTTACATCTGGGATCTCCTTTCACATGGTCAGTAGCCTTACAAACATAACAGGCCCCAAAGGTCCTTTGGAATGGAGGCTTGTTCTGACCTCCTTCTGGTTTAGCACCAGAAGGTATACTACTCTGCTGTGGTTTCCCAGGTGGCTTACCCTTATGGTTTGGTTTGGGGCCCTCTTTGGAATTGGAGTTATTAGAATTCTCTTTGGAGTCTTTCTTAGGCTGTCTTCCCTCATCCTTCTTCTGAGTTACCCCAGAATCCTTGTGAGTAGCCCTGTTGGCAACCCACAAGTCAGCAGCCTTAGCTAGTTTCCTAGGGTCCAATTCCCGTGAATCAGCCAAGTGCTGTCTGAGCTCAGGAGAGCAGGCATCATAAATTGACTCCATCATTACAAGATTCCTCATTCCTTCATAAGTGTTCACTTTGTAACCCTTAATCCATCCCTCTAAGTTTTTCAGCCCTTCACACACCCAGGTAGCCCAAGGGGTACCATCATGCTTTTTGAGGCTCCTAAACCTCTTAAGATACTGGGAAGGGGTCTTCCCAAATCTAGCTATCAAAGCTAGCTTCACACATTCATACTCTTTCCTATCCTCCTCCCCCAACTCCATTACCGCATCAGTTGCAACAGGGGGAAGCCTAGAGAACAACCAGGTGAGTAACTCATTACCTGTGATGTTCTGGAGCCCATGATTATACTCAAACATAGACAACCAATCCAACACATCCAACTTAGGCTCATACATACCAATCAATTCCTTAGGCATCCTGGGTCTTTTAGGACTGGAACTTCTAGAGGAGCCAGAGAGAGAAGCATTTTCAACAGACAATTTCTTCAATTCTAGCTCATACTTGAGCTCCATTTCTCTTAGCCTTAGTTCTTTTTCAGTTTGAGCAGTAAGTTTCTTGTACTCTAATTCAATTTTCATTCTCTCTAGTTCAAAGTATTGAGGGTTGAATGTGGGACCTGGCAAAGGCCCAGTAGGTACAGCTGGTAGAGCAGACAGAGGCCTAGGGGGAACATTTATAACCGTTTCATCCTCCTCTTCTGGTTCTGACCCAAGATCATCAATACTTTGTTCAATATCAATATCATTGCTGTTCTCTACAGTTGCTGGAGTGATAGGTTCCTCTGAACCATCATCCAGACTTTGGTTTTCTAACAACCTTTCTATTAGCTCCATTTTCTTTCCTTTAGTCATGAGATTCTTATGCTTACAGAGAAGTCTTAGACAATCAGCAGTTTTTGTAGCAAGGGATTCTTGACTATAACTTTCCATAGTAGACAGGATAGAAAATGACTTTTTCCTTTCTTTGTGGTTAGTTTGCACTAAGGTATCTCAAAAGTACACTAAAGTGTATACTCAATACAAATCCCACCGCTGTACACCAGTGTTAAGCAGAAACCTGTGCAGTTCCCTCTGGGACCACTGCAAAAGATTTAAGATTACAGGTGTTGGCAGTAAACCCACTTGGTAGCAGTCTGTACCACACAGATTCACTGTGGTAGCTGTGGCTGAGCAGTCAGACTTCCCTCAAGAAGAGTTAGGCAGTATATAGAGGATACAGGATAGGTACAGAGTCACAGTAGTACAAACAAACACTGACCAGAGCTAGGTGTAAAAGTATATACTTATTTATTTTTAAGGCACACTCATAAAATTACACTAGCACAGAAAAAGGTAAGTAAGTCAAAACACAGTCACTATTACTTATATGTACATCCCTAGTCATTTGTTGGACAAGTCTAAGTTAACACCACTTATTTCCAAACAGAGGTGAGCGCTTAACGTCAGATGGCACTCCAACAAGTTATTAGAAAAGGGAGGGAAAAGCAGAAATAATGAGAGCAGTACGGTAAAACACTTTTCACAGAAGGTTAGCAAAGACAGTCAATGGTGGAACAAGGAGAATTCGTTCGGGGCCCGCTTCAGAGAGAGCCAGGTAAAAATATGCCCAAGATCACACAATGTCGCAAGTCTTTGCAGGTAAGTAGAAAAGGTTTTACTACGGTTCTGAAAAGTTTAGTTAGGGTGTCCCAGACCTACCCAGGTTCGAGAGCCGAGGGCTAAATCTACCCCGTACAATCGGTGGCAAGGGAGGCCGGGCGGAACACAGTACCTTTAAAAGTGGAAAGGATCCTCCAGCGGTGGTAGTTGTTCCTGGTAGTGGGTGCAAGTTGCGGCGTCGTCCAGGGGAAGAGGTGAGCTCGACGTGGAGGAAAGCTGCAGGTCGTTGCACTACCAGGGATGAGGCCAGCCGTGGAGTTTTCCGGTCACAAAGGAGTTTACCCCTCTTTCGCGGTTGAGGTAAAAAGTGGTATCCCGGTTGCCGGGGTGCTTGGCACAGGCAAGGCGGCCACGAGATGCTTCGGGACGGCGAAAAGAAGGCAGCAACTGGTTGTCCCCACCAGTTAAGGGAAGGAGACTCTCTGGAGGGAGATCTCCTCTGTCGTCGGAAAAAGTGGTGAGACGGTTCCGCAGGGCTTCACCGGTGGTGTCGTCTTGGCAGGTCGTCTCGGCTTCTCCCTCTTCGGCTTCTTAGGTCCTGTGGCGACTTCTGAAGAACCAGTCCCAAAAACCCTGCTTTTATGCAGCAAACCCCCATTCATACAGCCTAGCTGTCACTCAAACATGCTAAGTGGTGAGCGGGGTGGCTCACCACTTGGGCCAATCACACTAGAGTGCGACATGAGTTGGCAAGGCAACTCAGTCCAGGGTGCCTAAACCCCCTCCCACACCCCCTGTGGTACACAGACAGAATGGCACCACTTTGGAGGGCTTCTGTGCAGAAGCCCGCCAAAAGTGGAACAAAGGCTCGACTCGGGTTCAGGGTTACTGAAGTGAACCTAGCCGCCATTTTGGCGGCGAGTTCTGGCAAAAAATCCCAACCGGTGAATTTATATGAAATAAATAAACCGGCGGTATCTTTAACATTGCACCAAAAAGTGGTGCATTAAAATCAATGGGAAATCCCATTGGGAAATATTCCGGTGGAATATTTCTGTGGTATCCACTGCCACCAGCCAGAAACTCGGCGAGGGGGGACGGGACAGTACCCCCTCGACAACAGACCCAGGGGCAATCTAATTGCCCCTACCAGTACTTCCACAGTAACATGGTTTGTACTGGTTAAGTTCCTAAGTTAAGACTAGTAAAGTCAATGGCAACTTTACAGACCCAGGGAGACAGTAGTCAGTCCCAGGGTGTGAAGTCTATGTTTGGGGGTCTCGATGACACCCCTGTGTTACTGCACTGAGGGTGCTGTGTAACACACATTCAAAAACCAATGATAGCCTATGGGGAAAAAATACCCCCTAGCCCATAGCACATAGCAAGTCACAGTAACACTCTCAAATCATGTCCAAGAGTGAGGGTAAAAGAGTCTCACTCTTGGCAGGAGAAAAAAATAAACCTCAAAAATCCAGCAAAGCTGCTGGGGGACTCACTAGGTTAGGAAATTCAGCCTAAACAGAGAATTCTCCCTAACACCCGAGGCCCATATCTGTATGTTGTGCTTGTCTGGAGAAAGTGTCAAATTCAGGTGTTGAAACAGACTTGGGGTTACCTGTGTTTTAGGCTTTCCCCTCGGCGCCCAGGTAGGTGCACCAACACGTGAGGTACCGTTTTCATCTGGACACCTGTGGGAATGCGGGACGGTAGGCCATGTGTTGTTGGCGGCGTGTTTCGATGGGTGCGCCGAGTGAAATGTGCAGAAAATTCGTTTTTTCCCCACATTTCGGACTTTGCGGGGGTGTCTGGGTTATACATTCTGGGCCGAATTGCGCAAATCATACCTCTGCGGATTCCCACGGGTGTCCTCTTTTCGGAAATGCATGGGGTTCCCTGTTTTCCTTGGTGGCTTGGACACCCGAGGCCCATATCTGTATGTTGTGCTTGTCTGGAGAAAGTGTCAAATTCAGGTGTTGAAACAGACTTGGGGTTACCTGTGTTTGAGGCTTTCCCCTCGGCGCCCAGGTAGGTGCACCCACACGTGAGGTACCGTTTTCATCTGGACACCTGTGGGAACGCGGGACGGTAGGCCATGTGTTGTTGGCGGCGTGTTTCGATGGGTGCGCCGAGTGAAATGTGCAGAAAATTCGTTTTTTCCCCACATTTCGGACTTTGCAGGGGTGTCTCGGTAATACATTCTGGGCCGATTTGTGCAAATCATAACTCTGTGGATTCCCACGGGTGTCCTCTTTTCGGAAATGCATGGGTTTTCCTTGGTGGCTTGGACACCCAAGGCCCATAGCTGTATGTTGTGCTTGTCTGGAGAAAGTGACAAATTCAGGTGTCGAAACAGACTTGGGGTTACCTGTGTTTTAGGCTTTCCCCTTGGCTCCCAGGTTGGTGCACCCACACATGTGAGGTACCGTTTTCATCGGGACACCTTGGGAACGCGGGAAGGTAGGCCATGTGTTGTTGGCCGCGTGTTTCGATGTGAGGGCCGAGTGAAATGTGCGGAAAATGCATTTTTTTCCCACATTTCAGACTTTGCAGGGATGTCTGGGTAATAAATTCTGGGCCAACTTGCGCAAATCATAACTCTGCGGATTCCCACGGTGTCCGCTTTTTGGAAATGCATGGGGTTCCCTGTTATTCTTGGTGGCTTGGACACCCGAGGCCCATATCTGTATGTTGTGCTTGTCTGGAGAAAGTGTCAAATTCAGGTGTCATAACAGACTTGGGGTTACCTGTGTTTTAGTCTTTCCCCTTGGCGCCCAGGTAGATGCACCCGCACATGTCAGGTACCGTTTTCTTTGGGACACCTGTGGGAACACGGGACTGTATGCCATGTGTTGGTGGCGGCGTGTTTCGATGGGTGCGCCGAGTGAAATGTGAGGAAAATGCATTTTTTTCCCAAATTTCGGACTTTGTGGGGGTGTCTGGGTAATACATTCGGAGCCGATTTGCACAAATCATACCTCTGCGGATTCCCACGGGTGTCCTCTTTTCGGAAATGTATGGGGTTCCTTATTATCCTTGGTGGCTTGGACACCCGAGGCCCATATTTGTATGTTGTGCTTGTCTGGAGAAAGTGTCAAATTCAGGTGTTGAAACAGACTTGGGGTTACCTGTGTTTTAGGCTTTCCCCTTGGAGCCCAGGTAGGTGCACCCACACATGTGAGGTACCGTTTTCATCGGGACACCTTTGGGAACGCGGCACGGTAGGCCATGTGTTGTTGGCGACATGTTTCGATGGGTGCGCTGAGTGAAATGTGCGGAAAATGCGTTTTTTCCCCACATTTTGGACTTTGCGGGGGTGTGTGGGTAATACATTCTGGGCCGATTTGCCCAGATCATACCTCTGCGGATTCCCACTGGGTGTTTTCTTTTCGGAAATGAATGGGGTTCCCTGTTTTCCTTGGTGCCTTGGACACCCGAGGCCCATATCTGTATGTTGTGCTTGTCTGGAGAAAGTGTCAAATTCAGGTGTTGAAACAGACTTGGGGTTACCTGTGTTTTAGGCTTTCCCCTCGCCGCCCAGGTAGGTGCACCAACACGTGAGGTACCGTTTTCATCTGGACACCTGTGGGAACGCGGGACGGTAGGCCATGTGTTGTTGGCGGCGTGTTTCGATGGGTGCGCCGAGTGAAATGTGCAGAAAATTCGTTTTTTCCCCACATTTCGGACTTTGCAGGGGTGTCTCGGTAATACATTCTGGGCCGATTTGTGCAAATCATAACTCTGTGGATTCCCACGGGTGTCCTCTTTTCGGAAATGCATGGGTTTTCCTTGGTGGCTTGGACACCCAAGGCCCATAGCTGTATGTTGTGCTTGTCTGGAGAAAGTGACAAATTCAGGTGTCGAAACAGACTTGGGGTTACCTGTGTTTTAGGCTTTCCCCTTGGCTCCCAGGTTGGTGCACCCACACATGTGAGGTACCGTTTTCATCGGGACACCTTGGGAACGCGGGAAGGTAGGCCATGTGTTGTTGGCCGCGTGTTTCGATGTGAGGGCCGAGTGAATAGTGCGGAAAATGCATTTTTTTCCCACATTTCAGACTTTGCAGGGATGTCTGGGTAATAAATTCTGGGCCAATTTGCGCAAATCATAACTCTGCGGATTCCCACGGTGTCCGCTTTTTGGAAATGGATGGGGTTCCCTGTTATTCTTGGTGGCTTGGACACCCGAGGCCCATATCTGTATGTTGTGCTTGTCTGGAGAAAGTGTCAAATTCAGGTGTCGAAACAGACTTGGGGTTACCTGTGTTTTAGTCTTTCCCCTTGGCGCCCAGGTAGGTGCATCCGCACATGTCAGGTACCGTTTTCTTTGGGACACCTGTGGGAACACGGGACTGTATGCCATGTGTTGGTGGCGGCGTGTTTCGATGGGTGCGCCGAGTGAAATGTGAGGAAAATGCATTTTTTTCCCAAATTTCGGACTTTGTGGGGGTGTCTGGGTAATACATTCGGAGCCGATTTGCACAAATCATACCTCTGCGGATTCCCACGGGTGTCCTCTTTTCGGAAATGTATGGGGTTCCTTATTATCCTTGGTGGCTTGGACACCCGAGGCCCATATTTGTATGTTGTGCTTGTCTGGAGAAAGTGTCAAATTCAGGTGTTGAAACAGACTTGGGGTTACCTGTGTTTTAGGCTTTCCCCTTGGCCTTGGAGCCTAGGTAGGTGCACCCACACATGTGAGGTACCGTTTTCATCGGGACACATTTGGGAACGCGGCACGGTAGGCCATGTGTTGTTGGCGACATGTTTCGATGGGTGCGCTGAGTGAAATGTGCGGAAAATGCGTTTTTTCCCCACATTTTGGACTTTGCGGGGGTGTGTGGGTAATACATTCTGGGCCGATTTGCCCAGATCATACCTCTGCGGATTCCCACTGGGTGTTTTCTTTTCGGAAATGAATGGGGTTCCCTGTTTTCCTTGGTGCCTTGGACACCCGAGGCCCATATCTGTATGTTGTGCTTGTCTGGAGAAAGTGTCAAATTCAGGTGTTGAAACAGACTTGGGGTTACCTGTGTTTTAGGCTTTCCCCTCGCCGCCCAGGTAGGTGCACCAACACGTGAGGTACCGTTTTCATCTGGACACCTGTGGGAACGCGGGACGGTAGGCCATGTGTTGTTGGCGGCGTGTTTCGATGGGTGCGCCGAGTGAAATGTGCAGAAAATTCGTTTTTTCCCCACATTTCGGACTTTGGGGGGTGTCTGGGTAATACATTCTGGGCCGAATTGCGCAAATCATACCTCTGCGGATTCCCACGGGTGTCCTCTTTTCGGAAATGCATGGGGTTCCCTGTTTTCCTTGGTGGCTTGGACACCCGAGGCCCATATCTGTATGTTGTGCTTGTCTGGAGAAAGTGTCAAATTCAGGTGTTGAAACAGACTTGGGGTTACCTGTGTTTTAGGCTTTCCTCTCGGCGCCCAGGTAGGTGAACCCACACGTGAGGTACCGTTTTCATCTGGACACCTGTGGGAATGCGAGACGGTAGGCCATGTGTTGTTGGCGGCGTGTTTCGAAGGGTGCGCCGAGTGAAATGTGCGGAAAATGTGTTTTTTTCCCCACATTTTGGACTTTGCGGGGGTGTCTGGGTAATACATTCTGGGCCGATTTGCCCAGATCATACCTCTGCGGATTCCCACTGGGTGTTTTCTTTTCGGAAATGAATGGGGTTCCCTGTTTTCCTTGGTGCCTTGGACACCCGATGTTAAGCAGAAACCTGTGCAGTTCCCTCTGGGACCACTGCAAAAGATTTAAGATTACAGGTGTTGGCAGTAAACCCACTTGGTAGCAGTCTGTACCACACAGATTCACTGTGGTAGCTGTGGGTGAGCAGTCAGACTTCCCTCAAGAAGAGTTAGGCAGTATATAGAGGATACAGGATAGGTACAGAGTCACAGTAGCACAAACAAACACTGACCAGAGCTAGGTGTAAAAGTATATACTTATTTATTTTTAAGGCACACTCATAAAATTACACTAGCACAGAAAAAGGTAAGTAAGTCAAAACACAGTCACTATTACTTATATGTACATCCCTAGTCATTTGTTGGACAAGTCTAAGTTAACACCACTTATTTCCAAACAGAGGTGAGCGCTTAACGTCAGATGGCACTCCAACAAGTTATTAGAAAAGGGAGGGAAAAGCAGAAATAATGAGAGCAGTACGGTAAAACACTTTTCACAGAAGGTTAGCAAAGACAGTCAATGGTGGAACAAGGAGAATTCGTTCGGGGCCCGCTTCAGAGAGAGCCAGGTAAAAATATGCCCAAGATCACACAATGTCGCAAGTCTTTGCAGGTAAGTAGAAAAGGTTTTACTACGGTTCTGAAAAGTTTAGTTAGGGTGTCCCAGACCTACCCAGGTTCGAGAGCCGAGGGCTAAATCTACCCCGTACAATCAGTGGCAAGGGAGGCCGGGCGGAACACAGTACCTTTAAAAGTGGAAAGGATCCTCCAGCGGTGGTAGTTGTTCCTGGTAGTGGGTGCAAGTTGCGGCGTCGTCCAGGGGAAGAGGTGAGCTCGACGTGGAGGAAAGCTGCAGGTCGTTGCACTACCAGGGATGAGGCCAGCCGTGGAGTTTTCCGGTCACAAAGGAGTTTACCCCTCTTTCGCGGTTGAGGTAAAAAGTGGTATCCCGGTTGCCGGGGTGCTTGGCACAGGCAAGGCGGCCACGAGATGCTTCGGGACGGCGAAAAGAAGGCAGCAACTGGTTGTCCCCACCAGTTAAGGGAAGGAGACTCTCTGGAGGGAGATCTCCTCTGTCGTCGGAAAAAGTGGTGAGACGGTTCCGCAGGGCTTCACCGGTGGTGTCGTCTTGGCAGGTCGTCTCGGCTTCTCCCTCTTCGGCTTCTTAGGTCCTGTGGCGACTTCTGAAGAACCAGTCCCAAAAACCCTGCTTTTATGCAGCAAACCCCCATTCATACAGCCTAGCTGTCACTCAAACATGCTAAGTGGTGAGCGGGGTGGCTCACCACTTGGGCCAATCACACTAGAGTGCGACATGAGTTGGCAAGGCAACTCAGTCCAGGGTGCCTAAACCCCCTCCCACACCCCCTGTGGTACACAGACAGAATGGCACCACTTTGGAGGGCTTCTGTGCAGAAGCCCGCCAAAAGTGGAACAAAGGCTCGACTCGGGTTCAGGGTTACTGAAGTGAACCTAGCCGCCATTTTGGCGGCGAGTTCTGGCAAAAAATCCCAACCGGTGAATTTATATTAAATAAATAAACCGGCGGTATCTTTAACATTGCACCAAAAAGTGGTGCATTAAAATCAATGGGAAATCCCATTGGGAAATATTCCGGTGGAATATTTCTGTGGTATCCACTGCCACCAGCCAGAAACTCGGCGAGGGGGGACGGGACAGTACCCCCTCGACAACAGACCCAGGGGCAATCTAATTGCCCCTACCAGTACTTCCACAGTAAGATGGTTTGTACTGGTTAAGTTCCTAAGTTAAGACTAGTAAAGTCAATGGCAACTTTACAGACCCAGGGAGACAGTAGTCAGTCCCAGGGTGTGGAGTCTATGTTTGGGGGTCTCGATGAAACCCCTTTGTTACTGCACTGAGGGTGCTGTGTAACACACATTCAAAAACCAATGATAGCCTATGGGGAAAAATACCCCCTAGCCCATAGCACATAGCAAGTCACAGTAACACTCTCAAATCATGTCCAAGAGTGAGGGTAAAAGAGTCTCACTCTTGGCAGGAGAAAAAAATAAACCTCAAAAATCCAGCAAAGCTGCTGGGGGACTCACTAGGTTAGGAAATTCAGCCTAAACAGAGAATTCTCCCTAACAATCGCCCCCCCCAGACTAAGGGACAGGAGGATTTAATCCACTCCTGGATGAACCTCATACCTCTAGTCGATGACATACATCCTAGAGAGTCCATCAGCATTTTGATGGTGACACCCTGACCTGTGCTCAATGGTGAAATCAAACCCTTGGAGGCAGATTGACCGTCTCAATAGTTTTGGATTTTCCCCTTTCATTTGCATTAACCATTTCAAGGGTTGGTGGTCAGTCTGAATGACAAAAGTAGAACCATACAAGTATGGCCTAAACTTCTTCAGTGCCCACACAATAGCAAAACATTCTCTTTCGATTGTTGCCCACCTTGTTTCAGGATCCTTCAGTTTTCTACTGATGAAGCAAATGGGGTGTTCCCTACCCTTCTCATCCAGTTGGCTAAGAACTGCACCTATACCTACATTGGAAGCATCAGTTTGTACAATGAAAGTTTGGTGGTAGTCAGGAGCTCTGAGTACTGGAGCTTGGCAAAGGGCTTTCTTCAGGTTTTCAAAGGCCTGATTGCATTCCTCATTCCATTTGACCTTTTTAGGGAATTTTGGAGAGGAGATCACATTCAGAGGAGAAGCTATGGTCCCATAGTTCTCAATGAAATTCCTGTAGTACCCAGTGAGGCCTAAGAAGGCTCTCACCTGGGTCTGAGTAGTAGGTGTTGTCCAATTTTGCACAGCTTCAATCTTGCTGAGCAAAGGCCTTATTTCTCCACCTCCTACCTCATGTCCAAGGTAGACCACTTTACTCTGTCCAATTTGGCATTTGGTTGCCTTTATGGTCAGATGGGCCTGCTCAAGAGCCTGCAAAACATGTCCTAAGTGGGACACATGTTCCTCCCAGGAGTGGCTGAAGACTGCAATGTCATCCAAGTATGCCATGCAGAAGTCTTCCATCCCAGCTAGAACTTGGTTCACCATCCTTTGGAATGTTGCAGGTGCATTTTTCAGTCCAAAAGGCATAGCCTTGAATTGGTATAGGCCAACTGGGGTAGAAAATGCAGTTTTCTCCTTGGCATGGTCTGTCAGGGCTATTTGCCAATAGCCTGACGTAAGGTCCAGTGTGCTGAGGTACTTGGCTGCACCAAGTTTATCCACCAACTCATCTGTCCTTGGCAAAGGGTGGGCATCAGTCTTGGTGACTGCATTAAGAGCTCTATAGTCCACACAGAATCTCAACTCTTTGGATCCTGCCTTTGGTACTAACACCACTGGGCTAGACCATGGACTAGTAGAGGGCTCTATTACCCCGAGATCAAGCATCTTCTTGACCTCCCCTTTGATGTGGGTTCTGATATGTTCTGACATTCTATATCCTCTGCTTTTGACTGGCAGACAGTCACCAGTGAGTATATCATGCTGTCCCCAAGGGGTCAAGCCTGGTGAAAGAGAGAACAGGGGGGCAAACTGATTTAACATCGCTTTGCACTCCTCCTGTTGCTCAGGGGTCAGATCTGAAGAGAGATTAACTCCTTCAACCTTTTCGTCCAAAGGTAAGCCTCTTAGGAGGTCAGGTAGAGCTTCACTCTCCTCCTCCTCTCCTGATGAAGCTAGAAGCAAGGCTCCTACTTCTGGTCTAGAGATATAGGCTTTGAGGCGGTTGGTGTGGAAGACTCGGGGAGCTTCCCTGGGGTTGCCCAGATCCACCAGATAGTTGACCTCTCCAAGTTTTCCCACAACCTTGAAGGGTCCCATCCATTTGTCTTGCAAGGCCCTCTGCCTTGTTGGAAGCATAACTAGAACTAGCTGGTCTTGAGTAAACTCAACCATGTTAGCTTTCTGATCATGCCAATGTTTGATCAGAGCTTGGCCAGCTTTCAAGTTGTCACTTGCTTCTGCCATCATGTGTGACATTCTCCTTCGGAGACCTATCACATAGTCAGTCACTCTGACTGGCTTGGGGGAAGGAGCACTCTCCAACCCCTCCTTAATCAGGGCCAAGGGGCCTCTGACTGGATGGCCATAGAGAAGTTCAAAGGGAGAATAACCTACTCCCTCCGGAGGGACTTCCCTATAAGCAAATAGAAGGCATGGCAGTAGAAGGTCCCACTTCTTCTTAAGGGGTTCTTCTAAAGCACCTATCATGCTCTTCATAGTTCTGTTAAACCTTTCTAC
This sequence comes from Ambystoma mexicanum, assembly GCF_040938575.1. Taxonomy (NCBI): domain Eukaryota; kingdom Metazoa; phylum Chordata; class Amphibia; order Caudata; family Ambystomatidae; genus Ambystoma; species Ambystoma mexicanum. Next base: position 619,381,154 of record NC_090935.1, on the reverse strand, counting down.
CAACCCGTTTGTCTGATGGTGGTAGGCGGTTGAGAACTTGTAGGTGACTCCGCAGGTTTTCCACATGGCTTTCATGTAGTGGGACATAAAATTTGACCCCCTGTCAGAAATCACCTCCTTAGGAAACCCATCCCTGGTAAAGATACCAAGGAGGGCCTTAGCCACAGCCTGAGCTGTAACAGTCCTCATAGGAATTGCCTCAGGGTACCTAGTAGCATGGTCTACTACAACAAGGATAAACCTGTTGCCTGAGGAGGTTGGAGGATCAAGGGGACCAACAATGTCAATCCCTACCCTCTCAAATGGGACTCCCACAACTGGGAGAGGCACTAAAGGTGCCACATTCTTGGAACCAACCTTACCAGAAGTCTGGCAGGTATGGCAGCTCCTGCAATATCTATCTACTTCAGCCCCCATCTTTGGCCAATAAAAGTCAAGTGACCAGCCAAAGGAATCTCGTGGGCTAGTTGCAAGAACTGTTGTCTGTTCTCTTGGGGCACTACCAGGCGTTGGTAGGCTCCAGGTTCAGATTCAGTGGGTTCACTGTAGAAGAGGCCATCTTCCCAGTGTAACCTATACTTCCCAGGCTCTTGCCCATCAGCCTGAGAAGCAGCCTGTTGGCGGAGACCCTCCAGAGTTGGACATTCTCTTTGTCCCTTACGAAAAGCTGTCCTGCTGGGTCCACCTTCTGCCAGTAAAGACTGCAGCTCAGGATGGTCAGCCGGGTCCAGGTCTCCAATAAGTTCTGGGCCTCCTACTAGCTCTTCTTCAGAGTCTAGTTCAACCAGACAGGGTTGTACCTCCCTCTCAGCCTCAGCTGGAGGTGGAGTTACAGGTGTAACTTTGGACAACCTCGGGGAAGTCCTCGTTGGATGCACTGGAGTGCTTGCTGTAGGCTTTTTCCTAGGAGTCTTGGGTTGCCCCTTTGCTCCTGATCTGGTAGTTACTGCAGTAAGTTGCTCCAGTGGGAGAGGAATGATTTCTGTCATCATCTCCTGAGATAAACCTCGCAGGGTTTTCTCTCTTGCAGGTTTGGTGAGCTCCTGTAACCTTTTACTAGGAGGCCTGGGGGTATGTGACACAACTCCAAGAGCTTTCAGGTCATTTCCCAACAGGACCCTTCCTGGTACTTCACATTGTATACTGACAGGTATCTTCACAGCCATATCATTACACTGGATGAGAACTGGTAACTGGGGACACATCTGCACAGGCCCTCCAGCTAACTTGGTGAGGCATTTGGGTGCCTTAGCAACATCCTCTGCCTTGAAAAATGATTCATCCACCACAGTTATGCTGGCCCCAGTGTCCCTGATGGCAGGAGTCTCCTGACCATTCACTTGGACACTGTCCTTATAATACTCTTTAGTATTATCTGGGATAGAATTATACACATCTAAATTCTGTTGTTCCCATAACCCCAGAGAGACTAAAGAAACACTGGCTGAGACTCCAGTGGGTTCATCAGCCAGTTGTAGAAAGTTTCCACTTGCCATAGTGACTTCCTCCTCTGGAGCGAAGGCTAAGGAGACAAGTTGGACCCCTGAAGGTTTACCCTTACATCTGGGATCTCCTTTCACATGGTCAGTAGCCTTACAAACATAACAGGCCCCAAAGGTCCTTTGGAATGGAGGCTTGTTCTGACCTCCTTCTGGTTTAGCACCAGAAGGTATACTACTCTGCTGTGGTTTCCCAGGTGGCTTACCCTTATGGTTTGGTCTGGGGCCCTCTTTGGAATTGGAGTTATTAGAATTCTCTTTGGAGTCTTTCTTAGGCTGTCTTCCCTCATCCTTCTTCTGAGTTACCCCAGAATCCTTGTGAGTAGCCCTGTTGGCAACCCACAAGTCAGCAGCCTTAGCTAGTTTCCTAGGGTCCAATTCCCGTGAATCAGCCAAGTGCTGTCTGAGCTCAGGAGAGCAGGCATCATAAATTGACTCCATCATTACAAGATTCCTCATTCCTTCATAAGTGTTCACTTTGTAACCCTTAATCCATCCCTCTAAGTTTTTCAGCCCTTCACACACCCAGGTAGCCCAAGGGGTACCATCATGCTTTTTGAGGCTCCTAAACCTCTTAAGATACTGGGAAGGGGTCTTCCCAAATCTAGCTATCAAAGCTAGCTTCACACATTCATACTCTTTCCTATCCTCCTCCCCCAACTCCATTACCGCATCAGTTGCAACAGGGGGAAGCCTAGAGAACAACCAGGTGAGTAACTCATTACCTGTGATGTTCTGGAGCCCATGATTATACTCAAACATAGACAACCAATCCAACACATCCAACTTAGGCTCATACATACCAATCAATTCCTTAGGCATCCTGGGTCTTTTAGGACTGGAACTTCTAGAGGAGCCAGAGAGAGAAGCATTTTCAACAGACAATTTCTTCAATTCTAGCTCATACTTGAGCTCCATTTCTCTTAGCCTTAGTTCTTTTTCAGTTTGAGCAGTAAGTTTCTTGTACTCTAATTCAATTTTCATTCTCTCTAGTTCAAAGTATTGAGGGTTGAATGTGGGACCTGGCAAAGGCCCAGTAGGTACAGCTGGTAGAGCAGACAGAGGCCTAGGGGGAACATTTATAACCGTTTCATCCTCCTCTTCTGGTTCTGACCCAAGATCATCAATACTTTGTTCAATATCAATATCATTGCTGTTCTCTACAGTTGCTGGAGTGATAGGTTCCTCTGAACCATCATCCAGACTTTGGTTTTCTAACAACCTTTCTATTAGCTCCATTTTCTTTCCTTTAGTCATGAGATTCTTATGCTTACAGAGAAGTCTTAGACAATCAGCAGTTTTTGTAGCAAGGGATTCTTGACTATAACTTTCCATAGTAGACAGGATAGAAAATTACTTTTTCCTTTCTTTGTGGTTAGTTTGCACTAAGGTATCTCAAAAGTACACTAAAGTGTATACTCAATACAAATCCCACCGCTGTACACCAGTGTTAAGCAGAAACCTGTGCAGTTCCCTCTGGGACCACTGCAAAAGATTTAAGATTACAGGTGTTGGCAGTAAACCCACTTGGTAGCAGTCTGTACCACACAGATTCACTGTGGTAGCTGTGGCTGAGCAGTCAGACTTCCCTCAAGAAGAGTTAGGCAGTATATAGAGGATACAGGATAGGTACAGAGTCACAGTAGTACAAACAAACACTGACCAGAGCTAGGTGTAAAAGTATATACTTATTTATTTTTAAGGCACACTCATAAAATTACACTAGCACAGAAAAAGGTAAGTAAGTCAAAACACAGTCACTATTACTTATATGTACATCCCTAGTCATTTGTTGGACAAGTCTAAGTTAACACCACTTATTTCCAAACAGAGGTGAGCGCTTAACGTCAGATGGCACTCCAACAAGTTATTAGAAAAGGGAGGGAAAAGCAGAAATAATGAGAGCAGTACGGTAAAACACTTTTCACAGAAGGTTAGCAAAGACAGTCAATGGTGGAACAAGGAGAATTCGTTCGGGGCCCGCTTCAGAGAGAGCCAGGTAAAAATATGCCCAAGATCACACAATGTCGCAAGTCTTTGCAGGTAAGTAGAAAAGGTTTTACTACGGTTCTGAAAAGTTTAGTTAGGGTGTCCCAGACCTACCCAGGTTCGAGAGCCGAGGGCTAAATCTACCCCGTACAATCGGTGGCAAGGGAGGCCGGGCGGAACACAGTACCTTTAAAAGTGGAAAGGATCCTCCAGCGGTGGTAGTTGTTCCTGGTAGTGGGTGCAAGTTGCGGCGTCGTCCAGGGGAAGAGGTGAGCTCGACGTGGAGGAAAGCTGCAGGTCGTTGCACTACCAGGGATGAGGCCAGCCGTGGAGTTTTCCGGTCACAAAGGAGTTTACCCCTCTTTCGCGGTTGAGGTAAAAAGTGGTATCCCGGTTGCCGGGGTGCTTGGCACAGGCAAGGCGGCCACGAGATGCTTCGGGACGGCGAAAAGAAGGCAGCAACTGGTTGTCCCCACCAGTTAAGGGAAGGAGACTCTCTGGAGGGAGATCTCCTCTGTCGTCGGAAAAAGTGGTGAGACGGTTCCGCAGGGCTTCACCGGTGGTGTCGTCTTGGCAGGTCGTCTCGGCTTCTCCCTCTTCGGCTTTTTAGGTCCTGTGGCGACTTCTGAAGAACCAGTCCCAAAAACCCTGCTTTTATGCAGCAAACCCCCATTCATACAGCCTAGCTGTCACTCAAACATGCTAAGTGGTGAGCGGGGTGGCTCACCACTTGGGCCAATCACACTAGAGTGCGACATGAGTTGGCAAGGCAACTCAGTCCAGGGTGCCTAAACCCCCTCCCACACCCCCTGTGGTACACAGACAGAATGGCACCACTTTGGAGGGCTTCTGTGCAGAAGCCCGCCAAAAGTGGAACAAAGGCTCGACTCGGGTTCAGGGTTACTGAAGTGAACCTAGCCGCCATTTTGGCGGCGAGTTCTGGCAAAAAATCCCAACCGGTGAATTTATATGAAATAAATAAACCGGCGGTATCTTTAACATTGCACCAAAAAGTGGTGCATTAAAATCAATGGGAAATCCCATTGGGAAATATTCCGGTGGAATATTTCTGTGGTATCCACTGCCACCAGCCAGAAACTCGGCGAGGGGGGACGGGACAGTACCCCCTCGACAACAGACCCAGGGGCAATCTAATTGCCCCTACCAGTACTTCCACAGTAACATGGTTTGTACTGGTTAAGTTCCTAAATTAAGACTAGTAAAGTCAATGGCAACTTTACAGACCCAGGGAGACAGTAGTCAGTCCCAGGGTGTGAAGTCTATGTTTGGGGGTCTCGATGACACCCCTGTGTTACTGCACTGAGGGTGCTGTGTAACACACATTCAAAAACCAATGATAGCCTATGGGGAAAAAATACCCCCTAGCCCATAGCACATAGCAAGTCACAGTAACACTCTCAAATCATGTCCAAGAGTGAGGGTAAAAGAGTCTCACTCTTGGCAGGAGAAAAAAATAAACCTCAAAAATCCAGCAAAGCTGCTGGGGGACTCACTAGGTTAGGAAATTCAGCCTAAACAGAGAATTCTCCCTAACACCCGAGGCCCATATCTGTATGTTGTGCTTGTCTGGAGAAAGTGTCAAATTCAGGTGTTGAAACAGACTTGGGGTTACCTGTGTTTTAGGCTTTCCCCTCGGCGCCCAGGTAGGTGCACCAACACGTGAGGTACCGTTTTCATCTGGACACCTGTGGGAATGCGGGACGGTAGGCCATGTGTTGTTGGCGGCGTGTTTCGATGGGTGCGCCGAGTGAAATGTGCAGAAAATTCGTTTTTTCCCCACATTTCGGACTTTGCGGGGGTGTCTGGGTTATACATTCTGGGCCGAATTGCGCAAATCATACCTCTGCGGATTCCCACGGGTGTCCTCTTTTCGGAAATGCATGGGGTTCCCTGTTTTCCTTGGTGGCTTGGACACCCGAGGCCCATATCTGTATGTTGTGCTTGTCTGGAGAAAGTGTCAAATTCAGGTGTTGAAACAGACTTGGGGTTACCTGTGTTTGAGGCTTTCCCCTCGGCGCCCAGGTAGGTGCACCCACACGTGAGGTACCGTTTTCATCTGGACACCTGTGGGAACGCGGGACGGTAGGCCATGTGTTGTTGGCGGCGTGTTTCGATGGGTGCGCCGAGTGAAATGTGCAGAAAATTCGTTTTTTCCCCACATTTCGGACTTTGCAGGGGTGTCTCGGTAATACATTCTGGGCCGATTTGTGCAAATCATAACTCTGTGGATTCCCACGGGTGTCCTCTTTTCGGAAATGCATGGGTTTTCCTTGGTGGCTTGGACACCCAAGGCCCATAGCTGTATGTTGTGCTTGTCTGGAGAAAGTGACAAATTCAGGTGTCGAAACAGACTTGGGGTTACCTGTGTTTTAGGCTTTCCCCTTGGCTCCCAGGTTGGTGCACCCACACATGTGAGGTACCGTTTTCATCGGGACACCTTGGGAACGCGGGAAGGTAGGCCATGTGTTGTTGGCCGCGTGTTTCGATGTGAGGGCCGAGTGAAATGTGCGGAAAATGCATTTTTTTCCCACATTTCAGACTTTGCAGGGATGTCTGGGTAATAAATTCTCGGCCAATTTGCGCAAATCATAACTCTGCGGATTCCCACGGTGTCCGCTTTTTGGAAATGCATGGGGTTCCCTGTTATTCTTGGTGGCTTGGACACCCGAGGCCCATATCTGTATGTTGTGCTTGTCTGGAGAAAGTGTCAAATTCAGGTGTCATAACAGACTTGGGGTTACCTGTGTTTTAGTCTTTCCCCTTGGCGCCCAGGTAGATGCACCCGCACATGTCAGGTACCGTTTTCTTTGGGACACCTGTGGGAACACGGGACTGTATGCCATGTGTTGGTGGCGGCGTGTTTCGATGGGTGCGCCGAGTGAAATGTGAGGAAAATGCATTTTTTTCCCAAATTTCGGACTTTGTGGGGGTGTCTGGGTAATACATTCGGAGCCGATTTGCACAAATCATACCTCTGCGGATTCCCACGGGTGTCCTCTTTTCGGAAATGTATGGGGTTCCTTATTATCCTTGGTGGCTTGGACACCCGAGGCCCATATTTGTATGTTGTGCTTGTCTGGAGAAAGTGTCAAATTCAGGTGTTGAAACAGACTTGGGGTTACCTGTGTTTTAGGCTTTCCCCTTGGAGCCCAGGTAGGTGCACCCACACATGTGAGGTACCGTTTTCATCGGGACACCTTTGGGAACGCGGCACGGTAGGCCATGTGTTGTTGGCGACATGTTTCGATGGGTGCGCTGAGTGAAATGTGCGGAAAATGCGTTTTTTCCCCACATTTTGGACTTTGCGGGGGTGTGTGGGTAATACATTCTGGGCCGATTTGCCCAGATCATACCTCTGCGGATTCCCACTGGGTGTTTTCTTTTCGGAAATGAATGGGGTTCCCTGTTTTCCTTGGTGCCTTGGACACCCGAGGCCCATATCTGTATGTTGTGCTTGTCTGGAGAAAGTGTCAAATTCAGGTGTTGAAACAGACTTGGGGTTACCTGTGTTTTAGGCTTTCCCCTCGCCGCCCAGGTAGGTGCACCAACACGTGAGGTACCGTTTTCATCTGGACACCTGTGGGAACGCGGCACGGTAGGCCATGTGTTGTTGGCGGCGTGTTTCGATGGGTGCGCCGAGTGAAATGTGCAGAAAATTCGTTTTTTCCCCACATTTCGGACTTTGCAGGGGTGTCTCGGTAATACATTCTGGGCCGATTTGTGCAAATCATAACTCTGTGGATTCCCACGGGTGTCCTCTTTTCGGAAATGCATGGGTTTTCCTTGGTGGCTTGGACACCCAAGGCCCATAGCTGTATGTTGTGCTTGTCTGGAGAAAGTGACAAATTCAGGTGTCGAAACAGACTTGGGGTTACCTGTGTTTTAGGCTTTCCCCTTGGCTCCCAGGTTGGTGCACCCACACATGTGAGGTACCGTTTTCATCGGGACACCTTGGGAACGCGGGAAGGTAGGCCATGTGTTGTTGGCCGCGTGTTTCGATGTGAGGGCCGAGTGAATAGTGCGGAAAATGCATTTTTTTCCCACATTTCAGACTTTGCAGGGATGTCTGGGTAATAAATTCTGGGCCAATTTGCGCAAATCATAACTCTGCGGATTCCCACGGTGTCCGCTTTTTGGAAATGGATGGGGTTCCCTGTTATTCTTGGTGGCTTGGACACCCGAGGCCCATATCTGTATGTTGTGCTTGTCTGGAGAAAGTGTCAAATTCAGGTGTCGAAACAGACTTGGGGTTACCTGTGTTTTAGTCTTTCCCCTTGGCGCCCAGGTAGGTGCATCCGCACATGTCAGGTACCGTTTTCTTTGGGACATTGTGGGAACACGGGACTGTATGCCATGTGTTGGTGGCGGCGTGTTTCGATGGGTGCGCCGAGTGAAATGTGAGGAAAATGCATTTTTTCCCCAAATTTCGGACTTTGTGGGGGTGTCTGGGTAATACATTCGGAGCCGATTTGCACAAATCATACCTCTGCGGATTCCCACGGGTGTCCTCATTTCGGAAATGTATGGGGTTCCTTATTATCCTTGGTGGCTTGGACACCCGAGGCCCATATTTGTATGTTGTGCTTGTCTGGAGAAAGTGTCAAATTCAGGTGTTGAAACAGACTTGGGGTTACCTGTGTTTTAGGCTTTCCCCTTGGAGCCTAGGTAGGTGCACCCACACATGTGAGGTACCGTTTTCATCGGGACACCTTTGGGAACGCGGCACGGTAGGCCATGTGTTGTTGGCGACATGTTTCGATGGGTGCGCTGAGTGAAATGTGCGGAAAATGTGTTTTTTCCCCACATTTTGGACTTTGCGGGGGTGTGTGGGTAATACATTCTGGGCCGATTTGCCCAGATCATACCTCTGCGGATTCCCACTGGGTGTTTTCTTTTCGGAAATGAATGGGGTTCCCTGTTTTCCTTGGTGCCTTGGACACCCGAGGCCCATATCTGTATGTTGTGCTTGTCTGGAGAAAGTGTCAAATTCAGGTGTTGAAACAGACTTGGGGTTACCTGTGTTTTAGGCTTTCCCCTCGCCGCCCAGGTAGGTGCACCAACACGTGAGGTACCGTTTTCATCTGGACACCTGTGGGAACGCGGGACGGTAGGCCATGTGTTGTTGGCGGCGTGTTTCGATGGGTGCGCCGAGTGAAATGTGCAGAAAATTCGTTTTTTCCCCACATTTCGGACTTTGCGGGGGTGTCTGGGTAATACATTCTGGGCCGAATTGCGCAAATCATACCTCTGCGGATTCCCACGGGTGTCCTCTTTTCGGAAATGCATGGGGTTCCCTGTTTTCCTTGGTGGCTTGGACACCCGAGGCCCATATCTGTATGTTGTGCTTGTCTGGAGAAAGTGTCAAATTCAGGTGTTGAAACAGACTTGGGGTTACCTGTGTTTTAGGCTTTCCTCTCGGCGCCCAGGTAGGTGCACCCACACGTGAGGTACCGTTTTCATCTGGACACCTGTGGGAACGCGGGACGGTAGGCCATGTGTTGTTGGCGGCGTGTTTCGATGGGTGCGCCGAGTGAAATGTGCAGAAAATTCGTTTTTTCCCCACATTTCGGACTTTGCAGGGGTGTCTGGGTAATACATTCTGGGCCGATTTGTGCAAATCATAACTCTGTGGATTCCCACGGGTGTCCTCTTTTCGGAAATGCATGGGGTTCCCTGTTTTCCTTGGTGGCTTGGACACCCTAGGTCCATATCTGTATGTTGTGCTTGTCCTGAGAAAGTGTCAAATTCAGGTGTCGAAACAGACTTGGGGTTACCTGTGTTTTCGGCTTTCCCTTTGGCGCCCAGTTAGTTGCACCCACACATGTGAGGTTCCGTTTTCATCGGGACACCGGTAGGAACGCGGGACGGTAGGCCATGTGTTGTTGGCGGCGTGTTTCGATGGGTGCACCGAGTGAAATGTGCGGAAAATGCGTTTTTTTCCCCCCACATTTCGGACTTTGCGGGGGTGTCTGGGTAATAAATTTGGGGCCGATTTGCACAAATTATACCTCTGCGGATTCCCACGGGTGTCCTCTTTTTGGAAATACATGGGGTTCCCTGTTTTCCTCGGTGGCTTGGACACCCGAGGCCCATATCTGTATGTTGCGCTTGTCTGGAGAAAGTGTGATATTAGGTGTGAAAACAGACTTGGGGTTACCTGTGTTTTAGGCTTTCCCCATGGCGCCCAGGTAGGTGCACCCACACATGTCAGGTACTGTTTTCATCGGGACACCCGTGGGAACGCGGTACGGTAGGCCATGTGTTGTTGGCGGCGTGTTTCGATAGGTGCGGCGAGTGAAATGTGTGGAAAATGCGTTTTCTTCCCCACATTTCAGATTTTGCGGGGGCGTCTGGGTAATAAATTCTCGTCCGATTTGCGCAAATCATACCTCTGCGGATTCCCACAGGTGTCCTCTTTTCGGAAATGCATGGGGTTCCCTGTTTTCCTTGGTGGCTTGGACACCCGAGGCCCATATCTGTATGTTGTGCTTGTCTGGAGAAAGTGTCAAATTCAGGTGTCGAAACAGACTTGGGGTTACCTGTGTTTTCGGCTTTTCCTTTGGCGCCCAGTTAGTTGCACCCACACATGTGAGGTACCGTTTTCATCGGGACACCTGTGGGAAGGCGGGACGGTAGGCCATGTGTTTTGGCGGCGTGTTTCTATGGGTGCGCTGTGGAATGTGCGGAAAATGCGTTTTATTTCCCACATTTCAGACTTTGGGGGGGTGTCTGGGTAATAAATTCTTTGCCGATTTACGCAAATCATACCTCTGCGCATTCGCACGGGTGTCCTCTTTTCGGAAATGCATGGGGTTCCCTGTTTTCATTGGTGGCTTGGACACCCGAGGCCCATATCTGTATGTTGCGCTTGTCTGGAGAAAGTGTGAAATTCAGGTGTGAAAACAGACTTGGGGTTACCTGTGTTTTAGGCTTTCCCCATGGCGCCCAGGTAGGTGCACCCACACATGTCAGGTACTGTTTTCATCGGGACACCCGTGGGAATGCGGTACGGTAGGCCATGTGTTGTTGGCGGCGTGTTTCGATAGGTGCGGCGAGTGAAATGTGTGGAAAATGCGTTTTTTTCCCCACATTTCAGATTTTGCGGGGGCGTCTGGGTAATAAATTCTGGTCTTATTTGCGCAAACCATACCTGTGCGGATTCCCACGGGTGTCCTCTTTTTGGAAATGCATGGGGTTCCCTGTTTTCCTTGGTGGCTTGGACACCCGAGTCCCATATCTGTATGTTGTGCTTGTCTGGAGAAAGTGTTAAATTCAGGTGTCGAAACAGAATTGGGGTTACCTGTGTTTTAGGCTTTCCCCTTGGCGCCCAGTTAGTTGCACCCACACATGTGAGGTACCGTTTTCATCGGGACACCGATGGGAACGCGGGACGGTAGGCCATGTGTTGTTGGCGGCGTGTTTCGATGGGTGCACCGAGGGAAATGTGCGGTAAATGCGTTTTTTCCCCCACATTTTAGACTTTGCGGGGTTGTCCGGTTAATAAATTCTGGGCCGATTTGCGCAAATGATACCTCTGCGGATTCCCACGGGTGTCTTCTTTTCGGAAATGCATGGGGTTCCCTGTTTTCCTTGGTGGCTTGGACACCCGAGGCCCATAGCTGTATGTTGTGCTTGTCTGGAGAAAGTGTCAAATTCTGGTGTCGAAACAGACTTGGGGTTACCTGTGTTTTAGGCTTCGCCCTTGGCGCCCAGGTAGGTGCACTCACACATGTGAGGTACCGTTTTCATCGGGACACCTGTGGGAACACGGGACGGTAGGCTATGTGTTGTTGGCCGCGTGTTTCGATGGGCGCGCCGAGTGAAATGTGCAGAAAATGCATTTTTTTCCCACATTTCGGACTTTGCAGGGATGTCTGGGTAATAAATTCTGGGCCGATTTGCGCAAATCATACCTCTACGGATTCCCACGGGTGTCCTCTTTTTGAAAATGCATGGCGTTCCCTGTTTTCCTTGGTGGCTTGGACACCCGAGGCCCAGATCTGTATGTTGTGCTTGTCTGGAGAAAGTGTCAAATTCAGGTGTCGAAACAGACTTGGGGTTACCTGTGTTTTAGGCTTTCCGCTTGGCGCCCAGGTAGGTGCACCCACACATGTGAGGTACCGTTTTCATCGGGACACCTGTGGGAATGCGAGACGGTAGGCCATGTGTTGTTGGCGGCGTGTTTCGAAGGGTGCGCCGAGTGAAATGTGCGGAAAATGTGTTTTTTTCCCCACATTTTGGACTTTGCGGGGGTGTCTGGGTAATACATTCTTTGCCGATTTGCCCAGATCATACCTCTGCGGATTCCCACTGGGTGTTTTCTTTTCGGAAATGAATGGGGTTCCCTGTTTTCCTTGGTGCCTTGGACACCCGATGTTAAGCAGAAACCTGTGCAGTTCCCTCTGGGACCACTGCAAAAGATTTAAGATTACAGGTGTTGGCAGTAAACCCACTTGGTAGCAGTCTGTACCACACAGATTCACTGTGGTAGCTGTGGCTGAGCAGTCAGACTTCCCTCAAGAAGAGTTAGGCAGTATATAGAGGATACAGGATAGGTACAGAGTCACAGTAGCACAAACAAACACTGACCAGAGCTAGGTGTAAAAGTATATACTTATTTATTTTTAAGGCACACTCATAAAATTACACTAGCACAGAAAAAGGTAAGTAAGTCAAAACACAGTCACTATTACTTATATGTACATCCCTAGTCATTTGTTGGACAAGTCTAAGTTAACACCACTTATTTCCAAACAGAGGTGAGCGCTTAACGTCAGATGGCACTCCAACAAGTCATTAGAAAAGGGAGGGAAAAGCAGAAATAATGAGAGCAGTACGGTAAAACACTTTTCACAGAAGGTTAGCAAAGACAGTCAATGGTGGAACAAGGAGAATTCGTTCGGGCCCCGCTTCAGAGAGAGCCAGGTAAAAATATGCCCAAGATCACACAATGTCGCAAGTCTTTGCAGGTAAGTAGAAAAGGTTTTACTACGGTTCTGAAAAGTTTAGTTAGGGTGTCCCAGACCTACCCAGGTTCGAGAGCCGAGGGCTAAATCTACCCCGTACAATCGGTGGCAAGGGAGGCCGGGCGGAACACAGTACCTTTAAAAGTGGAAAGGATCCTCCAGCGGTGGTAGTTGTTCCTGGTAGTGGGTGCAAGTTGCGGCGTCGTCCAGGGGAAGAGGTGAGCTCGACGTGGAGGAAAGCTGCAGGTCGTTGCACTACCAGGGATGAGGCCAGCCGTGGAGTTTTCCGGTCACAAAGGAGTTTACCCCTCTTTCGCGGTTGAGGTAAAAAGTGGTATCCCGGTTGCCGGGGTGCTTGGCACAGGCAAGGCGGCCACGAGATGCTTCGGGACGGCGAAAAGAAGGCAGCAACTGGTTGTCCCCACCAGTTAAGGGAAGGAGACTCTCTGGAGGGAGATCTCCTCTGTCGTCGGAAAAAGTGGTGAGACGGTTCCGCAGGGCTTCACCGGTGGTGTCGTCTTGGCAGGTCGTCTCGGCTTCTCCCTCTTCGGCTTCTTAGGTCCTGTGGCGACTTCTGAAGAACCAGTCCCAAAAACCCTGCTTTTATGCAGCAAACCCCCATTCATACAGCCTAGCTGTCACTCAAACATGCTAAGTGGTGAGCGGGGTGGCTCACCACTTGGGCCAATCACACTAGAGTGCGACATGAGTTGGCAAGGCAACTCAGTCCAGGGTGCCTAAACCCCCTCCCACACCCCCTGTGGTACCCAGACAGAATGGCACCACTTTGGAGGGCTTCTGTGCAGAAGCCTGCCAAAAGTGGAACAAAGGCTCGACTCGGGTTCAGGGTTACTGAAGTGAACCTAGATGCCATTTTGGCGGCGAGTTCTGGCAAAAAATCCCAACCGGTGAATTTATATTAAATAAATAAACCGGCGGTATCTTTAACATTGCACCAAAAAGTGGTGCATTAAAATCAATGGGAAATCCCATTGGGAAATATTCCGGTGGAATATTTCTGTGGTATCCACTGCCACCAGCCAGAAACTCGGCGAGGGGGGACGGGACAGTACCCCCTCGACAACAGACCCAGGGGCAATCTAATTGCCCCTACCAGTACTTCCACAGTAAGATGGTTTGTACTGGTTAAGTTCCTAAGTTAAGACTAGTAAAGTCAATGGCAACTTTACAGACCCAGGGAGACAGTAGTCAGTCCCAGGGTGTGGAGTCTATGTTTGGGGGTCTCGATGACACCCCTGTGTTACTGCACTGAGGGTGCTGTGTAACACACATTCAAAAACCAATGATAGCCTATGGGGAAAAAATACCCCCTAGCCCATAGCACATAGCAAGTCACAGTAACACTCTCAAATCATGTCCAAGAGTGAGGGTAAAAGAGTCTCACTCTTGGCAGGAGAAAAAAATAAACCTCAAAAATCCAGCAAAGCTGCTGGGGGACTCACTAGGTTAGGAAATTCAGCCTAAACAGAGAATTCTCCCTAACACTCGCCCCCCCCCAGACTAAGGGACAGGAGGATTTAATCCACTCCTGGATGAACCTCATACCTCTAGTCGATGACATACATCCTAGAGAGTCCATCAGCATTTTGATGGTGACACCCTGACCTGTGCTCAATGGTGAAATCAAACCCTTGGAGGCAGATTGACCGTCTCAATAGTTTTGGATTTTCCCCTTTCATTTGCATTAACCATTTCAAGGGTTGGTGGTCAGTCTGAATGACAAAAGTAGAACCATACAAGTATGGCCTAAACTTCTTCAGTGCCCACACAATAGCAAAACATTCTCTTTCGATTGTTGCCCACCTTGTTTCAGGATCCTTCAGTTTTCTACTGATGAAGCAAATGGGGTGTTCCCTACCCTTCTCATCCAGTTGGCTAAGAACTGCACCTATACCTACATTGGAAGCATCAGTTTGTACAATGAAAGTTTGGTGGTAGTCAGGAGCTCTGAGTACTGGAGCTTGGCAAAGGGCTTTCTTCAGGTTTTCAAAGGCCTGATTGCATTCCTCATTCCATTTGACCTTTTTAGGGAATTTTGGAGAGGAGATCACATTCAGAGGAGAAGCTATGGTCCCATAGTTCTCAATGAAATTCCTGTAGTACCCAGTGAGCCCTAAGAAGGCTCTCACCTGGGTCTGAGTAGTAGGTGTTGTCCAATTTTGCACAGCTTCAATCTTGCTGAGCAAAGGCCTTATTTCTCCACCTCCTACCTCATGTCCAAGGTAGACCACTTTACTCTGTCCAATTTGGCATTTGGTTGCCTTTATGGTCAGATGGGCCTGCTCAAGAGCCTGCAAAACATGTCCTAAGTGGGACACATGTTCCTCCCAGGAGTGGCTGAAGACTGCAATGTCATCCAAGTATGCCATGCAGAAGTCTTCCATCCCAGCTAGAACTTGGTTCACCATCCTTTGGAATGTTGCAGGTGCATTTTTCAGTCCAAAAGGCATAGCCTTGAATTGGTATAGGCCAACTGGGGTAGAAAATGCAGTGTTCTCCTTGGCATGGTCTGTCAGGGCTATTTGCCAATAGCCTGACGTAAGGTCCAGTGTGCTGAGGTACTTGGCTGCACCAAGTTTATCCACCAACTCATCTGTCCTTGGCAAAGGGTGGGCATCAGTCTTGGTGACTGCATTAAGAGCTCTATAGTCCACACAGAATCTCAACTCTTTGGATCCTGCCTTTGGTACTAACACCACTGGGCTAGACCATGGACTAGTAGAGGGCTCTATTACCCCGAGATCAAGCATCTTCTTGACCTCCCCTTTGATGTGGGTTCTGATATGTTCTGACATTCTATATCCTCTGCTTTTGACTGGCAGACAGTCACCAGTGAGTATATCATGCTGTCCCCAAGGGGTCAAGCCTGGTGAAAGAGAGAACAGGGGGGCAAACTGATTTAACATCGCTTTGCACTCCTCCTGTTGCTCAGGGGTCAGATCTGAAGAGAGATTAACTCCTTCAACCTTTTCGTCCAAAGGTAAGCCTCTTAGGAGGTCAGGTAGAGCTTCACTCTCCTCCTCCTCTCCTGATGAAGCTAGAAGCAAGGCTCCTACTTCTGGTCTAGAGATATAGGCTTTGAGGCGGTTGGTGTGGAAGACTCGGGGAGCTTCCCTGGGGTTGCCCAGATCCACCAGATAGTTGACCTCTCCAAGTTTTCCCACAACCTTGAAGGGTCCCATCCATTTGTCTTGCAAGGCCCTCTGCCTTGTTGGAAGCATAACTAGAACTAGCTGGTCTTGAGTAAACTCAACCATGTTAGCTTTCTGATCATGCCAATGTTTGATCAGAGCTTGGCCAGCTTTCAAGTTGTCACTTGCTTCTGCCATCATGTGTGACATTCTCCTTCGGAGACCTATCACATAGTCAGTCACTCTGACTGGCTTGGGGGAAGGAGCACTCTCCAACCCCTCCTTAATCAGGGCCAAGGGGCCTCTGACTGGATGGCCATAGAGAAGTTCAAAGGGAGAATAACCTACTCCCTCCTGAGGGACTTCCCTATAAGCAAATAGAAGGCATGGCAGTAGAAGGTCCCACTTCTTCTTAAGGGGTTCTTCTAAAGCACCTATCATGCTCTTCATAGTTCTGTTAAACCTTTCTACCAACCCGTTTGTCTGAGGGTGGTAGGCGGTTGAGAACTTGTAGGTGACTCCGCAGGTTTTCCACATGGCTTTCATGTAGTGGGACATAAAATTTGACCCCCTGTCAGAAATCACCTCCTTAGGAAACCCATCCCTGGTAAAGATACCAAGGAGGGCCTTAGCCACAGCCTGAGCTGTAACAGTCCTCATAGGAATTGCCTCAGGGTACCTAGTAGCATGGTCTACTACAACAAGGATAAACCTGTTGCCTGAGGAGGTTGGAGGATCAAGGGGACCAACAATGTCAATCCCTACCCTCTCAAATGGGACTCCCACAACTGGGAGAGGCACTAAAGGTGCCACATTCTTGGAACCAACCTTACCAGAAGTCTGGCAGGTATGGCAGCTCCTGCAATATCTATCTACTTCAGCCCCCATCTTTGGCCAATAAAAGTAGAGGGAGAGCCTGTCCTTGGTCTTCTTGAAACTCAAGTGACCAGCCAAAGGAATCTCGTGGGCTAGTTGCAAGAACTGTTGTCTGTTCTCTTGGGGCACTACCAGGCATTGGTAGGCTCCAGGTTCAGATTCAGTGGGTTCACTGTAGAAGAGGCCATCTTCCCAGTGTAACCTATACTTCCCAGGCTCTTGCCCATCAGCCTGAGAAGCAGCCTGTTGGCGGAGACCCTCCAGAGTTGGACATTCTCTTTGTCCCTTACGAAAAGCTGTCCTGCTGGGTCCACCTTCTGCCAGTAAAGACTGCAGCTCAGGATGGTCAGCCGGGTCCAGGTCTCCAATAAGTTCTGGGCCTCCTACTAGCTCTTCTTCAGAGTCTAGTTCAACCGGACAGGGTTGTACCTCCCTCTCAGCCTCAGCTGGAGGTGGAGTTACAGGTGTAACTTTGGACAACCTCGGGGAAGTCCTCGTTGGATGCACTGGAGTGCTTGCTGTAGGCTTTTTCCTAGGAGTCTTGGGTTGCCCCTTTGCTCCTGATCTGGTAGTTACTGCAGTAAGTTGCTCCAGTGGGAGAGGAATGATTTCTGTCATCATCTCCTGAGATAAACCTCGCAGGGTTTTCTCTCTTGCAGGTTTGGTGAGCTCCTGTAACCTTTTACTAGGAGGCCTGGGGGTATGTGACACAACTCCAAGAGCTTTCAGGTCATTTCCCAACAGGACCCTTCCTGGTACTTCACATTGTATGCTGACAGGTATCTTCACAGCCATATCATTACACTGGATGAGAACTGGTAACTGGGGACACATCTGCACAGGCCCTCCAGCTAACTTGGTGAGGCATTTGGGTGCCTTAGCAACATCCTCTGCCTTGAAAAATGATTCATCCACCACAGTTATGCTGGCCCCAGTGTCCCTGATGGCAGGAGTCTCCTGACCATTCACTTGGACACTGTCCTTATAATACTCTTTAGTATTATCTGGGATAGAATTATACACATCTAAATTCTGTTGTTCCCATAACCCCAGAGAGACTAAAGAAACACTGGCTGAGACTCCAGTGGGTTCATCAGCCAGTTGTAGAATGTTTCCACTTGCCATAGTGACTTCCTCCTCTGGAGCGAAGGCTAAGGAGACAAGTTGGACCCCTGAAGGTTTACCCTTACATCTGGGATCTCCTTTCATATGGTCAGTAGCCTTACAAACATAACAGGCCCCAAAGGTCCTTTGGAATGGAGGCTTGTTCTGACCTCCTTCTGGTTTAGCACCAGAAGGTATACTACTCTGCTGTGGTTTCCCAGGTGGCTTACCCTTATGGTTTGGTTTGGGGCCCTCTTTGGAATTGGAGTTATTAGAATATGCTTTGGAGACTTTCTTAGGCTGTCTTCCCTCATCCTTCTTCTGAGTTACCCCAGAATCCTTGTGAGTAGCCCTGTTGGCAACCCACAAGTCAGCAGCCTTAGCTAATTTCCTAGGGTCCAATTCCCGTGAATCAGCCAAGTGCTGTCTGAGCTCAGGAGAGCAGGCATCATAAATTGACTCCATCATTACAAGATTCCTCATTCCTTCATAAGTGTTCACTTTGTAACCCTTAATCCATCCCTCTAAGTTTTTCAGCCCTTCACACACCCAGGTAGCCCAAGGGGTACCATCATGCTTTTTGAGGCTCCTAAACCTCTTAAGATACTGGGAAGGGGTCTTCCCAAATCTAGCTATCAAAGCTAGCTTCACACATTCATACTCTTTCCTATCCTCCTCCCCCAACTCCATTACCGCATCAGTTGCAACAGGGGGAAGCCTAGAGAACAACCAGGTGAGTAACTCATTACCTGTGATGTTCTGGAGCCCATGATTATACTCAAACATAGACAACCAATCCAACACATCCAACTTAGGCTCATACATACCAATCAATTCCTTAGGCATCCTGGGTCTTTTAGGACTGGAACTTCTAGAGGAGCCAGAGAGAAAAGCATTTTCAACAGACAATTTCTTCAATTCTAGCTCATACTTGAGCTCCATTTCTCTTAGCCTTAGTTCTTTTTCAGTTTGAGCAGTAAGTTTCTTGTACTCTAATTCAATTTTCATTCTCTCTAGTTCAAAGTATTGAGGGTTGAATGTGGGACCTGGCAAAGGCCCAGTAGGTACAGCTGGTAGAGCAGACAGAGGCCTAGGGGGAACATTTATAACCGTTTCATCCTCCTCTTCTGGTTCTGACCCAAGATCATCAATACTTTGTTCAATATCAATATCATTGCTGTTCTCTACAGTTGCTGGAGTGATAGGTTCCTCTGAACCATCATCCAGACTTTGGTTTTCTAACAACCTTTCTATTAGCTCCATTTTCTTTCCTTTAGTCATGAGATTCTTATGCTTACAGAGAAGTCTTAGACAATCAGCAGTTTTTGTAGCAAGGGATTCTTGACTATAACTTTCCATAGTAGACAGGATAGAAAATGACTTTTTCCTTTCTTTGTGGTTAGTTTGCACTAAGGTATCTCAAAAGTACACTAAAGTGTATACTCAATACAAATCCCACCGCTGTACACCAGTGTTAAGCAGAAACCTGTGCAGTTCCCTCTGGGACCACTGCAAAAGATTTAAGATTACAGGTGTTGGCAGTAAACCCACTTGGTAGCAGTCTGTACCACACAGATTCACTGTGGTAGCTGTAGCTGAGCAGTCAGACTTCCCTCAAGAAGAGTTAGGCAGTATATAGAGGATACAGGATAGGTACTGAGTCACAGTAGTACAAACAAACACTGACCAGAGCTAGGTGTAAAAGTATATACTTATTTATTTTTAAGGCACACTCATAAAATTACACTAGCACAGAAAAAGGTAAGTAAGTCAAAACACAGTCACTATTACTTATATGTACATCCCTAGTCATTTGTTGGACAAGTCTAAGTTAACACCACTTATTTCCAAACAGAGGTGAGCGCTTAACGTCAGATGGCACTCCAACAAGTTATTAGAAAAGGGAGGGAAAAGCAGAAATAATGAGAGCAGTATGGTAAAACACTTTTCACAGAAGGTTAGCAAAGACAGTCAATGGTGGAACAAGGAGAATTCGTTCGGGGCCCGCTTCAGAGAAAGCCAGGTAAAAATATGCCCAAGATCGCACAATGTCGCAAGTCTTTGCAGGTAAGTAGAAAAGGTTTTACTACGGTTCTGAAAAGTTTAGTTAGGGTGTCCCAGACCTACCCAGGTTCGAGAGCCGAGGGCTAAATCTACCCCGTACAATCGGTGGCAAGGGAGGCCGGGCGGAACACAGTACCTTTAAAAGTGGAAAGGATCCTCCAGCGGTGGTAGTTGTTCCTGGTAGTGGGTGCAAGTTGCGGCGTCGTCCAGGGGAAGAGGTGAGCTCGACGTGGAGGAAAGCTGCAGGTCGTTGCACTACCAGGGATGAGGCCAGCCGTGGAGTTTTCCGGTCACAAAGGAGTTTACCCCTCTTTCGCGGTTGAGGTAAAAAGTGGTATCCCGGTTGCCGGGGTGCTTGGCACAGGCAAGGCGGCCACGAGATGCTTCGGGACGGCGAAAAGAAGGCAGCAACTGGTTGTCCCCACCAGTTAAGGGAAGGAGACTCTCTGGAGGGAGATCTCCTCTGTCGTCGGAAAAAGTGGTGAGACGGTTCCGCAGGGCTTCACCGGTGGTGTCGTCTTGGCAGGTCGTCTCGGCTTCTCCCTCTTCGGCTTCTTAGGTCCTGTGGCGACTTCTGAAGAACCAGTCCCAAAAACCCTGCTTTTATGCAGCAAACCCCCATTCATACAGCCTAGCTGTCACTCAAACATGCTAAGTGGTGAGCGGGGTGGCTCACCACTTGGGCCAATCACACTAGAGTGCGACATGAGTTGGCAAGGCAACTCAGTCCAGGGTGCCTAAACCCCCTCCCACACCCCCTGTGGTACACAGACAGAATGGCACCACTTTGGAGGGCTTCTGTGCAGAAGCCCGCCAAAAGTGGAACAAAGGCTCGACTCGGGTTCAGGGTTACTGAAGTGAACCTAGACGCCATTTTGGCGGCGAGTTCTGGCAAAAAATCCCAACCGGTGAATTTATATGAAATAAATAAACCGGCGGTATCTTTAACATTGCACCAAAAAGTGGTGCATTAAAATCAATGGGAAATCCCATTGGGAAATATTCCGGTGGAATATTTCTGTGGTATCCACTGCCACCAGCCAGAAACTCGGCGAGGGGGGACGGGACAGTACCCCCTCGACAACAGACCCAGGGGCAATCTAATTGCCCCTACCAGTACTTCCACAGTAAGATGGTTTGTACTGGTTAAGTTCCTAAGTTAAGACTAGTAAAGTCAATGGCAACTTTACAGACCCAGGGAGACAGTAGTCAGTCCCAGGGTGTGAAGTCTATGTTTGGGGGTCTCGATGACACCCCTGTGTTACTGCACTGAGGGTGCTGTGTAACACACATTCAAAAACCAATGATAGCCTATGGGGAAAAAATACCCCCTAGCCCATAGCACAAACCAAGTCACAGTAACACTCTCAAATCATGTCCAAGAGTGAGGGTAAAAGAGTCTCACTCTTGGCAGGAGAAAAAAATAAACCTCAAAAATCCAGCAAAGCTGCTGGGGGACTCACTAGGTTAGGAAATTCAGCCTAAACAGAGAATTCTCCCTAACACCCGAGGCCCATCTGTATGTTGTGCTTGTCTGGAGAAAGTGTCAAATTCAGGTGTTGAAACAGACTTGGGGTTACCTGTGTTTGAGGCTTTCCCCTCGGCGCCCAGGTAGGTGCACCCACACGTGAGGTACCGTTTTCATCTGGACACCTGTGGGAACGCGGGACGGTAGGCCATGTGTTGTTGGCGGCGTGTTTCGATGGGTGCGCCGAGTGAAATGTGCAGAAAATTCGTTTTTTCCCCACATTTCGGACTTTGCAGGGGTGTCTCGGTAATACATTCTGGGCCGATTTGTGCAAATCATAACTCTGTGGATTCCCACGGGTGTCCTCTTTTCGGAAATGCATGGGTTTTCCTTGGTGGCTTGGACACCCAAGGCCCATAGCTGTATGTTGTGCTTGTCTGGAGAAAGTGACAAATTCAGGTGTCGAAACAGACTTGGGGTTACCTGTGTTTTAGGCTTTCCCCTTGGCTCCCAGGTTGGTGCACCCACACATGTGAGGTACCGTTTTCATCGGGACACCTTGGGAACGCGGGAAGGTAGGCCATGTGTTGTTGGCCGCGTGTTTCGATGTGAGGGCCGAGTGAAATGTGCGGAAAATGCATTTTTTTCCCACATTTCAGACTTTGCAGGGATGTCTGGGTAATAAATTCTGGGCCAATTTGCGCAAATCATAACTCTGCGGATTCCCACGGTGTCCGCTTTTTGGAAATGCATGGGGTTCCCTGTTATTCTTGGTGGCTTGGACACCCGAGGCCCATATCTGTATGTTGTGCTTGTCTGGAGAAAGTGTCAAATTCAGGTGTCGAAACAGACTTGGGGTTACCTGTGTTTTAGTCTTTCCCCTTGGCGCCCAGGTAGGTGCACCCGCACATGTCAGGTACCGTTTTCTTTGGGACACCTGTGGGAACACGGGACTGTATGCCATGTGTTGGTGGCGGCGTGTTTCGATGGGTGCGCCGAGTGAAATGTGAGGAAAATGCATTTTTTTCCCAAATTTCGGACTTTGTGGGGGTGTCTGGGTAATACATTCGGAGCCGATTTGCACAAATCATACCTCTGCGGATTCCCACGGGTGTCCTCTTTTCGGAAATGTATGGGGTTCCTTATTATCCTTGGTGGCTTGGACACCCGAGGCCCATATTTGTATGTTGTGCTTGTCTGGAGAAAGTGTCAAATTCAGGTGTTGAAACAGACTTGGGGTTACCTGTGTTTTAGGCTTTCCCCTTGGAGCCCAGGTAGGTGCACCCACACATGTGAGGTACCGTTTTCATCGGGACACCTTTGGGAACGCGGCACGGTAGGCCATGTGTTCTTGGCGACATGTTTCGATGGGTGCGCTGAGTGAAATGTGCGGAAAATGCGTTTTTTCCCCACATTTTGGACTTTGCGGGGGTGTGTGGGTAATACATTCTGGGCCGATTTGCCCAGATCATACCTCTGCGGATTCCCACTGGGTGTTTTCTTTTCGGAAATGAATGGGGTTCCCTGTTTTCCTTGGTGCCTTGGACACCCGAGGCCCATATCTCTATGTTGTGCTTGTCTGGAGAAAGTGTCAAATTCAGGTGTTGAAACAGACTTGGGGTTACCTGTGTTTTAGGCTTTCCCCTCGCCGCCCAGGTAGGTGCACCAACACGTGAGGTACCGTTTTCATCTGGACACCTGTGGGAACGCGGGACGGTAGGCCATGTGTTGTTGGCGGCGTGTTTCGATGGGTGCGCCGAGTGAAATGTGCAGAAAATTCGTTTTTTCCCCACATTTCGGACTTTGCAGGGGTGTCTCGGTAATACATTCTGGGCCGATTTGTGCAAATCATAACTCTGTGGATTCCCACGGGTGTCCTCTTTTCGGAAATGCATGGGTTTTCCTTGGTGGCTTGGACACCCAAGGCCCATAGCTGTATGTTGTGCTTGTCTGGAGAAAGTGACAAATTCAGGTGTCGAAACAGACTTGGGGGTTACCTGTGTTTTAGGCTTTCCCCTTGGCTCCCAGGTTGGTGCACCCACACATGTGAGGTACCGTTTTCATCGGGACACCTTGGGAACGCGGGAAGGTAGGCCATGTGTTGTTGGCCGCGTGTTTCGATGTGAGGGCCGAGTGAAATGTGCGGAAAATGCATTTTTTTCCCACATTTCAGACTTTGCAGGGATGTCTGGGTAATAAATTCTGGGCCAATTTGCGCAAATCATAACTCTGCGGATTCCCACGGTGTCCGCTTTTTGGAAATGCATGGGGTTCCCTGTTATTCTTGGTGGCTTGGACACCCGAGGCCCATATCTGTATGTTGTGCTTGTCTGGAGAAAGTGTCAAATTCAGGTGTCGAAACAGACTTGGGGTTACCTGTGTTTTAGTCTTTCCCCTTGGCGCCCAGGTAGGTGCACCCGCACATGTCAGGTACCGTTTTCTTTGGGACACCTGTGGGAACACGGGACTGTATGCCATGTGTTGGTGGCGGCGTGTTTCGATGGGTGCGCCGAGTGAAATGTGAGGAAAATGCATTTTTTTCCCAAATTTCGGACTTTGTGGGGGTGTCTGGGTAATACATTCGGAGCCGATTTGCACAAATCATACCTCTGCGGATTCCCACGGGTGTCCTCTTTTCGGAAATGTATGGGGTTCCTTATTATCCTTGGTGGCTTGGACACCCGAGGCCCATATTTGTATGTTGTGCTTGTCTGGAGAAAGTGTCAAATTCAGGTGTTGAAACAGACTTGGGGTTACCTGTGTTTTAGGCTTTCCCCTTGGAGCCCAGGTAGGTGCACCCACACATGTGAGGTACCGTTTTCATCGGGACACCTTTGGGAACGCGGCACGGTAGGCCATGTGTTCTTGGCGACATGTTTCGATGGGTGCGCTGAGTGAAATGTGCGGAAAATGCGTTTTTTCCCCACATTTTGGACTTTGCGGGGGTGTGTGGGTAATACATTCTGGGCCGATTTGCCCAGATCATACCTCTGCGGATTCCCACTGGGTGTTTTCTTTTCGGAAATGAATGGGGTTCCCTGTTTTCCTTGGTGCCTTGGACACCCGAGGCCCATATCTGTATGTTGTGCTTGTCTGGAGAAAGTGTCAAATTCAGGTGTTGAAACAGACTTGGGGTTACCTGTGTTTTAGGCTTTCCTCTCGGCGCCCAGGTAGGTGCACCCACACGTGAGGTACCGTTTTCATCTGGACACCTGTGGGAACGCGGGACGGTAGGCCATGTGTTGTTGGCGGCGTGTTTCGATGGGTGCGCCGAGTGAAATGTGCAGAAAATTCGTTTTTTCCCCACATTTCGGACTTTGCAGGGGTGTCTGGGTAATACATTCTGGGCCGATTTGTGCAAATCATAACTCTGTGGATTCCCACGGGTGTCCTCTTTTCGGAAATGCATGGGTTTTCCTTGGTGGCTTGGACACCCAAGGCCCATAGCTGTATGTTGTGCTTGTCTGGAGAAAGTGACAAATTCAGGTGTCGAAACAGACTTGGGGTTACCTGTGTTTTAGGCTTTCCCCTTGGCTCCCAGGTTGGTGCACCCACACATGTGAGGTACCGTTTTCATCGGGACACCTTGGGAACGCGGGAAGGTAGGCCATGTGTTGTTGGCCGCGTGTTTCGATGTGAGGGCCGAGTGAAATGTGCGGAAAATGCATTTTTTTCCCACATTTCAGACTTTGCAGGGATGTCTGGGTAATAAATTCTGGGCCAATTTGCGCAAATCATAGCTCTGCGGATTCCCACGGTGTCCGCTTTTTGGAAATGCATGGGGTTCCCTGTTATTCTTGGTCGGTTGGACACCCGAGGCCCATATCTGTATGTTGTGCTTGTCTGGAGAAAGTGTCAAATTCAGGTGTCGAAACAGACTTGGGATTACCTGTGTTTTAGTCTTTCCCCTTGGCGCCCAGGTAGGTGCACCCGCACATGTCAGGTACCGTTTTCTTTGGGACACCTGTGGGAACACGGGACTATATGCCATGTGTTGGTGGCGGCGTGTTTCGATGGGTGCGCCGAGTGAAATGTGACGAAAATGCATTTTTTTCCCAAATTTCGGACTTTGTGGGGGTGTCTGGGTAATACATTCGGAGCCGATTTGCACAAATCATACCTCTGCGGATTCCCACGGGTGTCCTCTTTTCGGAAATGTATGGGGTTCCTTATTATCCTTGGTGGCTTGGACACCCGAGGCCCATATTTGTATGTTGTGCTTGTCTGGAGAAAGTGTCAAATTCAGGTGTTGAAACAGACTTGGGGTTACCTGTGTTTTAGGCTTTCCCCTTGGAGCCCAGGTAGGTGCACCCACACATGTGAGGTACCGTTTTCATCGGGACACCTTTGGGAACGCGGCACGGTAGGCCATGTGTTGTTGGCGACATGTTTCGATGGGTGCGCTGAGTGAAATGTGCGGAAAATGTGTTTTTTCCCCACATTTCGGACTTTGCGGGGGTGTCTGGGTAATAAATTATTGGCCGATTTGCGCAAATCATACCTCTGCGGATTCCCACGGGTGTCCTCTTTTCGGAAATGCATGGGGTTCCCTGTTTTCCTTGGTGGGTTAGACACGCGAGGCCCATATCTGTACGTTGTGCTTGTCTGTAGAAAGTGTCAAATTCAGGTGTCGAAACAGACTTGGGGTTACCTGGGTTTTAGGCTTTCCCCTTGGCGCCCAGGTAGGTGCACCCACACATGTGAGGTACCGTTTTCATCGGGACACCTGTGGGAAGGCGAGACGGTAGGCCATGTGTTTTGGCAGCATGTTTCTATGGGTGCGCCGAGTGGAATGTGCGGAAAATGCGTTTTATTTCCCACATTTCAGACTTTGCCGGGGTGTCTGGGTAATAAATTCTGGGCCGATTTGCACAAATCATACCTCTGCGCATTCCCACAGGTGTCCTCTTTTCGGAAATGCATGGGGTTCCCTGTTTTCATTGGTGGCTTGGACACCCAAGGCCGATATCTGTATGTTGTGCTTGTCTGGAGAAAGTGTCAAATTCAGGTGTCGAAACAGACTTGGGGTTACCTATGTTTTAGGCTTTCCCCTTAGCACCCAGGTAGGTGTACCCACATATGTGAGGTACCGTTTTCATCGGGACACCTGTGGGAACGCGGGACGGTAGGCCATGTGTTGTTGGTGGCGTATTTCGATGGGTGCGCTGAGTGAAATGTGCGGAAAATGCATTTTTTTCCCCACATTTCGGACTTTGCAAGGGTGTCTATGTAATAAATTCTGGTCTGATTTGCGCAAATCATACCTGTGCGGATTCCCACGGGTGTCCTCTTTTCGGAAATGCATGGGGTTCCCTGTTTTCCTTGGTGGCTTGGACACCCTAGGCCCATATCTGTATGTTGTGCTTGTCCTGAGAAAGTGTCAAATTCAGGTGTCGAAACAGACTTGGGGTTACCTGTGTTTTCGGCTTTCCCTTTGGCGCCCAGTTAGTTGCACCCACACATGTGAGGTTCCCTTTTCATCGGGACACCGGTAGGAACGCGGGACGGTAGGCCATGTGTTGTTGGCGGCGTGTTTCGATGGGTGCACCGAGTGAAATGTGCGGAAAATGCGTTTTTTTCCCCCACATTTCGGACTTTGCGGGGGTGTCTGGGTAATACATTTGGGGCCGATTTGCACAAATTATACCTCTGCGGATTCCCACGGGTGTCCTCTTTTCGGAAATACATGGGGTTCCCTGTTTTCCTCAGTGGCTTGGACACCCGAGGCCCATATCTGTATGTTGCGCTTGTCTGGAGAAAGTGTGATATTAGGTGTGAAAACAGACTTGGGGTTACCTGTGTTTTAGGCTTTCCCCATGGCGCCCAGGTAGGTGCACCCACACATGTCAGGTACTGTTTTCATAGGGACATCCGTGGGAACGCGGTACGGTAGGCCATGTGTTGTTGGCGGCGTGTTTCGATAGGTGCGGCGAGTGAAATGTGTGGAAAATGCGTTTTTTTCCCCACATTTCAGATTTTGCGGGGGCGTCTGGGTAATACATTCTCGTCCGATTTGCGCAAATCATACCTCTGCGGATTCCCACGGGTGTCCTCTTTTCGGAAATGCATGGGGTTCCCTGTTTTCTTTGGTGGCTTGGACACCCGAGGCCCATATCTGTATGTTGTGCTTGTCTGGAGAAAGTGTCAAATTCAGGTGTCGAAACAGACTTGGGGTTACCTGTGTTTTCGGCTTTTCCTTTGGCGCCCAGTTAGTTGCACCCACACATGTGAGGTACCGTTTTCATGGGGACACCGGTGGGAACGCGGGACGGTAGGCCTTGTGTTGTTGGCGGCGTGTTTCGAAGGGTGCGCCGAGTGAAATGTGCGGAAAATTTGTTTTTTTCCCCACATTTTGGACTTTGCGGGGGTGTCTGGGTAATACATTCTGGGCCGATTTGCCCAGATCATACCTCTGCGGATTCCCACTGGGTGTCCACTTTTCGGAAATGAATGGGGTTCCCTGTTTTCCTTGGTGCCTTGGACACTCGAGGCCCATATCTGTATGTTGTGCTTGTCTGGAGAAAGTGTCAAATTCAGGTGTCGAAACAGAGTTGGGGTTACCTGTGTTTTAGGCTTTCTCCTTGGCGCCCAGGTAGGTGCACCCACACATGTGAGGTACCGTTTTCATCGGGACACCTGTGGGAATGCGAGACGGTAGGCCATGTGTTGTTGGCGGGTGTTTCGATGGGTGCGCCGAGTGAAATGTGCGGAAAATGCATTTTTTTTCCTACATTTTGGAATTTGCGGGGGTGTCTGGGTAATCCATTCTGGCCGAATTGCGCAAATCATACCTCTGCGGATTCCCACGGGTGTCCTCTTTCCAGAAATGCATGGGGTTCCCTGTTTTCCTTGGTGGCTTGGACACCCGAGGCCCATATCTGTATGTTGTACTTGTCTGGAGAAAGTGTCAAATTCAGGTGTCGAAAGAGACTTGGGGTTACCTGTGTTTTAGGCTTTCCCCTCGGCGCCCAGGTAGGTGCACCCACACGTGAGGTACCGTTTTCATCGGGACACCTGTGGGAATGCGAGACGGTAGGCCATGTGTTGTTGGCGGGTGTTTCGATGGGTGCGCCGAGTGAAATGTGCGGAAAATGCATTTTTTTTCCTACATTTTGGAATTTGCGGGGGTGTCTGGGTAATACATTCTGGGCCGATTTGTGCAAATCATAACTCTGCGGATTCCCACGGGTGTCCTCTTTTCGGAAATGCATGGGTTTTCCTTGGTGGCTTGGACACCCAAGGCCCATAGCTGTATGTTGTGCTTGTCTGGAGAAAGTGACAAATTCAGGTGTCGAAACAGACTTGGGGTTACCTGTGTTTTAGGCTTTCCCCTTGGCTCCCAGGTAGGTGCACCCACACATGTGAGGTACCGTTTTCATCGGGACACCTGTGGGAATGCGGGAAGGTAGGCCATGTGTTGTTGGCCGCGTGTTTCGATGGGAGCGCCGAGTGAAATGTGAGGAAAACGCATTTTTTTCCCACATTTCAGACTTTGCAGGGATATCTGGGTAATAAATTCTGGGCCAATTTGCGCAAATCATAACTCTGCGGATTCCTACGGTGCCCGCTTTTTGGAAATGCATGGGGTTCCCTGTTATTTTTGGTGGCTTGGACACCCGAGGCCCATATCTGTATGTTGTGCTTGTCTGGAGAAAGTGTCAAATTCAGGTGTCGAAACAGACTTGGGGTTACCTGTGTTTTAGGCTTTCCCCTTGGCGTCCAGGTAGGTGCACCCACACATGTCAGGTACCGTTTTCTTCGGGACACCTGTGGGAACGCGGAACGGTAGGCCATGTGTTGTAGGCGGTGTGTTTCTATGGGTGCACCGAGTGAAATGTGAGGAAAATGCATTTTGTTTCCCACATTTCAAACTTTGCAAGGGTGTCTGTGTAATAAATTCTGGTCCGATTTGCGCAAATCATACCTCTGTGCATTCCCACGGGTGTCCTCTTTTCGGAAATGCATGGGGTTCCCTGTTTTCCTTGGTGGCTTGGACACCCAAGGGCCATATCTGTATGTTGTGCTTGTTTGGAGAAAGTGTCAAATTCAGGTATCGAAACAGACTTCGGGTTATCTGTGTTTTAGGCTTTCCCCTTGGCACCCAGGTAGGTGCACCCACACGTGAGGTACCGATTTCATCGGGACACCTGTGAGAACGCGGGACGGTAGGCCATGTGTTGTTGGCGGCGTGTTTCGATGGGTGCGCCGCGTGAAATGTGTGGGAAATGCGTTTTTTCCCCACATTTCGGACTTTTCAGGGGTGTCTGGGTAATACATTCTGGGCCGATTTGCGCAAATCATACCTCTGCGGATTCCCACGGGTGTCCCCTTTTCGGAAATGAATGGGTTTTCCTTGGTGGCTTGGACACCCAAGGCCCATATCTGTATGTTGTGCTTGTCTGGAGAAAGTGTCAAATTCAGGTGTTGAAACAGACTTGGGGTTACCTGTGTTTTAGGGTTTCCCCTTGGAGCCCAGGTAGGTGCACCCACACATGTGAGGTACCGTTTTCATCGGGACACCTGTGGGAACGCGGCACGGTAGGCCATGTGTTGTTGGCGGCATGTGTCGATGGGTGCGCTGAGTGAAATGTGCGGAAAATGCATTTTTTCCCCACATTTGGGACTTTGCGGGGGTGTCTGGGTAATAAATTATGGGCCGATTTGCGCAAATCATACCTCTGCGGATTCCCACGGGTGTACTCTTTTCGGAAATTCATGGGGTTCCCTGTTTTCCTTGGTGGGTTGGACACCCGAGGCCCATATCTGTACGTTGTGCTTGTCTGTAGAAAGTGTCAAATTCATGTGTCGAAACAGACTTGGGGTTATCTATGTTTTAGGCTTTCCCCTTGGCGCCCAGGTAGGTGCACCCACACATGTGAGGTACCGTTTTCATCGGGACACCTGTGGGAAGGTGGGACGGTAGGCCATGTGTTTTGGCGGCATGTTTCTATGGGTGCGCTGAGTGAAATGTGCGGAAAATGCATTTTTTTTCCCACATTTCGGACTTTGCAAGGGTGTCTGTAATAAATTCTGGTCCGATTTGCGCAAATCATACCTCTGCGGATTCCCACTGGTGTCCTCTTTTCGGAAATGCATAGGGTTCCCTGTTTTCCTTGGTGGCTTGGACACCGAGGCCCATATCTGTATGTTATGCTTGTCTGGAGAAAGTGTCAAATTCAGGTGTTGAAACAGACTTGGGGTTACCTGTGTTTTCGGCTTTCCCTTTGGCGCCCAGTTAGATGCACCCACACATGTGAGGTACCGTTTTCATCGGGACACCGGTAGGAACGCGGGACGGTAGGCCATGTGTTGTTGGCGGCGTGTTTCGATGGGTGCACCGAGTGAAATGTGCGGAAAATGCGTTTTTTCCCCCCACATTTCGGATTTTGCGGGGGTGTCTGGGTAATAAATTTGGGGCCAATTTGCGCAAATTATACCTCTGCAGATTCCCACAGGTGTCCTCTTTTCGGAAATACATGGGGTTCCCTGTTTTCCTCGGTGGCTTGGACACCCGAGGCCCATATCTGTATGTTGTGCTTGTCTGGAGAAAGTGTCAAATTCAGGTGTCGAAACAGACTTGGGGTTACCTGTGTTTTCGGCTTTTCCTTTGGCGCCCAGTTAGTTGCACCCACACATGTGAGGTACCGTTTTCATCGCGACACCTGTGGGAAGGCGGGACGGTAGGCCATGTGTTTTGGCGGCGTGTTTCTATGGGTGCGCTGAGTGGAATGTGCGGAAAATGCGTTTTATTTCCCACATTTCAGACTTTGCGGGGGTGTCTGGGTAATAAATTCTGGGCCGATTTGCGCAAATCATACCTCTGCGCATTCCCACGGGTGTCCTCTTTTCGGAAATGCATGGGTTCCCTGTTTTCATTGGTGGCTTGGACACCCGAGGCCCATATCTGTATGTTGCGCTTGTCCGGAGAAAGTGTGAAATTCAGGTGTGAAAACAGACTTGGGGTTACCTGTGATTTAGGCTTTCCCCATGGCGCCCAGGTAGGTGCACCCACACATGTCAGGTACTGTTTTCATCGGGACACCCGTGGGAACGCGGTACGGTAGCCATGTGTTGTTGGTGGCGTGTTTCTATGGGTGCGCTGAGTGGAATGTGCGGAAAATGCATTTTATTTCCCACATTTCAGACTTTGCGGGGGTGTCTGGGTAATAAATTCTGGGCCGATTTGCGCAAATCATACCTCTGCGCATTCCCACGGGTGTCCTCTTTTCGGAAATGCATGGGTTCCCTGTTTTCATTGGTGGCTTGGACACCCGAGGCCCATATCTGTATGTTGTGCTTGTCTGGAGAAAGTGTCAAATTCAGGTGTCGAAACAGACTTGGGGTTACCTGTGTTTTCGGCTTTTTCTTTGGTGCCCAGTTAGTTGCACCCACACATGTGAGGTACCGTTTTCATCGGGACACCGGTGGGAACGCGGGACGGTAGGCCATGTGTTGTTGGCGGCGTGTTTCGATGGGTGCATGGGTGCACCGAGGGAAATGTGCGGAAAATGCGTTTTTTCCCCCACATTTTGGACTTTGCTGGGTTGTCTGGGTAATAAATTCTGGGCCAATTTGCGCAAATCATACCTCTGCGGGTTCCCACGGTGTCCTCTTTTTGGAAATGCATGGGGTTCCCTGTTTTCCTTGGTGGCTTGGACACCCGAGGCCCATATCTGTATGTTGCGCTTGTCTGGCGAAAGTGTCAAATTCAGGTGTCGAAACAGACTTGGGGTTACCTGTGTTTTAGGCTTTCCCAATGGCGCCCAGGTAAGTGCACCCACACATGTCAGGTACCGTTTTTTTCGGGACACCTGTGGGAACGCGGAACGGTAGGCCATGTGTTGTTGGCGGTGTGTTTCTATGGGTGCGCCGAGTGAAATGTGAGGAAAATGCATTTTATTTCCCACATTTCAGACTTTGCAAGGGTGTCTGTGTAATAAATTCTGGTCCGATTTTCGCAAATCATACCTCTGCGCATTCCCACGGGTGTCCTCTTTTCGGAAATGCATGGGGTTCCCTGTTTTCCTTGGTGGCTTGGACACCCGAGGGCCATATCTGTATGTTGTGCTTGTTTGGAGAAAGTGTCAAATTCAGGTATCGAAACAGACTTGGGGTTATCTGTGTTTTAGGCTTTCCCCTCGGCGCCCAGGTAGGTGCACCCACACGTGAGGTACCGTTTTCATCGGGACACCTGTGGGAACGCAGGACGGTAGGCCATGTGTTGTTGGCGTGTTTCTATGGGTGCGCCGAGTGAAATGTGTGGGAAATGCGTTTTTTTCCCCACATTTCGGACTTTTCAGGGGTGTCTGGGTAATACATTCTGGGCAGATTTGCGCAAATCATATCTCTGCGGATTCCCACGGGTGTCCTCTTTTCGGAAATGAATGGGTTTTCCTTGGTGGCTTGGACACCCAAGGCCCATATCTGTATGTTGTGCTTGTCTGGAGAAAGTGTCAAATTCAGGTGTCGAAAGAGACTTGGGGTTACCTGTGTTTTAGGCTTTCCACTTGGCGCCCAGGTAGGTGCACCCACACATGTGAAGTACCATTTTCATCGGGACACCTGTGGGAAGGCGGGACGGTAGGTCATGTGTTGTTGGCGGCGTGTTTCGATGGGTGCGCCGAGTGAAATGTGCGGAAAATGCGTTTTTTTCCCCCACATTTCGGACTTCGCAGGGGTGTCTGGGTAATAAATTATGGGCCGATTTGCACAAGTCATACCTCTGCGGATTCCCACGGGTGTCCTCTTTTCGGAAATGTATGGGGTTCCTTATTTTCCTTGGTGGCTTGGACACCCGAGGCCCATATTTGTATGTTGTGCTTGTCTGGAGAAAGTGTCAAATTCAGGTGTTGAAACAGACTTGGGGTTACCTGTGTTTTAGGCTTTCCCCTTGGAGCCCAGGTAGCTGCACCCACACATGTGAGGTACCGTTTTCATCGGGACACCTGTGGGAACGCGGTCCGGTAGGCCATGTGTTGTTGGCGGCATGTGTCGATGGGTGCGCTGAGTGAAATGTGCGGAAAATGCATTTTTTCCCCACATTTCGGACTTTGCGGGGGTGTCTGGGTAATAAATTATTGGCCGATTTGCGCAAATCATACCTCTGCGGATTCCCACGGGTGTCTTCTTTTCGGAAATTCATGGGGTTCCCTGTTTTCCTTGGTGGGTTGGACACCCGAGGCCCATATCTGTACGTTGTGCTTGTCTGTAGAAAGTGTCAAATTCATGTGTCGAAACTGACTTGGGGTTACCTATGTTTTAGGCTTTCCCCTTGGCGCCCAGGTAGGTGCACCCACACATGTGAGGTACCGTTTTCATCGGGACACCTGTGGGAAGGCGGGACGGTAGGCCATGTGTTTTGGCGGCATGTTTCTATGGGTGCGCTGAGTGAAATGTGCGGAAAATGCATTTTTTTCCCACATTTCAGACTTTGCAAGGGTGTCTGTGTAATAAATTCTGGTCCGATTTGCGCAAATCATACCTCTGCGGATTCCCACGGGTGTCCTCTTTTCGGAAATGCATGGGTTTCCCTGTTTTCCTTGGTGGCTTGGACACCGAGGCCCATATCTGTATGTTATGCTTGTCTGGAGAAAGTGTCAAATTCAGGTGTTGAAACAGACTTGGGGTTACCTGTGTTTTCGGCTTTCCCTTTGGCGCCTAGTTAGTTGCACCCACACATGTGAGGTATCGTTTTCATCGGGACACCGGTAGGAACGCGGGACGGTAGGCCATGTGTTGTTGGCGGCGTGTTTCGATGGGTGCACCGAGTGAAATGTGCGGAAAATGCGTTTTTTCCCCCCACATTTCGGACTTTGCGGGGGTGTCTGGGTAATAAATTATTGGCCGATTTGCGCAAATCATACCTCTGCGGATTCCCACGGGTGTCCTCTTTTCGGAAATGCATGGGGTTCCCTGTTTTCATTGGTGGCTTGGACACCCAAGGCCGATATCTGTATGTTGTGCTTGTCTGGAGAAAGTGTCAAATTCAGGTGTCGAAACAGACTTGGGGTTACCTATGTTTTAGGCTTTCCCCTTGGCACCCAGGTAGGTGTACCCACATATGTGAAGTACCGTTTTCATCGGGACACCTTTGGGAACGCGGGACGGTAGGCCATGTGCTGTTGGCGGCGTATTTCGATGGGTGCGCTGAGTGAAATGTGCGGAAAATGCATTTTTTTTCCCACATTTCGGACTTTGCAAGGGTGTCTGTGTAATAAATTCTGGTCTGATTTGCGCAAATCATACCTGTGCGGATTCCCACGGGTGTCTTCTTTTCGGAAATGCATGGGGTTCCCTGTTTTCCTTGGTGGCTTGGACACCCGAGGCCCATATCTGTATGTTGTGCTTGTCTGCAGAAAGTGTCAAATTCAGGTGTCGAAACAGACTTGGGGTTACCTGTCTTTTCGGCTTTCCCTCTGGCGCCCAGTTAGTTGCACCCACACATGTGAGGTACTGTTTTCATCGGGACACCGGTAGGAACGCGGGACGGTAGGCCATGTGTTGTTGGCGGCGTGTTTCGATGGGTGCACCGAGTGAAATGTGCGGAAAATGCGTTTTTCCCCCCACATTTCGGACTTTGCGGGGGTGTCTGGGTAACAAATTTGGGGCCGATTTGCACAAATTATACCTCTGCGCATTCCCACGGGTGTCCTCTTTTCGGAAATACATAGGGTTCCCTGTTTTCCTCGGTGGCTTGGACACCCGAGGCCCATATCTGTATGTTGCGCTTGTCTGGAGAAAGTGTGAAATTCAGGTGTGAAAACAGACTTGGGGTTACCTGTGTTTTAGGCTTTCCCCATGGCGCCCAGGTAGGTGCACCCACACATGTCAGGTACTGTTTTCATCGGGACACCCATGGGAACGCGGTACGGTAGGCCATGTGTTGTTGGCGGCGTGTTTCGATAGGTGCGGCGAGTGAAATGTGTGGAAAATGCGTTTTTTTCCCCACATTTCAGATTTTGCGGGGGCGTCTGGGTAATAAATTCTCGTCCGATTTGCGCAAATCATACCTCTGCGGATTCCCACGGGTGTCCTCTTTTCGGAAATGCATGGGGTTCCCTGTTTTCCTTGGTGGCTTGGACACCCGAGGCCCATATCTGTATGTTGTGCTTGTCTGGAGAAAGTGTCAAATTCAGGTGTCGAAACAGACTTGGGGTTACCTGTGTTTTCGGCTTTTCCTTTGGCGCCCAGTTAGTTGCACCCACACATGTGAGGTACCGTTTTCATCGGGACACCTGTGGGAAGGCGGGACGGTAGGCCATGTGTTTTGGCGGCGTGTTTCTATGGGTGCGCTGAGTGGAATGTGCGGAAAACGCATTTTATTTCCCACATTTCAGACTTTGCAGGGGTGTCTGGGTAATACATTCTGGGCCGATTTGTGCAAATCATAACTCTGTGGATTCCCACGGGTGTCCTCTTTTCGGAAATGCATGGGTTTTCCTTGGTGGCTTGGACACCCAAGGCCCATATATGTATGTTGTGCTTGTCTGGAGAAAGTGACAAATTCAGGTGTCGAAACAGACTTGGGGTTACCTGTGTTTTAGTCTTTCCCCTTGGCGCCCAGGTAGGTGCACCCGCACATGTCAGGTACCGTTTTCTTTGGGACACCTGTGGGAACACGGGACTGTATGCCATGTGTTGGTGGCGGCGTGTTTCGATGGGTGCGCCGAGTGAAATGTGAGGAAAATGCATTTTTTTCCCAAATTTCGGACTTTGTGGGGGTGTCTGGGTAATACATTCGGAGCCGATTTGCACAAATCATACCTCTGCGGATTCCCACGGGTGTCCTCTTTTCGGAAATGTATGGGGTTCCTTATTATCCTTGGTGGCTTGGACACCCGAGGCCCATATTTGTATGTTGTGCTTGTCTGGAGAAAGTGTCAAATTCAGGTGTTGAAACAGACTTGGGGTTACCTGTGTTTTAGGCTTTCCCCTTGGAGCCCAGGTAGGTGCACCCACACATGTGAGGTACCGTTTTCATCGGGACACCTTTGGGAACGCGGCACGGTAGGCCATGTGTTGTTGGCGACATGTTTCGATGGGTGCGCTGAGTGAAATGTGCGGAAAATGCGTTTTTTCCCCACATTTTGGACTTTGCGGGGGTGTGTGGGTAATACATTCTGGGCCGATTTGCCCAGATCATACCTCTGCGGATTCCCACTGGGTGTTTTCTTTTCGGAAATGAATGGGGTTCCCTGTTTTCCTTGGTGCCTTGGACACCCGAGGCCCATATCTGTATGTTGTGCTTGTCTGGAGAAAGTGTCAAATTCAGGTGTTGAAACAGACTTGGGGTTACCTGTGTTTTAGGCTTTCCCCTCGCCGCCCAGGTAGGTGCACCAACACGTGAGGTACCGTTTTCATCTGGACACCTGTGGGAACGCGGGACGGTAGGCCATGTGTTGTTGGCGGCGTGTTTCGATGGGTGCGCCGAGTGAAATGTGCAGAAAATTCGTTTTTTCCCCACATTTCGGACTTTGCAGGGGTGTCTCGGTAATACATTCTGGGCCGATTTGTGCAAATCATAACTCTGTGGATTCCCACGGGTGTCCTCTTTTCGGAAATGCATGGGTTTTCCTTGGTGGCTTGGACACCCAAGGCCCATAGCTGTATGTTGTGCTTGTCTGGAGAAAGTGACAAATTCAGGTGTCGAAACAGACTTGGGGGTTACCTGTGTTTTAGGCTTTCCCCTTGGCTCCCAGGTTGGTGCACCCACACATGTGAGGTACCGTTTTCATCGGGACACCTTGGGAACGCGGGAAGGTAGGCCATGTGTTGTTGGCCGCGTGTTTCGATGTGAGGGCCGAGTGAAATGTGCGGAAAATGCATTTTTTTCCCACATTTCAGACTTTGCAGGGATGTCTGGGTAATAAATTCTGGGCCAATTTGCGCAAATCATAACTCTGCGGATTCCCACGGTGTCCGCTTTTTGGAAATGCATGGGGTTCCCTGTTATTCTTGGTGGCTTGGACATCCGAGGCCCATATCTGTATGTTGTGCTTGTCTGGAGAAAGTGTCAAATTCAGGTGTCGAAACAGACTTGGGGTTACCTGTGTTTTAGTCTTTCCCCTTGGCGCCCAGGTAGGTGCACCCGCACATGTCAGGTACCGTTTTCTTTGGGACACCTGTGGGAAAACGGGACTGTATGCCATGTGTTGGTGGCGGCGTGTTTCGATGGGTGCGCCGAGTGAAATGTGAGGAAAATGCATTTTTTTCCCAAATTTCGGACTTTGTGGGGGTGTCTGGGTAATACATTCGGAGCCGATTTGCACAAATCATACCTCTGCGGATTCCCACGGGTGTCCTCTTTTCGGAAATGTATGGGGTTCCTTATTATCCTTGGTGGCTTGGACACCCGAGGCCCATATTTGTATGTTGTGCTTGTCTGGAGAAAGTGTCAAATTCAGGTGTTGAAACAGACTTGGGGTTACCTGTGTTTTAGGCTTTCCCCTTGGAGCCCAGGTAGGTGCACCCACACATGTGAGGTACCGTTTTCATCGGGACACCTTTGGGAACGCGACACGGTAGGCCATGTGTTGTTGGCGACATGTTTCGATGGGTGCGCTGAGTGAAATGTGCGGAAAATGCGTTTTTTCCCCACATTTTGGACTTTGCGGGGGTGTGTGGGTAATACATTCTGGGCCGATTTGCCCAGATCATACCTCTGCGGATTCCCACTGGGTGTTTTCTTTTCGGAAATGAATGGGGTTCCCTGTTTTCCTTGGTGCCTTGGACACCCGAGGCCCATATCTGTATGTTGTGCTTGTCTGGAGAAAGTGTCAAATTCAGGTGTTGAAACAGACTTGGGGTTACTTGTGTTTTAGGCTTTCCCCTCGCCGCCCAGGTAGGTGCACCAACACGTGAGGTACCGTTTTCATCTGGACACCTGTGGGAACGCGGGACGGTAGGCCATGTGTTGTTGGCGGCGTGTTTCGATGGGTGCGCCGAGTGAAATGTGCAGAAAATTCGTTTTTTCCCCACATTTCGGACTTTGCGGGGGTGTCTGGGTAATACATTCTGGGCCGAATTGCGCAAATCATACCTCTGCGGATTCCCACGGGTGTCCTCTTTTCGGAAATGCATGGGGTTCCCTGTTTTCCTTGGTGGCTTGGACACCCGAGGCCCATATCTGTATGTTGTGCTTGTCTGGAGAAAGTGTCAAATTCAGGTGTTGAAACAGACTTGGGGTTACCTGTGTTTTAGGCTTTCCTCTCGGCGCCCAGGTAGGTGCACCCACACGTGAGGTACCGTTTTCATCTGGACACCTGTGGGAACGCGGGACGGTAGGCCATGTGTTGTTGGCGGCGTGTTTCGATGGGTGCGCCGAGTGAAATGTGCAGAAAATTCGTTTTTTCCCCACATTTCGGACTTTGCAGGGGTGTCTGGGTAATACATTCTGGGCCGATTTGTGCAAATCATAACTCTGTGGATTCCCACGGGTGTCCTCTTTTCGGAAATGCATGGGTTTTCCTTGGTGGCTTGGACACCCAAGGCCCATAGCTGTATGTTGTGCTTGTCTGGAGAAAGTGACAAATTCAGGTGTCGAAACAGACTTGGGGTTACCTGTGTTTTAGGCTTTCCCCTTGGCTCCCAGGTTGGTGCACCCACACATGTGAGGTACCGTTTTCATCGGGACACCTTGGGAACGCGGGAAGGTAGGCCATGTGTTGTTGGCCGCGTGTTTCGATGTGAGGGCCGAGTGAAATGTGCGGAAAATGCATTTTTTTCCCACATTTCAGACTTTGCAGGGATGTCTGGGTAATAAATTCTGGGCCAATTTGCGCAAATCATAACTCTGCGGATTCCCACGGTGTCCGCTTTTTGGAAATGCATGGGGTTCCCTGTTATTCTTGGTGGGTTGGACACCCGAGGCCCATATCTGTATGTTGTGCTTGTCTGGAGAAAGTGTCAAATTCAGGTGTCGAAACAGACTTGGGATTACCTGTGTTTTAGTCTTTCCCCTTGGCGCCCAGGTAGGTGCACCCGCACATGTCAGGTACCGTTTTCTTTGGGACACCTGTGGGAACACGGGACTATATGCCATGTGTTGGTGGCGGCGTGTTTCGATAAGTGCGCCGAGTGAAATGTGAGGAAAATGCATTTTTTTCCCAAATTTCGGACTTTGTGGGGGTGTCTGGGTAATACATTCGGAGCCGATTTGCACAAATCATACCTCTGCGGATTCCCACGGGTGTCCTCTTTTCGGAAATGTATGGGGTTCCTTATTATCCTTGGTGGCTTGGACACCCGAGGCCCATATTTGTATGTTGTGCTTGTCTGGAGAAAGTGTCAAATTCAGGTGTTGAAACAGACTTGGGGTTACCTGTGTTTTAGGCTTTCCCCTTGGAGCCCAGGTAGGTGCACCCACACATGTGAGGTACCGTTTTCATCGGGACACCTTAGGGAACGCGGCACGGTAGGCCATGTGTTGTTGGCAACATGTTTCGATGGGTGCGCTGAGTGAAATGTGCGGAAAATGTGTTTTTTCCCCACATTTCGGACTTTGCGGGGGTGTCTGGGTAATAAATTATTGGCCGATTTGCGCAAATCATACCTCTGCGGATTCCCACGGGTGTCCTCTTTTCGGAAATGCATGGGGTTCCCTGTTTTCCTTGGTGGGTTAGACACGCGAGGCCCATATCTGTACGTTGTGCTTGTCTGTAGAAAGTGTCAAATTCAGGTGTCGAAACAGACTTGGGGTTACCTGGGTTTTAGGCTTTCCCCTTGGCGCCCAGGTAGGTGCACCCACACATGTGAGGTACCGTTTTCATCGGGACACCTGTGGGAAGGCGAGACGGTAGGCCATGTGTTTTGGCAGCATGTTTCTATGGGTGCGCCGAGTGGAATGTGCGGAAAATGCGTTTTATTTCCCACATTTCAGACTTTGCGGGGGTGTCTGGGTAATAAATTCTGGGCCGATTTGCACAAATCATACCTCTGCGCATTCCCACAGGTGTCCTCTTTTCGGAAATGCATGGGGTTCCCTGTTTTCATTGGTGGCTTGGACACCCAAGGCCGATATCTGTATGTTGTGCTTGTCTGGAGAAAGTGTCAAATTCAGGTGTCGAAACAGACTTGGGGTTACCTATGTTTTAGGCTTTCCCCTTAGCACCCAGGTAGGTGTACCCACATATGTGAGGTACCGTTTTCATCGGGACACCTGTGGGAACGCGGGACGGTAGGCCATGTGTTGTTGGTGGCGTATTTCGATGGGTGCGCTGAGTGAAATGTGCGGAAAATGCATTTTTTTTCCCACATTTCGGACTTTGCAAGGGTGTCTATGTAATAAATTCTGGTCTGATTTGCGCAAATCATACCTGTGCGGATTCCCACGGGTGTCCTCTTTTCGGAAATGCATGGGGTTCCCTGTTTTCCTTGGTGGCTTGGACACCCTAGGCCCATATCTGTATGTTGTGCTTGTCCTGAGAAAGTGTCAAATTCAGGTGTCGAAACAGACTTGGGGTTACCTGTGTTTTCGGCTTTCCCTTTGGCGCCCAGTTAGTTGCACCCACACATGTGAGGTTCCCTTTTCATCGGGACACCGGTAGGAACGCGGGACGGTAGGCCATGTGTTGTTGGCGGCGTGTTTCGATGGGTGCACCGAGTGAAATGTGCGGAAAATGCGTTTTTTTCCCCCACATTTCGGACTTTGCGGGGGTGTCTGGGTAATAAATTTGGGGCCGATTTGCACAAATTATACCTCTGCGGATTCCCTCGGGTGTCCTCTTTTCGGAAATACATGGGGTTCCCTGTTTTCCTCAGTGGCTTGGACACCCGAGGCCCATATCTGTATGTTGCGCTTGTCTGGAGAAAGTGTGATATTAGGTGTGAAAACAGACTTGGGGTTACCTGTGTTTTAGGCTTTCCCCATGGCGCCCAGGTAGGTGCACCCACACATGTCAGGTACTGTTTTCATAGGGACATCCGTGGGAACGCGGTACGGTAGGCCATGTGTTGTTGGCGGCGTGTTTCGATAGGTGCGGCGAGTGAAATGTGTGGAAAATGCGTTTTTTTCCCCACATTTCAGATTTTGCGGGGGCGTCTGGGTAATACATTCTCGTCCGATTTGCGCAAATCATACCTCTGCGGATTCCCACGGGTGTCCTCTTTTCGGAAATGCATGGGGTTCCCTGTTTTCTTTGGTGGCTTGGACACCCGAGGCCCATATCTGTATGTTGTGCTTGTCTGGAGAAAGTGTCAAATTCAGGTGTCGAAACAGACTTGGGGTTACCTGTGTTTTCGGCTTTTCCTTTGGCGCCCAGTTAGTTGCACCCACACATGTGAGGTACCGTTTTCATGGGGACACCGGTGGGAACGCGGGACGGTAGGCCTTGTGTTGTTGGCGGCGTGTTTCGATGGGTGCACCGAGGGAAATGTGCGGAAAATGCGTTTTTTCCCCCATATTTTGGACTTTGCGGGGTTGCCTGGGTAATAAATTCTGGGCCGATTTGCGCAAATTATACCTCTGCAGATTCCCACGGGTGTCCTCTTTTCGGAAATCCATGGGGTTCCCTGTTTTCCTTGGTGGCTTGGACACCCGAGGCCCATAGCTGTAGGTTGTGCTTGTCTGGAGAAAGTGTCAAATTCAGGTGTCGAAACAGACTTGAGGTTACCTGTGTTTTAGGCTTTGCCCTTGGCGCCCAGGTAGGTCCACTCACACATGTGAGGTAACATTTTCATCGGCACACCTGTGGGAACGCGGGACGGTAGGCCATGTGTTGTTGGCGGCGTGTTTCGAAGGGTGCGCCGAGTGAAATGTGCGGAAAATTTGTTTTTTTCCCCACATTTTGGACTTTGCGGGGGTGTCTGGGTAATACATTCTGGGCCGATTTGCCCAGATCATACCTCTGCGGATTCCCACTGGGTGTCCACTTTTCGGAAATGAATGGGGTTCCCTGTTTTCCTTGGTGCCTTGGACACTCGAGGCCCATATCTGTATGTTGTGCTTGTCTGGAGAAAGTGTCAAATTCAGGTGTCGAAACAGAGTTGGGGTTACCTGTGTTTTAGGCTTTCTCCTTGGCGCCCAGGTAGGTGCACCCACACATGTGAGGTACCGTTTTCATCGGGACACCTGTGGGAATGCGAGACGGTAGGCCATGTGTTGTTGGCGGGTGTTTCGATGGGTGCGCCGAGTGAAATGTGCGGAAAATGCATTTTTTTTCCTACATTTTGGAATTTGCGGGGGTGTCTGGGTAATCCATTCTGGCCGAATTGCGCAAATCATACCTCTGCGGATTCCCACGGGTGTCCTCTTTCCAGAAATGCATGGGGTTCCCTGTTTTCCTTGGTGGCTTGGACACCCGAGGCCCATATCTGTATGTTGTACTTGTCTGGAGAAAGTGTCAAATTCAGGTGTCGAAAGAGACTTGGGGTTACCTGTGTTTTAGGCTTTCCCCTCGGCGCCCAGGTAGGTGCACCCACACGTGAGGTACCGTTTTCATCGGGACACCTGTGGGAACGCGGGACGGTAGGCCATGTGTTGTTGGCGGTGTGTTTCGATGGGTGCGCCGAGTGAAATGTGTAGAAAATTCGTTTTTTTCCCCACATTTCGGACTTTGCAGGGGTGTCTGGGTAATACATTCTGGGCCGATTTGTGCAAATCATAACTCTGC
This sequence comes from Ambystoma mexicanum, assembly GCF_040938575.1. Lineage (NCBI taxonomy): Eukaryota > Metazoa > Chordata > Amphibia > Caudata > Ambystomatidae > Ambystoma > Ambystoma mexicanum. The sequence goes on along the minus strand of NC_090935.1, from coordinate 619,338,407 downwards.
GGATTCCCACGGGTGTCCTCTTTTCGGAAATGCATGGGTTTTCCTTGGTGGCTTGGACACCCAAGGCCCATATATGTATGTTGTGCTTGTCTGGAGAAAGTGACAAATTCAGGTGTCGAAACAGACTTGGGGTTACCTGTGTTTTAGTCTTTCCCCTTGGCGCCCAGGTAGGTGCACCCGCACATGTCAGGTACCGTTTTCTTTGGGACACCTGTGGGAACACGGGACTGTATGCCATGTGTTGGTGGCGGCGTGTTTCGATGGGTGCGCCGAGTGAAATGTGAGGAAAATGCATTTTTTTCCCAAATTTCGGACATTGTGGGGGTGTCTGGGTAATACATTCGGAGCCGATTTGCACAAATCATACCTCTGCGGATTCCCACGGGTGTCCTCTTTTCGGAAATGTATGGGGTTCCTTATTATCCTTGGTGGCTTGGACACCCGAGGCCCATATTTGTATGTTGTGCTTGTCTGGAGAAAGTGTCAAATTCAGGTGTTGAAACAGACTTGGGGTTACCTGTGTTTTAGGCTTTCCCCTTGGAGCCCAGGTAGGTGCACCCACACATGTGAGGTACCGTTTTCATCGGGACACCTTTGGGAACGCGGCACGGTAGGCCATGTGTTGTTGGCGACATGTTTCGATGGGTGCGCTGAGTGAAATGTGCGGAAAATGCGTTTTTTCCCCACATTTTGGACTTTGCGGGGGTGTGTGGGTAATACATTCTGGGCCGATTTGCCCAGATCATACCTCTGCGGATTCCCACTGGGTGTTTTCTTTTCGGAAATGAATGGGGTTCCCTGTTTTCCTTGGTGCCTTGGACACCCGAGGCCCATATCTGTATGTTGTGCTTGTCTGGAGAAAGTGTCAAATTCAGGTGTTGAAACAGACTTGGGGTTACCTGTGTTTTAGGCTTTCCCCTCGCCGCCCAGGTAGGTGCACCAACACGTGAGGTACCGTTTTCATCTGGACACCTGTGGGAACGCGGGACGGTAGGCCATGTGTTGTTGGCGGCGTGTTTCGATGGGTGCGCCGAGTGAAATGTGCAGAAAATTCGTTTTTTCCCCACATTTCGGACTTTGCAGGGGTGTCTCGGTAATACATTCTGGGCCGATTTGTGCAAATCATAACTCTGTGGATTCCCACGGGTGTCCTCTTTTCGGAAATGCATGGGTTTTCCTTGGTGGCTTGGACACCCAAGGCCCATAGCTGTATGTTGTGCTTGTCTGGAGAAAGTGACAAATTCAGGTGTCGAAACAGACTTGGGGGTTACCTGTGTTTTAGGCTTTCCCCTTGGCTCCCAGGTTGGTGCACCCACACATGTGAGGTACCGTTTTCATCGGGACACCTTGGGAACGCGGGAAGGTAGGCCATGTGTTGTTGGCCGCGTGTTTCGATGTGAGGGCCGAGTGAAATGTGCGGAAAATGCATTTTTTTCCCACATTTCAGACTTTGCAGGGATGTCTGGGTAATAAATTCTGGGCCAATTTGCGCAAATCATAACTCTGCGGATTCCCACGGTGTCCGCTTTTTGGAAATGCATGGGGTTCCCTGTTATTCTTGGTGGCTTGGACATCCGAGGCCCACATCTGTATGTTGTGCTTGTCTGGAGAAAGTGTCAAATTCAGGTGTCGAAACAGACTTGGGGTTACCTGTGTTTTAGTCTTTCCCCTTGGCGCCCAGGTAGGTGCACCCGCACATGTCAGGTACCGTTTTCTTTGGGACACCTGTGGGAAAACGGGACTGTATGCCATGTGTTGGTGGCGGCGTGTTTCGATGGGTGCGCCGAGTGAAATGTGAGGAAAATGCATTTTTTTCCCAAATTTCGGACTTTGTGGGGGTGTCTGGGTAATACATTCGGAGCCGATTTGCACAAATCATACCTCTGCGGATTCCCACGGGTGTCCTCTTTTCGGAAATGTATGGGGTTCCTTATTATCCTTGGTGGCTTGGACACCCGAGGCCCATATTTGTATGTTGTGCTTGTCTGGAGAAAGTGTCAAATTCAGGTGTTGAAACAGACTTGGGGTTACCTGTGTTTTAGGCTTTCCCCTTGGAGCCCAGGTAGGTGCACCCACACATGTGAGGTACCGTTTTCATCGGGACACCTTTGGGAACGCGACACGGTAGGCCATGTGTTGTTGGCGACATGTTTCGATGGGTGCGCTGAGTGAAATGTGCGGAAAATGCGTTTTTTCCCCACATTTTGGACTTTGCGGGGGTGTGTGGGTAATACATTCTGGGCCGATTTGCCCAGATCATACCTCTGCGGATTCCCACTGGGTGTTTTCTTTTCGGAAATGAATGGGGTTCCCTGTTTTCCTTGGTGCCTTGGACACCCGAGGCCCATATCTGTATGTTGTGCTTGTCTGGAGAAAGTGTCAAATTCAGGTGTTGAAACAGACTTGGGGTTACTTGTGTTTTAGGCTTTCCCCTCGCCGCCCAGGTAGGTGCACCAACACGTGAGGTACCGTTTTCATCTGGACACCTGTGGGAACGCGGGACGGTAGGCCATGTGTTGTTGGCGGCGTGTTTCGATGGGTGCGCCGAGTGAAATGTGCAGAAAATTCGTTTTTTCCCCACATTTCGGACTTTGCGGGGGTGTCTGGGTAATACATTCTGGGCCGAATTGCGCAAATCATACCTCTGCGGATTCCCACGGGTGTCCTCTTTTCGGAAATGCATGGGGTTCCCTGTTTTCCTTGGTGGCTTGGACACCCGAGGCCCATATCTGTATGTTGTGCTTGTCTGGAGAAAGTGTCAAATTCAGGTGTTGAAACAGACTTGGGGTTACCTGTGTTTTAGGCTTTCCTCTCGGCGCCCAGGTAGGTGCACCCACACGTGAGGTACCGTTTTCATCTGGACACCTGTGGGAATGCGGGACGGTAGGCCATGTGTTGTTGGCGGCGTGTTTCGATGGGTGCGCCGAGTGAAATGTGCAGAAAATTCGTTTTTTCCCCACATTTCGGACTTTGCAGGGGTGTCTGGGTAATACATTCTGGGCCGATTTGTGCAAATCATAACTCTGTGGATTCCCACGGGTGTCCTCTTTTCGGAAATGCATGGGTTTTCCTTGGTGGCTTGGACACCCAAGGCCCATAGCTGTATGTTGTGCTTGTCTGGAGAAAGTGACAAATTCAGGTGTCGAAACAGACTTGGGGTTACCTGTGTTTTAGGCTTTCCCCTTGGCTCCCAGGTTGGTGCACCCACACATGTGAGGTACCGTTTTCATCGGGACACCTTGGGAACGCGGGAAGGTAGGCCATGTGTTGTTGGCCGCGTGTTTCGATGTGAGGGCCGAGTGAAATGTGCGGAAAATGCATTTTTTTCCCACATTTCAGACTTTGCAGGGATGTCTGGGTAATAAATTCTGGGCCAATTTGCGCAAATCATAACTCTGCGGATTCCCACGGTGTCCGCTTTTTGGAAATGCATGGGGTTCCCTGTTATTCTTGGTGGGTTGGACACCCGAGGCCCATATCTGTATGTTGTGCTTGTCTGGAGAAAGTGTCAAATTCAGGTGTCGAAACAGACTTGGGATTACCTGTGTTTTAGTCTTTCCCCTTGGCGCCCAGGTAGGTGCACCCGCACATGTCAGGTACCGTTTTCTTTGGGACACCTGTGGGAACACGGGACTATATGCCATGTGTTGGTGGCGGCGTGTTTCGATAAGTGCGCCGAGTGAAATGTGAGGAAAATGCATTTTTTTCCCAAATTTCGGACTTTGTGGGGGTGTCTGGGTAATACATTCGGAGCCGATTTGCACAAATCATACCTCTGCGGATTCCCACGGGTGTCCTCTTTTCGGAAATGTATGGGGTTCCTTATTATCCTTGGTGGCTTGGACACCCGAGGCCCATATTTGTATGTTGTGCTTGTCTGGAGAAAGTGTCAAATTCAGGTGTTGAAACAGACTTGGGGTTACCTGTGTTTTAGGCTTTCCCCTTGGAGCCCAGGTAGGTGCACCCACACATGTGAGGTACCGTTTTCATCGGGACACCTTAGGGAACGCGGCACGGTAGGCCATGTGTTGTTGGCAACATGTTTCGATGGGTGCGCTGAGTGAAATGTGCGGAAAATGTGTTTTTTCCCCACATTTCGGACTTTGCGGGGGTGTCTGGGTAATAAATTATTGGCCGATTTGCGCAAATCATACCTCTGCGGATTCCCACGGGTGTCCTCTTTTCGGAAATGCATGGGGTTCCCTGTTTTCCTTGGTGGGTTAGACACGCGAGGCCCATATCTGTACGTTGTGCTTGTCTGTAGAAAGTGTCAAATTCAGGTGTCGAAACAGACTTGGGGTTACCTGGGTTTTAGGCTTTCCCCTTGGCGCCCAGGTAGGTGCACCCACACATGTGAGGTACCGTTTTCATCGGGACACCTGTGGGAAGGCGAGACGGTAGGCCATGTGTTTTGGCAGCATGTTTCTATGGGTGCGCCGAGTGGAATGTGCGGAAAATGCGTTTTATTTCCCACATTTCAGACTTTGCGGGGGTGTCTGGGTAATAAATTCTGGGCCGATTTGCACGAATCATACCTCTGCGCATTCCCACAGGTGTCCCCTTTTCGGAAATGCATGGGGTTCCCTGTTTTCATTGGTGGCTTGGACACCCAAGGCCGATATCTGTATGTTGTGCTTGTCTGGAGAAAGTGTCAAATTCAGGTGTCGAAACAGACTTGGGGTTACCTATGTTTTAGGCTTTCCCCTTAGCACCCAGGTAGGTGTACCCACATATGTGAGGTACCGTTTTCATCGGGACACCTGTGGGAACGCGGGACGGTAGGCCATGTGTTGTTGGTGGCGTATTTCGATGGGTGCGCTGAGTGAAATGTGCGGAAAATGCATTTTTTTTCCCACATTTCGGACTTTGCAAGGGTGTCTATGTAATAAATTCTGGTCTGATTTGCGCAAATCATACCTGTGCGGATTCCCACGGGTGTCCTCTTTTCGGAAATGCATGGGGTTCCCTGTTTTCCTTGGTGGCTTGGACACCCTAGGCCCATATCTGTATGTTGTGCTTGTCCTGAGAAAGTGTCAAATTCAGGTGTCGAAACAGACTTGGGGTTACCTGTGTTTTCGGCTTTCCCTTTGGCGCCCAGTTAGTTGCACCCACACATGTGAGGTTCCCTTTTCATCGGGACACCGGTAGGAACGCGGGACGGTAGGCCATGTGTTGTTGGCGGCGTGTTTCGATGGGTGCACCGAGTGAAATGTGCGGAAAATGCGTTTTTTTCCCCCACATTTCGGACTTTGCGGGGGTGTCTGGGTAATAAATTTGGGGCCGATTTGCACAAATTATACCTCTGCGGATTCCCTCGGGTGTCCTCTTTTCGGAAATACATGGGGTTCCCTGTTTTCCTCAGTGGCTTGGACACCCGAGGCCCATATCTGTATGTTGCGCTTGTCTGGAGAAAGTGTGATATTAGGTGTGAAAACAGACTTGGGGTTACCTGTGTTTTAGGCTTTCCCCATGGCGCCCAGGTAGGTGCACCCACACATGTCAGGTACTGTTTTCATAGGGACATCCGTGGGAACGCGGTACGGTAGGCCATGTGTTGTTGGCGGCGTGTTTCGATAGGTGCGGCGAGTGAAATGTGTGGAAAATGCGTTTTTTTCCCCACATTTCAGATTTTGCGGGGGCGTCTGGGTAATACATTCTCGTCCGATTTGCGCAAATCATACCTCTGCGGATTCCCACGGGTGTCCTCTTTTCGGAAATGCATGGGGTTCCCTGTTTTCTTTGGTGGCTTGGACACCCGAGGCCCATATCTGTATGTTGTGCTTGTCTGGAGAAAGTGTCAAATTCAGGTGTCGAAACAGACTTGGGGTTACCTGTGTTTTCGGCTTTTCCTTTGGCGCCCAGTTAGTTGCACCCACACATGTGAGGTACCGTTTTCATGGGGACACCGGTGGGAACGCGGGACGGTAGGCCTTGTGTTGTTGGCGGCGTGTTTCGATGGGTGCACCGAGGGAAATGTGCGGAAAATGCGTTTTTTCCCCCATATTTTGGACTTTGCGGGGTTGCCTGGGTAATAAATTCTGGGCCGATTTGCGCAAATTATACCTCTGCAGATTCCCACGGGTGTCCTCTTTTCGGAAATCCATGGGGTTCCCTGTTTTCCTTGGTGGCTTGGACACCCGAGGCCCATAGCTGTAGGTTGTGCTTGTCTGGAGAAAGTGTCAAATTCAGGTGTCGAAACAGACTTGAGGTTACCTGTGTTTTAGGCTTTGCCCTTGGCGCCCAGGTAGGTCCACTCACACATGTGAGGTAACATTTTCATCGGCACACCTGTGGGAACGCGGGACGGTAGGCCATGTGTTGTTGGCGGCGTGTTTCGAAGGGTGCGCCGAGTGAAATGTGCGGAAAATTTGTTTTTTTCCCCACATTGTGGACTTTGCGGGGGTGTCTGGGTAATACATTCTGGGCCGATTTGCCCAGATCATACCTCTGCGGATTCCCACTGGGTGTCCACTTTTCGGAAATGAATGGGGTTCCCTGTTTTCCTTGGTGCCTTGGACACTCGAGGCCCATATCTGTATGTTGTGCTTGTCTGGAGAAAGTGTCAAATTCAGGTGTCGAAACAGAGTTGGGGTTACCTGTGTTTTAGGCTTTCTCCTTGGCGCCCAGGTAGGTGCACCCACACATGTGAGGTACCGTTTTCATCGGGACACCTGTGGGAATGCGAGACGGTAGGCCATGTGTTGTTGGCGGGTGTTTCGATGGGTGCGCCGAGTGAAATGTGCGGAAAATGCATTTTTTTTCCTACATTTTGGAATTTGCGGGGGTGTCTGGGTAATCCATTCTGGCCGAATTGCGCAAATCATACCTCTGCGGATTCCCACGGGTGTCCTCTTTCCAGAAATGCATGGGGTTCCCTGTTTTCCTTGGTGGCTTGGACACCCGAGGCCCATATCTGTATGTTGTACTTGTCTGGAGAAAGTGTCAAATTCAGGTGTCGAAAGAGACTTGGGGTTACCTGTGTTTTAGGCTTTCCCCTCGGCGCCCAGGTAGGTGCACCCACACGTGAGGTACCGTTTTCATCGGGACACCTGTGGGAACGCGGGACGGTAGGCCATGTGTTGTTGGCGGTGTGTTTCGATGGGTGCGCCGAGTGAAATGTGTAGAAAATTCGTTTTTTTCCCCACATTTCGGACTTTGCAGGGGTGTCTGGGTAATACATTCTGGGCCGATTTGTGCAAATCATAACTCTGCGGATTCCCACGGGTGTCCTCTTTTCGGAAATGCATGGGTTTTCCTTGGTGGCTTGGACACCCAAGGCCCATAGCTGTATGTTGTGCTTGTCTGGAGAAAGTGACAAATTCAGGTGTCGAAACAGACTTGGGGTTACCTGTGTTTTAGGCTTTCCCCTTGGCTCCCAGGTAGGTGCACCCACACATGTGAGGTACCGTTTTCATCGGGACACCTGTGGGAACGCGGGAAGGTAGGCCATGTGTTGTTGGCCGCGTGTTTCGATGGGAGCGCCGAGTGAAATGTGAGGAAAACGCATTTTTTTCCCACATTTCAGACTTTGCAGGGATATCTGGGTAATAAATTCTGGGCCAATTTGCGCAAATCATACCTCTGTGCATTCCCACGGGTGTCCTCTTTTCGGAAATGCATGGGGTTCCCTGTTTTCCTTGGTGGCTTGGACACCCAAGGGCCATATCTGTATGTTGTGCTTGTTTGGAGAAAGTGTCAAATTCAGGTATCGAAACAGACTTCGGGTTATCTGTGTTTTAGGCTTTCCCCTTGGCACCCAGGTAGGTGCACCCACACATGTGAGGTACCGTTTTCATCGGGACACCTGTGGGAAGGTGGGACGGTAGGCCATGTGTTTTGGCGGCATGTTTCTATGGGTGCGCTGAGTGAAATGTGCGGAAAATGCGTTTTTTCCCCACATTTCGGACTTTTCAGGGGTGTATGGGTAATACATTCTGGGCCGATTTGCGCAAATCATACCTCTGCGGATTCCCACGGGTGTCCCCTTTTCGGAAATGAATGGGTTTTCCTTGGTGGCTTGGACACCCAAGGCCCATATCTGTATGTTGTGCTTGTCTGGAGAAAGTGTCAAATTCAGGTGTTGAAACAGACTTGGGGTTACCTGTGTTTTAGGGTTTCCCCTTGGAGCCCAGGTAGGTGCACCCACACATGTGAGGTACCGTTTTCATCGGGACACCTGTGGGAACGCGGCACGGTAGGCCATGTGTTGTTGGCGGCATGTGTCGATGGGTGCGCTGAGTGAAATGTGCGGAAAATGCATTTTTTTTCCCACATTTCAAACTTTGCAAGGGTGTCTGTGTAATAAATTCTGGTCCGATTTGCGCAAATCATACCTCTGTGCATTCCCACGGGTGTCCTCTTTTCGGAAATGCATGGGGTTCCCTGTTTTCCTTGGTGGCTTGGACACCCAAGGGCCATATCTGTATGTTGTGCTTGTTTGGAGAAAGTGTCAAATTCAGGTATCGAAACAGACTTGGGGTTATCTGTGTTTTAGGCTTTCCCCTTGGCACCCAGGTAGGTGCACCCACACGTGAGGTACCGATTTCATCGGGACACCTGTGAGAACGCGGGACGGTAGGCCATGTGTTGTTGGCGGCGTGTTTCGATGGGTGCGCCGCGTGAAATGTGTGGGAAATGCGTTTTTTCCCCACATTTCGGACTTTTCAGGGGTGTCTGGGTAATACATTCTGGGCCGATTTGCGCAAATCATACCTCTGCGGATTCCCACGGGTGTCCTCTTTTCGGAAATGAATGGGTTTTCCTTGGTGGCTTGGACACCCAAGGCCCATATCTGTATGTTGTGCTTGTCTGGAGAAAGTGTCAAATTCAGGTGTCGAAACAGACTTGGGGTTATCTGTGTTTTAGGCTTTCCCCTTGGAGCCCAGGTAGGTGCACCCACACATGTGAGGTACCGTTTTCATCGGGACACCTGTGGGAACGCGGCACGGTAGGCCATGTGTTGTTGGTGGCATGTGTCGATGGGTGCGCTGAGTGAAATGTGCGGAAAATGCATTTTTTCCCCACATTTCGGACTTTGCGGCGGTGTCTGGGTAATAAATTATGGGCCGATTTGCGCAAATCATACCTCTGCGGATTCCCACGGGTGTACTCTTTTCGGAAATTCATGGGGTTCCCTGTTTTCCTTGGTGGGTTGGACACCCGAGGCCCATATCTGTACGTTGTGCTTGTCTGTAGAAAGTGTCAAATTCATGTGTCGAAACAGACTTGGGGTTATCTATGTTTTAGGCTTTCCCCTTGGCGCCCAGGTAGGTGCACCCACACATGTGAGGTACCGTTTTCATCGGGACACCTGTGGGAAGGTGGGACGGTAGGCCATGTGTTTTGGCGGCATGTTTCTATGGGTGCGCTGAGTGAAATGTGCGGAAAATGCATTTTTTTTCCCACATTTCGGACTTTGCAAGGGTGTCTGTGTAATAAATTCTGGTCCGATTTGCGCAAATCATACCTCTGCGGATTCCCACTGGTGTCCTCTTTTCGGAAATGCATGGGGTTCCCTGTTTTCCTTGGTGGCTTGGACACCGAGGCCCATATCTGTATGTTATGCTTGTCTGGAGAAAGTGTCAAATTCAGGTGTTGAAACAGACTTGGGGTTACCTGTGTTTTCGGCTTTCCCTTTGGCGCCCAGTTAGTTGCACCCACACATGTGAGGTACCGTTTTCATCGGGACACCGGTAGGAACGCGGGACGGTAGGCCATGTGTTGTTGGCGGCGTGTTTCGATGGGTGCACCGAGTGAAATGTGCGGAAAATGCGTTTTTTCCCCCCACATTTCGGACTTTGCGGGGGTGTCTGGGTAATAAATTTGGGGCCAATTTGCGCAAATTATACCTCTGCAGATTCCCACAGGTGTCCTCTTTTCGGAAATACATGGGGTTCCCTGTTTTCCTCGGTGGCTTGGACACCCGAGGCCCATATCTGTATGTTGTGCTTGTCTGGAGAAAGTGTCAAATTCAGGTGTCGAAACAGACTTGGGGTTACCTGTGTTTTCGGCTTTTCCTTTGGCGCCCAGTTAGTTGCACCCACACATGTGAGGTACCGTTTTCATCGCGACACCTGTGGGAAGGCGGGACGGTAGGCCATGTGTTTTGGCGGCGTGTTTCTATGGGTGCGCTGAGTGGAATGTGCGGAAAATGCGTTTTATTTCCCACATTTCAGACTTTGCGGGGGTGTCTGGGTAATAAATTCTGGGCCGATTTGCGCAAATCATACCTCTGCGCATTCCCACGGGTGTCCTCTTTTCGGAAATGCATGGGTTCCCTGTTTTCATTGGTGGCTTGGACACCCGAGGCCCATATCTGTATGTTGCGCTTGTCCGGAGAAAGTGTGAAATTCAGGTGTGAAAACAGACTTGGGGTTACCTGTGATTTAGGCTTTCCCCATGGCGCCCAGGTAGGTGCACCCACACATGTCAGGTACTGTTTTCATCGGGACACCCGTGGGAACGCGGTACGGTAGCCATGTGTTGTTGGTGGCGTGTTTCTATGGGTGCGCTGAGTGGAATGTGCGGAAAATGCGTTTTATTTCCCACATTTCAGACTTTGCGGGGGTGTCTGGGTAATAAATTCTGGGCCGATTTGCGCAAATCATACCTCTGCGCATTCCCACGGGTGTCCTCTTTTCGGAAATGCATGGGTTCCCTGTTTTCATTGGTGGCTTGGACACCCAAGGCCCATATCTGTATGTTGTGCTTGTCTGGAGAAAGTGTCAAATTCAGGTGTCGAAACAGACTTGGGGTTACCTGTGTTTTCGGCTTTTTCTTTGGTGCCCAGTTAGTTGCACCCACACATGTGAGGTACCGTTTTCATCGGGACACCGGTGGGAACGCGGGACGGTAGGCCATGTGTTGTTGGCGGCGTGTTTCGATGGGTGCATGGGTGCACCGAGGGAAATGTGCGGAAAATGCGTTTTTTCCCCCACATTTTGGACTTTGCTGGGTTGTCTGGGTAATAAATTCTGGGCCAATTTGCGCAAATCATACCTCTGCGGGTTCCCACGGTGTCCTCTTTTTGGAAATGCATGGGGTTCCCTGTTTTCCTTGGTGGCTTGGACACCCGAGGCCCATATCTGTATGTTGCGCTTGTCTGGCGAAAGTGTCAAATTCAGGTGTCGAAACAGACTTGGGGTTACCTGTGTTTTAGGCTTTCCCAATGGCGCCCAGGTAAGTGCACCCACACATGTCAGGTACCGTTTTTTTCGGGACACCTGTGGGAACGCGGAACGGTAGGCCATGTGTTGTTGGCGGTGTGTTTCTATGGGTGCGCCGAGTGAAATGTGAGGAAAATGCATTTTATTTCCCACATTTCAGACTTTGCAAGGGTGTCTGTGTAATAAATTCTGGTCCGATTTTCGCAAATCATACCTCTGCGCATTCCCACGGGTGTCCTCTTTTCGGAAATGCATGGGGTTCCCTGTTTTCCTTGGTGGCTTGGACACCCGAGGGCCATATCTGTATGTTGTGCTTGTTTGGAGAAAGTGTCAAATTCAGGTATCGAAACAGACTTGGGGTTATCTGTGTTTTAGGCTTTCCCCTCGGCGCCCAGGTAGGTGCACCCACACGTGAGGTACCGTTTTCATCGGGACACCTGTGGGAACGCAGGACGGTAGGCCATGTGTTGTTGGCGTGTTTCTATGGGTGCGCCGAGTGAAATGTGTGGGAAATGCGTTTTTTTCCCCACATTTCGGACTTTTCAGGGGTGTCTGGGTAATACATTCTGGGCAGATTTGCGCAAATCATATCTCTGCGGATTCCCACGGGTGTCCTCTTTTCGGAAATGAATGGGTTTTCCTTGGTGGCTTGGACACCCAAGGCCCATATCTGTATGTTGTGCTTGTCTGGAGAAAGTGTCAAATTCAGGTGTCGAAAGAGACTTGGGGTTACCTGTGTTTTAGGCTTTCCACTTGGCGCCCAGGTAGGTGCACCCACACATGTGAAGTACCATTTTCATCGGGACACCTGTGGGAAGGCGGGACGGTAGGTCATGTGTTGTTGGCGGCGTGTTTCGATGGGTGCGCCGAGTGAAATGTGCGGAAAATGCGTTTTTTTCCCCCACATTTCGGACTTCGCAGGGGTGTCTGGGTAATAAATTATGGGCCGATTTGCACAAGTCATACCTCTGCGGATTCCCACGGGTGTCCTCTTTTCGGAAATGTATGGGGTTCCTTATTTTCCTTGGTGGCTTAGACACCCGAGGCCCATATTTGTATGTTGTGCTTGTCTGGAGAAAGTGTCAAATTCAGGTGTTGAAACAGACTTGGGGTTACCTGTGTTTTAGGCTTTCCCCTTGGAGCCCAGGTAGCTGCACCCACACATGTGAGGTACCGTTTTCATCGGGACACTTGTGGGAACGCGGTACGGTAGGCCATGTGTTGTTGGCGGCATGTGTCGATGGGTGCGCTGAGTGAAATGTGCGGAAAATGCATTTTTTCCCCACATTTCGGACTTTGCGGGGGTGTCTGGGTAATAAATTATTGGCCGATTTGCGCAAATCATACCTCTGCGGATTCCCACGGGTGTCTTCTTTTCGGAAATTCATGGGGTTCCCTGTTTTCCTTGGTGGGTTGGACACCCGAGGCCCATATCTGTACGTTGTGCTTGTCTGTAGAAAGTGTCAAATTCATGTGTCGAAACTGACTTGGGGTTACCTATGTTTTAGGCTTTCCCCTTGGCGCCCAGGTAGGTGCACCCACACATGTGAGGTACCGTTTTCATCGGGACACCTGTGGGAAGGCGGGACGGTAGGCCATGTGTTTTGGCGGCATGTTTCTATGGGTGCGCTGAGTGAAATGTGCGGAAAATGCATTTTTTTCCCACATTTCAGACTTTGCAAGGGTGTCTGTGTAATAAATTCTGGTCCGATTTGCGCAAATCATACCTCTGCGGATTCCCACGGGTGTCCTCTTTTCGGAAATGCATGGGTTTCCCTGTTTTCCTTGGTGGCTTGGACACCGAGGCCCATATCTGTATGTTATGCTTGTCTGGAGAAAGTGTCAAATTCAGGTGTTGAAACAGACTTGGGGTTACCTGTGTTTTCGGCTTTCCCTTTGGCGCCCAGTTAGTTGCACCCACACATGTGAGGTATCGTTTTCATCGGGACACCGGTAGGAACGCGGGACGGTAGGCCATGTGTTGTTGGCGGCGTGTTTCGATGGGTGCACCGAGTGAAATGTGCGGAAAATGCGTTTTTTCCCCCCACATTTCGGACTTTGCGGGGGTGTCTGGGTAATAAATTATTGGCCGATTTGCGCAAATCATACCTCTGCGGATTCCCACGGGTGTCCTCTTTTCGGAAATGCATGGGGTTCCCTGTTTTCATTGGTGGCTTGGACACCCAAGGCCGATATCTGTATGTTGTGCTTGTCTGGAGAAAGTGTCAAATTCAGGTGTCGAAACAGACTTGGGGTTACCTATGTTTTAGGCTTTCCCCTTGGCACCCAGGTAGGTGTACCCACATATGTGAAGTACCGTTTTCATCGGGACACCTTTGGGAACGCGGGACGGTAGGCCATGTGCTGTTGGCGGCGTATTTCGATGGGTGCGCTGAGTGAAATGTGCGGAAAATGCATTTTTTTTCCCACATTTCGGACTTTGCAAGGGTGTCTGTGTAATAAATTCTGGTCTGATTTGCGCAAATCATACCTGTGCGGATTCCCACGGGTGTCCTCTTTTCGGAAATGCATGGGGTTCCCTGTTTTCCTTGGTGGCTTGGACACCCGAGGCCCATATCTGTATGTTGTGCTTGTCTGCAGAAAGTGTCAAATTCAGGTGTCGAAACAGACTTGGGGTTACCTGTCTTTTCGGCTTTCCCTCTGGCGCCCAGTTAGTTGCACCCACACATGTGAGGTACTGTTTTCATCGGGACACCGGTAGGAACGCGGGACGGTAGGCCATGTGTTGTTGGCGGCGTGTTTCGATGGGTGCACCGAGTGAAATGTGCGGAAAATGCGTTTTTCCCCCCACATTTCGGACTTTGCGGGGGTGTCTGGGTAACAAATTTGGGGCCGATTTGCACAAATTATACCTCTGCGCATTCCCACGGGTGTCCTCTTTTCGGAAATACATAGGGTTCCCTGTTTTCCTCGGTGGCTTGGACACCCGAGGCCCATATCTGTATGTTGCGCTTGTCTGGAGAAAGTGTGAAATTCAGGTGTGAAAACAGACTTGGGGTTACCTGTGTTTTAGGCTTTCCCCATGGCGCCCAGGTAGGTGCACCCACACATGTCAGGTACTGTTTTCATCGGGACACCCATGGGAACGCGGTACGGTAGGCCATGTGTTGTTGGCGGCGTGTTTCGATAGGTGCGGCGAGTGAAATGTGTGGAAAATGCGTTTTTTTCCCCACATTTCAGATTTTGCGGGGGCGTCTGGGTAATAAATTCTCGTCCGATTTGCGCAAATCATACCTCTGCGGATTCCCACGGGTGTCCTCTTTTCGGAAATGCATGGGGTTCCCTGTTTTCCTTGGTGGCTTGGACACCCGAGGCCCATATCTGTATGTTGTGCTTGTCTGGAGAAAGTGTCAAATTCAGGTGTCGAAACAGACTTGGGGTTACCTGTGTTTTCGGCTTTTCCTTTGGCGCCCAGTTAGTTGCACCCACACATGTGAGGTACCGTTTTCATCGGGACACCTGTGGGAAGGCGGGACGGTAGGCCATGTGTTTTGGCGGCGTGTTTCTATGGGTGCGCTGAGTGGAATGTGCGGAAAACGCATTTTATTTCCCACATTTCAGACTTTGCAGGGGTGTCTGGGTAATACATTCTGGGCCGATTTGTGCAAATCATAACTCTGTGGATTCCCACGGGTGTCCTCTTTTCGGAAATGCATGGGTTTTCCTTGGTGGCTTGGACACCCAAGGCCCATATATGTATGTTGTGCTTGTCTGGAGAAAGTGACAAATTCAGGTGTCGAAACAGACTTGGGGTTACCTGTGTTTTAGGCTTTCCCCTTGGCGTCCAGGTAGGTGCACCCACACATGTCAGGTACCGTTTTCTTCGGGACACCTGTGGGAATGCGGAACGGTAGGCCATGTGTTGTTGGCGGTGTGTTTCTATGGGTGCGCCGAGTGAAATGTGAGGAAAATGCATTTTATTTCCCACATTTCAGACTTTGCAAGGGTGTCTGTGTAATAAATTCTGGTCCGATTTGCGCAAATCATACCTCTGCGGATTCCCACGGTGTCCGCCTTTTGGAAATGCATGGGGTTCCCTGTTATTCTTGGTGGCTTGGACACCCAAGGCCCATATCTGTATGTTGTGCTTGTCTGGAGAAAGTGTCAAATTCAGGTGTCGAAACAGACTTGGGGTTACCTGTGTTTTAGTCTTTCCCCTTGGCGCCCAGGTAGGTGCACCCGCACATGTCAGGTACCATTTTCTTTGGGACACCTGTGGGAACACGGGACTGTATGCCATGTGTTGGTGGCGGCATGTTTCTATGGGTGCGCCGAGTGGAATGTGCGGAAAATGCGTTTTATTTCCCACATTCCAGACTTTGCGGGGGTGTCTGGGTAATAAATTCTGGGCCGATTTGCACAAATCATACCTCTGCGCATTCCCACGGGTGTCCTCTTTTCGGAAATGCATGGGGTTCCCTGTTTTCATTGGTGGCTTGGACACCCAAGGCCGATATCTGTATGTTGCGCTTGTCTGGAGAAAGTGTGAAATTCAGGTGTGAAAACAGACTTGGGGTTACCTGTGTTTTATGCTTTCCCTTTGGCGCCCAGTTAGTTGCACCCACAGATGTGAGGTACCGTTTTCATCGGGACACGGGTAGGAACGCGGTACGGTAGGCCATGTGTTGTTGGCGGCGTGTTTCGATAGGTGCGACGAGTGAAATGTGTGGAAAATGCGTTTTTTTCCCCACATTTCAGATTTTGCGGGGGCGTCTGGGTAATAAATTCTCGTCCGATTTGCGCAAATCATACCTCTGCAGATTCACACGGGTGTCCTCTTTTCGGAAATGCATGGGGTTCCCTCTTTTCCTTGGTGGCTTGGACACCCGAGGCCCATATCTGTATGTTGTGCTTGTCTGGAGAAAGTGTCAAATTCAGGTGTCGAAACAGACTTGGGGTTACCTGTGTTTTCGGCTTTTCCTTTGGCGCCCAGTTAGTTGCACCCACACATGTGAGGTACCGTTTTCATCGGGACACCTGTGGGAAGGCGGGACGGTAGGCCATGTGTTTTGGCGGCGTGTTTCTATGGGTGCGCTGAGTGGAATGTGCGGAAAATGCGTTTTATTTCCCACATTTCAGACTTTGGGGGGGTGTCTGGGTAATAAATTCTTTGCCGATTTACGCAAATCAAACCTCTGCGCATTCGCACGGGTGTCCTCTTTTCGGAAATGCATGGGGTTCCCTGTTTTCATTGGTGGCTTGGACACCCGAGGCCCATATCTGTATGTTGCGCTTGTCTGGAGAAAGTGTGATATTAGGTGTGAAAATAGACTTGGGGTTACCTGTGTTTTAGGCTTTCCCCAGGGCGCCCAGGTAGGTGCACCCACACATGTCAGGTACTGTTTTCATAGGGACACCCGTGGGAACGCGGTACGGTAGGCCATGTGTTGTTGGCGGCGTGTTTCGATAGGTGCGGCGAGTGAAATGTGTGGAAAATGCGTTTTTTTCCCCACATTTCAGATTTTGCGGGGGCGTCTGGGTAATACATTCTCGTCCGATTTGCGCAAATCATACCTCTGCGGATTCCCACGGGTGTCCTCTTTTCGGAAAGGCATGGGGTTCCCTGTTTTCCTTGGTGGCTTGGACACCCGAGACCCATATCTGTATGTTGTGCTTGTCTGGAGAAAGTGTCAAATTCAGGTGTCGAAACAGACTTGGGGTTACCTGTGTTTTCGGCTTTTCCTTTGGCGCCCAGTTAGTTGCACCCACACATGTGAGGTACCGTTTTCATGGGGACACCGGTGGGAACGCGGGACGGTAGGCCTTGTGTTGTTGGCGGCGTGTTTCGATGGGTGCACCGAGGGAAATGTGCGGAAAATGCGTTTTTTCCCCCATATTTTGGACTTTGCGGGGTTGCCTAGGTAATAAATTCTGGGCCGATTTGCGCAAATTATACCTCTGCAGATTCCCACGGGTGTCCTCTTTCCAGAAATGCATGGGGTTCCCTGTTTTCCTTGGTGGCTTGGACACCCGAGGCCCATATCTGTATGTTGTGCTTGTCTGGAGAAAGTGTCAAATTCAGGTGTCGAAAGAGACTTGGGGTTACCTGTGTTTTAGGCTTTCCACTTGGCGCCCAGGTAGGTGCACCCACACATGTGAAGTACCATTTTCATCGGGACACCTGTGGGAAGGCGGGACGGTAGGCCATGTGTTGTTGGCGGCGTGTTTCGATGGGTGCGCCGAGTGAAATGTGCGGAAAATGCGTTTTTTTTCCCCACATTTCGGACTTCGCAGGGGTGTCTGGGTAATAAATTATGGGCCGATTTGCACAAGTCATACCTCTGCGGATTCCCACGGGTGTCCTCTTTTCGGAAATGTATGGGGTTCCTTATTTTCCTTGGTGGCTTGGACACCCGAGGCCCATATTTGTATGTTGTGCTTGTCTGGAGAAAGTGTCAAATTCAGGTGTTGAAACAGACTTGGGGTTACCTGTGTTTTAGGCTTTCCCCTTGGAGCCCAGGTAGCTGCACCCACACATGTGAGGTACCGTTTTCATCGGGACACCTGTGGGAACGCGGTACGGTAGGCCATGTGTTGTTGGCGGCATGTGTCGATGGGTGCGCTGAGTGAAATGTGCGGAAAATGCATTTTTTCCCCACATTTCGGACTTTGCGGGGGTGTCTGGGTAATAAATTATTGGCCGATTTGCGCAAATCATACCTCTGCGGATTCCCACGGGTGTCTTCTTTTCGGAAATTCATGGGGTTCCCTGTTTTCCTTGGTGGGTTGGACACCCGAGGCCCATATCTGTACGTTGTGCTTGTCTGTAGAAAGTGTCAAATTCATGTGTCGAAACTGACTTGGGGTTACCTATGTTTTAGGCTTTCCCCTTGGCGCCCAGGTAGGTGCACCCACACATGTGAGGTACCGTTTTCATCGGGACACCTGTGGGAAGGCGGGACGGTAGGCCATGTGTTTTGGCGGCATGTTTCTATGGGTGCGCTGAGTGAAATGTGCGGAAAATGCATTTTTTTCCCACATTTCAGACTTTGCAAGGGTGTCTGTGTAATAAATTCTGGTCCGATTTGCGCAAATCATACCTCTGCGGATTCCCACGGGTGTCCTCTTTTAGGAAATGCATGGGTTTCCCTGTTTTCCTTGGTGGCTTGGACACCAAGGCCCATATCTGTATGTTATGCTTGTCTGGAGAAAGTGTCAAATTCAGGTGTTGAAACAGACTTGGGGTTACCTGTGTTTTCGGCTTTCCCTTTGGCGCCCAGTTAGTTGCACCCACACATGTGAGGTACTGTTTTCATCGGGACACCGGTAGGAACGCGGGTCGGTAGGCCATGTGTTGTTGGCGGCGTGTTTCGATGGGTGCACCGAGTGAAATGTGCGGAAAATGCGTTTTTTCCCCCCACATTTCGGACTTTGCGGGGGTGTCTGGGTAATAAATTCGGGGCCGATTTGCGCAAATTATACCTCTGCGGATTCCCACGGGTGTCCTCTTTTCGGAAATACATTGGGTTCCCTGTTTTCCTCGGTGGCTTGGACACCCGAGGCCCATATCTGTATGTTGTGCTTGTCTGGAGAAAGTGTCAAATTCAGGTGTCGAAACAGACTTGGGGTTACCTGTGTTTTCGGCTTTTCCTTTGGCGCCCAGTTAGTTGCACCCACACATGTGAGGTACCGTTTTCATCGGGACACCTGTGGGAACGCGGCACGGTAGGCCATGTGTTGTTGGCGGCATGTTTCGATGGGTGCGCTGAGTGAAATGTGCGGAAAAAGCGTTTTTTCCCCACATTTCGGACTTTGCGGGGGTGTCTGGGTAATAAATTATTGGCCGATTTGCGCAAATCATACCTCTGCGGATTCCCACGGGTGTCCTCTTTTCGGAAATGCATGGGGTTCCCTGTTTTCATTGGTGGCTTGGACACCCAAGGCCGATATCTGTATGTTGTGCTTGTCTGGAGAAAGTGTCAAATTCAGGTGTCGAAACAGACTTGGGGTTACCTGTGTTTTAGTCTTTCCCCTTGGCGCCCAGGTAGGTGCACCCGCACATGTCAGGTACCATTTTCTTTGGGACACCTGTGGGAACACGGGACTGTATGCCATGTGTTGGTGGCGGCGTGTTTCTATGGGTGCGCCGAGTGAAATGTGAGGAAAATGCATTTTTTCCCAAATTTCGGACTTTGTGGGGGTGTCTGGGTAATACATTCTGAGCCGATTTGCACAAATCATACCTCTGCGGATTCCCACGGTGTCCGCCTTTTGGAAATGCATGGGGTTCCCTGTTATTCTTGGTGGCTTGGACACCCAAGGCCCATATCTGTATGTTGTGCTTGTCTGGAGAAAGTGTCAAATTCAGGTGTCGAAACAGACTTGGGGTTACCTGTGTTTTAGTCTTTCCCCTTGGCGCCCAGGTAGGTGCACCCGCACATGTCAGGTACCATTTTCTTTGGGACACCTGTGGGAACACGGGACTGTATGCCATGTGTTGGTGGCGGCGTGTTTCTATGGGTGCGCCGAGTGAAATGTGAGGAAAATGCATTTTTTCCCAAATTTCGGACTTTGTGGGGGTGTCTGGGTAATACATTCTGAGCCGATTTGCACAAATCATACCTCTGCGGATTCCCACGGGTGTCCTCTTTTCGGAAATGTATGGGGTTCCTTATTATCCTTGGTTGCTTGGACACCCGAGGCTCATATTTGTATGTTGTGCTTGTCTGGAGAAAGTGTCAAATTCAGGTGTCGAAACAGACTTGGGGTTACCTGTGTTTTAGGCTTTCCCCTTGGCGGCCAGGTAAGGTGCACCCACACATGTGAGTTACCGTTTTCATCGGGACAGCTGTGGGAAGGCGGGACGGTAGGCCATGTGTTTTGGCGGCATGTTTCTATGGGTGCGCCGAGTGGAATGTGCGGAAAATGCGTTTTATTTCCCACATTTCAGACTTTGCGGGGGTGTCTGGGTAATAAATTCTGGGCCGATTTGCACAAATCATACCTCTGCGCATTCCCACGGGTGTCCTCTTTTCGGAAATGCATGGGGTTCCCTGTTTTCATTGGTGGCTTGGACACCCAAGGCCGATATCTGTATGTTGCGCTTGTCTGGAGAAAGTGTGAAATTCAGGTGTGAAAACAGACTTGGGGTTACCTGTGTTTTATGCTTTCCCTTTGGCGCCCAGTTAGTTGCACCCACAGATGTGAGGTACCGTTTTCATCGGGACACGGGTAGGAACGCGGTACGGTAGGCCATGTGTTGTTGGCGGCGTGTTTCGATAGGTGCGACGAGTGAAATGTGTGGAAAATGCGTTTTTTTCCCCACATTTCAGATTTTGCGGGGGCGTCTGGGTAATAAATTCTCGTCCGATTTGCGCAAATCATACCTCTGCAGATTCCCACGGGTGTCCTCTTTTCGGAAATGCATGGGGTTCCCTCTTTTCCTTGGTGGCTTGGACACCCGAGGCCCATATCTGTATGTTGTGCTTGTCTGGAGAAAGTGTCAAATTCAGGTGTCGAAACAGACTTGGCGTTACCTGTGTTTTCGGCTTTTCCTTTGGCGCCCAGTTAGTTGCACCCACACATGTGAGGTACCGTTTTCATCGGGACACCTGTGGGAAGGCGGGACGGTAGGCCATGTGTTTTGGCGGCGTGTTTCTATGGGTGCGCTGAGTGGAATGTGCGGAAAATGCGTTTTATTTCCCACATTTCAGACTTTGGGGGGGTGTCTGGGTAATAAATTCTTTGCCGATTTACGCAAATCATACCTCTGCGCATTCGCACGGGTGTCCTCTTTTCGGAAATGCATGGGGTTCCCTGTTTTCATTGGTGGCTTGGACACCCGAGGCCCATATCTGTATGTTGCGCTTGTCTGGAGAAAGTGTGATATTAGGTGTGAAAACAGACTTGGGGTTACCTGTGTTTTAGGCTTTCCCCAGGGCGTCCAGGTAGGTGCACCCACACATGTCAGGTACTGTTTTCATAGGGACACCCGTGGGAACGCGGTACGGTAGGCCATGTGTTGTTGGCGGCGTGTTTCGATAGGTGCGGCGAGTGAAATGTGTGGAAAATGCGTTTTTTTCCCCACATTTCAGATTTTGCGGGGGCGTCTGGGTAATACATTCTCGTCCGATTTGCGCAAATCATACCTCTGCGGATTCCCACGGGTGTCCTCTTTTCGGAAATGCATGGGGTTCCCTGTTTTCCTTGGTGGCTTGGACACCCGAGGCCCATATCTGTATGTTGTGCTTGTCTGGAGAAAGTGTCAAATTCAGGTGTCGAAACAGACTTGGGGTTACCTGTGTTTTCGGCTTTTCCTTTGGCGCCCAGTTAGTTGCACCCACACATGTGAGGTACCGTTTTCATGGGGACACCGGTGGGAACGCGGGACGGTAGGCCTTGTGTTGTTGGCGGCGTGTTTCGATGGGTGCACCGAGGGAAATGTGCGGAAAATGCGTTTTTTCCCCCATATTTTGGACTTTGCGGGGTTGCCTAGGTAATAAATTCTGGGCCGATTTGCGCAAATTATACCTCTGCAGATTCCCACGGGTGTCCTCTTTTCGGAAATCCATGGGGTTCCCTGTTTTCCTTGGTGGCTTGGACACCCGAGGCCCATAGCTGTATGTTGTGCTTGTCTGGAGAAAGTGTCAAATTCAGGTGTCGAAACAGACTTGAGGTTACCTGTGTTTTAGGCTTTGCCCTTGGCGCCCAGGTAGGTCCACTCACACATGTGAGGTAACATTTTCATCGGGACACCTGTGGGAACGCGGGACGGTAGGCCATGTGTTGTTGGCGGCGTGTTTCGAAGGGTGCGCCGAGTGAAATGTGCGGAAAATTTGTTTTTTTCCCCACATTTTGGACTTTGCGGGGGTGTCTGGGTAATACATTCTGGGCCGATTTGCCCAGATCATACCTCTGCGGATTCCCACTGGGTGTCCACTTTTCGGAAATGAATGGGGTTCCCTGTTTTCCTTGGTGCCTTGGACACTCGAGGCCCATATCTGCATGTTGTGCTTGTCTGGAGAAAGTGTCAAATTCAGGTGTCGAAACAGAGTTGGGGTTACCTGTGTTTTAGGCTTTCTCCTTGGCGCCCAGGTAGGTGCACCCACACATATGAGGTACCGTTTTCATCGGGACACCTGTGGGAATGCGAGATGGTAGGCCATGTGTTGTTGGCGGGTGTTTCGATGGGTGCGCCGAGTGAAATGTGCGGAAAATGCATTTTTTTTCCTACATTTTGGAATTTGCGGGGGTGTCTGGGTAATCCATTCTGGCCGAATTGCGCAAATCATACCTCTGCGGATTCCCACGGGTGTCCTCTTTCCAGAAATGCATGGGGTTCCCTGTTTTCCTTGGTGGCTTGGACACCCGAGGCCCATATCTGTATGTTGTACTTGTCTGGAGAAAGTGTCAAATTCAGGTGTCGAAAGAGACTTGGGGTTACCTGTGTTTTAGGCTTTCCCCTCGGCGCCCAGGTAGGTGCACCCACACGTGAGGTACCGTTTTCATCGGGAGACCTGTGGGAACGCGGGACGGTAGGCCATGTGTTGTTGGCGGCGTGTTTCGATGGGTGCGCCGAGTGAAATGTGTAGAAAATTCGTTTTTTTCCCCACATTTCGGACTTTGCAGGGGTGTCTGGGTAATACATTCTGGGCCGATTTGTGCAAATCATAACTCTGCGGATTCCCACGGGTGTCCTCTTTTCGGAAATGCATGGGTTTTCCTTGGTGGCTTGGACACCCAAGGCCCATAGCTGTATGTTGTGCTTGTCTGGAGAAAGTGACAAATTCAGGTGTCGAAACAGACTTGGGGTTACCTGTGTTTTAGGCTTTCCCCTTGGCTCCCAGGTAGGTGCACCCACACATGTGAGGTACCGTTTTCATCGGGACACTTGTGGGAACGCGGGAAGGTAGGCCATGTGTTGTTGGCCGCGTGTTTCGATGGGAGCGCCGAGTGAAATGTGAGGAAAACACATTTTTTTCCCACATTTCAGACTTTGCAGGGATATCTGGGTAATAAATTCTGGGCCAATTTGCACAAATCATAACTCTGCGGATTCCTACGGTGTCCGCTTTTTGGAAATGCATGGGGTTCCCTGTTATTCTTGGTGGCTTGGACACCCGAGGCCCATATCTGTATGTTGTGCTTGTCTGGAGAAAGTGTCAAATTCAGGTGTCGAAACAGACTTGGGGTTACCTGTGTTTTAGGCTTTCCCCATGGCGCCCAGGTAGGTGCACCCACACATGTCAGGTACTGTTTTCATCGGGACACCCGTGGGAACGCGGTACGGTAGCCATGTGTTGTTGGTGGCGTGTTTCGATAGGTGCGGCGAGTGAAATGTGTGGAAAATGCGTTTTTTTCCCCACATTTCAGATTTTGCGGGGGCGTCTGGGTAATAAATTCTCGTCCGATTTGTGCAAATCATACCTCTGCGGATTCCCACGGGTGTCCTCTTTTCGGAAATGCATGGGGTTCCCTGTTTTCCTTGGTGGCTTGGACACCCGAGGCCCATATCTGTATGTTGTGCTTGTCTGGAGAAAGTGTCAAATTCAGGTGTCGAAACAGACTTGGGGTTACCTGTGTTTTAGGCTTTCCCAATGGCGCCCAGGTAAGTGCACCCACACATGTCAGGTACCGTTTTTTTCGGGACACCTGTGGGAACGCGGAACGGTAGGCCATGTGTTGTTGGCGGTGTGTTTCTATGGGTGCGCCGAGTGAAATGTGAGGAAAATGCATTTTATTTCCCACATTTCAGACTTTGCAAGGGTGTCTGTGTAATAAATTCTGGTCCGATTTTCGCAAATCATACCTCTGCGCATTCCCACGGGTGTCCTCTTTTCGGAAATGCATGGGGTTCCCTGTTTTCCTTGGTGGCTTGGACACCCGAGGGCCATATCTGTATGTTGTGCTTGTTTGGAGAAAGTGTCAAATTCAGGTATCGAAACAGACTTGGGGTTATCTGTGTTTTAGGCTTTCCCCTCGGCGCCCAGGTAGGTGCACCCACACGTGAGGTACCGTTTTCATCGGGACACCTGTGGGAACGCAGGACGGTAGGCCATGTGTTGTTGGCGTGTTTCTATGGGTGCGCCGAGTGAAATGTGTGGGAAATGCGTTTTTTTCCCCACATTTCGGACTTTTCAGGGGTGTCTGGGTAATACATTCTGGGCAGATTTGCGCAAATCATATCTCCGCGGATTCCCACGGGTGTCCTCTTTTCGGAAATGAATGGGTTTTCCTTGGTGGCTTGGACACCCAAGGCCCATATCTGTATGTTGTGCTTGTCTGGAGAAAGTGTCAAATTCAGGTGTCGAAAGAGACTTGGGGTTACCTGTGTTTTAGGCTTTCCACTTGGCGCCCAGGTAGGTGCACCCACACATGTGAAGTACCATTTTCATCGGGACACCTGTGGGAAGGCGGGACGGTAGGCCATGTGTTGTTGGCGGCGTGTTTCGATGGGTGCGCCGAGTGAAATGTGCGGAAAATGCGTTTTTTTTCCCCACATTTCGGACTTCGCAGGGGTGTCTGGGTAATAAATTATGGGCCGATTTGCACAAGTCATACCTCTGCGGATTCCCACGGGTGTCCTCTTTTCGGAAATGTATGGGGTTCCTTATTTTCCTTGGTGGCTTGGACACCCGAGGCCCATATTTGTATGTTGTGCTTGTCTGGAGAAAGTGTCAAATTCAGGTGTTGAAACAGACTTGGGGTTACCTGTGTTTTAGGCTTTCCCCTTGGAGCCCAGGTAGCTGCACCCACACATGTGAGGTACCGTTTTCATCGGGACACCTGTGGGAACGCGGTACGGTAGGCCATGTGTTGTTGGCGGCATGTGTCGATGGGTGCGCTGAGTGAAATGTGCGGAAAATGCATTTTTTCCCCACATTTCGGACTTTGCGGGGGTGTCTGGGTAATAAATTATTGGCCGATTTGCGCAAATCATACCTCTGCGGATTCCCACGGGTGTCTTCTTTTCGGAAATTCATGGGGTTCCCTGTTTTCCTTGGTGGGTTGGACACCCGAGGCCCATATCTGTACGTTGTGCTTGTCTGTAGAAAGTGTCAAATTCATGTGTCGAAACTGACTTGGGGTTACCTATGTTTTAGGCTTTCCCCTTGGCGCCCAGGTAGGTGCACCCACACATGTGAGGTACCGTTTTCATCGGGACACCTGTGGGAAGGCGGGACGGTAGGCCATGTGTTTTGGCGGCATGTTTCTATGGGTGCGCTGAGTGAAATGTGCGGAAAATGCATTTTTTTCCCACATTTCAGACTTTGCAAGGGTGTCTGTGTAATAAATTCTGGTCCGATTTGCGCAAATCATACCTCTGCGGATTCCCACGGGTGTCCTCTTTTAGGAAATGCATGGGTTTCACTGTTTTCCTTGGTGGCTTGGACACCAAGGCCCATATCTGTATGTTATGCTTGTCTGGAGAAAGTGTCAAATTCAGGTGTTGAAACAGACTTGGGGTTACCTGTGTTTTCGGCTTTCCCTTTGGCGCCCAGTTAGTTGCACCCACACATGTGAGGTACTGTTTTCATCGGGACACCGGTAGGAACGCGGGTCGGTAGGCCATGTGTTGTTGGCGGCGTGTTTCGATGGGTGCACCGAGTGAAATGTGCGGAAAATGCGTTTTTTCCCCCCACATTTCGGACTTTGCGGGGGTGTCTGGGTAATAAATTCGGGGCCGATTTGCGCAAATTATACCTCTGCGGATTCCCACGGGTGTCCTCTTTTCGGAAATACATTGGGTTCCCTGTTTTCCTCGGTGGCTTGGACACCCGAGGCCCATATCTGTATGTTGTGCTTGTCTGGAGAAAGTGTCAAATTCAGGTGTCGAAACAGACTTGGGGTTACCTGTGTTTTCGGCTTTTCCTTTGGCGCCCAGTTAGTTGCACCCACACATGTGAGGTACCGTTTTCATCGGGACACCTGTGGGAACGCGGCACGGTAGGCCATGTGTTGTTGGCGGCATGTTTCGATGGGTGCGCTGAGTGAAATGTGCGGAAAAAGCGTTTTTTCCCCACATTTCGGACTTTGCGGGGGTGTCTGGGTAATAAATTATTGGCCGATTTGCGCAAATCATACCTCTGCGGATTCCCACGGGTGTCCTCTTTTCGGAAATGCATGGGGTTCCCTGTTTTCATTGGTGGCTTGGACACCCAAGGCCGATATCTGTATGTTGTGCTTGTCTGGAGAAAGTGTCAAATTCAGGTGTCGAAACAGACTTGGGGTTACCTATGTTTTAGGCTTTCCCCTTGGCACCCAGGTAGGTGTACCCACATATGTGAAGTACCGTTTTCATCGGGACACCTTTGGGAACGCGGGACGGTAGGCCATGTGCTGTTGGCGGCGTATTTCGATGGGTGCGCTGAGTGAAATGTGCGGAAAATGCATTTTTTTCCCACATTTCGGACTTTGCAAGGGTGTCTGTGTAATAAATTCTGGTCTGATTTGCGCAAATCATACCTGTGCGGATTCCCACGGGTGTCCTCTTTTCGGAAATGCATGGGGTTCCCTGTTTTCCTTGGTGGCTTGGACACCCGAGGCCCATATCTGTATGTTGCGCTTGTCTGGAGAAAGTGTGAAATTCAGGTGTGAAAACAGACTTGGGGTTACCTGTGTTTTAGTCTTTCCCCATGGCGCCCAGGTAGGTGCACCCACACATGTCAGGTACTGTTTTCATCGGGACACCCATGGGAACGCGGTACGGTAGGCCATGTGTTGTTGGCGGCGTGTTTCAATAGGTGCGGCGAGTGAAATGTGTGGAAAATGCGTTTTTTTCCCCACATTTCAGATTTTGCGGGGGCGTCTGGGTAATAAATTCTCGTCCGATTTGCGCAAATCATACCTCTGCGGATTCCCAGGGGTGTCCTCTTTTCGGAAATGCATGGGGTTCCCTGTTTTCCTTCGTGGCTTGGACACCCGAGGCCCATATCTGTATGTTGTGCTTGTCTGGAGAAAGTGTCAAATTCAGGTGTCGAAACAGACTTGGGGTTACCTGTGTTTTCGGCTTTTCCTTTGGCGCCCAGTTAGTTGCACCCACACATGTGAGGTACCATTTTCATCGGGACACCTGTGGGAAGGCGGGACGGTAGGCCATGTGTTTTGGCGGCGTGTTTCTATGGGTGCGCTGAGTGGAATGTGCGGAAAACGCATTTTATTTCCCACATTTCAGACTTTGGGGGGGTGTCTGGGTAATAAATTCTTTGCCGATTTGCGCAAATCATACCTCTGCGCATTCCCACGGGTGTCCTCTTTTCGGAAATGCATGGGGTTCCCTGTTTTCATTGGTGGCTTGGACACCCGAGGCCCATATCCGTATGTTGCGCTTGTCTGGAGAAAGTGTGAAGTTCAGGTGTGAAAACAGACCTGGGGTTACCTGTGTTTTAGGCTTTCCCCATGGCGCCCAGGTAGGTGCACCCACACATGTCAGGTACTGTTTTCATCGGGACACCCGTGGGAACGCGGTACGGTAGGCCATGTGTTGTTGGCAGCGTGTTTCGATAGGTGTGGCGAGTGAAATGTGTGGAAAATGCGTTTTTTCCCCACATTTCAGATTTTGCGGGGGCGTCTGGGTAATAAATTCTCGTCCGATTTGCGCAAATCATACCTCTGCGGATTCCCACGGGTGTCCTCTTTTCGGAAATGCATGGGGTTCCCTGTTTTCCTTGGTGGCTTGGACACCCGAGGCCCATATCTGTATGTTGTGCTTGTCTGGAGAAAGTGTCAAATTCAGGTGTCGAAACAGAATTGGGGTTACCTGTGTTTTAGGCTTTCCCCTTGGCGCCCAGTTAGTTGCACCCACACATGTGAAGTACCGTTTTCATCGGGACACCGGTGGGAACACGGGACGGTAGGCCATGTGTTGTTGGTGGCGTGTTTCGATGGGTGCACCGAGGGAAATGTGCAGAAAATGCATTTTTTTCCCACATTTCGGACTTTGCAGGGATGTCTGGGTAATAAATTCTGGGCCGATATGCGCAAATCATACCTCTACGGATTCCCACGGGTGTCCTCTTTTTGGAAATGCATGGCGTTCCCTGTTTTCCTTGGTGGCCTGGACACCCGAGGCCCATATCTGTAGGTTGTGCTTGTCTGGAGAAAGTGTCAAATTCAGGTGTCGAAACAGACTTGGGGTTACCTGTGTTTTAGGCTTTCTCCTTGGCGCCCAGGTAGGTGCACCCACACATGTGAGGTACCGTTTTCATCGGGACACCTGTGGGAATGCGAGACGGTAGGCCATGTGTTGTTGGCGGCGTGTTTCGATGGGTGCGCTGAGTGAAATGTGCGGAAAATGCATTTTTTTTCCTACATTTTGGAATTTGCGGGGGTGTCTGGGTAATCCATTCTCGGCCGAATTGCGCAAATCATACCTCTGCGGATTCCCACGGGTGTCCTCTTTTCGGAAATGCATGGGGTTCCCTGTTGTCCTTGGTGGCTTGGACACCCGAGGCCCATATCTGTATGTTGTGCTTGTCTGGAGAAAGTGTCAAATTCAGGTGTTGAAACACACTTCGGGTTACCTGTGTTTTAGGCTTTCCCCTTGGAGCCCAGGTAGGTGCACCCACACATCTGAGGTACCGTTTTCATCGGGACACCTGTGGGAATGCGGGACGATAGGCCATGTGTTGTTGGCGGTGTGTTTCGATGGGTGCGCCGAGTGAAATGTGCGGAAAATGCGTTTTTGTTTCTCCACATTTCGGACTTTGCAGGGGTGTCTCGGTAACAAATTCTGGGCCGATTTGCGCAAATCATACCACTGCGGATTCCCAGGGGTGTCCTCTTTCCGGAAATGCATGGGGTTCCCTGTTTTCCTTGGTGGCTTGGACACCCGAGGCCCATATCTGTATGTTGTGCTTGTCTGAAGAAAGTGTCAAATTCAGGTGTCGAAACAGACTTGGGGTTACCTGTGTTTTAGGCTTTCCCCTCGGCGCCCAGGTAGGTGCACCCACACGTGAGGTACCGTTTTCATCTGGACACCTTTGGGAACGCGGGACGGTAGGCCATGTGTTGTTGGCGGCGTGTTTCGATGGGTGCGCCGAATGAAATGTGCAGAAAATTCGTTTTTTTCCCCACATTTCGGACTTTGCAGGGGTGTCTGGGTAATACATTCTGGGCCGATTTGTGCAAATCATAACTCTGTGGATTCCCACGGGTGTCCTCTTTTCGGAAATGCATGGGTTTTCCTTGGTGGCTTGGACACCCAAGGCCCATATATGTATGTTGTGCTTGTCTGGAGAAAGTGACAAATTCAGGTGTCGAAACAGACTTGGGGTTACCTGTGTTTTAGGCTTTCCCCTTGGCGTCCAGGTAGGTGCACCCACACATGTCAGGTACCGTTTTCTTCGGGACACCTGTGGGAATGCGGAACGGTAGGCCATGTGTTGTTGGCGGTGTGTTTCTATGGGTGCGCCGAGTGAAATTTGAGGAAAATGCATTTTATTTCCCACATTTCAGACTTTGCAAGGGTGTCTGTGTAATAAATTCTGGTCCGATTTGCGCAAATCATACCTCTGCGGATTCCCACGGTGTCCGCCTTTTGGAAATGCATGGGGTTCCCTGTTATTCTTGGTGGCTTGGACACCCAAGGCCCATATCTGTATGTTGTGCTTGTCTGGAGAAAGTGTCAAATTCAGGTGTCGAAACAGACTTGGGGTTACCTGTGTTTTAGTCTTTCCCCTTGGCGCCCAGGTAGGTGCACCCGCACATGTCAGGTACCATTTTCTTTGGGACACCTGTGGGAACACGGGACTGTATGCCATGTGTTGGTGGCGGCGTGTTTCGATGGGTGCGCCGAGTGAAATGTGAGGAAAATGCATTTTTTCCCAAATTTCGGACTTTGTGGGGGTGTCTCGGTAATACATTCTGAGCCGATTTGCACAAATCATACCTCTGCGGATTCCCACGGGTGTCCTCTTTTCGGAAATGTATGGGGTTCCTTATTATCCTTGGTTGCTTGGACACCCGAGGCCCATATTTGTATGTTGTGCTTGTCTGGAGAAAGTGTCAAATTCAGGTGTTGAAACAGACTTGGGGTTACCTGTGTTTTAGGCTTTCCCCTTGGATCCCAGGTAGGTGCACCCACACATGTGAGGTACCGTTTTCATCGGGACACCTGTGGGAACGCGGCACGGTAGGCCATGTGTTGTTGGCGGCATGTTTCGATGGGTGCGCTGAGTGAAATGTGCGGAAAATGCGTTTTTTCCCCACATTTCGGACTTTGCGGGGGTGTCTGGGTAATAAATTATTGGCCGATTTGCGCAAATCATACCTCTGCGGATTCCCACGGGTGTCTTCTTTTCGGAAATGCATGGGGTTCCCTGTTTTCCTTGGTGGGTTGGACACCCGAGGCCCATATCTGTACGTTGTGCTTGTCTGTAGAAAGTGTCAAATTCAGGTGTCGAAACAGACTTGGGGTTACCTGTGTTTTAGGCTTTCCCCTTGGCGCCCAGGTAAGGTGCACCCACACATGTGAGGTACCATTTTCATCGGGACAGCTGTGGGAAGGCGGGACGGTAGGCCATGTGTTTTGGCGGCGTGTTTCGATAGGTGCGGCGAGT
Organism: Ambystoma mexicanum; assembly: GCF_040938575.1. NCBI lineage: Eukaryota > Metazoa > Chordata > Amphibia > Caudata > Ambystomatidae > Ambystoma > Ambystoma mexicanum. Next base: position 619,307,722 of record NC_090935.1, on the reverse strand, counting down.
GAAATGTGTGGAAAATGCGTTTTTTTCCCCACATTTCAGATTTTGCGGGGGCGTCTGGGTAATAAATTCTCGTCCGATTTGTGCAAATCATAACTCTGTGGATTCCCACGGGTGTCCTCTTTTCGGAAATGCATGGGTTTTCCTTGGTGGCTTGGACACCCAAGGCCCATATATGTATGTTGTGCTTGTCTGGAGAAAGTGACAAATTCAGGTGTCGAAACAGACTTGGGGTTACCTGTGTTTTAGGCTTTCCCCTTGGCGTCCAGGTAGGTGCACCCACACATGTCAGGTACCGTTTTCTTCGGGACACCTGTGGGAATGCGGAACGGTAGGCCATGTGTTGTTGGCGGTGTGTTTCTATGGGTGCGCCGAGTGAAATTTGAGGAAAATGCATTTTATTTCCCACATTTCAGACTTTGCAAGGGTGTCTGTGTAATAAATTCTGGTCCGATTTGCGCAAATCATACCTCTGCGGATTCCCACGGTGTCCGCCTTTTGGAAATGCATGGGGTTCCCTGTTATTCTTGGTGGCTTGGACACCCAAGGCCCATATCTGTATGTTGTGCTTGTCTGGAGAAAGTGTCAAATTCAGGTGTCGAAACAGACTTGGGGTTACCTGTGTTTTAGTCTTTCCCCTTGGCGCCCAGGTAGGTGCACCCGCACATGTCAGGTACCATTTTCTTTGGGACACCTGTGGGAACACGGGACTGTATGCCATGTGTTGGTGGCGGCGTGTTTCGATGGGTGCGCCGAGTGAAATGTGAGGAAAATGCATTTTTTCCCAAATTTCGGACTTTGTGGGGGTGTCTCGGTAATACATTCTGAGCCGATTTGCACAAATCATACCTCTGCGGATTCCCACGGGTGTCCTCTTTTCGGAAATGTATGGGGTTCCTTATTATCCTTGGTTGCTTGGACACCCGAGGCCCATATTTGTATGTTGTGCTTGTCTGGAGAAAGTGTCAAATTCAGGTGTTGAAACAGACTTGGGGTTACCTGTGTTTTAGGCTTTCCCCTTGGATCCCAGGTAGGTGCACCCACACATGTGAGGTACCGTTTTCATCGGGACACCTGTGGGAACGCGGCACGGTAGGCCATGTGTTGTTGGCGGCATGTTTCGATGGGTGCGCTGAGTGAAATGTGCGGAAAATGCGTTTTTTCCCCACATTTCGGACTTTGCGGGGGTGTCTGGGTAATAAATTATTGGCCGATTTGCGCAAATCATACCTCTGCGGATTCCCACGGGTGTCTTCTTTTCGGAAATGCATGGGGTTCCCTGTTTTCCTTGGTGGGTTGGACACCCGAGGCCCATATCTGTACGTTGTGCTTGTCTGTAGAAAGTGTCAAATTCAGGTGTCGAAACAGACTTGGGGTTACCTGTGTTTTAGGCTTTCCCCTTGGCGCCCAGGTAAGGTGCACCCACACATGTGAGGTACCATTTTCATCGGGACAGCTGTGGGAAGGCGGGACGGTAGGCCATGTGTTTTGGCGGCGTGTTTCGATAGGTGCGGCGAGTGAAATGTGTGGAAAATGCATTTTTTTCCCCACATTTCAGATTTTGCGGGGGCGTCTGGGTAATAAATTCTCGTCCGATTTGCGCAAATCATACCTCTGCGGATTCCCACGGGTGTCCTCTTTTCGGAAATGCATGGGGTTCCCTGTTTTCCTTCGTGGCTTGGACACCCGAGGCCCATATCTGTATGTTGTGCTTGTCTGGAGAAAGTGTCAAATTCAGGTGTCGAAACAGACTTGGGGTTACCTGTGTTTTCGGCTTTTCCTTTGGCGCCCAGTTAGTTGCACCCACACATGTGAGGTACCGTTTTCATCGGGACACCTGTGGGAAGGCGGGACGGTAGGCCATGTGTTTTGGCGGCGTGTTTCTATGGGTGCGCTGAGTGGAATGTGCGGAAAACGCATTTTATTTCCCACATTTCAGACTTTGGGGGGGTGTCTGGGTAATAAATTCTTTGCCGATTTGCGCAAATCATACCTCTGCGCATTCCCACGGGTGTCCTCTTTTCGGAAATGCATGGGGTTCCCTGTTTTCATTGGTGGCTTGGACACCCGAGGCCCATATCCGTATGTTGCGCTTGTCTGGAGAAAGTGTGAAGTTCAGGTGTGAAAACAGACTTGGGGTTACCTGTGTTTTAGGCTTTCCCCATGGCGCCCAGGTAGGTGCACCCACACATGTCAGGTACTGTTTTCATCGGGACACCCGTGGGAACACGGTACGGTAGGCCATGTGTTGTTGGCAGCGTGTTTCGATAGGTGTGGCGAGTGAAATGTGTGGAAAATGCGTTTTTTCCCCACATTTCAGATTTTGCGGGGGCGTCTGGGTAATAAATTCTCGTCCGATTTGCGCAAATCATACCTCTGCGGATTCCCACGGGTGTCCTCTTTTCGGAAATGCATGGGGTTCCCTGTTTTCCTTGGTGGCTTGGACACCCGAGGCCCATATCTGTATGTTGTGCTTGTCTGGAGAAAGTGTCAAATTCAGGTGTCGAAACAGAATTGGGGTTACCTGTGTTTTAGGCTTTCCCCTTGGCGCCCAGTTAGTTGCACCCACACATGTGAAGTACCGTTTTCATCGGGACACCGGTGGGAACACGCGACGGTAGGCCATGTGTTGTTGGCAGCGTGTTTCGATGGGTGCACCGAGGGAAATGTGCAGAAAATGCATTTTTTCCCCACATTTCAGATTTTGCGGGGGCGTCTGGGTAATAAATTCTCGTCCGATTTGCGCAAATCATACCTCTACGGATTCCCACGGGTGTCCTCTTTTTGGAAATGCATGGCGTTCCCTGTTTTCCTTGGTGGCCTGGACACCCGAGGCCCATATCTGTAGGTTGTGCTTGTCTGGAGAAAGTGTCAAATTCAGGTGTCGAAACAGACTTGGGGTTACCTGTGTTTTAGGCTTTCTCCTTGGCGCCCAGGTAGGTGCACCCACACATGTGAGGTACCGTTTTCATCGGGAGACCTGTGGGAATGCGAGACGGTAGGCCATGTGTTGTTGGCGGCGTGTTTCGATGGGTGCGCTGAGTGAAATGTGCAGAAAATGCATTTTTTTTCCTACATTTTGGAATTTGCGGGGGTGTCTGGGTAATCCATTCTCGGCCGAATTGCGCAAATCATACCTCTGCGGATTCCCACGGGTGTCCTCTTTTCGGAAATGCATGGGGTTCCCTGTTGTCCTTGGTGGCTTGGACACCCGAGGCCCATATCTGTATGTTGTGCTTGTCTGGAGAAAGTGTCAAATTCAGGTGTTGAAACAGACTTCGGGTTACCTGTGTTTTAGGCTTTCCCCTTGGAGCCCAGTTAGGTGCACCCACGCATCTGAGGTACCGTTTTCATCGGGACACCTGTGGGAATGCGGGACGATAGGCCATGTGTTGTTGGCGGTGTGTTTCGATGGGTGCGCCGAGTGAAATGTGCGGAAAATGCGTTTTTGTTTCTCCACATTTCGGACTTTGCAGGGGTGTCTCGGTAACAAATTCTGGGCCGATTTGCGCAAATCATACCTCTACGGATTCCCACGGGTGTCCTCTTTTTGGAAATGCATGGCGTTCCTTGTTTTCCTTGGTGGCCTGGACACCCGAGGCCCATATCTGTATGTTGTGCTTGTCTGGAGAAAGTGTCAAATTCAGGTGTTGAAACAGACTTGGGGTTACCTGTGTTTTAGGCTTTCTCCTTGGCGCCCAGGTAGGTGCACCCACACATGTGAGGTACCGTTTTCATCGGGACACCTGTGGGAATGCGAGACGGTAGGCCATGTGCTGTTGGCGGCGTGTTTCGATGGGTGCGCTGAGTGAAATGTGCGGAAAATGCATTTTTTTTCCTACATTTTGGAATTTGTGGGGGTGTCTGGGTAATACATTCTGAGCCGATTTGCACAAATCATACCTCTGCGGATTCCCACGGGTGTCCTCTTTTCGGAAATGTATGGGGTTCCTTATTATCCTTGGTTGCTTGGACACCCGAGGCCCATATTTGTATGTTGTGCTTGTCTGGAGAAAGTGTCAAATTCAGGTGTTGAAACAGACTTGGGGTTACCTGTGTTTTAGGCTTTCCCCTTGGATCCCAGGTAGGTGCACCCACACATGTGAGGTACCGTTTTCATCGGGACACCTGTGGGAACGCGGCACGGTAGGCCATGTGTTGTTGGCGGCATGTTTCGATGGGTGCGCTGAGTGAAATGTGCGGAAAATGCGTTTTTTTCCCCACATTTCGGACTTTGCGGGGGTGTCTGGGTAATAAATTATTGGCCGATTTGCGCAAATCATACCTCTGCGGATTCCCACGGGTGTCCTCTTTTCGGAAATGCATGGGGTTCCCTGTTTTCCTTGGTGGGTTGGACACCCGAGGCCCATATCTGTACGTTGTGCTTGTCTGTAGAAAGTGTCAAATTCAGGTGTCGAAACAGACTTGGGGTTACCTGTGTTTTAGGCTTTCCCCTTGGCGCCCAGGTAAGGTGCACCCACACATGTGAGGTACCGTTTTCATCGGGACAGCTGTGGGAAGGCGGGACGGTAGGCCATGTGTTTTGGCGGCATGTTTCTATGGGTGCGCCGAGTGGAATGTGCGGAAAATGCGTTTTATTTCCCACATTTCAGACTTTGCGGGGGTGTCTGGGTAATAAATTCTGGGCCGATTTGCACAAATCATACCTCTGCGCATTCCCACGGGTGTCCTCTTTTCGGAAATGCATGGGGTTCCCTGTTTTCATTGGTGGCTTGGACACCCAAGGCCGATATCTGTATGTTGCGCTTGTCTGGAGAAAGTGTGAAATTCAGGTGTGAAAACAGACTTGGGGTTACCTGTGTTTTATGCTTTCCCTTTGGCGCCCAGTTAGTTGCACCCACAGATGTGAGGTACCGTTTTCATCGGGACACGGGTAGGAACGCGGTACGGTAGGCCATGTGTTGTTGGCGGCGTGTTTCGATAGGTGCGGCGAGTGAAATGTGTGGAAAATGCGTTTTTTTCCCCACATTTCAGATTTTGCGGGGGCGTCTGGGTAATAAATTCTCGTCCGATTTGCGCAAATCATACCTCTGCGGATTCCCACGGGTGTCCTCTTTTCGGAAATGCATGGGGTTCCCTCTTTTCCTTGGTGGCTTGGACACCCGAGGCCCATATCTGTATGTTGTGCTTGTCTGGAGAAAGTGTCAAATTCAGGTGTCGAAACAGACTTGGGGTTACCTGTGTTTTTGGCTTTTCCTTTGGCGCCCAGTTAGTTGCACCCACACATGTGAGGTACCGTTTTCATCGGGACACCTGTGGGAAGGCGGGACGGTAGGCCATGTGTTTTGGCGGCGTGTTTCTATGGGTGCGCTGAGTGGAATGTGCGGAAAATGCGTTTTATTTCCCACATTTCAGACTTTGGGGGGGTGTCTGGGTAATAAATTCTTTGTCGATTTACGCAAATCATACCTCTGCGCATTCGCACGGGTGTCCTCTTTTCGGAAATGCATGGGGTTCCCTGTTTTCATTGGTGGCTTGGGCACCCGAGGCCCATATCTGTATGTTGTGCTTGTCTGGAGAAAGTGTCAAATTCAGGTGTCGAAACAGACTTGGGGTTACCTGTGTTTTCGGCTTTTCCTTTGGCGCCCAGTTAGTTGCACCCACACATGTGAGGTACCGTTTTCATGGGGACACCGGTGGGAACGCGGGACGGTAGGCCTTGTGTTGTTGGCGGCGTGTTTCGATGGGTGCACCGAGGGAAATGTGCGGAAAATGCGTTTTTTCCCCCATATTTTGGACTTTGCGGGGTTGCCTGGGTAATAAATTCTGGGCCGATTTGCGCAAATTATACCTCTGCAGATTCCCACGGGTGTCCTCTTTTCGGAAATCCATGGGGTTCCCTGTTTTCCTTGGTGGCTTGGACACCCGAGGCCCATAGCTGTATGTTGTGCTTGTCTGGAGAAAGTGTCAAATTCAGGTGTCGAAACAGACTTGAGGTTACCTGTGTTTTAGGCTTTGCCCTTGGCGCCCAGGTAGGTCCACTCACACATGTGAGGTAACATTTTCATCGGGACACATGTGGGAACGTGGGACGGTAGGCCATGTGTTGTTGGCGGCGTGTTTCGAAGGGTGCGCCGAGTGAAATGTGCGGAAAATTTGTTTTTTTCCCCACATTTTGGACTTTGCGGGGGTGTCTGGGTAATACATTCTGGGCCGATTTGCCCAGATCATACCTCTGCGGATTCCCACTGGGTGTCCACTTTTCGGAAATGAATGGGGTTCCCTCTTTTCCTTGGTGCCTTGGACACTCGAGGCCCATATCTGTATGTTGTGCTTGTCTGGAGAAAGTGTCAAATTCAGGTGTCGAAACAGAGTTGGGGTTACCTGTGTTTTAGGCTTTCTCCTTGGCGCCCAGGTAGGTGCACCCACACATGTGAGGTACCGTTTTCATCGGGACACCTGTGGGAATGCGAGACGGTAGGCCATGTGTTGTTGGCGGGTGTTTCGATTGGTGCGCCGAGTGAAATGTGCGGAAAATGCATTTTTTTTCCTACATTTTGGAATTTGCGGGGGTGTCTGGGTAATCCATTCTGGCCGAATTGCGCAAATCATACCTCTGCGGATTCCCACGGGTGTCCTCTTTCCAGAAATGCATGGGGTTCCCTGTTTTCCTTGGTGGCTTGGACACCCGAGGCCCATATCTGTATGTTGTACTTGTCTGGAGAAAGTGTCAAATTCAGGTGTCGAAAGAGACTTGGGGTTACCTGTGTTTTAGGCTTTCCCCTCGGCGCCCAGGTAGGTGCACCCACACGTGAGGTACCGTTTTCATCGGGACACCTGTGGGAACGCGGGACGGTAGGCCATGTGTTGTTGGCGGCGTGTTTCGATGGGTGCGCCGAGTGAAATGTGTAGAAAATTCGTTTTTTCCCCCACATTTCGGACTTTGCAGGGGTGTCTGGGTAATACATTCTGGGCCGATTTGTGCAAATCATAACTCTGCGGATTCCCACGGGTGTCCTCTTTTCGGAAATGCATGGGTTTTCCTTGGTGGCTTGGACACCCAAGGCCCATAGCTGTATGTTGTGCTTGTCTGGAGAAAGTGACAAATTCAGGTGTCGAAACAGACTTGGGGTTACCTGTGTTTTAGGCTTTCCCCTTGGCTCCCAGGTAGGTGCACCCACACATGTGAGGTACCGTTTTCATTGGGACACCTGTGGGAACGCGGGAAGGTAGGCCATGTGTTGTTGGCCGCGTGTTTCGATGGGAGCGCCGAGTGAAATGTGAGGAAAACTCATTTTTTTCCCACATTTCAGACTTTGCAGGGATATCTGGGTAATAAATTCTGGGCCGATTTGCGCAAATCATACCTCTGCGGATTCCCACGGGTGTCCTCTTTTCGGAAATGAATGGGTTTTCCTTGGTGGCTTGGACACCCAAGGCCCATATCTGTATGTTGTGCTTGTCTGGAGAAAGTGTCAAATTCAGGTGTTGAAACAGACTTGGGGTTACCTGTGTTTTAGGGTTTCCCCTTGGAGCCCAGGTAGGTGCACCCACACATGTGAGGTACCGTTTTCATCGGGACACCTGTGGGAACGCGGCACGGTAGGCCATGTGTTGTTGGCGGCATGTGTCGATGGGTGCGCTGAGTGAAATGTGCGGAAAATGCATTTTTTCCCCACATTTCGGACTTTGCGGGGGTGTCTGGGTAATAAATTATGGGCCGATTTGCGCAAATCATACCTCTGCGGATTCCCACGGGTGTACTCTTTTCGGAAATTCATGGGGTTCCCTGTTTTCCTTGGTGGGTTGGACACCCGAGGCCCATATCTGTACGTTGTGCTTGTCTGTAGAAAGTGTCAAATTCATGTGTCGAAACAGACTTGGGGTTATCTATGTTTTAGGCTTTCCCCTTGGCGCCCAGGTAGGTGCACCCACACATGTGAAGTACCGTTTTCATCGGGACACCTGTGGGAAGGCGGGACGGTAGGCCATGTGTTTTGGCGGCATGTTTCTATGGGTGCGCTGAGTGAAATGTGCGGAAAATGCATTTTTTTTCCCACATTTCGGACTTTGCAAGGGTGTCTGTGTAATAAATTCTGGTCCGATTTGCGCAAATCATACCTCTGCGGATTCCCACGGGTGTCCTCTTTTCGGAAATGCATGGGGTTCCCTGTTTTCCTTGGTGGCTTGACACCGAGGCCCATATCTGTATGTTATGCTTGTCTGGAGAAAGTGTCAAATTCAGGTGTTGAAACAGACTTGGGGTTACCTGTGTTTTCGGCTTTCCCTTTGGCGCCCAGTTAGTTGCACCCACACATGTGAGGTACCGTTTTCATCGGGACACCGGTAGGAACGCGGGACGGTAGGCCATGTGTTGTTGGCGGCGTGTTTCGATGGGTTCACCGAGTGAAATGTGCGGAAAATGCGTTTTTTCCCCCCACATTTCGGACTTTGCGGGGGTGTCTGGGTAATAAATTTGGGGCCAATTTGCACAAATTATACCTCTGCAGATTCCCACAGGTGTCCTCTTTTCGGAAATACATGGGGTTCCCTGTTTTCCTCGGTGGCTTGGACACCCGAGGCCCATATCTGTATGTTGTGCTTGTCTGGAGAAAGTGTCAAATTCAGGTGTCGAAACAGACTTGGGGTTACCTGTGTTTTCGGCTTTTCCTTTGGCGCCCAGTTAGTTGCACCCACACATGTGAGGTACCGTTTTCATCGCGACACCTGTGGGAAGGCGGGACGGTAGGCCATGTGTTTTGGCGGCGTGTTTCTATGGGTGCGCTGAGTGGAATGTGCGGAAAATGCGTTTTATTTCCCACATTTCAGACTTTGCGGGGGTGTCTGGGTAATAAATTCTGGGCCGATTTGCGCAAATCATACCTCTGTGCATTCCCACGGGTGTCCTCTTTTCGGAAATGCATGGGTTCCCTGTTTTCATTGGTGGCTTGGACACCCGAGGCCCATATCTGTATGTTGCGCTTGTCCGGAGAAAGTGTGAAATTCAGGTGTGAAAACAGACTTGGGGTTACCTGTGATTTAGGCTTTCCCCATGGCGCCCAGGTAGGTGCACCCACACATGTCAGGTACTGTTTTCATCGGGACACCCGTGGGAACGCGGTACGGTAGCCATGTGTTGTTGGTGGCGTGTTTCGATAGGTGCGGCGAGTGAAATGTGTGGAAAATGTGTTTTTTTCCCCACATTTCAGATTTTGCGGGGGCGTCTGGGTAATAAATTCTCGTCCGATTTGTGCAAATCATACCTCTGCGGATTCCCACGGGTGTCCTCTTTTCGGAAATGCATGGGGTTCCCTGTTTTCCTTGGTGGCTTGGACACCCGAGGCCCATATCTGTATGTTGTGCTTGTCTGGAGAAAGTGTCAAATTCAGGTGTCGAAAGAGACTTGGGGTTACCTGTGTTTTAGGCTTTCCACTTGGCGCCCAGGTAGGTGCACCCACACATGTGAAGTACCATTTTCATCGGGACACCTGTGGGAAGGCGGGACGGTAGGCCATGTGTTGTTGGCGGCGTGTTTCGATGGGTGCGCCGAGTGAAATGTGCGGAAAATGCGTTTTTTTTCCCCACATTTCGGACTTCGCAGGGGTGTCTGGGTAATAAATTATGGGCCGATTTGCACAAGTCATACCTCTGCGGATTCCCACGGGTGTCCTCTTTTCGGAAATGTATGGGGTTCCTTATTTTCCTTGGTGGCTTGGACACCCGAGGCCCATATTTGTATGTTGTGCTTGTCTGGAGAAAGTGTCAAATTCAGGTGTTGAAACAGACTTGGGGTTACCTGTGTTTTAGGCTTTCCCCTTGGAGCCCAGGTAGCTGCACCCACACATGTGAGGTACCGTTTTCATCGGGACACCTGTGGGAACGCGGTACGGTAGGCCATGTGTTGTTGGCGGCATGTGTCGATGGGTGCGCTGAGTGAAATGTGCGGAAAATGCATTTTTTCCCCACATTTCGGACTTTGCGGGGGTGTCTGGGTAATAAATTATTGGCCGATTTGCGCAAATCATACCTCTGCGGATTCCCACGGGTGTCTTCTTTTCGGAAATTCATGGGGTTCCCTGTTTTCCTTGGTGGGTTGGACACCCGAGGCCCATATCTGTACGTTGTGCTTGTCTGTAGAAAGTGTCAAATTCATGTGTCGAAACTGACTTGGGGTTACCTATGTTTTAGGCTTTCCCCTTGGCGCCCAGGTAGGTGCACCCACACATGTGAGGTACCGTTTTCATCGGGACACCTGTGGGAAGGCGGGACGGTAGGCCATGTGTTTTGGCGGCATGTTTCTATGGGTGCGCTGAGTGAAATGTGCGGAAAATGCATTTTTTTCCCACATTTCAGACTTTGCAAGGGTGTCTGTGTAATAAATTCTGGTCCGATTTGCGCAAATCATACCTCTGCGGATTCCCACGGGTGTCCTCTTTTAGGAAATGCATGGGTTTCCCTGTTTTCCTTGGTGGCTTGGACACCAAGGCCCATATCTGTATGTTATGCTTGTCTGGAGAAAGTGTCAAATTCAGGTGTTGAAACAGACTTGGGGTTACCTGTGTTTTCGGCTTTCCCTTTGGCGCCCAGTTAGTTGCACCCACACATGTGAGGTACTGTTTTCATCGGGACACCGGTAGGAACGCGGGTCGGTAGGCCATGTGTTGTTGGCGGCGTGTTTCGATGGGTGCACCGAGTGAAATGTGCGGAAAATGCGTTTTTTCCCCCCACATTTCGGACTTTGCGGGGGTGTCTGGGTAATAAATTCGGGGCCGATTTGCGCAAATTATACCTCTGCGGATTCCCACGGGTGTCCTCTTTTCGGAAATACATTGGGTTCCCTGTTTTCCTCGGTGGCTTGGACACCCGAGGCCCATATCTGTATGTTGTGCTTGTCTGGAGAAAGTGTCAAATTCAGGTGTCGAAACAGACTTGGGGTTACCTGTGTTTTCGGCTTTTCCTTTGGCGCCCAGTTAGTTGCACCCACACATGTGAGGTACCGTTTTCATCGGGACACCTGTGGGAACGCGGCACGGTAGGCCATGTGTTGTTGGCGGCATGTTTCGATGGGTGCGCTGAGTGAAATGTGCGGAAAAAGCGTTTTTTCCCCACATTTCGGACTTTGCGGGGGTGTCTGGGTAATAAATTATTGGCCGATTTGCGCAAATCATACCTCTGCGGATTCCCACGGGTGTCCTCTTTTCGGAAATGCATGGGGTTCCCTGTTTTCATTGGTGGCTTGGACACCCAAGGCCGATATCTGTATGTTGTGCTTGTCTGGAGAAAGTGTCAAATTCAGGTGTCGAAACAGACTTGGGGTTACCTGTGTTTTAGTCTTTCCCCTTGGCGCCCAGGTAGGTGCACCCGCACATGTCAGGTACCATTTTCTTTGGGACACCTGTGGGAACACGGGACTGTATGCCATGTGTTGGTGGCGGCGTGTTTCTATGGGTGCGCCGAGTGAAATGTGAGGAAAATGCATTTTTTCCCAAATTTCGGACTTTGTGGGGGTGTCTGGGTAATACATTCTGAGCCGATTTGCACAAATCATACCTCTGCGGATTCCCACGGTGTCCGCCTTTTGGAAATGCATGGGGTTCCCTGTTATTCTTGGTGGCTTGGACACCCAAGGCCCATATCTGTATGTTGTGCTTGTCTGGAGAAAGTGTCAAATTCAGGTGTCGAAACAGACTTGGGGTTACCTGTGTTTTAGTCTTTCCCCTTGGCGCCCAGGTAGGTGCACCCGCACATGTCAGGTACCATTTTCTTTGGGACACCTGTGGGAACACGGGACTGTATGCCATGTGTTGGTGGCGGCGTGTTTCTATGGGTGCGCCGAGTGAAATGTGAGGAAAATGCATTTTTTCCCAAATTTCGGACTTTGTGGGGGTGTCTGGGTAATACATTCTGAGCCGATTTGCACAAATCATACCTCTGCGGATTCCCACGGGTGTCCTCTTTTCGGAAATGTATGGGGTTCCTTATTATCCTTGGTTGCTTGGACACCCGAGGCTCATATTTGTATGTTGTGCTTGTCTGGAGAAAGTGTCAAATTCAGGTGTCGAAACAGACTTGGGGTTACCTGTGTTTTAGGCTTTCCCCTTGGCGGCCAGGTAAGGTGCACCCACACATGTGAGTTACCGTTTTCATCGGGACAGCTGTGGGAAGGCGGGACGGTAGGCCATGTGTTTTGGCGGCATGTTTCTATGGGTGCGCCGAGTGGAATGTGCGGAAAATGCGTTTTATTTCCCACATTTCAGACTTTGCGGGGGTGTCTGGGTAATAAATTCTGGGCCGATTTGCACAAATCATACCTCTGCGCATTCCCACGGGTGTCCTCTTTTCGGAAATGCATGGGGTTCCCTGTTTTCATTGGTGGCTTGGACACCCAAGGCCGATATCTGTATGTTGCGCTTGTCTGGAGAAAGTGTGAAATTCAGGTGTGAAAACAGACTTGGGGTTACCTGTGTTTTATGCTTTCCCTTTGGCGCCCAGTTAGTTGCACCCACAGATGTGAGGTACCGTTTTCATCGGGACACGGGTAGGAACGCGGTACGGTAGGCCATGTGTTGTTGGCGGCGTGTTTCGATAGGTGCGACGAGTGAAATGTGTGGAAAATGCGTTTTTTTCCCCACATTTCAGATTTTGCGGGGGCGTCTGGGTAATAAATTCTCGTCCGATTTGCGCAAATCATACCTCTGCAGATTCCCACGGGTGTCCTCTTTTCGGAAATGCATGGGGTTCCCTCTTTTCCTTGGTGGCTTGGACACCCGAGGCCCATATCTGTATGTTGTGCTTGTCTGGAGAAAGTGTCAAATTCAGGTGTCGAAACAGACTTGGCGTTACCTGTGTTTTCGGCTTTTCCTTTGGCGCCCAGTTAGTTGCACCCACACATGTGAGGTACCGTTTTCATCGGGACACCTGTGGGAAGGCGGGACGGTAGGCCATGTGTTTTGGCGGCGTGTTTCTATGGGTGCGCTGAGTGGAATGTGCGGAAAATGCGTTTTATTTCCCACATTTCAGACTTTGGGGGGGTGTCTGGGTAATAAATTCTTTGCCGATTTACGCAAATCATACCTCTGCGCATTCGCACGGGTGTCCTCTTTTCGGAAATGCATGGGGTTCCCTGTTTTCATTGGTGGCTTGGACACCCGAGGCCCATATCTGTATGTTGCGCTTGTCTGGAGAAAGTGTGATATTAGGTGTGAAAACAGACTTGGGGTTACCTGTGTTTTAGGCTTTCCCCAGGGCGTCCAGGTAGGTGCACCCACACATGTCAGGTACTGTTTTCATAGGGACACCCGTGGGAACGCGGTACGGTAGGCCATGTGTTGTTGGCGGCGTGTTTCGATAGGTGCGGCGAGTGAAATGTGTGGAAAATGCGTTTTTTTCCCCACATTTCAGATTTTGCGGGGGCGTCTGGGTAATACATTCTCGTCCGATTTGCGCAAATCATACCTCTGCGGATTCCCACGGGTGTCCTCTTTTCGGAAATGCATGGGGTTCCCTGTTTTCCTTGGTGGCTTGGACACCCGAGGCCCATATCTGTATGTTGTGCTTGTCTGGAGAAAGTGTCAAATTCAGGTGTCGAAACAGACTTGGGGTTACCTGTGTTTTCGGCTTTTCCTTTGGCGCCCAGTTAGTTGCACCCACACATGTGAGGTACCGTTTTCATGGGGACACCGGTGGGAACGCGGGACGGTAGGCCTTGTGTTGTTGGCGGCGTGTTTCGATGGGTGCACCGAGGGAAATGTGCGGAAAATGCGTTTTTTCCCCCATATTTTGGACTTTGCGGGGTTGCCTAGGTAATAAATTCTGGGCCGATTTGCGCAAATTATACCTCTGCAGATTCCCACGGGTGTCCTCTTTTCGGAAATCCATGGGGTTCCCTGTTTTCCTTGGTGGCTTGGACACCCGAGGCCCATAGCTGTATGTTGTGCTTGTCTGGAGAAAGTGTCAAATTCAGGTGTCGAAACAGACTTGAGGTTACCTGTGTTTTAGGCTTTGCCCTTGGCGCCCAGGTAGGTCCACTCACACATGTGAGGTAACATTTTCATCGGGACACCTGTGGGAACGCGGGACGGTAGGCCATGTGTTGTTGGCGGCGTGTTTCGAAGGGTGCGCCGAGTGAAATGTGCGGAAAATTTGTTTTTTTCCCCACATTTTGGACTTTGCGGGGGTGTCTGGGTAATACATTCTGGGCCGATTTGCCCAGATCATACCTCTGCGGATTCCCACTGGGTGTCCACTTTTCGGAAATGAATGGGGTTCCCTGTTTTCCTTGGTGCCTTGGACACTCGAGGCCCATATCTGCATGTTGTGCTTGTCTGGAGAAAGTGTCAAATTCAGGTGTCGAAACAGAGTTGGGGTTACCTGTGTTTTAGGCTTTCTCCTTGGCGCCCAGGTAGGTGCACCCACACATATGAGGTACCGTTTTCATCGGGACACCTGTGGGAATGCGAGATGGTAGGCCATGTGTTGTTGGCGGGTGTTTCGATGGGTGCGCCGAGTGAAATGTGCGGAAAATGCATTTTTTTTCCTACATTTTGGAATTTGCGGGGGTGTCTGGGTAATCCATTCTGGCCGAATTGCGCAAATCATACCTCTGCGGATTCCCACGGGTGTCCTCTTTCCAGAAATGCATGGGGTTCCCTGTTTTCCTTGGTGGCTTGGACACCCGAGGCCCATATCTGTATGTTGTACTTGTCTGGAGAAAGTGTCAAATTCAGGTGTCGAAAGAGACTTGGGGTTACCTGTGTTTTAGGCTTTCCCCTCGGCGCCCAGGTAGGTGCACCCACACGTGAGGTACCGTTTTCATCGGGAGACCTGTGGGAACGCGGGACGGTAGGCCATGTGTTGTTGGCGGCGTGTTTCGATGGGTGCGCCGAGTGAAATGTGTAGAAAATTCGTTTTTTTCCCCACATTTCGGACTTTGCAGGGGTGTCTGGGTAATACATTCTGGGCCGATTTGTGCAAATCATAACTCTGCGGATTCCCACGGGTGTCCTCTTTTCGGAAATGCATGGGTTTTCCTTGGTGGCTTGGACACCCAAGGCCCATAGCTGTATGTTGTGCTTGTCTGGAGAAAGTGACAAATTCAGGTGTCGAAACAGACTTGGGGTTACCTGTGTTTTAGGCTTTCCCCTTGGCTCCCAGGTAGGTGCACCCACACATGTGAGGTACCGTTTTCATCGGGACACTTGTGGGAACGCGGGAAGGTAGGCCATGTGTTGTTGGCCGCGTGTTTCGATGGGAGCGCCGAGTGAAATGTGAGGAAAACACATTTTTTTCCCACATTTCAGACTTTGCAGGGATATCTGGGTAATAAATTCTGGGCCAATTTGCACAAATCATAACTCTGCGGATTCCTACGGTGTCCGCTTTTTGGAAATGCATGGGGTTCCCTGTTATTCTTGGTGGCTTGGACACCCGAGGCCCATATCTGTATGTTGTGCTTGTCTGGAGAAAGTGTCAAATTCAGGTGTCGAAACAGACTTGGGGTTACCTGTGTTTTAGGCTTTCCCCATGGCGCCCAGGTAGGTGCACCCACACATGTCAGGTACTGTTTTCATCGGGACACCCGTGGGAACGCGGTACGGTAGCCATGTGTTGTTGGTGGCGTGTTTCGATAGGTGCGGCGAGTGAAATGTGTGGAAAATGCGTTTTTTTCCCCACATTTCAGATTTTGCGGGGGCGTCTGGGTAATAAATTCTCGTCCGATTTGTGCAAATCATACCTCTGCGGATTCCCACGGGTGTCCTCTTTTCGGAAATGCATGGGGTTCCCTGTTTTCCTTGGTGGCTTGGACACCCGAGGCCCATATCTGTATGTTGTGCTTGTCTGGAGAAAGTGTCAAATTCAGGTGTCGAAACAGACTTGGGGTTACCTGTGTTTTAGGCTTTCCCAATGGCGCCCAGGTAAGTGCACCCACACATGTCAGGTACCGTTTTTTTCGGGACACCTGTGGGAACGCGGAACGGTAGGCCATGTGTTGTTGGCGGTGTGTTTCTATGGGTGCGCCGAGTGAAATGTGAGGAAAATGCATTTTATTTCCCACATTTCAGACTTTGCAAGGGTGTCTGTGTAATAAATTCTGGTCCGATTTTCGCAAATCATACCTCTGCGCATTCCCACGGGTGTCCTCTTTTCGGAAATGCATGGGGTTCCCTGTTTTCCTTGGTGGCTTGGACACCCGAGGGCCATATCTGTATGTTGTGCTTGTTTGGAGAAAGTGTCAAATTCAGGTATCGAAACAGACTTGGGGTTATCTGTGTTTTAGGCTTTCCCCTCGGCGCCCAGGTAGGTGCACCCACACGTGAGGTACCGTTTTCATCGGGACACCTGTGGGAACGCAGGACGGTAGGCCATGTGTTGTTGGCGTGTTTCTATGGGTGCGCCGAGTGAAATGTGTGGGAAATGCGTTTTTTTCCCCACATTTCGGACTTTTCAGGGGTGTCTGGGTAATACATTCTGGGCAGATTTGCGCAAATCATATCTCCGCGGATTCCCACGGGTGTCCTCTTTTCGGAAATGAATGGGTTTTCCTTGGTGGCTTGGACACCCAAGGCCCATATCTGTATGTTGTGCTTGTCTGGAGAAAGTGTCAAATTCAGGTGTCGAAAGAGACTTGGGGTTACCTGTGTTTTAGGCTTTCCACTTGGCGCCCAGGTAGGTGCACCCACACATGTGAAGTACCATTTTCATCGGGACACCTGTGGGAAGGCGGGACGGTAGGCCATGTGTTGTTGGCGGCGTGTTTCGATGGGTGCGCCGAGTGAAATGTGCGGAAAATGCGTTTTTTTTCCCCACATTTCGGACTTCGCAGGGGTGTCTGGGTAATAAATTATGGGCCGATTTGCACAAGTCATACCTCTGCGGATTCCCACGGGTGTCCTCTTTTCGGAAATGTATGGGGTTCCTTATTTTCCTTGGTGGCTTGGACACCCGAGGCCCATATTTGTATGTTGTGCTTGTCTGGAGAAAGTGTCAAATTCAGGTGTTGAAACAGACTTGGGGTTACCTGTGTTTTAGGCTTTCCCCTTGGAGCCCAGGTAGCTGCACCCACACATGTGAGGTACCGTTTTCATCGGGACACCTGTGGGAACGCGGTACGGTAGGCCATGTGTTGTTGGCGGCATGTGTCGATGGGTGCGCTGAGTGAAATGTGCGGAAAATGCATTTTTTCCCCACATTTCGGACTTTGCGGGGGTGTCTGGGTAATAAATTATTGGCCGATTTGCGCAAATCATACCTCTGCGGATTCCCACGGGTGTCTTCTTTTCGGAAATTCATGGGGTTCCCTGTTTTCCTTGGTGGGTTGGACACCCGAGGCCCATATCTGTACGTTGTGCTTGTCTGTAGAAAGTGTCAAATTCATGTGTCGAAACTGACTTGGGGTTACCTATGTTTTAGGCTTTCCCCTTGGCGCCCAGGTAGGTGCACCCACACATGTGAGGTACCGTTTTCATCGGGACACCTGTGGGAAGGCGGGACGGTAGGCCATGTGTTTTGGCGGCATGTTTCTATGGGTGCGCTGAGTGAAATGTGCGGAAAATGCATTTTTTTCCCACATTTCAGACTTTGCAAGGGTGTCTGTGTAATAAATTCTGGTCCGATTTGCGCAAATCATACCTCTGCGGATTCCCACGGGTGTCCTCTTTTAGGAAATGCATGGGTTTCACTGTTTTCCTTGGTGGCTTGGACACCAAGGCCCATATCTGTATGTTATGCTTGTCTGGAGAAAGTGTCAAATTCAGGTGTTGAAACAGACTTGGGGTTACCTGTGTTTTCGGCTTTCCCTTTGGCGCCCAGTTAGTTGCACCCACACATGTGAGGTACTGTTTTCATCGGGACACCGGTAGGAACGCGGGTCGGTAGGCCATGTGTTGTTGGCGGCGTGTTTCGATGGGTGCACCGAGTGAAATGTGCGGAAAATGCGTTTTTTCCCCCCACATTTCGGACTTTGCGGGGGTGTCTGGGTAATAAATTCGGGGCCGATTTGCGCAAATTATACCTCTGCGGATTCCCACGGGTGTCCTCTTTTCGGAAATACATTGGGTTCCCTGTTTTCCTCGGTGGCTTGGACACCCGAGGCCCATATCTGTATGTTGTGCTTGTCTGGAGAAAGTGTCAAATTCAGGTGTCGAAACAGACTTGGGGTTACCTGTGTTTTCGGCTTTTCCTTTGGCGCCCAGTTAGTTGCACCCACACATGTGAGGTACCGTTTTCATCGGGACACCTGTGGGAACGCGGCACGGTAGGCCATGTGTTGTTGGCGGCATGTTTCGATGGGTGCGCTGAGTGAAATGTGCGGAAAAAGCGTTTTTTCCCCACATTTCGGACTTTGCGGGGGTGTCTGGGTAATAAATTATTGGCCGATTTGCGCAAATCATACCTCTGCGGATTCCCACGGGTGTCCTCTTTTCGGAAATGCATGGGGTTCCCTGTTTTCATTGGTGGCTTGGACACCCAAGGCCGATATCTGTATGTTGTGCTTGTCTGGAGAAAGTGTCAAATTCAGGTGTCGAAACAGACTTGGGGTTACCTATGTTTTAGGCTTTCCCCTTGGCACCCAGGTAGGTGTACCCACATATGTGAAGTACCGTTTTCATCGGGACACCTTTGGGAACGCGGGACGGTAGGCCATGTGCTGTTGGCGGCGTATTTCGATGGGTGCGCTGAGTGAAATGTGCGGAAAATGCATTTTTTTCCCACATTTCGGACTTTGCAAGGGTGTCTGTGTAATAAATTCTGGTCTGATTTGCGCAAATCATACCTGTGCGGATTCCCACGGGTGTCCTCTTTTCGGAAATGCATGGGGTTCCCTGTTTTCCTTGGTGGCTTGGACACCCGAGGCCCATATCTGTATGTTGCGCTTGTCTGGAGAAAGTGTGAAATTCAGGTGTGAAAACAGACTTGGGGTTACCTGTGTTTTAGTCTTTCCCCATGGCGCCCAGGTAGGTGCACCCACACATGTCAGGTACTGTTTTCATCGGGACACCCATGGGAACGCGGTACGGTAGGCCATGTGTTGTTGGCGGCGTGTTTCAATAGGTGCGGCGAGTGAAATGTGTGGAAAATGCGTTTTTTTCCCCACATTTCAGATTTTGCGGGGGCGTCTGGGTAATAAATTCTCGTCCGATTTGCGCAAATCATACCTCTGCGGATTCCCAGGGGTGTCCTCTTTTCGGAAATGCATGGGGTTCCCTGTTTTCCTTCGTGGCTTGGACACCCGAGGCCCATATCTGTATGTTGTGCTTGTCTGGAGAAAGTGTCAAATTCAGGTGTCGAAACAGACTTGGGGTTACCTGTGTTTTCGGCTTTTCCTTTGGCGCCCAGTTAGTTGCACCCACACATGTGAGGTACCATTTTCATCGGGACACCTGTGGGAAGGCGGGACGGTAGGCCATGTGTTTTGGCGGCGTGTTTCTATGGGTGCGCTGAGTGGAATGTGCGGAAAACGCATTTTATTTCCCACATTTCAGACTTTGGGGGGGTGTCTGGGTAATAAATTCTTTGCCGATTTGCGCAAATCATACCTCTGCGCATTCCCACGGGTGTCCTCTTTTCGGAAATGCATGGGGTTCCCTGTTTTCATTGGTGGCTTGGACACCCGAGGCCCATATCCGTATGTTGCGCTTGTCTGGAGAAAGTGTGAAGTTCAGGTGTGAAAACAGACCTGGGGTTACCTGTGTTTTAGGCTTTCCCCATGGCGCCCAGGTAGGTGCACCCACACATGTCAGGTACTGTTTTCATCGGGACACCCGTGGGAACGCGGTACGGTAGGCCATGTGTTGTTGGCAGCGTGTTTCGATAGGTGTGGCGAGTGAAATGTGTGGAAAATGCGTTTTTTCCCCACATTTCAGATTTTGCGGGGGCGTCTGGGTAATAAATTCTCGTCCGATTTGCGCAAATCATACCTCTGCGGATTCCCACGGGTGTCCTCTTTTCGGAAATGCATGGGGTTCCCTGTTTTCCTTGGTGGCTTGGACACCCGAGGCCCATATCTGTATGTTGTGCTTGTCTGGAGAAAGTGTCAAATTCAGGTGTCGAAACAGAATTGGGGTTACCTGTGTTTTAGGCTTTCCCCTTGGCGCCCAGTTAGTTGCACCCACACATGTGAAGTACCGTTTTCATCGGGACACCGGTGGGAACACGGGACGGTAGGCCATGTGTTGTTGGTGGCGTGTTTCGATGGGTGCACCGAGGGAAATGTGCAGAAAATGCATTTTTTTCCCACATTTCGGACTTTGCAGGGATGTCTGGGTAATAAATTCTGGGCCGATATGCGCAAATCATACCTCTACGGATTCCCACGGGTGTCCTCTTTTTGGAAATGCATGGCGTTCCCTGTTTTCCTTGGTGGCCTGGACACCCGAGGCCCATATCTGTAGGTTGTGCTTGTCTGGAGAAAGTGTCAAATTCAGGTGTCGAAACAGACTTGGGGTTACCTGTGTTTTAGGCTTTCTCCTTGGCGCCCAGGTAGGTGCACCCACACATGTGAGGTACCGTTTTCATCGGGACACCTGTGGGAATGCGAGACGGTAGGCCATGTGTTGTTGGCGGCGTGTTTCGATGGGTGCGCTGAGTGAAATGTGCGGAAAATGCATTTTTTTTCCTACATTTTGGAATTTGCGGGGGTGTCTGGGTAATCCATTCTCGGCCGAATTGCGCAAATCATACCTCTGCGGATTCCCACGGGTGTCCTCTTTTCGGAAATGCATGGGGTTCCCTGTTGTCCTTGGTGGCTTGGACACCCGAGGCCCATATCTGTATGTTGTGCTTGTCTGGAGAAAGTGTCAAATTCAGGTGTTGAAACACACTTCGGGTTACCTGTGTTTTAGGCTTTCCCCTTGGAGCCCAGGTAGGTGCACCCACACATCTGAGGTACCGTTTTCATCGGGACACCTGTGGGAATGCGGGACGATAGGCCATGTGTTGTTGGCGGTGTGTTTCGATGGGTGCGCCGAGTGAAATGTGCGGAAAATGCGTTTTTGTTTCTCCACATTTCGGACTTTGCAGGGGTGTCTCGGTAACAAATTCTGGGCCGATTTGCGCAAATCATACCACTGCGGATTCCCAGGGGTGTCCTCTTTCCGGAAATGCATGGGGTTCCCTGTTTTCCTTGGTGGCTTGGACACCCGAGGCCCATATCTGTATGTTGTGCTTGTCTGAAGAAAGTGTCAAATTCAGGTGTCGAAACAGACTTGGGGTTACCTGTGTTTTAGGCTTTCCCCTCGGCGCCCAGGTAGGTGCACCCACACGTGAGGTACCGTTTTCATCTGGACACCTTTGGGAACGCGGGACGGTAGGCCATGTGTTGTTGGCGGCGTGTTTCGATGGGTGCGCCGAATGAAATGTGCAGAAAATTCGTTTTTTTCCCCACATTTCGGACTTTGCAGGGGTGTCTGGGTAATACATTCTGGGCCGATTTGTGCAAATCATAACTCTGTGGATTCCCACGGGTGTCCTCTTTTCGGAAATGCATGGGTTTTCCTTGGTGGCTTGGACACCCAAGGCCCATATATGTATGTTGTGCTTGTCTGGAGAAAGTGACAAATTCAGGTGTCGAAACAGACTTGGGGTTACCTGTGTTTTAGGCTTTCCCCTTGGCGTCCAGGTAGGTGCACCCACACATGTCAGGTACCGTTTTCTTCGGGACACCTGTGGGAATGCGGAACGGTAGGCCATGTGTTGTTGGCGGTGTGTTTCTATGGGTGCGCCGAGTGAAATTTGAGGAAAATGCATTTTATTTCCCACATTTCAGACTTTGCAAGGGTGTCTGTGTAATAAATTCTGGTCCGATTTGCGCAAATCATACCTCTGCGGATTCCCACGGTGTCCGCCTTTTGGAAATGCATGGGGTTCCCTGTTATTCTTGGTGGCTTGGACACCCAAGGCCCATATCTGTATGTTGTGCTTGTCTGGAGAAAGTGTCAAATTCAGGTGTCGAAACAGACTTGGGGTTACCTGTGTTTTAGTCTTTCCCCTTGGCGCCCAGGTAGGTGCACCCGCACATGTCAGGTACCATTTTCTTTGGGACACCTGTGGGAACACGGGACTGTATGCCATGTGTTGGTGGCGGCGTGTTTCGATGGGTGCGCCGAGTGAAATGTGAGGAAAATGCATTTTTTCCCAAATTTCGGACTTTGTGGGGGTGTCTCGGTAATACATTCTGAGCCGATTTGCACAAATCATACCTCTGCGGATTCCCACGGGTGTCCTCTTTTCGGAAATGTATGGGGTTCCTTATTATCCTTGGTTGCTTGGACACCCGAGGCCCATATTTGTATGTTGTGCTTGTCTGGAGAAAGTGTCAAATTCAGGTGTTGAAACAGACTTGGGGTTACCTGTGTTTTAGGCTTTCCCCTTGGATCCCAGGTAGGTGCACCCACACATGTGAGGTACCGTTTTCATCGGGACACCTGTGGGAACGCGGCACGGTAGGCCATGTGTTGTTGGCGGCATGTTTCGATGGGTGCGCTGAGTGAAATGTGCGGAAAATGCGTTTTTTCCCCACATTTCGGACTTTGCGGGGGTGTCTGGGTAATAAATTATTGGCCGATTTGCGCAAATCATACCTCTGCGGATTCCCACGGGTGTCTTCTTTTCGGAAATGCATGGGGTTCCCTGTTTTCCTTGGTGGGTTGGACACCCGAGGCCCATATCTGTACGTTGTGCTTGTCTGTAGAAAGTGTCAAATTCAGGTGTCGAAACAGACTTGGGGTTACCTGTGTTTTAGGCTTTCCCCTTGGCGCCCAGGTAAGGTGCACCCACACATGTGAGGTACCATTTTCATCGGGACAGCTGTGGGAAGGCGGGACGGTAGGCCATGTGTTTTGGCGGCGTGTTTCGATAGGTGCGGCGAGTGAAATGTGTGGAAAATGCGTTTTTTTCCCCACATTTCAGATTTTGCGGGGGCGTCTGGGTAATAAATTCTCGTCCGATTTGTGCAAATCATAACTCTGTGGATTCCCACGGGTGTCCTCTTTTCGGAAATGCATGGGTTTTCCTTGGTGGCTTGGACACCCAAGGCCCATATATGTATGTTGTGCTTGTCTGGAGAAAGTGACAAATTCAGGTGTCGAAACAGACTTGGGGTTACCTGTGTTTTAGGCTTTCCCCTTGGCGTCCAGGTAGGTGCACCCACACATGTCAGGTACCGTTTTCTTCGGGACACCTGTGGGAATGCGGAACGGTAGGCCATGTGTTGTTGGCGGTGTGTTTCTATGGGTGCGCCGAGTGAAATTTGAGGAAAATGCATTTTATTTCCCACATTTCAGACTTTGCAAGGGTGTCTGTGTAATAAATTCTGGTCCGATTTGCGCAAATCATACCTCTGCGGATTCCCACGGTGTCCGCCTTTTGGAAATGCATGGGGTTCCCTGTTATTCTTGGTGGCTTGGACACCCAAGGCCCATATCTGTATGTTGTGCTTGTCTGGAGAAAGTGTCAAATTCAGGTGTCGAAACAGACTTGGGGTTACCTGTGTTTTAGTCTTTCCCCTTGGCGCCCAGGTAGGTGCACCCGCACATGTCAGGTACCATTTTCTTTGGGACACCTGTGGGAACACGGGACTGTATGCCATGTGTTGGTGGCGGCGTGTTTCGATGGGTGCGCCGAGTGAAATGTGAGGAAAATGCATTTTTTCCCAAATTTCGGACTTTGTGGGGGTGTCTCGGTAATACATTCTGAGCCGATTTGCACAAATCATACCTCTGCGGATTCCCACGGGTGTCCTCTTTTCGGAAATGTATGGGGTTCCTTATTATCCTTGGTTGCTTGGACACCCGAGGCCCATATTTGTATGTTGTGCTTGTCTGGAGAAAGTGTCAAATTCAGGTGTTGAAACAGACTTGGGGTTACCTGTGTTTTAGGCTTTCCCCTTGGATCCCAGGTAGGTGCACCCACACATGTGAGGTACCGTTTTCATCGGGACACCTGTGGGAACGCGGCACGGTAGGCCATGTGTTGTTGGCGGCATGTTTCGATGGGTGCGCTGAGTGAAATGTGCGGAAAATGCGTTTTTTCCCCACATTTCGGACTTTGCGGGGGTGTCTGGGTAATAAATTATTGGCCGATTTGCGCAAATCATACCTCTGCGGATTCCCACGGGTGTCTTCTTTTCGGAAATGCATGGGGTTCCCTGTTTTCCTTGGTGGGTTGGACACCCGAGGCCCATATCTGTACGTTGTGCTTGTCTGTAGAAAGTGTCAAATTCAGGTGTCGAAACAGACTTGGGGTTACCTGTGTTTTAGGCTTTCCCCTTGGCGCCCAGGTAAGGTGCACCCACACATGTGAGGTACCATTTTCATCGGGACAGCTGTGGGAAGGCGGGACGGTAGGCCATGTGTTTTGGCGGCGTGTTTCGATAGGTGCGGCGAGTGAAATGTGTGGAAAATGCATTTTTTTCCCCACATTTCAGATTTTGCGGGGGCGTCTGGGTAATAAATTCTCGTCCGATTTGCGCAAATCATACCTCTGCGGATTCCCACGGGTGTCCTCTTTTCGGAAATGCATGGGGTTCCCTGTTTTCCTTCGTGGCTTGGACACCCGAGGCCCATATCTGTATGTTGTGCTTGTCTGGAGAAAGTGTCAAATTCAGGTGTCGAAACAGACTTGGGGTTACCTGTGTTTTCGGCTTTTCCTTTGGCGCCCAGTTAGTTGCACCCACACATGTGAGGTACCGTTTTCATCGGGACACCTGTGGGAAGGCGGGACGGTAGGCCATGTGTTTTGGCGGCGTGTTTCTATGGGTGCGCTGAGTGGAATGTGCGGAAAACGCATTTTATTTCCCACATTTCAGACTTTGGGGGGGTGTCTGGGTAATAAATTCTTTGCCGATTTGCGCAAATCATACCTCTGCGCATTCCCACGGGTGTCCTCTTTTCGGAAATGCATGGGGTTCCCTGTTTTCATTGGTGGCTTGGACACCCGAGGCCCATATCCGTATGTTGCGCTTGTCTGGAGAAAGTGTGAAGTTCAGGTGTGAAAACAGACTTGGGGTTACCTGTGTTTTAGGCTTTCCCCATGGCGCCCAGGTAGGTGCACCCACACATGTCAGGTACTGTTTTCA
The DNA here is from genome assembly GCF_040938575.1 of Ambystoma mexicanum. Taxonomy (NCBI): domain Eukaryota; kingdom Metazoa; phylum Chordata; class Amphibia; order Caudata; family Ambystomatidae; genus Ambystoma; species Ambystoma mexicanum. The sequence continues at coordinate 619,282,692 of NC_090935.1, read as the reverse complement.
TCGGGACACCCGTGGGAACACGGTACGGTAGGCCATGTGTTGTTGGCAGCGTGTTTCGATAGGTGTGGCGAGTGAAATGTGTGGAAAATGCGTTTTTTCCCCACATTTCAGATTTTGCGGGGGCGTCTGGGTAATAAATTCTCGTCCGATTTGCGCAAATCATACCTCTGCGGATTCCCACGGGTGTCCTCTTTTCGGAAATGCATGGGGTTCCCTGTTTTCCTTGGTGGCTTGGACACCCGAGGCCCATATCTGTATGTTGTGCTTGTCTGGAGAAAGTGTCAAATTCAGGTGTCGAAACAGAATTGGGGTTACCTGTGTTTTAGGCTTTCCCCTTGGCGCCCAGTTAGTTGCACCCACACATGTGAAGTACCGTTTTCATCGGGACACCGGTGGGAACACGCGACGGTAGGCCATGTGTTGTTGGCAGCGTGTTTCGATGGGTGCACCGAGGGAAATGTGCAGAAAATGCATTTTTTCCCCACATTTCAGATTTTGCGGGGGCGTCTGGGTAATAAATTCTCGTCCGATTTGCGCAAATCATACCTCTACGGATTCCCACGGGTGTCCTCTTTTTGGAAATGCATGGCGTTCCCTGTTTTCCTTGGTGGCCTGGACACCCGAGGCCCATATCTGTAGGTTGTGCTTGTCTGGAGAAAGTGTCAAATTCAGGTGTCGAAACAGACTTGGGGTTACCTGTGTTTTAGGCTTTCTCCTTGGCGCCCAGGTAGGTGCACCCACACATGTGAGGTACCGTTTTCATCGGGAGACCTGTGGGAATGCGAGACGGTAGGCCATGTGTTGTTGGCGGCGTGTTTCGATGGGTGCGCTGAGTGAAATGTGCAGAAAATGCATTTTTTTTCCTACATTTTGGAATTTGCGGGGGTGTCTGGGTAATCCATTCTCGGCCGAATTGCGCAAATCATACCTCTGCGGATTCCCACGGGTGTCCTCTTTTCGGAAATGCATGGGGTTCCCTGTTGTCCTTGGTGGCTTGGACACCCGAGGCCCATATCTGTATGTTGTGCTTGTCTGGAGAAAGTGTCAAATTCAGGTGTTGAAACAGACTTCGGGTTACCTGTGTTTTAGGCTTTCCCCTTGGAGCCCAGTTAGGTGCACCCACGCATCTGAGGTACCGTTTTCATCGGGACACCTGTGGGAATGCGGGACGATAGGCCATGTGTTGTTGGCGGTGTGTTTCGATGGGTGCGCCGAGTGAAATGTGCGGAAAATGCGTTTTTGTTTCTCCACATTTCGGACTTTGCAGGGGTGTCTCGGTAACAAATTCTGGGCCGATTTGCGCAAATCATACCTCTACGGATTCCCACGGGTGTCCTCTTTTTGGAAATGCATGGCGTTCCTTGTTTTCCTTGGTGGCCTGGACACCCGAGGCCCATATCTGTATGTTGTGCTTGTCTGGAGAAAGTGTCAAATTCAGGTGTTGAAACAGACTTGGGGTTACCTGTGTTTTAGGCTTTCTCCTTGGCGCCCAGGTAGGTGCACCCACACATGTGAGGTACCGTTTTCATCGGGACACCTGTGGGAATGCGAGACGGTAGGCCATGTGCTGTTGGCGGCGTGTTTCGATGGGTGCGCTGAGTGAAATGTGCGGAAAATGCATTTTTTTTCCTACATTTTGGAATTTGTGGGGGTGTCTGGGTAATACATTCTGAGCCGATTTGCACAAATCATACCTCTGCGGATTCCCACGGGTGTCCTCTTTTCGGAAATGTATGGGGTTCCTTATTATCCTTGGTTGCTTGGACACCCGAGGCCCATATTTGTATGTTGTGCTTGTCTGGAGAAAGTGTCAAATTCAGGTGTTGAAACAGACTTGGGGTTACCTGTGTTTTAGGCTTTCCCCTTGGATCCCAGGTAGGTGCACCCACACATGTGAGGTACCGTTTTCATCGGGACACCTGTGGGAACGCGGCACGGTAGGCCATGTGTTGTTGGCGGCATGTTTCGATGGGTGCGCTGAGTGAAATGTGCGGAAAATGCGTTTTTTTCCCCACATTTCGGACTTTGCGGGGGTGTCTGGGTAATAAATTATTGGCCGATTTGCGCAAATCATACCTCTGCGGATTCCCACGGGTGTCCTCTTTTCGGAAATGCATGGGGTTCCCTGTTTTCCTTGGTGGGTTGGACACCCGAGGCCCATATCTGTACGTTGTGCTTGTCTGTAGAAAGTGTCAAATTCAGGTGTCGAAACAGACTTGGGGTTACCTGTGTTTTAGGCTTTCCCCTTGGCGCCCAGGTAAGGTGCACCCACACATGTGAGGTACCGTTTTCATCGGGACAGCTGTGGGAAGGCGGGACGGTAGGCCATGTGTTTTGGCGGCATGTTTCTATGGGTGCGCCGAGTGGAATGTGCGGAAAATGCGTTTTATTTCCCACATTTCAGACTTTGCGGGGGTGTCTGGGTAATAAATTCTGGGCCGATTTGCACAAATCATACCTCTGCGCATTCCCACGGGTGTCCTCTTTTCGGAAATGCATGGGGTTCCCTGTTTTCATTGGTGGCTTGGACACCCAAGGCCGATATCTGTATGTTGCGCTTGTCTGGAGAAAGTGTGAAATTCAGGTGTGAAAACAGACTTGGGGTTACCTGTGTTTTATGCTTTCCCTTTGGCGCCCAGTTAGTTGCACCCACAGATGTGAGGTACCGTTTTCATCGGGACACGGGTAGGAACGCGGTACGGTAGGCCATGTGTTGTTGGCGGCGTGTTTCGATAGGTGCGGCGAGTGAAATGTGTGGAAAATGCGTTTTTTTCCCCACATTTCAGATTTTGCGGGGGCGTCTGGGTAATAAATTCTCGTCCGATTTGCGCAAATCATACCTCTGCGGATTCCCACGGGTGTCCTCTTTTCGGAAATGCATGGGGTTCCCTCTTTTCCTTGGTGGCTTGGACACCCGAGGCCCATATCTGTATGTTGTGCTTGTCTGGAGAAAGTGTCAAATTCAGGTGTCGAAACAGACTTGGGGTTACCTGTGTTTTTGGCTTTTCCTTTGGCGCCCAGTTAGTTGCACCCACACATGTGAGGTACCGTTTTCATCGGGACACCTGTGGGAAGGCGGGACGGTAGGCCATGTGTTTTGGCGGCGTGTTTCTATGGGTGCGCTGAGTGGAATGTGCGGAAAATGCGTTTTATTTCCCACATTTCAGACTTTGGGGGGGTGTCTGGGTAATAAATTCTTTGTCGATTTACGCAAATCATACCTCTGCGCATTCGCACGGGTGTCCTCTTTTCGGAAATGCATGGGGTTCCCTGTTTTCATTGGTGGCTTGGGCACCCGAGGCCCATATCTGTATGTTGTGCTTGTCTGGAGAAAGTGTCAAATTCAGGTGTCGAAACAGACTTGGGGTTACCTGTGTTTTCGGCTTTTCCTTTGGCGCCCAGTTAGTTGCACCCACACATGTGAGGTACCGTTTTCATGGGGACACCGGTGGGAACGCGGGACGGTAGGCCTTGTGTTGTTGGCGGCGTGTTTCGATGGGTGCACCGAGGGAAATGTGCGGAAAATGCGTTTTTTCCCCCATATTTTGGACTTTGCGGGGTTGCCTGGGTAATAAATTCTGGGCCGATTTGCGCAAATTATACCTCTGCAGATTCCCACGGGTGTCCTCTTTTCGGAAATCCATGGGGTTCCCTGTTTTCCTTGGTGGCTTGGACACCCGAGGCCCATAGCTGTATGTTGTGCTTGTCTGGAGAAAGTGTCAAATTCAGGTGTCGAAACAGACTTGAGGTTACCTGTGTTTTAGGCTTTGCCCTTGGCGCCCAGGTAGGTCCACTCACACATGTGAGGTAACATTTTCATCGGGACACATGTGGGAACGTGGGACGGTAGGCCATGTGTTGTTGGCGGCGTGTTTCGAAGGGTGCGCCGAGTGAAATGTGCGGAAAATTTGTTTTTTTCCCCACATTTTGGACTTTGCGGGGGTGTCTGGGTAATACATTCTGGGCCGATTTGCCCAGATCATACCTCTGCGGATTCCCACTGGGTGTCCACTTTTCGGAAATGAATGGGGTTCCCTCTTTTCCTTGGTGCCTTGGACACTCGAGGCCCATATCTGTATGTTGTGCTTGTCTGGAGAAAGTGTCAAATTCAGGTGTCGAAACAGAGTTGGGGTTACCTGTGTTTTAGGCTTTCTCCTTGGCGCCCAGGTAGGTGCACCCACACATGTGAGGTACCGTTTTCATCGGGACACCTGTGGGAATGCGAGACGGTAGGCCATGTGTTGTTGGCGGGTGTTTCGATTGGTGCGCCGAGTGAAATGTGCGGAAAATGCATTTTTTTTCCTACATTTTGGAATTTGCGGGGGTGTCTGGGTAATCCATTCTGGCCGAATTGCGCAAATCATACCTCTGCGGATTCCCACGGGTGTCCTCTTTCCAGAAATGCATGGGGTTCCCTGTTTTCCTTGGTGGCTTGGACACCCGAGGCCCATATCTGTATGTTGTACTTGTCTGGAGAAAGTGTCAAATTCAGGTGTCGAAAGAGACTTGGGGTTACCTGTGTTTTAGGCTTTCCCCTCGGCGCCCAGGTAGGTGCACCCACACGTGAGGTACCGTTTTCATCGGGACACCTGTGGGAACGCGGGACGGTAGGCCATGTGTTGTTGGCGGCGTGTTTCGATGGGTGCGCCGAGTGAAATGTGTAGAAAATTCGTTTTTTCCCCCACATTTCGGACTTTGCAGGGGTGTCTGGGTAATACATTCTGGGCCGATTTGTGCAAATCATAACTCTGCGGATTCCCACGGGTGTCCTCTTTTCGGAAATGCATGGGTTTTCCTTGGTGGCTTGGACACCCAAGGCCCATAGCTGTATGTTGTGCTTGTCTGGAGAAAGTGACAAATTCAGGTGTCGAAACAGACTTGGGGTTACCTGTGTTTTAGGCTTTCCCCTTGGCTCCCAGGTAGGTGCACCCACACATGTGAGGTACCGTTTTCATTGGGACACCTGTGGGAACGCGGGAAGGTAGGCCATGTGTTGTTGGCCGCGTGTTTCGATGGGAGCGCCGAGTGAAATGTGAGGAAAACTCATTTTTTTCCCACATTTCAGACTTTGCAGGGATATCTGGGTAATAAATTCTGGGCCGATTTGCGCAAATCATACCTCTGCGGATTCCCACGGGTGTCCTCTTTTCGGAAATGAATGGGTTTTCCTTGGTGGCTTGGACACCCAAGGCCCATATCTGTATGTTGTGCTTGTCTGGAGAAAGTGTCAAATTCAGGTGTTGAAACAGACTTGGGGTTACCTGTGTTTTAGGGTTTCCCCTTGGAGCCCAGGTAGGTGCACCCACACATGTGAGGTACCGTTTTCATCGGGACACCTGTGGGAACGCGGCACGGTAGGCCATGTGTTGTTGGCGGCATGTGTCGATGGGTGCGCTGAGTGAAATGTGCGGAAAATGCATTTTTTCCCCACATTTCGGACTTTGCGGGGGTGTCTGGGTAATAAATTATGGGCCGATTTGCGCAAATCATACCTCTGCGGATTCCCACGGGTGTACTCTTTTCGGAAATTCATGGGGTTCCCTGTTTTCCTTGGTGGGTTGGACACCCGAGGCCCATATCTGTACGTTGTGCTTGTCTGTAGAAAGTGTCAAATTCATGTGTCGAAACAGACTTGGGGTTATCTATGTTTTAGGCTTTCCCCTTGGCGCCCAGGTAGGTGCACCCACACATGTGAAGTACCGTTTTCATCGGGACACCTGTGGGAAGGCGGGACGGTAGGCCATGTGTTTTGGCGGCATGTTTCTATGGGTGCGCTGAGTGAAATGTGCGGAAAATGCATTTTTTTTCCCACATTTCGGACTTTGCAAGGGTGTCTGTGTAATAAATTCTGGTCCGATTTGCGCAAATCATACCTCTGCGGATTCCCACGGGTGTCCTCTTTTCGGAAATGCATGGGGTTCCCTGTTTTCCTTGGTGGCTTGACACCGAGGCCCATATCTGTATGTTATGCTTGTCTGGAGAAAGTGTCAAATTCAGGTGTTGAAACAGACTTGGGGTTACCTGTGTTTTCGGCTTTCCCTTTGGCGCCCAGTTAGTTGCACCCACACATGTGAGGTACCGTTTTCATCGGGACACCGGTAGGAACGCGGGACGGTAGGCCATGTGTTGTTGGCGGCGTGTTTCGATGGGTTCACCGAGTGAAATGTGCGGAAAATGCGTTTTTTCCCCCCACATTTCGGACTTTGCGGGGGTGTCTGGGTAATAAATTTGGGGCCAATTTGCACAAATTATACCTCTGCAGATTCCCACAGGTGTCCTCTTTTCGGAAATACATGGGGTTCCCTGTTTTCCTCGGTGGCTTGGACACCCGAGGCCCATATCTGTATGTTGTGCTTGTCTGGAGAAAGTGTCAAATTCAGGTGTCGAAACAGACTTGGGGTTACCTGTGTTTTCGGCTTTTCCTTTGGCGCCCAGTTAGTTGCACCCACACATGTGAGGTACCGTTTTCATCGCGACACCTGTGGGAAGGCGGGACGGTAGGCCATGTGTTTTGGCGGCGTGTTTCTATGGGTGCGCTGAGTGGAATGTGCGGAAAATGCGTTTTATTTCCCACATTTCAGACTTTGCGGGGGTGTCTGGGTAATAAATTCTGGGCCGATTTGCGCAAATCATACCTCTGTGCATTCCCACGGGTGTCCTCTTTTCGGAAATGCATGGGTTCCCTGTTTTCATTGGTGGCTTGGACACCCGAGGCCCATATCTGTATGTTGCGCTTGTCCGGAGAAAGTGTGAAATTCAGGTGTGAAAACAGACTTGGGGTTACCTGTGATTTAGGCTTTCCCCATGGCGCCCAGGTAGGTGCACCCACACATGTCAGGTACTGTTTTCATCGGGACACCCGTGGGAACGCGGTACGGTAGCCATGTGTTGTTGGTGGCGTGTTTCGATAGGTGCGGCGAGTGAAATGTGTGGAAAATGTGTTTTTTTCCCCACATTTCAGATTTTGCGGGGGCGTCTGGGTAATAAATTCTCGTCCGATTTGTGCAAATCATACCTCTGCGGATTCCCACGGGTGTCCTCTTTTCGGAAATGCATGGGGTTCCCTGTTTTCCTTGGTGGCTTGGACACCCGAGGCCCATATCTGTATGTTGTGCTTGTCTGGAGAAAGTGTCAAATTCAGGTGTCGAAACAGACTTGGGGTTACCTGTGTTTTCGGCTTTTTCTTTGGTGCCCAGTTAGTTGCACCCACACATGTGAGGTACCGTTTTCATCGGGACACCGGTGGGAACGCGGGACGGTAGGCCATGTGTTGTTGGCGGCGTGTTTCGATGGGTGCACCGAGGGAAATGTGCGGAAAATGCGTTTTTTCCCCCACATTTTGGACTTTGCCGGGTTGTCTGGGTAATAAATTCTGGGCCAATTTGCGCAAATCATACCTCTGCGGGTTCCCACGGTGTCCTCTTTTTGGAAATGCATGGGGTTCCCTGTTTTCCTTGGTGGCTTGGACACCCGAGGCCCATATCTGTATGTTGCGCTTGTCTGGCGAAAGTGTCAAATTCAGGTGTCGAAACAGACTTGGGGTTACCTGTGTTTTAGGCTTTCCCAATGGCGCCCAGGTAAGTGCACCCACACATGTCAGGTACCGTTTGTTTCGGGACACCTGTGGGAACGCGGAACGGTAGGCCATGTGTTGTTGGCGGTGTGTTTCTATGGGTGCGCCGAGTGAAATGTGAGGAAAATGCATTTTATTTCCCACATTTCAGACTTTGCAAGGGTGTCTGTGTAATAAATTCTGGTCCGATTTTCGCAAATCATACCTCTGCGCATTCCCACGGGTGTCCTCTTTTCGGAAATGCATGGGGTTCCCTGTTTTCCTTGGTGGCTTGGACACCCGAGGGCCATATCTGTATGTTGTGCTTGTTTGGAGAAAGTGTCAAATTCAGGTATCGAAACAGACTTGGGGTTATCTGTGTTTTAGGCTTTCCCCTCGACGCCCAGGTAGGTGCACCCACACGTGAGGTACCGTTTTCATCGGGACACCTGTGGGAACGCAGGACGGTAGGCCATGTGTTGTTGGCGTGTTTCTATGGGTGCGCCGAGTGAAATGTGTGGGAAATGCGTTTTTTTTCCCCACATTTCGGACTTTTCAAGGGTGTCTGGGTAATACATTCTGGGCAGATTTGCGCAAATCATATCTCTGCGGATTCCCACGGGTGTCCTCTTTTCGGAAATGAATGGGTTTTCCTTGGTGGCTGTCAAGACCGGTGGGGGGGTCTGTACTTCCGCTCTCTATATGGTAGAGGAGAGGCACAGAGGACCCCAGCCAAGATTCTCAATTGTGGTAGCAATGGACGAGCAATCAAGGCCTAGCTTCTCAGGAGGTGATGCAGGCTGGTTCTTAAGTACAGTGTATCCCCAAGCCCCCACAAAGGAATGTCCACACACTGTATTACTGAAAACACAGTCTTTATATAATTAATTTTCAAGGGTTATGTACACTTATCACAACAACGCACTTTGTGCTCAGGAAAACCAATAATGATAAATATCTACAATTCTAAAGTGGTACCACTAATATTAGACCTCATAACAGTGCATTCACAATACTGTAGCAATGGCACGCGGATCAATAAGAAGGAAACCAGCAATAGAGAGAGGAGAGATACCAGAGGGTTGAAACAATAGGCAGAAGACTGGCCCTTGCTACTGGACACAGTTCTGTGTGGAGATCCCCCCCACCTGGGCAACCTGTAAAATAAAGAGATATAACACAAGCCCAGTCCATATATTGTTCAACAGTCTTATTCTCTCCTACAATGTTTTTACCCCCCCCAATGTACCTGGTGGAGTCGAGTTCTTCGAAGAGGCGTCGACAGATCCTTCTTGAATGACCCCCTTTAAAGCAGGAGTCACGGATCGTCGAGAGGCGTCGAGAAACGTCGAAGACCTCGGGGTTCGGCGACGGGGAATCGACGGCCCTTCTTGAATGCCTTCCCTTTCAAGCGGGAGGCACGGGGCGTCGAACGTCCGTCGACAAACGAGGTAGAACGATGTCGAAGAGGCGGCAGCTTCGTCCGAGCGGTGCTCGTCGGCGTCGGGGCGTCGGCGTCCTGCAAGGCGGAGGTGTGCGGGGCACCTCGATGACAATAGTTCTGGACCGCAAAGATTGTAGAGACGGGAGCCCAGCAAGGGCGTCGAGTCGCTCGAGTCTTTGGGGTCGTGAGGTGGCGGGAAACCCACCGGCAGGTTTCTCCTCGGCGCGTTGGTCGTCCTCGACTTTCTCCGGCAGGATAAGCGGTCGACGATGCGGTCGAGGGAGTCCTTCGATTGAATGTTCTTAGGCAAAGGAGCGGACGGCTCCGGTCGTCGGCGGCACAGCGTCAAGTGGTTCCCACGGCTGGGCAACACAACTTCGACGGGCCTCCAGCGGTTACACAAACCTGCGAACCCTGGTCGACGGCAATGGACTTCGACGGCGTCGATGTCCGGTGCTTCACTTCGATCTCCTAGGCGGTCCCGTCTCGGGTCGGCAGCCTTTCGAGGGTCTGACTTCCAGGGCGCTTCGGCGACGATGTAGCGGTGCTCGATGATCCCTCGGAGCACGGGAAGAGGGCGCCTTACCAGGTCCTCTCTCGGGTCAGTCCTCGACGATTTCGACAACCTTCAGTTCCGTCGAAGCAAATGCCACAGCAAGTCTTCTTCTTCCAGCTGGACGTCGAGGATCAGCAAATCCAGTTACTCTTGAGTGGAGACTCAGCTTCTGAATGCTTCTGAACAATTTCCAGTGGTGAGAGGTCCCCAGATATACTATTCTGTCTCTCATCCACACTGCTGGCACACACACAGCAGCCAATCACACAGAAGGGCATTCATGCAGTCAGTCAGCCAATCAGGCACACAGTGCATTCAGGCCACACTCCTCCCTTTCAGACACTCACAACAAGGAATGTGGATTGGGACAAGTACCCAGCCATTCAACACTACACACTGCATTCAGGCCAGTTTCGGGCAGGGCTGTCTCAGTCTTTGTCTCTCATGCCAGAAACCAGACAACCACAACAAGGAGTGTATATTGGTCACACACTCCATTCACCCCGGTCCCACCCACAGGAGGTACCCATAACATACAGTCACTGGGAAGGCTCCAGTCAGTCTAGCTGGGCCTTCACAACAACACCATATATGGAACTTCCACCCAACAGCCAGTCAGGGGGAAGGGACAGAGTCAGGGCTTCCCAGGACTTTGGGAAAAACAAGATAACAGGCAATAGAAAGCAAGAGGCCACAGGTGCCATCTTGTTTCCTATCAGGAATCAACTGATTCCAATGGCAGGGCCTGGGTACCCCAAAATGGAGGACACCCAGAGCACCTGTTAAATTCAGCATGGAGCTGCCACCAGCCCATACCCTGCTCTGTGGGCCACCCACAGGTGCCCAAAAACATACACTAGGGGCACAGGGTTGTACCCCTACCCATGGGTGCCATAAGGGTATCCCATGGGTCTGTTCACCAAACCAAAAGAGAGAGCTGCACTGCCAGGAGTCCCAAATGGACTCATGGGCAGAAAACATGACAGAACACACGATAAAAGGCAGTAAAGGGCAAGGATTCAGAGGCCCTGTCCCCCTGATGCATTTCCAGCATCACAGTCGCCCCCCCCAGACTGAGGTGGAGGGTGTCTAATCTCCCACGGGATAGACACCCTCATCCAGACGGTCAACATACCTTCTGGAAAGGCCATCTGCATTATCGTGACTCTTCCCTGGTCTGTGCTCTATGGTGAAGTCTAGCCCTTGCAGGCTAATGGACCACCTGAGCAATTTCGGATTCTCACCCTTCATCTGCATAAGCCACTTCAGGGGCTTATGATCTGTTTGGACCTTGAAGGTAGACCCCGTAAGGTAGGGCCTAAAACGCCTAAGGCTCCAAACTATGCTAAAACACTCCTTTTCAACAGTAGCCCACCTAAGTTCTCTACCCTTGAGTTGTCTACTGATGAATATGATAGGATGTTCTCTCCCTTTGTCATCTAACTGGGACAAGACAGCTCCAATTCCGGTGTCGCAGGCATCCGTCTGGACGATAAAGGGTCGGCTGTAGTCAGGCGCACACAACACAGGTGCCCTACACAGACTTTCTTTCAAGCCATCAAAGGCCCTCTGACAGTCTTCGGTCCAATTAACCTTCCTAGGCTGTTTGGGTGAAGTTAGAGCTGTCAGGGGTGCAGCTATGCTTCCATAGTCTGCCATGAAATTGCGATAGTACCCAGTGAGGCCCAAAAAGGCTCTCACCTGGGTTTGAGTAGTGGGAGTCTCCCAGTTCTGTACATCCTGTACTTTACTGGAGAGAGGTTGGATTTGACCCCCTCCTACCTCATGACCAAGATAGGTAACTTTCCCCTGAGCTATCTGGCACTTGGTGGCCTTGATAGTGAGGTTAGCCCTTTTCAAGGCCTGCAACACCTTATCCAGATGTGTCAAATGCTCTTCCCAGGTGGAACTGTAGACGGCAATGTCGTCTAAGTAAGCCACACAAAAGGCTTCCAGCCCACTGAGCGCATGGTTGACCAATCTCTGGAAGGTGGCAGGGGCATTCTTCAACCCAAAAGGCATGACCCTAAACTGGTAGAGTCCCTCAGGTGTTGAGAAAGCCGTCTTTTCCTTGGCATGGTCCGTCAGAGCTATTTGCCAATAGCCTGAGGTAAGGTCAAAGGTGCTCACAAACTTGGCAGCACCTATGGTGTCCACGAGCTCATCAGCCCTGGGCAATGGGTGCGCGTCAGTTTTGGTGACGGCATTGACTCCTCGGTAGTCCACACAGAACCTCCAATCTTTGGTACCCGCCTGGGAACTTGCCTTGGGGACAAGGACCACTGGACTGGACCAGGGACTGGTTGAGGGTTCAATAACACCCAGGTCCAACATCTTGGCGACCTCAGCCTGGATGTGGCTCTTGACGGTATCTGACATACGATAGCACCTGCTTTTGACAGGCACACTGTCACCAGTGTCAATTTCGTGCTTACACCACGGTGTAAGGCCCGGTGTCAGTGAAAACAGAGAGGCATACTGCTGGAGCAAAGCCCTGCAGGCCCTCTGCTGCTCTGTTGTCAAATCTGGAGAGAGATGTACTCCCTCCACTGAGCCGTCCTGAGGGTTGCTATGCAGCAAATCAGGAAGGGGCTCACTCTCATCCTCTTCTTGCCCTGAAGCTAGCAAGAGACATGAGACCTCTGCTCGCCTGTGGAAAGGCTTGAGCCTGTTGACATGGAATACCTGGGGGGCTACCCCAGAGGCTCCCATGTCAACCAGATAATTGACTTCGCCCATCTTGGAGATGATCCTGAAGGGTCCAGTCCACTTGTCTGCCAAAGCTCTAGGCTTGGTAGGCTCCATCACAAGGATTTCCTGTCCCGGAGTCCAATCCACTTGCGAAGCTTTAAGGTCATGCCAGTACTTATTCAATTCCTGGCTGGCCTTGAGATTTGCTGTTGCCTGACCCATCATCTGTGTCATCCTCCGCCGGAGGCCTAACACATAGTCCCCTACTTGCTTGGCGGGACCGGGAGGGGTGGCTTCCAAGCCTTCTCTGATCAAGGCGAGGGGCCCCCTCACGGGATGTCCAAAGAGTAACTCAAAGGGGCTGAAACCAACACCCTCTTGAGGTACCTCTCTGTAAGCAAACAGCAGGCATGGCAGGAGGAGATCCCATTTCCTCCTTAGGGGCTCTTCCAAAGCACCTAGCATGCCCTTGAGAGTTTTGTTAAATCTCTCAACCAGACCATTGGTCTGGGGGTGGTAAGAGGTGGAGAACTTGTAGGTTACCCCGCACTCTTTCCACATGGTTTTCATGTAACTAGACATGAAGTTGGATCCTCGGTCAGAGACAACCTCCTTGGGGAATCCAACACGGGTGAAAATGCCCAGGAGAGCCCTGGCAACCACCTTGGCAGTAACAGTCCGAAGGGGTATTGCCTCAGGGTACCTGGTGGCATGATCTACCAAGACCAGGATGAACCGATGTCCACCTGAAGTGGGAGGGTCAAGGGGACCGACGATGTCGATGCCCACCCTCTCAAATGGTGTGCCAACCACTGGTAATGGCTGCAGTGGGGCAATGACCCTGCCTCCAGTCTTGCCAGACAATTGACAGGTTGGGCAGGTCCTGCAGTGGGACTCCACCTCTACCCCCATCCGTGGCCAGTAGAAATGGGCAGAGAGCCTCTGCTTAGTCTTCTTGGTCCCAAGATGACCAGCCAAGGGCACCTCATGCGCCAACTGCAGTAGGAAGGGCCTGTAAACCTGGGGTACCACCAACCTCTTGCGGGCACCAGGTTCAGGCTTAGTGGGCTCACTAACAAGGAGCTCACCCTCCCAATAAATCTTGAATGTCCTAGGCACTTCACCTTGTGCCTGGGACAGGGCCTGTTTCCTCAGGCCCTCGAGAGAGTGGCACTCTCTCTGTCCCTTACAGAAGTCTGCCCGGGAGGGTCCCCCTTCAGCTAACAAGCATTGAAGGTCGGGATGATCCTCCGGGTTGAGAACCTCTCCCACAGGAGAGTCTTCTGTCTCTTCTCCCAAAGGAGTTGAGTTTGGGTTTTCCACTGGGCCCAGCCCGTCCGGAGCATGGATCCCAATGGGTGCAGCAGGAAGAGAAGGTGCTCCCTCCACAGAGGTGGCCTTCGTGGTCTTCCGCCTTCTTGCCTTAGGCCTCGCCTTTGGCTCGGGTATCTGACCCACAGCCAGACCCGGTGTCACCTGTGACCTAGTGACTGCAGCAGCAGTCATGGGAAGACCATCCGAGATCAACCCCAACTCTACTAGATCATTCCCTAACAAAATGTTAGCAGGGACATTGTCCTGAACCAGGACAGGAAGCTTCGCTGTCTTGTCTCCAATCATGAGTGTGACTAAGGCTACAGGCGATAATTTGGGAGGCCCACCAGCTAACCTGGTGGTTCTCAGAGGAGCACCTACATAGTCCTCTGGCTTGAGCAGGGTCCTGTCCACCACTGTCATGCTTGCCCCAGTGTCTCTCAAACCAGTAGAAGGCTGGCCATTCAAGAGGACACTTCTCAAAAACCTACGGGTGTTCTGCGGGATAGTTGCCAGTACTTCTGCGTACTGGTCCCAGGCCCCAAGGGACACTAAGGAAATCTCTACCGGAGCACCAAATGTGATTCCTGTAGAGGAGGGGAGGACAGTGGCCTCCACCTCAGCCACGGGGTAAGGGTAGGTCAGGCTGACAGCCTGTACTCCAAGTGCCTTACCTTTACACTTGGGGTCACCCCTTTTGTGATCCAGAGCCCCACAATCCCAACAAGTGCCAGGAGTGCGGGGTACGGTACTGGAACCACTGGGAACCTGCTTTGCAGCAGGTGGACCACTACTCTTATTCCCACCCACAGAGGACTTATCCCCACTAGATTTTTGGGTCTTAGGAGAGGAAGGTTTTGGTTTACCCGACTGTGATTGCTTTTGGGACTCCTCAGCTTTCTGAGAGGTCCCCTTTTCTTTGTCCTTGTCCTTCCCACTGGAGTCCTTAGGGGACACCCGGTGGGAGACCCACTTGTCAGCCAACCTAGCCAGCTTAAAGGGGTCCAAAATGTTCTGGTCAGCCACATACTGACGCAGCTCTGGTGAACAGGCTTCAGAAAAATGCTCAAAAAACAAGAGGTGGGACAACTCAACAAAAGTTTTCACCTTGTAACCGTCAATCCACCCCATCATGTTCATGTGCGCAGTACTCACCCAGTCAACCCAAGACACATTCTCTCTTTTCTTAAAATCCCTGAACCTTTTAAGGTATTGGGTAGGTGTCTTGCCAAACTTGGCAATCAAAGCAGACTTCATACACTCATACTGACCCCTTTCTTCCACACTCAGCTTCAGAATACAGTCATATCCAGTTTGAGGCACTCTGCTTAACAAACACTTAGCCCAATCTCTTTTATCTACATCATGAATTGCACAAGCCATTTCAAACGCTTCAATCCATTGGAGGATATCTGAACCCTCCACAAACACACCAACCAAATCTTTCATAAACTTGGTGGCTGGGGACCTGCCACTCTCAATTGGTCTAGCTGAAGTCTCCACTCTAGCTCTCTCTAGCTGGATTCTCTGACATTCAGTGTCCTTGTCTTTGAGCGCAAGATCCCTATTCTTGAGTTCCACTTGCTGTGCCAGCTCCTCTTTCTTAAGCTCAGCTTCTATTTCCAACTTGCGATATTCAAAGGCCAATTTCATCCTTAATAACTCAAGTTCCATGGAATTGCTGGGGTTTGGAACAGAGGCAGCAGGAATGGTGGCATTCCCAGAAACAGATTCAGCGACAACCCCAGGGGCAGAGTCCTCACTGGTGGCATCCCCCCCTTCATCAAGGGTTTCACCATCAGTCTGGTAGTCCACCAGGGCAGCTATCAGCTCAGCCCTAGACTTATCCACAAAGTCTAACTCCCTGGCTTCACAAGCACTCTGGAGAGCCTCTAAGCTCATCCGAGTCAATTTACCATTTGCAATGGGCTCCATTGCCTGTAATGCAGTTATTTGGTACACACCCAAACCTTAATCTAATAAAGTGCGGATATTTTGTAAGTGGCACGCTTATACACTGAGTCTTAAAACCATAAGCATCCCACCGCTGCCACCAGCTTGTCAAGACCGGTGGGGGGGTCTGTACTTCCGCTCTCTATATGGTAGAGGAGAGGCACAGAGGACCCCAGCCAAGATTCTCAATTGTGGTAGCAATGGACGAGCAATCAAGGCCTAGCTTCTCAGGAGGTGATGCAGGCTGGTTCTTAAGTACAGTGTATCCCCAAGCCCCCACAAAGGAATGTCCACACACTGTATTACTGAAAACACAGTCTTTATATAATTAATTTTCAAGGGTTATGTACACTTATCACAACAACGCACTTTGTGCTCAGGAAAACCAATAATGATAAATATCTACAATTCTAAAGTGGTACCACTAATATTAGACCTCATAACAGTGCATTCACAATACTGTAGCAATGGCACGCGGATCAATAAGAAGGAAACCAGCAATAGAGAGAGGAGAGATACCAGAGGGTTGAAACAATAGGCAGAAGACTGGCCCTTGCTACTGGACACAGTTCTGTGTGGAGATCCCCCCCACCTGGGCAACCTGTAAAATAAAGAGATATAACACAAGCCCAGTCCATATATTGTTCAACAGTCTTATTCTCTCCTACAATGTTTTTACCCCCCCCAATGTACCTGGTGGAGTCGAGTTCTTCGAAGAGGCGTCGACAGATCCTTCTTGAATGACCCCCTTTAAAGCAGGAGTCACGGATCGTCGAGAGGCGTCGAGAAACGTCGAAGACCTCGGGGTTCGGCGACGGGGAATCGACGGCCCTTCTTGAATGCCTTCCCTTTCAAGCGGGAGGCACGGGGCGTCGAACGTCCGTCGACAAACGAGGTAGAACGATGTCGAAGAGGCGGCAGCTTCGTCCGAGCGGTGCTCGTCGGCGTCGGGGCGTCGGCGTCCTGCAAGGCGGAGGTGTGCGGGGCACCTCGATGACAATAGTTCTGGACCGCAAAGATTGTAGAGACGGGAGCCCAGCAAGGGCGTCGAGTCGCTCGAGTCTTTGGGGTCGTGAGGTGGCGGGAAACCCACCGGCAGGTTTCTCCTCGGCGCGTTGGTCGTCCTCGACTTTCTCCGGCAGGATAAGCGGTCGACGATGCGGTCGAGGGAGTCCTTCGATTGAATGTTCTTAGGCAAAGGAGCGGACGGCTCCGGTCGTCGGCGGCACGGCGTCAAGTGGTTCCCACGGCTGGGCAACACAACTTCGACGGGCCTCCAGCGGTTACACAAACCTGCGAACCCTGGTCGACGGCAATGGACTTCGACGGCGTCGATGTCCGGTGCTTCACTTCGATCTCCTAGGCGGTCCCGTCTCGGGTCGGCAGCCTTTCGAGGGTCTGACTTCCAGGGCGCTTCGGCGACGATGTAGCGGTG
Source organism: Ambystoma mexicanum (assembly GCF_040938575.1). Taxonomy (NCBI): domain Eukaryota; kingdom Metazoa; phylum Chordata; class Amphibia; order Caudata; family Ambystomatidae; genus Ambystoma; species Ambystoma mexicanum. The sequence continues at coordinate 619,265,747 of NC_090935.1, read as the reverse complement.
CTCGATGATCCCTCGGAGCACGGGAAGAGGGCGCCTTACCAGGTCCTCTCTCGGGTCAGTCCTCGACGATTTCGACAACCTTCAGTTCCGTCGAAGCAAATGCCACAGCAAGTCTTCTTCTTCCAGCTGGACGTCGAGGATCAGCAAATCCAGTTACTCTTGAGTGGAGACTCAGCTTCTGAATGCTTCTGAACAATTTCCAGTGGTGAGAGGTCCCCAGATATACTATTCTGTCTCTCATCCACACTGCTGGCACACACACAGCAGCCAATCACACAGAAGGGCATTCATGCAGTCAGTCAGCCAATCAGGCACACAGTGCATTCAGGCCACACTCCTCCCTTTCAGACACTCACAACAAGGAATGTGGATTGGGACAAGTACCCAGCCATTCAACACTACACACTGCATTCAGGCCAGTTTCGGGCAGGGCTGTCTCAGTCTTTGTCTCTCATGCCAGAAACCAGACAACCACAACAAGGAGTGTATATTGGTCACACACTCCATTCACCCCGGTCCCACCCACAGGAGGTACCCATAACATACAGTCACTGGGAAGGCTCCAGTCAGTCTAGCTGGGCCTTCACAACAACACCATAGATGGAACTTCCACCCAACAGCCAGTCAGGGGGAAGGGACAGAGTCAGGGCTTCCCAGGACTTTGGGAAAAACAAGATAACAGGCAATAGAAAGCAAGAGGCCACAGGTGCCATCTTGTTTCCTATCAGGAATCAACTGATTCCAATGGCAGGGCCTGGGTACCCCAAAATGGAGGACACCCAGAGCACCTGTCAAATTCAGCATGGAGCTGCCACCAGCCCATACCCTGCTCTGTGGGCCACCCACAGGTGCCCAAAAACATACACTAGGGGCACAGGGTTGTACCCCTACCCATGGGTGCCATAAGGGTATCCCATGGGTCTGTTCACCAAACCAAAAGAGAGAGCTGCACTGCCAGGAGTCCCAAATGGACTCATGGGCAGAAAACATGACAGAACACACGATAAAAGGCAGTAAAGGGCAAGGATTCAGAGGCCCTGTCCCCCTGATGCATTTCCAGCATCACAGTGGCTTGGACACCCAAGGCCCATATCTGTATGTTGTGCTTGTCTGGAGAAAGTGTCAAATTCAGGTGTCGAAAGAGACTTGGGGTTACCTGTGTTTTAGGCTTTCCACTTGGCGCCCAGGTAGGTGCACCCACACATGTGAAGTACCATTTTCATCGGGACACCTGTGGGAAGGCGGGACGGTAGGCCATGTGTTGTTGGCGGCGTGTTTCGATGGGTGCGCCGAGTGAAATGTGCGGAAAATGCGTTTTTTTTCCCACATTTCGGACTTCGCAGGGGTGTCTGGGTAATAAATTATGGGCCGATTTGCACAAGTCATACCTCTGCGGATTCCCACGGGTGTCCTCTTTTCGGAAATGTATGGGGTTCCTTATTTTCCTTGGTGGCTTGGACACCCGAGGCCCATATTTGTATGTTGTGCTTGTCTGGAGAAAGTGTCAAATTCAGGTGTTGAAACAGACTTGGGGTTACCTGTGTTTTAGGCTTTCCCCTTGGAGCCCAGGTAGCTGCACCCACACATGTGAGGTACCGTTTTCATCGGGACACCTGTGGGAACGCGGTACGGTAGGCCATGTGTTGTTGGCGGCATGTGTCGATGGGTGCGCTGAGTGAAATGTGCGGAAAATGCATTTTTTCCCCACATTTCGGACTTTGCGGGGGTGTCTGGGTAATAAATTATTGGCCGATTTGCGCAAATCATACCTCTGCGGATTCCCACTGGTGTCTTCTTTTCGGAAATTCATGGGGTTCCCTGTTTTCCTTGGTGGGTTGGACACCCGAGGCCCATATCTGTACGTTGTGCTTGTCTGTAGAAAGTGTCAAATTCATGTGTCGAAACTGACTTGGGGTTACCTATGTTTTAGGCTTTCCCCTTGGCGCCCAGGTAGGTGCACCCACACATGTGAGGTACCGTTTTCATCGGGACACCTGTGGGAAGGCGGGACGGTAGGCCATGTGTTTTGGCGGCATGTTTCTATGGGAGCGCTGAGTGAAATGTGCGGAAAATGCATTTTTTTCCCACATTTCAGACTTTGCAAGGGTGTCTGTGTAATAAATTCTGGTCCGATTTGCGCAAATCATACCTCTGCGGATTCCCACGGGTGTCCTCTTTTCGGAAATGCATGGGTTTCCCTGTTTTCCTTGGTGGCTTGGACACCGAGGCCCATATCTGTATGTTATGCTTGTCTGGAGAAAGTGTCAAATTCAGGTGTTGAAACAGACTTGGGGTTACCTGTGTTTTCGGCTTTCCCTTTGGCGCCCAGTTAGTTGCACCCACACATGTGAGGTACCATTTTCATCGGGACACCGGTAGGAACGCGGGACGGTAGGCCATGTGTTGTTGGCGGCGTGTTTCGATGGGTGCACCGAGTGAAATGTGCGGAAAATGCGTTTTTTCCCCCCACATTTCGGACTTTGCGGGGGTGTCTGGGTAATAAATTCGGGGCCGATTTGCGCAAATTATACCTCTGCGGATTCCCACGGGTGTCCTCTTTTCGGAAATACATTGGGTTCCCTGTTTTCCTCGGTGGCTTGGACACCCGAGGCCCATATCTGTATGTTGTGCTCTTCTGGAGAAAGTGTCAAATTCAGGTGTCGAAACAGACTTGGGGTTACCTGTGTTTTCGGCTTTTCCTTTGGCGCCCAGTTAGTTGCACCCACACATGTGAGGTACCGTTTTCATCGGGACACCTGTGGGAACGCGGCACGGTAGGCCATGTGTTGTTGGCGGCATGTTTCGATGGATGCGCTGAGTGAAATGTGCGGAAAAAGCGTTTTTTCCCCACATTTCGGACTTTGCGGGGGTGTCTGGGTAATAAATTATTGGCCGATTTGCGCAAATCATACCTCTGCGGATTCCCACGGGTGTCCTCTTTTCGGAAATGCATGGGGTTCCCTGTTTTCATTGGTGGCTTGGACACCCAAGGCCGATATCTGTATGTTGTGCTTGTTTGGAGAAAGTGTCAAATTCAGGTATCGAAACAGACTTGGGGTTATCTGTGTTTTAGGCTTTCCCCTCGGCGCCCAGGTAGGTGCACCCACACGTGAGGTACCGTTTTCATCGGGACACCTGTGGGAACGCAGGACGGTAGGCCATGTGTTGTTGGCGTGTTTCTATGGGTGCGCCGAGTGAAATGTGTGGGAAATGCGTTTTTTTCCCCACATTTCGGACTTTTCAGGGGTGTCTGGGTAATACATTCTGGGCAGATTTGCGCAAATCATATCTCTGCGGATTCCCACGGGTGTCCTCTTTTCGGAAATGAATGGGTTTTCCTTGGTGGCTTGGACACCCAAGGCCCATATCTGTATGTTGTGCTTGTCTGGAGAAAGTGTCAAATTCAGGTGTCGAAAGAGACTTGGGGTTACCTGTGTTTTAGGCTTTCCACTTGGCGCCCAGGTAGGTGCACCCACACATGTGAAGTACCATTTTCATCGGGACACCTGTGGGAAGGCGGGACGGTAGGCCATGTGTTGTTGGCGGCGTGTTTCGATGGGTGCGCCGAGTGAAATGTGCGGAAAATGCGTTTTTTTTCCCCACATTTCGGACTTCGCAGGGGTGTCTGGGTAATAAATTATGGGCCGATTTGCACAAGTCATACCTCTGCGGATTCCCACGGGTGTCCTCTTTTCGGAAATGTATGGGGTTCCTTATTTTCCTTGGTGGCTTGGACACCCGAGGCCCATATTTGTATGTTGTGCTTGTCTGGAGAAAGTGTCAAATTCAGGTGTTGAAACAGACTTGGGGTTACCTGTGTTTTAGGCTTTCCCCTTGGAGCCCAGGTAGCTGCACCCACACATGTGAGGTACCGTTTTCATCGGGACACCTGTGGGAACGCGGTACGGTAGGCCATGTGTTGTTGGCGGCATGTGTCGATGGGTGCGCTGAGTGAAATGTGCGGAAAATGCATTTTTTCCCCACATTTCGGACTTTGCGGGGGTGTCTGGGTAATAAATTATTGGCCGATTTGCGCAAATCATACCTCTGCGGATTCCCACGGGTGTCTTCTTTTCGGAAATTCATGGGGTTCCCTGTTTTCCTTGGTGGGTTGGACACCCGAGGCCCATATCTGTACGTTGTGCTTGTCTGTAGAAAGTCTCAAATTCATGTGTCGAAACTGACTTGGGGTTACCTATGTTTTAGGCTTTCCCCTTGGCGCCCAGGTAGGTGCACCCACACATGTGAGGTACCGTTTTCATCGGGACACCTGTGGGAAGGCGGGACGGTAGGCCATGTGTTTTGGCGGCATGTTTCTATGGGAGCGCTGAGTGAAATGTGCGGAAAATGCATTTTTTTCCCACATTTCAGACTTTGCAAGGGTGTCTGTGTAATAAATTCTGGTCCGATTTGCGCAAATCATACCTCTGCGGATTCCCACGGGTGTCCTCTTTTCGGAAATGCATGGGTTTCCCTGTTTTCCTTGGTGGCTTGGACACCGAGGCCCATATCTGTATGTTATGCTTGTCTGGAGAAAGTGTCAAATTCAGGTGTTGAAACAGACTTGGGGTTACCTGTGTTTTCGGCTTTCCCTTTGGCGCCCAGTTAGTTGCACCCACACATGTGAGGTACCGTTTTCATCGGGACACCGGTAGGAACGCGGGACGGTAGGCCATGTGTTGTTGGCGGCGTGTTTCGATGGGTGCACCGAGTGAAATGTGCGGAAAATGCGTTTTTTCCCCCCACATTTCGGACTTTGCGGGGGTGTCTGGGTAATAAATTCGGGGCCGATTTGCGCAAATTATACCTCTGCGGATTCCCACGGGTGTCCTCTTTTCGGAAATACATTGGGTTCCCTGTTTTCCTCGGTGGCTTGGACACCCGAGGCCCATATCTGTATGTTGTGCTCTTCTGGAGAAAGTGTCAAATTCAGGTGTCGAAACAGACTTGGGGTTACCTGTGTTTTCGGCTTTTCCTTTGGCGCCCAGTTAGTTGCACCCACACATGTGAGGTACCGTTTTCATCGGGACACCTGTGGGAACGCGGCACGGTAGGCCATGTGTTGTTGGCGGCATGTTTCGATGGGTGCACTGAGTGAAATGTGCGGAAAAAGCGTTTTTTCCCCACATTTCGGACTTTGCGGGGGTGTCTGGGTAATAAATTATTGGCCGATTTGCGCAAATCATACCTCTGCGGATTCCCACGGGTGTCCTCTTTTCGGAAATGCATGGGGTTCCCTGTTTTCATTGGTGGCTTGGACACCCAAGGCCGATATCTGTATGTTGTGCTTGTCTGGAGAAAGTGTCAAATTCAGGTGTCGAAACAGACTTGGGGTTACCTATGTTTTAGGCTTTCCCCTTGGCACCCAGGTAGGTGTACCCACATATGTGAAGTACCGTTTTCATCGGGACACCTTTGGGAACGCGGGACGGTAGGCCATGTGCTGTTGGCGGCGTATTTCGATGGGTGCGCTGAGTGAAATGTGCGGAAAATGCATTTTTTTCCCCACATTTCGGACTTTGCAAGGGTGTCTGTGTAATAAATTCTGGTCTGATTTGCGCAAATCATACCTGTACGGATTCCCACGGGTGTCCTCTTTTCGGAAATGCATGGGGTTCCCTGTTTTCCTTGGTGGCTTAGACACCCGAGGCCCATATCTGTATGTTGTGCTTGTCTGCAGAAAGTGTCAAATTCAGGTGTCGAAACAGACTTGGGGTTACCTGTCTTTTCGGCTTTCCCTTTGGCGCCCAGTTAGTTGCACCCACACATGTGAGGTACTGTTTTCATCGGGACACCGGTAGGAACGCGGGACGGTAGGCCATGTGTTGTTGGCGGCGTGTTTCGATGGGTGCACCGAGTGAAATGTGCGGAAAATGCGTTTTTTCCCCCACATTTCGGACTTTGCGGGGGTGTCTGGGTAACAAATTCGGGGCCGATTTGCACAAATTATACCTCTGCGGACTCCCACGGGTGTCCTCTTTTCGGAAATACATAGGGTTCCCTGTTTTCCTCGGTGGCTTGGACACCCGAGGCCCATATCTGTATGTTGCGCTTGTCTGGAGAAAGTGTGAAATTCAGGTGTGAAAACAGACTTGGGGTTACCTGTGTTTTAGGCTTTCCCCATGGCGCCCAGGTAGGTGCACCCACACATGTCAGGTACTGTTTTCATCGGGACACCCATGGGAACGCGGTACGGTAGGCCATGTGTTGTTGGCGGCGTGTTTCGATAGGTGCGGCGAGTGAAATGTGTGGAAAATGCGTTTTTTTCCCCACATTTCAGATTTTGCGGGGGCGTCTGGGTAATAAATTCTCGTCCGATTTGCGCAAATCATACCTCTGCGGATTCCCACGGGTGTCCTCTTTTCGGAAATGCATGGGGTTCCCTGTTTTCCTTGGTGGCTTGGACACCTGAGGCCCATATCTGTATGTTGTGCTTGTCTGGAGAAAGTGTCAAATTCAGGTGTCGAAACAGACTTGGGGTTACCTGTGTTTTCGGCTTTTCCTTTGGCGCCCAGTTAGTTGCACCCACACATGTGAGGTACCGTTTTCATCGGGACACCTGTGGGAAGGCGGGACGGTAGGCCATGTGTTTTGGCGGCGTGTTTCTATGGGTGCGCTGAGTGGAATGTGCGGAAAACGCATTTTATTTCCCACATTTCAGACTTTGGGGGGGTGTCTGGGTAATAAATTCTTTGCCGATTTGCGCAAATCATACCTCTGCGCATTCCCACGGGTGTCCTCTTTTCGGAAATGCATGGGGTTGCCTGTTTTCATTGGTGGCTTGGACACCCGAGGCCCATATCCGTATGTTGCGCTTGTCTGGAGAAAGTGTGAAGTTCAGGTGTGAAAACAGACTTGGGGTTACCTGTGTTTTAGGCTTTCCCCATGGCGCCCAGGTAGGTGCACCCACACATGTCAGGTACTGTTTTCATCGGGACACCCGTGGGAACGCGGTACGGTAGGCCATGTGTTGTTGGCAGCGTGTTTCGATAGGTGCGGCGAGTGAAATGTGTGGAAAATGCGGTTTTTCCCCACATTTCAGATTTTGCGGGGGCGTCTGGGTAATAAATTCTCGTCCGATTTGCGCAAATCATACCTCTGCGGATTCCCACGGGTGTCCTCTTTTCGGAAATGCATGGGGTTCCCTGTTTTCCTTGGTGGCTTGGACACCCGAGGCCCATATCTGTATGTTGTGCTTGTCTGGAGAAAGTGTCAAATTCAGGTGTCGAAACAGAATTGGGGTTACCTGTGTTTTAGGCTTTCCCCTTGGCGCCCAGTTAGTTGCACCCACACATGTGAAGTACCGTTTTCATCGGGACACCGGTGGGAACACGGGACGGTAGGCCATGTGTTGTTGGTGGCGTGTTTCGATGGGTGCACCGAGGGAAATGTGCAGAAAATGCATTTTTTTCCCACATTTCGAACTTTGCAGGGATGTCTGGGTAATAAATTCTGGGCCGATTTGCGCAAATCATACCTCTACGGATTCCCACGGGTGTCCTCTTTTTGGAAATGCATGGCGTTCCCTGTTTTCCTTGGTGGCCTGGACACCCGAGGCCCATATCTGTAGGTTGTGCTTGTCTGGAGAAAGTGTCAAATTCAGGTGTCGAAACAGACTTGGGGTTACCTGTGTTTTAGGCTTTCTCCTTGGCGCCCAGGTAGGTGCACCCACACATGTGAGGTACCGTTTTCATCGGGACACCTGTGGGAATGCGAGACGGTAGGCCATGTGTTGTTGGCGGCGTGTTTCGATGGGTGCGCTGAGTGAAATGTGCGGAAAATGCATTTTTTTTCCTACATTTTGGAATTTGCGGGGGTGTCAGGGTAATCCATTCTCGGCCGAATTGCGCAAATCATACCTCTGCGGATTCCCACGGGTGTCCTCTTTTCGGAAATGCATGGGGTTCCCTGTTGTCCTTGGTGGCTTGGACACCCGAGGCCCATATCTGTATGTTGTGCTTGTCTGGAGAAAGTGTCAAATTCAGGTGTTGAAACAGACTTCGGGTTACCTGTGTTTTAGGCTTTCCCCTTGGAGCCTGTTAGGGAGAATTCTCTGTTTAGGCTGAATTTCCCTACCTAGTGAGTCCCCCAGCAGCTTTGCTGGATTTCTGGGGTTTATTTTTTTCTCCTGCCAAGAGTGAGACTCTTTTACCCTCACTCTTGGGCATGTTGAAGTGTGTTTTCTTGGTTAAACCTTGTGTTGAATGGGCTATGGGGTATTTTACTCCATAGGGCCTCATGTATTTTTTGGATGTGGGTTACACAGCACCCTCTGTGCCGTACCCCAGGGGTGTCCTAGGGACTCCCCAACATAGACTCCATACCCTGGGACTGACTACTGTCTCCCAGGGCATGTAAAGTCACCAAAGACTTTACTAGTCTTAAATCCTGAACAGAACCAGTACAAACCATCATATTGTGGACGTACTGGCTGGGGCAATTCGATTGCCCCAGGGTCTGTTAGTCGAGGGGGCACGTCTCCGTCCCCCCTGATCGAGTTTTGGCTGGTGGCAGTGGAAACTACTTTTTATATTCGACCGCGAATATTTTCCTATGGGATTTCCCATTGTTTTAGGCTAACACATTTAATTATTTATTTACGGTAGCCTTAAACATACCGCCGGTTTATATATTTATTATTATAACTCCGGTTGGGATTTTTTGCCAAAACTTGATACTAAAATGGCGTTGGCGTTCGCCTCTGTAACTCTGACCCAAAGTGGAGCCCTTTGTCCCACTTTTGGCGGGCTTCTCCACAGAAGCCCTCCAAAGTGGTGCCACTCTGTCTGGGGTACTTAGGAGGGGTGGAGGGGGATTTAGGCACCCTGGACTGAGTTACCTAGGTAACTCAAGTCGCACTCCGTCCTGATTGGCCCAAGTGGTGAGCCGGCCGGCTCACCACTTAGCATGGTTGAGTGACAGCTAGGCTGGGTGAATGGGGGTTTGCTGCATAAAAGCAGGGCTTTGGGGACTGGAACTTCAGAAGTCGCCACAGGACCTAAGAATCCAACGAGGGACGAGCTGAGCTGATCTGCTACGACGACACCGCCGGTGGAGCCCTGCTGAACCATCTCACCACTTTTCCCGACGACCGAGGAGAACTCTTAACGGAGTGGCTCCTTCCCTTGACTGGTGGGGACAACCAGTTTTCACCTTCTTTCCGTTCTTCGAGGTATCCCGTGGCCGCCTTGCCAGTGCCAAGCACCCCGGCAACCGGAACCCTACCACTTTTACCCCAACCGCGAAAGTCGGTACAACCCTTTAACCGGAGGACTCCGCGGCTGGTTTCTTCCCGGGCAGTGCAACGACCTTCTTCTTCTGCTCTTCAGCGAGATCTTCTTCTCCCCTGACCGACGTCGAGCCTTGCTGCCACTGCCTGGAACAACTGCCCCCGCTGGAGGATCCTTTCCGTTAAGGTACCGTGTTCCGCCTGGCTTCCCTTGCCACCGACTGTACGAGGTAGTTTTAGCCCTCGGCTTTCGATCCTGGGATTGCCTGGGACACTTTGGCTAAACTTTCTGAGCCTCTCTAACTCTTTTCCGAACTCTTTTGCAAGACTCTGAATCCCTACCAACTGTGTGATCTTGGGCACGTTTTCGCTCTGTCTGCTCTAAGAGTGGGCCCTGCTTAGTGACTTTTGCTCACCTGTGACTTTGTGCTTCTTTGAGCTTACCAAAAGTGTTCTTGACCTTAGAGTGGTGTGTTTATCCTAATTCTGCTCTTTTTCCCTCCCTTCTTTAACCTACTAGAGTGTCATCTAACGTTAAGCGCTCACCTCTGTTTTAATTATGTGGTGTTAACCTAGAGTTGTCTAGATAGGAATAAGGATTGGGACTGCTTTCCATATAACTGTGTTTGGAGTGTTTTATTATATTTTGCTAGAGTGTTTTCAATTTGTGTGTTCTTAAAAATAAATAACTATATACTTTTGAAACCAAGCTCTGGTCAGTGTTTGCTTGTGCTATTGTGCCTGAGTACATATTGTGTATACTTTGCATACTGCCTAACTCTTCTTGAGGGAAGTCTGACTGCTCAGCCACAGCTACCAGGTAAATCTGGGTGGTACAGACTGCTACCAAGTGGGTTTACTGCTATACCTGTGGTCTTAAATCTTTTGCAGTGTTCCCCAAGGGAACTGCACAGGTTTCTGCCTAACACTGGTGTACAGCGGTGGGATTTGTATTGAGTATACATTTTATTGTGCTCTAGATACCTTAGTGCAACTAACCACAAAGCTTAGCACTGTAAAAGTAATCCTCTAACATGTCAGTTATAGAAAGCTATAGTCAAGAGTCCCTTGCAGCCAAAACTGCTGATTGTTTAAGAGTGCTCTGTAAACATAAGGATCTCCTGACTAAGGGCAAGAAAATGGAGCTGATTGAAAGATTGTTAGCTAACCAAAGTCTGGGTGATGGTTCAGAGGAACCTACCACTCCAGCAACTGTAGATGACAGTATTGAAATTAACATGGAGCAAAATGTTGATGATTCTGAGGAAGAGTCAGAAGAGGAGGGTGAGGCTGTTGTGACTGTCCCCCCTAGGCCTCTGCCTGCTCTACCTGCTGTACCTACTGGACCTTTACCAGGTCCCACATTTAGTCCTCAGTACTTTGAACTGGAGAAAATGAAACTAGAATTGGAGTATAAGAAACTTAATGCTCAAACTGACAAAGAACTAAGGCTAAGGGAAATGGAGCTCAAGTATGACTTAGAAATGAAGAAATTATCTGTTGAAAATGCTTCTCTCTCTGGCTCATCTAGAAGTTCCAGTCCTAAAAGACCCCGGATGCCTAAAGAATTGGTTGGTATGTATGAGCCTAAGTTGGATGTGTTGGATTGGTTGTCTCTGTTTGAATATAATCATGGGCTCCAGAACATCACAGGAAATGACTTACTCACCTGGTTGTTCTCTAGGCTTCCCCCTGTTGCAACTGATGTGGTAATGGAGATGGGGGAGGAGGATAGGAAGGATTATGAATGTGTGAAACTAGCTTTGATAGCTAGGTTTGGGAAGACCCCTTCCCAGTATCTTAAGAGGTTTAGAAGCCTCAAAAAGCATGATGGTACCCTTTGGGCTACCTGGGTGAGTGAAGGGTTGAAAAACTTAGAGGGATGGATTAAGGGTTACAAGGTGAACACTTATGAAGGTATGAAGAATTTGTTTATGTTGGAGACTATTTATGATGCCTGCTCTCCTGAGCTCAGACAACACTTGGCTGATTCCAGGGAATTAGATTCCCGGAAACTAGCTAAGGCTGCTGACTTGTGGGTTGCCAACAGGGCCACTCACAAGGATTCTGGGGTCACTCAGAAAAAGGATGAGGGAAAGCAGCCACCCAAAGTGAATCCAGAGAATTCTAATACCTCCCATACCAAAGAGGGCCACAAACAACCAAATAACCAGGGTAAACCCCAGGGTAAACCACAACAGGCTAGTGTACCTTCTGGCCAAAAACCAGAAGGGGGTCAGGACAAGCCACCCTTTCAGAGAGCATTTGGACAATGCTATATCTGTAAGGCTACTGACCATATCAAAGGGGATCCCAGGTGCAAGGGTAAACCTGCAGGGATCAGCACAGTCTCCTTAGCCTTTACTCCAGGGGATGAAGTACAGATGGCTAGTTCCCACTTTGAACTCTTTGCTGAAGAACCCTTGGGTCTTCAAGCAACTGTAAACTTAGAGCCTAGGGGTCTGGTTAGTCCCCAGAATAGGGTTGGGTATAACTCCCTACCTGTTAACTCTAAGGTGTATTATGTGGACAGTGTTCTTGTCAATGGCCAGGATACTCCTGCCAGGAGAGACACTGGGGCCAGCAGAACCGTAGTGGATGAAAGCTTCTTTCGACCTGAGGATGTGGCTAAAGCACCCAAAGGTCCCACTAAGATGTCTGGAGGCCCTGTCCAAATGGTTCCTATTCTACCAGCCCTCATTCAGTGTAACAACATGACAGTGAGGATCCCTGTCAGTGTTCAGACTGAGGTACCTGGGAAGGTCCTGTTGGGGAATGACCTAAGAACTCTAGGAGTAGTGTCACATACCCCCAGGCCTCCCAGTATGGAGAAGCAGAACTTAACCAAATTGGCTAGGAAGGCTACCTTGAAGGACCCTTCTAAGCCTGTGGGACCCTCTACTGAGAACCCCACTACAAGCCCTGGTTTTAGTAAGTTGACCTCTAACCCAGGCACATTTCAGGATAGTATGCTAGGAACATGGGAGCCCCAACCAAGCTCCACCCTTGTTCCCCTAGTTTCAGAGTCTCTGACTCCCCCTGCTTCTGAGGAAGAGGTGGATAGACCAACTAGGCCCCTATCTGAACCTGAGAGAACTGGTAATTCTCAGTGCTGGTGGAAAACCAGAAAAGAAAAGTCTAAGGCCAGAAACCTTCAGACTGTTGGATCTTCTACTGAAGACCCCAACTCAAATCCTAATATTAAGGGGGAAACTCCTAAAATAGGTAAGGGTAGATCTAAGAGGAAGGGGAAGCAGGTACATTGCCTAACCCCAACCCCTCCAACCAAGAGGCCTAAGACCCAACCTGCTCCCACAAGAGAGGTGGTGAGGAACCTTGGAGGCCCCTCTAGATCTAAGGGAATCCTTTATAAGGACCCCTTGAAAAAGCCTAACATAGGTTCAGAAGTTGTACCAACTTCTGAGGGACTGGTCAACCAGATCCCCTATAATACCAAAAAGACTAATGTTCCTCAAAGGGTTTGTAGGTCCTTTAGCTTGCAAAAGAAAACCTTTCAGTTCTCCCTTAAACATAGGTCAGGGTGTCACCATCAAAATGCTGATGGACTCTCTAGGATGTATATCATCGACTAGAGGTATGAGGTTCATCCAGGAGTGGATTAAATCCTCCTGTCCCTTAGTCTGGGGGGGGCGAGTGTTAGGGAGAATTCTCTGTTTAGGCTGAATTTCCCTACCTAGTGAGTCCCCCAGCAGCTTTGCTGGATTTCTGGGGTTTATTTTTTTCTCCTGCCAAGAGTGAGACTCTTTTACCCTCACTCTTGGGCATGTTGAAGTGTGTTTTCTTGGTTAAACCTTGTGTTGAATGGGCTATGGGGTCTTTTACTCCATAGGGCCTCATGTATTTTTTGGATGTGGGTTACACAGCACCCTCTGTGCCGTACCCCAGGGGTGTCCTAGGGACTCCCCAACATAGACTCCATACCCTGGGACTGACTACTGTCTCCCAGGGCATGTAAAGTCACCAAAGACTTTACTAGTCTTAAATCCTGAACAGAACCAGTACAAACCATCATATTGTGGACGTACTGGCTGGGGCAATTCGATTGCCCCAGGGTCTGTTAGTCGAGGGGGCACGTCTCCGTCCCCCCTGATCGAGTTTTGGCTGGTGGCAGTGGAAACTACTTTTTATATTCGACCGCGAATATTTTCCTATGGGATTTCCCATTGTTTTAGGCTAACACATTTAATTATTTATTTACGGTAGCCTTAAACATACCGCCGGTTTATATATTTATTATTATAACTCCGGTTGGGATTTTTTGCCAAAACTTGATACTAAAATGGCGTTGGCGTTCGCCTCTGTAACTCTGACCCAAAGTGGAGCCCTTTGTCCCACTTTTGGCGGGCTTCTCCACAGAAGCCCTCCAAAGTGGTGCCACTCTGTCTGGGGTACTTAGGAGGGGTGGAGGGGGATTTAGGCACCCTGGACTGAGTTACCTAGGTAACTCAAGTCGCACTCCGTCCTGATTGGCCCAAGTGGTGAGCCGGCCGGCTCACCACTTAGCATGGTTGAGTGACAGCTAGGCTGGGTGAATGGGGGTTTGCTGCATAAAAGCAGGGCTTTGGGGACTGGAACTTCAGAAGTCGCCACAGGACCTAAGAATCCAACGAGGGACGAGCTGAGCTGATCTGCTACGACGACACCGCCGGTGGAGCCCTGCTGAACCATCTCACCACTTTTCCCGACGACCGAGGAGAACTCTTAACGGAGTGGCTCCTTCCCTTGACTGGTGGGGACAACCAGTTTTCACCTTCTTTCCGTTCTTCGAGGTATCCCGTGGCCGCCTTGCCAGTGCCAAGCACCCCGGCAACCGGAACCCTACCACTTTTACCCCAACCGCGAAAGTCGGTACAACCCTTTAACCGGAGGACTCCGCGGCTGGTTTCTTCCCGGGCAGTGCAACGACCTTCTTCTTCTGCTCTTCAGCGAGATCTTCTTCTCCCCTGACCGACGTCGAGCCTTGCTGCCACTGCCTGGAACAACTGCCCCCGCTGGAGGATCCTTTCCGTTAAGGTACCGTGTTCCGCCTGGCTTCCCTTGCCACCGACTGTACGAGGTAGTTTTAGCCCTCGGCTTTCGATCCTGGGATTGCCTGGGACACTTTGGCTAAACTTTCTGAGCCTCTCTAACTCTTTTCCGAACTCTTTTGCAAGACTCTGAATCCCTACCAACTGTGTGATCTTGGGCACGTTTTCGCTCTGTCTGCTCTAAGAGTGGGCCCTGCTTAGTGACTTTTGCTCACCTGTGACTTTGTGCTTCTTTGAGCTTACCAAAAGTGTTCTTGACCTTAGAGTGGTGTGTTTATCCTAATTCTGCTCTTTTTCCCTCCCTTCTTTAACCTACTAGAGTGTCATCTAACGTTAAGCGCTCACCTCTGTTTTAATTATGTGGTGTTAACCTAGAGTTGTCTAGATAGGAATAAGGATTGGGACTGCTTTCCATATAACTGTGTTTGGAGTGTTTTATTATATTTTGCTAGAGTGTTTTCAATTTGTGTGTTCTTAAAAATAAATAACTATATACTTTTGAAACCAAGCTCTGGTCAGTGTTTGCTTGTGCTATTGTGCCTGAGTACATATTGTGTATACTTTGCATACTGCCTAACTCTTCTTGAGGGAAGTCTGACTGCTCAGCCACAGCTACCAGGTAAATCTGGGTGGTACAGACTGCTACCAAGTGGGTTTACTGCTATACCTGTGGTCTTAAATCTTTTGCAGTGTTCCCCAAGGGAACTGCACAGGTTTCTGCCTAACACTGGTGTACAGCGGTGGGATTTGTATTGAGTATACATTTTATTGTGCTCTAGATACCTTAGTGCAACTAACCACAAAGCTTAGCACTGTAAAAGTAATCCTCTAACATGTCAGTTATAGAAAGCTATAGTCAAGAGTCCCTTGCAGCCAAAACTGCTGATTGTTTAAGAGTGCTCTGTAAACATAAGGATCTCCTGACTAAGGGCAAGAAAATGGAGCTGATTGAAAGATTGTTAGCTAACCAAAGTCTGGGTGATGGTTCAGAGGAACCTACCACTCCAGCAACTGTAGATGACAGTATTGAAATTAACATGGAGCAAAATGTTGATGATTCTGAGGAAGAGTCAGAAGAGGAGGGTGAGGCTGTTGTGACTGTCCCCCCTAGGCCTCTGCCTGCTCTACCTGCTGTACCTACTGGACCTTTACCAGGTCCCACATTTAGTCCTCAGTACTTTGAACTGGAGAAAATGAAACTAGAATTGGAGTATAAGAAACTTAATGCTCAAACTGACAAAGAACTAAGGCTAAGGGAAATGGAGCTCAAGTATGACTTAGAAATGAAGAAATTATCTGTTGAAAATGCTTCTCTCTCTGGCTCATCTAGAAGTTCCAGTCCTAAAAGACCCCGGATGCCTAAAGAATTGGTTGGTATGTATGAGCCTAAGTTGGATGTGTTGGATTGGTTGTCTCTGTTTGAATATAATCATGGGCTCCAGAACATCACAGGAAATGACTTACTCACCTGGTTGTTCTCTAGGCTTCCCCCTGTTGCAACTGATGTGGTAATGGAGATGGGGGAGGAGGATAGGAAGGATTATGAATGTGTGAAACTAGCTTTGATAGCTAGGTTTGGGAAGACCCCTTCCCAGTATCTTAAGAGGTTTAGAAGCCTCAAAAAGCATGATGGTACCCCTTGGGCTACCTGGGTGAGTGAAGGGTTGAAAAACTTAGAGGGATGGATTAAGGGTTACAAGGTGAACACTTATGAAGGTATGAAGAATTTGTTTATGTTGGAGACTATTTATGATGCCTGCTCTCCTGAGCTCAGACAACACTTGGCTGATTCCAGGGAATTAGATTCCCGGAAACTAGCTAAGGCTGCTGACTTGTGGGTTGCCAACAGGGCCACTCACAAGGATTCTGGGGTCACTCAGAAAAAGGATGAGGGAAAGCAGCCACCCAAAGTGAATCCAGAGAATTCTAATACCTCCCATACCAAAGAGGGCCACAAACAACCAAATAACCAGGGTAAACCCCAGGGTAAACCACAACAGGCTAGTGTACCTTCTGGCCAAAAACCAGAAGGGGGTCAGGACAAGCCACCCTTTCAGAGAGCATTTGGACAATGCTATATCTGTAAGGCTACTGACCATATCAAAGGGGATCCCAGGTGCAAGGGTAAACCTGCAGGGATCAGCACAGTCTCCTTAGCCTTTACTCCAGGGGATGAAGTACAGATGGCTAGTGCCCACTTTGAACTCTTTGCTGAAGAACCCTTGGGTCTTCAAGCAACTGTAAACTTAGAGCCTAGGGGTCTGGTTAGTCCCCAGAATAGGGTTGTGTATAACTCCCTACCTGGTAACTCTAAGGTGTATTATGTGGACAGTGTTCTTGTCAATGGCCAGGATACTCCTGCCAGGAGAGACACTGGGGCCAGCAGAACCGTAGTGGATGAAAGCTTCTTTCGACCTGAGGATGTGGCTAAAGCACCCAAAGGTCCCACTAAGATGTCTGGAGGCCCTGTCCAAATGGTTCCTATTCTAACAGCCCTCATTCAGTGTAACAACATGACAGTGAGGATCCCTGTCAGTGTTCAAACTGAGGTACCTGGGAAGGTCCTGTTGGGGAATGACCTAAGAACTCTAGGAGTAGTGTCACATACCCCCAGGCCTCCCAGTATGGAGAAGCAGAACTTAACCAAATTGGCTAGGAAGGCTACCTTGAAGGACCCTTCTAAGCCTGTGGGACCCTCTACTGAGAACCCCACTACAAGCCCTGGTTTTAGTAAGTTGACCTCTAACCCAGGCACATTTCAGGATAGTATGCTAGGAACATGGGAGCCCCAACCAAGCTCCACCCTTGTTCC
Organism: Ambystoma mexicanum; assembly: GCF_040938575.1. Lineage (NCBI taxonomy): Eukaryota > Metazoa > Chordata > Amphibia > Caudata > Ambystomatidae > Ambystoma > Ambystoma mexicanum. The sequence goes on along the minus strand of NC_090935.1, from coordinate 619,248,658 downwards.
CCTAGTTTCAGAGTCTCTGACTCCCCCTGCTTCTGAGGAAGAGGTGGATAGACCAACTAGGCCCCTATCTGAACCTGAGAGAACTGGTAACTCTCAGTGCTGGTGGAAAACCAGAAAAGAAAAGTCTAAGGCCAGAATCCTTCAGACTGTTGGATCTTCTACTGAAGACCCCAACTCAAATCCTAATATTAAGGGGGAAACTCCTAAAATAGGTAAGGGTAGATCTAAGAGGAAGGGGAAGCAGGTACATTGCCTAACCCCAACCCCTCCAACCAAGAGGCCTAAGACCCAACCTGCTCCCACAAGAGAGGTGGTGAGGAACCTTGGAGGCCCCTCTAGATCTAAGGGAATCCTTTATAAGGACCCCTTGAAAAAGCCTAACATAGGTTCAGAAGTTGTACCAACTTCTGAGGGACTGGTCAACCAGATCCCCTATAATACCAAAAAGACTAATGTTCCTCAAAGGGTTTGTAGGTCCTTTAGCTTGCAAAAGAAAACCTTTGAGTTCTCCCTTAAACATAGGTCAGGGTGTCACCATCAAAATGCTGATGGACTCTCTAGGATGTATATCATCGACTAGAGGTATGAGGTTCATCCAGGAGTGGATTAAATCCTCCTGTCCCTTAGTCTGGGGGGGGCGAGTGTTAGGGAGAATTCTCTGTTTAGGCTGAATTTCCCTACCTAGTGAGTCCCCCAGCAGCTTTGCTGGATTTCTGGGGTTTATTTTTTTTCTCCTGCCAAGAGTGAGACTCTTTTACCCTCACTCTTGGGCATGTTGAAGTGTGTTTTCTTGGTTAAACCTTGTGTTGAATGGGCTATGGGGTCTTTTACTCCATAGGGCCTCATGTATTTTTTGGATGTGGGTTACACAGCACCCTCTGTGCCGTACCCCAGGGGTGTCCTAGGGACTCCCCAACATAGACTCCATACCCTGGGACTGACTACTGTCTCCCAGGGCATGTAAAGTCACCAAAGACTTTACTAGTCTTAAATCCTGAACAGAACCAGTACAAACCATCATATTGTGGACGTACTGGCTGGGGCAATTCGATTGCCCCAGGGTCTGTTAGTCGAGGGGGCACGTCTCCGTCCCCCCTGATCGAGTTTTGGCTGGTGGCAGTGGAAACTACTTTTTATATTCGACCGCGAATATTTTCCTATGGGATTTCCCATTGTTTTAGGCTAACACATTTAATTATTTATTTACGGTAGCCTTAAACATACCGCCGGTTTATATAACTCCGGTTGGGATTTTTTGCCAAAACTTGATACTAAAATGGCGTTGGCGTTCGCCTCTGTAACTCTGACCCAAAGTGGAGCCCTTTGTCCCACTTTTGGCGGGCTTCTCCACAGAAGCCCTCCAAAGTGGTGCCACTCTGTCTGGGGTACTTAGGAGGGGTGGAGGGGGATTTAGGCACCCTGGACTGAGTTACCTAGGTAACTCAAGTCGCACTCCGTCCTGATTGGCCCAAGTGGTGAGCCGGCCGGCTCACCACTTAGCATGGTTGAGTGACAGCTAGGCTGGGTGAATGGGGGTTTGCTGCATAAAAGCAGGGCTTGGGGACTGGAACTTCAGAAGTCGCCACAGGACCTAAGAATCCAACGAGGGACGAGCTGAGCTGATCTGCTACGACGACACTGCCGGTGGAGCCCTGCTGAACCATCTCACCACTTTTCCCGACGACCGAGGAGAACTCTTAACGGAGTGGCTCCTTCCCTTGACTGGTGGGGACAACCAGTTTTCACCTTCTTTCCGTTCTTCGAGGTATCCCGTGGCCGCCTTGCCAGTGCCAAGCACCCCGGCAACCGGAACCCCACCACTTTTACCCCAACCGCGAAAGTCGGTACAACCCTTTAACCGGAGGACTCCGCGGCTGGTTTCTTCCCGGGCAGTGCAACGACCTTCTTCTTCTGCTCTTCAGCGAGATCTTCTTCTCCCCTGACCGACGTCGAGCCTTGCTGCCACTGCCTGGAACAACTGCCCCCGCTGGAGGATCCTTTCCGTTAAGGTACCGTGTTCCGCCTGGCTTCCCTTGCCACCGACTGTACGAGGTAGTTTTAGCCCTCGGCTTTCGATCCTGGGATTGCCTGGGACACTTTGGCTAAACTTTCTGAGCCTCTCTAACTCTTTTCCGAACTCTTTTACAAGACTCTGAATCCCTACCAACTGTGTGATCTTGGGCACGTTTTCGCTCTGTCTGCTCTAAGAGTGGGCCCTGCTTAGTGACTTTTGCTCACCTGTGACTTTGTGCTTCTTTGAGCTTACCAAAAGTGTTCTTGACCTTAGAGTGGTGTGTTTATCCTAATTCTGCTCTTTTTCCCTCCCTTCTTTAACCTACTAGAGTGTCATCTAACGTTAAGCGCTCACCTCTGTTTTAATTATGTGGTGTTAACCTAGAGTTGTCTAGATAGGAATAAGGATTGGGACTGCTTTCCATATAACTGTGTTTGGAGTGTTTTATTATATTTTGCTAGAGTGTTTTCAATTTGTGTGTTCTTAAAAATAAATAACTATATACTTTTGAAACCAAGCTCTGGTCAGTGTTTGCTTGTGCTATTGTGCCTGAGTACATATTGTGTATACTTTGCATACTGCCTAACTCTTCTTGAGGGAAGTCTGACTGCTCAGCCACAGCTACCAGGTAAATCTGGGTGGTACAGACTGCTACCAAGTGGGTTTACTGCTATACCTGTAGTCTTAAATCTTTTGCAGTGTTCCCCAAGGGAACTGCACAGGTTTCTGCCTAACAATCGATGATCAGCAGGTCGAGGCAGACCGAAGAACACGGATCGAGCAGGAGAATGCTCGGAGAGGGCTTCGCCCACAACGACTGGAACCAGGTGACGAGGTCCTCATTCGCAACAGACATCCACATGGAAAGCTCTCTCTGCCCTATGAGCCAGAACCGTTGGACGTTGTTGCGGTCAAAGGGTCCATGATAACTGCATCGGACGGCCGGTCTGCGGTCACGCGCAATGTCAGCTTTTTCAAGAAGCTACGGGATCCAAGAACCGACCCGCCTCCTGAGCCCGACCCCGGGGAGCTCCCAGAGGACACTGATGAAACACCGGGCCTGCCTGAGTCTCTGGCCAGACCAACACCTGTGGACAGATCACCCGTGCCGGAGGTGAGCAGGAGGTACCCCCAGAGGGCTGGGCGAGGGAAACCTGCTCGCCTCACCGATTACGTACTTGGACACTTGGCTGACTACTGTAGTGGTAATCACTGTTGAAGTAAGGGGACCCGGGTGGCTGGTAATAAAGGGGTGTTTCTGACAATGGGGAATGTTAAAGTGTTATTGTTATGATGTGTCGTGTGCAGTGCATAGTTGTAGCGCGTGTTGTTTGTTCTCCTGGAAAAAGGAGGAGTGTGGCGCTGCCCGATGACAGGCACGCACACGGCGGCGTGACGTTGCACGTCGCCGCGTGCAACATAAATAAACGGGGCGTTTCCCGGCCGCGCAGAGCGACCGGGAAGCCCGAACAGTAAGGACGCTTGTGGAAGTGTCGTCCTTGCTAGATGGGGGCTACGGGACCGCATGGGGGCATGGAGGAACCCTCAACACTAATGAAAGAGGTCATGGACAGTGCTCATTACGAGTGTCTTTTCATGTTATCTCACAAAACTGTTTCCACTTTGTTTTAAATATTTTATTAAGGTGTAATGCCTGGATTACTTACTGGTAATCTTCCTTACTCCTAGTCCTACTCTTCCTCGTCCCAGTACGACTTTCCCGCCTCACCCTCCCCTGCTGTCGAATGGTCCATCAGAGCGGTTGATGGTAACTGTTGTGGCTGAGGGAGGTGAGCTGTTATGCCCGAGGGTGGGAGGAGGGTCTGAAAAAGCATGAAAAGAAAAAAGGGGTTCCTGTGGGAGGTGAGATACCTCACTGTTTAGTTCTGGAAATACTGCTGAACAAGTAGATAAAGAAGATTAATGAATAATAGGAAGCCTCGGTCTTGAAAGAGAATCAGGCCTCATACCTCTAAAATGAATCTCAGGTATGCCATGAGCACATTACCTCTGTCTCACTGTGACGCATTCTGCGCTGTTGACAGGTTTGCAGTGTGATCTTTTTCAGAAGGATACAGGTGGGATGTTCGTGATTTCCGATCCGCGGGGTGCTCGACTTTGGGGCCTCTGTGCATGTGCAAACTCAAGGTAAATGCAGCAGGCAGCCAGTTGCAGATTAGTAGTTGAGAAAAATCTATGCTCTGGGGTGTGCAGGAAACCACACTCATGCCCCTGTTACTAGGGCAGCAGATCAGGGAAATGAACTTCGCTCACTGACGTCAGCTACAAAGCGCCTGAGTAGGTGGGTCTGAAGCACATGCTGCCTTCAGCACTTAGGATCACAACACGATAACAAGTCTGCCTTGGCCTAGAAAGGTACCTCATGTGGATTACCAGACCTATGGAGAGATTAAGATCATTGTATATAAAACTGCGTTTGGGTGCTCTCCAACTAAAACAATGTGCAAGGTTGGTGAAACTTCTAATTGCCCAGTGAGCATGTTTTGTTGTCCTGGCCCGAGTTATCTGTGAAGGAAATGGCTTTTACCTCTTTTTGAATGTAATAATATTGTAAGGTATTGTTGGGGTACTTGGGGCATTATACGCCTGCAAAACCCCTAATGTTATCCATAGGGTTTATGCAGTTTGTAGTTATCTTGCAAATGCTTGGCGATATCGTTGAAGCTTTACTATAAAACAAAATTAAAACTTTATCTATTTAGTCTCTTGAATGAATTAGTTGATTTATGTGACGTGGAAGAGACAATGAATTCAAGGTGATGAGTGCAAGCCATAGTCCACTGTTGGTTTTTAAACATTTGACTTGCTATGATTATTGATTGCCCAGCTCATTTATGTATGAAGTCTATCTTTGGTGTTAAAACTTCTTATTGTTATTGTATTTTTGTATTCATGCTGTTTTTACTACATCTCTGTATGGTATGTGGGTTGCTTCTATAATGTATGTTGCTTTTATGGTTCAATGTTAACCGAAATAAAGCTATATAAGATGATGATGATAACAAATCAGAAACGTATTCCAATCAGGGGAGTAGCTAGTGGAGGGGTGTGTGAGGCGTCACACTCCTTCAGATTGTGGAACCCAGTTATGTGTCTGATGCCCAGTTGGGTTTGGAAATCTGCGTTCGGCTGAGTGTGAGCTGGTTAATGGCTCACCTGCAGAGCAGTCATTACCTTGGTGAATCATTCTTTCCTCTGCCATGAAGCAGCAATTCATGGGAAATGCGTGCAAGTACAAGGTCAAGTTCAGTGACCCTTTTATATGTTGCTTTCCAAATCAACCTGGGATGTGCTAATTGTCACTGTGCTGTGGGCCATTTTAAAACAGGAATTCTGTCCCGCAGTGTAGTTGATCAATTTGAAAACAAAAGGTGAAGTAAATAACTTCAAAACTTCACATAGCTTTCTGCATGTATAATAAAACAAGTGTTACTTTGTTTGTGTAATTGCCACTGAAATAAATGTGCAACAACCAGCCAAATGCATGTTTCAAACAATGATCAAAGCAATGATTTTCTTTTGATAATACAACACTGAACCGTTTACAGAAATCTCATGTTGCCCCATCTTAAGTGTGCAGGGGTGTATGGAATTTAATGAAGGAGTTATGTTAGATGGCAAAGGAGGGCAGTTTGTCAACATTATTAGCTTTACTTACTGTCAGAAATGTTCTTGATGAGCTGTTATTTCACATACACATTACTACCAGTCTAAGCAATGCCAGGTGTATCACTGCCCTGCTTTTCTAGTTGGTAAATATATGTACACCGTTGGCTAAAATATCCTTAACAGAATCTGGCATTTTTCCGTGAGCATGGAGCATGAGGACCTAGTAACTGACAGTTCATCGAAAGTGGCAATACACAGTGGCATGCGGTACTGCGTGTCCTTAATAGGTGTTGTTATTACCTGACATAATGGAACGCCCATCTTGGCCATGCCAGGATTCAAGCTTGTGACATAGTGACCATACACATCTCTGCAGTTGACGTTCAATCCCTGAGCTATGTTACAATCATAATAGGGTATACCCTTATAAATTCATACATCTGAACACACTTCACTAAGCAATCACTAAATTATATTTAGAAGCATGCATTTTTTCACCGGGTTTGTCCACTTCTCAAACAGTTGCTCTCAGTAAATAATTGCAAAATGTGGAACCAAGAAACACAGGCTTCAATTCTGGCTTGCCCACTTATCCAAAGTATGTGATCCTGAGCAAATTACTTTACCTCACTCTGCCTTATTTTCCTTAGCTGCCAAAGTCACCTAGTGTGATTTTTCTTAAATGTGCATTATAGAAAAAGACTCGCTAATGCTTAGTTTTTAATAGACTGCATGATTGCTGCATATATAATAATATTAATCTTTTGTATAGTGCATATAAAAGGCTGAAATGTCTCTTTGCACACTCATTGTCCGTCACTAGCCATTGTTCTCTCTAATGAAATAGATAAGAGAATTAAATTCTACTACAGTGCTTAGTGGGTAGGAGGGGATTGGAGAGTCCCATTCCGAATTCTGTGTAAGAGTATGAAAGGATGTGTTTATGGCCATAGGTGCTAGAACTGCCCCTCAAGTGAAACATGAATATTCACATTCCATGCCTTTAAATATCTGTTAGCCCACGAATAGTTTATATGTCACTTGTAGAGGGAGCGAACAATGCCAAAATTCTCTTCCCGTTCTCTATCCTTACTTTGATTGCCAATCAGAAAAAGAAAAATACTCCTTCTAGTGCTGGTGGCCAACATTGCGCGAAATCAAAAAAGTCGGAGAAGGAAATTGAAAAAATGCCTTTTCTATTACTAGCATGGGCGGGTGCTGAAAATAAGTAAAACAAATCAATTTCTTTTGTCAGCAAGCTGCTTGTTCTATGCATTCTAGCCCAATAGGATTCCTGCGCTAGAAATACAAGAACGCTTCTATAATTTCTAGCTTAAGCAGGTTCTCAAGTTTTGAATCCTCGAAGTGTTTCAGCCATAAATCGCTAAACACGTTTAAACCTCTTAAAACGTGAGTGGTTGCACTTTCCCCGAAACTGGTCGAAGCATGAGTAATCATGGCAGAGATACATCCTGCCAATGTAGAGCAATACAATAGAAGATATGAAAGTACGGCAATCATAGAAATATAGTCATTATTCCATTTGAATGTTCTTAAAAATGTGCCACTTCGTAACTCGTCACCTTTTTTAGATGTATACACCCCATTTCTTGTTTGGAAATCTCACAATAACACCCCAATGTTACAGAGCTACTACACCTCTGATTACTATGCAATAGCAGCAAATATCAAGCAGTAGTTCACAGGGTGCAATACAATTGCACAATGTAGTAATATCATAGAGCTCAAACAGAAAGCTACTTAATTTGCTGAAATCAAGGAAGAAGCAGCAAATCCTAAAGCCAAGGTCATGGACATGCGAGTGTGGAATTGGTGATTGTGGAAATATTAATTGGTGAAAATAAGTACAAGATTCCTCATGGTTTCCTGGCAGATGTCGTTTTCTGTGTACTTTTACTTTGCTGATGAATGATCTGAATTAAGTAAGTAGAGCTTAATACCCAGCTATGTCTTGTCATAAGCCCTCATCGCTTGTTACTACTTTAACCTTTCTCAGTTGGACACTTTTACTGTTAGCTGGCAATATAACATCAGTAGTGCCATACTTGAATTCATAATGTTTCAGTTTGTATGACAGAACAGGTTGGTTCATTCTTGAATATGTAACGTGAAATGTATTTTTTTAGGTAAAGACAGTTTAAATCATCATGAACAACAGAGGACAAAAAGAAGAACAAATCCTAACATTTTAGATGGCACAGTGGTGAGTAATTATTTTGTGTTTATTGACCATGCAATGGGTAACTCATTTAAGTACATTACCAATCTTGCATAGCATTTATTTCATAGTGACGGTTTTCCTTTAAACAATGACAACCTTAGGAAGGGAAGATCACCACTAGTGCATTGGGGCATTGTCTGTAGTATAGTTATTTGGTTTGGCAATCTTAATTTAAGAATTACTATTTATTGAGCTTTTCTTGTAAATCCAACTCAAGAGAGTGCCATCTTTTTAACCTGACCTGGCACATCTAAAAAAAGAAAAGCATGCTCTCAACGTACAAAAGCAAGTGTGTAGTGGCCGCTTTTGGGCTGCCAAATGACTGGCCACCTCCTGCTTCCTGATTCTCTGCAGCCCCCTTTCTCTCCACCTCTGACATTAAGCTCCCTTCTAGTTCTCAACCAACAAGAGACTGGTTAGGTGGTATTATGTGCGGAGCTAGGAAGACTGCACAGATGTCTCAGTTGCGTTCACAGTATTCCCCACTGTTCATTACGAGACATGCGATCATGTATGTCATATCTAAAATTTGTCTCTGAACCGGGTATAGAGAAGTCTCGAACTTCGTCCTCTGGGCGTCACTTCACCATTAGACAACACTATGGGCCTCATTACACGGATGGCGGAGAACCATGGCGCTATTAGCGCCATGGTTCATGCCGGTAAAATACCGGCACCGGCTTGGCGGAAAGGGGAATTACCACCCCATTCCAAGGTTGGCGGGCGGTAATTCCCCTTTCCAGCATTGCCCTTCCCCATTCCCATTTTTGGCCCATAGGGCTCAATGGGAATGGGGAAGGCGCTAATTACGGTACCGCAAATTGCGGTACCGTAATTAGTTCCCTGGGTCCCTTTGCGGGTTGGTTTTTAACGCCTGCAAAAAGCAGGCGTTAAATCCCCCAACCCAACAAGGGACCTCGTAGTAAGGCGGTAAGGATTTACCGGTACCGGTATTTTACCGGTACCGGTAAATCCTTACCGCCATCCGTGTAATGAGGCCCTATGTAATCCTGGAGGGCCTCTGTACTCAGGGAAAGTAAGAGAGCAAAGTCTACAAATGTTGAGAATTACAATATTAAGGTTATTACAAACACTTATTGGAAATCAAATATTTCTTACATGTAAACTTACTCTCTCACTTCAAATTAAATCTTAACTCATACTACAACATGTCAACCTAATATGTAACGTGAGCGTTCTGAAGTACTGATGCAGTGTGAGTTAAATTCTCCTTTGTGGGACAAAAGGAATATGTTTGTTTAAGACATTTTTAAGTTCTAAATGCATATGTCTTTCTGCTCCAATATATCAAGTGTACCAGGTAATATTTAAAAAAATACTGCTACCTCCTGTCCGCATTCCTCCATGCTTATGGGTGTCCATCGGGGGACGGGACCAGAGCCTTTTTCTCACATTAAAATTAATTTCTTTCCCTTGACGTTTTATTCTGCAACTGGGTGTATCAGGGAAGGTGTGACCAGCTCCTTTGTCATCAGCCAATATGCGTCAGTCCCTTTTTTCACCACAATGTGGCCAGATATGTAGCACAACTTAGTGAAGACCTTTCCTGCCTTATTTTCCTTCGGTTTATTTTTCTCATTCCATTCTTTTGCCACCCACATAGGCCCTTTTAATCCTCTGTTGGGTTTAACTGGTTTTGCTGTGTGGATACTGCGGCAGGAGTTCCACATCGGCAGATTTGCACGCTCTCCCGCTCAAGTGTGTAGACCTAGAGCATGTTATCTGGTGTGAGGAGATCCTATATATTCCTCCTCTTCATCACATCAAATAATTCCTTTAGACACAGAAACACCCTTCTAGGTATGTCTTCAGGTAATTTCGCTGTTATCTTCCAAGGCACCCTGCTCAGGTGATGTCTTCCCAGGACAGCCTAGGGCTAGCCATCTGTCTATCTGAAGCACTCCCGAGGCCCAAGCGGCTTGAGCATCAGGATGTTGTCACTGGGCTCTACCTTTTCCCACAACTTGACCCGTGGATTCTGTATCCCATACCTGAGTTTACCTATGGTCCCTAGCACAGAGCTTTGAACTGAGCACCAAGCCTCCCAGCGTCTCACATGAAGCGTGTCACAGTGGCCATCTTAAGACACAGAACTTTGTGCTGAACACTGCTCCTCGCACTTCACAGTAGGTGTGCCACATCCATTCTAAAATGACATTGAAGCATCTTTGCAAGGGCAAAGTTCCCTCTGTGATAGTGGCACAAACAGATGAGGCCATTTCAATATTAAAGGATAGTTCCGGGACTTTTTTTTTATTGTCCCTACGGGTCGGCCATGTGTTTGTAAGCATAAATCGGTAGATCGTAGGAAACTTTCCTATGGACCTTACCCGACTTTTCGCCCATTATCGCACTCGAAATCAGCCTCCATTTTGTGATAATCCTATCATTCCGCCGCATCGACCTGGCTCACCTGCCTTTGCGGCACTAAATCAAATCCCCCGCCCCTGAGCCTGACATCAGCAGACGCGTACTGCCCATTTCAAGCACGTCTCGTGTCAACAATCGCTGCGCCTCAGCTATTGACGTGTTGCCATGGAAATGGCAGGACGCCTCTTTCCCCAATAAGTATAAACAGACCGTTTCACAACACACAGCAGCAGATTTTCGATTCCATTCCTCTCTCTGTGTTACTTTGAGTATTCTGTGACTCGTTTCAGTGCTCTGGTCAGCTACCTTCGCCGCTTGTAGCCCGTGTGAACACCTGTACCATCTCTGTAAATTATTTTACTATCTTTACCGCACAATGGCCACAATAATGCCGTATATGTACGAGCCCGAGTACACCGAGGAGGAACTACTGGAAAGGCAAGCACGCGAAAACGATGGGGATTCTGACGGCAGTTGGGAGGACCAGTCAACGGATGAAGAGCCTGGACCATGTCGCATGGACGGCGTCTCCACCTGGTGCACGTGCAATCGGTGCGAGCTAATGCCAACTGAGGAGGAGAACTGCTGCTGCCGTGAAAATTCCGGGTGCTTGGCCTACATTTCGGAAAGCGAGCAAAGTCTGCAGGAAGGCGAGCAAAGTCCGCAATGCATCACCGAGCTGCCAGAGTTCAGGGAAGCCTGCCTCTCACGGACAGTGTTGAGGATGATGATGGTGCTTATGCACGAACTTCGTGGCACTGTTCGTCCGCGTAATCCGAGTAACGAGTAAGTATACTCTGTTTGTGATGTCAGTGATGCCACCACTATTTCATGGTCGTCTCCCACATATAAAATTACATTTACATATCATTCGAACGCATGTAAATTGGTTCCATATAGTGCATTTTCTAGATATAATTTTTTTCTAAGAAAAATGACATGTGTTACCTGAATCGACATTGATAAGAAAGTTTGGTCAGTTTAATACAGTTTGCATCTTTTTTTTCACAGGTGGTACAGGCTGGTGGCCTATCGTTGCTTCACTTGGTGGCTTCACGGGAGGCTCGGACACCGCGTTCGGAGAGTAATACCTGCCTGTGCGGTACTTGCCATTAGACAACATTTCCCCAGTGACAGTGGACAATACCGCGGATTTTCCCTCGATGTGCTGCAACCTCAACTTTACAATGTGTAATGTTTATTATTTATGTTTAATTAAAATCTAAAATAAAGCCCAACATATATTTTAACAATGGTTGTTTTGATTTTTTAAATGAATCTAGTGTATATTCTCCTGGGAGGGTGAGGTATTTATAAACTCACCCCCCTGCATTCCATGTAGTAGATCCTGCAGCCATCCTCTTACATTCAGTTAGATGGCCTCTCCTTGGTGAGGCCCTGCGGCAAACGGGTCTTGTCTGCACGACCACCGCCCCGATCCACCCCCCGCCCTATCAAAGGCAGTTCGCACCGGGGTACTTGTGCTGGCAAGTGGAGCTGTCAGGGAGCGATAAAGGCCAAGAGGTGCCAAAGACCATGTACACTTCAAAGTGGTCTATAGAGCATGGGTTGTTGTTCCCATGTCTACCTCCAGACCCCGTGTCTCCTGCCAAGCATCCCCCCTCACGCTGGACGGCCCCCTGCAATCCACATAAGTGTGTCTCCATTCACGAGTCTTCCTGTGTCTTGTCTGCACGACCACCGCCCCGATCCACCCCCCGCCCTATCAAAGGCAGTTCGCACCGGGGTACTTGTGCTGGCAAGTGGAGCTGTCAGGGAGCGATAAAGGCCAAGAGGTGCCAAAGACCATGTACACTTCAAAGTGGTCTATAGAGCATGGGTTGTTGTTCCCATGTCTACCTCCAGACCCCGTGTCTCCTGCCAAGCATCCCCCCTCACGCTGGACGGCCCCCTGCAATCCACATAAGTGTGTCTCCATTCACGAGTCTTCCTGTGTCTTGTCTGCACGACCACCGCCCCGATCCACCCCCCGCCCTATCAAAGGCAGTTCGCACCGGGGTACTTGTGCTGGCAAGTGGAGCTGTCAGGGAGCGATAAAGGCCAAGAGGTGCCAAAGACCATGTACACTTCAAAGTGGTCTATAGAGCATGGGTTGTTGTTCCCATGTCTACCTCCAGACCCCGTGTCTCCTGCCAAGCATCCCCCCTCACGCTGGACGGCCCCCTGCAATCCACATAAGTGTGTCTCCATTCACGAGTCTTCCTGTGTCTTGTCTGCACGACCACCGCCCCGATCCACCCCCCGCCCTATCAAAGGCAGTTCGCACCGGGGTACTTGTGCTGGCAAGTGGAGCTGTCAGGGAGCGATAAAGGCCAAGAGGTGCCAAAGACCATGTACACTTCAAAGTGGTCTATAGAGCATGGGTTGTTGTTCCCATGTCTACCTCCAGACCCCGTGTCTCCTGCCAAGCATCCCCCCTCACGCTGGACGGCCCCCTGCAATCCACATAAGTGTGTCTCCATTCACGAGTCTTCCTGTGTCTTGTCTGCACGACCACCGCCCCGATCCACCCCCCGCCCTATCAAAGGCAGTTCGCACCGGGGTACTTGTGCTGGCAAGTGGAGCTGTCAGGGAGCGATAAAGGCCAAGAGGTGCCAAAGACCATGTACACTTCAAAGTGGTCTATAGAGCATGGGTTGTTGTTCCCATGTCTACCTCCAGACCCCGTGTCTCCTGCCAAGCATCCCCCCTCACGCTGGACGGCCCCCTGCAGACCGCATAATGCCACGACATATACACGTCATTCATTCACAAACACACCCCTGTTTCGAATTCTTTATAACCCACTTCATATTTCTAATGAGAACTTCTTTGCGCTTTGCTAGTCAACCCGTGAAGGTGCTGGTTATCTGCTCTTCGTCTCTGTGAACTTCCGTGACCACTTTGAGCAAACTCGTCAGTTTGCAACCTGTGAACAGCTCCCTGTTCTACGACAAGAAACTACTCTGATCCCTGCATCTAACTGTTTGTTCGTCAAGGTAAGTCCATGTACCATAATCATTTTGCGTCCAATTTTTTAATTTATATCTATTTGCTAGTAGTCATCAAATTGCATCCATGTTTTCTTTTCGTTCACGACAGTACATGCAAGGAACTAGTCACATGTTCTGAGTTTAGTCAAATTACTTTTTCTATTTTTTGAAAGTTATTGAAATACTTATCCGCATGTGAATAACATGTATAGTTCCAAGAACCAAAACGGACCTTGCATTGAACCTTTTATGTGTCATTTAATGTTTTAACACATTGGTATTCATAGAGAATTGTTGATCTTTACTTTTCAGAACTTTCCATAATGCCTGCCTGTTCCATTGGCGGTTGCCCTTCGAAGACCCATAACAAATCTGAAGGTACTATAATGCATGTTTTCCCTAAGACAATAGATCAGATAAGAGAATGGGTCCGATATTGCGGATATCCAGCCTCTGAGATAGAAAGTAGAGTCCTAGAAGTCTTTGCGGACAAGAGGGGTGATCGATACCGCATCTGCAGCAGGCACTTTAGCCCAGACATGTACTCCACATCATTGCTAATAAGGACGAAAACACCGCGAGCGAGGCGAAAATTGCTCTCAACCGCTATTCCCACTCTATTCGTCCACATCCCTCCACTGGTGAGTCAAGTTTACGTATTTATCTCTCGGCATTGCGGTAGTGTGTAGCATTAGCTAACAATAATTTCCCCATTTATGTATCCACTCAATATGAAGGCTGAAGATTCTCCATCCGTGTCGTTATTGCAGTCATCAGCCACTTCAAGCGCCTATCGGGTAATCTTACTTAGCTATTCTGACACTGACTTGTTTTAGGCATGTAAATCAATAGTTTTAATTGATCGTGTAATTATTTTACCTAATGGTACACCACAGTACTCGTCCTCTAGTCTTTGTTTTCAGTTATAATTATTGTTATCCAAAATAATGCAAGTACTGTCTTTCAGGGAGATGCTGAGGAGTCCAACGCATTGACGACAACCGTAGATGTCACTCAGATGCTCGAGGTACGTTTCCGGACAGTTCCATCGATGGAGATCATCAGATCTTGCATTCTTGTAGCGTGATTGTTACACACAATGTTTCTTTCGTTTTTAGCCATTGGTATGTCCTTCTGTCGTCGCCCTCCTATGTGTCTTCTTTTTTCAATATTGTGTTCATTACTAATGAAAGTCCTATGTTTCAGGGAGTCGATGGAGCATTAGTCCAAGAGGAAGGGGGAGCGTGCAGTTACGGGTCGGCGCAACAGCTTGCAGAAGTGTGCACCGCAGTTACAGCGTCCCTTGATGTTCTTATGCATTTCGAGGTATGGATACTGACAGATCAATCATGCGAGATCAAATGACGTGATTACATCCGCTATACTTCCTTCTTTATTAACGCAAGTACTATGTTTCAGGGAGCTGACGGAGCTTCTTCAACAAGAACATCACCCCTAATAGTTGATGCAGATCTCTGGGTGGTGACACTTCCAACGATGGAGCAAATCGAATCATATTTAGATATCCATTATTTATTTTAGACAACTGATCATTTGTGCAGGTCTATTTAGATGAGCCGTTGACGCCTGCAGAAAGTTTATGTTCTTTTAAACAAAATACAAAACCATACTAATGCAATTACTGTGTTTCAGGGAGTTGCTGAAGCCTCATCTTCAATAATATCATCAATGGAAGTCTATGCGGAGCCCGAGGTATGGATCTTGACAGTTCAATCTAACTAGATCAACAATGCGTGAACTATTGTCGTTTGAATGTTCTACACAATGCGTTCATTCGTGTTTTGCTATTGAGATGTACGTATGGGTATTGGTCCCCAAGTACATTTTGTGTTTTCAATATTATTATACATACTAATGAAAGTTCTATGTTTCAGCGAGTCGATGGAGCCTCAGTGAGTGATGGATGTGCTTATCATGAAAGTATAGTCGTTGCAGCGCGAGAGGAAGTGGAGACATGCACACACGAGTCGGAGCAACAGCGTCCTGATGTTGAAGTTCGAGGAAAGAAAGTTTCAAAGAAAAGAAAGCAAAAGAAGGTTAGTGTCCTGTTCACTATATTATGTTGTCTTTCACTGTCAATAGTTCAATACTGTAAGTTGTGTTTAAACTGAACATCCCTTTTCTAATCTGTCCTCTAGTTGCGAGTGGGTGTAAGAACTAGATCTACACAGACAGTGAAGCGAACGAGAGATGTTGCTTGTCAAACCTTTTGGCAGGGACTTGAGACTGGAGATGCATCGTGCCAATGGGAAGAATATGAAGTGATTGACAACGGAGCTATACCACCACCAGCCATTGATAGTGAATGTCCTCCTGGTAGTTTGGATGCAGTCGTAGATCAATTCACAGAATCCACACCCGCAAAAAATAAGAGCACGCGAAAGTTGAAGACATTGTTTTTTTCTCCCATCTCCGGACAAGGAACAGATGTTGCAATGGAAGAGAATGAAGTGGACGACAATGAAACACCATCAATATCACTCAGCATAGCGGAAGACGATATCAGAGATTGTACCTTTCATGCGAGTGACATGTCCTCAACGTTACAGGCCGAACCAGCTGGGATGCAGAGTGACAGTATAAGGAAAGAGGCCAAATTCATTGTATTCGATAGCTGTTTGATGGATATTATTATGATGATGAAATGTGGGCATTGGGTTGGTGGGGAAGTATGTGGGGAGCCATTGATTAATGTGACTCGTGCAATTCGAGGCACTAACCTTAAAATACATGCCACCTGTACACAATATCATCCGTTCGCATGGTCTGCACAACCCATGCTGGGGCAACTGCCAGCAGGCAATCTACTTTGTGCAGCGGCCGCACTTTTTAGTGGTTCAAGTTTTAAAAAGTTACAGTATTTCTTTCAGTTTGTGGGAATCCATTTCATTGCGAAAAGTCAGTTCTACAAATACCAAACCGATTATCTATTTCCAGCCATCAGCGAAGCTTGGAGAATGGAAAAAATGTCAATGGAAAGTACATTCGCGGGCAAACGCTTCAGGCTAGCCGGTGATGGACAATGCGACAGTCCAGGATTTTCAGCCAAGTACTGCACCTACCACTTTCAGGACATGGAAAGTAAGAAAATTGTGAGTTCGGTGGTCGTGCAGGTGTCACAAAGTACATCCTCAGTGGCCATGGAGAAATTTGGCTTTGTAGCATCATTGCAAGAACTACAATCGCGGGGAATGGTGATCGACCTGATAGCCACGGACAGACACGTTTCAATTGCCAAGACAATGAGAGAACAGTACAAAAATATAAATCACCAATTTGACGTTTGGCATCTTGCAAAATCAATCAATAAAAAATTGTCGGCTGCAGGAAAAAAAAAAGATATGCAAGGTATTTCACAGTGGTCCAAGTCAATCAGCAACCATCTTTGGTGGAGCTCAAAAACATGTGAAGGGTCGTTGGAAATTCTACTGGAAAAATGGCGGTCAGTAATGTTGCACTGTAGCAACGTACATCGATGGTCGACAAATGAGCATTTCCACAAATGTGAACATGGCCATTTGTCCACAGAGGAGGCACGGAAGAAGAAGTGGTTGATTCCTTCATCACCCACTCACAAGGGCATTGAAAAGATTGTATTTGATAAAACTATAACAAAAGCTTTGAGGGGACTCACGGAATTCTGCCACACAGGAGATTTGGAGGTGTTCCACAATATGTGCCTCAAGTACAGGCCCAAAAGATTGCATTTTGGCATGGAAGGCATGATAAATCGGACTCTTCTAGCGGTCTTGGCACATAACCATAATGTTGGCCGTCAACAAAGTAGGACGACCGGAACTTTAGGGACGCTTCGCTACAATAAGGCCTTCACTAAAAGAAGTAAACAATGGGTGATCAAACCAGTGTTTGAGGATATGCAATATGAGTTTATTGAGAGACTTATCGTAGATGTCCTCGATAGGCACATACATGGAGTGGTGAACGAACCTATGCAGGGGACAACTGCATTGCCACCCAACATTGCCTCTGTTCCATGTCCACCTAAAGCAGAGCTCATTGAGAAATACACATCACGGTTTAAATGATTGTAATTCGATTGTCTGTTCTCTCGAGTCTCCTCATGTTGCAGGCCCATTGCAATTAAACCAAACAGTAATATAAATCATTTTTACAAAAATTATAGAATGTTTCCGTATTACAAACACATGGCCGACCCATAGGGACAATAAAAAAAAAGGCACGCAGACAAGATGCCCTTACACTAACTGGAGCTAACTAGAAATGTGTGCTCGCTCAAAGTGAAGGTCAGCTGCTTTGATGTTTTGCTCGGGTGGCGGAACGGCCCACGACCCAATATAAGGTTCTATTGTGATTTGACCTTGACAGGCCGGGACCATCCTGAAAGACTAAGAAAAGATAATGAATAAAATTTCAGAAACGAAACGATGAGCCACGTTCATTAGAAGAAGTAACGTCGGCAAAGAAGGAGTGGTGTTTCGGGTCTGCCCTACACAGAGACACAATGGAAAATGCAAATATAATGTAAGTAACTTTTGATGAGTTTATACCGCAATTTCATTACTATACAGTGGCTTTAAAGACGGGTTCAGTTGTACTTGTTCGTTCTATGTGGCATAGTGTTTTCTACCGCGCACTATCTGGAGGAGAAACATCTGCTTTTACTGAAGCACCTCAAAACCTTCCTCTTTGCTTCTGCTTTCTCTCTCCCTCTCCCCTGCTACAACTGGTCCACTGTCTGCGACCTCGGTCCTGGGCCCTTCCACTCTCCACCTGCACTGCCTCCCTGTCAACCCCTGCACTGGGGGACTGTCTCAGTATCCTACAGCCCCCCCTTCCCAGCACTTGTTCTGCACTTACCTTGCACTTGCCACCAGCTGGCCCTATTTATTTATTATTTTATGCTACTTACCTTGTACTCCACTCCCCCCCCCTCCATGCCTCGCCACGCCTTTAAACACTTGTGTACACCCAGTAGCGCTGTCCTCGCTATGAAATGAATAATTTTAATAAGGATCTGATGGTGAGACTAATTTCATTTTTTATGTTTTTAGGTACATCATTCACTACTGTCTGTGTCACGAGTACCAGACACCGGCGGACGGCTTCTACAGCCGCCAGTTGCTTCTCCGCGTGAACAACGTTACCACCCTGACCATTTTATGGGACGATCGCCAAGTACAAGTATGCCCTTACGCGGTACTAACGGTTAGATGCAACATACCTACCGTTGTGGTGGCCTAGTGCCTCGTTGTTGGAACAGCCATGCGATTATCAGTGCGACAGAAGAGCTTATTTTTATCGTAAACCAACACCCTGTGTACTGCACACGAACATCGCTTCCCTCAAGACGAACTAATTTGGATCGAGAGCAAAGAAAAATGCAAATCGCTGAATATTCTCTAAACATTTGATGTCCAATAAACGTACTTTGCCAAATGTACAATCTTGCCGTTTGCTTTTAAACCACGGTTTCACATTCCGAATTGTGGTGCTGTATTGTGAGATGCTCTAAGACCCTGTGTACAGCAAAGGACCATCGCGTTCCTCAATACGAACTTTTTGGAACATGAGCAAATAAAAATGCAAATCGCTGAATATTCTCTAAACATTTGATGTCAAATAAATGTACTTTACCACATTTACAATCTTGCGGTTTGATTTCAAAGTACAGTTTCATATTCCGAATTGTGGTGCGCTGTATTGTGAGCTGATCTGTGTTGATTTCCGGGGTCTGTGTGGAGTCGCGTAGAAGACGCCTGGGCGCGTTTGCCTACGCAGCTCAGTCACGTCACGGATAGAGGCGGGGAATATGAATGTTTTGATAAAGTCTGTTTCAGGGGCGGGGGATTTGATTTAGTGCCGCAAAGGCAGGTGAGCCAGGTCGATGCGGCGGAATGATAGGATTATCACAAAATGGAGGCTGATTTCGAGTGCGATAATGGGCGAAAAGTCGGGTAAGGTCCATAGGAAAGTTTCCTACGATCTACCGATTTATGCTTACAAACACATGGCCGACCCGTAGGGACAATAAAAAAAAAGTCCCGGAACTATCCTTTAACCTCAACAAGAGCACAGTATTCTGAAGCTCCCTCAGAAATGAGCCAGCAGACAAAGGCTCTGACATCACTGCCACCAACAGTAACAGGGAGTTATTTGTGCATGCTGAGTGGTCAAACTCTTGAGTTGCTTCCTTTCCTGTCCTCTCACCCTCTTTAAGATACAGGAACCCGGGGTTGACGTTGATTCTGCATCCCACCCAGTAGCCATTGGTCACCCCTACATATAGTCCATGGGCTGCTGCTGCTCCCAAACCTGTGGTTGGGGATCAGTGCTTTGAACATTTCCAAAGGTTAATCCACTCAGAGATGCCATGGCGCAGCACTTTCAAAACGTAAGATTTGGGTAGCCCAACCAGATTCTGTTCAGGCCACGATACAGCAGCAGGTGGTTCTACTGGCCAATTATATGTACTGTCCTTCTCCTAAGCTGATTCCAGCACCTGGCTTTTCGATTCCAGCACCTGGCTCTTCGATTCCAGCACCTGGCTCTTCACAGATAGGCCTCCCTAATCCAGCTACAACAGCTTTGCTATTGGTTGGAATCTTTGAACAGGAGAATACTCAGTCTGAAGTGCCAGTGCGTTCAGATTCCTCAGGCTTTGATCCTCTTGCTGGGGATGAACCCACCATGACTGATACAGAGTTCATGGCGAATGAAGATGTACCTACCTCAACTAATGCGCTATATGGCAGAATTTGTAAGCCTTCTTTGTCAAAAGCTCCACATAAACATGCCATACCTCTTCATAAAGACTTTCCTGCATGTGCTGACAATCTATGGGGAAACCCCCCTTTGGGGCAGGCAGTGAGCAAAGGGTTTCATGCATGATATTGACAGCTACCCTTTAGGAAAATATGTATTACTACTCATCCGCATACTCATTCGTCTTTGGTAATAGTGCAACCCTATTTGGAAGCATTCGCTTCAGGGAATGTATACCCTCCTCTTTCCAAGGAGGACACATTGAGAGAATCCTGAGGGAAAAGGGAGAATTGCAACATACTTCTTCGTCCCATCCCCTTCCCTCTATAATTATGAGGCATTTCCTCCTTTGGGACGGGGCCAGAGCGCTTTTTAGTTGAACCAAAAAACATTTGTAATTTTTTTATTTTATGCCTGTGCCAGTGCATGTGTGACTTTAGCACCGCCTTCCTTTGCCCCATTCAGCACCTCACCCTTTAGCCTTTTCTTTGCACGGTTGGGATTGGACATGCAGTAGTAGCACATGCAGCCTATTCTTTCTGCCCCTTTTTGGCTGATTTACGTTGTGTGTGTCCTGCAGGTTCAGTACGCAGCGGTGGATCCCTATAACCTTTGTATTGACTGACTAGGTCCGAAAGCATCAGTGGAGTTCCTGCTTCCAGTGCGATTCTCTTATCAGTTCAGACACTAGAGAGGACTTCAAAGGTGGGAAGGAAGCTTTTCATTGCATGCCTCCAGATCACCTCTAGGAATTCATAGGAGACGTGTCGCCGTCTGGAGAGAACTTTACTTTTTTAGGGCACCCTGGACAGGTGACCTCTTCCCAGGGGTGTCTGTGTCAGGGAGGAGTTGCATAGACCCTAGCCTTACTGGGTCTTGTTCCAAGGTTACCCTTCTAGGTGCTAAAAGTACTCTGGGCAACCCGAAGTTCCCCTTCCAGGAACAAAAACCACCATCAGCAAGAACCAGGATCTCCATCCTGGAGATAAAAGTATCAGAGTAACATCTGAGGATCCCCAAAAAGGGGCTGCGAACAGTACCAGCCATGCTGAGGATCCTACAAGGGCTAAGAGAGTGGAGGATCGCCCAAAGACAGAAGAAAACAGCATTGCTGAGGATCCCTCAAAAAGGGGTAAAAGAAACTTGAAAACAATTATAGCCATGGCTTCCAAATAAATGACTAAACCACCTGCATCCTCTAGTAAACCTGTGGCGCATTTCACAATTTTTCCTAAACGACCTCTGCTCCTATACTCATCGAAACCAGACCTAGATCGGTGCCAAGTGCTTCTTTGCATAGGGTTGAATGGACACCACACACAAGAATGTTGCTGCCTTCAAACATTATCTCATCGTCCACTTCATCCCCATTACAATATGTGGACCCATGGCTAGGTGGACCACCAGTGCCAATAACATGTTAAGTAGAACTCTTTCAACAGACCTATCCTAGCTCCTTGACCTCTGCCGAGGCAGTCCTCGGAAGTGGCTTTTTTCACAAAATGCCATGCATACTGAGTGGAAGAATTATTTTATAGATCTCTTCAGGGAATTTCTTTTACAACCACAGGAGGTGCCTACATTTCCAGAGATAAACCTCTTCCTCTGTCTAGCACTGGTGGAGCATCCTCTAAAACCAAAGGAGCTCAAACCTCACCTTCAGCCACCACAACTGCTGAGACTATAAAAGGAGATACAGATACAGTCCATGCTTTCCTTGATTGTAGTTTGGACTTAAAATCATATTTGGACATTCCGAGGCCAGATGCTCTCCCACCTAAGGCCTGAGTCTTAGCGATTGGTCTATCCCTAAAATCCTCAGATCGGTAAGGACTTTTCTTGAAAAAGTACATCCTTGCAGAAGCTAAAAGATGGTGGGAAAAAACACATTTGGGGCCACACATTTAACAGAACAATAGATCCAGATACAGGCCTCTGCCTTCTAAGGAAGTATAATGAACTGCAATAACTTGCCTGCAACCATCCTCAACAATCGTAGCAGCCACTACGCTGTAGTGTATGTTTTATCCCCCCGCCTCTGCAGTATCTCAGCTTTTGACGAAAGAGGATAGGAGTGGCAAAGGAGATATTCTCTAATTCTGCACTCCACCTTAGACAAGTGAACATTGAAGCTATATTAGCCGTTGCTGTTAAGATGGATTTTTGAACTCTGACCTGGTGGGCAGGGGTTCAGAAGGCCAGCCTAGTTTCTTGGAACAGGGTAACCTTTTAGACAAGCCAGACTAATCAAGGTAGCATTGGAGGCGGTCAAGACTAGGGGCCTCATTAGGACCCTGGCGGTACGGGGTTAACGGCGCCGTAAAAGGTGCTGGTGCCGTTAACCCCGTACCGCCTCATTACGCGGTCCCCTCGCGGGACACGGTAAGCACGCCTGGGAAAACCAGGCATGCTTACCGGGTCCCGCAAGGGGAAGAGGGAGCAAACAACGGGCCAACTCGTAATGGCCCGTTGTTTGCTCCCTCTCCCATTCCCATTCAGCCCTATGGGTGTTGAAATGAGAATGGGGAAGGACCGGGTCCTTGGAGGGAGGAATTACCGGGCCTTCCGAACTCGGAATGGCCCCGTAATTCCTCATTCTGTGGACCCGGACCCAGGCGCGATTTCGGCGGCAGCCATGCCGCCAATAGCGGCATGGCTACCGTCAAGGTCGTAATGAGGGCCCAGGTCTCAGGAGGGGTGAGGGTGATCGAAAGTCCACAATGAGCACACACAGTAAACAACACCACAATTTACTCTTGTCAGGTGTATCTATCAAAACATACATATACATTTATTAAGGGCCTTTTAACTCAAACACAAGATGAAACCACAGCAATATCAATAATACTAACATAACACTATACTAGGGACCATATATACAGTAACTATTGGCCTAAAGGAATATTCAACAAGTAAAGATCCAGACCCTGTAACAGAAGAGGGTCATACAGTGCAAATATACTTTAGGCAATTCTTCAAGAGTTTCAACCCTAAATAATAGTCAGTCCAATCCCTACTAAGTGTGGAGCCCTGAGCTCAAAAGCACGTTCAGCACAGCAGCACTCGATCGTGCGTTAAAGTTCACAAGGGGTCTCTTCAAGGGCCTGTAGTGTCGCAGGAAGGGGGGTAAGGCGATAAAGAATAGAGTTCCACTATTCAAGGAGGGTCTCCACAAGGGCGCAGAGCTATTTCCAGGAATCGGGAATAGGATGGTAGCGCAGGCTACCCTAACAAAGGTGAGTGGCCCTTGGGGGACACGTGCGTAAAAGTCTATGGGTGTACCAGGGGCCACCGGTAAGTGCTGCAAGTACTCGCCAACCCTCAACGCAGTCCAGACCAAATTTCACCAGTCAAGTCCAGTTCGCTTGCAGGTTGAAGTCCAGCAGTTGTGCGTCTCTCTGGCTTTCAGGGGCTGCGTTCGGGGACCTCAGTCCGTGGTTCGACAATGGAGATTTCTCCTCTTTTGGGGAAGGGATTGGGCCAGTTCCACTGCAGCTTGTCTTAGGGCACAGGGGGCACAGCAGCAAGGCACCCACAAAGCTTATCACCACAGTGGGGCCACACAGGTACCGCGTAGGCTCGGGTTCAGGCAGACTCTCCTAATTCCAGACCTAGGAATGCTAGGTGTATGAAACTCGGCAGTAGAGTGCCTTCTACCAAGAGCTATTGCTTCCCAAAGTCTCAGGTCAAAAATCGAGATGGTGGCGGTTCCAAGGCAAAGGTCCCGTACGAGATGATCAGTTGACTGGGCAGTCAAGGAACACCTCCGATGGAGCTTGGTTGCAGGTTAAGTAGGAGGTGCTGAGAGTAGATAGTCTCCAGTGGGGCAAAGCGCCCTTGCAGGCCTTCGGTGATCGATGAGAACCAGGGGCTCCGACGGGACACCAGCGGGGTGAGGGTGCCAAACCTTCCAGCGGGTCACCAGCAGTTCCATGGATCTGTTTCTTCAGTTCAGTATACTTGGCTCCTTTACTAAGTTCGGTGTGAACTCCAAAGATCGGCCTGGAATAGGTCAACAGTGCCTTCTCTTATCCGAAATCTCCTTCGTGCCAAAAGGAAGGGAAACCAATAGGAGATCTGCTCACATTCAACCATTCCAGACGTGCACCAATCACGGACCACGGTGGTCCCAGTCATCCCAGCACACCAGAAACCCTGAAACACAGGATGTGTATTGGAACTAGACAGCTCCAGCCCACATCCTGGGCGCACACACACACATACTTGCCAACCCTACAGATTAAGGCAGTAGGCTGCTGCTTTTTAAGCAGTCCTACCGCCTAGAGATTTGGGTGACAGATCCTACTGCTTTTTACAATGGCAGTTGATTTATGTGACTCTAAGGCAGTCTGCAGGAGAAAGCATGCAACACATTAATTTGTCTGTGCAGTGGGCTAGTAGGTGATTACTTTGATTGGTCTCAGACTAATCCACTACCTTTAGGTGAACCACCAGTGAAGGCAAGTGGCAGAGCGTAACACCACCACACAGCATCTGGCTATCAGACTGAGGGGGTTAACAGTCTCTATGTAATTCAGTGTTCAACTTGCACTGCAGGAATACATATGTATTGCCCAGGCTGCTGCTACAGAGCAGTGGCAAACGTTGCCTACCAGCTCTCTGTGATGACCTTCCATGTAATTAAATTTGGTGTTAACTTACCATTCAGAATTATACATTTTTAACATCTGAACATCTTTCCATGTAGTGCTGTTTGATGGGTTGTGTATTTTAGAATGCTTCAATGGTGCCAACAAATGTATGTTTTGTATTTTCCTGTGATGTCATTGTTATGTGAATTATTATTTTTGAAACTTGAAAATCCTGCATCTTTTTGGTCACAGAATGTTGGCAAGTATGCATAAAAGGCATGCAGAAGCCCACGAAAGCTCCGGTTTGCACGGGGGTCTGCATGACCAGATAAGGAATTTCCCGGGTCTGCTCGAACTGCGGAAGGCAAAGGGAGAAAATGGCCAAAGAACAGAACAAAGGGCCATTTGGCATGGTCATTTTAGGCACTAGCCACTGTCCTTGGCCAAAGACTCAAAAATGAAAAGAGTCAAAAAATGCTTTAAAAGTAACTGCTGCCACCAGCTCTGTCCTGGACACACTTGTACATTCACCAAAAATCCTGTGAGGGTTTCTAGTGCCTTAAAAATGAAAAAGAGACCCCAGCGCACTTTACTTGAAGGTACATTGTGCACTAATAAAATGTTCCCAAGAAATAGCAACAAAGTGAAAGACTAAGGGAAACAAAGTCTCCCAGTATTGACAGTCTGAAGGGCATGAAAGTTTCCCCTTAACAAGATGAGCAGAAGCCCAGTGGAGTACAGCAGAAGACTGGGCTCCACTGGTAAAAGTCAGGCTAGGATGGTCAGACAAAAGCAAAACATTGGGGGTTCACAACTGGAGGGAAAATTACCCATAAATGGAAATCTTTCCTAACACTCGCCCCTCCCAAACCAAGGACAGGGGGAACTGATCCATCCCTGGACGAGCTTCTTGTTCAGGTCGGTTAAACATTCTGTACAATCCATCAGCATTGCTATGTTGGACACCTAGCCTATGCTCATTGGTAACAACAAACCCTTTCAGGCTTATGGTCCATCTGAGCAACTTTGTATTCTCTCCCTTCATGTTCATGAGCCACTTTAAGGGCTTGTGGTCAGTTTGCACATTGAAGTGGATACCATAGAGGTAGGGCCTCAGCTTCCTTTGAGCCCACACAACAGAGAAACATTCTTTCTCTACTGTGGACCATCTGAGCTCTCTGTCCTTAAACTGGCGACTCATGAATCCAAAAGGGTGTTCCTTGCCTTTCTCATCTACCTGTGATAGTACAGCACCTATCCCAGTGTCAGAGGCATCTGTCTGCACAATAAAAGGTATTTTGTAGTGAGGAGCCCTGAGAACAGGGGCCTGGCACAAGGAGTTTTCAGCCATTGAAGGCCTTCTCACAATCCTCAGACCAAGAGACCTTCTGGGTTTCTTTGGAGGTGTGAGAGCAGTCAGAAGGGCAGCTATGGTTCCATAGTCTGCCATAAAGTTTCTGTAATCCACATTGAGACCTAAAAAGGCTCTCACTTCAGTTTGAGTAGTGGGGGGGGGGGTTGGCCAGCCTTGTACTGCTTTTACTTTACTGGGTAGAGGCTGAATCCTCCCTCCACCTACTTCATGCCAAAGGTAGACCACTGAACCTTGACTAATCTGTCTGGCACTTGCTGGCCTTTATGGTCAAGTGGGCCTTTTGAAGAACCTGCAACAAAAATGCCATATCATAACACAATTCTGAGGTGTTTCAAATGTTCCTCCCAGGTGGCACTAAAAACTGCTATATCATCCAGATATGAAAGACAGAATTCATCCACCCATTAAGGACATGATTCACAAGCCTCTGCAAAGCGGTAGGTGCATTCTTCAATCCAAATGACATACCCTGAACTGTTAAAGGCTTTCTGGAGTTGAGAATGCTGTCTTCTCCTTGGCATGTTCTGCTAGGGCTATTTGCCAATACCTTGCCGTAAGGTCAAATGTGCTGAGGTACTTGGACACACCCAAGGTATCCACCAGCTCATCAGTTCTAGGCAAGGGATGTGCATCTGTCTTGTTGACCGCATTCAGAGCCCTGTAGTCCACAAAGAACCTCAGCTCAGAGGTCTCTGCCTTTGGTACCAGAACCTCAGCACTGGACCAGGGACTACTAGAGGGCTCAATCACCCAAGATCTATCATCTTGTTGACGTCTGTCTTGATGTAGTATCCCACCTTGCCTGATATTCTGTATCCCCTACATTTGGTAGGTACACTATCTCCTGTGTCAATGTCATGTTAAGGTGTTAAACCAGGAGCTAGGGAAAACAAGGGGGAGAACTGCCTCAGCAAAGTTTTCACCTCATCCTGTTGAACAGAAGTCAGCTGAGGGGCTACTTTGACACCCTCAATGGAGCTGTCTGAAGGACTGCCTTGGGACAGGCCAGGAAGAGGTTCTGATTCCTCCTCTTCTATATGTGATGCCAAAAGCAGTGCAGCAATTTCAACCCTAGGGATGAAAGCATTCAGTCTATTCACATGGAACATTCTTGGAGCCTGAACAGCCCTTCCAAGGTCCACTAAATAGTTCACCTCACCCAGTGGCTCCACAATTGAGTAAGGGCCTGTCCATTTATCCTGTAAAGCTCTAGGCCTTATAGGGTCCATGATCAGGACCTATTAGCCTGGTGTAAAGTTCACAAGGGAAGCCTTCTGGTCATACCATTGTTTCACCAGAGCGTGCCTAGCCTTCAACTTATCACTGGCCTGAGCCTTCAGGAGGACACTTCTCTTCCTTAGTCCTAGCACATAGTCCACCACATTGGTAGTGATAGGGGGCGTATGATATGATATGATAGTTTATTTGTATAGTGCCTATACTCAATGTGTTTCAAAGCACTTCAAGGCAAGGGAGGGAACACAGGAAAAATAAAAACAGTGAACATTCTTACAAGACCTTGAACAATAAGAATATGAAATTTACTATCGTACTCAGCCTGGTGACATTTCAGATAGTGCAAGAGCTAAGACACAGATAAGGGAGAGAGGAGGTGGGTGGGAAGGGAAAGGGAACAGACAGGCGTCAAACGTACTAGGCCTGACAACATTTCTGATAGAGCCAGAGGATTACAACGGAGTGGGTGATGGAGAGGAGAAGGAAGGAGAGGAACAAAACAAGCGACTATCGTACTAGGCCAGATGACATTTCGGATAGTGCTGGAGAGGAAGAGAGAGGAAGAGAAACGAGAGGCGGGGTGGAAGACAAACAATGTAGCTATCATACTATGTCCGAGGACAATTCTGATAGAGTAAGTGATACAATAAGTGCATAGAGTAAAGAAGGGAAAGGGGGAGAGGAGAGAGGGAAAAGGAAGAAGGGGAGAAGAAGCCAAAGCAGGAAACACAAGCAAACAAGAAGGGGGGGCATGGGAACAGCACACAACATCACAGCATACTTACCTGCTGTCTGGGCAGGGGTTTAGGCCCTGGGTCCTCCTGGTCCTAACAGGTCCAAACAGGAATTGCCCTTTTCTTTGTCTGCCCTTTGCTTCGGACGCCTTGGCGAGAGACGCCCTTGATCTAAGAGTTAAAAGAAGGAAGGAAGAGTCAGGGATAAAAAGGTGGGTGGTGCTCATGCCAGGTGACCTAGACCCACTTGCACCTGTTCCCCTTCTGCAAAGGAAGAGAGGCTGGTGGGCTCCTTAAGTACGGAAAAAGAGCGGCAACCAGGAAGGCACCAGGTGGGCGGGGCTTAGACCAGGTGACCTAGACCCACTTGCACCTGCTCCCCATCTGCAAAGGAAGAGAGGCTGGAGGGCTCCTTAAGTAGAGAAAAAGAGCGGCAGCCCGGAAGGCACCAGGTGGGCGGGACTTGCTAATTGGGAAAATGAATGGCAATCAGGAAGGCATCAGGTGTGCGGGGCTTAGGCCAGGTGACCTAGACCAACTTGCACATGCTCCCCATCTACAAAGGAAGAGAGGCTGGAGGGCTCCTTAAGTAGAGAAAAAGAGCGGCAGCCGATAGGCACCATGTGGGCGGGGCTTGCTAAGTGGGGAAAAAGAGCAGCAACCAGGAAGGCACCAGTTGGGTGGAGCTTAGGCCAGGTGACCTAGACCCACTTGCAGCTGCTCCCTATATGCAAAGGAGGAGAGGCTGGAGGACTCCTTGAGTAGGGAAAAAGAGCAGCAACCAGGAAGGCACCAGGTGGGCGGGACTTACTAAGTTGGGGGGGAAGAGCGGCAACCAGGAAGGCACCAGGTGGGCGGGTGTTAGGCCAGGTGACATAGACCCACTTGCACCTGCTACCCATCTGCAAAGCAAGAGAGGCTGGAGGGCTCCTTAAGTAGGGAAAAAGAGCGGCAACCAGGAAGGCACCAGGTGGGCGGGGCTTAGACCAGGTGACCTAGAGACACTTGCAGGCATCTACCATTCTCCTTGACTATAGCCAAGGATCCCCTAACAGGGCTACCAAAAAGAAGCTCAAACGGGCTGAAGTGGGATCAACCGGAGGCGGAACTCTTGGGGACACTGGTGGGGCCCTTGCAGCTGGGGTGTAGGCCGGTGGAGCTCTTGTGGCATCCACTGGCCAATGTGGGGACGTCAGTGGTCTTTGAAGCGGTAAGGGAGACATGGAGGAAGTACATGGGCGGTAAAGGGGTTAATGGCCGTTATGAGAGTAGTCTCCCATGGGGAGTCGACCAGAAACTCTGCCAGGCAATTGAGAGGGTTGGGATACGGAGATTACGGGAGAAAGGATGTGAAAAGGTGGGGGACTTTTTCGAAGGTGGGCAGCTCCTTACCTGCAGGTAGTGGTGTGACAAGTTTGACCTGCCACAGGGAGTTTTTCTGGCATATGGGGCGGTGGTT
The DNA here is from genome assembly GCF_040938575.1 of Ambystoma mexicanum. Lineage (NCBI taxonomy): Eukaryota > Metazoa > Chordata > Amphibia > Caudata > Ambystomatidae > Ambystoma > Ambystoma mexicanum. The sequence goes on along the minus strand of NC_090935.1, from coordinate 619,219,227 downwards.
CGGAGGATGGCGGAGCTATGGGAGGGGATCCCTGAGGAGCCGGAATCATGCCCGGTGCTCCGAGTACTGCTTGATCAGGCGGGGGGGAGGGGTTGTATCTCGCGGGTATATAGCGAGGTAGGCAGAGAGGGAGTTGAAAGTCAAGGAAAAATGGGAAGTGGATATAGGGCGCTCGATATCGAGTGAGGAATGGGAGCGGGTCTGGGACTTGGTGTAACGCTCACCTAATTTCCACGGAGGCGCTGGGCTGGACTGAGCTGTCGCCGTGTCTTCTAGTGTGACTCGTAGATCTCGGCCTTCTCCTAGGGCTGGTCCCCTTCTCACGATGTACCGGACGTGTAGAGTGAGGTGTCTGCAGACGGAAGAACAAGGATTTAGGAACTGGATTGACTGAACTTCTCCTTCCTCAGTCCTCTTATTCGAACCAAGGGCGTGGCTTGCTCACCTTAGATATATTAAGGCCGGGCTCTCCCTCCTGCGTCTTTGCAGGGGCGCAAGTACCAGTTACTTCACTGGTTCACTGACAATCCTCTTGATTGCAGAGGTTGATGCTGGAAGATACCGCCGTTTACCGCACGAGCGGTTTCTTGATAGTTATTGGAGCACCCTTAATTTAGTCCCTTGCTCAGTCTCAGGGTGTCAAGATTGAAATTGTAGAGGACTGATGCGGCGAGCAGGTGAGTAGGAAAGATGACCGGTTGCTGTCACCCTTTCTAATGTCTCTCTTTGTCCTGCAGGTTTAGGTGCAATGGACGCTGATGAATAAGTGTCCAGGATCGTGCAAGCGCGTATGTACGAAGAAGATGAAGCGCGGTGCACGTAAGTAAAATGACTGCTGTTTGTTTCAAAAGCACGCCTTAATGTCTCTTTTGTCCTTGCAGATCGTGGATGCAGAGAGCGTTGCTAGATGGATGCCGGCGAACGTGCGAGCGCGTAAGTAGAAAGTTATGGTTGGTTTAGAATGCGCCTTAACATGTCTCCCTTTGTTTTGCAGATGCCGGCATGCAGCGCTTCCTGAAGTTCAGAACGTGCGGAGCGCAGGTAAGCAATTCAAGAATGCAATGCTTAATCAAGTCCTTTTCTTTGCAGATGTCGATGGGGAGCCGAAGAAAGCGGCGGAAGGCTTTGGAAGATGCCGCCATATTTGGTAAGTAAGAGCGCTGCTCTCGAATTGAATTCTGCTAACCTGTTGTTTTGTTTTGGCAGGTGCAGCTGAGGATCGGATCTCTAGCAGGTAAGGAATTCGTTTTCACAGGAACTGGAGCTGAAGAATCTCAGGAAGACTGGAGCTGACACGGTGAGCGTCCTGCTGCAGATGCAGAATAACGCGAAGCACGTTTCATCAATCGGGTGTGGTTTAAATAGCCTTCTGTAGTGTTTAGGCGTCTTCTTCCACAGCCTCGCCCAGGTAAGAAAAGAGTTCCTGTGTTCTGATTCCAGGGAGTGGCTCCTGCCCCACCCAGACAGGAAAAGTAGTTCCAGGCAGAGAAGGATCAGAAGACCATCGAGCTGGTAAGTAAGCAGCATGGTCTGCTGCAGGTAGGTCCACCCAAGCACTCTTAAGCATTATGAGCCCGGCGCTTCCATCGCCGGGACCGGTCATCTTTATGAGCCTGGTGCCACTGGCGCCAGGACAAGGTCCAAAAGGTCCCGATAGGGACTGGCTGGTACCCAGGATCAAGGTTTTGGGCCTGCTTCCAAGGATGTGAGGCAAGTCCTGACCCCTTGGAAGCAGGGATCATGACACTTTGTCCGGAAGTCCTCGAGGAACGCTTGCTTCCAGTTGGTTCAATTTAATCTCCTGCATAGGGTATATGTTACCCCATTGGCGCTTAAGGCGATGAGCGGGGAACACCCGGGTGATTGCCCCAGATGTGGGTCAGAGGAAGCGGGGTTCTGGCACATGGTGTGGGAGTGCGGGGCAAAAATAGAGTATTGGGACGAGGTGCTTAAGGGAGTAAATGAGTTATTGGGACTCAGCCTGGAGCGGCGTCCAGAGATTTGTTTGTGGGGGAATTTACCGGGGGGGAAGCGTAACAAGTTGCGGAACAGAATGGGTCGGTTTCTACTTATATTGGCAAAACGCTGACTGGCGATCGCTTGGAAGTCGCCCCTGGGTCCGACAATCCAGTTATGGAGGAAGGATGTACAAAGATGGGGTTTATCAGAGTTGACGGTGTTGCAGACTATGGAGGTGGGAGAGGATACGGGGGAGGTAACGGTTCATTGGTCCCAATTGCTGAATGACCTTGCAAAGGATAATGACCTGCGGCCACCGTGAAGTAACATGTGCGGGAGAGAAGCTATGACGGGGGTGGGAGGAGCCTGAAGATAGGGGTAGCAGATGGATTGCCCCTAATCTCACCGGACTGTGAACATTTATGCTGGTCTGCTGTGACCAATGGAGGAAGGAGGATGTAGACGTTATTCAGGGAGGGGGGAGAGGGAGGGTGGGAGTAAATAGGGAGGGGGAAGGGTTGTATTGTTGGTTAAGTTTTGTTAATTTGAGGGAGGGACCGATTTATGAGGTTGGGGAGGGTGAAGAGACAGTTGTGGAATTGTTATAACAAAATGCAAATAAAGAGTGTTAAAAAAAAAAACGGGCTGAAGCCAACCCGCTCTTGAGGGACCTCTCTGTAGGCAAAAAGTAATCATGGAAGAAGGAGATCCCATTTTCTCCTCTGGGGGTCTTTCAGAGCCCCAATCATGCTTTTGAGGGTTCTATTTTTAAAAAAAACTTTATTGATTTTCAAGTAACAACAATAACACAAAACCTAACAATACCCCGTACATCAACCCCTCTCTCCCCCATCCCCCCATTACCATCCCTGCACGACTCGTAGTATAACAAATGCAGGATCTTCATTATTTCGACGGTCTTTGTTGGTTTCACGACAGTTAAGTACTGAAAAGTCTTAGTTTTTGTTGCTTGTTCATCAGCGACCCTGTATTCACAACCGCCTCTTGTTTGATCTGTACGCTGCCTCATGTACCTATTGCAAGGGACTGTGCTACCAGGTCAGCATCTGCTTGATATTGTCTGAAAGGGGGCCAGTAGTCAATTGGGCGACTGGTTACTGGGAGTGTTGCAGCGTATCTGGTTTCTCTGAGGTCACACAATCTTATTGTCCAACCAGGATGTAAAAGTGGGGGGGGTTATGTTTTCCCCATGTTCTGGCTACAAGGTACCTGGCAATTACTGATGCCATACCCAACAGTCTTTTATCGCACGGGACCCATCCTCAATCAAAGCCAAGAGCCAAAGAGCGGGTGAGTAAACCCGAGTCGAGGGAAGAATTACAGACATTGCACCCTCAATGTATTCCCAGAAAGATCTAATGCGGGGTCAGTCCCATGCTGCATGGTAAAAATCTGCTAGTTCTTTGTTACATCTCTTGCAAGCTGGGGAGCTCCCAGGGAAAAACCTGCTTAGCTTTAGAGAGGAGTAATAGACTTGATGCAGAAACTTGTAATGAATCAATCTGTATCGGGCATTCAGTGAAATATGATCGGTCTGCATACAGACGTGTTTCCATTGACCTTCACCCATCTGGTCATCTAGGGAGGTCTCCCATACTACCTTGTACGTTTGCCTCTTAGCCCTTCTTCCATTTCTAATAATTTTGTATAGGGTTGATACCAGTTTATCAGAGGTCAGGGGTTTAATCACATACTGTTGTGCCGGGTGGGGGACTGGAGCTCACGGGAAGTCAGGCCATTTGGTCTTTAGCATCCCTCTGAGTCTATAATACTGGAGCAGAGTTACCGTATTGTGGTCGCCCCTGGATTGCATCTCATCCCACTGCACATACCTCCCATCCTGAACTAGGTTGCCTAAGGTCTGCACCCCTAGTTTTTGGAAGTGTTCCCTGAAGGATTTTTCATGTGTGAGCGGGATACTAGTAATATTATATATCGGCAAGTCAGGGTGGTAGTGGGGGGAGCCTCTATCTAATAGATGAGTTACTTGCTCCCACGCTTTGCATGTCACAACTATAGGCTGGACCTCACCTCTCTGGGCTGGTCCTCTGTTTCCCCAAAGCATACCATTAGGTCATCCGAGACGGAGATCGCTTTCGCCAGAAGGGCGTGCGGAGAGTTAGGGCTTGGGGGATTCCATCCCGCTATATACTGTAGTTGCGCTGCAAGGTAATACAGTTGAATGTCGGGGTATTCCATCCAACCATGTTGGTATGTGGCAGTGAGGGTCTCGTACGCTATTCGGGGTTGTTTGCCGGCCCACACTAGTCTTATCATCATCTTCCTAGTGCGAGTCCAGTATTGGGTGGGGGGCCATATTGGTATGTTATTAAAAATGTATAGCAATTTGGGTAATATGACCATTTTAGCTAGGGCAATACGGGCAGCTTGGGAAATGGGGAGTAAAATCCACGGCTCAAGTTTCTGTTCCAGGGCTTCTAGTACTATTATATAGTTGTCCTTATATAGCGCTTCAATGTTTGTGGAGACCATGATACCTAAATAGCACAGCCCTTGGGGGCACCACCTGAACTCGTCGTTCGTGTCTGTTTGCTGTACTCCAGGGGTTAGGGGGAGGACGTTGGATTTATTCCAATTGATTCTGAGTCTGATCACCTCTTGTGTTGTAGGTACTAGTTTTTGACTGGGGTGTTTAACATAAAGCAGGATGTCATTGGCGTGTAAAGATCTAATGGTACGGAACAAATTCACGCAGATCCTCAGGTGCGCATGCAGTTCTCGAATGTGACATGCCAAGGGTTCAAGGGCTAAGGCAAATAGGATTGGGGAGAATGGGCAGCCCTGTCGGGTGCCCCGTGTGGGGGTAAATGTATTCCGAAACTGTTTTCGTGTATACTGCAGCTCTAGGGGCCGTATATAATAGTCTAACCCAGCGAATATGCGTGAGGCCGAACCCGGACCGACAAAGTACCTCAAAAAGAAAGGGCCACTCAACAGAGTCGAAGGCCTTCTCGGCATCGAGGGCCGCTATCACCATTGGTATCTCAGGATTCACATTATGTCTTAAAGTGAATAGGCGTCTCAAATTATTCTGGGTGGAGCGGCAGGGTATAAAGCCAGCCTGATCAGGTAGAACCAATGTCGGCATGTGCGGTAGTAAAAAATCTGTTAGTATTTTTGCTAACATTTTATTATCATTGTTGATTAGTGATAGTGCTCTATATGATGCCAGATCTTTGCCAAGTTTTGAAAGCACAGTTACTAGTGCTGATCTAGTCGACTCCGGTAGGATACCTCCCGCCATGGCTCTCCCGTACATACGTAATAGGTGGCGAATGAGCAACTCTACGGAAGCCTTATAAAACTCTGCTGTTATCCCATCTAGCCCGGGGGCTTTGCCACTAGGAAGCGATTTTATTGCTTTGCGGATCTCTTCTTCAGTGATAGGGGCATGTAGAGCGTCCCCGTATTCCTGGTGCAGCCAACCCAGTGCTATTTCGTCTAGATATTGTGTTAGTACATCGTGCCCAGAGTCATGGCGTGATGCATAAAGCTGAGCGTAATAGTCACAGAATTCTTTGTTACTCCCCTGCTGGTCCTTTATAATAGCCCCACTTCGGCCAATAACTTTTGTTATGGGGGTGGTTTTTTGTTCCCATCTGATAGCCTAGGCCAGAGTTTTCCTTGGTTGATCTCCCTCCCCATATCTAGCTGTTAGTATTGGGTCATCTAGGAATCTTTCTTCACTGGCCGCCAACTGTAGATGTTCTTCTCTACGTACTTTCAGTTATCAGCAGATCTCGGGAGTGTCTGAGGCGTCCTGTTCGTTCTCTAGTTCACGTATAGTGTCTTCTAATGTCCTCATGGATCTGCGAAGGGCTTTCAGCACACCCCCTTCTTTAGAGATGCAGCACCCCCTAACGTAGATTTTGAAAGCCTCCCATATTGTACCCTGGTCTGGTACCGACCCCTCATTAGCCTGGAAGTAGGTCTGTATTTCTTGGCTTAATTCGGCTCCGAATGCAATGTCCTCCAGGGCCGAGGCTTCAAAATTGCCATCTGAGTTGGCTGGGAGGACCTGCGAGGTCTGAGAAACGCGCCCCACTGGTGAATGGTCGGAGAAGGTTCGGGGGGGGGGGGTATAACAGTTTCTGTGACTTTCCTAACAATGGAGTTGGTTGCCATAATGTAATCTAGCCTTGATGAGCTGTAATGTACCCCAGAAAAAAAGGTGTACTCTCTCGTAGTAGGGTGTTCGCCCCGACATATATCGTGTAGATCATGGTATGCTGAGATAGAGGACCACGCCTTGGCTGCTTGTGGAAGGGCCTGCTGTGTTGTTACAGATCTATCTAGTCCGAGTGTGAGAGCTAGGTTAAAATCGCCCACCCAGACAATCTCATAGGTCTGGAATCTGTGTATATGTCTAGCACATTGGTAGAAGAAATCTGGGGTGTCAGCATTAGGAGAGTATATATTAATAAGTAGTAGTTTTGTACATGATAGTTCCCCTGCTAGGATTATTTACCGGCCTTCTTTGTCTTGGATTTGCTCGTGAAGTCTATATCATAGGGAGCCATGAATGTAGGTAGGCACCCCTCTGGATTGTGTAGAGTAGGACGAGTAGTATGCATGTATTCCCCAGCCCGCCAGTTTGGGGAGAGGTTCGCCACAGGCCAAGTATGTCTCTTGTAGACATAGCACATTAACCTTATGGTTTGCGATGAGACAGGTCTTTTTCTGGTTTGTGAGTCCCCTTACATTCCAAGACATTACTGTGAGCGTCTCCCCTTGTTTCCCCCTCGCTACAGGTGAGGCCATATTACACGTGATATACTAGTAGCTGGCGTCGCGTCGTGAGAGGCATGATCATAGTTTGTGATACCAACCCTGGCGAGGCTAGTGGCCTTATAGTAGTTCGTACAGGTCGTTGTCTTCCTGCTAATAACGTTAATAACTGTGAGCATTGGGCAAGGCGAACTATCCCCTATCCCCTCCCCTCCCTACCCACCCACGCCAGAAACAGCAACCTACCCGCCCCCCCCTCAAGTTCTCCCCTTTAAACATAACAAACAATTCTGCAGCACCTGCAGAGAGTGGGGCGATGTGGGCAGTTAGTGAGCGCCCTGTGGCAACGGCTAAAATCTAACATACCACACCCAACGCTCAGTGTCCCAAGGACCTTATCTTATGGGGCTCAAGCCCGGTGACACTCCAACATATTGATTATAGGATATCATGGTGAGTTCAGGGCGGGTGTTGTGGTGACCCGACAGGGTCTGGGAGATTCTTGGTGAAGCGCTCTGCCGCTTCCGGCGAGGTGAAGAACATTTCAAGCCATTGTATTGTACATGTAGTTTAGCTGGAAACATCATTGAGTATCTTATGTCTTTTTCCCGTAGCAAGTTTTTTGCACCTTGGAAGGTTTTCCGTTGGTCCTGAACCGCAGGACTGAAGTCTGAGAAGAGTCGTATCGAGGAGCTACCCCATCTCAATTCTTTCTTTTCCCGTGCAGCACGAAGAATGGCATCTCTGTCTCGGTAGATAGCAGAAAGTCCTAGCGATAATGGGTCGCTCCGGAGCCCCCGAGGGTGGTTTCGCTGCCAGCGATCGGTTCGCCTGCTCTACCATATACATGTCTGACAGTGGAGGGTTGTCCAGTGTGTCGAGTAAGGGCTGTTCCACACATTTTTCCATGTTGTCTATGTTCGTAGATTCGGGAACTCCCGTAATGCGAATATTATTCTTTCTTGATCGCCCCTCCAAGTCTTCGTTCTTGGCTTTCACCTTCTTTACTGATTGTTGTAGAATGGACACTGCGTTGCAGGGGAGGCACCTTTATCCTCATTTTCCCCAATCCTCTGTTCCATTTTCCGCCATTCGTCCGCATAGTTTCTCTATTTGTATTGCGGAAACGTGCACTTTGCACGTGAGAGCATCTATCTTGGCTCCCAGGTTGTCAGTGCTTCCCTTCAGCGCCAGCAGTGTCTGGTTCAGGGCAGACACGTCCACTTGTTCTGCTGCCTTAATCTGTTGAGGAGAGGTTGTAGGCTGTGTATAGTCCGCGCGTGTGAATTGATCCAAACTTGCTTGTTTTTTAGGTTTGACCATCGTAGCGCAAGGGGTTGCACAGTGGGCAGAACAACAACCTGCTTTATCTGGGTTTCAGGGTCGTGGATATTGCCCCCTGCCGGGGCAGGGTACCGTTACAGAGTCGCCGCGGTTTATGGTCGTCACCGTTTAGCGGTGGCTGCTGGGGTGTCCTTCACTGTCACAATCCAGTTACAGTGTTGTGAGTGTGGGTCCACCTGGATCCGTCTTGCCCAGGGGCATACTGCTTCCTTGTGGGCTTCTGAGTCCCCTGCCGCATGGCAGATCGATGACCAGGATGCTGGGTTAACCCTCCTCCAGCTCAGCCAAGTGTTTCAAACTAGCTGAAGGCTTTGGTGGCGTTGTGGCACTAGTGAGACTCGGTTCTGTGCAATGTCCTGTTGTTCTGATGACGCCTCTGTGTGAAGGGGGCCCACTTTGGGTGTTGGCCGGTACAATCTCAAACCCAGTTCTGAACTAATCAAGACTCAGTGGGACCTGACCATATGGCTAACACTCTCCAGTGTTAAAGTGAGGCCATCAGTGACCTCTGTGCTCCGGCGGCGTAAAGATGATTTCGCTGTCAACGGGACTGGCTCAAGGAGTATGAGGGAGCTCCCCGTCAGTTCTACTGTGTGTGTCAGAGGAGTTAAGTATCTTGGGCGTCGGTGGTCTGCGGTCTGGGGGAGAGGGTGGCAGCCACTTGCGATTTTTCTGCTGCGGCACTAAATGAGGGTCAGCGTCTACTCCGGTACCATATGTCTCTTCCAACAGCCGCGTGTGTCCTCCCACTGGATTTTTGGGGCCGTCCTCTGTTCCTCTACCGAGGTCTGAGGGCACTTTACAAGTTTAGGCACACCGCCGGGATCACTGGGCAGTAACCGCATCGATTGTATATGCTGTTTCTCATAGGGGTCGTCGGCTGTTCAGCCGCTGGCCGCTCTCGGATCAATGGCGCGCCAAATGCCCTCTATCTGGGGTAGCCCCAGGGAGTAGGGAAAGAATTCTACTCCCCTTGGTGTAATCAGAGGGATGTGGTGATGTGCACCCACATCAATTCCCGTGACACCCCGAGGTCTGCAGCGCGGTGTGTTCTCCCAGGCATGGCGGGGGCCGTCCACCGCTCACCGCCCCCAGCGCTGCAGTGTCACACAATGGTATAGCTATGTTGGGTGGTGTTAGCCAGAATTATATGCAGTACCCTTTGGGAACACCACACACAATTAAGACTACAAGTGACAGTACAATTTCACCTTTGGTACAAGCCTGTACTACACAGTTATAGTGGTAGCAGTAGCGGAGCAGCCAGACTTATCTCAAGAGTAAGTGAGCAGTATCAAATAGTTACAAAAAGGACAGCAATTACTATGATTCAGGCAAACACTGACTCAAGGTTTTCAAGTAAAATAATATACATTTATTTCACTCTTCAGTTGTATAAATTACACTGTTATAAGCAGTCTAACAATCACACTCTTAATACACCACACAACTCCCAATAAGTTCCAGACAAGTTAAGCTCACAAAATGAAGTGGGAGCAAAATGGCACTCCAGCAATTAAAAAAGGGAGGGAAAGACAAAGTTAACTGAAATTGAATCAAACCAACGGGTAAGTACTCAGGGCAATCGAACAAGAGGAACTACAATGATAAAATCAGATAGAAAAGGCTTAGGGCAAAGTCAATGGGTCAAAAGTCATTTGCTCAAGATAATACAGTTCAGGGTAGTTTGCTGTAAAGTTCATGGCACGGTTTCCGGACGAGGTTGGCTGCTAGAAAAGGTAGTTCAAAGAGAAGAGAAGGACAAGCCCTCGGATTGGAGAAAGATTTCAAACACTTTCACCGCAGCTAAACGAAACGAACAACCGGATTTGCACAGTACCTTAAAACGGAGAGGGAGTTGTAGCTGAGGCAGACGTTCCTGGTAGTTCCTGCAGGCTCACGGTTCCTGAAGCGACTGTCGGATTGATCAGAAGTAGGAAGACTGGAGGGTCCTGCACTACCCAGGTAAGAAACCAGTAACAGAGCAAAGCAACTGTTACTGTCCTTGCTGTCCTGCCAAGGACAGTCACCCAGCCAATCAAACAGGAGTACGACTTAGGTTACCAAGGGAACCCATGGCAGGGGTACTAAAACCTCTCCCTCATATCCTGCCTACCCAGACTCTCAGGCGCCAGGAGGAGGGCTTCTGTGTGGAAGCCCACGAAAAGGTGATGAAAAAAGGGACCAAACCTGGTTTGGCGCGCAGAGAAAAACACGAGAAAGACATTTACAAAAAGAAATGGCAAATAAACCCAGCCGGAACCGTAATAAAAAATATATGGCCAAGCGGGTTTATGTTTGAGGCTACTATGATAGCATAAAACAATACCATGGTTATTTGAGATAACCGCGGTATAAAAAATAGGGTAGATACCACTGCCACCAGCCAAGTGAGGGTCAGCGTCTACTCCGGTACCATATGTCTCTTCCAACAGCCGCGTGTGTTCTCCCACTGGATTTTTGGGGCCGTCCTCTGTTCCTCTACCGAGGTCTGAGGGCAGTTTACAAGTTTGAGCACGCCGCCGGGATCACTGGGCAGTAACCACATCGATTGTATATGCTGTTTCTCGTAGGGGTCCACGGCTGTTCAGCAGCCGGCCGCTCTCGGATCAATGGCGCGCCAAATACCCTCTGTCTGGGGTAGCCCCAGGGAGTAGGGAAAGAATCCTACTCCCCTTGGTGTAATCAGAGGGACGTGGTGATGTGCACCCACATCAATTGGCATGACACCCCGAGGTCTGCAGCGCGGTGTGTTCTCCCAGGCATGGCGTCCACCGCTCACCGCCCCCAGCGCTGCAGTGTCACACAAGGGTATAGCTATGTTGGGTGGTGTTAGGCAGAATTATATGCAGTACCCTTTGGGAACACCACACACAATTAAGACTACAAGTGACAGTACAATTTCACCTTTGGTACAAGCCTGTACTACACAGTTATAGTGGTAGCAGTAGCGGAGCAGCCAGACTTATCTCAAGAGTAAGTGAGCAGTATCAAATAGTTACAAAAAGGACAGCAATTACTATGATTCAGGCAAACAATGACTCAAGGTTTTCAAGTAAAAGAATATACATTTATTTCACTCTTCAGTTGTATAACATTACACTGTTATAAGCAGTCTAAAAATCACACTCTTAATACACCACACAACTCCCAATAAGTTCCAGACAAGTTAAGCTCACAAAATGAAGTGGGAGCAAAATGGCACTCCAGCAATTAAAAAAGGGATGGAAAGACAAAGTTAACTGAAATTGAATCCCACCAACGGGTAAGTACTCAGGGCAATCGAACAAGAGGAACTACAATGATAAAATCAGATGGAAAAGGCTCAGGGCCAAAGTCAATAGGTCAAAAGTCTTTTGCTCAAGATAATACAGTTCAGGGTAGTTTGCGGTAAAGTTCGTGGCACGGTTTCCGGACGAGGTTTGCTGGTAGAAACGGTAGTTCAAAGAGAAGAGAAGGACAAGCCCTCGGATTGGAGAAAGATTTCAAACACTTTCACCGCGGCTGAACGAAACAAACAACCGGATCTGCACAGTACCTTAAAACAGAGAGGGAGCTGTAGCTGAGGCAGACGTTCCTGGTAGTTCCTGCAGGCTCAATGTTCCTGAAGCAACTGTCGGATTGATCAGAAGTAGGAAGACTGGAGGGTCCTGCACTACCCAGGGAAGAAACCAGCAGCAGAGCAAAGCAACGAATAAAAGGTGCGCTCCTTAAAACCCAAGCAGGGTCCGACCTTCCTGGCTATCCGGCCCACTGTAGCTCTGTACAGCGAATTCGACCAGAGGAGGAGTCCTGGCTTGCAGTTTGGGGCGAACTGGTTGGTCCCACCAGTTCAAGGGAAGATGTTTCATGGAGGATCTTCTCTGTCGTCGGATTCTGAAGATTCAGACCTGCAGCAGGGCTTCACTGGGCGGTTCAGTTGTTGTAGGGATCCTCTTCCGTCAGTTCCTCGTTGGTTCTTTCGTTCCAGTGGCGACTCTGCTCTTTCAGTCCCAGAGACTTGCTTTTTATGCAGTTTTCCCCCATTCATACAGCCTGGCTGTCAATCACACACAGGGAGGCTGTCCTGGCAAGGACAGTCACCCAGCCAATCAAACAGGAGTGCGACTTGGGTTACCAATGAATCCCTCAGCAGCTTTGCTGGATTTCTAGGATTAATTTTTTTCACCCGGTAAGAGTGTGAGCCTTTTTCCCACTCTTACATGTGTTTTGCTGTGTGTGTTTTCACTTTTTGTGTGATCTTGAGCACTGGAACCTCAGCTACTCCATGGCCTCATATTTTTCATGTGTGTTACACAGCACCTTCAGTGCAGTGACACAGGGTTGTCTTTGAGACTTCCCACTGACTCCATTTTCTGGGGCTGACTACTGTCCCCCAGAAAAGGTAAAGTTGCCATTAACTTTATTATTAGTCACTTTAAACCACAGATCCAGTACACCCCATTTTACATGGAGTATTGGAAAGGGTCAATTCTCATCCCTTTTTGTCTGTGTCTCTTGGAGCCTTGTTTCGCTCCCTTTACATCAAGACTTGGCTGGTGGCAGTGGCAACTACCCTAACTTTTCTACTGCGGTTATTTTATATAACCATGGTATTGTTTCAGGCTATTATATTAGCCTCGAACATAAACCCGCTTGACCAAATACATTTTATTTTGGCTCCGGCTGGGTCTATTCGCCATTTCTTTTTGTTAAAGTCTTTCTCGTGTTTTTCTCTGCACGCCAAACCGGGGATGATTCCTTTGTTCGCCGTCTTTTCGCGGGCTTCTGCACAGAAGCACTCCTTAAGGCACCTGAAAGTCTAGGTAGGCAGGATGTGAGGGAGGGATCTTCGGACCCCTGCCATGGGTTCCCTTGGTAACCCAAGTCGCACTCCTGTTTGATTGGCTGAGGGGACTGTCCTTGCCAGGACAGCCACCCTGCTGTGTGATTGACAGCCGGGCTGTATGAATGGGGGGAAACTGCATAAAAAGCAGGTCCTCTGGGAATGGAAAAGCAGAGTCGCCACTGGAACGAAAGAACCTACGAGGAGCTGATGGAAGAGGACCCTTACAACGAATGAACTGCCCGGTGAAGCCCTGCTGCAGGTCCGAATCTTCAGAATCCGACGACAGAGAAGATCCTCCAGGATACTTCTTCCCTTGAGCTGGTGGGACCAACCAGTTCGTCCAAACTGCAAGCCAGGACCCCTGCTCTGGTCGAATTCGCTGTACAGAGCTACAGTGGGCCGGATAGCTAGGAAGGTCGGACCTTGCTTGGGTTTTAAGGAGCGCACCTTTTATTCGTTGCTTTGCTCTGCTGCTGGTTTCTTCCCTGGGTAGCGCAGGACCCTCCAGTCTTCCTACTTCTTGTCAGTCCGACAGTCGCTTCAGGAACCGTGAACCTGCAGGAACTACCAGGAACGTCCGCCTCAGCTACAGCTTCCTCTCCGTTTTAAGGTACTGTGCAAATCCGGTTGCTTGTTTCGTTCAACCGTGGTGAAAGTGTTTGAAATCTTTCTCCAATCGAGGGCTTGTCCTTCTCTTCTCTTTGAACTAACTTTTCTATCAAGCAACCTCGTCCGGAACCCGTGCCACAAACTTTACTGCAAACTACCCTGAACTGTATTATCTTGAGCAAAAGACTTTTGACCCATTGGGCATCATTACACGGACGGCGGTGCACCAAGGTGCTATTAGCACCTTGGTCCATGCCGGTAAAATACCAGCACCGCCTTGGTGGAAAGGGGAATTACCGCCCTATTCCAAGGTTGGTGGGGTGGTAATTCCCCCTTCCCCCATTGCCCTTCCCAATTCCCATTTTTGCCCCATAGGGCATAATGGGAATGGGGAAGGTGCTAATTACGGCACCGCAAATTGCGGTACCGTAAGTAGCTCCCTGGTCCCTTCGCGGGTTGGTTTTTAATGCCTGCAAAAAGCAGGCGTTAAATTCTCCAACCCACAAAGGGAACTCGTAGTAAGGCGGTAAGGGTTAACGGTCACCGGTACCATTAACGGTGACCATTAACCCTTACCGCCGTCCGTGTAATGAGGCCCATTGACTTTGGCCCTAAGTCTTTTCTATCTGATTTTTTCATTGAAATTCCTATTATTCAATTGCCCTGAGTACTTGTTGGTTTGATTTCATTTCTATTAACTTTGTCTTTCCCTCCATTTTAAATTGCTGGAGTGCCATTTTGCTCCCACTTCATTTTGTGAGCTTAACTTGTCTGGAATGTAAGGGAATTGGTGTGGTGTATTAAGAGTGTGATTTTTAGACTGCTTATAATAGTGTAATGTTATACAATTAAATTTATATTCTTTTACTTGAAAACCTTGAGTCAGTGTTTGCCTGAATCATAGTAATTGCTGTCCTTTTTGTAACTATCTTGTACTGCTCACTTACTCTTGAGATAAGTCTGTTTGCTCAGCCATCGCTACCACTTTACCTTTGTAGTACAGGCTTGTACCAAAGGCACATTTGTACTGTCACTTGAAGTCTTAATTGTGTGAGATGTTCCCAAAGGGTACTGCATTTAATTCTGCCTAACAACCATTGATTAGCAAACTGTCTTTAAAGTAGTGCTTGGTGTTATTTGAAATGCTGGCATTGCCTCTGATAATGTAGGCTCTCAGGAGCACAGGGAAACTAGAACTACCTCAGATTCTAACCCACTTGGGGAGGAGTCTAAGCAGAAGGGCGCCCCTGTAATCTATTCCTCCTCATAGCAGGGGAAGGCCAGACTCACATATGGACCCTCCAATGTTTTGACCTTACATCTGGGGTCCTCCTTCACATGGTCACTTGCTCCACAAGCCACACAAGATCCACTGGGTCTTGGGACATAAGGAGGCTCACTGTAACTAGAGTTCTGTCTGGGAGGATAACTCCCACCACCCTGAACATTCTCTTCAGACTTACCCTTGTTTTTCTTTTTGTGGCTCTTTTGGGAGGATGTTTTATCAGATCCCCCACCCTCCTTATCCTTGTTCTTTTTTGCCTCCTCCTGCTTACCAGGGGTAGTTTTGTCCTTATGGGACACTCTGTGTGACACCCACAAATCTGCTGCAATGTCTAGCTTCTTAGGATCTATCTCCTTAGAATCAGCCAAATTCTGCTTACGCTCAGGGGAACAAGATACAAAAATATGTTCAAGCATGACCAAACATATCATAACCTCAAAGGTGGTGGCCATAAAGCCTTCAAACCATCCAGTCAGATTTTTCAGGGAATCAGTAACATAGGACACACAAGTGTTACCTTCTTTCTTTTTGTACTCTATACATCTCTTCAAGTAGAGTCCTCCCAAACTTTAAGATGAGAGTTTGCTTCCATTTTACAAAGTCTTTTCTGTCAGCCTTTGGCATTTCCTTAATGGCACTGTAGCCAGAATGCGGTAGTTGACTGAGCAACCATGCAATCTTGTCAGCACCCACAACCTCTTATACTTCACATGGATACTAACCAGTCCATGATGTCATTCTTTTCATCATAGATACTGAGCAGATCTTTAGGAAACCGTGGATGAGAGGAAGAACCAGACCCATTTCCAGATCCCTTGGAGGAGCCAGTTGTAGCCTGAATCCTGGCCAGTTCCAACTGGTGATCCCCGTCCTTTTGTTTTTCTGCTTGCTCAACTCTTAGCTTTGCCATGTTGAACACAAGCTCCTTCTGCTTAAACAGCAGTTCCTGTTTCTTGAATTCAAGCATGGCTTCAGCATCAGAGCCAACAGACAAAACGTGGGACTCTTCATCATCCACTTCTTCATGGACCTCATGCATTATGGCAGCAACAGTTCTGCTAGAACTGTCAGTGAGAGCAGCCCTACCACCTTCTGCACTATCATCTGAGGTAATGACATCGAGCTGAACCTCTTGCCAATCCATGACCATTTGGATCATTTCACCCTTGGTACCTGGAGCGAATAAGCCTCTCTCAGTACACAACATTCTCAGTGTCGCTGATTTGGAAGCATTTACGGTTATGTTAGTTATTGCTTCCGTGCTCTAAGATAGGTCGTTAGCTTTATAGTTAAGTTTCTACTAAGGTCACTATGTGTCTTGGGTAAGTGTAATCTGGGTGCCTTTACCAGTGCTCAACACTGGGTACCTTCGATCCTATCCCAACGCTGTACACCAATTTGTTAAGATAGATTTCTGGTGGGCAGAGGTTCAGAAGGCCAGCCTAGTTTCTTGGAACAGGGTAACGTTCTGGACAAGCCAGACCAATCAAGGTAGCATTGGCGGCGGTGAAGACTGAGTCTCAGGAGGGGTGCGGGTGATCAAAAGTCCACAATGAGCACACACAGTAAACACCAAATACAAGATGAAACCACAGCGATATTACAATACTAACACAACACTATACTAGGGAACACATATACAGTAACTATTGGCCTAATTTAATATTTAACAAGTAAAGATCCACAACCTGTAACAGAAAGGGGTTTGACAGTGCATCTTCCACAAATGAGGAGCTAGATAAAAAGAAGGCAAGCTCCCAGACAGCTAAATTGTTAGCTAGCCATACAAGCCAAACCGGCAAGTAAAGCCTTCAGCAACCGCAGACAGATCAAAGCACAGAGGGAGAGCTTTTGGGTGTTTCCATGGGTTTCAGGAACGAGAGTGCATCAATCTGACAGGTCATCCAGCCTGCATAGGCGTAAGCAGAAACGGCCATCTAATAAGGGCTTCTTCCAGTCCCCCGCCAGTGCCCCAGCCTCAGATGGGAAGAAACAATGAGGGGGGCATCAGGGTCCACAGCTCTTCGGTGGGGGGCAGGCTTGCATCTCACGCTCTGTTCTGGCATTGTCATTTCTCTGACCCTTGGATCATGTTGGTGGTCTCAACAGGGTTCCGTCTTCCCATCCCTCCAGTTCCCCCTTCCTCCTCTCCCCTCCTACAGATCCCCACTCTCCTGGCAGAGATCTCAGCTCTTGTGTCCAGCAGAGCAGTGGAAGAGGTTCCTCCTGCTCAGAGGGCTTCTCACTTCTATTCAAGGATTTTTGTCCTTCAAACAAAGAAACAGGCTGGCCTGAGAGTGGTTCTTGATCTGTCATTCCTCAACCTTCAACTTCAAAAATTCAGGATGACCACGCTGGCACTGATGGCAGAGTCTCTGTGTGGGGGAGATTGGATGTGCTCCCTGGACCTCAAAGATGAGAACCTACATGTCCCAATTTGGCAGCCTCATCGTCACCTAAGTTCACCATTACGGGCCTGCACTTCAAGTACAAGGCGTTCACGTTTGGGTTGAACTTGGCCCCCGGGTCTTTACCAGTCTAATGAACTCGCTGACATCCATCCTCTGAGCCAAAGGACACCATGTCTATCCGTACCTAGACTACTGGCTGATCAGAGCTACGTCTCTAGGCGCGGTGAAGCATACAGCCCAGTATCTCATGGACACCCTGCTCGAGCTGGGGTTCTATACGCAAATCTCATCTGTCCCCCACCCTGTCCTTGGTGTTTATAGGCTCCACACAAGCAGAAAGGATCTTTCCAACATAGGACAGGATCAAAACCATGAAGGTGGCTGTTGCTCATTTCCTCAGCAGGTCATCGACGTCCACCTGGTGGTTCCAACACTTGCTGGGGATCATGGTGCCCTGCCTCCTAGCGGTTCCTTTCACAAGGCTCAAAATTAGGAGAATACAGATGCATCTGGCAAGCTGTTGGAACCAGGAGGGGGATCCACAGTCAAGCAGGATAACCAAACCGGAGTATCTATGCTTGAACCTATTTTGGTGGAGAGAGGAGACCAACCACTCAGTGGGTGTGCCATAATGATGCTGGGTATTTCGGTATGTAATTATAACAACACATTTGTCACTGGGGGGCCACCATAGTGAGTCACCCAGTCCACGGGCTTTGGTCTCCCACAGACAGAGAGAACCACATAAATCTGCTGGAACCCAGAGCTATGCAACTAGCGCTAAGAGCATTCCTACCCCTAATCAAGGACAGGGGGTCCTGATTCAAACAGACAGTTCCAATCGCATTTATTACATCAACAAACAAGGGGGAACCAGGTCTCCTCCCCTGTGCAGACTGACAATCCAGATATGGCAGTGGGCCATCTCACACAACATCCACCTGTCGGCTGTCTATCTGCCAGAAGACAACAAGTGGAGACATGCAGGCTGGGGAATGAGAACTGCGAATGGGAAATAAGTCCCCAAGTTCTGACGACATATTTCAGGCATGGGGACATCCAACAGTGTCATAGAAAGCGACAAAACATGCAAACAATTCACGTCCTGGATAGGCAGGAGCAAGTTTTCTCTTGGGATCGTTCTACACCTGTCCTGGAACAACCTTTGGGCCTATGCTTACTTGCCAAATCCACTTATCTAGAGGGCAATGCGGAAGGTCTGGGAGTCCTAGGGGCTATAACTCATACTAGTGGTGCCTCAGTGCCTGGCCAGGATCTGGTACTTGGACCTGTGATGGTTGGCGGTGGAGGGGCCAATAGCACTTCCACTGGCAGGAACCACTCTCCGCTCACAGCAGGGGTTCAGGGGGCGGTGGTCCATCCAACACCAGAGAAATTAGCCCTATTGGCTTGGTACCTGAACATGTGTTGCTGCAACACCTACAGTTGTCTGGGCAGAATCTGTAAATTATCCAGAAGGCGAGAAAGGACTCCACTAGGAGTCAATATAAAGGCAAGTGGTCTAGGTTTTGCTATTGGACAAAGGATAAGGGGATAGACCCTATCTCCTGCTCCTTGGAGCATGAGCTCTCGTTCTCTATCGTATCTAGCAAAGTCGGGAGTATACAAGTAGACACATGACTCACCTTTCTGGCAGCTTTTGGAGCATACAAAAACTCAGTCTCCACGTCTTACTCCACGTCAAACCCAGTGGTTAAAGAGAACACAGATACATCAGGCAAACTCACAGGACTGACAAGACTGTATCCACCAATTAAACACCCTCACCCTGTGTGGGATTGAAATGTGATGCTTAACGCTCTTGCACAGAAGCCATTTGAGCCGATGGCCACTACCGAGATCAAGCTAGTTACTATTAAAACAGTGTTGCTGGTGGATCTAACCTCAGCGCGCAGAATTAGCGAGATACAGGAGCTTGTGGTTTCAGAACCATACACGTATTCCGCAAGGACAATGTTGTGAGGCGCACGCACCCAGGGTTTTTACCGAAGGTGATCTCAGCTTTTTATTTAAATGAGGAAATTGTACTGCCAACTTTCATTCCCAACCCTTAGTCAGAGGCGGAAAGGGTTCTCCACTGTATGGATCTGAAAAGGACAATGAAATTCTACCTTCACACGACAAAAGAGTTTTGCAAGTCAAACGCTTTCTTTGTAACGTTTGGAGGAGCGAACATGAGCTGCTTCCATAGCAAGATCGATGGTGGATGCTGTCACCGAAGCATACAAGAGGCAGAACAGGGAAAGCTCTCCAAATCTACACTCTCGGTCAGGGCAAAGGCAACCTCCGTGGCCTTCCAAAGACATGTTCTCCATGGTTGGTTATGAGCAGGGTGGCTACATGGGCTTCCCTGTTAGCCTTCTGCAAGCACTACTGTCTGGACAGCAGCGCCAGGTCAGATGCGGCCTTCAGACAGGCAGTGCCCAAAAACCTGTTTGCATAATAATTTACTTCCACTCTCCTTCCTAACGGCTAATATCAGTTGTAATCGCCCATTCAGTATGGTGGAAAAGGGACAGGACGCAGGAGTAATTCAAAGTTACTCACAGTAGTGACTAACATACTCCTAGTCCATAGTCCCCTTTCCTCCATACGACCCTCCGTCCTCCCCCCTAAAAATATAGTTAGTCAGGATAAATCTGGCCAATGCGTGAAAGGAGAATGAGGATAGGCGCCTGGGGGTGTGGCAAGTGGAGAGAACGCACTTGGGGCTACGCCTCTGCATGCCTTTACATTTAAAGGGGGAATATTTTTTTGTAAGTGGAAAAAGGTTCTGTTCCCGTCCCTAGCGAGGGACACCCCATGCAGCATGGAGGAAAGGGTACTATGGACTAGGAATACGTTAGTCACTACGGTGAATAACTTTTAATTTTTACCTGATGACATTCTGTCGATTTAAAGGTATAATAAAGTAAAGTATTTTGAGCATACTAATACAAGATAAACATATTTCCATTAAGTAAAACTGTATGCCTAATTGTGAGATTGAGATGTGGGTAATGTGAGAATCCTCGAGGTGTCTCCCTGGCTAGTCCCCAGGGATCTGTCTTCCAGGTGGCCATCGCTATTGGATCCAGTTCCTGGGGGTGGACTAGTGAGGGAGGATCACCTGGATGAGACGTCCTTGTGGAGTGGGACATTGACGGATGACACGTGGTATCTGTAAAGACCGAAGGGGGGGGTCTGTACTTCCGCTCTATATATGGTAGAGGAGAGACACAGAGACCCCTGCCAAGATTCTCTAGTATTGGTAGATGTGGTCGAGCAATCAAGGCCTAGCTTCTCAGGAGGTGATGCGAGCTGGTTCTTAAGTACAGTGTCATCCCCAAGCACCCACGAAGGAATGTCCACACACTGTATTGGTTAAAACACAGTCTTTAATTAATTAATATTCAAAGTCATATACACGATCACGATAACTCACGTTGTACTCTGGAAATCCACAATTGTATATATGTACAATTCTAAAGTGGTACCACTAACGTTATTAGATCTCATTAAAGTGCATACGGTCATAATGACGCACAGATCAAAATAAAGAGGAAACCAGCAGTAGAGAGGAAGGAAAGCAAGATGGTTGAACAATTGGCAGAATACTGGTAACTACCGTTATACACAGTTCTGTGTGGAGATCCCCCCACCTGGGCAACCTGTAGAAGAAAGATACAAGCCCAGTCCATGTATTATTCCCACTAGCCTTTCCAATAGTTCTGCAACCCCGAAGTACCTGGCGTTGTAGCGTTCCTCGTCGGGGAAATCGACAACCCTTCTTGAGTGTCCTCCCTTTAAGACAGGAGTCACGGGTTGTCGAACGTCCGACGGAGAACAGGTCGAGCTATGACGGTGAAGTGGCCACGTCGTTCCTAGCGGTGCTCGTTGATGGGGAAGCATCCTGCAAGGAAGAGGCGTGCGGGGCACCTCGTTGTCAATAGTTCTGGACCGCAAAGAGTTGAAGAACTGTAGCCCAGCAAGGGCGTCGAGTCGTCGGCATCTCTGTGGTCTTTGGGTGGTGGGAAACCCACCGGTGGATGCTCCTTGGCGCGTCGGCAGTCGGGTCTTCTCCGGCAGGATACAGCAGTGACTGCTCCTTGGCGCGTCGGCAGTCAGGCCTTCTCAGGCAGGATACAGCAGTGTCGATGTGGACAAGAGCGTCCTTGGATCAATGAAGTTCTTAGGCAACGGGAGCACGGCGGCTCCAGTCAGCGACGGCGGTCGGCGGCAGTGGTGGGCAACAGTCCGGGCGCTTCTCCTTGGAGTTCCACAGCAATCCCCGTATCGGGGCGGCAGCCTGTCGAAGGTCTGTCTACCAGGGAGCGTAGGCAAAGATCAGCTGTGCACGATGGTCCCTCGTAGCTCAGGAAGAGGGCGCCTTACCAGGTTCTCTCTGGGTCAGTTCTTGAGGCCCAGCAGCTTTCAGATTGCGAAGGAGAGCAACAGCAATTCTTCTCGTCCAGCAGGGCTCAAGGTTAAGCTTCAGTTACTCCAGTTACTCGTCGTAGTGGACTTCAGCTTCCGAACACGATTCCTAGCAGTGAGCGGTCCCCAGATATACTGTTGATCTCCCATTCATTCTGCTGGGTCATACGCAAGCATCCAATCACGACTACGGGCATTCATGCAGGCAGGCAGCCAATCAGGCACACAAGGTATTCGGGCCATTCACTTCTCTCCAGACACTCACAACAAGTTATGTGTATTGGGACAAGTAACAAGCCATTCAACACTCCAAGCAGCATTCATACCGGTTTCGGGCAGGGCTGTCTCAACCATTGTGTCAAACACCAGATACTTGACTGCCACAATATAGAATGCATATTAGTCACACACTCCATTCACCCAGGTCCCACCCACAGGCGTACCCACAACATACGGTCGTTGAGAAGGCTCCAGCCAGTCTGGTCGGCACTTCCCCACACTACCATATACGGAACTTCCACCCAACAGCCAGTCAGGGGGAAGGGACAGAGGCAGGGCTTCCCGGAACTTCGGGAAGATCAAGGTAACAGGCTATGGAAGGCAAGAGGCCATGGGGGCCATTTTGTCTCCACCTGGAATCTACCGATTCCAATGACAAGGCCTGGGCATCCCAAAATGGAGGACGCTCAGGGCACCAGTCATTTCAGCACGGAGCTGCCACCAGCCCGCTCCCTGCTTTGTGGGTCACACACAGGTGCCCAAAACATACACTAGAGGCACAGGGTTGCACCCCTACCCATGGGTGCCATAAGGGTATCCCAAGTATCTGTTCACCAAACCAAAAGAGAGAGAGAGCTGCACCGCCAGGAGTCCCACAGGAACTCCTGCGCGGAACACATGACAGAACACATGATAAAACCAGTAAAGTACAAGGATACGGAAGCCCTGTCCCTCCGATGCATTTCTAGCATCACAGTCGCCCCCCCAGACTGAGGTTAAGGCGCCTAATCTCCCATGGGAATAGGCACCCTCATCCAGACGGTCAACATACCTTCTGGAATGGCCATCTGCATTATCGTGACTTTCCCTGGTATGTGCTCAATGGTAAAGTCTAGCACTTGCAGACTAATGGACCACCTGAGCAGTTTTGGGTTTTCACCGTTCATCTGCATAAGCCACTTCAGAGGCTTATGATCGGTTTGGACCTTGAAGGTAGACCCGGTAGGGTAGGGCCTAAAATGCCTAAGGCTCCAAATTATACTAAAACACTCCTTTTCAACAGTAGCCCACCTAAGTTCCCTACCCTTAAGTTGTCTACTGATGAATATGATTGGATGTTCTTTTCCTTTGTCATCTAACTGGGACAAGACAGCTCCAATTTCGGTGTCCCAGGCGTCAGTTTGAATGATAAAGGGCTTGCTGTAATCAGGCGCACACAACACGGGTGCCCTACACAGACTTCCTTTCAAGCCATCAAAGGCCCTCTGACAGTCTTCAGTCCAATTAACCTTCCTCGGTAGTTTGGGCGAAGTCAACGCTGTTAGGGGTGCAGCTACGGTTCCATAGTCTGCCATGAAATTGCGATAATACCCAGTGAGTCCCAAAAAGGCTCTCACCTGGGTTTGAGTAGTGGGAGTCTCCCAGTCATGTACGTCCTGTACTTTACCGGGAGAGGCTGGATTTGACCCCCTCCTACCTCATGACCAAGATACATGACTTTCCCCTGAGCTATCTGGCACTTGGTGGCCTTGATAGTGAGGTTAGCCCTCTTTAACGCCTGCAGCACTCTATCCAGATGCTTCAAATGCTCTTCCCAAGTGGAACTGTAGATGGCAATGTCATCTAGGTAAGCCACACAAAAGGCTTCCAGCCCACTGAGCGCATGGTTGACTAATCTCTGGAAAGTGGCAGGGGCGTTCTTCAACCGGAAAGGCATGACCCTAAATTGGTAGAGCCCCTCTGGTGTTGAGAACGCGTCTTTTCTTTGGCATGGTCCGTCAGAGCTATTTGCCAATAGCCTGAGGTAAGGTCAAAGGTGCTTACAAATTTGGCAGCACCTATCGTGTCCATGAGCTCATCAGCCCGGGGTAATGGGTGCGTGTCAGTTTTGGTGACGGCATTGATTCCTCGGTAGTCCACACAGAACCGCCAATCCTTGGTACCTGCCTGGGAACTTGCCCTGGGGACAAGGACCACGGGACTGGGCCAGGGACTGGTTGAGGGTTCAATAACACCCAGATCCAACATCTTGGCGACCTCAGCCTGGATGTGGTTCTTAACGGTATCTGACATACGGTAGCACCTCCTTTTGACAGGCACACTGTCACCAGTGTCAATCTCGTGCCTACACCACGGTATAAGGCCTGGTGTCAGGGAAAACAGAGAGGCGTACTGCCGGAGCAAGCCCGGCAGGCCCTCTGCTGCTCTGCTGTCAGATCGGGAGAGAGATGTACGCCCTCCACGGAGCCATCCTGAGGGTTGCTATGCAGCAAATCAGGAAGGGGCTCACTCTCATCCTCTTCTTGCCCTGAAGCTAGCAAGAGGCATGAGACCTTGGCTCGCCTGTGGAAAGGCTTGAGCCTGTTGACATGGAATACCTGAGGGGCAACCCCCGAGGCTCCCATGTCTACCAGATAATTGACCTCACCCATCTTGGAGATTATCCCGAAGGGCCCAGTCCATTTATCTGCCAAAGCCCGAGGCTTGGTAGGCTCCATCACGAGGACCTCCTGTCCCGGAGTCCAATCCACTTGCGATGCTTTAAGGTCATGCCAGTACTTATTCAATTCCTGGCTGGCCTTAAGATTCACTGTTGCCTGACCTATCATCTGTGTCATCCTCCGTCTGAGGCCTAACACATAGTCCCCCACTTGCTTGGTGGGACCTGGATGGGTGGCCTCCCAACCTTCTCGGATCAAGGCAAGGGGCCCCCTCACGGGATGTCCAAAGAGTAACTCAAAGGGGCTGAAACCATACCCTCTTGAGGTACCTCTCTGTAGGCAAAAAGCAGGCATGGCAGGAAGATCCCACTTCCAAAGCGTCGAAAGTCTTTGTCCAACAGATGATTGCGAAGCTAAGGGAAATTAGTCCCGCTTGGTGAAATGAGTGTTTGAACAGTGTTTTGAAGTTGGCGAAAGTGACCCCGCAGAGGGAAACCGACAACCAAAAGGTGACGAGAGTGAACCCGGCAGAGGGAAACCATTAACAAGGGGCAAAGCCCGAAAACCTGTTTAAAAAGACATTAAAATATGTGAAAGCAAAAAGTATTGCAAGACAGCGCAAGGACAGTGTCCCCCTTGTCATTTACTATCCGAGCCCAGTCGAGGGAGATCCAGGGGTGGAAAACTGTCATCCAAAAGTTTCCTGAGAAGGGAACTGATGAATTTGTTGAATACAATTACTGAGGGGTTTGCGCCCAGAAGAGGGAGAACCAGAGGTGAAGCCGTCCCCCAAAGCAAACGTGAAGCAGAACTTTGTGTTTGTTGTGGAATGCATCAGGCCCTCGAGGCCAAGAGACTTTTCTTGAAAAGAGACTTTACCCTTGAAGAACCTGATAGCTGAATCAGAATTGTCGGCTAGTGCTGAGAAAGCTTGGGCGTGTGCTGTACCAGCTGAAATGGAACTGTCAGCTCGTGCTGGGAAGGCTCGAGCATGTGTTGTGCTCTAAGTCCCACCTTGTCCCGTGGTAAAAACATGGGGAAGGGAGACCTCAAGGCAATCACATCCTGACTTATGATTTGACAACACGTCTTTCTTTATTTTGATACCCACATTCTTTTTCTAATTATTTGTAAGGATTCGGCAATAGGTTTTTCTTAGTATAGGCCCTTTTATTTTGACACAACAGCACTAGGACTGCCTCATTTTCATTTTGATGGTCAACGCTTGCTCCCATCTTAGATTTAGGTTTAGTTTAGGCGTTTTTTCCATCCTGCAGTTATAGTTCAATAAACACGCTTGAACTGTAATCACTTGTGTCTGTCCTTACTGTTGCCACCATGAGTTCCTTACAGTCTTTAAAGAGTTTTCTTTTATTGCAAATGTAACTGAAAACAAAGATAATTTAAGAATGTAAAGTCAGACGATAGAACGCCACACACAGATGTATTTTGTGTACCTTCCTTTCTTAAAGTACTTCTTTCTATTGCAATCGACTGCGTATCAAGTAGTTCATACATGCACACATCTCTTTAGTAATAAATTCAACTGCATTGTTATATACACAAGCCAGTGTATTTTAGTTAAGAAAGTTACTAAATATGTATTTTTTTCCACAGTTAAAATCCGTGTTGCTTAATGAAGATACAGTGCCTCTTGATGGTCTGTTTTCAACACAAAACCATAACAGCACCAAGAAAAAGAGTAAACAATGTGTATTGATAAATACAGGAACTGCCCACACCCTGAGAAAACCCACTAATCAGAAGTCTTGCAATGAATACATTGCTACTGATGTAAAGTCCGAAATAGAGAAATATCCAGCACAAGAATCAAATGTTATCCAATATGTGGAAATTGATAGCAACATACCATCTCTAACAGTATCACAAGATCACCCGAGAGTGTGTGACCACATGTCTCGCTGCAGCGCTGGAGAAAATAATTCAGATTATGCATCTGATGTCCCTTATGCAAAAAGAACAGCTGTACCAGAAGCACTTAATCTGCATGCCTCTGATGACATGTCTTTACTAACCAAAGGTTACCCGACAGTGGGCAACTTGTGTGAAAACATGCAGGAAAAGGAGTACAGACATGGTCCTATCATATCAGAACAGTGGAAAACGTCCGTCAATGATAAATTGAAAGAAAATGCAACAAGTTCAGAGTCAATTTCATTGTTAACACAGAATAACAGAAATACCCAATCTTCACTGCCCGCTGCTGATCTGTATAAAGTAAGACCAATGACTCTCCCTGAGGTAAATAAAGGACCTTTAAGTGAAGCAATTGTATTGCCTCATGAATCACAATCTCTACAGAAAGTACATTTGACTCCTCTTCATGAAGCTAGTTCTACTCCAAATGAAATAAATATGATGTCAATTTCTGAAATACATTCACCACAAGAGGATGAAGAAGGTGCACAGCCCGGGGAAAGGATTGCAAACCTTCATCTCAAAGCTCCACCTCACTTGTGTTTTAAAGCTCTGGGCAAAGACGATATTGGACCAGACCAAAAACATGGTGTTCCTCATCATGTAGATTTGTCATGCCATCCAGACATAGATTACCCTCCTTCCCAACAAGAAATATGCAACAGTCTTCTACACACAGGCACCACACTGTATTCCAAAAATATTGAACAGAATGACGAGGATTCAAGTAATGGGCCTATGTGCCACAAACGGCAACAAGTTATGACTAAATATAAAAAGAGTGTAAACAAACCAGCGATAAAAAAACATACTGATTTAGTAATTGAGGGAGATATTGATTGCCAGGTCAAAACATTTATTTCTTTAAGACAAACAATGTCTTCCACTGTCACAGAGATCAACAGTGACATTGACGAATCAAAAGGCGGTGAAAAGTGTTCTAAAAGAGAACAACTTTCGTGCAATGCTATCCTGTCCAGTAGTGTTTACAAATCGCAGGACCTAAAACATGGTCCCTCTATTGACTTCAGAGAACAAAACAGTAATGTCAGTACACAACTGGATAAATATAATACAAATGATCTGTATTCACGTCAGCCTGACAGCTCATTGAGAAATGCTTTTCTTCATCATTGTGATTTCGATACTGAGAGTGTGCCCACAACTGAACCAGATTGTGCAATAGTCATCAAAGATCCTGGTGACTCCATTGATGAAATAGCTAAGGATAGTGACGAGACACAGGTATCATTTGACTCTTCATTGTCCATCACAGCAGTCACTGTTTCTGAAACCGTCGTGAATAGTAATTCTAACATGGCAAATGCTCAAACTGATGGGTTCATGGCCTTTGGTAGAACTCAAGACAGATTCCTTGTGTGCTCCAACGAAAACAAGGAAAAGGAAAAAAAGGAAAATGATGACGTAACGGCAATACATCAAACTGCGAATGATACAGCCAAATATGTAATAAAGAGTGCAGAGTCTTTGACAGATGATTCCCACATTAAAAGAAATAACAAAAGACATTTCTTTCGACCACAGTTCTACCAAAAAGCCGATCATAATTCTTCTAAGAAACCAGGTAGAGCATTTCATATTTTCAATTGTATGCTGTTGCTGTTTTTACAAACCTTTTTGTTTTGTTTCTGTGAGCAAACGTTTTTGAGTTATGGAGAGCTATGAAAGAAATACATTGAGTGCAGTTTATACTTGCACCTGGATGAAAGGCGCCAGCCAATCAGGAGTCCACAAACATTCCTGTAAATACACAATGACCGCCTGTGCTCTACTGGCCTCTGGGGTGTCTTCCTTGGGCAGCAATTTATTTTAATCCACCCGCCTCTCCCCCATGTACACTCCCATTGTATAGGCTGAGTAGTGTGGGCCTCCCCAGGCTCCTGTTCCCTACCTCTTGGAATGAGTACAGACAGATTGTTGTGGACAAAATATTGGCCGTAGGCATTTATTTCTTATCTACAGAAATTACACAAAACCAAAACTAATAGAAAACAGGTTTGCTTTTGGGCACACCGTGTCCAGGGTTGCAGATGACATGCTTTGTTTTTGCCAGCCTGTGGGTCCCTCTGGCATCGGCTCCTGGACACGTGCCGCCTGCTGCCTACGACTTCCTCTACCGTGTACCGAACTTGGTACTTGGCGTTCCAGTGTTTCCTTGTTTCTTCTCCCTTTTCCTCAAAAACCGGGGTGGGTTGGCTGGGAAAACGATTCCTTCCGTCCTTTCAGTGGTCAGGAAGCTGTACCCGAGCGGGGTGTGCTTGCTGTTGGACTGTGCCTCTCCTTAGCCAAGAGGCCCTTCTTATACTTCTTTGCCTTTTGTTATTCCAGTGGGGGGCCGGCCCTCCCACGGCCCCCACTGGTTGCTCTCGCACCTTTACTGTGTTGTGGCCATGTTGCCATGAGAACTAATGGGGAGGTACCTGACTGCCCTACTCCTGTGCTTTGAACCTTCCTCTGCCCCCACCCTGCGCCTAACCCTCCAGGCCCTCCATTGCGCCGTACTTTGTACAGCCCGGGGCCTGGGGCATAGGCTGAGTAGTGTGCGCCTCCCCAGGCTCCTGTTCCTTACCTCCTTTCATGTAATGAGTACAGACAGTTTGTTGTGGACAAAATATTGGCCATAGGCATTTATTTCTTATCTACAGAAATAACACAAAACCAAAACTTATAGAAAACAGGTGTGCTTTTGGGCACACCGTGTCCAGGGTTGCAGTTGCCATGCTTTGTTTTTGCCAGCCTGTGGATCCCTCTGGCATCGGCTCCTGGACACGTGCCGCCTGCTGCCTACGACTTCCTCTACCGTGTACCGAACTTGGTACTTGGCGTTCCAGTGTCTCCTTGTTTCTTCTCCCTTTTCCTCAAAAACCGGGGTGGGTTGGGTGGGAAAACGATTCCTTCCCTCCTTCCAGTGGTCAGGAAGCTGTACCCGAGCAGGGTGTGCTTGCTGTTGGACTGTGCCTCTCCTTAGCCAAGAGGCCCTTCTTATACTTCTTTGCCTTTTGTTATTCTAGTGGGGGGCCGGCCCTCCAACGGCCCCCACTGGTTGC
This sequence comes from Ambystoma mexicanum, assembly GCF_040938575.1. Taxonomy (NCBI): domain Eukaryota; kingdom Metazoa; phylum Chordata; class Amphibia; order Caudata; family Ambystomatidae; genus Ambystoma; species Ambystoma mexicanum. The sequence continues at coordinate 619,189,918 of NC_090935.1, read as the reverse complement.
TCTCGCACCTTTACTGTGGTGTGGCCATGTTGGCATGAGAACTAATGGGGGGGTACCTGACTGCCCTACTCCTGTGCTTTGAACCTTCCTCTGCCCCCACCCTGCGCCTAACCCTGCAGGCCCTCCATTGCGCCATACTTTGTACAGCTCGGGGCCTGGGGCATAGGCTGAGTAGTGTGCGCCTCCCCAGGTTCCTGTTCCTTACCTCCTTTCAGGTAATGAGTACAGACAGTTTGTTGTGGACAAAATATTGGCCATAGGCATTTATTTCTTATCTACAGAAATAACACAAAACCAAAACTTATAGAAAACAGGTGTGCTTTTGGGCACACCGTGTCCAGGGTTGCAGATGCCATGCTTTGTTTTTGCCAGCCTGTGGATCCCTCTGGCATCTGCTCCTGGACACGAGCCGCAACACCTGAGTGGGTGCTGCCCCGGCTGATCAGGTTCCCCCCAAAAGTACCCCTATTTGCATCCCCGTTCCTCCAGTGCCCTAAAAATGTTGTCTGTAAACACTCCAATCCCCTTGTTGGACAGGTGCACCCCGTCCTGGTGGAACATGTCGTGGTTGCTCTGGGAAAGCCTGTGCCTTATGAAATGGAGCCCTGCGCGCTTGCAGTATTTTCCCACCTTTTTGTTCAGCTTCCTCCTTGCTGTTTCCACGGCCTGTGTACGATGTGCCCCGTTCCAAATTCTGCGTGGTATCATTTCTGGCATAAAAATCTCAGTTCCTCACCAGCAGTGTGGTATGTCATGTAGTGACACACAAATGTCGCTTTGCAGCCGCCCCCTGCTTGTGCTGACCAGTTCGTTACCCCCAAGGTGTATGACCAGGTATTCTGGTGGGTCTCTGAAACCAATTAAGTCTGATAACCTGTCGTGTATATCCTCCCAGTGCATCCCCGGTAGGCGCCGCCAAGACGTGATCGTCCTGGAGAAATGGAGTCCCTGCTTAACGTCCTCGATCCACCGGCCTGCTCGGGGTCAGAAACGAGTGCCCCACGGTCCACGCTGATTTGTAAGGGCCCATATCTGCAGAGGAGGAGCGGGGTTAAATTAGTTCCTTTCTTTCTAACATATCTTTTGAAACAGTTTCACTTCCACCCCCCAATTTTCTGGACTCCTTTTGCTCCCAGGCCCCCTGCCCATGCTGACGTAGCTGCCCCTATCCTGAAGGAGTGAGTTCCAAATTCTGCCGGATCCCACCCTGCCTTTGCTATGGCTTTTTTCATTACTGCCTGGAATTGTATCTGCTAAGAGCTGTACCGTCCCTGTGTATCAGGAGTTGGTCTCCGATATTCAGCCGCTTGTCAAGAAATGCCTGCGTGATGCACCTGGGACAATGGTCCTTTTCTCTGATACAATTTAGCTCTATCGCTCTCCCCTTCACCTCTTGGTTGGTTTTAGATTTTCTTACTAGTAGGGTCATACCTTTCGTCCCCATGCTGACATCCCCCATTGCTAGGCCATCCCCTGCCACTGTGTTCCGGGCTACCAGTTCCCCTATTCTGAACGCCCCATAGTATGCTAGCGCAAAAGATGCCCTGAACCGTGCTGCTTCTTAAGCGCTGCAGCATGTGTCCTCCAGCGTCTTTAGTAAAACCACCAGTTTACAAAAAATGTAGAGGACTCCTACTATCTGCCTTCTTCCCTTCCAACCTTGCCCATCCCTTCATTGCATATTTTATTAAAGGGCTGTCTGTTGGGTCGGCCTCCCCAGCTATTTTTGCGGTGTATGCGACTGCAGCTAAATGCGCTGCCGCCCAGCTCTTCCTATTCCCTTTTGTAAATGCACCCTCCAAGAATTCGCACATCTTTGTTGTGGTAACCTTTCCCACATCATGTTCTCCTGTTTCTCCCAGCACATTCTGCAAGTGTTTTTCGTATTGCTTACCTGTTTTGTAAGCCAAGGCATTCCGGGTGAGGTTCTTTATGACTCGTTCAGGTTCCTGTGCTCTTTCCTGGCCTTTCCAGTCAGCCTCATGGCTAACCTTTCCTTCTCCTCCAGTGCCATTAGTGGAACCCATACCTTTCCTGGTGTGGGCGTCTTTTCCTCTCTGGCGTCCGGACTCAGCTCCCTGAACCTGTCCCACTGAAAACGAGACAAGGCGTCAGCCACAACTTTCGCTTCGCCGGATATGTGCCCTGCTCTTAGGCATATATTGTTTTTCAAAGATTCCAATGTGATGGCTCTCATTAGCTCCAGTACCAGTGGGCATGATGCACTCCCTTTATTCAGAACCTACACCACCGCCATGTTGTCTGACCATATTGCCACCTCCTTGTTGTTCAGCTCAACCTCCCAAGCACATAATGCCACCCATATTGGAAATAGTTCTAGCAGTGTAATATTCTTTGTCCATGCTATCTCCTGCCATGCAAGTGGCCATTTGTCTGCGCACCACTCTCCTCCTAACATTGCCCCAAAGCCAAATGCTCCTGCCGTGTCCGTGAACAAAACTCTCCTTCCCTCCTGGTTGATAGGCGAGCGCCAGGTAACGGATCCATTGAAAGACTTCAAGAATTCCCCCCCAAACGTCCCTGTCCTTTTTGATTCCCCCCCCCCTATTCTAACTCTGTGATGTCCCATCCTGGCCCCTCTTGTCCTCAGCTCTATGCTCCTCTGAGAAATCCTTCCTTGAGGTATTACCCTCCCTGCAAAATTTAGCTTCCCTGCCAATGTCTGCAATTCCTTGTCCGTGGCCTTGTTCCTTCCCTTCAGTTCATCAATTGTTTTTAAAAGGTCTGCCACTTTTTCCTCTGGGATTCGACATACTCCCTCCCTTGTGTCGATTTCTATTCCCAAAAACTGTATTCTCTGTGTTGGTCCCATTGGTTTTTCCCCTGCTAGCGGAAAACCCTACTCTCCTGTTAGCTCTACAAATTTCTCTAGGGTACCCTTGCACAGCCCTGACCCTTGTGGCCCTACAAATAGGAAATCATCCAGGTAGTGGACAAACTCTCGCCTCCTCCATTTCTTTGGTGAGTGCCCACTGCAGAAACAAACTTACTTTTTCGAAATATGCGCATGAGATGGCGCTTCCCATGGGGAGACATTTGTCAATGATAAAGTTGCCCTCCCATTGCATGCACAACCCTTGTTGTGAATCCTTGTTTACACGTAAGAGTCGGAATGCTGACTTTATGTCTGACTTTGCCATCCATGCCTCCTTGCCTGCCTTTCTGACTAACTCTACCGCCTCTTGGGATTCTGTGTAGGACACAGTTGCTTCCATTTGCGAGATTCCTTCATTTACTGATGCACCCGGGGGGTACGAGAGGTGGTGAATGAGTCTGAATTCCCCTCTTTCTTTCTTTGGGACTAGCCCAAGTGGTGAGCATATGTATTCCTGAAATGGCAGTGATTTGTAGGGACCCCCAATCCTACCTAGTTCTATTTCCTTCCTTATCTTTTCACTTACGATCCCTCTGTTCTCATTAGCTGATTTCAAGTTCTTTGGTATGTTCCATGATCCTTGACCTGAAAAAGGAATTGTGAAGCCCTCCTAGAAACCTTTTCTAATCAGAGTGGCCGCCTCTTGGTCTGGAAATGCCTGACTGTTGCTGCTCTTGTGCATTTGGCACTGCGGCGATCCCTGCTACATTTTTCACACTTGTGGCTGAATTTGCAGTTTTTCCCCCAGCTGCATTTCCAGCACTAGTAGGGGGTGGGGGGGCCTGTGGTGTCCAGGTATTTCCCCGCCACCCCCCTGGGCCTTTGTTGGCATGCTACTCTGCCACCCTCAGTGCACACCATATTGTCTGCTCCGAAAATTCTGTTCCCCTGTCCTCCTATAGTTGTCGTATCTCCTGTTGTTGTACCTATACTCACTTCTATAATTATTCTGCCAGTATGGTTTCCTCTGCTGCCCTCCTGAACTGTGTTTCCATTTCTCTTTCAACACATTAAATATGTACAAGTTATAATTCTCCTCATCCCATTCTATATCCGGGTAACAATCCATTTCCTTCCTAAACTCATGGTCATACTCCTTCCATGCATCCCCCCCAAATGCTTTGTACACTTTAAAAACCCTTTGTTCGTATGCTACCAATGCCAATCCATTTTCTGGGTATTTTTGCAATATAATGGTTGACAGTATGTGGAAAGCTGATACCCAGTTCACAAAGCTCTGCTCCACTGTTACCCTTCTTAATATTCCCTTCTTGTCCTCTTTCATGTCCTCCACTGACACATTCAGCCCTCTCTTTTGGCACTCCAGCAGAGAAAAGATGTCTATAAATTCCTTTCTCCAAATTTTTTCTCTCACTTTATCATTAATGTACCATGCCAATGTTTTCATCGACCTCCCTTGCACATCGTTCCCCATTGTGGGCCTGCCATATTTTGTCATAACTGGCCCTCCTTCCTTGGATGCTGTGGCTGTGGTCTCCACCCTGGGTGCTTCTACCCCCCGGGGCGTGCTTCCTGCTTCCACCTGACCTTGTGGCGCCCCCCCTGGAGTCCCTTGTGGTGTGGGTACTGGTTCCGCTGGTGCCCCCTGTGGTGTGGGTGTTAGCCCTGCTGGCGCCATAGGTATGGTCAGTGGCGCCCCCTGGGGTATGGGTAACGGGTCTCCCGGGATATCCTGTGGTACTGGCAACGAACCCCCAGATCCCCTTTCTTTTTCCTTACTCACCAACCCCTTCCATTTCATCCATGCTTTTAAGTGGTCTCTCTCCTCATCCTCGCTGCTCTCTGTGTCAGTGGTGGAGCCTGTAAGAGAAAGCGGGTGGGAACAGACCACTCTGGACACAGTCTACGTTGAAAAGAGTGTAATTTATTAACTTAACCAGAATAACAAACTGTATTCCAACCAGTAGGCCTGGCTCCTTGCTCTCTCTTCTATTAGGCAGTCTTTTGGATAGCAGGGAGGTCTTTGGACTTCCAGGGTTAAAAGTCTTTTTTGGCCGTTGGCCATCAGGTTACGGTCTTCTTAGCGCGACACTCTGACTGGAGCTCTTATCAAACGTGGTCACCAGCCTTCCAGAAGGAGGAAAAATGTGAAAATTGTTGGCAGAGATTTGCCCCTTATACTTCAGTGCTTTACTTTACTACTTGTAAAATAGTGCTTGTCAGGATTCCAAGATGGCCGCCGGGGTGAGGAGTCGCACATGAGCTGTGCTCCGCCCGGACCGCCAAACAATTTAGCACCATAAAGAAGCAGCTTAGGACAGATTAGGCAGATTGACCGCATCGAAGCTATAGCCCCCCCCCCCCCAGCGACACCTGCATGCACCCGACCCGCCGCTTGGAGACTCAACGGAGCGGAGACACGCCGAGAGCAGCTCCTCCCCCGCGGCGTGAAACTGGCGAGGAGAGTACAGGGAGGCCAGGGGAGAGTGGAGGCCCAGAGCGGGGTGCAGGGACCCGGGACTCCCCGCCCTCCCCCCACAGCACGAGATCCAGTGAGCCCCCACGGTCCGGGGATAGCGCGGACTATGGTTCTGAGGTGCGCCCCTCCGCACCCCCAGCGACGTGTGCTTGAAAGGAGCCGCCCGACTTTCACGGCGGGCGGCAGGAGGAGAGGAGTGCAGGCCCCCTGATCGGGGGGCCAGGGGAGAACGTGGGAAGGAGACGCCGGCCGAAGGGGAGAGGCAGCAGCGGACGACGGCGGGCGGGAGGGGCGGACCGCTCGGATCTTGGAGCGGGGGCCGCCCTGCAGCCACTATAAACGCACACGGAAGAGGTGAGGCGGGTTGGGTGGAGCCCCGGAGCCGGCGGCAGAGGTGGAGGAGGGGGGAAAAGTACGGGCCCTAGTGGGCTCCAACACACCCAAACAATATTGAGAAACCCCCGAGGGGTGGGTGGGGAACCCCTCAAGAGGGCTTGAAGAGGGAAAAGTAAATGCAAAAAGGAGGGAAGGTGCAACCTCTTGCCATACATTAGGGAAGGAATAGTTAAGAAGGTTATCAGTGGACAATTTATAAAGCTCGACAAATGTGGCCAGGTCGCTGCATAAAGATTACCAAGGAAGGCAGTCCATGTATTAAGGGTGGGGCGGCAACAGACGCACAGGAGCAGGGGGCAAGAGAGGGGCTTTCTCTCCCCCTTAGACGGCACGCTACGAAATCAGACAATACACCCCAATAACACAACAGGCAAAGAGGACCCCCGGTGTTGGGTGGACCCCCCACCCACTCCCTCCACGGACATAACAACAGCAGGTGCGGGGGCCCCTGACCGGGGACAAAGAGGAACAAGAACGGAGATGGGGGAACAAATTGAAGGAAACGCTGACACCTATTGGGGAAAGGAACGATCAGGAATACCCCAGCAGTTGCAGGCTAAATGAGAAGACAAGGCGCAGCCCAAAAGGTCAGAATCTGCAACCTGGGACTCCTAAAGGGATAGGAAAGAACACCCAGCTCCGAGGGAACAAAACAGCATATATATAAGAAATACCCACGGGCCATCAGACGGACCGTAAACCCACGGGAAGCCCCAGATAGGCACAGAAAAATGTCAAGAGCCAAGGGGAAAAGCAATGTCACGCAACAAACACTACAGCCCACAAAACAGGACGCAAATATCCTACAAATGTGGTCGACGGAAGGAGCGGCGCAACACAAAGGAAGATCACAAGAGGACTCCCAAAGAGAGGGCGAAGAGCCCTCCCATCACCAACAGCCTCTAACAAGAGAGAATATGCAGACATGGTTTCGGGACCTGCAAGAAAAGTTCATGTCCACGGTACAAGATCAATTCACAACGATGAAGAATGACATGAAGCAGGCGGTACAGGATATCAAAATTGATATGGCCAAGCTGGAGGAAAGAACGGACATAGTTGAGAGAACAATCCAGCAGGGCGAGGAAGAGGCGCTGCAGGCTAGTGAAACACAAGAACACCTAGAGAGACTTACCCACAACATGGAAATACAATGTGAAGATCTAGAAAACCGCTCCAGATGGTCTAACATACGCATTAAAAACATGGCGGAATCCGTTCTAGATAAGGACCTGAAGCAGGCAGTGAAGGAGGTCTTTAGAGATGTCCTGGGTGCTCAGGAAACAGAGGAAATTGGGATTGACAGAGTCCATAGGGTAGGCCCTAAAAGGACAGGAGCACCGGAAGAAAGACCCAGGGATGTCTTGGCGGCTCTCTCTTCATATCCACAGAAAGAACAGATTCTGAGGAGGGCAAGAGAAATGGAACACATCAGAATGAATGGACAAGATATACAGCTCTATCAAGACCTGGCGCTGGTGACACTACAAAAGAGAAGAGCTATGGCCCCGCTGGTCAAAGCCCTGGTGGCGAAACAAATCTGCTATAAATGGACCTTCCCATTTGGGCTGTTGTTCACCTGGGAAGGAAAGCAGAGAAGGGTTACCACGTGGGAAGAAGGCCTCAGCACGATGGGACTATAAGAAGAGGAAGTGGAGTCGGAAAATGTGAATGCAAGAGGAGACCAATCGAGAAAACAGAGAGGCTGGGAAACGGTCAGACAGAGAAGAACAAAAGCAGGAAGGGAAGATCGTAGGAATCAGCGATGATGGAATAGAAATGTAAAGGACTTGATTGGACAGAAAACTACATGAGGTCAATCCACACTACCCGTCGAGGGTGAGCGGAGGAATACAGATCAGCAGCATACGACTTGGTGATGGCGGTCCTGGAGGGACCCACCATCTTGGAATCGAGTAAGAAAGGACGGAAATGTGGGGTTTAGGATTCCCTACAAATTCTACCCCCCAGGGTAAGATGGGCAGGGAGCGACGCAACGGCCTAGCGACAATAGGAACCCGCGCCCAACTCGGGGGCAAGTTGTTTGGTTTAATGTTTGCAATGTTTTGGGTTGTGGGGGACAGTTAATGGGGATGGGAGGGAGGGATAGGGGCAGGAACCATACATTTTGGGCATCCAGTCCAGGGGGACCCGATAACTGTGTATGAACACGTAAAAAATGGGAAAGATACGTATACTGAGCTATAACATAAGGGGCATGAACCATCCAATGAAAAGGGTGAAGCTGGAGAAGCAGCTTAAAAGGGAGAAGGCAGATGTACTATTACTTCAAGAAACCCATATTAGGACAAGGGACAAGCAGAAGACACGCATCAGAGGGTATAAAATATGGGCACAGGCAACCTCAACAGAGAAAAAAGGTGGGGTCTTGATAGCGATACGAGAGGGGAGTGGGGCCAACCTGGTGGAGACACGTACGAATAAAGAAGGGAGATACGCATTCGCCAATGCAGAGTTTGAAGGATATCGCATTGCCTTCGCATCGATATATGCACCAAATCTGGGACAAGACGGCTTCCTCAGAGATGCTCTGGGGAAACTAGAAAACTTTGCTAAAGGGGAGGTGCTGCTGGGAGGTGATCTCAACCTGCCGTGGAATCCATTACTAGACAGAAGTGCAGGCAATGCCCAGGGCCAGGGTGCACCATCTAAACACCTCAGACAACAGATGGAACACATGGCCCTCAATGATGTGTGGAAGGAACTGAAAGGAGGACAACAGGGTTATACATACTTCTCACGCGTTCATAATTCTATGTCGAGAATTGATTACTTCTGGGCATCAGTGGGCCTGATGGGGAAGATCCGAGGGATAGAACTGGGAGGGATAGCGCTTTCAGACCATGCACTGCTCTGGCTTGATCTAACCCTACCGGGGAAAACAAACAATCTGTGGAGGTGGAGATTACCACTGGACGTAATCCAAGATCCGATTACAGGGGAGACCATAAAAGAAATGATCGAAGAATATTTTTCCCAAAACGATACCGGGGAGGTCTCCATGGCCACAATTGGGATGCTTTTAAACCAGTCATGAGAGGGAAGATCATAGCATTAAAAATTCCGAAGGAAAAACAAAGATATATTTGGGAAAAGGAATTGGAAAAGTCTATAACAGAGCTGCATGAGAAAATATTGACCCACCCCACTAGGGCATTAAAAAAACACTGAAACACACACAGGGCCAACTGGAGCTACTGCGCACAAAAGGAGCAGAAAGGAACTTTCTCTACCTCAGGCAGAGATATTACATAAAAGCAAACAAGGCGGACAGACTCCTAGCGAGACAACTCCGCTCAAAGCAGAAAGATATAACGATTAAGGCCATGCAAAACTCTAATGGGGAATTACAGACGGGCACACAAGAGATGGGGGAGTCATTCAGAGAATACTATCAAAAACTATACACCTCGGGCCTCCCAAACGTAGAAGCACAAGACACATATCTAAAATTCCTCCCCATCCCGCGAATCTCAGAAGAAGATAGACAACCCCTAGAGAATCCAATCAGGGAAGAGGAAGTTAAAAAAGCAATCACAGAACTCCCCGTAAATAAAGCACCTGGTCCAGACGGTTTCACAACCCCTTTCTATAAAAAGTACGCAGATCAGATAATCCCAGCTCTCACAAGGCTTTTAAATTCATTTAAAGATAGCGGAAACGCGACTCCCACAATGAATGAGGCGAAGGTCTTAGTCTTCCATAAGGCAGGGAAAGACCCGACACTACCTGAGGCATATAGGCCGATTTCCCTGATCAATCTGGATGCTAAAATATATACAAAGATCCTATCAGCAAGGCTAGCCCCTCTCCTCCCAAAGCTAATTCACTTAGATCAATCAGGATTCATCCCGGGAAGACAAACCCACGAGAATTTTAGAAGGCTCATCCACTTAGTGGAAAAAATTGGCATAACACACACCCCAGCGCTATTACTCTCAGTGGACGCTGAGAAAGCGTTTGACCGGGTAGAATGGTCAATGCTATTTAAAACCCTGTCCTGCATTGGATTTGGGGAACAATATATAGCCAGGATCAGGGCGAACTATAACACTCCCTCTAGCAGGGTGGCCATCAATTGAGAAATCACAGATAAAATAACAATCTTCAGGGGTACGAAACAGGGCTGCCCGCTATCCCCACTTTTGGACGCTATCTGTTTGGCACCCTTTTTAATAAAAATGAGGGAGGCTACCCACATTAAGGGGATCGAAATGGCAGGCACACAGCACAAAGTGATAGCGTACGCAGACGATATGTTGATAACCCTGGAAAACCCAGAGTCAACTTTACAGACTGTGGTTAGGGAATTAGAAGAGTTTGGGAACATCAGGACTGAAAATCAATAGGAAAAAATCAGAAATTCTAATCCTGGCAGGGGATAGGGGAAAGATAGAACGGGAAGCTAGTCTACTAGATCTTAAAATTGGTGGGAAGGGCATAAAATATCTGGGAATAAGAATAACCCAAAAGAGAGAGCAGCTATATGGGGAGAATTACCCGCAACTGTTAGCAAACGTACGTAAAGACCTAGAAAGATGGAACCCACTTCTGATATCCTGGTGGGGTAGAATACAATCGGTAAATATGACCATTCTCCCAAAAATTCTATATTACTTTCAGGCTCTCCCTGTGGGTGTCCCACATACCTTCTTTAAAACTTTATATAAAGTTATTTCCTCATTTATATGGAGAGGAAAGACCCAGAGAATCGCGAGGGCTTCCCTCACAGCTCCAACCAGGGAGGGGGGCATGGCACTCCCCCATTTCAAGAAGTATTACCAGGCGGCGCAATTAAAGGTCCTGCAGGAATGGATGGGGGAGGATCCAGAGCCGATCTGGGCGAAACAAGATCGTGCGGTGGCAAGGACACCTTTGGTGGAACTACTCTGGAAACAGAAACAACATAGACACCCTAATCTAGGCATAAGCGAAATTATGAAAACCACATTGGAGGCATGGGACTCCCAAGCACGGACCGGTATAATGACCACGGCACTGGGTCCCTTCACACCCATCTGCCGAAATCCCCTATTTCCACCAGGTATGGAGCAAGGGGCATATGAGAAATGGGAAGAGGCGGGCATAACGAAAATAGGGGAAATGTTTATAGACAATGAAATAAGATCACATGACTCATTCTACCCAGCTGCATCTCGCTCCCGACGAGACAAATACAAATATGAGCAACTTAAACACTGGCTGAAATCCCCGGATATTACGAAAGCGGCAACAAGGGACCTCACGCCATTTGAGTCCTATGTCATCTCCAACACGGGGGCAAAAAAATGGGTATTGACACTCTACTCATTTATAAACTCACAAGAGGAGGAAATAAAATGGTCGTACATGATTAGATGGGGCAGAACGCTGGGGGAGGAACCTACAAAAACCCAATGGGAGGACCTATGGAAATTGATCCCCAAGATGACACGCTCTGCACAGACTAGAGAAATGTGGACCAAAATAGTTGTTCAGGGGCACTACACTCCAGAAAGACTGCATACCATGTTTCCCAAAACGTCTAACAAATGCTGGAGAGGATGTGGAGAGGTGGGAACTTGGAGGCATATATGGTGGGACTGTAAAGGGATAAAACCATTCTGGGAAGAGGTAAAGGGAGAGATGAGAAAGATGCTGCCGAATGTGCTGCTGTTGGGAGATGGTGTGTGGCTGTGCGGTATGAGAGACCATACAGCAAAAAGCAAAAAAAATTAAAAAATCACAGTGAAGAGGCTTCATGGGACTCCTCATAGCAGCGTGGGCAACCATCGCCCAGAATTGGAAAAATAAGGACACCCCATTGACATACACATGGTTGCAAAAGGTTTGGGCCCAAAAAGTCACCCACACTATTCAGGGCACGAGAGACATATTTGCAAAGGAATGGGAAGGGATACTTGAATATCTTCAGTCGGACTTCATGGAACAATGGTGGCCACACAACATAAAAGTATCGGATATTTTCAATGCATAAAGCCCCCAAAAATTAGGGAGGGGGGAGCAGGGGGAAGGGGGGATTAAAGTTTGTTTTTGTTGATGTTTAATATGGAAATCTAATAAAAACAAGTTTAAAAAAAAAATAGTGCTTGTCAGTGCTCTCCCTAAACCCCCTTTCAAAGTTCGTGTTCTCATTCAGGCCAGTACTGGTTATGGGTTTCCGCTCCTTCTTCCACCGCTCTGTGCAGGCTTTCCCCTTCTCACCTCTTTCCGGGGATTCTGATTCAGGTCGGCACTGCTGCAGGGGTCCAACCGTTCCTCTTCGTACGCTGGCTCAGATCAGCTGTCTCCGGAAGACCGGCCATCTCCGAAGTCTTCCGGCCCCTTCTCTCTGGTCGGATCGGGTATCAGCTGTCGATGACATCCCGCCTTCACATTTTCATAAGAGCCACGGCGCGTCAGCTGGCCTCGGTGACTCCGGCTGCCTCACTGCATAAGCTCCTCCCTCATAACTGTGGGGGCTGCAGCGAAGGAGCGATCTCCTCTAAGCTGTTTGGCACACTCTGCCTGACACTAAAGCAGCTGGAGGTGCCTCTCCGACGCCTGAGCCGGAGTACCTTTTCCTCGTTCGGGGCTTCAGCCTCCTGGACGTTGCCAAACTCCACGGCTCACTGGAATGTCTATCAATCTTCGACTCGCACAACTTTTAACGACTTCAAACGTGCTCAACGGGAGCGTTTTGGATTGTCCTGGGCTAGACTTTCCTTCTAGTAAGCCCATTCATAAACAACACCTTCTTCATGGGGATCCCCTTCCTCGTCGTCCCTTTCAGAAACCTGGCAAAAACGAACAACAACATACGAAAAACCAGTATTAAAAAAAAGCACATCTTAACCCATTCTGTTTGGGCCAGAGAAATGTCTTTCCTATGGAGACCCTCCCATCATGACACCCGCTGACATCACAATCATCTCAGCCTTCCTGGCATGCTGCACAATTACTTAATTGGCTCTGAGTAAGGCTCTGATCTGGCTCTTCTTTTCCCTCTTCTTTTCATGGTTTGTCACAGAGCCCCCCCATTCCTCTCTGTGTTTATTGTGCTTTCTCCCCCCGCCCCCTGCCCTTGTCTCTGGTTCTGGGCGACTTACCCGTACCAGCGATGCAGGTGCGTAACATGTTAACAATTCGCTTTTCGATGTTGCTGCCACTTTTTACAGTAACTTTATTATTTTCTTTTCTTTTCTTCTTCTTTGGCACCTCTGTCTGATCTGCTGTTTTCCTGGGTTCTTCTCTCCCCCTCTTCTGACCTTGTGGTAGTGCCTCCTCCCTTGCTGTCGCCGATTCGCTGCCACTGGTTTCCTCAATTAGCAAAGGCGACATTTCCTTTGCCCGCTCTTCCTTCTGCATGATGTCAAGAACCCATTGGGCCCCAGATTCCTTTTCCGCTTTCCTGGCCCATTCGCTGAATTCCTTTGCCCTCTCTGCTCTTTCATCCTCCATTTTGCGAGTTTGTATGTTTGCTGAACAAGACACTCTTATTTTTTGCCCGGCTTCTGTGTTTGACCTGTGCCTTATTGTCTCCACGCTGCCTTTACATGATGTTTGCCGTGCCCGGGCCCTTTTCCTGATGCCACGTGAGGCTGTGCTGGCGCGTGCAACACAGTAGCGAGTATCCTGCCCCTGCTGCCGTCTCCTGGCAACACCTCGCTCTTCCTCCCAAATTGGAACGTTCTGTATCAACTTTACGAGCCCCACGGCTGCACCAGACCACGCCTCCTCCCCCGTTGTCTGGTCTCTGCTGCTGTTCGCTCGCCAGATTCAGCTGCCCTTCTGGATGTCCTCTTACCGGAGTTTGGATTTGGATCCTCTGCTCAGGCCGCCCGCGTTGCTGCTCTCCTCAGCCTCTGCGCGGCTCCTGCTCCAGTGGATCTCCCCCTGGACGCCCGCCGCAATGTGGATCTTCAGCCGTTCCTCCAGTCGCCCGCCGCAGTGCGTCCTTTCCTCCCGGCACCTCCACGTGACAAAACAACGCTCTTCAGTAGTTTTGCCGACTTAGAGGTGAGTGTGCACCTCTTCCGCTGCACGGTCCGGAGCTTCCAATCCTTGGAAAAAATAGCTAACGCAAGTTTGGCTGTATGAACCCGAACACAAACAGCTAGCGCAAGTTTGGCTGTTTAGAAAACCGAAAACGATTCCTTCCGTCCTTCCAGTGGGGAAGAAGCTGTACCCGAGCAGGGTGTGCTTCCTGTTGGACTGTGACTCTCCTTAGCCAAGAGGCCCTTCTTATACTTCTTTGACTTTTGTTATTCCAGTGGGGGGCCAGCCCTTCCCCGGCCCCCCACTGGTTGCTCTCGCACCTTTTCTGTGTTGTGGCCATGTTGCCATGACAACTAATGGGGAGGGCACCTGGCTGCCCTACCCCGTGCTTTGAACCTTCCTCTGCCCCCACCCTGCACCTAACCCCCCAGGCCCTCCATTGCGCCGTACTTTGTATGGGCCAGGGCCTTGGGCCTTCACCTCCTCTCATCACCCCAGTCGCACTGCCAGTCCTGCAAGTGCCCCACCCCCAACATATCTTAGTCTGCAGCTGCCTGCTTGTTCTGCGGTCCCTTCCTCGATGTGCCATCACCATGATAATAGAAACAAGCACTGACAATGCCAATAGTTTGGGTTTTTGCCAGGCACTGCCATAGTGATATTAATTGGCCATGGATGGTAGCAGGTGCACAATGGTACAAGTATCTGGACATCTAAAAGTAGTGCCTGGCAAATGCCTAATACTTATGCACATGCCAAAACATTTCTTTGCCAATGCTTGTTTTAACAGGACTTCAGTGAAGGACATGCACAGTACTTCGATAAATCGAGTGGTTGTAGGCAGGCCTGGTTAAGACATTTTTATTACACCAGTTGCACTTTCACTGCTCCAATCAAGTCATTATCTCTCATAAGACTGCTTTGAACAAACACTGACAGGCACTTTGAATGCAAAGCCTGATGGTAAGGCTTTATTAAAGCACCCGGAAGTACCTGAAGTACGCTGTTGGCTGGGCAGATTGCTGGTGAATCGCTAATGTTGTTTCTGGACTCTTTCACAGCAAGGACATTTCTACTGTGACAAAGTGCAGACGAGGAGAGGACGTCTTTCTTGGCAACACGAAGTTGCCTGACCAGACAACTCAGTGATTGCCCATGTGTGTATAGCCCCACCCGACCCTCCCCTCTGCAGCCTGAAATACTGAGTGTGCAGCGCACCCGCGCGCACACCCGGAAGTACCTGAAGTACGCTGTTGGCTGGGCATAATGCTGGTGAATCGCTAATGTTGTTTCTGGACTCTTTCACAGCAAGGACATTTCTACCGTGACAAAGTGCAGACGAGGAGAGGACGTCTTTCTTGGCAACACGGAAGTTGCCTGACCAAAGTAATTATACTGAGTGCCTGAATCATTAGTCCTCTGCAGCACAGTGGACATGATACGAGATGCTGACGCTGTGTGTTCCAAGTAGATTAAAAAAAAGCATACATGTCATAATACCTTTTCCTTTCCCTTCATTACAGCTACTCAGTGATTGGCCCTGTGTGTAAAGCCCCGCCCGACCCTCCCCTCTGCAGCCTGAAATACCGAGTGTGCAGGGCACCCGCGCGCGAACCTGGAAGTACCTGAAGTACGCTGTTGGCTGGGCAGAATGCTGGTGAATCGCTAATGTTGTTTCTGGACTCTTTCACAGCAAGGACATTTCTACCGTGACAAAGTGCAGACGAGGAGAGGACGTCTTTCTTGGCAACACGGAAGTTGCCCGACCAAAGTAATTATACTGAGTGACTGAATCATTAGTCCTCTGCAGCACAGTGGACATGATACGAGACGCTGACGCTGTGTGTTGCAAGTAGATAAAAAAAAAGCGTACGTGTCACAATACCTTTTCCTTTCCCTTCATTACAGCTACTCAGTGATTGGCCCTGTTTGTAAAGCCCTGCCCCCGACCCTCCCCTCTGCAGCCTGAAATACAGAGTGTGCAGCGCACCCGTGCGCGCACCCGGAAGTACCTGAAGTACGCTGTTGGGTGGGCAGAATGCTGGTGAATCGCTAATGTTGTCTCTGGACTCTTTCACAGCAAGGACATTTCTACCGTGACAAAGTGCAGACGAGGAGAGGACGTCTTTCTTGGCAACACGGAAGTTGCCTGACCAAAGTAATTATACTGAGTGACTGAATCATTAGTCCTCTGCAGCACAGTGGACATGATACGAGACGCTGACGCTGTGTGTTGCAAGTAGATTAAAAAAAAGCATACGTGTCATAATACCTTTTCCTTTCCCTTCATTACAGCTACTCAGTGTTTGGCCCTGTGTGTAAAGCCCTGCCCCCGACCCTCCCCGCTGCAGCCTGAAATACCGAGTGTGCAGCGTACCCGCGCGCGCACCCGGAAGTACCTGAAGTACGCTGTTTGCTGCTTTGTGCAGCGTGCAGTGAGCCATAGCGCATAACACCATTTACAGGTTTGAACTTTAGGATTTTTGGCAATTAGTAAATATTGCTACTGTTTTGTGAGTTCCCCACGTGTAATTAGTAGAATAATTCAACCTATTGTGAGGATTTCTGTATAAGTTGACTGATTCAAACGAGGTATTGTTTGCATTATTTAGAAGGCGCAGAGGGGCAAAGATCTTCGATCTTGGACTTTAAAAGTCTGAGGCTTTTTCCATATTGTCGATCAGTGCATGCTCTGTGGTGTAATGAAAAGAAATATTGTAGGAAGCAAACGTGATTGTGCCATGTCAACTAATACCATTAAAACACGGCGAATGAGTATTGCTCATGCCATAGCACTTCCACTCCCGGATTCCTCAGATACTGATGAGGATTTACTGGAGTGTGCTCAAAACTCATCTAAAAAAATCCTTGAGGAAATGGGCGAGAATGATATGCCAGAGTCCTCGCATCCCTATTTAATGAGGAAAGGAGACCGGGAAAGAGTGATGTCCTTGTTGGGGGACTGCCTGATATTAATAAACCAAGAAGCTTAGATCTCGGTCTGTCATTTATGGATACCCCTCCAATATTCATGTTTGGGGATAAAACGTTGCTCGGACTATCTGAGCATTTTGATACATCTACACAGATCTCCCAGCCTAGAGGCATAATAAATGCGGAAACAGTGATAGGTGAAACTGGCAACAAAAATGGTACATCCGATGTTAAGAAAACGAGATTGGGGGACTTTCAGCTACTAAAGGAAATGAAAACGCAGACCAGAATTCTTAACGAAATATTGCTTGTATTAACGGCTTGGCCCGAAATGTTTGTAGAGAATATTTTGAAGATGATCCCTCCATTAAGGGGGGAAAATGGCGATGCACAAACACAACCACCTATAGTAAATCGCAATTTGCAATATCACATCGATATCATACGAGAGGAAGATGCTAATCCCTCTCGTATGATGTTGGATGAACCTAAGAAAAAGGAACTTAGTATGATTGTATTACCTGACACAATGACTTCAGGTCCCTATATTGAGGATTTACAGATCCCGACTGTTGCTAATGCTCCTAATAAGGTTGCTGATATATTTAACATAAATATTTCTAAAAAAACAAATGAAAAAAACAGGCACAAGCACAGAAGGCTTTGAATCTATCCTCTCGTAAGTTCTTGAGGGATTGTAATGTGCGTGATGTTATGCATGAGAATCCCGGCGCAAAAGATCCAATACTGGTGATTGACTCGCCTGTAAAACAGCTAGCGAAAAAGCAATCTAGTGAGGCTCCACTGCCGGTGGTAGCCGCAGACCACAGTACTGAGTGGAATCAGCTTGGTTATTCCGAAGCTGAAACAAATCTGTTGGATGCCCTAAAAAATAAAATATTAACTGACAGAATTGATACCAACCTAAAAAATCTTGAAATGGGAATGTTGGATATATTCGACCTATTCAAGAATCCTGATGCCCCGCTTCGCATAAAGATACCATCAAGGGATGAGGAAGGGCGGTATGTGTGTCCAAATGTACTGGAAGCAGTTTGTATGGCAGAAAGAAAACGTGAGGAGATAAAGGGGCGAGCTCAGGAAGCAATGGGGGTCAAAAACCAAAATGAAGGATTAAGTACTCACGTTGGGGGTAGCGACAATGTTTCTGTCCCAGCAGTGATGCCAGTAAGTAATGATGACCTCCAGAGACCTTTAGTAAATATTGAGACACCTTTAAATCAGCGACAAGGTAGCATTTCTAAATCTGACCTTATAAAAGAGTCTGAAGCAGTGTCCACATGCAATTTTCTAACAGAAGATTTTGTGCAAACCATTATCAAGCACATACTCAATCAGAAAGTGGAGAAAATGCCTGTTTCAGAAAGCTTCGTATGTGGAAATTGTAAAATATCTGCTAACACTGTTATTCCTGAGCCTGAGACAAGAACACACATAAGTACACTTCAAGAAATCAGAGCTCAGGTTGGAGTTAATGATGAGTCTGATACTGGAGTGAGAGAGTGGTTGTATCCCCAGTATGCTCAGGGGGGTGGGCAGGATCAAGGATAACATATACGAGAGAAAGGCCCAGAGCAGAATTCCTAATGGTGGCACCAATGACAATCTCCGTCGGCCTCATTTTCCAAATGATCCAAGTTTGATTCTGTACTATGTTTTTGATGATGGTTATTATCCCATATTGAACAGACCTTACATCTTGAGCTTGTTTAAGGATATACCTGAACTGTCACTTATAGCATCTTCTGACATTCAATTGGTGGATTATATTCATCCGCGTAGGTTTGACTTTATACGTTTGGTGATTAAGTCTCCTTTGGTTCGCTCTTTGATTTTAAAGGAAGCTGGTTCTTTACAGAAGAGGGGATTTGACACTTATACATATCAAGACCAAGGATTAATTGGGGTGGCATCCAACTCAGAGCATCTACCCCAAATTAACCCATTAACAGTTAAGGAAGAGGTCTCCGCTCTGGGCAAGCTGATGTAATGTCTTTAAATGACATGAGGGAATGGAGAACCCTGGCGGTGTCACTTAGGGATTCCCTTGAACAACTGAAGAATATGGGTAAACCCTTTTAGCGAAGGTGACTTATTCAAGCTTGTCACATGGAATTCTAGAGGGCATGCGCATTTAGCCTTAAATAAGAACGTTTGTGAACTGCTGGTGGTCTTTGATTTTGTGCTAATACAGGAATCATGGGCTTGTGGACCACTGTTATGGGATGGATATGTTGTACTGTGTCTTTTTGGTACTTGTGGTCCAAGAGGCCGCCCTAAGGGTGGTTTAGCGCTTGCATTTCGCAATAATCAAGAGATCACTATGTTATCGGAAAAACATTTGTACACCTCTTGGATAGTTGCCAACTTTCATATATCCACTCGAAATGGCCCTGTTTGCCTAATGGTTATAAATATGTATTGGAATAGTGCTGATTATGATGATCTAATGTTGGCAAAGATGATTGACGAACTGAATAGTTTAATAGAGGAGTGGCTAGTATCCACGCATGGCGGTCTTATTATCCTGGCTGGAGACACGAATTCCGACTGTAATCTATCAAATACTGAGATAGATTGGAGTTTAGCGGCTCTTGTTTCCAATAGTTCGAAAACAGGTAACAAAAGCTCAGAGGTCCTCTATGGCTCAGCTTCACAAGATCGTGGGGCTTGTCTATGATGTTTAATGACAAATCCATGTGGAACACTCGTGGTGAGGCTTCCATCATCGATTTCATATTTGTTAGCGAACAGCTAATTATGGGAACCGAAAATATACTTGTTCAATCCAATTCGGCTAGTGACCACGCCATGTTATCAATCAACCTGAACTTAAGGAAACAGTCTAATCATAGAAATGCCCATTGTGCAGAAGTTGTTGTTAATGTGAGGGGCACCAGAGTGAAATGGAATGTTACAAAGACATCTAAATTTAATAACTGGATGTTGCATGATTTTGAGACAAGATCAATGGAATCAAAACAAGAAACATACTCGGTTGCTTCACTTGGGGGTTTACTGGACTCAATGGTAGCTAGGCTTGAGCAATCAATCCCTGGAGTAGTTACTCGGAAAAGAATACATAAACATGCCTTTGATCTAGACACCAAGCAACATAGAGCGCAGTTGAACAAGGAATTACGTGCTATAAAAAGATTAAACGTGTCCCCAGCAATTTATAAAGAACAGTGTAGATTGAGTCACCAGCGCTATAAGAACTGGAGGATTCAACATCGTGCTTCCCTATCCCAGAAAGATGGCGAGGCCATGCTTAAGGCTATGAAGGAGGCAAACTCCAGAAACTACTGGGCGCTCATTAACAGCACTGAGGCCTCACAAGCTCAATTGAACATCAATCCTATTAGCGAAACAGTGTGGTGCGATTATTTTGAGAATCTATATGCGCCTTCCTGCTTTGAGGAAGCATTTGCAGATGGGATGAATCACAAATAGATATTAGATGTATCTGTCAAAAACATATTGTGTACTATTAGGAAGATGAAAGCTTCTGCCACTCCTGGTCCAAACAATCTGTCCTGTGCCATGCTGAAACAGAATGATTTTTTATGGGCAAGAATACTTTGCTTTATTTTCAGAGATGTGATTGAGACACAGTCCATGCCAGACTCATGGAAAGTCTCGTATATTCTGTTGATATTCAAAAAAGGTAATCATCTGAGTCCTATGAATTATAGACCTATTTCATTGATAAATATTGAAACTAAGATATTCTCATCTATTATACTGGAAAATCTGCTAAGTTGGATGGATGATAATGAAATCCTTGACGTACGGCAGTTTGGGTTTCGGAAAGGTCTGGGGACTGATGCGGGCGGCTTACTTGTTTCCATCTTGCAAAGCAAAGCATTGAAAATTGAGCATGTACCTTTGTATGCCGCATCAATGGATCTCTCTGCAGCCTTCAACATGGTCGATAGACCACTACTATGGCGAAGGCGTGTTGCTTTGAACATCGAAAGGGGATTACTCGCTATGCTTATACATCTATATTCCAACACAGTCCTGAAAGTTTGACTTAACAACAATGGTTTGACGTCAAAAGAAATAAGGTCTCGGAATGGTCTCAAGCAGGGATGTGCCCTAGCGGCGATCTTATTTCATCTTTACGTGTCTGGAGCAAATGAAATATTTGAATCCTCTGGTTTGTTATCTCCGAAGGTGGGTCGGATCGTCATCA
The DNA here is from genome assembly GCF_040938575.1 of Ambystoma mexicanum. NCBI lineage: Eukaryota > Metazoa > Chordata > Amphibia > Caudata > Ambystomatidae > Ambystoma > Ambystoma mexicanum. Next base: position 619,169,035 of record NC_090935.1, on the reverse strand, counting down.
ACTGGGTTGCCTATGCCAACGATTTTTTACTCTTTGATCGAACCAAAACAGGATTACAAAGGCTTATTGATGTGTTTTCGAGGTTCATAAGTGAATTGAAATTGAAAATCAATCCTATGGAAACTGTGGTTATAAATCTAGGACAAATTAACAGAAAATGTTCTAATCCAGTGTGGTTTGTTGAGGGAACTGCGATTCGGTTGCAGAAAGCATTTAAATACTTGGGTTATTCCTTTTCAAGCACTATGACTCAAAGCTTTGTGAAAAAATGCCTAGATTCAAAGGAAATTGAAGCAGGAAAGCAAATGAAGGTCATTGAAAGAAAATTCTGTAAATGCACAATGAGGGCTTGTAGGGATTTTTATACGCTGAAGGTTATTCCGAGATTGGCTTATGGTCTTGAATTTTACCCAGAGAAACTCATTCCACACCCAAAAATTCTTGAATCCACTATTTGGAAAAAGGTACTGTTCTTCTTACCAAAATGCATACCAATCGAAATCATAAGGTACGAGTTTGGTCTTTGCTCTTTAAAAGGTATTATGGAATGTAAAAAAACAATGTTATATAGAAAGTGTGTCCATGCAGGGTCAAATTCACTGTATAAAATATTCTACAATGATGTAACTGAGGAATACAAGATGAATTTGAAAAATGAGGTGGAAAACATTTTGTCCAATATTGGAGTCACAGTCAAATGCCTCATCGAGAGACCATCAAAGACCAAAATGCTGATTAAAGCGTTTGATTGGGTTGCTAATAATACAGTTATTAATTCAAAGCTGTACGGCCAAGTTTTATCTGTGTGGAAATGGTTCCCAGAACCTGACTCATATCTTGTAAAATATACCTCTCGTAATTTACGCAATTGTGTGATGCGGTTCAGGTTTAATGTAATGAACACTAATGAAATTTGCATTATTAGGAAATTAATACCTGAGAACTGGAAGATTTGTAGATTCTGCTTAAATGTTGAGATAATTGAAACGCTGTTGCACTTGTTGCTAGTCTGTCCTATGCGGACTACCGAGAGGCTTGAGTATTTTTCCACTTTTGTTTATGATACATCGTATGTGGTAAGGGAGCAAATATGGTTCGAAATGCTCCACGGGTCTGACATCTCGTTGAAAATCAGAGTTATAGCATTTTTAATAAACATATGTAATGTGACCTAATTGTTTAAAGGAACGAATCTAAAAGTTTACACTCAAGATCTGTGGTAATATGTTCTTCATGGCTTGTTTGCATGAGCAGTGATGCAATTGATTTGTGTTGTATTGTAGTATGTTGTGAACTGTTATTAATGTAAGGTGTAATAAGAATTTTAGATTGTGTTTAGATGAAAAATTCAAGTGATATAAGTATAAATGATTCATTTATTTACACTGAAAATGGATTTTAGTCCAAACCTGTGAGTTCGAATTAATGTCATGTGTGATTATGAAAAGTTAGAAGAGAATCTTTTAATGAATTTGTATAATTTTGTAAGAAGGTTAATACTTGTGTTTTAATGTTTTTTACGATTTGCTATGTGAATTTTGTAAAGGTTTTTTTAAACCAATATACAATAAATAAATCAAATTAAAGCAAGCTCAAAGAGTTCCCATGAGGAGGTGTTTTGGCAGGGATTGGCAAGAATTGGGTGTGAATGGCCATAGGCATAGGCATGGTCATAGGCAGCCAATGGGTGGGCAAATAACCAGACAACGCCTACGAGCTGTGTGTCCCTCCTCATATGCCATTTGTCCCTATCGGTACTCATATGCAATCGTTTCGGCTCATAGGTGTCTAGCCCAAACTAAAAATCAGGCTGTAAGGAAGACAAAATTTAAGTAGGAAATCAGAAAATGAAGACGGCATGTGTGGAGGAAAGGGGTGATACGAGGAAGACACTCCATCATTAAAACAACAAAAAGGAATTGTATGAGTTGACTAATAAGAGATAATACAATAAATAGAAGATCAACTTTGTTAAGGTCTATTTTTAACAAAATACAAACCTGTCCTGGCATTAGGGCATTTCAAATGGAATGGGGTTCTGCAATAAAAAAAATCAGAATTGCTTTTCTTAAATGCTGATTTAATGCTACAGCTTTCCCACTAGCTGCCTCTCCGAATTACAGTGTAGAGGACAATAAAAAGGTCACTTCATAATCTCCACATAAACTCCTCCTGCACTGCTTTCTCACTAAAGAATCCTTGTTCAGACTATTAGCATTATGTTCATTCAGGAAACCTGTAATCCACCACGGTTAACACTATATTATGACATATGAGAAATATAGATAATTTGCCAAGAATTGTTCCTAATTCTGATAATATGTTGATTGTGCGGTCAAATAAGTGTACTGGGGAAAACTGCACCAATTGAAATTGCTTATGCCCTGAAAACATACCAAGTTTTTCTGCTTACCTTTTGCTTTAAAAAAGAAAAACCTTCACCTCCACCACCACAGCAACACATTTTTGCTTCTGAGATATAGCCACCGTTTTTCTAGCTTGAAGGCACGGGCCTCCAGAAGTTATTTTGTAATGGGCCATGCATATCTTAATATTGTTGCCTGAGGCAAACTCGAATTTGAACGTTGCTGACACAGGACCATGGGAATGTAGCTGGGTCGTAAAGCTGGACCCAAGAATGGGTGGGGAATTTGGCAATGGGAGTACGCTGAGAGTTGCCACAGGATATAAAATTCAGACTGTTAACGGAGTGTAAGGCTTGGATTGGTCACAGAGTGTAAAGCGGATACTTGCCTCAGGGAATAATGAATGCATTACCCAGCCAAAGTGTTGTACTGTCAGTTGCAAGGACATCACAAAGGCTTCAGGAGGCCGTCTGGGAGGTTGACTTCATGGCTTCCCAATTAAAGTCTAAACCATAGGTCACGTATGAGACAGGAGACACCTACTGCGCCACTTGTAACACTCACTCTAGTACTTTCCCAACATTCTCTGGGCTGTAACATGCACACAGCATTCAGCAGAATTCTACCATCGGTAAACATGGAGAGAAAGACAACAAGCACAGGACACAACACCAAAGTTATAAAGAAGGATTTTCCGCACGATATAAAGCCGTGAGCTAAATGGTCTAAGTCTGGAAGTGACCGTCTGGGAGAATCGCTGGATGTGAATGGAGTCAGATGAGCAAAATAGTGATTTAGAGCTCCAAGATCCCACAGACGTACAATTTGTTGGCTTTAGACTAATAGTTGATAGTGTTAGATTTTGATCTGCCCTTATTATGAGTGTAACAGGACAATTATTAGGCCCAGGCTTGAGACACATTATGAAATCAAGGAGTGCACCAAGACTTGTCAACCATGTGTCCAACAACAAAGGGGAGTAAATAGGGACCTGTCCCCCTCAAATTATAAAAAGATGTTCTTTGGCCCCCACAACATTTGCAGCCCTGCTTTCAGTACTTCAATTTTGGAAAGTCACCGGCAACGGGACCTTGCCCCGTTGTTTTTAATTAATTATTTTAAGTAACACATCTTATAGATTTAAAGCAGTGCATGGAATAAAGTGGACCACCGCTTCCACCTAACCCCCTCGTCATCTCCCGTTTACATTGGTGTCAGGGTTGAAGAGCAGGTTATGATGATATGATATGATAAGGCATTTGTAACGCGCCTATACACAAGTGTTTCAAGGCGTGAAGGTGAACCTCATGTAATGCAAAGTCATCAACTGAAGCTCCCGGTGCGCGATCATAGGTCTTTTAAATATTTCTCTTTTGTTCTATGCTGTAATGATGTACAGCTTTTGTATCATGGGTTGCACAGCAGTCGGATATTAACAGCAAATTGGCCATGAGGTTGAGCTCATATTCTGTGACCCTTATGTGAAAAGATATGAATCATGAAAAATGCTATTGTTAGTCTTGCGCAGACTTTGATGGGCCATCTGAATTATCACAGACTGGAGTTGGTTAATAAGTAAACACTTTTAGCTGTTTGCTTGGATCGGGGTTGAAAACCTGAGATGGAAATGCTTGGGGGAGAAAAGACCGAAGATTATTTTTCCGAAATAACCTTCGGTCTTTTCTCCCCTCAACATTTACGACTTGGCCCACACCCCTACCCCCCTACTTACCTTGCTGCTGAGTCGCTGTGTCCCTGCAACGCCTGTTCCCTTTCACTTCCGTGACCGGGAACCAGCGCTGCAGGGTTCTTTCCTTTTTTTTTTTTTGGGACCGGCTGCGGGGTACACCCCTGCAACCACCACTCACAATATAGTGAGCAAGGGCGTGGGAGACGCCCCCGCCACCGAATGGGGCATTTGGTCGAACTTTTAGGCAGTTCAGTATTTTCAATCAGCCGAAATTCGACCAAATCTCCCATTCAGACTTTTGAACTCAGTCTTTTTGGCCGATTCAGTTTGCTTCTTTCACATACACTTAGATAGAATTGTGAATGTTGGCAAATGCTGCACTTAGATAGAATTGTGAATGTTAGCAAATGCCACACTTAGATAGAACTGTGGACTTTGGGCTGCGTCGCATCTAGACAGAATTTGAATGTTAGCAAATGCTACACCAGCATGGAATTGTGAATGTTAGCAAATGTCGCACTTAGATAGAATTGTGAACATTAACAAATGCCACACCTAAATAGAATTGTGAATGTTAAGTAAATGCCACACTCAAATAGAACTGTGGACATTAGCCTGCGTTGCATCTAGACAGGATTTTGAATGTTAGCAGATGCCACACCTAGATAGAATTGTGAATGTTAGCAAATGCCACACTTAGCTAGATTGTGACCGTTGGCAAATGCAACACTAAGATTCAATTGTGAATGTTAAGTAAAGGCCACACTCAGAAAGAATTGTGAACGTTAGCAAATGTCACACTTAAATAGAATTGTGAATGTTAAATAAATGCCACATTCAGATAGACAGGATTTTGAATATTAGCAGATGGTGCAATTGGATGGAATTGTGAGTGTTAGCAATTGCCACACTTGGATAGAATTGTGAGTGTTGGCAGGTGCCAAACTTAGATAGAATTGTGAATGTTAAGCAAGCACGGACTCTCAATCTAGGTGTAGCCTCCCCCTTTGTCTATTGTATGGTGAAACGTAATGTATTAGGATACCTAGGTCTCTCTCCCGCTCTGCAGAACTCTCGAGGCTAGGTGTGGCCTCCGTCTCTTTCTGTTATATGCTGAGACCCTCCCATTTTGGAACCTGAACCTTTCTCCCACTATACAGGACTCTCATATCTAGGTATAGCCTCCATCTTTGTCTGCTATACGGTGAAGGGTACAATATCATGAAACCTAGGCCTCTTCAAGACCTGCAGGACACTCAAGTCTAGGTGTGGCCTGCATCTCTGTCTATTGTATGGTGAAACATGGCATATTGTGAGACCTGGGCCTCTCCACCACCATACAGGATTCTCCAAATCAGTGATAGTACTGTGACAGTACTGTGAATTTACTAGTCTTCGTCGCAGTCAGAAAACTGCTAGAAATTATTAGCATTGCATTGAACCAGGCCTGAAGAGTGCCCGCTGTGATGGTGCTGTGAATGTACTAGTCTGCGTTACCTGTCTGTGCCGCTCTCCTAGAACTGCTCTTGTTACAGTTGACTCATGTCTGCACCCTGCAATGATACTGTGATTTATTTACATGCTTAGGAATTATTCTTGCAGGATTGATTCACAACTAGAAAGCTACTTTAACTCATATCATGAAAGTACCCCCCTGAGATAGCACTGTCACTACTTGCATGCACTGAACAATTAGAATTGCTCTCACTCGCTCGACTCACAACTAGAAAGTGCCGCCTGAGATAGTTCTGTAATTTACTTACCTATGTTTTAGATCATAACTCAACCCTAGCTCTCACCTACCACATCACTGTGCTTGCTCTCTTCTTTACACCATCACTCAGTTGGTGTGCGGCTGTACCCCGCGATCGGTTTCGGCCTGGATGCTCACATGCGAACATTAATAAATGGACACCATCGTTCTAGTGGGGCGCAGCTGTATCCCATGGCGGCTGGTCAGGCTGCACACATAGGCGTCCTACGGGCCTGGCGCGGCCTGAGCCCAATCTTGGTGTCCACCCGCCGGACTGCACACATTCGACTGGTGTCGGTGCCGCCGCGCCTGGTGCTGGGATGCAGCTGCCATCCGGCGGTTGTGTCGGCTGCTCACATGGCTGGTACACCTAGGCACCCTATGACGCTTTGTTCTCTTGGCTGGCCTGGACTGCGGTCCCCAGCGATTTGAGGTTGTGCCAAGCACTATGTAGAACCCAAATAACATAACATAGCACACCAAGACACATCCATGTTGGGAGCTAGGGCTCGGCAGGTCTATATTGTAACAACTAGCACCCATAACTCCTCTCTAGTTACTCAACCCTTGCTATACTTCAAGTCATATATTTTACATTATTTCACTTTGTAATTACAGGCAGCAATGGACCACCAACAGTAAATAGATAGGAAAGAGCGGGGAATGATAATATAACACCACCACCTAAGTAGGGATAATACTCGCCCACTCCGGTGCACTAAGCTCAATACCTCAGCTAGGGACCAGCCTCGACATTGCCCTACAAACTAGACAGTCAGGAAAGGGAAGAAAAACAATAAACCCACCAATTGGACCAACGATAGTAAATAAGTAGGAAGGTTTGGGGGAATGAAAATATAACACCACTATCAAAATGGGGATAATGATCACCTAACCAAGTGTACTAAGCTCAAATAATTTAGCTAGGAAACAGCCACAACAGAAACTAGACAGTCAGGAAAGAAAGAGAAATAATATACCTACCCAGTATGACAACCGTATACTTAAACAAACTACAAGGATTAAAAGCCATATAACCCACTAACCAAAACCTCACATTTCTGCATGCTTAACTCGCACAAAAACCCACACAACCACTTCTCTCACAGCAGACCACACGCACTTCACCACACCACCTCAACAAACAATCAACACATACATTGCAGCAACAGCACACAAGGCCTCGCTTCGATCATATATTCGCACCCAAGCTCAGCGCACAATGAAAACCGAACTGAAGCTGCCAACAGGACACCACCTTCTCACTTTCCTACACCCTCTTCACCCACTAACCCAACCCCACCTCTCTGTTTGCAGATCCACCTGAGCGCCTGGAGACCAACTCTGTTGGTGACGTTGCGCTGTATAAATACCTTTAACATTAACATACATTACATTTTATTCACATAACCCTCATAAAAAAACTGCATACCTGTTTCAATTTGAAATCAGGTGACTTTTAGTAAATAATATAGACAGGAGGATAATGTACAGACGTCTCAAGTGGGTTCATTTAACTTGTGAATAGCAGCATATCCAGCCCTGCCGCCTTTTCTTGCATTGTGCAACTTATAGGTTAGATTATAATGTAAAAGCAAGTACAATGCAAAGTCACATGGGACATAGTTATATCATTTGGGTTAATACATTGTTTCACACACACCGTCAAATTAAATTGTTAGAAGCACCACAAACTACCAATACAGACAGCATTGGTCGATATCACACATGAGCAACCCAGACAGTCCAGATGATCATTATTGTGTGTATTAAGGTACCCAGAGTTGTGCATTTACTTATAGTATTGAAAAGAAAAGGGAGCATCATATTATATGTAATATATGATGTTTTCCACCAGATGGATGGATGTTAGGTACAATATGTCATGAGTGAAGTCCAAGTTGCCACTGCTGTAAAATAAAATGTATAATTTAAAGCACGTAACCAATGCACATGCCCTTCAATTGTGCAATATTTGGAAGCATTAATTTTAGCTGAAAAGTGTGGATTTAAACCTGTGTCATGGTTCGAGTCTGGATTATTCCAAAACCTGAGACCGTTTACACCTCACACTTTTCTTTGTACTTAGTGGTAATTCAGTATTGACAGCTTCCACACAGCTTATTGTAATGAATTAGGAGTTAGACTTGGACACAGAGACATTTGATGGTTGTTATACACTTTTATTAAGGTAAAAGAAGGGTTGGAGAAAGACCTTTTCGAAGGGATTATGTCCTCCGACGTATTCCTCATCTTAGATATCTCCTTCCAGCTCTGCTGGCCTCGGGAAAATTTTTCTCTAGAGGGCGCTGCGCGTCGATGTCCTCCGAGTCGATGTCCCTCGACAGCCGCCGTATCGACGTCATCCTGCCTGTAAAGGCCGCGCGCAGCGTCCGTTGCTCAGTTCCGTTTTTCCGCACTTGCTCAGTGCCTGGGAATACCGTTGCTCAGTTTTGTCAGGTTAAACCTATTTACCTCGAGTTATTCGATCTGTACTCGATGGCTTCTTCGTCGGAACCGACAACTCCTCGATCCGGCTTAAAAAAATGCCGAGATTGTGGGAAAAAGATGTCGCTGACTGACCCTCACAGAGTTTGTCTGTGGTGTTTGGGAGCTGAACACCATTGTTCGGAGTGCGAGGACTGTATGTCCATGACAGCTAAGGCCCTGAAGGAGCATAGGGGGAAGCTGGAGAAAGGTAAGACTTTTAAAGCTTCTTCTTCGTCGACGAAGTCGAGACATTCGTCTCCTCGTCACCATTCGCGCTCCAGGTCTCGGAGTGGGTCACATCACTCCTCGAGATCGAAGCACTCGAAGAGGAGATGTCGAAGATCCCCTTCTCCGTCTTCCTCTTCCTCTGTTTCGCCAAAGAGAATCCCTTGCCCCACGAAACATAGTTCCCGGGCTGAATGGGAGGAATTCCGCAAAAATATGATGAGCGTCTTCGAGAAAGCGGCCTCGACCCCCTCGAAGACTGCCGAGAGAGATGCTCTGGTCGAAAGACCCGAAGGTCAAAAACGCCGCGAGTCGCAGTACCCGGCGAAGGAAACCTCTCGAGCGCGTCTCAAACCCTCGAGTAGGACTATGACCTCCAAACCTTCCTCGAAGGTTCCGTCGACGCCGTCGACGAAGGTTCCGTCGACGCCGAGGTCGGTATCTTCGACGCCATTGTCGACGCCAAGGAAAGTCACGGTTACGACACACCCAGTGACTATCCCCAGGTACTCGATGACGATGCCTTCGAGATTGTCGAGCAGAATCCCAATTCTGTCGAGGTCATCGAGGCCTCCGCCTTTGTTTTCGACGCCACGTTTTCGAGGCCGATTATGACAAGTTCGGCACCCTCTGCCTTGGAAATGGGGTTTACACCCTTTATGAGTTCAGAACAATTGAGAACTATGTCCTCAATTATGGAAGAGGGTGAATTGTCTGAACAGGAAGACACATTTGAGTTGCAGGGACCTGTAACCCCAATTAGAGAGGAATTTTCCTCTGAAGAACGCAGGTTAAAGGATCTTCATGATTCCTTACATGAGGCAAGTGGGTTAGACACTTCCCCTGAGGTGGAGTTTGCTAGGCCAGACCCGGGGGAGCATGCTGAAACCCCCTATAGAGCCTTAATGGCCAGGATCACAGAGTTTATGGGGTGGTCTGCACCTTCACAATCTTTCCAACAAGATGACCTCACGGATATTCTTGACAAAGGCCCACAGGAGGATCCTGTGGTGCCTTTTCATAAAGCTCTTCAGAGGAAGATTATGACGAACTGGGAAACCCCAAATGTCGTCCCGGCAGTAAATAAAAAACTGTCTACAAAATACAGGGTATCCTCTACAGACCCGGAGTTTTTGTCAAAACACCCATCCCCAGAAAGTCTGGTGGTACAGGCAGCATCTTCTACCAATGTCAAGACGGCTTATCCTACCGTCCCACAGGACAGGGACGATAAAAAATATGATGCTATGGCAAAGAAAGTTTTTTCGGCATGTAGCATGGCGTTAAAATCTGTTAATGCTACTTGCACCCTTGCTAGATTCAGCCATACACTTTGGGAGTGTGCTTCTACAGCGGCTGACTGCATCCCGGAGGGAGAAGAAAGGGAGGCGTTCCTGAATATCATACAGGACGGTAACGACGCTATGTGCGAATCCCTCCAGACGGGCATTGATTCGGCTGACAGTATCAGCAGAGCAATGGCGGCAAGTACAACAACCAGGAGATTCGCTTGGTTGAGAAAGTCTGGTTTTGCCCCAGATGTGCAAGCCAGGCTCTTGAACATGCCATTTGATGGCTCTTCTTTGTTCGGGAAAAAGGCGGATGACAGTTTAGAGAAACTGCAAACTTCAAAAGCAGCAGCAAAATCCCTAGGCGCTGCAATCCGTCAGACACCTTTTCGTCCCACAGGAACCTCTGCGAGGGGCAAGTCCTTTCGCTTCTACTCCGCATTCGGAAGAGGTAGAGGACGACCGGCTCAAAGGGGACAAAGAAGAACTACCCGAGGTGGACGGGGTAGATATTCAAAAGCCGCAGCAACAGCAGGTGCCTCTTTACCATCGGCATCTGCATCAGCCGCCCCAAAACCACTCTGAGGACTTCCCTCACAGGACACCTGTAGGAGGCAGGTTGACTCAACATCTGGCGGTATGGCAGGCTATCACGTCAGATGCTTGGGCATTGGAAACAGTTGCCCAAGGTTACTGCCTGCCTTTCCTACGCATACCTCAGAGTCATCCACCAGGGATCAGCTCTCAGAAAGCTCCAGATCCGCTCCTCTTGTAGGAAATTTTGGACCTGCTAGAGAAAGGTGCCATAGAACCGGTACCTGTAGCGGAGAGGAACAAGGGCTGGTACTCCCCTTACTTTCTCATTCCAAAGAAAGACAGAGGACTGAGACCCATCTTGGACTTGCGAGAATTGAACAAATTCATCAGGAAAGACAAATTCAAGATGGTCACTCTTTCTCAGATCCTCCAGGCCCTTCAGTTCCAGGACTGGTTGGTATCTCTGGACCTTCAGGACGCTTATTTCCATGTGCCTATCCATCTCAAACACAGGAAATACCTGAGGTTCGCAATTGGCAACTCTCACTATCAATTTCGAGTGCTGCCATTTGGGCTGACCTCCGCCCCGAGGGTCTTCACCAAGTTAATGTCGGTAGTGGCGGCAAGTCTAAGGAGGGAAGGGATTCACGTCTACCCCTACCTGGACGATTGGTTGATCAGGGCTGTTTCTTCGGAACAAGCTCAGATCCAGCTAAATCACGTGTGCCACTCCCTTCACAAACTGGGCTTCTCCCTCAATTTAAAGAAGTCACAAATGATACCATCGCAGAGTCTCCAGTTCATAGGAGCGATCCTGGACACTTCCCTGGGAAAAGCCTCGCCACCAGAGGTGAGGGCTCAAGATATTCTACAGATGGTTACCAAGTTCCACGATGCCCAACGTCTCCCAGCCTTCGACTTTTTGAGGTTGCTAGGCCTTATGGCATCCTGCATTTTCCTAGTGCCAGAGGCTCGCCTGAGAATGAGATCCCTCCAGTGGGCACTGAGGACTCAGTGGTCACAATTCTCAGGGAGAATGACAGATCTTCTTCAGGTTCCCGACAGGGTGGCTCGAGACCTTCAGTGGTGGGCCTGTCAGGAGAACATTCTGAAAGGAGAACATTTTTGGCAACCCTGGCCGGAGATAACAGTAGTCACGGATGCCTCACTCACGGGGTGTGGAGCCCACGCCAACGACTTGACCATCAGCGGTCGTTGGTCTCCATCAGAGTCCAGACTACATATCAACCTGTTAGAGCTGAGAGCCATCAGACTTGCGCTGAAGGCGTTCCTGCCAGCTGTACAAGGGAAAAACGTCCTGATAATGACGGACAACACGGTGGCCATGCATTACCTCAACAAAAGAGGAGGCGTAGGATCACTACCCCTGTGCAGAGAGGTGATGCAGCTCTGGTTTTGGGCAATCCAAGAAGGAATCTCTCTATCGGCAGTTCACCTAGCCGGAGAGAAGAACTTGACAGCGGACGCTCTGAGCAGGCAGAGCACAGTCTCCCACGAGTGGGTGCTAGCTCAGGAAGTCCTTCAAGAGATCTTCGCCCTTTGGGGAACCCCTCAGGTGGATCTGTTCGCCACCAGCCTCAACAGAAAATGCGATCTGTTCTGCTCAAGGGAATTTCCCCCGAGAGGAGCTCTGGGAGACGCGTTCATAGTGGACTGGGAGTTTCCGCTTCTGTACGCGTTCCCACCGGTCCCTGTCATTCCTCAAATGATCAGGAGGTTGAGAAGATTCCGGAGAACCATGATCCTAATTGCCCCGGATTGGGCCAGGAGAACGTGGTACCCGGACCTTCTAGACTTGTCCATCTGCCCTCCAATTCGACTTCCACTCAGAGAGAACCTACTCTCACAGAAGGGAAGTCAGGTTCTCCATCTAGACATCAAAACCCTCAACCTTCACGCTTGGCTACTGAAAGGCTGAGGTACAAGGATTGGGACCTCCCTGATGATGTTATGGAGGTGTTGCTTTCGGCAAGGAGGCCAGCAACAAAGTCTTTATACCGCTGCCGTTGGAACAGATTTTGCAGCTGGTGTAGAGAACAGAATATCGACCCTTTTTCATGTGGTACACCAATGGTTTTGTCCTTCCTACTATATTTGGCGAATTCAGCCTTCAAGTTGGCACCATTAAGGGCTATCTCGCAGCGCTATCCATCTTTAAGCGCACTGCGGAAGAACCATCCTATTTCAAGTTACCCTTGGTAATACAGTTTCTAAAGGGGTTAACCAATGTTTATCCCCCAAGACCATTCCAAGTTCCCCTATGGGATTTAAACTTAGTCCTAACTTTCCTGATGGGCACACCTTTCGAACCACTCCATTCTTGTTCGTTAAGATTCCTTACCCTTAAAACTGTTTTATTAATAGCACTTACATCTGCTAGAAGGGTGAACGAATTACAAGCTCTTTCTTGTAAACCCCCTCACACAATCTTTCACAAAGACAAAGTTGTCCTGCAAGTGAAGCCTAATTTCCTCCCAAAGGTGGTTTCTGAATTCCATATCACTCAGAAGATTACCCTACCATCTTTCTATCCTCCTCCTCATCCGGGGAAAGAGGAAGAGAGGTTACACAGGCTAGACCCTAGAAGGGCTTTAAGTTTTTACATCAGTAGACTAGCCAGGATAAGACAGGCAGACCAGCTGTTTGTAGGTTACACAGGTCACAAGCTGGGGTTACCAATAACTAAGCAGACCATTTCCAGATGGATCATTCTAGCCATTCTGGAATGTTATAAACTGTCAGGGAAAGAGCCCCCTCAAAACCTTAGGGCTCATTCGACCAGAGGTATTGCAGCTTCATCGGCCCTCAAAAGAGGTGTGCCGGTTAAAGACATCTGTGCGGCCGCTACATGGTCGTCTGTCCATACCTTTACACGATTTTACAACTTGGATTCCTCCTCCAGTCAAGAGACTAGGTTTGGAAGGGCTGTACTGCATTCTATTCATCAATAGAAGACAGCGTGAAGTCAGTACTCCCTCCTCCAATAATAGAATACTGCTATGGGAGCCTATCTAAGATGAGGAATACGTCGGAGGACACAATCCCTTCGAAGAACAAGTTACTTCTTACCTTGTAACGTTCTTTCGACGGGATGTTCCTCCGACGTATTCCTCATCGACCCTCCCATCCATCCCCGCAGTTCTACTTCCCTTGTTGCAGCTTACGCTCCTTCAGGGTGATTAGTCTAGTCCAGAAAGAATTATTGTGGGCTACAAAACGGAACTGAGCAACGGACGCTGCGCGCAGCCTTTATAGGCAGGATGACGTCGACGTCGATATGGCGGCTGTCGAGGGACATCGACTCGGCGGACGTCCACGCGGAGCGCCCTCTAGAGAAAAAAATTTCCGAGGCCAGCAGAGCTGGAAGGAGATATCTAAGATGAGGAATACGTCGGAGGAACATCCCGTCGAAAGAACGTTACAAGGTAAGAAGTAACTTGTTCTTTTGCCCTAACACTATGATGGGTTTACCTGCCTCAACAAAACTAAAGGATGTCAGTGTCAGAATTTTCCAAAAATATAAAGAGTTTTCCGTCCTGTGTCCAAAATCCTACCCTGACCCTTACAAGCTAAACCTAAGAAAAAGTGCAAAGGGAAAAAAATATTTTAACTGCCCAGCTGTAGTCTTCTTTAATGTTCCAACATAAAGATCCAAATGGTGCAAGGTTTCACAGCTCTCGGAACGCTGGGGGAAGTCTTCCATTCCCTCGAGTTTTCAGCTTCTCTTCTACTCTCTACCACAATTATTTTCCTTGGCAAAAGACAACTTTCCAATGAAGGGGGTATGATCCCCTTCCCCTAGCATCACACAGTTAACGGTTCTTCCTCACCCCCTGACTTACTCCACAGTCCACAGTTCTTTTTCAATTCACAGTTCTTCACAGTTCTTTGGCAACTTTTCCACTCGGGTATGATTCCCTTCCCCTAGATTTCACACTCTTCAAATGTGGGTCTCCAGACTTACATTCACTTTGGCCTGGTTTGATCTCCTGCCAGGACTTTACAATATTCACTTCACATTCAATTTGGCCTGGTTTACTCTCCTGCCAGGACTTCACAATATTTGTTTCATATTCAGATGTGCCTTGGATACCTGACAGGACTTTTACAACAAATGACTTCTCCTTTCAGGTGCGGGTCTCCAGACTCGCTGTTACAATGTTCCACACATATATTTGGGTGCAGGTTTGAACTCGCACAATGCCTGGTTTACTCACCTGCCAGAATATTTCACTCTAATGGGTTTCAGGCTTGCACACTTTAGTGGGCAACTGTCATGGCCACTGGACAAGAACCCCAGTTCACATCCCCTAAAGGGTCCAGTTGCACCCAGTCCTGGTGCCTTTGGCACCAGGCTCATAAGAAAGTGTGTTTGGGCTGGGCGTGGCTATAGGAATCAATGAAGCGGCACGTGCAGCATCATTTGGACGTGGCAGGGTGGGACCATCTAGCAGAGCAAGCGGGCGTGGCCGAGGCCAGGCTATTTAAGCCTGCCCCGCCCGCAGGCCTAGGCTTCCCGTTATTTTGCCTAAGCAGCATAACGCTCACCGCCGCCTGAGAAGCATCTTACCTGTTTTCCAGTGCAACCATCTCAGAGAAGCCTCTTGCCTGTCTCCCAGCAAACCTTCTCGGAGAAGCATCTTACCTGTCGTCCAGCAAAACCATCTCCGAGAAGCTTCTTACCTGTCGTCCAGTGAAACCATCGCGGAGAAGCATCTTACCTACATAGCCAGCCAAGCCATCGCAGAGGCACAACTTACCCAACTTTTCTCCATCAGAACGAGCTGAATCGTCACGGAAGCGTCTCTTACCTGCTCGCAGTGACTCCATCCGCGATCGACCAGAGCGCACCTACCTGGCTCATGGAATACAACCACCGACTGCACGCCTACCCTGACCTTCAGCTCGGACACCAACTCAGAAGTTCTACACGAGCAGCTTAGTCGTGGTCGCAGGCATCCTTACCCGCCGCCAGGTCCGCGCACCGAAATTCTTCTCCAAGCGTCGCAAGACTATACCTGCAGGAGGAAAGAACACATAAGGTTAGAAACCTAATTGAGAC
The DNA here is from genome assembly GCF_040938575.1 of Ambystoma mexicanum. Lineage (NCBI taxonomy): Eukaryota > Metazoa > Chordata > Amphibia > Caudata > Ambystomatidae > Ambystoma > Ambystoma mexicanum. The sequence goes on along the minus strand of NC_090935.1, from coordinate 619,153,602 downwards.
ATTTGCTAAGGTCATGCACCATTTCATCTAGCGCTTATCTTTGGATCCCAACTAGTCATCTCATTGGGAACACTTCGAAGACCTCCACCGGCTCCACGGCTCCACTGGGCTGCCATCACCTATAAGGGAGAAAGAGACATTAGTACAAACTTAAATCATGTGACAAGACATTAATACTTATATGAACAATAATCATCACAAAGACTCCTACCTTCAAAGTGGTTCGGTCACAGCCGGCCTGGGCCACCACATCTATGGACCAGTGAAGCAACTGGGTCATCTTGAAGCGCCCCTGCTGATGAGAAGCAGGACGGAGAGCTCGCCCTGACTATATATCAGCTGAGCCTATATGGGTAAACGCTTACCGCATCCAGAACAGTATACTTTGCAGCAGCTGGGGGTGAGAACCGAACCCGGGGGGCTGACTACAGGGAGGGTTCCAACCATGCCCCAACGTCCCCGCAGAGACCAGGTGAGCGTAACAGCAACAGCATTGTCCATGCCCTTTTTATCAATTGTGTCAGTGACCCTCCACCTTTTTCGTTCATTACTTTCTATTACCAGGTTGTCTGCCCGGTTTAGCAAACACCTTAACTTCCCCCACAGTGTGTGACATTTGCCTGGCAGTGCCCCATTGTCCTGCTCTTCCCTTTTGGGCTCACTTGTTTGTTTTTTCTGCTCCGGTGTTCTTCGCATCATCCCGCGGTTGCTTTGGCTTGCTGGCATCTCAGAAGAGTGTGTTAGTCCCAAATATGAGTAACTGCAAATAAATGAAGACCACCAGTCAGGCAAACAAATATATAACAAGAGTTTATTTTGCTTAAGCAGTCTCAGGTTCGTCTACAACTGCGGGCAGTCATAGAGAGAAATTGTGCAGTTTACATGGGGGATAGGCAGCCTTAAGTACACTTCAAATCGTCTTTGGTTGCTGAAATAATACATAGTTTATGACCCACGTAACGTGGGCATTTTCCATGGCAAGACATGGTACCTCACTCTGCGTCACCTCTGTACAATTTACTGTTCTCAGACCCAAGAAGTTCATCACGTTCTCAGAATAAGGAGACATTTCTTGTTCTTCATTATCAATGTTTGTCTTAGACAAAAAGGGCACTTTGCATTTTGGCCCAGTAGTTCAATTAGCTTTCCCTCTCTAGAATGTGCATGGTACGTCATGTTTTCTAAACATGAGCCATGCGATTAGCTTGGGAAAGCAGAAGACAGGAAGGAAGATATACTATCCTTTACCTTTGTCTCTCTACGTCTGCCTGCTCAAGGCTTGAGCTGGTAAATTCCATTACCTAAGCATTCTTCGCAGAGGAACGTTTGCCAGCCTTTCAGGCTGCGATCATGTTCTGCACGCAGAATGAAAACCCAGTAAGTGAGCAAAGAAACCTGAATGGAATCTGGATGGCGGACTTCAATGTGTGTGCCTAGGCTAACACAGAATACCACAACATAGATGCATTCTCACAAACCCTACTTTTAGCCTAAGCTAACACATTGAAGTCATACATCATCAGAATCATATATATCGATAGCCATAAACTGTTTGATTTCCACATCCTACATGATCAAGACATTAGTTATATCAACAGGGAGTAAGGTACAGGTTTCAATTTCTCTAGAACTTTAGAACAGCAGTTACCTAGTATACAACCTAAAACTGGTATAAATTGAATACAGCAGCGGCAAAACAAGATCACCCCAACGTAAATGGTAAGTGCAGAGAATATCTTCCAACTGTTACGCTCACCTGGTTCCCACAGGGGCGTCGATGGCGTCGATCGGACCCGGACAGCTGCGGTCTCCACCAACGTGATGCGTAGCTGGATGCAGAATAACACGAAGCGTGTACTGTTGTTCGGGCATGGTTTAAATAGCCTCCAAAATAGTTCCAGGTAAGAAGTTCCCTAGAACCACGCCCCAGTAAAAAATAGTCCCTGTAGAAAAATAGTCCCATCCAGGCCTCATGTTGGCTTGGACTCACTAGCATGGTCTGCATCGGGTAAGTAAAGTCTATGAGCCTGGCGCCTATGGCGCCAGGACTGATTTTCATGATGAGCCTGGCGCCTAAGGCGCCAGGACTGAACCCAAACAGCCCCCAGCCGGGGCTGTTGGGGTTTTAATAAGTATCTGGATGCCTGCTCCCGGAGCTGATGGGCTTGGTCCTGATGCCCGGGGGTAGGCATCATGACACCAACCCCAAGTCCTAAATACGTTCCAAGCCCATGTCCCACGGTTCCAATCACCCTCCTTAACATGAATTTCAGTACTCACTGTATGTAATCTTTTGATAGCTTGGAACTCAGTAGGGAGTAGTCGGTATATATACGTAACACGTGGATCCGACCATTTTGCAAACTCCTCCATGCTCAGCTAACATGACATCTAAGATTATTCTATTTTGAAGAGCAACTAATCTAATAGCTCTTTGTTCTAATGTCATATTAAACATTATATCCGTTTTTTCATTAATGGTTTTCTCCAATGCTCTGGCCAATTTCCTAATATCTCGAGAGTTTTTTGTTTGTCCGCAAAATGGAATCATGGATTTTGTTACATCCCCTAATATCTGGAGTGCAGTGTCATCATCGATCCCCCTCCCAGGGCGATGTTTCAATATGTCTGCTGTCGATGTTATGTAGACCCCTGGCAGTAGTATCCCCAAGTAACAAGTTCCCTGCCAATCCTTGGGTAACCAGGGATAGGCTTGATTCCCACAGACAAAGTAAATGGGTCCCCCGATGTAAGGGCCTTGTCTCGTTTATCAAAGTTGCAGTGTGCATACATTTGTCATACGTACCCATATACAGAGAACCTTCTTTCTTTAAACAAAATGGTACTGTATCAGGATCATGGTTTATGGTGTAGGATAGTGGAGTTGCTTCCCTATTTTAAATGATATCATTGATTGGTAGGGCTGAGATCACATATCTGTATATTTGGTAGAGGCAACATTGGTTGTGCTTTTATTAGCAAAGACAGAGCATCCTAGAGGCAGCAATATTTTTCGAACAAATTCGTTGAGGTTTGTCCCATCAAAGTTACCAGTGGTACTATCATGCCATTTACCAAAGAACAGAACTCTAAAAGAAGCATAACAAGCAGTTGACAATGGGAGTGGATATATGTACCAACCTAAATCTTTCTCACCGTGTTGTGGGAGGTGAGAACATACCCAGCAATTTGTTCTGTTCAGGATTGCGTGTGTGTCATTCATAATTCGTATGAGGGATGTCAAGATACCCTTCTGAAAGTTCAAGATCAAGAAGGCGAAGGGTATGCAAGTGCATATAAAAAGGAGACAAGGTTGTGGAGCTAACCGTAGGTAACAGTGTGCTGAGAGGATGTGAACGTTCAAAAAACCATAATACATAATGGGAGTGTGCTCTTCCTGAAAGCAGTTGAAGTACACTGATGCAAAACGCAAGGCCCTAGCTTTACTAGCAGTGATGGGGATGTTGAAAAACGAGAACATTCTGAAGTAAAAAAGAAACTGACCTGATCCGGGTAAGAAGACATGAGCACTCATCGTGCTACGCGGCTCCACACTGCTCCGCTGAGCAGGGAAGACCATCCTTGCCCTTCTCGTCCTTCTTCAGGCATTGATTGCGATATTCTGCTTCGGATTGCCTGCAACCCGTCTTGAATCGCCAAAACACATGCAGAGTTCATCGCAGATCAGCCCCAAAATGGCTGCCGCAACATATTGTTTATAGGTTGCCTAGCAACCTGCTTGCTCCTTATTGGCGTGTATTCTACATATAAGAAAACCGGCCCCACCGGAAGGTGACAGCCGGCCCTTTCAGTGAAGGCACCCTTTAAAGGCACTTGCCTGTCTGTGCCTGTCAGGGCCGACCCGAGGCCACAGGACGCAGAACTCTGCATCTATACGAATGACTATCCCGCATATGCCGTAACCTATCCCAACATAGGGTAAGAGTCATGTCTATTCACTGCTCTTAGTGCAACCGTAGACATTGTTGTTCAAACTCCGGCTGAGAAGCCTCAACATCTCCCACCTTCCTAGCATACTGCGCCGTCCGCCATATGTACCCACTAGCCATTTGTAGAGGTTTATTGTGCCCAAACTTGCCCAATGTCTACCCAGTAACTGTGTGCTAACTGATTATGTCTATCTAATTGCAGTGTACCCATTGTTTCTAGTCGCCTGTTCTTGTGCATAATGCTGCTTTTATAGTACTATGTATCGTCTATTGTTGGAGTAATCCCCTCTCTCAATACATTAGCCATGCGCCTCACTGCCTCTAAGTCGTCGTGACTCTTTACTAGTTGCCACTCCCACTCTGAATCGCTCATCACGATTCTGTTGCTGGGTGCCTTTTGAGCTTATATGCGGAACCTTTATAACTTGCAAATTGGCCGATTTTGCCTCCGCTGAAATAGTAAGCATACTGTATAAATTGTCTGAACTGTTTCTATTCACATCTTAATATTGTGTACTCGGTGCAAATCATCTGATCTGTTTCTGTTCACATCGTAATAGTGTGCACTCCGTGCAAATCGTCTGAACTGCTTCTGTTCACATTCTAATAGTGAGCACACTGTGCAAACTGTACGACATTTTTAATGAACTGCTCTTTAAATGCTAGCTCGTTACCTGACGCTTTAGCATTATCACACAGATTGCTTTCTACACCTGTCGCCGCGGAGGAGCCTAGTATTCCTACCTGCGTCCACCGGTTGTACTAGACACATATCTCCTATAATTATTTAATCTGCCACAAACTGTCGTATATATTTTGGCCAGTCCTGAGCACCCAATGTCTGCAACCTGCACTCACTCATCTTGACCTAGCAATTATGTATGTCTCTACTAGATATTATATTGCCTCACCTCTGGTTAGCCTTTATACTCTGATCTCCATCATAAGCGTTAGCACCATCCTGCCTAAACTCCCTTTTGCAAGCATTTGCACACATTCCCCTATGTCCAGAAGCCCACACACCATGTCCAAGCACTCCCACATTGATTGCTTCATTAAGCCTACCAACGTTTTCTTACCTTTGACTCTCATTGGTAGGATTAAGCACACCCCATTCCTACCACAGCTGAAGCCAGCTCCCACCAGAGTTATACCACAACACCCAGATATGAACACATTTAACACACCACTGGGCATCACACATAACACTTTGCCTTGTAAACTTGGCACCCAGCTAGAACACCTTCCCACCCCTAATCACCCCTGCCCAACTACAGCAAGAAATGCCAGGTTGGGTGCCAGACTGGGTAAAACATACAAAATACCTCCTGCCACTATGCCTATAAATAATTCCCCACAATGCCCCAAAAAAGTCCTATCAAAAACCTACAAAGTCTCCAAAAGACCTTTTGCACCTTCCACTCACTACCTACCAGCCCACAGTAATAGCCGTATTGCTATCCATGGGGCTTTGATCAATGCCAGATCCCTGGTAGCCCACGCAGCTGACATTGCCGATCTGATCATAGAAAAAAACTGGACTTCCTAGCAATCACTGAGACCTGGCTTCATGCAGCAGCAGGCCCTTCTCTCCTTATTGCAACCCCAGACAATTACATTTTGTCCTTAGATCTGATAGAGAATCCTCTAAAGGGGGTGGTATTGCCTTTATAGCCAAAGCCACACTGGGACTTAGAACTATCCCACACGCCCCTACCAAATCATGTGAATTTATGACGGTTAATCCTCCCCTCACCAATACGCGCACCATTACAATGCATCTAATTTACAGACCCCCTGGACCCATTGGCTCCTTTGAAGAAGAAATTAGCACATTGCTCTCCACTAACACAAACCTTTCTTCGCAAATCCTCATATTAGGCGACTTCAACTTAGGTTTCATTGACCCTACAGACCAGTCTGCACTGACTCTGGCCAACTCCCTGACTGAACTTGGCCTCACTCAGAGAGCTCTCCTACCCACACTTTAAAAAAGAAGAATCTTGGACTGGGTAGCAGACCTCAATTGTGTAACTAACATAACAGCTATTGAACCACAATCATGGACCGATGACTTCCTATTGACTTTCAACCTGCATGATTACATACTTGTCATTAGAGAGAACCTTATTGCTCCATCCATTCCAACTAGAAATAAGAAAAACATTACAGTGGAGTGGATGAACTTTAAGCCTTTTCTACAACCGCTACTTAAACCTATACCAGTTTTCGCAGATCCAAGCGACCTAGTGGACCTCTACAATAAAACCATCACCACAGCCCTAGACTCCATTGCACCTCTAAAAATGCGCAAAAGTAAACCTATAACACACCTGAACTCCTGGTTCAATCTTAAATTTAAAGAGCTAAGAAACGAAAAAAGGAAATGTGAAACCACCTGGAAAAACAACCCCTCTATAGCTAACAAAGACATCTCAGCCAACTACAAAGAAGAAATTCTTTCAGCAAAACAGAACGCCTACAACTATAGGATTGACAAAGCCAGCTCGAGTACCAGAGAACTATTTACCATCCTAAGAGACCTCGAATCTTCCACCCCCCCCCAATAGACCACTGCATCAAGGAGAAAAATTGGTGCACAAAAATTCAAGATGCCTTATTTAATAAGATCACCATGCTCCAAGAAAAATAGCTGCCAAAAAGCTGAATCTGCCTCCTCAGGCAAATACCCGGTTACAAAGCCCCACTCTCCCTAAACCATCTCAGCGTTTTAAATTCACCTCAGTGACTCCCCAAGAAGTACAAAAGATCATAGCCTCTCTCAAACCGTCCAATTCTCAAGGCGATACCTGCCCTGCATCTGTCATGAAGGAAACTGCTAATATACTTGCTACCTTCATCACCTTGTTAATTAACACCTCCTTCCGCACCAGCACTGTCCCTATGAATTTAAAAAACTCACTGGTACTACCTCTCTTAAAAAAAAACGTCATTGGACCTGAGCATCCCCACTAACTTTAGAGCCATTACGACTGTCCCTTTTTTTACTAAAGATCATTGACAAAGCAGCCTGTAATCAGATACAGTCATACCTGGAGACTAATAAACTACTTGGACTCCGTCATTCTGGCTTCAGACCCCAACACGGCACTGAAACAGCCTTGATTGACCTGAAGATCCAGATTGACAATCTGAAAGACAAAGGGAAATCGGCACTCTTGCTCCTGTTGGATTTGCAGCTGCATTCGATCTGGTTGACCACAAAGTTTTGTGTAAGCACCTCTCCCCAGCGGCCCATTTCTCAACAGAAGCAACTGCTTGAATCCAATCATTCTTAAACAATAGATCCATGAGAGTATTTTCAGCGTCGCCAGTAGCCGATCCTATCCCCATTTCTTGTGGAGTCCCACAAGGATCTTGTGTATCGCAGACCATGTATAATGCTTTCACTAAACCTTTATTTGATGATCTGAACCATCTGGGTGTCACCTACACGAACTATGCTGATGACACCCAGATCCTCATACCTCTGACAGGCGATTACGACAAAGACTTAGCTCTTATAAACAGAATCTACCTCATCATTCAGGCCTGGATGGCCACACATGGTCAGTGCCTGAATGATGAGATGACTGAGCTGCTACTCTTAGCAGCACCCAGCAATAAAAGAAAACTGAGTAACCAATACCTTTCCTTTAACATTGATGGACATGATATCAAAGTAGCTAAAGAGGTAAAAACATTGGGTTTTTACCTAGACTACTCTTTGTATCTCCGCAAACAGGTCAGTGCTACAGCTTCGGCAACAGCTTAAACCTGCTAGCTCATCCATGCTTGTAAACCTTTTCTTTCCACAGAAAGTTGTACTACTCTGGCCAGAGCCCAAGTAGTATCTAAAATCAGCTACTGCAATGCATTGTTCCTAGGTGCCAGCAAACAAATCACCAACAAACTCCAGATCTTGAAGTATAATGCACTCAGAACTGCCTTGGGCATACCTAAAGGCAGCATATTTCTGCAACCAGGCGTGACATCAACTGGCTCTCCATTAAGGAGCGAATACAACTCAAAACAGCATCCTTGACTTATAAATGTCTTAATAACCTAGCCCCCCAATACCTGACTGAAAAATCCACCAAAAATAATCCCGCCCGACCCACCAGGGCTGCTTATTCTGCATGCCTAAAAGTTCCTATGTATAAACTCAAAAAGCAGGCGGCAGTAATTTCCCAGTTATGACTGCGCTACTCTGGAACTCCTTACCCACCACATTAAGATCTGACCAGTCCTTCTGCAGATTTAGAAAATACACTAAAACTTGGCTCATCTCAAAAGATGCACCATACTAGAATGCCGTGCCACATAGTATGCCTGTAAGTAAATAACAACATTGTTTGTCTAACTGTATATTGATAAAATATGTAAATAATGAAAACTGCATTCTCATGTTTCCTTGTAAGAAATTGCATAGTCCTGTATTGCCTTTACTGTATTTTGCTCTGTGCGTATTTTAGGATATGCTTTTTTTCCCTTTATTGTAATGCCTTAATGTATACTGCCTTGTGTGTAACTAAGAATATGCATCTTCTTGTAATGCGCCCAGATACCCACGGGTTTGGAGCACACTATAAATAAACAGAAACAGGTATCAGCACAAGCATAATAGATGCTACATTAATTATGATTATGCATTTGTCCCTCGTGGACCATAGTTCTTTAGAGCAGTACTTTCCAGTGGCAATGTTTTCCATGTCCCCATATATATGTGCCCCAAACAGTGGCATAGTCTTTCAGTGTCCGTTAAGAAGCCTCACTGAAACAGGCTCTATAAGTTCATCCGGGGGTGGCACCTGACCACATGGCCAATCTTGCTTGCAGTCTTCTTTTCCCAGCCCCCCCCCCCTCTGCCTCCAAAGAAGTGTTTTGTGTTTCACGTCTTGGGGGGGGGGAATAGAGGGAATACGTTGGTTTCTTGTGGGTGCAGTATTCTTACCACACTTTCCTAACTACAAAATGTCATCCTCTTACTAATTCCTTGGTCGAAGATTGTACCTGGTCACTCCAGGCACAGAGTGTTCTGTCAACAAAGGATCAATATCCAAAGAAAGTGGTGAAAGTGTTGAATAGTCAGGCTATTTGGTCTCAGGACAAGGGCATGTGCCGTCACTGAAAGGCACACACTTGGTTTCAAGATCTTTGACCTCTGCCTGCTCCCATTTGTCATAGGGCAAAGGCAAAGGCACTCGCTTCAGGTGTGCTGCATGAATCCAGTGCTTTTTCCCATCCACTCGAACAGCCGTCTGAGTAGCCAGTAGCACCAGATAGGGTCCTTTCCAGCGAGCGGCAAGACTGGACTTCCGCTCAAAATCTTTTGAGGATGTAGCCACCAGGTTTGAGTTAACTGATCACAGTAATCTACCAGTAATGGCTATTTGATGTCAGACAACTTTTTAGGTCCAGGTGTGTTCCATAGATTAACAGGTCTCCCCATCACTATCTCCTAGGGAGAAAGCCCTGCTTTTGCCTGTGCAGTCGTTCTCATATCTAACAGAGCTAGTGGTAGGTCAACGGGCCATTTCAGTTTGCTGTGTGCACACACCCTCGCTAGCTTGTTCTTAAGAATGCCGTTATTGCGTTCAATTAACCCCACACTCTGAGGATGTCTTGCCGAGTGGAACGCTTCTTAATCTGTAACCCCTCACATACCTGTAGTATGAAAGCAGCAATAAAATGAGATCCATTGTTGGACCATATTACTCTAGGAAACCCAAATCTAGGGAAGTACTCTTTTAACATGGCTTTTGCAGTGGAGATGGCAGTATCATCTTTCAAAGGGAAAGCCTTAACCCATTTGCTGAATGCACATATCACTACTAATACATATTTGTAATTTTGGCATCACTCCATCTCTATGAAGTCAAGATGAATCACTTCAAATGGCATGGAAGGAGGTCAAAAACTACTCTTAGGTGCTGGTGTTCCCTTCCCAATGTTGTGTTGTAGACAAATCATACAGTTCTGAACTAGTCGCTCTGTAATTTTGGGAATATTGTCTTTATTCCATACTGGGTCTAGATGTTTACAAATACGTTTCACACTGATGTGAGCTGACCCATGTGCCATAGGAACTACAGCTGTTACATAAGCGTTGGGCAACATCCACCTTTGTTTCTCGTGATCAACCCAACAACCTTCATTATCCAACTCCGCCGGGCCAGAGCCCCATAGTTCAATTTCCTCGGCTGTGGCTTCGGCCTGAATTTCTTTCATGCTACTAATGCCCTCTTCCATCATCCCGCTCTCAGCAACCCACATAGCATAGTCCAACACATACATTCTTGATTGTGTGTCTGTGGCAGTTTGCTTGGCTATTTTGTCTGTGAATGCATTCCCTTTCCCAATATCGTCAGTCGCTCTCTGGTGTGCTGCACATTTCATTATGGCTAGTTGTTTAGGGAGAGCCAATGCTGATAACAGTTGCACTATCAAAGGACCGTGTTGAATCTTAGTACCATGAGATGTTAAAAATCCCCTCTCAGCCCATAGTCTCCCAAAGTTGTGAGCTACTCCAAAGGTGTACTGACTGTCAGTATAAATATTTACTCCCCCTGGGATATCTCACAAGCTCTAGTCAAAGCAATTATTTCTGCAGCCTGGGCAGAATTGTGAGGAATTCTCCTTCTCTCAATAATTGTGTCTAAAGTGGTGATTGCATAGGTAGAAGTAGAAGTGCCATCTGGGAGTTTGAAACAAGAACCATCACAAAATATTTTCCCATCCGGGGATGGCAACGGTGTGTTGCTTAGATCAATCCGCCCTTTGGTGTCTTGTTCAGTGACATAAAGACAATCATGCGTCGCATCATTATTACTGTCCTCGTTTAGAGGAGGTAAGAGTTCGGCCGGATTCAAAGAACAGCATCTCTTAATTTTGATGTGGGTGTGCAAATAGAATGAGCTCATATCTTGTGAGCTGGGTAGATGTGAGATGATGAGTTTGCGTTCCATTCAGTAGTACATCTACCTAGTGAGGCACCATCACGGTTAAGGAGTGACCCAAAACCATGCCTTCACTTTGTTTTACTGCGGCGGCGGCGGCCGCAGCCTTGAGACATTTCGGCAAAGCACATGCAACACGGTCCAACAGCCAGGAAAAATAGCTGCACAACTTGTTCCTTCCTCCATGTTCCTGTGTCAAAACAGCCAAAGCACATCCATCTCTCTCATGCACAAATAGGACAAATTCCTTGCTATAAGTTGGTGTGCCCAATACTGGTGCGGAATACAGAGCAGTTTTGAGCTGAGTAAAAGTGTCCTGACAATCTGTATCCCAAGGTAGAGGTAACGCTACATCTTTTCTTGTCAGTGTCAACAAAGGTTTGATCAAAAGTGAAACGTTAGGAATCCATTGCCTGCAATGGGAAGTTATCCCGGCAAATGCCCTAACCTCTTTCTGTGTATTTGCATGCTTTGTATTCTTTTAGGCGCAAGGTGCCTCCCCTCCTTCGACCTTCTGTTGACAATACTGAAATTCTTTCAAAGATGCTTTATGGCTATAGTCAGCTAGGTGTTTCATGTGCTACCAGAGATTTCTTCGATTACACCTTGATGCATTATGTCAGAGAAAATACTTTTAAGTGCATGCTTACCATCAACTGAAACTTCATATTGTGGAATGCAAGGTAATGTAATGTCAGTTCTTAAAACAATGCGCACTGGTTCATCATCTAGAATTCCTACTACATTGTCATTTACTGCCTATAGATGTGTAGGTACCTGGTGCAACTCACCAATTTTGACATGTGTGCGCATATTTTCAATGGCGTGTCTCTAGTACATGACAAGAAATTCAAATCCTGCAACTCCTGTAGGACGGCAGTATCAGTAAGATCACCCCAAATCTTGCCAAATATTGCCCCAATTGTTCTAGCAATACCTTTTGTTCAGGGATACTGCCATGATCTGTCAGAGAGCCTGAAGCGGCTGCTTCGTCTCCTTCCTGTACATATATTTCTGCCCATTGCTGTAATATTTTTCTCTGCTCAAGGGGTACTGCACTGCGAGTCACAGTGATCGAGTTGCTAGGCGCTTAAAGGGGAGTGTCAGAAATGGCAGAGGTAGCTTGTGGCAAGAGTAAATCTTGTGAGGTAGGGTGTGGTGGCCAATCGTCAGAGCCTGTGTCAGGAGCTGGTAATGGTGGCTGTGCTTGTGTAGAAGATAGAACATACGGAGGAGGTGCGGTAGGAGGTGTGCGCCTTTCATTCAGTAGCTTGTTTATTAATTAATCAGATGCATGCAATTCTTTTGATGGGTATATTTTCTGTACCTCTAATTGGAACCCCCTATCCATTCCCTACATAGCCTCATCTTGCTTCTGTTGATCGTGCGCTAATGCTTTTTCGGCTTGTGTAATGTGTCTATGTGGATGTGATTCACGCTGGAGAGAACGCAAATAGACAGATCACAGAAGAATACAGAACCTAAACTGAATACGAACGAGAACACTACTGTTATTTGGTCGGGAGTAGCAGGACAGGTTCCATGGACACAGGTTGGAATTCGCTCAAGCTCCCAAAAACTGACATGGCCCAATCTGCATAGCCGTGAAATTAACCGTTTGGGCTGGGAAGGAAAGGAAACAGGATTGAAAACTGACACACGGGTCTTACCCGGTTTGACAAGAGAAACATGGGAACCCAAGAGACAAGAAAGGGAAATTTTACGTCATCGCGACGATTTCGGCACAGGGACTCGCCCGATTGGCAAATATTCCTCTCCCGACAGATGCGAGATGGCTCCTTCCCTCTCTGATCACCTACACACAGCGCCTAGATCTGAAAGATACGAGGCATTTGACACCCGACATAAAAAACGGTGGAGATTCGCTTCCGGGTAAATTGATCAAAAGGGTACTACAAACCCATGGAGAAAGAATACAACTCCAACTCCGACAAAGATTTTTGTTAAGGAAATGCTTTTAAAAGAAAACCTCTGGTGTGTATTTTTTTATAAATTTGTTTCCAAGCAATGTTTTTTTTTCATCACCATAACTGAATATCGTACTGGAATAGAACTCACCTAGATAAGGTAGCAATTACAATCACAAGCTTTGTGTTTCAAAGTGTTGAGGGTTGATCCCTTTAGTTCAAGGGTATGCTTGTGATTTATATCCCTCCATCTCTCTTTTTTGTTTGATCATGTGTCTATGTGCAACAGGCCTTGCTTTCTTCCTCAATATTACTGACTCTAAGTACTGCATTCTAGACATTTCAAAACTTCCTAATGACGGCCACTGAAGTTCTGCCTCATGTCTGGTCTGGCAGTGCCAAATACTGTTAAACACTATAGCTCCTAACCCATATTTTACATACATTTCATATGCAGGTGAACCCTCCGGCGGCGCCGGCTGACTATGTTCTAAACCATTTTGCTTGCTGTCTTCTTTTGCAACAAAGCGTTGCCCAACAAGTTGACAGCTTCCTAAAACCAGGCATATTTCAAAGAAAACAATTATTATTATCTGGCAAATATTTTGCGCATAATATTTTATCCAAACAAATATCCAAGCAGTTACATTTTGAAACAAACTCACCTGATCAAAACAAAATCAATCCACCATCAATTCAATCGAACCCCTTCGTGCCTGGTGGTCTCCCAAAAAAGCGATCCGGGACTCTCGCCGTGATGACCTCTGGGTGAAGAGGTGAATGGAGATCACAAGTAGCAGACTGGAGAAACAGAGTCTCCGGCGCATGGTCCCCCGATACTCACTGGTCCCAGTCCATTCACTTCGTCCTCAGAAAGCGATGGGTCATCATCCGAAGTAGCCCCACGGTCCAGGCGCCATTTGTCAGTCCCAAATATGAGTAACTGCAAATAAATGATGAACACTAGTCACGCAAACAAATATATAACAAGAGTTTGTTTGCTTAAGTGGGCAGTCATAGAGAAATTGAGCAGTTTACATGGGGGGCAGGCAGACTTAAATTCACTTCAAATTGGCTTAGGTTGCTGAAATAATACATAGTTTATGACCCACGTAACATGGGCATTTTCCATGGCAACACATGGTACCTCGTTCTGCGTCACATCTGTACAATTTACTGTTCTCAGAGCCAAGAAGTTCATCACGTTCTCAGCATAAGGAGACATTCCTTGTGCTTCATTATCAATGTTTGTCTTAGACAAAAAGGGCACTTCGCTTTTCGGTCCGGTAGTTCAATTAGCTTTCCCTCTCTAGAATGTGCATGGTACATTATGGTACGTCATGTTTTCTAAACATGAGCCTTGCGATTAGGTTCGGAAAGCAGAAGACAGGAAGGAACATAAACTATGCTTTATCTTTGTCTTTCTACTTCTGCCTGCTTAAGGCTCGAGCTGGTAAATTCCATTAGCTAAGCACTCCTCGCAGAGGCACGTTTACCAGCCTTTCAAGCTGCGATCATTTTCTGCATGCAGAATGAAAACCCAGTAAGTGAGCAAAGAAACCTGAATGGCGCACTTCAATGTGTGTGCCTAGGCTAACACAGAATTCCACAACATAGATGCATTTTCACAAGCGTTCGGCCCTTGTCTGCTTCTCGCCTGGCCTCCTGCGTTTCCTGACAGCCTTGCGCTGCCCTTGACCTAACCAAGACAGACCTTAGGCTTCTGAGCTTCGTCTTAACAGAATATCCAGCAGCCTTCCAGCATCAGGCAGCACTCTGCTTGCTTTTCAGCTTCCGACCGGCATCGCGTATTGTATTGTATTATATTGTATTGTATTGTTTATTTATATAGCGCCTTTACACATGAAAGTGTTTCAAAGCACTCAATGAGGGTGGGAACAAGGGGAAAAACAACAGTCGCTCAGAGCCCTTGAAATGCTGAGACGATAAAAGTCTGAACAGGCAGAATAAGTGCGTAAAGTATATTTTACAGTTGAGACACAGCAAATGGAGCTGACGGCGATTCTGCAGTTTTACCAGTGTAATTAAGGGGAGAAGACAAGGGAGAACAGACAGACGATCATCAGGTACGTTGCATTTGGGTTGTGCAAGTGCATAGAAGGTCACAGGGAGGGCCAGGTCCAAGTGCACCCAGTCGTTGGAGACTGGCTTAAGTGCAGAGAGAGACACTCTCTTGGGTTATTCTAAGTGCAGTGAAGGTGGGTGGGAGTAGGGGCCCTGAGGCATATGAGAGAGAGGACTGGCGGGGGTGCCCGGGACCAGTGAGATTCTGAGGTACACCAGGCAGCCAGCAAGCTGTAAGGAAGAGGAGGTAGAGATGGCGAGAGCAGAGGTCTAGGTTAGCAGAGCAGAGTAGAGTGAGAGCAAAGGAAGAGGAGAAGAGGAAGGTCTTGAGGAGTTTCCGGAACTTAAGAAGGTCAGGCTCAAGACAGAGGGCGGCAGGGAGGCTATTCCAGAGGGAGGCACCTGCTGAGGATAAGGATCTCCCTCCAAATCTCTGCTTGGAGAACCGGCTCACTCACAGAAAGAAGGTTGGAGGTAGATGAGCGGAGCGCTTGTGAGGGACAGTATTTAGGTAGGCAGCGTTGCAGGTAGGTATGTCCCAGGCCCCAGAAAGCCTTGTGAACAATGCAGAGGATCTTGAACTTGATCCTTGCAGCCACGGAGAGCCAGTGAAGAGATTTCAGTGCCGGAGAGTTGCAGTCCCTGGGTTTGAGGCCAAGAATAAGTCTTGCGATTCTGTTTTGGATGCGTTGCAGAGGGCGCAGGGCAGAAGAAGAGAGGTTGAGGAAGAGGCTGTTGCAATAGTCCAGCCTAGAGAGAACCAAGGCTCTGGAGACAGTGAGCAACTGGGGGAAAGTGAGAAAGGTAAGAGTACCTCTGAGGTGGTGTAGCTGATAGTTAGACTTTTTAGAGATGTCAGAAATGTGAGAGGAGAAGGAGAGAGTGGAGTCAAAGATGACCCTGGGCTTCGCAGGTGGGTGCAGGTGCAGGTGCAGGGCCAAGGGAGGCCGGCCAGATCAAAAGTGGAAAAGCGGGCGCAGAGGTCCCAATGAGAACGACCTCAGTCTTACTGGCGTTGAGGTAGAGGTCATTTGCAGCACACCATGACCGACTAGGGGACAGACAGTCAGATATGAGGATGGAGGAGGAAGCGGCTGAGGGTAGCCTGAAAGATAGTTGCGTCTCATCCGCGTAACACTGGAAGTTAGAGGTGAAAGTGGCAGCCACACGTGCCAAGGCAGCCATATAGATGTTGAAGAACCAAGGGGAGGGGTTAGTTCCCTGAGGAACGCCACAGGTTGAGAGCGCAATAGTTGAGAGAAAGGCTCTGAGTTCTACCTGGGATGGGCGATCAGAGACAAAGGAGGTTAACCACGCCAGAGCCTGACCTGTGATTCCCAGTCTGTCACAGAGACGTGCGATCAGGATGTTGTGATTAACCGTGTCAAAGGCAGAGGAGAGGTCAAGGAGACTGAGGACAGAGGGAGTGTTAGTGTCAAGATTTGAGAACAGGTCTTCACAGGTTTTCAGAAGAGCAGTTTCCGTGCCTCTGGATGCTCTAAAGCCAGACTGATGGTCATGGAAGCAGCCACTAGATTCAGTGTGGAGGGTCAGCTGAGTGATAGCCAACTTCTCCAGGAGTTTGCCCAGGAAGGGAGTGATGGAGATAGGGCGGTAGTTTGCCTGAATGGAGGGTCGGCAGAGGGTTTCTTGAGCAGAGGATGCACAAGGGAGTGTTTAAGGGCAGTTGGGAAAACTCGAGTGAAAAAGGAGAGATTGCCGAGATCATCCAAGGCTAGGGCGAGGGAGTCAATATTGTGCTTAACGGTCTTACAGGGGCAGGGGTCCCCCTGTTTGGATGAGGCCTTAATAGACCGGACTTGTGTGGTGACCTCATCAGTTGTGATGGGTGTGAGAGAGGAGAGGGTAAGAGCAGGGGGGCCAAGGGAGGCTCTGGTGTTGGTGTATGCTTTGGGGTGGAAGAGAGAGAAAAGGATGTGATGAAGTGTGCAGGGCTGAGCAAAGGTCCTGGGTGGGTGTTACAGAAGAAGAGGCTGCTGCAGGATTGGCCAGTTCCTTGCAGACTTTGAAAAGCTTGGCTGTGTTGTTTGATGCTGCGGAGATGCAGGCTTGAATATAGATTCTTTTCCTGGAGCGGATGCAGGGTCGATATTTCCTTTGACGGAGGCTGCAGGCCAGTTTGTCAGATGGTCCGCCCGATGAGTTCCATTTTCGCTCAGCTGCCCTACATTTGCGTTTAAGGGCAGCTAGATCGGAGTTGTACCAAGAGTTGCACTTTTTGGAAGGCTTCAGTCGGTCCCTCATGGCAGGGGCAAGAGTGTCAAGAGTGTTGGAGGTTAAGGATAGCAAGGGTGGGATTCAGCTGCATTAATGGGAGTAGGAGAGTAGGTGGAGGCAAAGGCAGCCACTGTCACTTTTTTCATGGGTCTGGTGACTTTGAAGCCGAGTGGAAATGCCAGGTGTGTTGCTGCAGGAGGAGAGGAGAGTGTCAGATGTGTTGAGAGAAGGGAGTGGTCGGTCCAAGAGAGAGAGGTAGTGAGAGAGGTAGAGAGAGGGATGTCAGTAGAGATGAGAACATCCAATGTGTGGGCCGCGTTGTGCGTGGGGCCAGAGAGTAGGATAGGGATAGGATAGGGAGAGAGAGTCCCATAGGTTGCGGAAAGGTCCTGAGGAGTCAGGAGAGTCCAGATGGATGTTGAGATCACCCATCAGGAGGACGTGAGAGGAGGAGGAGAGTAGAGAGGAGGCCAGGTCAGCCCATTCCTAGAGGAAGATAGTGGACTGTCCTGGTGGCCGATAGAAGTTGGCCACGGTGAGAGAAGATTTAGGGGAGAGTCAGAGTCTGCAAACTAGGCTCTCAAAGGAGGAGTAGGCCTGAGTAGGGATGATGGATAGAGAGATCCATTCTGGGAAGATAAGTGTCACTCCCCCACCTGTCTTCTTAGGCCTAGGCATAGAGTGGATTTTGTAGCCTTCAGAGAGGAGTGTGTCAAAGCTTGTGACAGAACTCTCCTTGAACCAGGTCTCTGTGATGGCGAGCACATCAAGATCCATGAATTCGAGGAGGTTGTAGACGGCCGAGCGAGTGGCAATGTGGAGCAGCTTGCCATCTTTGAAGATCTTCCTTGGGGGTAGGGGTGCAGGGGACAATGGTCCCCCCTAAAGGTGGCAAGAGGGCCAGGGGGATAGTGGAGGATGGCAAAGGAGCCAAGGACGACAAAGGAGCCGGGACAGTACGGCAAGGCAGGGGCGCCTGTACAGAGGAGGAGGGCACAGAAGGAAAGTGAGCCTGTGCAGAAGAGAAGGAGGGCACAGAAGGCAAGGGAGCCTGTGCAGAGGAGGAGGAGGGCACAGAAGGCAAGGGAGCCTAGACAGAGAGAGAGGTGAGGTTAGAGAGGCTAGGGAGGAGCCTGTCGAAGAGAAGAAGGTTGGGTTGAGGACCCGGGCCCATGATGGTTCCATTGAGATAAACATTAATGTTGACTTTGGAAATGGTGAAGAGGTCAAGGAGAACCTCCCAGCGAGTGCCACCATTAATGGGAGAAGAGGCGATAGGAGAGAGAAAGCTGACCACATAGCAAGTGCATAGGTCAGGTGCATTAACGAAGAGGAGGATGTCAGTGAAAGTCTCTCTGGCAGAAGCCTTGACCTAAGTGTCTGCAATAGGAAGGCCTGGGTTGGACTCCAGTATGTCCTTTCTGTGGCCAGATTTAATGCTAGGAGAAGGATAGGAGATAGTGAAGCAGTTGGAGAGGATAGGAGAGTTAGAAAGCAACATGGTTGGCTGCAGTGGAGGGAGGGGACACTTACCAATCTGAAGCACTGATGCACTCAGAGGAAGGGGTTCGGGTGCGGTGGGGGGCACAACAGAGGGGGAGACAGTGGGAAGTGCAGCAGCTAGTGAGGACACAAACAGCCACAAG
This sequence comes from Ambystoma mexicanum, assembly GCF_040938575.1. Classification (NCBI taxonomy): domain Eukaryota; kingdom Metazoa; phylum Chordata; class Amphibia; order Caudata; family Ambystomatidae; genus Ambystoma; species Ambystoma mexicanum. The sequence goes on along the minus strand of NC_090935.1, from coordinate 619,134,796 downwards.
GCACAACTAAATTCGGTTTTCAGCCAGACAGGCGAAAACACATTCAGCAACTGGGAATAGCTACATTCGAAATTCAGCAGGACAAGGTGAAACACATTCAGCAACTGGGCACAGCTACATTCGAAATTCAGGAGGACAAGGTGAAACACATTCAGCAACTGGGCACAACTAAATTTGAGTTTCAGCAGGACAAGGTGAAACACATTTAGCATCTGAGAACAGCTAGATTAGTGGGAGTCCAGATGAGATGAAGTGAGAGGAGGGACAGTCCCAGGTGAGAAGGAAAGGGTTGATGAAGTTAATTAAGGGACCTGTCCTTCGGATAAGTGTTAGATGCTCCATTGATTACAGTGTGTCCAGAGAGCGTGGAGTTCTCCTCAGCCTCCATTGCACATGAGGAGTGGTAGGGGACCCACAGACACGGCCAGGCAACGGACTGGGGACAGACAGGGCCTTAGAAAGCAGGCCTTTGATGAGGGGGCCGGCTAAAGCCTGCTGGTCCCCAGTAGGCCAGTTAAAGGATCCCTGTAGGCATGCAGGGAGGCAGGAAAGAGAGCACTGAGGCAGCCTTCACTGCCCTGCAAAGGCGGTGGCCATCTTGGAAATTGCCACGAGGATGGCAGGTAATGCACAACAAATGAGTCTCCTCAGCACTCACCGCCCCAGATTGATCAATGGGCATGAGAGGGAGAAGCAGGGCAGCGCGGCGGGCGCGTAGTATTGAAAGGGGTTTCAATTCAATTCAATTCATCAATATACTTACAGCCAAAAAAAGCTTTGTATATACAACACAAAACACGAAATAGACAAAACACCAATACATATTAAACAATTCATCCAATTAAAATAAAAACAGATTTAAAAGGAGTAAATTTCTATATCTAAACATTCACATGTAAACATTTACAGTCAATTTTAAAATACAACTGAATGTATCACAGATTGTTAGCCTAAGCATGTAGTTCATGATTCATAAATTTCAAATATTTCTATACATTTTCTACAAAAATCTAATCATGTAAAACATAAAATTCACATCATTTGCATTCATCAACATGTTCCACAGAAGTTTAGGATCATCACCTTTGAAACTATTACAATAACTTTTCATATATCCATATCTAATAAGGTGCAAACTTGAGCATTCAGTCATTATATGCTCGAAAGACTGGTACATGTTTTCTCCACATAACCTACAATTACATCTATTGCGAGACCGATAGGCACTAGCACCGAACACATTTGTCAACTTACTCTGATTAAATTTCAATAATAAGTAATCTCTGACCACCCAAGCCTCTGGAAACGCCACAATGTATTTATGTAGGCAATTTCTTGTCATAATATATTCAATAAAGGGACCACTTTGTGAATTGATACTAAGAAGGACCACGTTATTTTCATGGTCATACAACTTAATCTTCTTTTTCAGCCAATATCTAATTTGATTAATATTATTAGGTACTATATCAAATTCACATCCTTGTTTCCATTTATTAAAGGCCGTGAATATTTTTCCCCATGTCCCAAATTGAATAAAATTATCAAGGCTTAGAAATGCTTTAGCATAGTCACCGGTGATAGTCTTATTGTCCAAAGTCATCACATCAACGGCACACGTGAATGATCAGTTAATTACAGTAGACTGCATACATGTGAGTCCAAACTCAAGGTATAGAAATTCAACAGATACTGCTTGGGGCATACGGAACAACTTTCTACGCATTTTTGCTTCAAATGTTTTTAATTCCTTGATGAAACCGTGCCCCCATATCTCAATCCCATATATCAGCACAGGCATAATTTTCATCGTATAGAGCATCAGGACAGTTTTTATCGATAGTCCTCCATTGCGTCCGATGAATCCACTCACTAACCCCACTAGGTTCCAACACTTAATCTTTGTTCTTTCCCAATGTGCATTCCAGTTCAAATGCTCATCAATAAGCAGACCCAGATATACATAACTGACAACACACTTTAATTTCTTCATATCTAAGAACCAACTCAAAGACTTCTTAGCTTTGGATTTTCCTGCAAATATCATTATTTTGCTTTTTTCAGTGTTTATTTGCAGACTATTCTCATTTGCAAAACTGCAGAGGCCATCCAACAGGTGTGTAATTCAATAGTAAAAGATCATCAGCATAACCGAGCCAGTTTATACGTTGTGTTCCAACCTTTATCGGATGTATTAGATTTTGGTTAAAGGACAATGCTAAATCAGCTAAGTACAGGTTAAACAGGGTCGCTGCAACTATACAACCCTGTTTAACCCCTGTACCAGTTGGAATGGATGCAGAGAGGAGTCCCATACCCTTCAGCCGAACCTTGATGCTTGCATCTGTACGAAGGAGCATCAGCATCTTAAGTAAACCATTTGGAATATTCCAATTTCTTAATTTGCGCCACAAAATGTTCCTCACCACAGTGTCAAAGGCAGCACTGAAATCTATATACGCTGCATATACCTCTGTTTTTCGGCACACCCATGAATATTCAACTGATGACACAAGGGTCAGAATATCGTGACTCGTGCGTGACTTTGCTCGAAGGCCAGTCTGGTATTTGCTCAATATATCATGGTTATTTATCCATGTATTTAGCTCAACAAGTAAGATCCTTGCAAACACCTTTGCCGGGATATCCAGCATAGCCAGTACTCGATCATTTCGAGGGTCACTATGTTGACCTTTCTTATAAATTGGAAGAATGTGGCTTTCACTCCATGAAGATGGTAAGGTGCCGGATTTCCCTATATCTAAAAACAGGTGCCATAAAGCTTCTGCCCAAGTAGACAGGCTCATTTTCATCAACCCATTAGTTGTCCCATCAGGGCCAGAGGCCCGAGAGGAATTCAAATGTTCGATTATGATCTTAATATCAGAACACGATGCTTGACATATCCATGGTATTTCAGGATTAAGTATTTCTATATTACTTGCTTCAGACACGCCCAACGTTTTAGTTATATGGGCAGCCCAGACCTCTTCAGGGATACTATTAATGGGTAACTGAGATCTTTTCTTCCCCCTAAATTCTCTCCATATTGCAACAGAATTCCATGTAGTTGCCAAATGGGCAATATTAAGCCATTGTTCGTTTTCACAAGTGCGTATATGCGCTTTAAGCCATCTTCGATAGTCAGATTTGTCTTTTTTAATTGCCAAATTAATAGCTATTGCATCCATTTGCCAACTAGGAGTTAATATCATTATTGAAATAGAGAGATGTAACTTTTTCTTTTCCCTATTAATTTTAGGGTCAAAATTATATCTCTTGTTCGTCCTATCTTTATTAGTTCTTTCATGGACCGAGTTGTAATCTCGCTTGGATGCAACAAGCACCTTAATTTGTATAATTGTATAACTGAATAACTCGCTGATGTTAGTATTACTCACATCTCCTCGTTGACAACACGCAACAAAATTAGGCAGCAGTTCACAAGCTATTTTACCCTTTGCTAAATTTACAGGGTGCCATTGTATACGATTGCCTCCTTCATTTACAAAAATGTTACCACATTCATCATAATTTCTATCACGAGTAATAGCACCATCATCCTTGAATAGTACACATAAAGGCAGATGATCACTTTCTTCCCTTGCAGGTATCCCCGTGTCGGCCACCCTATCAAGACCACTAGGGTTGCAAAATACGTAATCAAGAGTTGATACATTCTTACCACCAATCCTAGTGAAACCTTGCTGCGTATCACAGGGGCATAGGCCATTAAGGCTCCTCATTTGATGTTCACTGAGTACTTTAACCCATGGACTATATCTAAGCTTTTGTTTAATTGGGCAGCTACAATTAGATATTAAGTTTATAACAGGTTCAGCTTCTGGTAAGATAATGTTCGCATTAAGGTCACTCATCAAGTACAAAGGAAACTGTTGTACATATTTTGACATAATAGCATCAACAACTTTCAGTATAGCTTTACTCATCACTCTAGCTGGTGAATCATAAACATTGATAATAATCACGTTAATACCAGGTTTCGATAGTTTGCCTATCAACACATATGCAGAATCACAGGGGATTTCAACAACAGACCAGAGAGGAGACACAGAAATCATTAAACCTCCCTTCGGCCTGTCGAGTGGGCCCTTTGATGCATTCTTTTGTATTGTCACTCTACCATCTAGTAGCACATTTTCTACGAGCCAAGTCTCTTGTAGCACAATGATCTTAAAAAGATGCATGTTGCACCATAGGCCATCATCAGCGAACAAGTGATTGAATCCTCTCGTGTTCCATGTATACAATAGGTCAGTGTCATCGACTCAACTGAGATAGGTGAGATTTAAAAGCAATGGGTAACCATTGCCAATAACCTGTTTCATCAGTTGAGACATCCTTAGGTTTCTCGTTTATTGTACAACTAGCACTAGCTCCATTCTCAACACCCTTAGTCCGCTGTGCGGGATGGCAAGAGGATGTTACAGGCTCTTTATTTGTGCAGGCACTAGCAGTGCACAAGGGATTATCTAGTATCACAGGTCTTGTCTTATTTGTAATACTATTATTCCTATCATTAAGGTTAATCGGTCGCATTTTTTCAGAGTGTATTTCTACAATCTCGCACGAGAAGCCCAATCGGAATATCTCAGATTCATATTTGAGAACATATTCCCATGTGGTGGTAGAAACAAACCAAATATTTGCCGTGCTAGATTTACTGTAGTCGACTTGGTCCACTATTCGAATATCCTCTGAGCGTATTACTCGCAGGCCAACAATACAATGAAAAATTTGCAAGACAGCAGACCTATTCAGAGGAGGGTAGTTTACATCTGCCGAAAGAGGTTTTAACTGGAGAGCACTATGTATATCCTTACTGGTTGGTGCAGCTACAGGTTTTGACCGATCAGCAGCCCAGTTATTTTCTTCTGCCCTGCTAAGTCCACTACATCCTTTATGGACACAGAGACATTTCCCTTAGGGCCCCTCGCAGGAGAAGCTGGCGCTGTAAAGAGCCCAGGGTCATTGTCTAGTGTATTGGGTAAAGAAGGTATGCTTATATTAACTACAGGAGTTGAAGTTGTTTTCTGTGCAATAGCTGCTATTACATGTTTATCAGTTTGAATGATACTGTTTGATAGTTCCTTCTCATTGTTTGCTGATTCAAGGGACTTGATTTCATGCCCAGGAACATTTTCTATGTTTACAATACATGGGTTGTTTTTAGCTTTCACACGCCTTGCGAACATGAAAGTTTGTGCAACTGGTTTGGTGCTATTTTATTTCCTTTTTACTAAATTTTTCGATATAGTAGGTAGTTTAGCACTACCTGGTTTATCGGTGGCTTTATTAGGACAGATTGGGGCAATACATTTTCTCTGAAATATAAAGGGATTAGGATTCTCGGCTCCCCATGTTTGCTTGGTCATGTGTTATTATTCTATTCTTATTGATACTTTTGTGTAATAGCAAAGACTGAATGTCAAGTTTATTTTCGAGTTTTCCACAGGTTTTTACCAAAGAGGTTAATAGGCATTCAAACGCCTGAAACATTTCATCAGAGGTCATGCTGTTCTGACTACAGTCAAGATCTGAAAGATTCGTAGATGCCTCACTATTATTAGTCAAAGGGTCTAAAGATACTGCTTGCCCTTCAGGTAGTAAGATGGTGTCAATTACTGCTAATCTTTCTTTATTCAGGTCAGTTATTGCGGAAATATCTGCATTTGCTGGAGTAAAGAGAGTTTGAGGGTCTATCTGCATTATATCCGGTATAGATGAAATATCAGATATATCTCCCATATATTCAATATCATCGTTTTGGACTGGGAGATCTATATCATCTTGTAAATTAATCAATGGAGGATTTACTTCAGAATGAATCACAGCTTCAACATCTATCCTAGGTGTTAGAATAGATGATATATGCACGCCCTCATGATTTACGATGTCTAATACTTTTATCGGTTCAGTGAATAGGTCATATTCATCATCTTCCTTAGTATTGCTTTTACTATCATTATTGTCCTGAGTAACGCCATAGTGTGATTTAGATTTTTCCACACATGGGGTAACTTCAGGCACTATTGATGATGATGTTAAAGCTTTGTGCACCAAAGAGGGAGAGTCTCTCTTTCTAGGTAATAACATTTGACCAATCAATTTTGAGCCTAAGCAGCTAAGCGAATGATTAAGGTCATCCTCGATCTCATGCACAGCATTCTCTTCATCAATAGTACTTAATGTTGCTATTTTAGGAAAATATGCCGTCATTTTATTTGGGTGTGCAGTCGTTTTGCTGCGTGATATTACCTTTGGTGGGCATCCACGACGAGAACGCCTCAGAGGGCCAACATTATCTGAATTTATGGTAGGTGCTTCTAATGTGTTTTTACCACATTGCTCTATCATTATGCCTGAAGTTAAATTAGTATTAAGAAATATCACACTTAATAATCACACTTAAAAACTGAACAGCTTATACACGTGCTGTATAACAGTTAAAATTCCCAGAAGCTCATAGGGATCACCACAGCTTGGTACTAAATGAGCGTTACACGTACAAGGTCATGTGTCTATTTAGCTTCAATCATTACACTATTATTACACACTCCTAATCTATTTCCTTGGGAATTGGATAAAATCTATCATGCACTGTGTATCACTAAATATGTCGTATATGCCGTAATTATACCATGAAATGGCCAAAACATCTAAAATCTTAAGAATAGCTAAACTATGTTGTGCTATGTTGTGCTATGTTGTGCTGTGAAAAACTGTACATTTACTATTTTATACATAAATGATAGATAGGTAGATAGATACCCAACTAAATAGCCAGTAACGCCTATAACGCATATAACGCCTGCAACGCTGTAAGGAAAGCAGAGCAAAATAAGCACAGAAGTAGATATGAGTCTGTGGATCAAACAAACGAACAATCAGTTAATCAATTAATCAGTCATTCTCATTCCTAAAACCTAAAACATCGAATATAAGACAACGAATGACAAGGCAATCAGGCCGCTGGTCGTGTTTGGGTCGGACACCGCACGCCTCAACCCTATAACAGTAAAAATAACAGATGACAATTAAAATGACTCACATTCCCGCTCCGACTCACGTGAAATGCTGAGATGCTTTAATCACTAAGCATGAAGCACAGCTTGCCCATATATCCAACAACACAAGCTCATGGAAATTGAGGATTTTTGGGTTAGTGTAAACAAATGGAGATTAGAAAACAGAACGCTGTACGCGCCACGCGATCAGCACTTAATCAATGCACTTCCTCGAATGCGTCCACATGAGTGCGCACGTCATGTGCATATATAGGTGCTGCTGGGAGAAACAGAGGCGGAGCCAGTACGATAAAGGGCCTGCAGGAACAAAAGCAAGAAACAAAAGCACGTATCAGGACGTTATGTGTCCCTCAGTCCTTCAGTCCTTTGATCCTTTGTCCATACCAAGAGCACCAGTCTTTTTGGAGAGTAGGGACAAACAGCAGGTCGCAGCTCCTCGCAGCGATCAGCACTTAATCAATGCACTTCCTCGAATGCGCGCACATGAATGTGCACGTCATGTGCATATATAGGTGCTGCTGGGAGAAACAGAGGCGGAGCCAGTACATTAAAGGGCCAAGAGCACCAGTCTTTTTGGAGAGTAGGGACAAACAGCAGGTCGCAGCTCCTCGCAGCGGTCAGCACTTAATCAATGCACTTCCTCGAATGCGCGCACATGAATGTGCACATCATGTGCATATGTAGGTGCTACTGGGAGAAACAGAGGCGGAGCCAGTACGTTAAAGGGCCAAGAGCACCAGTTCTTTTGGAGAGTAGGGACAAACAGCAGGTCGCAGCTCCTCACAGCGATCAGCACTTAATCAATGCACTTCCTCGAATGCGAGGGGTTTCAAATCAAATTTAAAAATATTTCATTAAAGAATTGAAATATATCTTTCTTTTTTCTGTTTGCTTTGATGCTGTATTCCTTCCGTCTCCTAGGTGCTCCTACATTTGTGTAGGAGTGGGGTGGGGCATGCATGGCCCCGGCGTGCAATCAGTTGCTGGCAGGGAGCGGGTATCCTCGCGGTCCGTTCCAGACGATAGAAGAAGGCACAGTGTGTGCAGGCAAGAAAGCGGGCCTTTGATGTGGGGGCTGGCTAAAGCCTGCCGGTCCCCAGTAGGCCAGTTAAAGGATCCCTGTGGCCAATAGGCATGCAGGGAGGCAGGAAAGAGAGCACTTGGACAGCCTTCACTGCCCATCAAAGGCGGCACCCATCTTGAAAATTGCTGCAAGGATGTGAGGTAATGCACAACAAATGAATCTCCCCAGCACTCACGGCCTCAGATGGATCAATGGGCACGAGAGGGAGATGCAGGGAAGCGTGGCAGGCGCACAGAATTAAAAGGGGTTTCAAATCAAATTTAAAAATATTTCATTAAAGAATTGAAATATATCTTTCTTTTTTCTGTTTGCTTTGATGCTGTATTCCTTCCCTCTCCTAGGTGCTCCTACATTTGTGTAGGAGTGGTGTGGGGGGCATGCATGGCCCCGGCGTGCAATCAGTTGCTGGCAGGGAGCGGGTATCCTCGCGGTCCGTTCCAGACGATAGAAGAAGGCACAGTGTGTGCAGGCAAGAAAGCGGGCCTTTGATGAGGCGGCCGGCTAAAGCCTGCCGGTCCCCAGTAGGCCAGTTAAAGGATCCCTGTGGCCAATAGGCATGCAGGGAGGCAGGAAAGAGAGCACTTGGACAGCCTTCACTGCCCATCAAAGGCGGCGCCCATCTTGAAAATTGCTGCGAGGATGTGAGGTAATGCACAACAAATGAATCTCCCCAGCACTCACGGCCCCAGATGGATCAATGGGCACGAGAGGGAGATGGAGGGAAGATCGGCAGGCGCACAGAATTAAAAAGGGTTTCAAATCAAATTTTTAAATATTTCATTACATAATTGAAATGTATCTTTCTTTTTTCTGTTTGCTTTGATGCAGTCTTCTTTCCCTCTCCTGGGTGCTCCTACCTTTGTGTAGGAGTAGTGTGGCGGGCATGCACGGTCCGCGTGCAATCAGCTGCTGGCAGGGAGCGGGTATCCTTGCGGTCCTTTCCAGATGATAGAAGAAGGCACAGCAAGGTTCTCTCTGCGGCACCTCTCTCTCTGCGCCTTCTCTCATTCGCACAGCTGACAGGTATTTAACCGTCCCGCTACTATGGAGCTCCCGGCCACAGCTAGAACTCAGTGTAGGTTTCCTGGTTCTAGTAATCTTCATCCGTCCGGTCTTCTTTCTCGTCTCTTACTTTGGTATAATTTGTCAGAAGTAACTCTGATGTCAGTATAGGATGGCTGGACGGGTTCAATACCACAATAAGCTATAACAGTCTGTGAACCTGGTGGCGCCAGGGGGGATTATACCCAGAAGGAAAAGGTGGGTGCGGCATTTCCTGCGACCATTCCCTCTCCCTCTCATGAGGGTCCTCTCCACCATATGATCTCCCTTGGGCAGCCACCCCAGGGTCAGGACCAGGTAGCGACTGCCATTCCCTGGCCATATGGTAAGAGAATTTGCCCAGAGCGAGTGATGGAATCGCTGGATTCATCACATTATTTATATTAATGTCTGTGGGTGGTCAGGGTAATTTCACATTTGGTTATCTTCAAGGCGTGCACATTTTTCTTACTTGTAACGCTTTAGGAGACAGACTGTATTGTTTAAGAGATAGGCAACCATCTTGCATTTGTGATGCACCTCAAATAGCCTAGGAATTAGATAATTCTTGATGGTCCTCGTACAATCTAGGTTAAGGGTATTCTTCATGCACTGAAGAGTGTCCCCCTTGTGGGGCTCTGGAGGAATCTGCTGAGCCTTTGCGTCTACCTCTAATCATAGAGAATCAAAATGAAGTCAGAGGAAATCCACCAACAATATCATATATCTTTTAAGAGTCAATTTCCAGGGCCCTTTTTTTTTTTACATTGGGCAGTAAATTGATTGAAACCTTGTGTACTCTATCCCCAGGATAAATAAGATACAAAAATTGGTGCACACCAATCCCCAGGATCACAGCTGGCCATATAGCCTGTTCTCTAGTCCCCTCTTGTGACTCCTCCATAATGGCCACCATGGACTGCTCATGTTAGTCCCTCAGCTCTATGTGAGTGATTAGTCTTCTGAAAATAAGCACCCTCAGCAAGGAAAACAGAGGTCAAATCTGGTGGGGGTTCACCCATAGGATGTGCTTGGGCAGTGCCCCCTTCAATTATTTAACTCACCAGGCCCTCTTTAAAAGATAGCACAGAAAAATCAATTTGCATTATGGAGCGAGTGATTTTAACTCACTGCATAATAATGAAAATGTATTATTTGCATTTGCAAAGAATCTGAAAACATTTAAATTCTTTACAAATGCAAAGTCTAGTGGTGTCCCTTATGCCCTGCACAGCACTTTACATGGGTGGAGGTCGGCGAATAAAATTCCCATACCTTCTGCAAGGAAGGCATTGTATCAAACAGTAAGACAGACACAAGTGATCACAGTTCAAGGGTGTTTATTGAACTTCAATTGGGTTTAAAACACGCCTATCTAATCCTAAATCTAAAGATGGGAGCAAGCTATGACCATCAAACAATAATAACGCAGTCCTAGTCGAGTTTGTCAAAATAAAAGGGCCTATACTAATAGACATATTGCCAATCCTTACTTCTCAATACAGATTAGTGTGTGAAACAATGTTATGCAAAGGGAAAGTGTTCAAGAAATAATATGTCAGGATATTGCAGCCGTTGGCGTCCCTTCACCACGTTTTCAGCACGGGACAAGGTGGCACACTCGAGCTTAGTACAGTCTGTGGCTTCTCTAGCACGAGGATGCAGTTTAAAACTTTAACATCATGGCCTTCTGTGCCAAAGTCTCTTTGGCATTCAAAGTCTCTTATTTGAGAGGGCCAGATGCAACACGACAAACATCAAAGTTCCTCTCCTCTTAGGATTTCACATGAACAAATTCTCAGGTGATTTTCTGTTCACCCCGGGTTACCCTCCGCCGGGTTCAGACCAACTTTAACACAAACTTTCTTTACTGTATCTACATCAAGGACTTTGGACTGTGCGTGGGATTTAGCTTGATCCGTCAAAGGACCACTTTGATTCAGAATTCTTTACAAATCTTTCACTTTTGCCACCTCTCAGCTGGATACCTTACAGAGACCTTCGATTGAGCACCCACGCGGTGCCGGACCACTCTGTCAAAGGTATCGTATCTTAGTTTCAAAGTTCAATCACTCATCAGCAGTTCAACTTTACTTGCATCTGTTATCACACGCGTTTCAAACAATGTTTGTTCCTGCGCTCGCCATACAATGTTGCCGCTTGCAACCTTGGCTTCAACACAGACCGGTCTTGTAGCGGTCTCCCCAACTCACTGGCTGTGTTGATTTCACGGACGCTGCTTGGACCAAAGGTCGGTACCTCAGCTGCTTGTGCTTCTCCCGCCTTGATTATTGACGCACGAGGGCCGCAGGTATTTCTGACATACAATGCAGGATTCTTCAGCCTGGTTTCCTGGTCTTACACTTTCTATTTTCGAGCGTTCTGGAAAGTAACTGTCCCTTGTCAAAAAGGTCAATGGAATGTCCCTCCTGTTTTCCGTCTTTTGTCTCGAGTTCAGCTGCCGTTCCAAAACTTCTATTTATTTTATTTTTTGGATTTGTAATGCACACTAACAGCCCATGGGCATCGAGGCGCTGTTGCATGAGAGTGTCTTAGTTACAGTAAGATTACTTTGCTCATGGTTACAGTGAGCGTTTAGTCAGACAGTGTAAATTTAGGAGGTTATATACATAAGCGGTTACAGAATTCCTCGTGTGCTTTGCCTCGCTCAGAGTGTGCTATCGTGCTCTGCCTTTTATCCGTGTGGGGAAGCTTAAAGGAGGTAAGGTGTGTGTGATGGCCTGACCTCGCCTGACCATTGTATTGGGACACGTCAGGTATATGGCTCGGGTGTTAGTCCGTTTTCTCTCATAGCTGGCTGTCCATGAGAAAGTGTTTGTGTTGTAAAAGGGGGGGGGGGGTAGAGTTCCTAAACATCCTACCTGTTAGGGTGGGGTAAAGGTGTTACAGGAAAGGGGATACTGCGTCTCACCATCCGGTGTCCCGCTCCCCTAAGAACCCTCACCTAGGTGATCCTCTTGCACTGGTCCAACCCCAAGAACTGGATCCAAAAGCGATGGCCGTGTCCTGGCCACCTGGATGACAGATTCCTGGGGACTAGTGGGTGAGACACCTTCTGGTTTCTCACACTTCGCTCATGTAGAGCTCTGTGAAAGGCATTAGGGAGACCACGGGTGATGTGACACCCTTCAGGATCCTTCTAGGGTGCTGGAAAATCAGGTGCATGTATGTGTGTGAGAGAGAGATTTTAGTTGTTATGGGTGCATGCATGACAGTGACAGAGTGTATCTGTGTGAGTTTGTGTTCTGCTGGGTGCCGAGTGAATGAGTGAAGCAGCTGTATGTGTGGCTGCTTGTGTGAATGCTACAAATGTGTTTATGGTGTGGCCAGGGTGGGAAGTATTATGGGTTGTGTCATTGAGGTGCTCCACGATGCCCCTGCAAGACCCAGAAAGGTGAGCGTTACAGAATGTGTGTGTCTGTGTAAGTGTTCTGGTTGGTGCTGTGTGCATGATTGAAAGAAGTCGTATGGGTGCATGACTACTTCTGTGTATAGGAGGGCCTGATTCTGAGCCCCAAGTAAAATCAGAAAATGATCATTCTGTGATGGAAAGACACTACTTATTTTACATGGAGCTTGCAATCAGGCCCTGAATATGTGTACCTGTGTTGTGAGTAAGTGTTTTGGTGGGTGCTGTATTAATGATTGAATGAAGCGGTAGGAGAGTGTGACTGCGACTGTGAATGCTCTGAATGTGTTTGTGAATGTGTGTGCCTACGTGAGTAAGTGTTCTGGTGGGAGTTGTGTGAATGAAAGAATATGTATGGCTGCGTGATTGCTTGTGTGAATGTGTATATGAGTGCCTGATTGTGAGCTCCATGTAAAATAAAAAGTGTCGTTCCGTGATGGAAATACACTTTTTTTATTTTACATAGAGCTTGTAATCAGGCCCTGAATGTGTGTGATGCCATCTCTGATGTCATCATTGTGGTCATAGGTTGCACAACAGGAGGTGCAAAGTTAAGGTGAACTTGCTTTAAATGCGAGTTCTGAATTTCAAGGGTTTTGTAGCGTTAAATCTGATCACCTTCACGTTCTTTTAACTAATGTTTTTTCACTGAATTTCAAGTTGTTTTTTATGCTATAGTTTCTTTTGGGCCCAGTAGACATGGCCTTTGGCCGTGGCCACTGTACATGTTGCACCAATGCGTTTCTTTGGGGCCAACTAGCCATGGCCTTCAGCCATTTGACCATGGCCACTGTACATGCTGTACCAATAGGTTTCTTTGGGACCCACTAGCCATGACCAGTGGCAACAGCCTTTGGCCGTGGGAACTGCGCATGTTGCGCCAATAGGTTTATTTGGGGTGCACTAGCCATGGCCTTCAGTCGTGGCCACTGTACATGTTGCACCAATACATTTCTTTGGGGCCCACTAGCCATGGGCTTTGGTCCAAATCCGCACCGCCGTTTTTGCGATTTGGCTTTACTAAATGGTGGGCATTGGTACAGGGCAATACCAAGGTAAGAAAACGTATTTGGCCTCATTACGAGTCCGGCTGTAGCCGTGCCGGAAAAACAGACAGGCTGCCGCCGGACCTGTAAAACCATTCCACCTCTGTGATTGCCGGAATCACCGGGGCATTGCAACCCCGGTGGCCAGGCAATTCGGGAGGCGGAATTCTGTAAATCCCCATTCTCATGGAGTCCAGTAGGACTCCATGGGGATGGGGAGCATGGAAACACTGGTTCCGTCTATGACAGAGCTGGTGTTTCCATGTCCGTCTGCCGCCGGGTGGTGTTACTCCCGCCAGGTCAGACCTGGCGGGAGTGACACCTCCCACCTGCAGGTCTCGGAATCAGCCGGCCCGTTCCGGACCGGCTGACTTGTAATGAGGCCCATTGTTGCTGGCTGCATGTATTACACAGTCAGCTGTTTTCATACTACATCATCCCATTTTTCTGGATATTTATGATAAAGTAAGTCTAATAATTGCTGGTTAGACTGGCATATGTTGCTGCAGCCAGACTTGCTATGATTTCTTTCTGTGGCTTGGCATGTTTTCATGTTTAGCAATTTTATTAAGATTTAGTAACTGAACACCAAGGCATTTGAGTAATTGCGTATAATAGTTTCAACAATATGGTTAAAACATGGGAGGCAGAATATGAGGCAAGACTAATATAATCCAATTAAAAAGAGATTAAGCTAATGCCCAAGAGCATCAGAATTGGAAAAACAAAATCAAGCCATGTCGTAAATAAAATAGGCATTCAAAGATAAGTGTATAGATAGAGAAAATGATTGATCATTGGATTCACTGGGGGACAAACGAGAGACTGACACAATACAAAAAGGAGGGGGTTGGTAGGGAAGGTGGGCACTTTTGACACATTTGTTCATAGATCAACAAGGATATATGCAACAAGTATTAATCATTGGTAGGAAATGATGTACTTTAGGCAAAGAGAAAACATTTTATGAGCCATGAGCGGACATGTTATGATAATCTAAATAGTTGATAAAAGGAGCCCATTTCATATTGTACTTGGGTATTGTATCAAGGTAAGTAGCCATACAATGTTCCATTCTATGTATATAGCAAACATTATTCCACCAGTCCTTAACAGAAATGTTTTGAAAATGTTTCCAATTGGCAGTAATCAGCTTGATAGCAATGACAATATAAAGGCCATATAAAATGGGTGAAGGGCGTAATCCAACTGATAGCAATACTGCAGAGGAAAACATTAGCAATAGAAAGAGGTAAATCAACTTTAAAAATTGCTTTCAAGAATTTCCAAATTTCCTGCTACAACTTAAATACATAAGGACAATCGTAAAGCATATGCTTATAAGAACCAGCGGTATCCCCACACGACCAACAATTCCCGCCTGATTCACTATTAGATTTCATCATTTTTCGAGGAGTTATAAATGCTCTGTGCATGAAAAAGAGTAGATTTGTTTGTGATGTTGGCTGAGGTGGAGACACATCTGACCCTAGTCCATAGTTGAATCCAAATACTGTCATTGATGACTAGACCACAATCCGTCTCCCATTGGGATTGAACATGCCACTTGATTGTTGGAGGTTTGGTATATTTTAAGATAGCGCCTGAGGCTTGGTCAGTGAGTTCTTTTTATTAATTTGAAAACGTCAGGACAGTGCGATTGTCAATGTTTGAAAAGGAGCAATGATATTGCTTCTCTGCATTGGTAAACTGAAGGTATAAGGCGTCAAGGTCTTTCTTAAATCGCTTCTTTTTCATACTCAAATAGGCAATTATGTGACCTCTTAAGGCAGCTTTAAAAGCATCCCAATTAGTGGTCTCTGAGGTATGTTCTTCTAGATTTTCAGCACAAAAATGATGTTGGAAGGACACAAATGACTGGATACACTGTTGGTCCTGGAGTAGATAATTATTGAATTTCATACAGATTCATGAGAATGAGATCCTGGAACTTCCAGCGCTAATCAATTATGGAGCTGCAGGGCTATTTATCGATCTACATTAAGCAGCCCAGAATCATATCCCCAAAGAACCCAAGAGTAACGTTCAAACAGTCGAAGGAGTAGACGGACACCTTTAGGTTCTGGCCCAGTAACAGAACACTTTCCAGTAATCTTTGGAATGTCTTGGCTAAAGAGACATAATCTCTTCATCAGTTGGAAGGCGGGAACGTTGTAGTTAGGTTCAGAGTATTGTACCACAAGATGGCATCAAGATCTCCCAACTCTTGATCAAGAGCCAGAAACAGCTACTGGCAACGTCACTGTTGCTATCATCATGTCCATTCACCCTCAACCCCGAGTATATGGACTTTTGAGGTGTTTTCATGGAAACCCCAGAAGCCGAATTACCTCCTCATCGACCTGAAGATTGCTCCATAGATCTGTTATCTGAGACCACTATGCCATTTGGTCATATGTATATTCTTTCCAAATCAGAAAAGATGCCTTAAGAGAGTATCTTTATAAAAACCTCAAGAACTGACTCCATCCAAGGCCTCCGGAGGAACATCCTTGTTTTTGCGTTCCAAAGAAAGACACCAAAGAATGACGTTCTTGTCTGGACTTCAGATGGCTCAATAATATATCGGTTATAGACAAGTACCCTCTACCCTTGATCGCGGACATCCTCAAAGCTGTCCACCATCTTTACCAAATTGGACCTTTGAGGTTCATATCATCTTGTCCGGTTTAGAGCTGACGATTAATGGAAGACAGCTTTTAGAACACTGTATGAATTATTAGAGTATTGTCTGATGCCGTTAGTACTGGCTATTGCCCGGCTGTCTTACAGCGTTTTATTGCTAGGATATTTTCAGATATGCTGTATTGTTGCATAATAGTCTATATAGACGGCATTTTTATTTTCTCTAAAAATACCACGGAACATGATATGCATGGAAGGGAAGTCCTACTTCAGCTTTGGCTCCATTGTCTGAAAGCCAAACTTGAGAAGTCTATGTTCATTGCGAGGACCGTACCTTACCTAGGATTCATAATGTCTGCTGATGGCATTGATATGGACAACCGCCTAATTTCTGCAGTCATTAATGTTCCCACCCTTACCACTGTGCTCCAGGTACAACAGTTCTTGGGATTTCTATAGAAAGTTCATCCAAGAATTCTCTGCACAGATACAACCATTAACGTGACTGCTGACCAAGCAATTCATCAGTTAATTCATTCGGACAGAGGAAGCATATGGTGCCTTTTTTTTTAACTCAAAGAAGCCTTCACTCAGGCACTGTACTTTGACAACCAGACACTTCTAGTCCGTTCATACCTGAAGCGGATGCCTCGGACTCGGCCACGAGTGCAGTCCTCCTTCATAGTCAGATGAAACATCCAGTTACATACTTTTCACAGTCATTGACCACCAGTGAAAGGCGATATTCCGTACTGAAAAAATAATGACTCGCTTTAAAACTAGCATGCCAGGAGTGGCAACATCTGTTGCTAGGAGCCTATCACCCAGTGGAGTGTAGGACGGATCAAACAAATCTACAAGCACTACAAAGATTTGATTGCAAGACTAGCAGACAGGCCAGTTGTGCCTTCATTTTCTCTCAATTTGATTTCTTTATTACCTACATTCCGGGAACTAAGAACATTGTGAATGATACCCTATCCCGAAAGGAAGGGCTCCCTTCTAAAAACAGCGTTTCACTGAATCCCCCCCAAATGTCTACTGGCTGGCAAGCAATTTATCTTCTTGGTACAACCCTTCATTCAACAGGTCTTACAGGCCACCCGGGAAACCAAAGAGCAAGGACTTCCTTCAGGCTTTAACATGGACCGGTTGCATCAGCGTCAAGGTTATCCTTTTAGGGACACTCACCTGTTCCTCCTGTGACAAATCCCAGGGTATTGTCACTGCTTCCATGGGGGAAGCACCTCTCCATGAAGCCGGGGAGTTGAGGCTGCTACCTGATAATCTCCCTGGGGGTGGTACACAGCGGGTGGATCTCATGGGGAGATAACCCCTCCATGGGTCCGGGGACAATCACCTTGGGAGAACACAGTATTCTCTTCCCTCATCACTGACCCCACTTTCCCTTAACATCCCTCAGTACCCTGTGGTCCCCCATATGTCCATCTATATTTGTACTAGTGAGGAAGTTGAGTCCCAAGAAAATACTGAGAAGAAAAGTGCCACTGAACTTTGTGATGATCCTCAATTCAGTATTGTGACAAAGGGGAAGAATGGAGCAATGAAAAATACCTATCATATCAGTCACACGCAGTCTAGCTGCTTGAGTCTGTCTATTAGTTATACAGAGTACAAATTAGAAGAAGGACAATGTAATTCGTCAAGCCAGCCCAGAGCAACTGAGAGCAAAGATTGAATGCAGCGGACGGAGAAGTGCATGAAGCAGCTGTGGACTGGGACGCCAGTGGGGAGAGACCGCCGTCTCTGATGGTGATGCCAAGATCCAGCAGGCCACGAGGAAGCAGATAAAAACCAAGTCTACAGCAGACTTGGATGGCCTCCTGCAGGGAAGCTGCTCAGCCCGAGTTGCTAAAACTGGAGCAGGCACGTGGACCAGAGCGAGAGTAGAGAGAGAAAGATCAGAAGCCCGCCCAGAGAGTCAGAGAAGCCCTAGAACGACGCCACGCAGTAAGAGCCTGAAAGCAAGGTATGGGTGCTGCCTGGGTCCATGAGAGGAGCTGGACACTGATCATTTGGAGCCTAAAGAGGGTCAGGGACCCGACATGATTTAAAGCATATAATAAAATACGGATCAAGTACCCCAGCCAAGATATAAAGAAATAGACACATTCCGCATCCATAGACACTTGGCAGGAGAGTACACCAAGTGTCCTGGGAACCCAATATAAAGGGGTCTGGGACCCAAGTGAACCACAGAGACAAGACCAATGTAAATGGGTCAGGGACCCTAACACAATCAAGAAGGGAGAGCCTAAAAGAATACAGATACATGCTGCATCAATAGACACTTGGCAGGAGAGTCAACCAAGTGTCCTGGGAAACCATTATAAAGGGGTCTGGGACCCAAGTGAACCACAGAGACAAGGTCAAAGTAAATGGGTCGAGGACCCTAAATCAATCAAGAAGGGAAAGACCGAAAGCATACAGCCGTATGCTGCATCCATAGACACTTGGCAGAGGAGTAATCCAAGTGTCCTAAGGAGCCAATGCAAACAGGTCGGGGTTCCTTAGATGGGTCAAGGACCCTGAATAAACCATGAAGACAGAGATTGAAATAAACGGTGCTAACTATCACATATGGAACAGTACCTAGCAGGAGAGTACACCAGGTCTGTTCAGTTGGACAGTGAGTGAAGTTGGGGTGGAGAACCCCTGAAGCAACACACCAGGGTCTGGGACCCATATGAAATCAGACAAGGTTCACAAAAGCCATCCACAGGGTTCTGGTACCCATACAAGAGAGAAGGACTATATGGTCAAGGGACCGAGACCCAGAACAAGTCGGGGAAAGCCAGAGAGAACATAAAGGGGATCTGGGACCCACTCAGAAAAGAGAGAAGAGTTTTTAAACAAGTCGGGGAGAACCCAAAACAACCCACAAGGATCTGAGACTCATGTGAAAGAGACATTTGTCGTAAATCTGTTACTTGTGAACTGTGTTTGAGGAATCGCTCATTGTGTTTCATACCAAGAACTGAACTTTAAAGGCCTGTATCCAGAGCGAGAAGAGTGAGAAGAGGCTCCATCTGGATCAAGAAGATGCCCAGTTTTTCCTTAATTCAGTGTAAGGGACGGAAATAGTTTTCCACACAGGACGGTGGACCTATTATTTAACAAGACATCCTTACAGAACCCATAGAGTTTTAGTTGAGGCAGGTCAACCCCTCTTAGAAATCGGGCAAGATATGTTTTTCCTTTTCTTTATTCTATAATAAAAGTCTTTGATAAGGAACATGCCACTAATGTGTTAGACTCATACTTCTGCACCCTTACACTCCCTACTGATTTGTTACAACATCAAGCTCTATGACTTAGTCATGACTACCTTGCATCTGCCCACTAAAGACACGAAGCAACTTCCATCCAACATGTTATCCTGGTATTTTTGGTGGCCCCATTGTAAGAAGGACATCAGTTCCTGTTCATGGTGTACTCAATACAAGCACTCTAACCAACAAAATCTAGGCAAACTGCGTCCCCTGCCTGTTCCCTCTGTTCCGTGGGAAGCTACTTCTTCGGACTTCATTGTGGAACTGCCTGCATTGCATTGCCTGCAACAGTTGACAGATTTACAAAGATGGTTCATTTCAACGCTTTGGAAAAGCTTTCTACTGCAGCAGAGATGGCCAGAACATTCCTGCAGGGAATATTTCGCTTTCATGGCTTTCCTAAATCCATTGTTACCGATCGTGGTGCTCAATACACGTCTAGGTTCTGGAAACAGTTAATTCCGCCTTAAGCATCGAAACAATTCTTTCCTCTGGTTACCATCCACAGTCTAATGGAGCCACAGAAAGGGTTAACCAAGTATTGGAACAATACTTACGTTGCTTTAAATCAGCTACTGCTGATAATTGGGCCACACGTCTCCCTATCAGAGAATTTGCATATAATAATTCTATGCGTTCTGTTATCAAGACTTCCCCTTTCTTTGCTTCTTACAGATTCCATCCTTGCATGTTTCCAATGGACTCCGTGCTTGTCTCTTCGATCCCATCAGTGAAAGCCCTGATTGAAGAAATACAAGAGGGTCACAAGACTGTGGAGTCACATCTACATGTCGCTCAGGAAAATATGAAAAAGTTTGCAGATCCTTCCTTCCAAGTTGGTGAACAGGTCTGGTTATCAACTAAATACTTGCCTCACTATTTCGTTACATCTAAACTGTGCCTGCTACTTTGGACGATATTGGGTTCTCCGAAGAATCAAACCTGTAGCCTTTTAATTGCAGCTGCCGAGAACATGGTCCAGGATTCATCCTGTATTGTATTCCTCTCTTATCCAAAAATTCCTGGAAGTTTGCCGTCTCACCCCCCTCCGTTCGTGGAGGATGGCATCCCAGAATATGAAGTTGCAGCCATTTGTGACTCTTGATACCATTGAGGCTCTCTTCAGTACTTGGAGGACTGGAACTTGTGAACTTTTCTTGGAGAACTTTTCTTGGAGCCTACTCGCTGTGTTCACGCTCCCACCTTGATCCACAAATTCCATCGGTTGCTTCCTGGTAAGCCGAATATGCCCTTCCACGGAGAGGGCATGCTGTCATGGTTACACATTAGAGGGCTAGTGGGATCCCACAACGCGGTGCAACGTGTCAGGGCAGAAGTCTAGTGGTTGTTAAGCTATGTCGTTACGTCTCCAAGATGGCTCCTTATCTTCCTGCTCTGGACCTGGTGTGAATCATCACAGCTCTTGTTGCTGGTATGCTGTAATTGTTTTTGCTTCCCGTTCTTGTTCTCCTTACTGCCTCTGCCCTCCTTTGTTCTTCCTGGTCAGCCCCAGGAACCTTATCCATCCTCATCCTGCTCTGAATTCTTCCTGCCTGGATCAGCTTCTCTCTTCTTTGTCCTCTTCTTTGTCCTTGTTCCTTTGTCTACACGGCTCCTGACTCCCTCCTTGTAGTCTCTTCCTTGGTTCTCCTGAACAGACTGGCCTTACCTTACCTTTCGCCATACGCTCCTCCATCTACAGCATCCTGTTTCTACATTGGGGCTCTGGAGACTCATCAGCTTTTACCATCAGGAGCCTTTCTCCCCCAAGAGGGTTTTATCCTTATCCAGAACTTACCCTGGGAAGGGACAGACCTGGTACTTGGGTTATCAATGGGTAACAGGCTGGCCTCTTACAGGGAAAGG
Source organism: Ambystoma mexicanum (assembly GCF_040938575.1). Taxonomy (NCBI): domain Eukaryota; kingdom Metazoa; phylum Chordata; class Amphibia; order Caudata; family Ambystomatidae; genus Ambystoma; species Ambystoma mexicanum. The sequence goes on along the minus strand of NC_090935.1, from coordinate 619,113,341 downwards.
CCCTTTCTCTTCTCATCCAGATATTGTACCAAGAGTCAGGTAAATTAATCTGTACCTCAAAGCGTTGTTGAAAGTACCTCAGACAGTGATACTGACACAGTCACTGATAGGTTTGGTATGTTTCTGCATGCCAATATTATTGTAATTTCCAAAAAGACCAAACACTTATTTAATATTAATAGTTTTATGCTTGTTTCTTTGGTAAATACAAAATGTTCTTGTAAACAGGTTAGATAAAATAATCCCTGGCATGATTAGTAAGAAACAAGCTGGTATTGTAAATAAAATAGGTCAGGCTTTTATTCAACATAATAAACTTTGCCCCCTTTAGTCAGAACAACTTGCCTTGATTACTTTGGATACACAGAAGTCGCTTGATTGTGTATCTTGCATTTTCTTAGGCAGTTCTTAATGTGGCATGGCATAGGCTGTCACTTTCTTTTATATTGATTTTATTTATTCCTCTGCATCAGCGAAATTAACTGTAACTCGTACCTTATCAAATTCATGGCAGCTGTCGAGGGCTACACCTCAAGGGTGTCCTCTGTCACCTTCATTATTTCTTCTTTCAATTGAACTGTTGTTACTTAAACTTAGAATTAAAGAAGAAATTGGTGGTATCAATATTAAGGAATAACCCCTAAATGTTCATCTTATGTTTCGATCACACTAGATGTATTTAATCCAGCGGTTTCTGTGGGGGCTGTGCTTGTTTGCATTGATGATTATGCTAGGGTATCGGGCTACAAGCTTAGTTTAAATAAATGTGAGATTATGCCCCTTTCAGTGAACTGCGTTCAGTCTGATCTTGAGGATTTAGGAATTAATTGGTATCCTAACTATTAATTAATAATCACAGAAGATATTCAAACAGCTACAAAATTAAACACTAGGATCATTACTGATAGAGATGTTTTTGTTTCAAATAAGTGGTCTTCCTTTTTACTGTCCTGATGGGGATGTTCAGATATCATTAAGATAATGATCATGCTTATTGTTCTATAGGATACCCTTTCAATTCCTTGAGAGAGTCTTTAAAAAGCTACATGCTCTTCTTTCTCGTATTCTTTGGCCAAATTCGAGTCCTGGTCATTCTAGCAACACACTTCTCCTTCCTAAATCTAATAAGGCGGGTCAACTATCCTTGTTATAAAGAATATCATAAAGATTTTTTATGAGACTACCATTTATTACAGAATGAAAAGAACACTAACATCTCCTTCTGGTATCGAATAGAGAAATCCCTATTTCACATTTTCATTTTGAAAGAAACGTTTCAGATGTTGCCTTTTTCTAGGTTATAGTACTTGTCCATTTTAAATATACACTGTCAATAAAGAGCGAGATTGTCCACAAACTTTCTTCTGAGTTTCATGCCGTGGTTACGATAATTTGGAATAATAAGTCCATCCACAACAATGGTCCTCGTATCTTTTATCACTTTTGGCTTAGAACCGGCATATTGAAAGTTAAGCATGTTGTGCATAACAACTCTCCCATGTTCATGTCTTAGCGGATAAATTTGACCTTAACCATCAAGACTCTTTGACATTCAACATAGTTACTGAGGCAGTTCATAATTTTATGATTTCTCCTAACGTTAACGCTCAACTGTAGTTTTTACCCAGAATGGTTTTCCCAATGTCAGAAATCTATAAAAATGATCTCAAATCAACGTTGCACGTTAGTTACAAGTAATTGTTTTGGGAGAATGGGCGTAATTTGTCGTTAACCCCAGAAGAGTGACCAAATCTCTGTTGATGCAGACATTTCTCAATTGCTGTTTTTCATTTCTCATAGAGCCCTTTTTACCCTGCAAAGAATCTTGAGATTTGTACCAAGTCTTGGTTTACATGCAGTTTATTTTCAAGTTTTTCAAATGAGCTTTCCTTCTCTAACATTTTTTTAGGATATGTTATACTCTATTCAACACATACCCTAATTGCTTACTTGCTATTTGATTTATGTATTGCCTTTGCTTTTAGAGGGATTACAAGTAGATAGGCGGAACTCTGTTTGCTTTTCTCACAAAGTGGAAAGTTATTGTGTTAACCCTTCTAATGTTTTCCTTTATTATTTGTGAAAAATAGGTGCCCTTTACTAGTTTCTTGCTGTTAAATGAATCTGTAGTTTTTAATATTAATATTGCAGAGAACCAAATGTATTTAAAACGCCATACAAATGTTCTTTCATCTCTTGCACTTTACTTTTCTGCAACTTTTATAAAGAGCTTATTCAATAGTGTATGCCGCTCATGTTTTTTGTCTGGTGTTGTTTATGTTGTTCATATTGTACTTGTTCTTGCAGTTACTTTATACATGTTATGGCATAGAAATAGATAAACTTCATGGCTGATTCCCTTTACAAGTATTTTGATTGTGGTTTATTAGTATTAGTTTGTCATGCTTATGATACATCAATTTAAGGACAACTAACTCAATGTGTTTCTTTACGTATAAAATAACTTAATGTGCATGGTATCTTTTATATTTCTATTCACCTCAATTGTATATGTTAACTAATATAAATCCAAATTGACACTAAAAAAAGGAAGACGTCAATGGACCATAATTGACTGTGCCTCAGTGCAGCAAAAACTAAACTTATACTTTTAATCAATCCAACACACTTAAAGGACTATAATAATCTTTCTCCTTATTTATCCGTAGACAATTTTGAGCTTCCCTTCTTTTCAAAATTGAAAACACTGGGTGTTTTTTTAAACCAATTACGAACACATTTACCAATATTAGTTCTATTATTAGTTTTTCTTTCTACTATGTAAGCTTGTTCAGAAAAGATTGCTCATTTTCTGCTGAACAATGTGAGAAACCAGAAGGTGTCTGACCCGCTAGTCCACGCGGATCTCTGTCTCAGGTGGCCATTGCCTTTGGATCCAGACCCTGGGGGTGGACCAGTGCAGGAGGATCACGGGTGAGGGGTCTAGTGGGAGTGGGACACCGGATAGCGAGACGCAGAATACCCTTACCTGTAACTCTGTTACCCCATCCTACCAGGTGGGATACGTAGGAACACTACCCCTTTCCTCCTTTTCCTACATGAACACTTTCACAGGACAGCCCGCTCTGGGAGAAAACAGACTAACGCCCGAGCAGTATACCTGACGTGTCCCGATACAATGGTCAGGCGAGGTCAGGCAATTACTGAATATCACTCACACCTGACTTCCATTAAGCTTTCCCACATGGATAAAAGGCAGAGCACGAGAGCACAATCGGAGCGAGGCAAACCACACGAGGAAACAGTTTCGAGACGGCTGTCATGATGCCTACCCCCGGGCATCAGGACCAAGCCCATCAGCTCCGGGAGCAGGCATCCAGATTCTTATTAAAACCCCAACAGCCCCAGCTGGGGGCTGTTTGGGTTGAGTCCTGGCGCCTTAGGCGCCAGGCTCATCATAGAAATCAGTCCTGGCGCCATAGGCGCCAGGCTCATAGACTTCACTTACCGGATGCAGACTATGCTGCAAGTGAGTCCAAGCCAACGTGAGGCCTGGATGGGACTATTTTATTACAGGGACTATTTTTTACTCGGGCGTGGTTCTGGGGAACTTCTTACCTGGAACTACTTTAGAGGCTATTTAAACCACGCCCGAACAGCAGCACACACTTCGCGTTATTCTGCATTCAGCAGCGTAACGCTCACCGTGCCTGCAGTCTTTCGATTCGGCGCTGCCTCCATCATTTATTCGCCGAACTCCGGCACCTGGGGGACAAAAGAAAACAACAAGGTGAGCCGAGAAAACCAACAAATATAACTCTTATCACCATAGACTTACCTGATTTACCACCGGAGGCATTATTCTATAACTCTCCACATCTTCATGTGCTGCACCTGCAAAGAGAGAGAAAACAACACGTTAAACACGTGCAACATTTACCGGACAGAGTCGGGTAATACAGACTCTTACCTGAGCGCCACCAGCTACCACGAGAGCATCTTCTCACAAACTCAGCTGCAAGACAAGGAAGGAAGGGGGGAACAAGAGTGAACATCGGACATATTGAACTCTATGAACTTGATACTTACTGGTCCTCGCCAGGAACCTCAGAGTCAATACTCTCTGGAACTCTCCCACGCCTTCAAACCAGTGAAGTAACTGGCATCAACGCGCCCCTTCAATCCATGCAGGATGGAGAGCTCAACTTTCAAGAGTATAAGGTGAGATTGCTGAGAGGGCACTTCAGAGGTGATTAGTGGGGAGGACTGTGGGGGGTGCCATCACTTGAATCCACGGGTGGCTAAATCCATCTCTCCACTTGCAGGAGAATACTTCTACGGGTCAAGCAGACAAGATTAGGGGGGCCAGTCCAGTCAGTCATCTCTGCACTACGCATCACGTTGGTGGAGACCGCAGCCGTCCGGGTCTGACCGACGCCGCTGTGGGAGCCAGGTGAGCGTAACAACGGCAGCTGAACACGGGAAGAAAGGCAGCAGAACAGGAGAGGATTGCATGGAGGGAAATTCCCCTGACCTTTCCAACAAGAAACCGCTACTTTCAAGACCACTCAAGATTGGAAAGCGTAAGAGTTATGGCTTGCTTTCTTGTTTCTGTTTTGGTGTTTTTTCTTTCTCTTCAATGTTTTTCTTTGTAAGTGCCCTGAGGAGAAAGGAACTTTGAATGTTTGTTTGTCGCATCAGGCCCTCTGAAGTAAGAAACTTTGAATGGCAAAGAGACTTTGGTACAGAGGGTCCTGATATTAAGAGTTTGGAATACTTCCTTGTGCTAGAAAAGCCAGAGTATGTGTTATGCTCAAGTGTGCTGCCTTGTCCCGTGCTGAAAATGTGGGGAAGGGAAGCTAACGGCTCAACTATCCTGACATATCATTTCTTGAACACTTTTCTTTTGCATAACATTGTTTCCCACACAGTTGTATTTAGAAGTTAGGATTGGCAATAGGTTTATTAGCATAGGCCCTTTTTATTTTGACAAGACACCACTAGGATTGTGTTATCTAGTCGCAAATAGCAGACGCGGCCCCACACGCCAGCCTGCAGCGAGCCCGAGACGCGGCTCCACACGCCAGCCGGCAGCGAGCCTGGGACTTAATACCAGGACGACTACAGACCATAAACTATCAGCCAGCCACCATTATGTGCTGGTCCACATCTTAACGATCAAATGCAACTCCAACTGGCACTCTGCGTACTTCCTGAGAGTCGTCGCGCAGCTAGAACCTAGTCAGCAATCCATAGCTGACTGCCAGAAGACCAAACCAATTAGCATCTCTTGCCATCCATGAGTTACATTAACTTCAGATCTTAACAGATCTGCACCCCCTAAGGGAGACCTACCCCAGGCCCTAGATGAAGGCTCCAAGCCGAAACGTCCCTTTGACCAGTACCTCAATACTTGGCCTGGTCACAACATCTTTCCTGATCCATATCTAGACGTCGACCACCTGTTAGGTCACCCTCCAGCCTGGATACACATAACCCAAAGCTTTTCCATTTATTGCTTTTGTTTTGGTTGTTATGTTTGTTATGTATGTTTTATATCTTAATCACTAGTCACTTTAGGTGGTGGTTATAAATTTGTTTTGTCAAAAACAGCTGTTTGAGGAAATATTGAGAATTAATCGTTTTGCAAACTCTGTTTTTGTGATTGAACCCTTTGCAGCTCGCAACTGTTCCTTTTAACAATATACTTTTTTTCTTACTTTCTGATGCATGATTATTAAATGCATCCAGCAGCAAAATAAATTTAAAAAGCTGACAGCTCAATATCAAAAAATGCACGATTAATAAATGCATTCATCAGCGAAATAAATTTAAAAAGCTGACAGCTCAATATCTATCTGTGTCTGAAATTCCTTCTTGTGCATCTTTCACATTTAAAGTGTTTATGTACTGATTTTGACATAATAGAAATAATCCAGGTCTACTTTAGCACAATAGTAGTCCCCAGTAAACGCTACACGTCAGAACAGACCCCCATTGTTGACCGAACACGGGAAGAAAGGCAGCAGAACAGGAGAGGATTGCATGGAGGGAAATTCCCCTGACCTTTCCAACAAGAAACCGCTACTTTCAAGACCACTCAAGATTGGAAAGCGTAAGAGTTATGGCTTGCTTTCTTGTTTCTGTTTTTTCTTTCTCTTCAATGTTTTTCTTTGTAAGTGCCCTGAGGAGAAAGGAACTTTGAATGTTTGTTTGTCGCATCAGGCCCTCTGAAGTAAGAAACTTTGAATGGCAAAGAGACTTTGGTACAGAGGGTCCTGATATTAAGAGTTTGGAATACTTCCTTGTGCTAGAAAAGCCAGAGTATGTGTTATGCTCAAGTGTGCTGCCTTGTCCCGTGCTGAAAATGTGGGGAAGGGAAGCTAACGGCTCAACTATCCTGACATATCATTTCTTGAACACTTTTCTTTTGCATAACATTGTTTCCCACACAGTTGTATTTAGAAGTTAGGATTGGCAATAGGTTTATTAGCATAGGCCCTTTTTATTTTGACAAGACACCACTAGGATTGTGTTATTATTATCTGATGGTCGTAGCTTGCACCCATCTTTAGATTTAGGATTAGATAGGTGTTTTTCAAACCCAATTGAAGTTCAATTAACACCCTTGAACTGTGATCACTTGTGTCTGTTTTCACTGTTTGATACCATGCCCTCTTTACATGTGGTGTCAGTAGTGGGATGTGACTCAATTGAGACAAATTGGGGGACCCTAAAATTCCAGAAGCGTAGTCCTAGTACCTCGTATCCCTCCATCGCCACAAAAGAATCTATAGGCTTTGATATCTGTAGAAGCAGAGAAGCTACTATTCCCACAGACTTACTCCTAATACCCCCTGCAGGGTGTTATGTAAGTTTGGCTCCAAAACCCAGCCTGGCCTGGAAGTTCGGTCTGGATGTCCTAGCTGGCGTCATAGATCCCGACTTCCTGGGAGACATAAAGGTTCTCCTATAGAACCATGGTGAAATTCCATTTGAAGTACATCGTGGGGACAAAATTGCACAGGGAATTCTTAAAAAGGCTCTATTTCCCCATTTTGACGAAAGTGAACCAGAAGAAACTACGAGAGGTAACTTAGGTTTTGGAGAAGCAGATGAACCATCTACCACTGAGACAAAGAGGGAAGAAGAACCAACCATCCTTTCCCGATCTAGCCTTGGCCCAGCAAAATGATCCAGCACTCGCAGAGGCTTTCTTACATGTAATAACTGAAGGGGAGGGGTTACAGAAGGAAAGCCCTTTTTTCTTCGTAAAGCAAGGATTACTGTACAGAAAGGAAATCTCAAGAGAAGGCCTAAGTAAAGCTCAGTTAGGAATCCGCAAGACCCATCGGAAGATCGTACTAGAGATTGCACATTCTCATTTGACAGGGGGACTTCAGTACAGTCTAAAACCCAAGCCCAACAAAAGCCCACCTATGGCAAGAAGGTAAACTTAAGATCCTTTTCAGTAGTACAAAAGGTATTAGTCCTCTTACTTACCTTGAAAATAAACTTGTCTCAAAGTGGCATGGGCCATATGAGGTGGTAGAGCAAACAGGGACCTGTACCTATACAATAGCCAAACCTGATAGGAAGCAAAAGACCCACCTTTAACACATAAATCTCCTAAAGGAGAGGAAAGAAAATCCTTCCGCATCCACCGCCCCGATACTATCTTGTTTGGTACTGGAGGAAATACATAATTTCGAGCTGACTCCCCACGAGCTATCTAGACAAAAACAAGAGGACTTAAGCGATCTGATCACAACATTCCCTGATGTATTCTGCGAGAAACAAGGGAGAGAGCACAGCACCTATCATTATATCAGAACTCCAAAGGGCAAAGTAGTCCGTTTGAAATCATATAGACTCCCGGAAGCCCACAGACATAGTGGTCGAGGAAGTGAAATAAATGGTGAGGTCAAATATTATCGACCCCTCTTCAAGTCCTTGGTCCTCCCCTATTGTGTTGGTCACTTAACCTGATCAGTCCTGGAGGTTTTGCATAGACTTCCGGCAGGTTAACGCCATCTCCGACTTCGATGCATATCCTATGCCACGAATCAGCAAATTGATCAATAAACTTGGGAAATGCCACATTCCTGTCGACCCTAGATTTAACTGTGATCACTTGTGTCTGTCTTCACTGTTAGATACCATGCCTTCCTTACAACAACCTCTGGGGCCACATTGCCTGAGCCATTGTTGATTCCAAACTGAACTTTTGTAATTCTCTTCTAGCTAGCTCTCCCAAACATCACATTTCTCGGTTTCACATTTTATTCAACAAGGGAGCCCTAGTTACCAATGGATCCCATGACCTCACATCATGCCTATTCTATATAACATTTATTGGCTTCCAGTTCAACTGTGGAAATATACTTTAAATGAACACCATTTCTTTCTCTACAAAAAATGGCACACAACAGTTTTGCCATGGTATGCGAACAGTAGTTCAAATGACCTTGGTGTGTGTTAAGTTACAGGCACTGCTTTCTAAGCTAGGAAATGGCTTGAAGTCAAAATAGCACTTACAAATGGCAGCAGGTATTGATCTTTCCCACCTGGGCTTAGGCTCAGGATAGAGAAAAACACATGTCAAGCCTCCCCCTGCATGTCTATTTGTAGTTATCTATAATTACTGTTAGGAAAGATTTCGTAATTGTAGGTAATTTTCCTTCCATGTGGCAACCCCTAAACTTTTTGCTGTTGTTTTGCACCTTGTTCTTGACTTTGCCAGAGAAGTGCAGCCTTCTGCTGCACTCCTCTGGGCTTTCGCTCCTTCTTACGGGGAAACTGACATGCCCTTAAGACAGTCAGTACCGGGGAACGCTGTTTCCCGTAGTTTCTTTTATCGTGTTGCGGCTTTCGTGCAACATTACACAAGAGGGCACTGTAAGCTAAGTTACAGCTCTCTTGGGTCTCTAGCCTTCTACAGGCCCTAGATACTCTTTTAGGATGGTATTTGATCGGTGCAAGTCATTCAGGGACTCGAATGGTGGCAGCGATCGTTTTGTTTATTTTGAGCTCCTTTTGGCGTTCTGAGCACGTTTTTCGCACTGAACCCAAAATGGTGGCCTGGCTCCCAAAATGGCCAGACCACGAGGCTCCTTTGTCTTGTCCACTGACCGTCTTGCTCCCTTCACCTTCCCCAGGTCGAGCGACCCGGGGCCTTCCTTATTTGGGCATGTACTTTCCCGCGAAACGTGGTTGCTTTCGCGGGCTTCTACATGTCGTTTGTGTGCCTCCAGGGTGTGGGCTGGGATGTCTGGTCCCAATACACATCCTGGGTGCCAGAGAGTCTAGGGTGGTGGGAATGCCTGGGACCACCGTGGTCCATGATTGGTCCACGTATGGTATGTGTGTTGATGAGCGGATCTCCCATTGGCTCCCCTCCGTTTTGGCGCGAAGGGAACCGTGGATAAGAGGGGGCTGGAAACACCACTACCATGTCGATCTCCTGAGTTCTCACGAACGAAGGAATACAGGAGCCAAGTATCCTGCAACCACGAGGCTGGACCGAGGAATCGCTGGTGACCCGCTGAAGGAATCCTCCTTTGCACTGCTGTCGTCCTGTGAAACCCTTTCCTCCTTTGATCGAACCAGAAGGCCTGTACTGGTGCTTCGACCTTTGGAATAGCAGGAACAGCTATTCCCGGCGACTTCATCATCTCCTGCCAAGTAAGCCTTCGGAAGTGTCTCTGGGCCATCCAGTTGACTGACCAGCTTACAAGGGAGTCCTGCTCTGTAACCGCCGCCAGGTTGTGTTGTATTTCGAGTCCTGGTCACTCTCCCACGCTTCGTACACTTGGCGTTCCCAAGTCTGAAGGGAGGAGTGTACATTTGGCTCGAATACACACGGCCGCTCCGTTGTCCTGCTGCGGCAACAAACTGTGCTGGTTTCGTCGATTGGGACGTCTTTTTGCTCTACACGACTACAAGGCGTTCCCTGCTCTTCTGAACCTGCCAGCTGCTGAAACTAACGTGGAGAAGCCTGGGTCTGCTTGCTTCGGGGACCGGTGAGTAGTTTAGCTAGGATCTGGTCGCCCTCCTGCAGTATCCCATTGCTTTTCCCTGCTGTGTAAAAACAGCACCCTTTTGGCCGTACTCGCGCTCTGCTTCTGCCCGCTGTGGAGGCTGCGCTTGAGTTGCGGAACCTGTTCTCCTTCTGCTGTGCACTAACCCGAACTGCCTGACTTCCTCCGAAGAGCTTCCCCTTTTGCCCGTTGGCACCGGCGTGGCAGGTACTTTGAGCACAAGGCTCCACTCTTCGCAGGGCTCGGACTTCCATCTAGTTAGGTGCCTCTGAAGGCGAACTGAGTCTAAAGCGTTATCGCACTGCCTGTTTTCCTTTCCTTTCAGGTGGACTACATATTTCGTGCTTTAAACGCTTGCGACTGTGTATTTGTATATATATTGTGTTGATATGGTATGTGTTGGTTTAATATTGTGATATTGTGATTTTCTCGCTACGGTCATTGTTTTAAAGGCCTTAAAATAAATGTGTATATATTTTTGATATAACAACTGTTTGGAGTAGTTTGTAAGCGCTCTTGCTTTGTGTGCTCATTGCGGGCTTTCAGTCACCCTCACCCCTCTTGAGACCTAGTCTTGACCGCCGCGATCGCTACCTTGATTGGTCTGGCTTGTCCAGAGGTTACCCTGTTCCAAGTAATTAGGTTGGCCTTCTGAACTTCTGCGCCACCAGGACAGAGTTCAGAAATCCGTCTTAACAAATTGGTGTACAGCGGTGGGATACGACTGAAGGTATCCAGTGTTGCGCTCGAACTAAGGCATTTCAGGTTATTCCAACCAGTACACGTAGTGAATTGTTGTAGTATAACTTTAAAAAGGCCATAGTCCTATCAAACAGTATGGAAACAAATACCTTGTTAACTTTAAATGCTTCCAAATCAGAAACATTGAAGAAGATGTGTGCGGAGAGAGGTGTTTCCTCTCAAGGCATTAAATTGGAAATGATCCAGAGAATCGTGGCGTGGCAAGAAGCGCAGCTTGACGCTATAACTTCCGAGGACAGTGCAGAAGGTGGTGGGGCTGCTCTCACTGGTAGAACTGACGGTTCTGCCGCTGCACTGATCCATCGCGACCACGAGGACAGGGAGGACGAGATGTCTAATGTTTCCTCTGCCAGTGCTGATGGGGAGGCTATGCTTGAATTCAAGAAGCAAGAGCTGCGGTTTAGGCAGCAGGAGCTTGAACTCAGCATAGCCAAACTAAAAATCGAACAGGCAGAAAAACAGAAAGACAGGGATCACCAGTTGGAACTGGCCAAGCTTCAGGGGTCTGGGGCTTTCTCTTATCCACGGTTTCCGAAAGATCTGCTCAGTGTGTATGAAGAAAGGAATGACATTATGGACTGGCTGAATGCGTTTGAGTATGCATGCGAAGTTCAAGAAGTTGACAATGCTGATAAGATTGCGTGGTTGCTCAGTAGACTGCCCCATTCTGGCTGTAGTGCCATCATGGAAATGTCGAAGGCTGAGCGAGCTGATTTCGCAATGTTAAAGCAAACTCTCATTTTAAAGTTTGGGAAGACTCCGGCCCAATATTTAAAGCGTTTTCGAGAGTATAAGAAAAAGGAAGGTGGTACTTGGGTATCTTATGTCGCTGAATCTTTGAAAAACTTAACTGGCTGGGTCGAAGGTTATAAGGTTTCTACCTTCGAAGGCATGATAAATCTTGTCATGCTGGAACATATTTTTGCTTCTACTTCCCCGGAGCTTAAGCAGCATTTGGCCGATTCGAAGGAGATAGATCCTAAGAAGCTGGCCATTGCAGCAGACTTATGGGTGTCACATCGAGTGTCCCATAAGGACAAAACTCATCCTGGTAAGCAGGAGGAAGGGAAAAAGTCCAAAGATATGGAGGGTGGGGAATCTGCTAAATCTTCTTCCCATAAGGGCCACAAAAAGAAAAACAAGGGTAAGACACAAGAGAACTCACAGGGTAGTGGAGGTCCGCCTCCGAAACAGAACTCTGGTTACAATAAGCCTCCCTACGTAAACAGACCCACTGGGGCTTGTTTTTCTTGTGGAGCAACTGACCACGTGAAGGGGGATCCCCGTTGTAAGGTTAGACCTTTGGGGGTCCACTCCGCTAATCTGGCCTTCTCCTCCTACGAGGAAGAAGAGATTACAGGAGCATCCTTCTCCTCAGACTCATTTCCCAGCGGGATAGAGGCTGAGGTAGTTTTAGTGTCCCTGGGTTCCTGGGAGCCTAAAGTCGCAGAGGCTTATGCTAGGATTCCGGATAATACCAAGCACTACTTTAAAGACAGTGTGCTGATCAATGGAGTGGATACTCCAGCTCTTAGGGATAGTGGGTGCAGTCGCACTGTAGTGGATTCTACCTTGGTAGACTCAGAGGAAGTTGCCAGAGCTACTCTGATGCCCACTAAGTTGGCTGACGGCCCCCTCCGTATGTTTCCCGTAATACCTGTAAATCTTACTTTAAATGGTACAGCAGTCAGGATTCCAGTGAGCATTCAGAGAAACGTCCCGGGAAAGGTCTTGTTGGGTAATGATCTCAGAGCTTTAGGGCTCATAGGAGACACTGCCGAAAGACCCTACACACGGTCTCAAGCACGGGCAGCATTGGCCAAGTCCAATACGCCGCCCCAGCCGAAGGGGAAACCCAAGGCGAAAGGAGTCTACAAGTCAAAACGAGGGAAAGAGAATATTCCCCCGAGCTCGCCTACCACTGCGGTGGAGGAAGTTGGTCAATCGCCCGGGCCTGACGAGGAGGTGGCGATGCCTGAAGTATTCGACCCCAACGATCATCCTGAACTAAAAGACTTGTTAGTTGAAGGAGGTCCTGATAGGGACGAATTCAGTAAAGGCCAACGTGAGTGCCCATCTCTGGAAGGCCTAAGGAGACAGGCCTGCTCCCAGATTGAGGGTGAACCTCCTGGGATGCATAGGATTTACCAGGAAGGTGGACTCCTGTATAGTGAGCCCACAGAGTCTACAGAAGGAGACCATAGGAGGTTGGTGGTTCCCCTTGCTGTTAGGCCCTTCCTCCTGCAGTTGGCGCATGAAGTTCCCCTTGCTGGTCACCTTGGTATGAGGAGGACCAAGCAAAGGTTAGCCATGCACTTCTACTGGCCCAAGATGGGGGAGCAAGTAGAAAGTCACTGCAGGAGTTGTGCCGCCTGCCAGTTGTCTGGTAAGGTTGGCGCGACAATCCAAGCTCCGTTGGTACCGCTCCCAGTTGTGGGGGTACCATTTGAAAGGGTAGGGATCGACATGGTTGGTCCCCTTGACCCGCAAACATCCTCGGGCAATAGGTTTATCCTGGTGCTAGTCGACCATGCAACCAGGTATCCTGAGGCCATCCCATGGAAAACTGTAACTGCCAAGTCAGTTGCAGAAGCTTTACTCGGCATATTTACTAGGGTTGGCTTCCCTAAAGAAGTTGTGTCGGATCATGGCAGCAACTTTATGTCGAAGTATAGGCAGGCTATGTGGAAAGAATGTGGGGTCACCTACGGGTTCTCTTCTGCATACCACCCCCAGACCAAAGGTCTGGGGGGGCGTTTCAACAGGACGTTAAAGAGCGTGATTGGGGCTCTGGAGGAGCCTCAGAGAAGAAAATGGGATCTTCTTGTTTCATGCTTACTGTTTGCCTACCGAGAGGTACCACAGGAGGGTGTTGGCTTCAGCCCCTTCGAACTTCTGTTCGGTCATCCCGTGCGGGGACCCTTAGCCATCGTCAAAGAGGGATGGGAGATGCCCACTCCCCCTGTTACTACCAATGTAGTTGATTATGTGCTAGGGCTCAGAAAACGGATGGTACTTCTGATGGGCTTGGCTAGTGATAAATTGAAGGCAGGGCAAGCGCTGGTGAAACCTTGGTACGACCAGAAAGCTTCTCTCATCAACTTTACACTTGGTCAGCAAGTCCTGATCATGAATCCCATAAGGCCTCGAGCTTTACAGGACAAATGGTCAGGCCCTTACCCAGTGGTGGAGCCCCTGGGTGAGGTTAGCTATTCAGTGGACCTTGGAAGGCCTGGACAGGCTCTAAAAGTGTTTCACGTGAATAGGCTGAAGGCTTTCGGCCCAAGCGTCGAAATCGCAGCACTGCTACTGGCTTCAGACGTTGCGGGAGAGGAGTCTGAACCTCTCCCCGACCTGTTCCCAAGCAGTCCTTCAGATAGCTCTTTTGAGGGTGCCCGAGTGGCCCCTCACCAAAATGGACAAGGCTCAGTGGTTTACCTGGGACATGAAGTAGGTGGAGGGAGGAGACAGCCTCTACTCAGTCAGGTACAAGCAGTACAAGACTGGCCTACCCCCACTACGCAAACCCAAGTGAGAGCCTTTTTAGGACTCAAGGGGTATTACCGCACTTTTGTGGCAGACTATGGCACCATAGCTGCTCCTCTGACTGCCCTCACAACTCTGAAGAAACCCAAGAAGGTAACTTGGACCGACGAGTGTGAGAAGGCCTTCAATGGCTTAAAAGACTCCTTGTGCCAGGCCCCTGTCCTCAGGGCCCCTGATTATCAAAGACCTTTTATCGTGCAGACGGATGCCTCTGACACTGGGATAGGAGCTGTACTATCACAAGTAGATGAGAAGGGTAAGGAACACCCTATCGGTTTTATTAGTCGCCAGCTTAAGGACAGAGAGCTCAGATGGTCCACGGTAGAGAAAGAATGTTTCTCTGTTGTGTGGGCCCTAAGGAAGCTGAGGCCCTACCTCTATGGGACCCACTTCACTGTGCAGACTGACCATAAGCCGTTAAAGTGGCTAATGAACATGAAGGGAGAGAATCCAAAGTTGCTTAGGTGGTCCATAAGTCTACAAGGCTTCGACTTCACTATTGAGCATAGGCCAGGTGTCCAACATAGCAATGCTGATGGGTTGTCCAGAATGTTTAACCGACCTGAACAAGAGACTCATCCAGGGGTGGATTAGTTCCCCCTGTCCATAGTCTGGGAGGGGCGAGTGTTAGGAAAGATTTCGTAATTGTAGGTAATTTTCCTTCCATGTGGCAACCCCTAAACTTTTTGCTGTTGTTTTGCACCTTGTTCTTGACTTTGCCAGAGAAGTGCAGCCTTCTGCTGCACTCCTCTGGGCTTTCGCTCCTTCTTACGGGGAAACTGACATGCCCTTAAGACAGTCAGTACCGGGGAACGCTGTTTCCCGTAGTTTCTTTTATCGTGTTGCGGCTTTCGTGCAACATGACACAAGAGGGCACTGTAAGCTAAGTTACAGCTCTCTTGGGTCTCTAGCCTTCTACAGGCCCTAGATACTCTTTTAGGATGGTATTTGATCGGTGCAAGTCATTCAGGGACTCGAATGGTGGCAGCGATCGTTTTGTTTATTTTGAGCTCCTTTTGGCGTTCTGAGCACGTTTTTCGCACTGAACCCAAAATGGTGGCCTGGCTCCCAAAATGGCCAGACCACGAGGCTCCTTTGTCTTGTCCACTGACCGTCTTGCTCCCTTCACCTTCCCCAGGTCGAGCGACCCGGGGCCTTCCTTATTTGGGCATGTACTTTCCCGCGAAACGTGGTTGCTTTCGCGGGCTTCTACATGTCGTTTGTGTGCCTCCAGGGTGTGGGCTGGGATGTCTGGTCCCAATACACATCCTGGGTGCCAGAGAGTCTAGGGTGGTGTGAATGCCTGGGACCACCGTGGTCCATGATTGGTCCACGTATGGTATGTGTGTTGATGAGCGGATCTCCCATTGGCTCCCCTCCGTTTTGGCGCAAAGGGAACCGTGGATAAGAGGGGGCTGGAAACACCACTACCATGTCGATCTCCTGAGTTCTCACGAACGAAGGAATACAGGAGCCAAGTATCCTGCAACCACGAGGCTGGACCGAGGAATCGCTGGTGACCCGCTGAAGGAATCCTCCTTTGCACTGCTGTCGTCCTGTGAAACCCTTTCCTCCTTTGATCGAACCAGAAGGCCTGTACTGGTGCTTCGACCTTTGGAATAGCAGGAACAGCTATTCCCGGCGACTTCATCATCTCCTGCCAAGTAAGCCTTCGGAAGTGTCTCTGGGCCATCCAGTTGACTGACCAGCTTACAAGGGAGTCCTGCTCTGTAACCGCCGCCAGGTTGTGTTGTATTTCGAGTCCTGGTCACTCTCCCACGCTTCGTACACTTGGCGTTCCCAAGTCTGAAGGGAGGAGTGTACATTTGGCTCGAATACACACGGCCGCTCCGTTGTCCTGCTGCGGCAACAAACTGTGCTGGTTTCGTCGATTGGGACGTCTTTTTGCTCTACACGACTACGAGGCGTTCCCTGCTCTTCTGAACCTGCCAGCTGCTGAAACTAACGTGGAGAAGCCTGGGTCTGCTTGCTTCGGGGACCGGTGAGTAGTTTAGCTAGGATCTGGTCGCCCTCCTGCAGTATCCCATTGCTTTTCCCTGCTGTGTAAAAACAGCACCCTTTTGGCCGTACTCGCGCTCTGCTTCTGCCCGCTGTGGAGGCTGCGCTTGAGTTGCGGAACCTGTTCTCCTTCTGCTGTGCACTAACCCGAACTGCCTGACTTCCTCCGAAGAGCTTCCCCTTTTGCCCGTTGGCACCGGCGTGGCAGGTACTTTGAGCACAAGGCTCCACTCTTCGCAGGGCTCGGACTTCCATCTAGTTAGGTGCCTCTGAAGGCGAACTGAGTCTAAAGCGTTATCGCACTGCCTGTTTTCCTTTCCTTTCAGGTGGACTACATATTTCGTGCTTTAAACGCTTGCGACTGTGTATTTGTATATATATTGTGTTGATATGGTATGTGTTGGTTTAATATTGTGATATTGTGATTTTCTCGCTACGGTCATTGTTTTAAAGGTCTTAAAATAAATGTGTATATATTTTTGATATAACAACTGTTTGGAGTAGTTTGTAAGCGCTCTTGCTTTGTGTGCTCATTGCGGGCTTTCAGTCACCCTCACCCCTCTTGAGACCTAGTCTTGACCGCCGCGATCGCTACCTTGATTGGTCTGGCTTGTCCAGAGGTTACCCTGTTCCAAGTAATTAGGTTGGCCTTCTGAACTTCTGCGCCACCAGGACAGAGTTCAGAAATCCGTCTTAACAATTACTCACCAAAACATTCTGTTCACCCTGTCAGTGAACCTAGCTTTCATGGACCCTGTGTTATTTTTATTTTCATGCTGTGCTAGGGCATCTGAAATAATAGTATTTAAGCATAGACCATTGTAAGTAAAAGCGGAGAGAGCCCTAGCAACACATGTCACCTCTCTCTCCACTCCAGTGTTTGGTTTTGATGCCCATAAATGTATCTGCATGACTGTCATTCTGTGAAGGCGTCTCAATTATTTTTTATTTTCCTGGCGAGAGAACCTGTTGGAGAGGTTCACAAACTTATTCATAATTGTACCTTTTTACACAATCAAGCATGACCTTCACAATTGCTGTGATTACTCACAGACATCTGTTCAACTCACATTCATTTTAAAACTCTTCAGTCACTATAAACTGAGCCTGCACTCATTTTAGGTCTGCCAGGTTGAACCTTTTGGTAGTCCCTTAATTTATTCTCAAAAGGTTGATCATTCGTGGTCCAAAGGGCTCTTGTTGAAAACAGTCTTTATTATCTATAAGATTCCTACTTAATTTTCAGCGGTTCGCGAAGCAGCCATAAACCTATTTGTTTCAAAAACATTTCCTTTTATAAATCTAAAGTCTAGCCTATATGACTGAGTATCCATCATCATTTTTTCTCAGCTCTTCAGTCCTCCAGGTCCTTCAATCTTTTACAAATAAAAAGTAACGGAACATAATTCATCCATCTAGGCAATTTCTTTAATTGCCCATTCACCCATGTAACCCAATTCACACTATCCTTTTTATACTCCTTAATACTCTTCATATACTGAGTTGGAGTTTTACCAAACCTTCTTGCAAGTGCATCCTTCATTCCCTTGTATTTCCGTTTCTCATCCAGAAACAATTCTCACTTTGAGTCAGAAGACCAAGCAAACAAATAGCTTGGGCCATCCCAAACACTTCATGCACACTGCAGGTTACTTCAGTGTCTAACCATAACAACACATAATTCCAGGCCACATATGACCTAATCCTACACTTAGAAAGTTTAGGGTGAGAGTGAGACTGCAGTACCACCTTTGGATGTTTCACAACCTCGTCCCCCGGGATCCAGTAGTCAGTTGGCCAGGGAAAGGCCATTGCTTTTGGATCCTAACCCTAGGGGCGGACATGCGAGGGAGGATCACCTGGGTACGGTGTCCTCTGGGAGTGGGGGAGAAGCACCAAATGGAGAGACATGGTACCCCCTCTTGTAAAACCCATCTAACCCCTTTCCCTGCTTATTTTATGGGAAACTACAACACCCATAATTTCTCCCCACTTTACCTTGACAAAAGTACTGCACCAAGGAAGATGCTAAATGAGGCCAGAAGGATTACCTCCCCTTACTTGCATTGGCCCTGTGCCTATAATGGGGCCAAGCAGAGTCAGGCATGTAGCTCTAACAATGTACACCTGCCACTTATTAACACTCCCTGTGAAGATAAAAGGTGGCGCGAACAAGCACACTTTGAGCGAGGCTGGGTTCGAGAAGGAGCCTCTCTTCTGAAGCTTATGCGAACCAGGCTGTGGAAGGTGGAAGGCCAACGGGCTGATCGACAGTTGAGAGAAACAAGAGAAAGCCAGGATAGATTTCCAAGCTTTCGGGAGGCCGTGAGCATTCGAAAAGCAAAGCCCGAGCAAGCGAAGGAAAGAAACCTTCCAGTTGCCAGGAATCGGCCTCCAACCCTCCCGAGTGAATGGCAGAGTTGGGGAGGAGCATAAGAGGCTTTGGTAACGGCATTGAGCTGAAGAAAAGAGATGAAAGACATCCAATTAACATAGCCAGTGAGTTATCAATGCAAACAAAAGTCTGGTTGATATTAAAGGGAAAGTGACTGTACTTGCCGCATGTGCCGATAAAACGTGAAGAGAACAATTGCTGAAAGGCAAGGAAACAATGTAGCAGAGTAGTCCTGCGGGATGAAGTCGCACGATCGAAAGTCTCTGTGAAATGTTTTGGATTTTGAAAGATATTGCAAGTGGAGATCAAAGGAGACTGCGACAAGGAAAGAAAGTTGAATAAGTGGAAAGTGACATTTTTGAACTGTGAAGTATGCCGAGGGCAAAAGTAAAATATAGGAATTTTGGGAAAAAGCCCAAGAAGGCAAGTGGAAGAGAATAAGAACTACAAGTAGCAAGAGGCATTGGTGCTGCAAGAGAAAGTTTTGTATTGAAAGATTGTTGAAAGAGAGGTCGAAGTGGTCATGCAGGGGTCTATGTAAATATGTAAATCCCTTGCAATCTCGAAAGTTTTAGACAGAGAAAAGATATTTGAGATAAAGCGGGGGAAGGGAACCCCCACAAAGGAGAGGCAGACTCGAGCCCGGCAGAGGCAAACCTGTGCAGAACTGTGGAAAAATTGCATGACAAAGTGAAATAATGTGAGAAATTGAGACTATATGAACTGAGGATTGATGGCAAGGCAGGCGAAGCCCAAATAAGGGATTGAACTACCAGAAGGTGAAAGCCTAAGATTGAACTCTTGAACTGTACCAGTAAGCCAAAGTGCACAAGACTGACAGAACTGTGCCATCCACCCATCCTGTTTTTTTAGAGACTATCTAGACACTGTGGCGTCCAAGGGTAGGGAAGGGAGTTGGTGCTTATGCCATTATGACATTTCCTTTTGAGACACTATTTTCATTTTCGTATTCCCTTAACACATTTGTTATTCTAAGAAGGAGGGCAAGGTTAGGTTTTCTTAGTATGTGCCTTTTTGTTTTGACCAGACTGACTTGGACGTATTTGTTATTGTTTAATGGTTGAGATTACTCCCATTTTAGAGTTAGGGCCAGTTAGGAATTCTACCAGTGTAAGTAAAGGTTTTTGAAACTTGTATCCATTGTGTCTATGTATACTGCTTTATACCATGCCTTCCTCACATATGGTGGAAGAAGTGGAATGTGACTCAATTGAAACACGTTGGGGAACCCATAAATTTCAGAAACATACGTGGTAGAGCCTCAAATCCCACTGTAGCCACAAAAGGTTCTTTTGAATTTGACATCTGCAGTAGTAGGGAAGTATCCATCCCTCCAGTGAAAAGGAGTATGATTCTCACTGGCTTTAGTCTAATACCTCCCCCTGGATGGTACATCAGACTAACTCCCTGTAATAATGTAACTTCAGGGGTCTTCTTGAGCTTCTTACATATACTTTATCACAAAGTTACATTAAGCTACATAAAAGGATAACTACTGGGTCCCATCACCCAGGTTTAACTGACACAGATTAGAACCTTCATCCAGCATTCATCATCAAACATTCCACATGATATCACAGACACTGACATACACGGATAAGCACTTCATAACACATCTCCTCCCTTTCCAATAATACACAAACACCTGACACACACCAACAAGCACTTCACAACACATCTCCCTCCTTTCCCAAAACGCACGGACAAGCACATCACAACACATCCCCCTCCTTTCCACCTACATCACCAGCACGGGGAACACAAACACAAGAAGCTCACACGGGACATCCACACCGTGCATCTTTTTATTGAGAGATACAACTCAAAAGAAAATATTTCTGGGACGCTATCCCTACTTCTGGGGACACTATCCCTACACATCTATGGGACGCTATCCCTACTTCTGGGGAGGCTTTCCCTACACTTCTATGGGACGCTATCCCTATCCTTAAATGGGACGCTATCCCTAGACATCTATGGGATGCTACCCTACTCTGCTGTGGCACGCTATCCCTACACTTCTATGGGACGCTATCCCTACACATCTATGGGACGCTATCCCTACACATCTATGGGACGCTATCCCTATCCTTAAACGGGATGCTATCCCTACTCTGCCGTGGGATGCTATCCCTACACTCCTATGCAATGCTATCCCTATCCTTAAACGGGACGCTATCCCTGCACTTCTATCGGACGCTATCCCTACACTTCGATGGGACGCTATCCCTATACACCAAACGGGATGCTAGCCCTGCTTCACAATCGGCACGTTATCCCTCTACTTAAACACTGACTAGGACGCTATCATCTAATGGGGTGCTATCCCACCACTTCACTTCAATTATGTGTTACACCTTGGGACGCTATCCCAATCTTTACAACATTGGCGACACACACACATCAGGCAAATAACATTTGCATTAAAATCACTATGTAGCTATACTCAGTCAATATATGCGGCCCTAAAAGTCCATGCTGTTTTATTGCAGCCTAACTTTACTCTTTGCGCATTCCTTCCAGCTGCCTAAAAGTCCTTGTTGCTCTGGGCAACGTAACCCTAGAATTCCTCAAGAAGTTACATCTGGCACATTCATGCTCCCCTTCTTGGTTCCCCAGGCATGCACCAAGCAACTTCCTACTTTGTCACTTAAGTCACATTAAATATTTGTTAAATATCATGAATGTGCACTTGTACCTGAAAATCCTCAAAGGGTGACACTACTCTTAACACAAGCCTGACCTAGCCACATCAACACAACCCATACTGCTTGATGCACACCACTTCTTCACCTCTTTAACCTGTTAACAGTTCCATAACCCATCCTGAAAACACATTATCAGAACATGCGCCGCTGACAGTAAAAGTAAAATCATAAAAGGTTACTTTAATGTCCCGCAACACAGGAGCCTCCTCTTCCGACCCTTGTACAGAGGTGCTACAGTCCTTTTTCAACTGGGTCTGCGCTGTCCCTCTCGGACCCTTCACTTCCACACCTGCCACATATTATGGCCCTACGCTGCTACACAGACCTCTCAGCTGATACAAGGTCCGGTTAGCCGCTCCTCCACATGGCTCTCCTTCCGATTGCCCAATCACCTCAGTAAACTAACACGCACCGTACTTCCAGGCTACGTCAGACCTACGGCGTGAGGTACTTTACTCAGAATCCCTAGACATCTACAGTTCCATGCCGCGCTCCAAACACTAAGAACGAATGTGGTGTCTCAGCAGAACCTTCTTCCACCATCACCCATGGGATGCAAATGACGTCACCATTCTACACAGTGAACCCAAGCACAACGAAGCTCCCGTGCCGACCATCTTTCCAACGGTCGTCACTGTAATACTTCCTTTTTCCTTCAGCTAATTACTCATAAATTTGGGGACTCGAAAGCCACAGACAATAGACTGTCCCGATTGCATTTTTGGTGTCTTTCCTGCGCTTTCTTCAAGCTTAGTACTTCTCCTTTCTGGGGACCTGCTGTTCTTTTGGGGCGCTACTTCATTTTCCCCTTCACATTACCACCTTCTTCTCCTGGGTGAGCCCTTCACCCTTTTGACGTGGGCAACACTGGGGCTACTTCACATCTCTTTACCCCTTTACCTCGGGCAACGCTGGGGCTCCTTCACATCACCACCCCCTGCATTTTTGCCTCTGCATCACTTTTGGGACTTCACTGGTGTGGGGCTTAACTTCACTTTCACAACCCCTGCAAAGGGCTCTTTATCAGTTACTCTGCGCCCTGGGTCTGCGATGGGGCTTCTCTACTTCCAAACCCCTAAAATGCTGGGTTGGGCTGCCCCTTCTTCTTTCCTCTTGACTTGTGCCCTTGGCCTGCACTGGGCCTTCTCTACATCTAAACCCCTTAGGTGCTGGGTCAGGCTGCCCCTTCTTCTTGACTTGCGCCCCAGGCCTCTGCTGGAGCTTTCCTTACTTCTCGCCCCTCAAGTACACTGGACCACCAGGGTGATGGGGCTTACGTCTTATCTCTGAGGGGCAGTGGTTCCTTTTCTTCCTCTGCTGTTCCCCCCTCAGCAGTCTCTTCTTCTTTGTGCAGGTTTTGAGTAATCCTCGTCACCAGTGTAACAATGTAACTTCAGGGGTCTTCTTGAGCTTCTTACATATACTTTATTACAGAGTTACATTAAGCTACATAAAAGGATAACCACTGGGTCCCATCACCCAGGCTCAACTGACACAGATTTGAACCTTCATCCAGCATTCATCATCAAACATTCCACATGACATCACAGACTGTGACCTACACAGGCAAGCACTTCATAACACTCCCAAATCTGGTTAAGCTTGGAAATTTGGACTGGATGTGCTTGCAGGAGTTATTGATCTGGATTTCAGGGGAGATGTGAAAGTACCTTTGCATAATCATGGGGAGACATCATTTGACATACATCCTGGGAATAAAATAGCACAAGGCATTCTTGAAAGGCTTTATTACCCCAGTGAAAAGAGTGAAAGGAAGAGACAGAACAGAAAGTGACGGAGAGGGGAAATCTAGGTTTTGGAGAAGCTGATGAGAGACCTGATATCAATACTAATCATGATGATGAACCAACTGTCCTGCCAGATTTAACTTTTGCTCAGAGAAAGGATACATTACTAGCAGAAGCTTTCCTACGGGTGATCCTGGAGTCGGCAGGCAGTAATAAAGGGGGTCCCTCCTTTTTTGTTAAGCAAGGACTGCTATATCGAAGGGAAACCTCAGGGGAAGGAACGTGTAAAACCCAGTCGGTAATTCCCAAAACCCATCGGAAAATAGTCCTGCAAATTGTCCACTCACATTTAACAGGGGGGACATCTAGGACAAGTTAAAACTCAAGCCCATATTAGTGGAAAGTTTTATTGGCCTGAAATATATTCCGACATTAAAACTTTTATACAGACATGTGAGATATGTCAAAAGAGCAGCACACATATTCCTCCACCTGCCCCTTTAAATCCATTACCTATAATTGAAGTCCCATTCTCCAGAATAGGGATGACATCATTGGGCCCCTTGAAATTTCTAAAATGGTCAATATGTTTGTATTAGTGATTGTTGAATATGCTACCAGATATCCTGAGGCCTACACCTTGAGGAATAGTATGACCCAGCAAATACTAAAACACCTGCTACCATTTGTTTTCCCGGGTCGGGTTCCCAAAAGAAATTCTAACAGATCAAGGAACGCATGTTATGAGTAAGCTCATGGGAGAAGTTAAAGAGTTATTACACATCACAACATTAAGAACCTCAGTTTATCATCCTCAAACTGACGGATTGGTAGAACGATTTAATTAGACCCTGAAGATCATTCTAATAAAGTTAGTTGATGAAGGCGGGAAGGATTGGGATCGCATGATTCCATGGGCCTTGTTTGCTGTGATTAAAACCTCTCAAGCATCTACCGGATTTTCACCCTTTGAGCTATTGCTCAGCAGAGAGCCAGGAGATGTCTTGTACATGCTCAGGGAAACCTGTGAAGAGTGGGAGGAGACCCCAATACCACTGTCTCAAACCGCAAATCGGTAACGAGAACATCTGAACCTAGTCAGATCTTTAGTCCATACCCAAAAGGAGAAAGCCCAATGCCAACAGAAGCTTTCATATGATAAGAAAGTAAGTCTGAGAACATTTACAGCCGGTCAAAAGGTTCTGGTTCTCTTGCCAGCTTCAGAGAATAAATTAATCTCGAAGTGGCATAGACCTTATGAGGTATTGGAACAGGTGAGAACATGCAATTACAAAGCAGCCCAACCGACAGATGCCAAAAGACTCATGACTATCACATCAACCTTCTAAAAGAGTGGAAAGAGAACCCAGAGTTCTCCCACACTCCCATACTTTCTTGTTTGGCAACCCAAGCAATTGATAATGTAGAGTTAATACCCCAAGAACTCCCCCCGGAAAAGCAAGAAAATGTAAATGTTCTTGTTTTTGCATTTCCTGCTGTATTTTGTGACACACCAGGGAGGGTACACGGAAACTACCACTATATGCGGACGCCACCGGGGAAAGTAGTTCATTTAAAGTCTTATAGACTCCCAGACGCAAGGAAAAAGATAATTATTGAAGAAGTGGAGAGTGTGCCAAGGCTAATGTTATTGAGTCTTCTTCAAGTCCTTGGTCATCTCCCATTGTATTGGTGACCAAACCAGACCAAACTTGGAGATTTTGCATAGATTTTAGGCAGGTCAACGCTATCTCAGCCTTTGATGCATATCCCATGCCGCGTATAGATGACCTGATAGACCAGCTGGGAAATGCAGTTTTCTTGTCAACATTAGATTTAACTAAGGGATACTGGCAGGTTCCTTTACATGGCCCAGATAAAGAAAAAACAGCCTTTTCAACACAATGGGACTTTTTGTCATGATCACTGCTTCCAAGGAGCCAGGACCAGCCCAACGTCCTTGGAAGCAGGCCCCTAACCCTAATCCTAGGCACCAGCCGGTCTCCACGGGGACCTTTTGGACCTTGTCCTGGCGCCGGTGGCACCAGGCTCATCAGAATCATCGGTCCTGGCACTGGAAGCGCCGGGCTCATAATATGTGTGCAGATGCTTGGGTGGACTTACCTGCAGCAGACCATGCTGCTTACTTACCAGCCACTTAGAAGTCCTCTGTGAACAGGAACTACTTTCTTATCTGGGTGGGGCAAGCTCCACTCCCTGGATTCAGCACTGGAAAGCTTCTGGAACTGGAACTCTTTTCTTACCTAGGCGGGGCCGTGGAGGAAGACGCCTCATCACTCCAAGGCTATTTAAACTACACCCGATAGATGAAACGTGCTTCGCGTTATTCTGCATCTGCAGCAGAACGCTCACCGAGTCTGTTCCAGCCTTTCTTCTTACGATCCTGAATCTGCAAGAATCATACTCACCATTCCTGCATCCTGAATCTGCAAGAAGCATACTCACCATTCCTGCATCCAGTCGACAGCAGCACCTGCAGAGACAAGAAACAGCAGGTTAGCAAGGCAGCCTTAACTCGCAGTGCTACTCACCTGATCCATCGGCTGCGGTCATTTTCGGCACGCTGCACCTCCGCCTGCGAAGACAAAAGCATTGTCACTACTTACCGGCACTCCGTGAATTCTGGATTTCTTCACACTGCATCGCCGCCTGCGGAGATAAAAGCATTGTATCTACTTACGGACATTCCGCGGACTCCGGCGCTGCAAACCAACTTCTGAAAGACAAAAGAAGAGACATTAGACAGGTATTTACTTACGCCCATCGCGCTCTTCGCAATAGAACGCCTGCAATACTCCGGCGTCTCTTCAGCACGAACTACGCTGCAGGGGAAAAGACAGTTAGAGCGCTTGCATTTACTCACGCATTTCCAGGCGCTTCACTCCATCTTCCTCAAGAGTCCTGCAAGACAAAAGGGAGAAAAGCATCATACGAAGTCCTGTTCAATGTTAACGTGCCTTGCACCTAAAGACTATAAAGACTAAAAAGGTGTCTGGAAACTCACCGCTCGTGCAGTTAACGACGGTAGCGGTCTTCTGAGTCCAAGAGGCCTATGTTTCACCAGTGAAGGAACTGGCAACAGCGCCCTGCACCAGACGCAGATGGAGAGCCCAGCATTCACCTATCTAAGGTGAGCACGTTGACCTGGGGGCTCTACGGAGAGGGAGAGAGAGGAAGAGGGACATTGAACAACCCAGACCATTAACCCCCATATTCTTTCACCTGCAGAAACCTCACCCTACGAGTTCGACACACAGTGCGAAGAGGTTCGACCCCAGAAGCCCATCGGGTTCTGCACATCACCTTTCGAGTCACAGACACCTTCCTGCCAAGATCAGCGCCTCCGTGGGAATCAGGTGAGCGTTACACTTTTCCAATTCAAGGTCCTGCCTTTTGGTTTAAACAGTACGCCAGCGACTTTCCAAAGACTAATGAATGGAATTTTACAGCCCTATTCTGATTTCTGTGGGGCGTATATTGATATTATTATTTGTAGCCCAACATGGTTAGACCATCTTTATCATCTCTATACCATTATGAGAGCCCTACAAAAAGCCAGGCTGACACCTAACATTAAAAAATGTAGGTTAGCTCAATCGGCTGTGAAATATCTAGGCTTTTTGTAGGAAATGGTAGTATACAGCCTCAGCAAGAAAAAGTGTAAAAGCCTATCTAATGCACCAACACCTAAGAACAAACAAGTCCTTGGAGCATTTTTGGGTTTAATTGGATACTATCGCAGATTTGTCCCTAATTTCTCAGAAAAAACTTCTCGGCTACCTAACAAGCTAAAAAACACTGAACCACAAAAGATTTGTTGGGCTGATGAGGATGAAGTCTGTTATAATACCTTAAAACAGACTCTATGTCAGAATCGCATATTGAAAGTGGCAGATTTCTCAAAAACTGTTATACTTCAGACTGACGCCTCTCTGACTGGATTGGGGGCTGTATTATCCCAAGTACATGATGGCTTAGAACACCCTAAATTATTTGCCAGTCGCAACCTATTTCCTAGAGAAGGCATATATTCAGTGTTAGAATTAGAAGCGTTAGCTATCAAATGGGCCATCCTTTACCTAAAATATTACCTTCTGTTAGGCAGAATCACATGCAGTACCCTTTGGGAACACTACACACAATTAACACTGCAAGTGTCAGTACAATTTCACCTTTGGTACAAGCCTGTACTACACAGTAATGTGGTAGCAGTGGCTGAGCAGTCAGACTTATCTCAAGAATAAAGTGAGCAGTACAAGAGGTTACACAAAGGACTAGCAATCACAGTGATTCAAACAAACACTTACTCAAGGTTTCTTGGTAAAAGAATATACATTTATTTACACAGTCAGTTGGAAAACATTCCTCTAGCAAGAGCAGCTCAATATCACAATCTAATATACTACAATAAACCACCAATCAGTTTCTGAACAAGTTCAGCTCCCCTGAAGTGAGAGCAAAATGGCACTTCAGTTACTTTAGAAAGGGGTAAAAAGGCAAGGTTATAAGAATCAACAGCACAAATACTTTCAGAGGTAGGGCAAATGGTTTCAGTTCACTACAACAAACAATTCAATTCAATAGGCCTGGGCCAAAGTCAATGGTTCAGAGTCTTGGATAGGATAACACAGTTCTGGTAGTAAACACTTAAGTCTTTGCCACGGTTTTTAGAAGTATTTGGTCAGATGAGAAGTTAGATGTTGGTTTAGGGAAGGATAAGCCTTCAAAGACGGGAAAGTTTCACACACTTTCACCGCGGCCGAACAGAGTTCTGAACCGCACTTGCACAGTACCTTAGAAGTGAAGGAGAGCTGTAGCTCAGGCAGTTGTTCCTGGCAGTTCCTGCAGATCTCGCTGTTCCTGAGCTTCAGTCATGGGGACAAGAAGGAGGACGTTGGGCGGTTTCCTGCACTGCCCAGGAAAGAGGCCACAAGCTTGGCAAAAAGTCGGTTTAAGGTATTCAACAGCACTCTGAAGAAAATTCGACCAGTATAGGGACGGTGTCCAGGTGGCTTACAAGTTGGTTGTTCCCACCAAACTCAAGGGAAGAAGTTAACCTTGAAGGGCTTCTCTGTCAAGGGAGTTTCAGGCAATTCAGACCTGCAGCAGGGCTTCACCGGTGGACCAGGAGTTGCAGCAGTCGTCGTCCTTCAGCTCGTCTTCGGTTTTTTCGTTCCAGTGGTCGACTCGGCTTTCCAAGTCCCAGAGGCCTGCTTTTAAACAGTTTTCCCCCATTCATTCCAGCCTGGCTGTCACTCACACAGCAGGGTGGCTGTCTTTGCCTGCACAAACTGGGTGTCGTCTACACCAACTATGCTGACGACACCCAAGTCCTCATCCCTCTTACAGGTTGTCATGACCATGACTCCAAACTGCTCAATAACATCTATCTCGAAATCCAAGCCTGGATGGCCACTAATGGCCTTTGCCTCAACGATGATAAGTCTTAGTTAATGATTGTGGGTACCCAGGCACGGCTGAATAAACTCAACACCAAATACTCCTCTTTCATCATTGATGGCAACACTATCACTGTCTCTAAAGAGATAAAATCCCAGGGAGTCTATCTCGACTCAACCCTCTCTCTTAAAAAACAGGTCAACAGTGTAGTGTCCTCCACAGCCTATACTAACAAAGTGATCTACAGTTGCAAACCTTATCTATCCACAGCCAGTTGCCTAACGCTGGCTAGAGCTTTGGCTCTATCAAAAATAGATTACTGTAACACACTCTTCACCTGCACCTCAGAACACAACCTAAACAAACTCCAGGTACTACAAAATAACTCTCTGAGAGCTGCACTCAGTCTCCCCAGATCCTGACATATATCTTCGCATCGACATAACGCCAGTTGGCTGCCCATCAGAGACAAAATTACTCTACGCACCCTGGCCATTGCTCACAAATGTCTAACCAACAATGCACCTAAATATTTGGCTGAGAAAATCCGGGTTCACCAACCCACACGCACTGCCAGATCCTCACAGTCCCACAACCTAGTGGTCCCAAGATTTAACCTAAACACAGCAGGAGGAGCTAGCTTCCCAGTTCAAGCAGCCAAACGCTGGAACTCTCTACCCATCTCCCTCAGACAAGAACGTTCATTCCTCACTTTCAAAGCTAGTATAAAAAACTGGCTGAGCACCAAGCCCCCTCAATAAGTAACACTTCTTTCCATAGAGGCCCAGGCCCGTCCACCGGAGCTCATCACTGTACTGTATACCCACCTGTAACCAGGGTCCATTTGTCTGTGATAGCTTGTGATAATCTGTTCTCTTAGTATCTGAACCATCTGTAACCCAGGGTCCATTCGTTTGATGTTAGCTTGTGATATCCTGCTTGATTGATAACATGTCTATCCCTGTTGTAACCTCAAGTTTCTCAGGTGCCCAGTTACCCTAGGGTTTGGTGCACGATACAAATACTAAACAAATACAAATACAGCCGGCCAGCCAATCACACCAGAGTGAATTCAGGTCTCCTAGGAGACTAAGCACAGGGAGTTTCGGGCACCTCCCTCACATCCTGTCCATCCCAGACACTCAGGCGCCAGAGGCGGGCTTCAGCACTGAAGCCCGCCAAAGGCCAACGAGCAAAGGGACCAAACCTGGTTTGGTGCGTAGAATTGAACACAAGAAGGACCTTTTCTAAAAGAAACAGTGAAAAAGTCGACCAGGTCTGTTTTTACAGATAGGTCTGGGCCGCCATATTGGAAAACATGGCTGACACGATTTTTTGCTACTGGTGTTCGCCGTCGGGAAAAATCATGGTAGTTTGTTAAAACCCACTGCCACCAGCCATTTCAAGTAGAAAGGGGTATCATTTGACTGTTACATGAGTGTTTAGACTTGGGGGATGCTAGGCAACCGCTCCAGCACTCTATAGGAAGATAGTGTGGGCTGGGTCTGTAAATTTAAAGGGACTAGTAAAGTCAATTTAACTTTACATGTTCTGAGAGACAGTAGTCAGTCCCAGAGAAGGCATTTAAACCTTGGGGAGCACTGAAAGACACCCCTGTGCCACTGCACTGAAGGTGCTGTGTGACACACAAGAAAAAGATGATGCCTTTGAAGTTGTTTTAAAACTCCATATCCAAAGTACACAAAAGTAAAACACACATCAAAATACATAAAAGAGTGGGAAAAAAGGCTCACACTCTTTCCAGGTAAAAATTAAAATCCTAGAAATCCAGCAAAGTTGCTGGGGGTCTCAAAAGGTATGGGAAGTTAGCACATTCTTAAGAATTCTCCCTAACACTCGTTCCCCCAGAATAAGTGACATGAGGATTTAATCCACTCCTGGATTAATCTCCTTACTCCAGTCTGTCAAACATCCTGGAGAGACCATCAGCATTTTGGTGGTGAAACCCATACCTGTGTTCAATGGTATAATCAAACCCTTGCAGGCATTTTGACCATCTTAGTAGTTTAGGGTTTTCCCCTTTCATTTGCATCAACCATCTCAAGAGTTGGTGGTCAGTCTGAATCACAAAAGTAGATCCATAAAAGTATGGTCTAAACTTCTTCACTGACCACACAATAGCAAAGCACTCAAGCTCAATGGTAACCCACCTTGTCTCTGGTTCCTTCAGCTTCCTGCTGATGAAGCAAATGGGGTGCTCCCTACCTTTCTCATCCAGCTGACTCAGAACTGCACTTATACCTGTATTTGAAGCATCTTTCTGCACAATGAAGGTTTGGTTATAGTCAGGGGCTCTTAAGACTGGAGCTTGACAAAGGGCTTTATTTAGGCCTTCAAATGCTTGGGTGGACTCCTCATTCCACCTGACCTTTTTAGGACATTTGGGTGAGGAGACTACATTCAAGGAAGAAGCTATGGTCCCATAGTTCTCTATGAAGATCCTATAGAAACCACTGAGGCCTAGGAAGGCTCTTGCTGGGGTTGAGAATGCAGTCTTCTACTTGGCATGGTCTGTCAGTGCTATTTGCCAATAGCCTGAAGTGAGATCAAATGTACTGAAGAACTTGGCTGAACCAAGTTTGTCCACCAGTTCATCGGTCCTGTGTAAAGGGTGAAACAAACTAACACACAGGGATTTTCCTCAAATACACATTACCTCAAAAGCGGGTATGTGTGCTTTCTGTTACCAGGAAGATACTGTAACACACAAAACAGAGTAAGGAACAAAAAAGCTTCACCAGAGCTGTTTATTATGTTGTGCAATTAATGCAACCCTAACTCTTTCCCTACAGGGAGTGCACAATCTAACCCTGCATGATGTTTCTAACCCTCAAAAAACACTAATGCGCCGGCTACCGGCGAGAATTGCATGGGGACTATTCGTGCCCTATGTCACAATAATGGAAAAACATTCACAATGAACTACCACAGTACATTTAATACATACAAATTTCATTAGCCAAAACTATTAAAACCAAGACAGTTACGGGAAAAACCATTTCCCGGCTGCACCCTTGGATGAAACAGACAGGTCACGTGGGACTCGGCGTCACACACTCTGACAATTTAATTGCCCCCCCGTGCTGGGGGAATAAGAACCCAACAAGACCCCTTCGAAAGTATAATGAATAAAGTTGCGAGACTATAAAGAAGCTCACCTCATTGAAGGGACGTCTATGAGTGGAAAGATCAAGTACCATCTCAGGCTTTCCAATTCTAATATCTGAAAGTGGCTACACTACAGAAATCGAATGTGCCTTCCCTTTGCACATACAAATAGCTGGACAGGATATGTCGCAATCCCGCTCCTATGGGGCTTGTTGATTGGGTCAAAAGAAGCAATAATGGGTCCTGAAGAATATGATATACGCAAGACATCATTGAAACCGGTCGACCAGAGATATAGATGTCACCTCACTTAGAGTGACACAAGTGGACTTATGCACTTTTAGACAAAAATCGTTTGAATCAGTTTCAGAGAACTCAAGTTTCCTTTAAAGTTGTCATGTATCCCCGCACAAGAGAATGGTTCATGCACTTGTAGAAAAACGAGTTGAATACAAAGTGCATTTTGTGCTGAGAATCTGTGCGACACATATATTTTTATAAAATGTTTTAGCAAATTACTCCTGGATCAACCAGACACACCTCACGGAGGGCAATTAAATTGTCAGAGTGTGTGACGCCGAGTCCCACGTGACCTGTCTGTTTCATCCAAGGGTGCAGCCGGGAAATGGTTTTTCCCCTAACTCTCATGGTTTTAATAGTTTTG
This sequence comes from Ambystoma mexicanum, assembly GCF_040938575.1. NCBI lineage: Eukaryota > Metazoa > Chordata > Amphibia > Caudata > Ambystomatidae > Ambystoma > Ambystoma mexicanum. Next base: position 619,080,927 of record NC_090935.1, on the reverse strand, counting down.
GCTAATGAAATTTGTATGTATTAAATGTACTGTGGTAGTTCATTGTGAATATGTTTTTCCATTATTGTGACATAGGGCACGAATAGTCCCCATGCAATTCTCGCCGGTAGCCGGCGCATTAGTGTTTTTTGAGGGTTAGAAACATCATGCAGGGTTAGCATTGTGCACTCCCTGTAGGGAAAGAGTTAGGGTTGCATTAATTGCACAACATAATAAACAGCTCTGGTGAAGCTTTTTTGTTCCTTACTCTGTTTTGTGTGTTACACTGTGTAAAGGGTGGACATCAGTCTTTGTGACTGCATTAAGAGCTCTATAGTCCACACAGAATCTCAACTCCTTGGGTCCTGCCTTTGGCACTAGTACAAATGGACTAGACCATGGACTGGTAGATGGCTCTATTAACCCAAGATCAAGCATCTTGTTGACCTCTTCCTTGTGGGTTCTTACATGATCTGACATCATGTAATCTCTGCTTTTAAAAGGTAAACAGTCACCAGTGAGAATATCATGCTGGCCCCAAGGAGTAAAGTCTGGTGATAGTGAAAACAGGGAGGCAAACTGATTTAACAGAAACTTGCACTCCTCCTGTTGTTCAGGTGTCAAATTAGAAGAGAGGTTGACTCCTTCTATGTTCTCATCTAAAGGCTGTCCTTTGAGGAGGTCAGGTAGAGGTTCACTCTCCTCATCCTCTTGAGCTGAAGCTAGAAGCAAAGCTCCTATTTCTGGTCTCTAGATATATGCTTTTAGACGGTTGGTGTGAAAGACTCTGGGAGACTCCTTAGGATTGTCATGATGCCTACCCCCGGGGACCCAGACCAAGTCCAGCAACACCAGAAGCAGGCATCAAGTTATCCCAAGCAAGCCCAACAACCCCTGTTGGGTCCAGTCCTGGTGCCTATGGCGCCAGGCTCATATGGAGAGTCAGTCCTGGCACCATAGGCGCCAGGCTCATAGATTAAAATTTACCTGATGCAGACCATGCTGCAAACTTGCCTGATGCAGACCATTCTGCAAGAGCTCCAAGCCAAGAGAGGCTTGGAAGGGACTACTTTACTTAGGGACTATTTTTTTACTCGGGCGGGGCTGGGGAGGAATTCTTACCTGGGACTACTTTGGAGGCTATTTAAATCACGCCCGAAGAGCAGCACACGCTTCACGTTATTCTGCATCCAGCAGAGTAACGCTTACCATGCCTGCAAGTCTGCATCCAGCCTTCTGCCTCGCCCGCCTCGAGTTTGGAGCTCCTAGAAAAAAGGAGAAAGAAGGAGAAAAGGTTAGAACAAGAGCAATACCTTTGATCCTTACCTGAATTCCCGATCCATCGCGCCTTCGAGCTGGAAGAAAGAAGTTATTTATGCGTGTCGCCTTGCCTGCTGCAGCGCCGCACTGAACTCACCGGCATTCGCAGCATCTTCACATCCCACTGCATCCTCCTGCATGTTCCCGCCGCACTCCGGCACCTAAGGAGAAGACAAGAACAGCTAGGTGAGCCAAGGGAATACACAGAGGAATATTAGTTACCCCCCATAGACTTACCTGATTTTACCACCGGGGGTACTATTCCTCTTCTCGGGTCGGCGCAGCTTCCACTGCATCTTCGCCGAACCCCAGCCCCTAAGGGGAAACAAAAGGACAGCAAGGTGAAACAAAGGGACTAACAAGGGGAACTCTCCTCACCACAATAGACTTACCTGATTTTACCGCCGGAGGTATTATTCCCAGAGAATTCATACTTTCTCTCAGCGCCTGAATAAGGGAGAAAGCAACAGGTTACATATTGACATTATTTTATCGACTGTGTTGGAAAATACAAATCCTTATCAGAATACTACCGGTTGCCACGAGGAACTCTTCACTAGGGTCAAGCTGCAACCTGCAAGGAATTGGACAAGAGTGAAAGTCAGGCATTTGAACTCTTACGAACTTCATACTTACGACGTCTTGCAGGGAATCTCGGAGTCAATATTGTTCTGGAACTCACCAATTCCTTTGAGCCAGTGAAGCAACTGGTTATCAACACACCCCTGCGCTCAATGCAGGATGGAGAGCTCATCTTTTCAAACCATCAGGTGAGACTACAAGAGGGGACATCAAAGGTGATCTGTGGGGAGAACAGCGGGGGTGGGGGGATTAACGCTCAACTCCACGGGTGGTTAATTCCCTTTCTCCATTTGCAGAAGAATATTCCTACGGGCCAAGCAAACGAACTTAGGTGGGCCAGTCCAGTCTGTCATCTCGGCCCTACGCATCACATTGGTGGAGAGCGCAGCTGTCCAGTTCAGAGCGACGCCTCTGTGGGAGCCAGGTGAGCGTAACAAGGATTGCCTAAGTCTACCAGATAGTTGACCTCTCCAAGTTTTCCCACAACCTTGAAGGGTCATATCCATGTGTCCTGTAAGGCCCTCTGCCTTGTACGTACCATAACTAGAACTTGCTGGTCTTGAGTAAACTCAACCATGTTAGCCTTCTGGTCATGCCAATGCTTCACCAGAGCCTGACCTGCTTTCAAGTTATCTGATGCTTCTGCCATCATGAGTGACATTCTTCTCCGGAGACATATCACATAGTCAGTGACTCTCACTGGCTTGGGGGACGGAGCACTCTCCAACCCCTCCTTAATCAGGGCCAAGGGGCCTCTAACTGGATGGCCATACAGAAGCTCCAAGGGACTAAATCCAACTCCCTCCTGAGGGACTTCTCTATAAGCAAATAGAAGGCATGGCAGTAGAAGGTCCCACTTTCTTCTAAGGGGCTCCTCTAAAGCACCTATCATGCTCTTCATTGTATGATTAAACCTCTCTACCAATCCATTCGTCTGGGGATGGTAGGCAGTTGAGAACTTGCAAGTTACTCCACAGTTTTTCCACATGGCCTGCATGTAATGGGACATAAAATTGGATGCCCCGTCAGAGATACCTTCCTTAGGAAAACCTACCCTGGTAAAAATACCAAGTAGGGCCTTAGCAACAGCCTGAGCTGTAACAGTCCTCATAGGTATGGCTTCAGGATACCTAGTAGCATGGTCTACTACAACGAGGATAAACCTGTTTCCTGAAGAGGTTGGAGGGTCTAAGCAGACCTTCCAGGATTTTGCAACATGAAATGGCAAATTATGCGGCATGAAATGGCAAATTTTGCGGCACAAACCTTTATTTATTGCGGCATTTTTGTAGGACATTTTGTATTAACTGGAGGGTGTAAGATTGCCACATTGCATGAAATAGGCAGAGTGCAAGTCTACAAGAGAGCCAGGGTATCATTATTATGTATCTTTCGTATTAATTTAATAGGAAGAGTCCCAGATGTCTCTGGCTTGGCAGAACAGTGTTTGATTTGGCTAGATTTCTGGTTTAATATTCATGCCTATTTAATAGTATTAACTAAATTGATCATTATCAATTGTAATGCTGAAAATATTCCCCTTCTATGTTCTCCAATCCCCTAAACACCCACACACCTCTCTCACCAACACACATCTCACCAACCCTCCATCACAACTTACATTGCTTAACCTTTCACTCTGTCATACAAATACTCATGTGCTATGTCACACTGTCAAGTCACAATTTGCACTGCCCAGCCCCTGCCACACTCCAAATCATACTCCCAACTCACACCTTACACTCTACAATTCCTCCCGCAATATACAGTCCTTCATTCTTTTGTGCTGCTTCTGCATCTTGCATCCTTTCTCCCATTCTATCGCACTCTTCCCTCATCCTTTTTCCCAATCTGCAGCTCTCTGCCTCTTTCTGGCCATCCGCTTGCTCTCTGCTTTCTGGCTCACTGACCACACGCTCCCTCTACTTTCTGTACCTCTGCTCGCTCTCAGATTTCTGGCCCACCGCATCACTGCTTCCTCTGCTCTCTTGTGCAGCGCTTCCTCCTCTGACCCACTGCTCTCCCTCTGCTTTCTTGCCTATCACTTCACATTTCACCCATCCCTCTCCCTCTCTCTCATAGTGTAACCATTTTTTTTTTTTTAATTTAGATTTTGACCCAGGTCCTCAAATAATGAGGCATTTAAAAAAAAAAACAGGATATGCTATTCTTAGACAACCCAATTTTGGAAATGAGCAGGTCACCTTATTCTCAAAGGTGACCGGCGCATTTCCACAGGCTTGAGCTGTAGCGCAAATTGTGCGCTGGCCAGCTGCCTTGAATGGTGTTCTGGGTTGTTTGACCGAAGTGTAATTATTTGCGGCGGAATTGACCGTAGTCAATTTCGCTGCGAATTGATTTGCACTTCAGCCAAACAACCCAAAATGTACCTTTCACCACCACCCCCCCTCCCCTACTTAACTGCTTGGTCGCTGCCGCTTCCCCTGCAACCCTGCGGTGCCAGATCCGTCCCTCTAACGCGGGTCGGATCTGACTCCGCAGGGTCCCTTTTTCGTTATTTTCTTTTTTTTCTGTCCCCGCCTCAATTTTGAGGAAAAAGGGGAAAAGACTTCTGCAACCACCCTAAACCAAAAATACTGAACATGGGGAGCGGGTGACACCCTCGCAACACATGTTCAGTATTTATAAAAATTGATCGAATAGTACTGGACGAAATAGGTCAAATTGTAACATTAGATAGATTTTTGTTATCAAAATGGCCAGTACTTTGAATAGAATTGCTCTCCCGACAGTGTTCTGCAAGCTCCCAGCGCCTTTCACAGGGACAGGCCCTCCAGGCGCCTCCCGCTGTAAAATGCGACCCAAAACATGCATTTTTATCCTGTTTGAGGAACAGAAATGCAAGCGACACAGCAGCGGTTCATACCTTAAAAGAAAAGTATGACAGGGTCAGGAAAGACCCGTCATGCAGTGGCAGCCCCACATCCCGTGCGCGTAGGGTTGCCTACAATTTCTGCACATTTAAAAGTGCATCTTGCTTGGAAATGAGGGATGCGCTTTTAAATTGACAGAAACGCCACTTTATTTGATCAAGGAGGTGAAAAAGGCCATCTGAATGGGAGCGCATATAAAATGTGCCCATTCGTGTGTCCCTTGTGGATTGGGCTGCACTTTTTTGGTGCGCAAGTGATGAGATGTGTTAGCGCATTTCATTTCTTGTGCAAAAAAAAGTTGAGAACCTGGCACCCTGAGTATGATTTTTTGTTCTAAAACAGTAAATTTTGCAGATTACTTTAAAAAAAAAATGTAAATTTTTTTTTTTTTTTAAATGCTGTTTTTGCACAAAACGGCCGTTTTTGCGGCATTTTGCGCAAAACGGCCATTTTCGCGGCATTTTGCGGGATCGCAAAATCACTATAAGCTGCAGGGTCTGTCTAAGGGACCAACAATGTCGATTCCTACCCTCTCAAAAGGGACTCCCACCACTGGGAGAGGCACCAAGGGTGCCACATTCTTGGCTCCACTCTTGCCAGAGGTGTGGCAAGTGTGACAGCTCCTACAGAATTTATCTACATCAGACCCCAACTTAGACCAGTAGAAATATAAAGAGGGCCTTTCCTTGGTCTTCTTGAAACCCAAGTGACCAGCCAAAGGTATATCATGGGCTAACTGTAGGAACTGGAGTCTGCTGTCTAGAGGCACTACAAGTCTTCTGTAGTCCCCTGGGATAGACTCATTTGGTTCACTGTAGAAGAGGCCATCTTCCCAGTACAACCTATGCTTCCCTGGCTCTTGCCCATCCAGCTGGGAAACTGCCTGTTGGCGAAGACCTTCAAGAGTAGGACACTCTCTTTGACCTCTGCTGAAGTCTGCCTTACAGGGTCCACCTTCTGCCAGTAAAGACTGCAGATCAGGATGGTCTGCAGGATCCAGATCTTCAACAGGAGCAAGGTCCTCTTCCAGCTCTATTTCCTCAGCAGCTGATTCAACCACACTAGGTTGTTCCACACACTCAGAGGTGTGACTTTGGACATTCCTCTCGGGGATGTCCTTGTAGGTAGCACAGGAGTGCTGGCTGTTTTCTTCCTGGAGGTTTTAGGTTTCCTCTTTTCCTACTTCCTCTTAGAGATTGCAGTCAGTAAGTCCCGTGGACTGGGGGTTATAGTTTCCTCTATAATCTCCCCTTGAGAGCCCTTTAAGGTGCTCTCTATGGCTTCCTAGTCTGCTCCTGTTTCCTTTTGCTGGGAGGCCTGGGGGTGCTTGATACAACTCCAAGAGTTTTTAAGTCATTCCCCAACAGGACTCCCCCAGCTACTTCCCTCTGCACACTTACAGGTATCTTCTGGTAACTGTGGAAGCATTTGGACAGGGCCTCCAGCAAGCTTCGTGAGGTATTTGGGTGCCTTAGCAACATCCTCTACCTTGAAAAAAGATTCATCAACTACAGTAATGCTGGCCCCAGTGTCTCTGATGGCAGGGGTCTCCTGACCATTCACAAGAACCCTGTCTTTGTAATACTCTTTAGTATTGTCTGGAATGGAATTGTAGACATCTAAGTTATGTTGTTCCCACACACCCAGGTATACTAAAGAAACACTGGCTTAGACTTTAATTTCTTCCTCAGCCATTAAGTGAACGTTTCCACTTGCCATTGGTACTTCATCCTCTGGGGAGAAGTCTAAGGGGACAGTGTGGATCCCTGAAGGTTTACCCTTACATCTGGGATCCCCTTTCACATGGTCAGTTGACCCACAAGCATAACATTTTCTAAATGTCTTTATGAAGGGGGGTCTGTTCTGACCTCCTTCTGGTTTAGCACCAGGAGATACACTAGCCTAATTCGGTTTTCCTTGGGCTTACCCTTGTTATGTTTGGGGCCCTCTTTTGGAGTGGAGGTATTAGAACTCTCTTTGTTGTCTTTCTTGTGCTGCTTTCCCTCATCCTTCTTCTGAGTTGACCCAGAATCCTTGTGAGTAGCGCTGTTGGCAATCCACAAGTCAGCAGCCCTTGCTTACTTCTTTGGATCAATTTCCTTAGAGTCAGCCAAGTGCTGTCTCAGCTCAGGAGAGCAGGCATCATAAATAGACTCCAACATAAACAGAGTTCTCATACCTTCATAAGTGTTAACTTTGTAATCCTTAACCCACCTATCTAGGTTTTTCAAACAGTCACACACCCAGGTAGCCCAAGGGGTACCATCATGCTTCTTGAGGGTTCTAAACTTCTTAAGATACTGGGAAGGGGTCTTCCCAAACCTAGCTATTAAAGCTAGTTTCACACTTTCATACTCCATTCTATCAACTTCTCCCATTTCCATTACAACATCAGATGCAACATGGGGTAGCCTAGAAAAGAGCCAAGGGATCAACTGATTCCCTATGATGTTCTGAATCCCATGGTTACATTCAAAAGTTGCCAACCAATCCAAAATGTCAAGTTTAACCTCATACATACTTACTGCATCTTTGGGCATGCGAGGCCTCTTAGGACTGGAAGACCTAGAAGACTCTGGGAGAGAACCATTCTCAAGAGACAACCTTTTCATTTTAAGTGCATGATTCAACTCCATTTCTCTGAGCTTAAGTTCTTGATGCTTACTTTCAGTTTGGGCTTGGATTCTTTTGAATTCCAATTTGTCTCATCCTTTCCTGGGAGACAAATTCAGGATTTAGTGTTGGACCTGATGGGGTCCCTGTTGTCAAAGGTTGAGGCCTATGAGGAGGTAGAGGTAAAACTGGACCTGCATCTTGAGACTCTTCTGCCTCATCTAATTCATCAATAACATTTGAATTGGACTCTGAAACATTATCATCCTCATCAACATTTTCCACATTTGCTGCAGGGGTAGGTGTTTCAGACCCACTCCTCAGACTTTAGTATTCCAACAATGTTTCTATCAATTCAACCTTTTTGCCTTTTAGAGTGAGATTCCTAGCTTTACACATTTCTCTCAATTGATCAACTGTTAAAGTGACTAGGGTCTCCTGTCTGTAGCTATCCATATCAGACATGATAAAACAATTGCTTCTCTAGTGGTGCTTAGCCTTGTGAAGGTTATTTGAACAAAAGTAAGATTAGCACTCTAAATGTAACAATTATACTTTATCCTCACCACTGTACACCAGTGTTAGGCAGAATCACATGCATTACCCTTTGGGAACACTACACACAATTAAGACTACACGTGTCAGTACAATTTCACCTTTCGTACAAGCCTGTACTACACAGTAATGTGGTAGCAGGGGCTGAGCAGCCAGACTTATCTCAAGAGTAAAGTGAGCAGTACAAGAGGTTACACAAAGGACTATCAATCACAGTGATTCAAACAAACACTTACTCAAGGTTTCTTGGTAAAAGAATATGCATTTATTTACACAGTCAGTTGGAAAACATTCCACTAGCAAGAACAGCTCAATATCACAATCTAATATACTACAATACACAACCAAACAGTTTCTGAACAAGTTCAGCTCCCCTGAAGTGGGGGGAAAATGGCACTTCAGTTACTTTAGAAAGGGGTAAAAAGGCAAGGTTATAAGAATCAACAGCACAAATACTTTCAGAGGTAGGGCAAATGGTTTCAGTTCACTACAACCAGCAATTCAATTCAATAGACCTGGGCCAAAGTCAATAGTTCAGAGTCTTGGATAGGATAGCACAGTTCTGGTAGTAAACGGTTAAGTCTTTGCCACAGTTTTTAGAAGTAGTTGGTCAGACGAAAATTTAGATGTTGGTTTAGGGAAGGACAAGCCTTCAAAGTCGGGAAAGTTTCACAAACTTTCACTGCGGCTGAACAGAGTTCTGAACCGCACTTGCACAATACCTTAGAAATGAAGAAGAGATGTAGCTGAGGCAGTTGTTCCTGGCAGTTCCTGCAGATCTCGCTGTTCCTGAGCTTCAGTCATAGGGAATAAAACAAAGACGTCGGGCAGTTCCTGCACTGCCCTGGGAAGAGGCCACAAGCCTGGCAAAACGTTGGTTTAAGGTGTGAGTGCCTTAAAGACCACAAACTGGTATCCTCCCCACTGGCTATCTGGTTTTCAACAGCACTCTGAAGAAAATTCGACCAGTATAGGGACTGTGTCCAGGCGGCTTATGAGTTGGTTGTTCCGACCAAACTCAAGGGAAGAAGTTAACCTTGAAGGCCTTCTCCGTCTCGGGAGTTTCAGGCAATTCGGACCTGAAGCAGGGCTTCACGGTGGACCAGGAGTTGCAGCAGTCGTCCTCCTTCAGCTCGTCTTCGGTTCTTTCGTTCCGGTGGTCGACTCTGCTTTCCAAGTCCCAGAGGCTTGCTTTTATACAGTTTTCCCCCATTCATTCCAGCCTGGCTGTCACTCACACAGCAGGGTGGCTGTCTTTGCCGGACAGCCAGCCAGCCAATCACGCCAGAGTGCATTCAGGTCTCATAGGAGAGTAAGGAGAGGGAGTTTCGGGCACCTCCCTCACATCCTGTCCACTCCAGACACTCAGGCGCCAGAGGAGGGCTTCAGCACTGAAGCCTGCCAAAAGCCAACGAACAAAGGGACCAAACCTGGTTTGGCGTACAGAATTTAACACAAGAAGGACCTTTTCTAAAAGAAACGGCGAAAAAAGTCGACCAGGGTCTGTTTTTACAGATAGGCCTGGGACGCCATATTGGAAAATATAGCTGACCCGATTTTTAGCTACCGGTGTTCGCGGTCGGGAAGAATCATGGTAGTTTGTTAAAAACCACTGCCACCAGCCATTTCAAGTAGAAAAGGTTAACCTTTGACTGTTACATGAGTGTTAAGACCCAGGGGATGCTAGGCAACCCTTCGAGCACTGTATAGGAAGATAGTGTGTGCTGGGTCTTTAAATTTAAAGAGACTAGTAAAGTCAATTTAACTTTACGTGCTCTGGGAGACAGTAGTCAGTCCCAGAGAAGGTATTTAAACCTTGGGGAGTTCTGAAAGACACCCCTGTGCCACTGCACTAAAGGTGCTGTGTGACACAAAAGAAAAAGATGATGCCTTTGGAGTTGTTTTAAAACTCCATATCCAAAGAACACAAAAGTAAAACACACATCAAAATACATGAAAGAGTGGAAAAAAAGGCTCACACTCTTTCCAGGTAAAAATTTAAATCCTAGAAATCCAGCAAATTTGCTGGGGGATCTCAAAAGGTATGGGAAATTAGCACATTCTTGAGAATTCTCCCTAACACCTCTTGGGAATAAAATTCATTCTGGTTATTGATCATTCTCCCCTTGTCTGGATAAGTCAGCAAAAAGACTCTAAGCCGCGTGTTATGCAATGGTTTCTGGACTTACAGCTGTACTATTTCGCAGTGGAACATCGGAAAGGCAAAGATTAGAGCAACGTAGATTTCCTTTCACAGTTCCCCTGTGAAACAGATTTCTCCACATCGCATAGGGGAAGGGTATGTGAAAAACCAGAGGGTGTTTCACAGCCTACTCCCGGGGATCCCGTACCCAGTTGGCCAGGCAAAGGCCATCGCTTTTGAATCCTGACCCTGGGGGTGGTCAAGCAAGGGAGGTTTACCTAGGTAGGGGGTCCTCAGGGAGTGGAGGAGAAGCACCCAATGGCAAGACATGGTATGCCCCTTTTTCCACAACCCATCTAACCCCTACCCCTGCTTTATTTATAGGAAACTACAACTCCCATAATTCCTCCCCACTATACCTTGACATAAGTACTGCACCAAGGAAGATGAGAAATGAGGTGAGATGGACTACCTCCCCTGACTTGCATTGGTCTTGTCCCTGTAATGTGGCCAGGCAAAGTCAGGTACGTAGCTCCAACAATGTACACCTGCCACTTATTAACACCCCCTGTGAAGATAAAAGGTGGCACGCACAAGCACGCTTAGAGCAAGGATGGGTACAAGAAGGAACAGCTCTTCTGAGGCTAATGCGAACCAGGCTGTGGAAGGCTAACGGGCTGATAGACAGTTGCGAGGATCAACAGAAAGCCAGGTAAGATTTCCATGCTTTCGGGAGGCTGTGAGTGTTTGAAAGGCAGACCCGAGCGAGCGGAGGAAAGAAACCTTCAAGTTGCCAGGAAGTGGCCTGCGACCCTCCCGTGTGAACAGCGGAGTTGGGGAGGAGCAGAAGTGTCGTTGGTAACGGCCTTAAGCTGCAGGAAAGAGATGAAAGAAATCCAAATAACATAGCCGGTGAGTTATCGAGGGAAACAAAAGTCTGGTTGATGATAAAGGGAAAGGGACTGTACTTTGAAAGTTGAATGTTGTGCGTGTGCCGATAAAACGCGAAGGAAGAGAACAATCGCTGAAAGACAAGGAAACAAAGTAGCAGAGTGGTACTGTGAGATGAAGTCGCACATTCGAAAGTCTCTGTCAAATGTTTAGGATTTTGAAATATGCTGCAAGCAGAGATAAAAGGAAACCGCAATAAGGAAAGAAAGTTGAATAAGAGGAAAGTGACGTTTGTGAACTGTGAAATATGCCAAGAGGGCAAAAGTAAAATATAGTAACTTTGGGAAAAAGCCCAAGAAGGCAAGTGAAAGAGAATAAGAACTACAAGTACCAATAGGCATTGGTGCTGCAAGAGAAAGTTGTGTATTTAAAGATTGTTGAAAGAGAGGTCGAAGTGCTCATGAAGACTGTTAGGGAGAATTCTCATAAATGGTTGATTCCCCTTACCTACTGAGTCCCTCAGCAGCTTTGCTGGATTTCTAGAGTTTACTTTTTTCACCTGGTAAGTGTGTGAGCCTTTTTCTCACTCTTACATGTGTTTTGCTATGTGTATTTCTGCTTTCTGTGTGATCTTGGGCACTAGAGCCTCACCTACTCCATGTGCACCACTTTTTGTGTGTGTTACACAGCACCTTCAGTGCAGTGACACAGGGTTGTCTTTGAGACTTCCCTGACTCCATTTTTCTGGGGCTGACTACTGTCCCCCAGAAACAGGTAAAGTTGCCATTAACTTTATATAGTCACTTTAAACCACAGACCCAGTAAACCCCATCTTACATGGAGTATTGAAAAGGGTTAACTCTTATCCCTTTTTGTCTGTGCCTCTTGGAGCCTTGTTTCGCTCCCTTAACATTAAGACTTGGCTGGTGGCAGTGGTATCTACCGTAACTTTTCTACCGCGATTATCTTATATAAACGTGGTAATGTTTTAGGCTATTATATTAGCCTCGAACATAAACCCGCTTGACCAAATACATTTTATTTTGGTTCCGGCTGGGTTTAGCCGCCATTTCTTTTTGTTAAAGTCTTTCTCGTGTTTTTCTCTGCGCGCTAACCCGGGGATGACTCCTTTGTTCACTGTCTTTTCGCGGGCTTCTGCACAGGAGCCCTCCTTAAGGCGCCTGATAGTCTAGGTAGGCAGGATGTGAGGGAGGGATCTTCGGACCTTGATAACCCAAGTCGCACTCTTGTCTGATTGGCTAAGGGGACTGGCCTTGCCAGGCCAGCCACCCTGCTGTGATTGACAGCCAGGCTGTATGAATGAGGGAAAACTGCATAAAAAGCAGGTCTCTGGGACTGGAAGAGCAGAGTAGACCACTGGAACGAAAGAACCAACGAGGAACTGGAAGAAGAGAACCCCTACAACGACTGAACCGCCCGGTGAAGCCCTGCTGCAGGTCCGAATCTCCAAATCTGACGACAGAGAAGATCCTCCAGGAAACTTCTTCCCTTGAGCTGGTGGGACCAACCAGTTCGCCCAAACTACAAGCCAGGACCCCTCCTCTGGTGGAATTCGCTGTACAGAGCTTCAGTGGGCCGGCTAGCCAGGAAGGTCGGACCCTGCTTGGGTTTTAAGGAGCGCACCTTTTATTCATTGTTTGGCGCTGCTGCTGGTTTCTTCCCTGGGTAGTGCAGGACCCTCCAGTCTTCCTACTTCTGATCATTCCGACAGTCGCTTTAGGAACCGTGATCCTGCAGGAACTACCAGGAACGTCAGCCTCAGCTACAGCCCCCGCTCCGTTTTATGGTACTGTGCAAATCCAGTTGTGCGTTTCACTCAGCCGCGGTGAAAGTGTTTGAAATCTTTCTCCAATCCGAGGGCTTGTCCTTCTCTTCTCTTTGCACTAATTTTTCTACCAACCAACCTCATCCGGAATCTGTGCCACGAACTTTAATGCAAACTACCCTGAACTGTGTGATCTTGAGCAAAAGACTTTTGACCCATTGACTTTGGCCCTAAGCCTTTCTAGCTGATCTCCTCACTGTAGTCTCTCTTGCCCAGAGTACTTACCTGTTGGTTTCGCCTCATTTCTAATAACTTTGTCTTTCCCTCCCTTTTAAATTGCTGGAGTGCCATTTTGCTCCCACTTCATTTTGTTAGCTTAACTTGTCTGGAATTTAAGGGAAGTGGTGTGGTGTATGTATGATTGTGATTTTTATCTTGCTTAGAATAGTGAAATGTTATACAACTGTTGAGTAAATAAATATATATTATTTTACCTAGAAACCTTGAGTCAGTGTTTGCCTGAATCATAGTAATTGCTGTCCTTTGTGTAACTATTTGTACTGCTCACTTACTCTTGAGATAAGTCTGTCTGCTCCACTACTGCTACTGCTACCACTATAACTGTGTAGTACAGGCTTGTACCAAAGGTGAAATCGTACTGTCACTTGTAGTCTTAATTGTGTATAGTGTTCCCAAAGGGTACTGCATATAATTCTGCCTAACAAAGAGGTCTATGTAAATCCTTGCAGTTACGAAAGTCTGTGACAGAGAAAAGATAAGTGCAGAACTGTGAGAAATTGCGAGACATAGTGAAATAAGACAGGCTCGAGCCCGGCAGAGGGATTCCTTTGCAGAACTGTGAGAAATTGAGAATATATGAAATGAGTATTGATGGCAAGGCAGGCAAAGCCTAAAGAAGCCTAAAGAAGTGATTGAACTACCAGAAGGTGAAAGCCTAAGATTGAACTGTACCAATAAGCCAAAGTGTGAAAGACTGACAGATCTGTGCCATCCAACCATCCTGTGGTTTTTGAGAGACTCGCTAGACCCCGCGGGTTGAACCTGCGTAAGGGAGTTGGTGCTGGAGCCATTCTGACATTTCCTTTTGGGACACTATTTTCATTTTTGTATTCCCTTAACACATTTGTTATTCTAAGAAGGAAGGCAAGGTTAGGTTTTCTTAGTATAGGCCTTTTTGTTTTGACCAGACTGACTTGGACGTATTTGTTATTGTTTAATGGTCGAGATTACTCCCATTTTAGAGCTAGGGCCAGTTAGGAATTCTACCATCCCAATCAAAAGTGTAAATAAAGGTTTTTGAAACTTGTATCCATTGTGTCTGTGTATACTGCTCGATAACCGCCTTCCTCACAGTTTTTAGTGACTTATTTTATTTAATAGCTCTCTTATTTCCCTTCTCCTCAAGCTCAGCCTACAACTATCTTGACTCTACTTCCAAAAACACTGATCTCTAGTTCTCTGTTTTTCTGGTCATCAGCCAGTTCGGCTTCCTTGAAGTCAAGTTTCATCTGCGTAAACTTCTTCAGCATTGGGGGTAGGGTTGGGGTGGTAGATAGAAATAGCAACAGAATCTTCCTCGTCAGTGGTAGGAGCTTCCTCTTGAAATGTCTTGATTCCTGCCACCAAGTCAGCTTTGGTCCGGCCATAGGACTTTCAAAAATAATGCTTCACAAATCTCCCAGAGTTTGTCAACCTTTATGGTAGACAGTCTTTCTACTCTGCATATCTCCATTTTAAATAGTATTTAGTAGTTACTTAATGCGATTATAGTGAGGATATCTTATTAGCATCTAGTGGGGCACATTGGCTCGGTAAACTTGTATCTCACCTAGACCACCAGATATTAGCAAGGTTTTTCGAATGCCCTAAGTTTAGGACCTGTATATATCAACCTACGTGCCTTGCAGGGAGTTTCTTCAGAGTTTCCTGACTCTCCAATTAGTAGAATGGCTGCACAGTCAAGACAATGGCCCTCATTACGAGTCCAGCGTTAACCGTGCCGGTAAAACCGGCAGGTAGCCGCCGGATCCGTAATGAATTACCGCCCCCTGACTTGCCGGAATAACCGGGGCATTACAGTCCGGCAGCAGCATTTGTAAATACCCATTCCCATTTGGAATGTCTGCAGACTCGTAGTGTGCTGGTCCGGTAACAACGGTGCCGGTAGGCTTACCAGCACCGTTGTTACCGGACCCGCACACTTGTAATGAGGACCAATCTCTTTGCAAGGAAAAGGATAGTTTAAAAAGTGCACACAAAACATTTATCAAAATATGTACTTTAAATAAATAGTATGATATAATGATACCTATAACGTCCAAGCAAATAACTTTTCAGTAATAATGTTTTTCAGGGTGTGTGAACCCAACAGGGTCCCACAAATGTTTAAAATTCTTATGTATTCCAACAGGACCTTTTGTGATATTGAAATGCCACTTAAAGGAATGGTTCGGGCAGAAAATATTATTGTCCCTATGGGTCGGCCATGTGGTTTTAACCATAATTTGATCGATCGTACAAACATTTCCTATGCACCTTGCCCGAGTTTTCGTCTCTTGAACACAAGCAAAATCAGGCAGCAGGGCGCGGCCATTTTGCGATAATCTTATCACTTTCCGCATCGCCCTGGGTGACCTGCGTTTGCGGCACTAAATCATATCCCCCGCCCCTGATCCTGACATGACTAGACGCCCATTTCACAACGCCAAAGCACGTCTCTTGTCAACATTCTCTGCGCCTCAGCTACTGACGTGTCGCCATGGAAACGGCAGGAAGCATCTTTCCTGGACAAGTATAAACAGAGCGTTTCACAACACACAACAGCAGATTTTCTTTTCCATTCCTCTCGCTGTATTTCTTTGAGTATTCTGTGACTCGTTTCTGTGCTCTGGTCAGCTACCTTCGTTGCTTGTAGCCCGTGTGAACAGATACCAGTACCATCGCTATAATTTATGTTAGTTTCTTTACCACACAATGGCAACAATAATGCCCTACCTGTATGAGCCCGAGTATTCCGAGGAGGAATTACTGGAAACAGCAAGCTCTGTGGACGATGGGGATTTGGACAACAGTTGGGCAGACGTTTCAACAGATGAAGAGCCTGGGCCTAATCGCATGGACGGTGTTTCCACCTGATGCACCCGCAATCGGTGCGCGCTAATGCCAACCGAGGTGGATAACTGCTGCTGCCGAGAAATCTCTGGATGCTTGTCCTACATATCGCAAGGCGATCCACAGCCGCAATGCGTTACCAAGCTGCCAGACTTCACGGCAGTCTGTCTCACACGGTCCGTGTTGAGGATTTTGATGGTGCTTATGCACGAACTTCGCGCAAAGGTTTGCCCTCGTAATCCAAGCAACGAGTAAGTGTAGTCTGGTTGTGATGTCAGTTAGGCCACTACTATTTCACGGTTGTCCCCTAAATTCTCGTAACTTCAAGATATCATTATCATATCCATTTAGTCTTGCAATTCTCTAGTAATAGTCGCATAAAAGTCATTCAATATTTTGCAGTGTCTAGTTAGCATTTGTATTGACAAAAATCATTGTATACAACAATTGTCATTGACAACTAAGGTTTAATACACTTATCTTGGTCATTTAAAAACAGGTTGTATCTTTTTCTTTCATAGGTGGTACAGGCTGGTGGCCTATCGTTCGTACACATGGTGGCTTCATGGGAGGCTTGGACACCACGTTCGACGAGTAATACCCGCCTGTGTCGTTGGCGCCATTAGACAAACTTTCCACAGCGACAGTGGTCAGTACAGGAGATTTTCCCTCGCCGAGCTGCAACCAGACCTTTACAATGTGTAGTATTTTTGTGCCATCAAAATAAGAAACCAAATAAAACACAACATATTTTTTATATATGGTTGTTTCATTTTTTTAGTGAATCAAGTGTGTCTCAATTCAGCAGTGTTCCGGTGTCTTGTCTGCACGCCTCCCGGCCCATCCATCCCACCCCCCACTATCAAAGGCAGTTCGCGCCAGTGGATGTGCGTTGCAATGGGGGGCTGCCAGGGGCGCGAATGGCCAAGGTGCCAAACAACATGTACACTTCAAAAGGTATCCCACGCCCAGGGGCCATTGTTCACATGGCCTCCTCAGACCCCGTGTCTCCAGGCAGGCTCCCCTGAAGCAGGCCGTGCCCCTGCAATCCACATAAGTGTGTCTCCATTCAGCAGTGTTCCGGTGCCTTGTCTGCACGCCTCCCGGTCCATCCATCCCACCCCCCACTATCAAAGGCAGTTCGCGCCAGTGGATGTGCGCTGCCATAGGGGGCTGTCAGGGGCGCGAAGGGCCAAGGTGCCAAACAACATGTTCACTTCAAAAGGTATCCCACGCCCAGGGGCCATTGCTCACATGGCCTTCTCAGACCCTGTGTCTCCAGGCAGGCCTCCCTGAAGCAGGCCGCGCCCCTGCAATGTACATAATACCATGACATTTACACGTCATTCATTCACAAACACACCCCTTTTTGTTATTCTTTATAGACCACTGGATGTTTACCATGAAAACATCTTTGAGCACTGCAAGTCAACTCGTGAACGTGCTACTCTGTGACCGCTTCGAGTAAACTCGTCAGTGTGCTACCTGTGAACATCTTCCTGTTCTCCTTCCACTAATTACTCTGTTTGCTGAATCCAACTGTTTGTTGGTCAAGGTAAGGACATGTATCCTAATCGTATTGCATCCTTCGCAGGCCGTGCCTATAGTATAAGCATGTTTCATTTTCATACATGATAGAACATTCAAGGGACGAGTAACATGTTCTGATTTTCAATACATCAATGAATCGTTTGTGAAATGTATCCTATTATACAGCCGCACATGCTGCACTGGTTTTGCTGTGGTGCCCAAAAGAAAGCGTGCATCCAAAAATGTATGGTCCAATTCATTCTTTCTCACATGCTCATGCAAAATAATTTTCTAATAATGTTGACCTTTATTTTGCAGAATTTACAACAATGCCTGCATGTGCTATTTTCGGTTGCCCTTCGAAGATCCATGACAAATCCGAAGGCATTACAATGCATGTATTCCCTAAGACTGTTGATCGAATAAGAGAATGGGTGAGACGTTGCGGATATCCACTGGAAGACCTTGAAAGTAGAGTCAACCAAGTCTTGGAGGACAAGAGGGGTCATCGATACCGCATCTGCAGCCTGCACTTCTCACCGGATATGTATGACACATCCTTGTACACAAAGAGGAATCAACCGAGAGCAACTCGGAAATTGCTCCCAAACGCTACTCTGACTTTACTCGTGAAAATGCCGCCACAGGTTAGTCACGCTGCAGGATTTAGCTTTACGTCTGTATTTTCGGTGTAAATGCCACTTATAGTACTTTCCATATTTATGTGATTGAATAGCTGCTGAAATAATGAGTTGTTTGCTAAACATCAGTCCATGCTTTGTAGAACCCACATAGAAAAATGATTTATGGGGACGGATGACTAGGCTATATTATGCGTTTCAATAAGTGTAATTTTCTAGTATTCAGTCTCCTTACATGCCATTTTGTAATGTTTGAATTTCTAAATCGAATAATACTTTCCCTTCACCACTCCATTACTATCCACCGAATATGAAGGAACAAGATTCAATATCCACGTGTTGCCTGGAGTTATCAACTATTTTGAGCGTGTATCAGGTAATCTTACCTAGCTATTCTGTTCCAGACTGGTTTTATGTACAGAATTCTAGATAATGTGATCATATTTTTGCAACGTATCATTGCATTACACAATGTTTCTTTACCACTTTACTGTTGATAAGTACCTTTGTCGTCTTTCCAAATTGTGTGTACCATTTCCAATCTTTTCGACCTCACTAATGAAAGTACTGTGTTTCAGGGAGATGCTGAAGAATCCACTACAATGAGAACACCCCTCGCAGTAGATCTGGTGTGAGAGGTATGGGTCTTCATAGCTCAATAGGACGAGATAATCTGATCATATTTTCGCAACCTATCTTTGCATTGCACAATGTTTCTTTACCACTTTACTGTTGATATGTACCTTTGTCGTCTTTCCGAATTGTGTGTACCGTTTCCAATCTTTTCGACCTCACTAATGAAAGTACTGTGTTTCAGGGAGATGCTGAAGCGTCCACTACAATCCGAACACCCCTCGTAGTAGATCCGGTGTCACGGGTATTGGTCATCATAGCTCAATAGGACGAGAAAATTAGATCATATTTTCGCAACCTATCATTGCATTGCACAATGTTTCTTTGCCACTTTACTGTTGATATGTACCTTTGTCGTCTTTGTCCCGTTTCCAATCTTTTCAACCTCACTAATGAAAGTACTGTGTTTCAGGAAGATGCTGAAGCGTCTACTACAATGCGAACACCCCTCGTAGTAGATCTCGTGTCAGGGGTATTGGTCATCATAGCTCAATAAGACGAGATAATCAGATCATATTTTTGCAACGTATCATTGCATTGCACAATGTTTCTTTACCACTTTACTGTTGATATGTATCTTTGTAGTATTTGTCCCGTTTCCAATTTTTTCGACCTTACTAATGCAAGCACTGTATTTTATGGGAGTTGCTGCAACGTCCAATACAATTACATTATCCATTGCGGTTGTTCCGGAAACAGACCATACACTTGCTCCAGAGCCAGAGGTATGCGCATTGACAGTACCATCGAATAAAAGAAAGTCGGTCTAATTAGATGTTTAATGCAAATGACTTATTTTAAATGGATACTATTTTTGGTAGGGATGTATACAAGATCAGTATATTAAACCGGAGGAATGTGTATCAGAGTCAGTCCGCCAGTTTGCTGATGTTAGAGTAAAGAAAGTTTAAAAGAAAAGAAATAAAAATAAGGTTAGTTATAAACACTTTCTATTGTTGGCAAAAGTTTTGTGCTAATGCCTTCATTATATGCTTTTTAATGTCAATTGTACAACACTGTGGGCCTCATTACGACCCTGGCGTTAAGGGTTTAACAGTGCCGTAAAAGGTGTCGGCGCCGTTAAACCCTTAACGCCTCATTACGAGTTCCCTTTGCGGGACCCGACCTTAACGCCTGCTTTTAGCAGGCGTTAAAGTAGGGTGCCGCAAAGGGACCTTGGTGCTAAGTACGGTGCCGCAATTTGCGGCACCGTACTTAGCGCCTTCCCCATTCCCATTGAGCCCTATGGGGCAAAAATGGGAATGGGGAAGGGCCCATGGTGAATGGGGAATTACCACCCCGCCAACCTTGGAATGGGGCGGTAATTCCGCCATTCACCATGGCGGACCCCGGCATGGACCATGGTGCTAATAGCACCATGGTTTAGCGCCGGGGTCGTAATGAGGCCCTGTATGTTGGATTTAGACTGAACATCCCTTTTCCAATCTGTCCTGTAGTTGCCCAATGGAGTACGGACTATGCAGACACAGACAGCGATACAAATGACAGATGCTGCTTGCCAAACTGTTTTCACCATGGATGAACTATTCATTGAGGTGCGTTGTGTTCACACTCGAGATGCCTATGTCCAATGGCCAGAAAATTAATTTAATAATACTGGCGATTCCAGCAAAGTGTTCTTGGACCATTCTTGGTCCGCTCAACCGATGCTGGGGAAACTGCCAGCTGGCAATCTACTGTGTGCAGCAGCTTTACTCTTTCAGTGGCTCTAGTTTCACAAAGTTATCGAGTTTCTTTCAGTTTGTGCGACTACATTTCATTTCTAAAACGCAATACTACAAATAGCAACGTGATTATCTATTCCCTGCCATTAATGAAGCTTGGAAAATTGAACAATTGGCTATTGAAAGTACATTCCCCGACAAACGGTTCAGGCTAGCTGGCAATGGACAGTGTGACAGCCCCGGATTTTCTGCTAAGTACTGCACTTACCATCTTCAGGACATGGAAAGTAAGAAAATTGTGAGTTTGGTGGTCGTGCAGGTGTCCCAATGTAAATCCTCGGTGGCCATGGAGAAACTTGGTTTCATAAAATCACTGGAAGATCTAGAATCGAGGGGAATGCAAATCGACCTCATAGCCACGGACAGACACGTTTCAATAGCCAAGACAATGAGAGAGCAGTATCCAAATATTAAACATCAATTTGATGTATGGCATGTTGCCAAATCAATTAATTAAAAGAATTTCGGCTGCAGGGGAAAAAAAAAGGTTTTGAAAGTATTTCTCAATGGTCCCAGTCTTTCAGCAACCATCTTTGGTGGAGCTCCAAAACATGTGATGGGTCTGTGGAAATTCTACTGGAAAAATGGTGCTTACTGATGCACCACTGTTCCAACGTTCACCACTAGACAGAAAACCAACATTTCCACCAATGTGAACATGGCCCTTTGTCCCCAGAGCAGGCACAGAAGAAGAAGTGGTTGATACTATCTTCACCTACACACAAAGATCTTGAGAAGGTTGTGTTTGATAAAACTCTGTCAAGAGATCTGAAGGGACTCACAGAATTCTGTCACACAGGAGATTTCGAGGTGTTCCACAATATGTGCCTAAAGTACAGGCCAAAGAGATTGCATTTTGACATCCAGGGGATAAAATATAGGACTTTACTTGCGGTATTAGCGCATAACGAGAATGTGGGCCGGGAACAATCTATGACTGCAGGAAACTTGGGGATGCTTCGCTACAATATGGCCTTTACAAAAAGAAGCAGAAAATGGGTGGTCAAGCCAGTATATGATCAAATGGAATTCGATTTTGTGAAAGATCTCATTGTTAATGTCGTCGAGATGCATACTCATGGAATCGTGCACAAATCTGTTCCGAGCACACATACATTGCCACAAAACATTGCCAGCGTACCATGTCCACCCAAAGCAGAGCTTGTTAAATCGTTCAAAACCCGGTTGAAATGATTACCGTCTGTTTTTATTTTTGCAAACAAATGTTTCTATAATCTGTATAAATAAAGTATGCATTTTGTCTTTTGAAATCTATCCTCTCAGTCCTTTATTTTGAAAATATATTGCAATTATTACGATTGCTTTCACATTTCACAGTTTAGTTGAGATACTGTGGGACCTTCATTTTTAGTGTTAATGAACAATGGGTAACAGTGTGTAAGAATATTTGGGTTTTGACAGTTGACTTGCAATAAAGTTCTGCAAAAAGCTGAATAACTGCTGGACCTACAAAAGGGATTAGACATAGGCCACAAAACATTCTAGGCACGCAAGAAGTACCGACTGTGAAAACATGCCATGTGGTAAGAGGCCATGAAATAAGCAGTGGTGGCCCTATTGGCAAATTTCACCTACAGCTGAGCAGCGCCACGAACAACGAGCGGCCCCCTATTTCCTGAGCCCGTGTTTCAAAATTCATTTTATCATGGATGCGTTGACACGGGATGTTGCAAAGTAAGAATGTACGTTCATTTTGAGTGAAGGTCGCCAGCTTTGAATTTCGGCTTGGGAGCTGTGAGGCCCCACGCGTCCCTCGCACAGTATAAGGTACTATTGTTTTTTGACCTCAAGAGGCAGGGACCATTACGAAAGGGATTGAATTGAAGGGGGGTGTAATAACGTATGATATGATTAGGTTGCCCATTCCGAAACTGCACCTAGTTACATGTAAGTTCAGTTTATGAGAAAACGTTGACACGAACAGAGGATTCTGCATCACGGTCTGCATTACGTCTAGAGAATGGAAATTGCGAATGTAATGTAAGTTTCTCTTTAGACGATTTCATACCAGATCTAATCGAAATAAGAATAGGTGACAGTTACTGATGGGTGACAATGTACTTGTTCGTTCTGTTTGGCATATTGCAATGAAGTGCTAGTACTTCTATCTACCGGGCAACAGGGGCAGGCCAGCATCGAGACGCATGTAGACCACCACTCGTTTCTCCCTGGCTCAATGCTAATAAATCATTACATTGTTTTTGCACCTCCAATTATTGCCCCAGTTTACCCATTACATTTAGAGCTCAACATTCTCATTTGCACTATCCGTGGAAGCAAATAGCAGAGTACTTTGATATTCCACGTTGTATTCTCTCGGTTCACATTGTGTCACCTCTGCGCTAATAAAGGAAATGAATAATTGTAATAAAGATCGGCTACTGAGACACTTTTCGATTTTTATCTTTTGCAAACAGTTACATTGTGCCGTTCTGCGATTGTCATCTATTCCAGACCCCGACCGATGCCTTCTTCAACCGCTAGCTGCAGCTACATGTCAATCGTTCGATCTACTTGACCGTATTTTGGGACGACAGATAAGGTCCAATTTGTCCGTATGCGGTACCGGCAATTAGGAGCAACATAACAACCTTTACGGTGGTCTAGTGCCAAGTTGAAGCACCAGCCTTGCAACTGACCGTGCGACCGAAGTGCTTCAATTACCCAAAACGAACACCCTGTGTACCTAAAAGGAACAGCGCATGGCTCACGATAAACATTTGCAGATTTATTACCTAAAACGAACACCCTGTGTACCCATAAAGGGACAGCGCGTGACTCACGATAAACATTTGCAGATTTATTAAACGACAGACAAGGTCCAATCTGTCCGTACGCGGTACCGGCAAAGAATAAAAGTTTTATTTTAATTGATTTGGTCACACGCCGATTGTTATTGAAACATTTAATGTGAAATAAATGTACTTTACCAATTGTACAGTCTTGTTGTTTCCGTTTAAAGTACAGTTTCATATTCCTAATTGTGACGTGCCGTGCTGTGAGGCGATGTGTGTGTTTTTCCGGGTTCCGCGTCTAGTCGCGTAGGTGACGACGGCGCGTTTGGCGACGCTGCCCAGCAACATCACGGAGAGAGGCGGAGAATATAAATGATTTGGTGATGTCAGGCTCAGGGGCGGGGGATATGATTTAGTGCCGCAAACGCATGTCACCCAGGCCGATGCGGCAAGTGATAAGATTATCACAAGATGGCCGCGACCTGCTGCCTGATTTTGCTTATGTTCATGAGACGAAAACTCTGGTAAGGTGCGTATGAAATGTTTGTACGATCGATAGAATTAAGATTAAGAGCACCTGGCCAAACCATAGGTACAACAATATTTCTGACCGAACCATTCCTTTAAAAACAAAATACCCTCAACCCGGATACACAGAAATTCTCTTTAGGATAAAGCTCTGCTGTAATTAGTTATGGATGATGCAGTTATTCATCTGTTGAATCCTAGAGCTAATTGTTAGTGTATAGGTGAAGTGAGGATCTGCAAATGGAGCCTTCCATGCCAGAGGAGCAGAAAGAAGACAGAGGATGAGGGGACCTCAAAAACAAAGTATAGTCAATGAAGATGAGTCACTGCAGCGCAAACCTGAAGAGTGCATAGTGTAGTCCAGGCTCAGCACTTGGTGGAGTCACGGTTCAAAGTTAGAAGGGCTTGGTCTGCCAGTGAAGAACCCCAACAGGAAAGGCAGGAACCAAAGCACAAGGTAAAGTCAGAAGACTTCAAAGAAGATATTTTTCAAGGTGCACATCGTAGTTGCATCATAGAAGAGCTTGCAAAATGGTGTGCAGACCCTGTAAAAGTAGAGATTGCAGCTCACCAGTGGATGGGTTGGGTACGTAAAGGAAGGCCGCAAGACATTGGTTGAGGCTGTAGGGCCTCACAGATACTCTCCTGGAGAAGGGACATTTTGCAGCAGTGTTGTGAAAATTGTCTATAGTGGTGCGCAGCAAAGTCGTGGTTTAGGACAAAGGCTGCAGGTACTGGAGGTCTTCACACCAAAAGAAAGGTACCAGCACACTAGTCAATCACTCCAGGTGACAAAGAAAGGGTCCAGCAACAGCTCATCTGGGCCTGTGGAGGAAATGGTGCTCCATCTTCTGCAATGATGACATAGGCACAAACAGAAGCTTCAGAGGAGCACAAACTCCAAGCAGAACACAGAAATCTGACTGGTCCTGCTGTAGAAAGTGGCTCTGAAGTCAGCTGCCGCTGCTTGCCTGAAAGCAGAGCTTTGCGATCAGAGATCCAAGGGGTCAAGAGTTGCAACAGCAGCGGTTCTTTCCACGTTGTCTGGTCAGTCGTCCTTCCTGGTGCTTCTGGATGAAATTACCGCGATAGATAAAGTACTGGCTCAGCCTCTCAGCTTTTATCCCAAAACCGGGGAGTCGGGGAGACATGCATGCACAATTTAAACTTTTGGCAGACAGCCAAAGAGTAGTGGTTGCTAACATTCAAGCTTTACTGGGCTCATTTGTTTACAAACACTTAGGGCCTCCTTCCGAGGTTGGTGCTAGTCATGGCGCTGTTAGCGCCATGACTAGCACCATTACCGGTACCATGTCCGCCCTTCTTCAGTGGGGACTTACTGGTCTAGTACGACCTTTGCGGGACCGGTAAGCCCCCATTGAACATGTCAATCCCCATTCCCATTTGAGCCCCCATAGGGCTCAATGGGAATGGGGAGGGTGCTAATAACGGTACCGTAAATTACGGTACCGTTATTAGCTCTGAAGTCCCTTTGCGGGTCCCGTCCTTAACGCCTGCTAAAACCAGGCGTTAAGGAAGGACCCGCAAAGGGACCTCGGAATAGGGCGCAAAGGGATTACCGGCACCGGTGCCCGGTATCCCTTTGCGTCCGGGTCGTAATGACCCCCTTAATGTGGATTTTAGAGGACTTCCAGGAACCCCGCCCCAAGTACGCATATGTACACCCACACAGGGATTCTTTGTGTGGTCCTAGCTGGAGCTCACATCAGCAGTGATCACATAAGATTGCTTTGGGCACATACAAAGGGTAATTAAATACAGCTGATTGATTTTTGGACTTAAAGAAAAGATAAGCAACATACTCCTCTGTCCCGTCCCTTTTCCTCCATACTGTATGGGTGTCCCTCGCTACGGACGGGAGACAGAACCTGTTTCACCAGAAAAATCATCTTCCCCTTTAAATTTAGATGCACGCGGGGGCGCAGCCCTGGGAGCATGCGCTCCCCTGGCTCCGCCCACCGGCACCATTACCCAGTCCTCTTTTCCGCGTCCATATGAACGGACCGCTTTCACCAGCGTTCCTGGGTTAGGCCTCCGGCATAGTAATTCCACGCGCTCTTCCCTGGAGAAGTACATTTGTCTTCTTTCTCTTCTTTTTTCAATCAGGTACCACTCTGTCCTCTGGTGTCACACTCCTCCGCTGCGCATGTTAACGTCGTTGGGCTTCAGCAGGTGTTCAGCCTGCAAGGGTCTCTTCCCAACATCCGACCCACATGCCCTCTGCCTCTGCTGCCTTGACCCGGTTGTACCGCGTGCGACGCGCTCACACCGCGTGCACTCAAGAATAGGTTAGCCAGGTGGAAAGAGCTCTTCGGTAAGTCGCCTCCAGAGGACCTAAAGAATTTCATCAAGCAGAAGACCAGGCCCAAGGCAGGTGCCCTGTTCTCATCTGCACCCCGCAAAGGCGAGTCCTTCCCCAGGAAGCGCATGAGCGGGAGGGACCTAGCATGTTCTAGTACCAACACGAGTACCGAGGCTGCTGCATCTACCGGCCTTCAGGCCGAGGGGACGCGAGATCCAACCGGTGACACCGCTGAGGGACCGCAAGGTTCTGTTACCAGGCCTCGACCCGAGAGGCTATGCTTAACACCAGACTGATGTCTGAGGGGGCGCCTGTAGGCAGCACTACCGGTGCTACAGCCAAGGACACTCCATCTTTCAGGCCCCGTCCTGAGGTGCAGGGTAGGCCTCAACCTCCACTGCTTCGCGTAGTGGAGGAAGCCAGGCCGTTGCAGCAAGCACCATGACGCAGGCATGTGGCATGCAGCAAGACAAGATGGCCGCTGGGCCAGACAAAATGACGGCTCTCCCGACACTCCACCTATTTGGGGAACAGGTAGGAGGAAGAGTCTCCAGGTGGGACCGGTCAATGCCTGCCACTTGACCCACGGCGTACCCCTCTACTTCGCAGGTTAGGTACATCTCAACCCATACAGTGAGAGAGGGCGCACCCCGGCCTGAGCAGCTCATGGGCCCCGCACCTACGCCGGTTCCATCAGGCCCCAACAGAAACCCACCCAAATACTCCCCCCTCCCCCTGGCCTGTCAGGACAGGTTTTTTGGGGAGAAACTTCTCACATTCGTGAGGTCCCCACAGATGGGCAACATCCTCAGGGATATCATTAGGGACATGTTCCCTCCGGTACAGCTGCTTGCTCCCATGGTTATGCAGCCCTTGAGGCCAGCTCGTCTGGGCTCTATGCAGCCACCGCTGCTCGCGTCAGTCCCTGCTACACCGGCTCCCATGCCCGTCCCGGATACAGCAGCCCTGTCTGTGCTGCTGCAGCATCCTTTGCTGCTGATTGTCAGTACGCCACAGTTTCCTGTGCCCAGCACTCCTCTGGCTGCCCCTGACCAGCAGGACGCAATGGTTGACACAGATGAGGAGGAGGACTCTGACACCACTGCATCAGCCAAAGCCTTCCACGAACGGTTGGCTGGCAGAATATTTCGCCATCCCACAGCCACAGGTGGAACAACCAGAGGCGGGGGTTCTGGCAGAGGTCCTCACTCTACACCCCACAGCAAGAACAGGAATCCCAATGCAAAAGGATGTGGTGGCCCTTGCCAAAAAGGGTGGCTCAAGCCTCATTCCAATCAGCCTACCAACCGGCACCTCAATTCCAAATTTAGGTTAAGGAAGGGGACCCCCTTTTACTGTCGGCACACCCCTAACTGCACTCCTCGGTGATTGCGGCTGTATCTCTATACTCTAAGCCACAATCGTCCTCGGCTACATCAGCCTCTGTACTCCTGGGCAAGGAGGAGAAGATTCTGGAGGCGAACAAAGATCTATTCCAATGCTTGCGTCGGTCAACCAGAGGCTCTGGCGAGAGATCGCCAAC
The DNA here is from genome assembly GCF_040938575.1 of Ambystoma mexicanum. Taxonomy (NCBI): domain Eukaryota; kingdom Metazoa; phylum Chordata; class Amphibia; order Caudata; family Ambystomatidae; genus Ambystoma; species Ambystoma mexicanum. The sequence goes on along the minus strand of NC_090935.1, from coordinate 619,053,333 downwards.
TTTCTACCTGAGCTCCCCATGCAGAGCCAGTCTTGGTTCAAGGCAGGGCTGGTGGAAGTCAAGATAGTGGCTCAAGACATAAAGGGGTCCATGATGGCTCACATTGATACATCAGGGCTGGTCATCTGTATTGCGACCAATACGAGGAGGACGGCCTGGCTCAGGGCCACTAAGTTCATCCCTCACGTCCAGGAGCGTATTCTGGACCTTCCTTTTGAGGGAGGCGATCTGTTCCATTCAACCACGGATGAGGAACTCGATAAGAAGAATAGTTCACAGACTGCAAAATCCTTATCGAGCCTCACTAAGCTCACCCCCAAGGCATATAGCCAGGCGCACCAGCCCTCAGACAAAGGTTGGTCCTTCAGGGGCCTCAGGGGCTTCCAGGAGAGGCGGTCCAGACAACCGGACAGATCCCCGAGTCAGCATGGACACAAGCAGCATAAGGCGGTGCACAAGGTTTTTTTTCAGTCCCCCTCCTCGGCCCCAACCTCAGAGGGTAAGAAGACATAACACACACATCCAGATCCACGAGTCTCCGGTGGGGGGGCAGGCTTGCCCTTCACGCTCACCGCTGGCGGGCAAGGTTCTCAGACCCATGGATCCTATTTGTAGTATTCACAAGCTTTCGGCTACCTATCCCTACTTCTACTCTCTCCTCAGATTGGTACAACAACTCTGTTGGCGGAGATTCGCTCGCTGGTAGAGAGTCAGGAGTGGGGGAAGTTCCCAGCTGCACAACGAGGCCTGGGCTTCTACTCGATTTTCGCCATACACAAAAAGTACCAGGCAGGCTTGAGAGTTGTGCTGGACCTTTCCACCTTGAACCTTTCCCTCCCTCTCCAAAAGTTCAAGATGGTTAACCCAGCGCTCACAGCAGAGACATTGTGTGTGGGAGACTGGATGTGCTCCCTGGATCTGAAGGATGCTTAGCTACACATCCCGATCTGGCAGCCCCATCAGGGCTTCCTGAGGTTCAGGATCATGGGTTTTTATTTTCAATGTAAGGTTCTGCCCTTTGGCCTGAATTCGGATCCCAGGGTTTTTACAAGACTGATGAACGTGGTGGCAGCCCTACTCAGGGTGCAGGGTCAACACATCTACCCATATCTAGACGCCTGGCTAGTCAGGGCAAGGTCTCTGGAGGCAGCACAACACTACAACAAGCTGGGATTTTCCATCAATCTCAAGTAAACACTATTGGCGCACACACAGACCCTAACCTTCCTGGGCCTTATCTGGAATACAAGCTCCGAGAGGATTTTCCCCTTGCCGGACAAGATCGCAGCCATCAAGAGGGCCACGGGGCATTTTCTCAGCAGAGCAGTGACCTTGGCATGGTGGTACCAACACCTCTTGGGCATCATGGCGGCATGTCTCCTGGCAGTGCCGCATACGAGACTCAAAATGAGGCAACTACAGCTGCACTTCGCAGCCTCCAGGAGTCAGGAGAGGGGTTCCCATATGGAGCAGGTCAGCATCCCACATCATCTCTGCCAGGACCTAGTCTGGTGGAGCACAGTCAGCAACCTGCTGATAGGTAGGCCCTTTGGTCAACCAGCACCTCAGGTCACCATCACCATGGATTCATCCCTAGAGGCCTGGGGAGCTACCTTGGGCAGGCACAATGTGCATGGGGTTTGGTCCCATCTGGAGCAGACGGCCCACATCAACTGCCTCGAGTTGATGGCCACCTGGCTCGCTCTCAAAGCCTTCCTCCCGATGATCAGTGGCAATGCGATCCTCATTCAAACGGACAACTCCACCAGAATGTATTACATCACATCAACAAGCAGGGTGGCACCAAGTCTCCTCCCCTCTGCACTCTAGCAGTCAACATTTGGGAGTGGGCTGTGGTAAACAACATGCACCTGACAGCAATCCACCTCCCGGGGAAGTCCAACCTAGAGGCAGACAGGCTCAGCAGGCTGGGTGTAGACAACTACGAATGGCAGTTGGACAAACAGGTCCTTCAGGGGATCTTCGACAAGTGGGGTCATCCTCAGGTGGATCTCTTCGCCACCTGGTCCAACAGGAGGTGCCCTCAGTTCACATCCTGGCAGGGACAGGGCAGGGGCTCTCTGGGCGATGCAATGCAGATCCAGTGGAACAACATGAACGCGTATGCCTTCCCTCCCACTCCCCTGGTCCACAGGGTAATCTGCAAGATCAGAGAGGCACGACACCTCCGTATCATCCTGATAGCTCTGTGGTGGCCATCAAGGCCATGGTTCTCGCAACTACTCAACCTGTCGGATCAGGTGCACCTTCCGCTGGGCCAACACACACCTACTCTCTCAGCTGGAAGGCACGGTCAGCCAACCCGCCCACAGAAGTTGGCCTTCGCAGCATGGTTCCTGAACAAGTCACACTGAGGCATCTGCATCTGTCACAGGCTAACCCAAACATTATTCAAGGGGCTAGGAGCAATGCGACCAGGAGCCAGTACACAAGTAAGTGGACCAGGTTTTGTCACTGGGCGGAATCAAACGAGGTCGACCCTTTGACCTGCATGTTGGATGACGTGGTATCATTCTCTGCGCACCTCACACATGCAGGGGTGCAGGTAGACCCATATCGCACCTATCTGGTGGCCATTGGAGCCTACAGGAACTCGTCGGAGGAGGTTTTTTCACCTGCAAATCCGGTGGTTAAAAGACACTTGGCGGGCCTGACCAAGCTTTACCCACCTATCAAGAAGCCACACCCGGTGTGGGACCTCAGTGTGGTCTTGGTGGGCCTTACCTCGGCATGCCCCATCAGTGAAATCCAGGCGCTGGTGCCTTCAGAGCCTTACACTACCTTTCATAAGGACATGATGGTGCTTAGAACTCACCCTGCATTCTTACCTAAGGTTGTCTCCTCTTTACACCTAAATGAGGAAATGGTGCTACCATCGTTCTTCGCGGACCCTGGAGATGATGCTAAGAGGGTATTGCACTGTCTGGATGTGAGACGTGCTTCCACAAATCAGACACCCTGTTTATCACCTTCGGTGGGTCAAAGCCTGGCTGTCAAGCCACCAAGGCTTCCATAGCAAGATGGATGGTTACGGCCATCAAGGAGGCGTGCGAGGGGCAGCAAAAAACTCTTCCAGCAAATATGCATGCCCACGCAATTAGAGCTAAAGCCACAGCGGTTGCTTTCCAGCGGCACGTCCCGTGGCAGGTTATCAGGAAGGCTGCTAGATGGGCTACGACTTCGGCCTTCTGCAAGCACGACTGCTTGGATGCCCGCTCCCGGTCGAACGCGGCATTTCGTGAGGCAATGCTAAGGAACTTGTTTTCTTAAGCGTGCACCTCTCCACCCTGGGGCTACATTCAGTTGTACTCGCCCATACAGTATGGAGGAAAGGGGACGGGACGTAGGCGTAATTATAAGTTGCTCACTGTCGTTGTATTTATTTATTTTGTCATTCATATAGCGCACAAAGCCCAGAGGCATCTAAGCGCTTTTAACTTAAGAATACGGTTACAGAAAGTGCTGGTAACAACAGATTACAATAGCTACATACCAGGCATTCATATGACCTGGATGTTACAGAGTATACAAATTAGGAATATCTCGCCTCTTGTTGCGGGGAGCTACATCAGGAATGCATACATGGGACATGATTGGTAATGAGAATACATACTGGGAAAGTCTCACCTCTTGTTACGGGGAACTACATCAGGAATGCATACATGGAACATGATTGGTACAGTGAATACATGCTGGTATAGTCTTGCCTCTTGTTGCAGGTATCTACATCAGGCATGCATATATGGGTCATGATTGGTACAGAGTATATAAACTAGGAAAATCTTGCCTTTTGTTGCTTGGAGCTACATCGGGAATGCATACATGGGACATGATTGGTAAAGAGAATACATACTGGGAAAGTCTCACTTCTTGTTACGGGGAACTACATCAGGAATGCATACATGGGACATGATTGGTACAGTGAATACATGCTGGTAAAGTCTTGCCTCTTGTTGTGGGGAGCTACATCAGGCATGCATATATGGGTCATGATTGGTACAAAGTATACAAACTAGGAAAATCTTGCCTCTTGTTGCAGGGAGCTACATTGGGAATGCATACACGGGACATGATTGGTAAAGAGAATACATACTGGGAAAGTCACCTCTTGTTACGGGGAACTTCATCAGGCATGCATATATGGGACACAATTGGTACAGAGTATACATGCTAGGAAAATCTCACTTCTTGTTGCAGGGAGCTACATTAGGAATGCATACATGGGACATAAATTGGTACAGGAGGAATACATACTAGCAACGAAGGCCTCACCTTTGAAGCAGAGGGCCACATTGGACATGCATGGGAGCAGGGTAAAGCTAAGAAATTAGCAGAATGGCAGAGACACACCTCGTAGTATGGGGGCTATAGCACTCAAGTGGACAATAGGAAGCAAGAATACAAGCAAACAACAACACGCCTCATGTTGCTTGGCTGTAAAGTTATTGCAGTTATAGTTGGAGAGAGACGTGTCTAATCAGTGAAAAAAACACACGTAAGGTATTAGGGCTATGGCGGCCAGGCATGCAGTGGCAATGAGAAAACAGGCAATACCACAAATATCAGTTTCAGCATAGATATTATTATCACTATGGCTGAGGGAATAGTGCACTTAGGATGCTTGGAGATGTCACATAAAGGATTACGCTACAATCCGGCTAGCAGTGATAGGATAGATCATATGGCAGTCCGGGATGCACAGGTTAAGGCGGTGCATTTAGTTTGAGGTTGGGTGGCAATGTTAGGTGTCCCTTGCGTGGCACGTGAGACCACAGTGGTCTGTATGGTAGTACCGTGGAGCGAAGGTGAGCGAAAGTCAGCGCAGAAGCCTGAGTCTGCAGTGGGAGGTAAGCATTGTTATAGACTCTAGAGGATCCAGCAATGTTTCAGACGACGGCGGTGTCGAAGGGATCATTGCAGTCGCCGACAAGATCGTGCAAAAGGGCAGGTAAGGTGTAAATAAGGTTCGAGAGAGTGCAAAGGGGAATATGGGGTGGATAGCTTGCGCATACGACCATGGTTCAAGGCACAATTGCAAAGTAAGGGGGTGACAGCTGGAATTGGGTAAAGGTTCATGAAAATGTACACCTCTTACCTGAGTATTGGACGGGAGCGTCCCGAAGTGCAAGTAGGAAGCTCAGAGCTCAACAATCACACGTAGGATAGTGGTAGGGAGCCAGTAAGCCATGGACTAGACAGGGAAAAAACAGGGGCCTTAAACCTGGGCCTTTAGTGGCCCAGACTGCAACAAAAAGGTGGCAGCCATGTTTAATAAGGTCACAATGTCTGTAGTCGATGGATGATCAGCAGACTGCGCCCCAAGATGTTAGGGGTGCATCCTTCCAGCGATGCAGTCTGCAGAAAAGACAGGGGCCTTAAAATGGGCCTTTAGTACCGGGCCCGGCTTCGCCTCACGGATCGGCCGGGTCTCGGCATTTGTTGTTGAAGAGGCCAATCAGGCGGCTTCATGCTGCTAGGTGTCTCTCCCTCATCAGGCATTACGGGTGGCCTGGACTGCAGCAAAAAGGTGGCAGCCATGTTTAAAAAGGTTGCGATGTCTGTAGTTGATGGACGTGTCACAATTGCATTTGGGAATAACACATACCAATATAAAACCTTAGGCACTAACCTGAATCCGTGAAGACTATGATGCTGAGATGAATTTCTCCAATGATTCTGTGTCTTCCCTCCCTGTAACCAAGAGGAGAAGAGCAGAGCCCCCAGGGAAACCCTCTGGGGAAAATAACCCTGCCGGGAGATGTCTTCGGGTCAGTGGGCGAATGGTCTTCTTGTTTGCCAGGATCGTGAAGAGACCTTCAACTCAACTGGTGTCTAATGCAGAAACTGTAAAGAAAGGCATTTGTTGCCTTGTGTCTTTGCCCAAAACCATCGGGTGACGTATGTAAATAATTACCATGTATCCTGTGATTAAGCTCTGAGGTCAGGGCTTGCTGAGGACAATGGAACCATAGGCAACCGGCTCCTGTCATGTAATGAAGAAGCCTGGAAGGACGGGTTAAGTGTCCCATCCTAATGTGTTAAAGAAAGGAAGTCAAGACAGGTATTGGCGGAGAGTCACTGGGAGGAACGGCGAGGGACAGGTACCTACCTCTGTGATTGCAGCACGGGTAACTCAGGATGAATGCAGTGTTCGAATGCTGATGGCAGCACTGCAGCGGGTATGGACTGAAGATGAAGAGAGGTTAGTAAAGTAACAGGGAGTAATTGTTTTTATTGGATTAGCTGACAAATCAACTTTTCAATGGTAACACAATTCAATGAACAATAATAAAATCAACTTGATAATCCGAAATTCATATTTGAAGAATTAATCAATTTACATACATATTTACATGTTATTAAACACAAAAGTAATACAAATAATCCAAATGATGAACTGATGAGATAAACAAGTAACTTTTAAATAAAGAGATTTTACTTTCTTCAGAAATAAAAACCAGAGTACATCTGTACGTCACAAGTTCAATCATTTAGTTTCAATGATGATAAAAACTCAATTGTGGCTATTCTGATACTCATTATGGGGGTGGAAAGCAATGACTGCCAACGTGCAGTTGGACACAAAGACCCTAAGTACTTATAATGTTTAGCAAAATATTTTTTTCTTTTTTTCTGGTATTAGTCTTCGATCCATCATATCACGGGTCGGCCAAATGTACAATCTAAATCAAAGAATGGCTCATCTAATAATAGATGTTGGTGATTTATTTAGATATGGTACCACAATTCCAATTTTTTTTTTAATCTCATAAGGATTATTTCAACCCAATCTGCAAGATAGATTTTCATTTTAGCCTGATCTGGGTTTTGTAGGAGGATTTCAATGGTGATACCTGCATTTACCAAAACTTTATAAATAGTCACTCTCCATGACGTTGGGAACATGTGATTAGATGAAAAAATATATTCAGATAGAGTTTTGAGTATAGTATTTGATTGATTTGCAATGAAACATTTTTGACACAAGGCACATAATCTCCACTGAGATATAGCATTTAGAGAAACAAGACCCAGTTCATATCGCAATAGAGCTACGGGGATGCAATGTGGGAGTTGTAACACCTGTCTCTAGAATTTGCCCTCTAGTCTGTTAAAGACAATGCTTGGAACAAAAGGTCTCTCATCCATTCCATAAAGAAGCAGAGGGGTCACTTTCTGTTTATAAAACATTATAGCTGGCATCAGCGAGAATTTACCATATTTATATAGAATGATTTTAGTCTGGGATATGGCAGTTAATAGTTTACATTCCAGATTTAGGAGATGGCTTTTGTGATGAACCTCCCGATCTATAATCATCCCCAGATAGGTATAATTCAATACAACATCAAGGCGAACATTATCAATTGTCCATGCCATTTTCCCACGCTTGAGGTTACGAGCAGTACATGCAAGTACCTGGGTCTTCTGCAAGTTGATCACCAATTGATTCAATTCAATATGTTGTGCTAAACAATTTAATAGTTTCTGGAGCCTTATTGGAGTTTTCGGGATCAACAACAAATCATCGGCGTAAAATAAAGCTTGAATTGGAACGCCATTTAATTTGAGTGAATCAGAGTTAATATGCCTAAATTCCTCTCCAGCATCATGTACAAATAAATTGAAAAGGGCTGAAGCAAGGATGCATACTTGCTTCAGCCCTCTCGCTGTGTGAACCGATGTTGAAAGCAGACCCTCTGTGGTGAATCGCATCTGAACAGAGGTGTTAGAGTGAAAAGCTTGAATAATATCACGCAATGTTGGTGGGCAATTTGCTTTCTTTAATTTGGTCATTAGTAGGACTCGGGATACCGAGTCGAAAGCAGAGTGTACGTCGATAAATGAAAAGTAAATTGGTTGTTTTAGCAACAGGGCTTGTTCCTTTATTGCATTAAGACATAGAAGGTGTATTCCCGCCCCCATTCCAGCCACAAATCCTGTTTGGATAGGATCTCTCTGCTGGTGCGTCTTGGTCCATGCATTTAGATCTCGTAGCAGAATGCGGGCAAAAACTTTTCCCTGTGCTTCCAGCAAGGCAATGAGCCTGTAGTTGGTAGGGGAGGAACAATCACCTTTCTTAAAAATTGGAACTATCAATGATTTGCACCATGATAGTGGAAGTGACCGTTCTAAGATGTTATAAAGGATACATGCCCAATTTACAGGATCTGCTTTAAACATAAAGTTACTCAGACCATCGGGTCCCATTTCTCTCGATACACTCAATTTTGTAATTATGTCATCAATAGTTTTTTCAGTAAAATGCAGATTCCAAGCCTTGTGTGGTTTGTGAGAAAGTGTCATATCATCAAATGTTGGATCTGCATATAAATTATAAATTAGTACAGTGTTTTAAAAATTGATGTTCAGCGACGCCATTTCTCTGGCTACTGCCTTGGATATTGCATTGTGTGTTGTTCAAGAGTTGCCAAGTTTGTGCGGAATTCTTATTGTACAATGATTTCAGCATGGCTTCACTGTCATGTTGATACCACCACGCGCTCTGACCTCTTGTCCAATTACGATAACGGCACTTAGCCGATTTCAAGGCCCTGGATCTCTCAATAGCCGCGAGATTCATTATGCTTTTTTTCCTCTTTACGCCATTCTGCTTTTCTAGCTCTTAACTCCTGATCAAAACAATGTTTGTGATGGAAGGTTTTAGCATGAGCTGACGTCAATGAATAGTTAAAATCATTCAGGATTTCAGTGTACTGCTCCACGTCTCCAGTCAGGTTTCGCTGACTGATTTTGTTGTTCAACACTTGTAAATTGTCCTCACACCAACGGAAAAGTGTTTTGGCATAGTTAACAATCAGTGATTGCCCATAGAATTCAGACTGCATCACATTAAATCCCTGGTGCCAAGACCAAGTTAGGGAGAGCATATGATGATCACTATTAGGTTGTTGTATAATTTCAAATGTATCCACTGTCGTGAATAATCAATCATCTAAATAAATATAATCGATGATACTTTCAGAGTTCCGTTCTCCTCCATGTGTTTTTAGGTGGCACATCGCCCAAAAAAGACCCATAAGTCATTTTAAAATTATTATCAATCATTAATGTTTTCCATCTAATGACCTCCCTATATCGCTCCCTGGGCCCCGGGTTGATGCAGTCTAAAGTCAGATTTCCCATAATTATAGTAGTAGAAACACTTGCGGTCAATGAAGAAGACATCAAGCAAAGCTATCAATGCTTTATAAAATCTATCGTCATCTATGCCGGCCGGATTCCTGTACAGATTTAATAGGGCAATTTCTTTGTTTAAGCAATTTATTTGAACTAGTTGCATATAAATATTCGGACTCGCCCAAGGTTGAATAGAAAATCCAGCACTTTTTTTCACTGCTACCAGTAAGCCAGAGGTTGGTCTACCTCTAGGAGATGCCTTGGCTGGTGATAAAATTATGTCATAGTTACCCCATATTGGGGTGGTCGTTAGCCATGTCTCCTGGAGGGCGATAATGTTAAATGTATCTATTTGATCTTTACTGGAGCATTGTAAGTGAGAATGACTGCGAGTGTTCCAACTCGCTAAACGTATCTGTTTTTTATGGTTCTCCACTGATGGTTATGCCTTTTCATATTGATGCAAAGATTTCTGAGGGACTCTAGTATGATCACAAGTTAAGCAACTCGGTCTTGCTTGATTGCTCTGCTCACTTATAGTAGGCATTGGCCTCAACTCTGGATTCTGTGCTATAATGAATCCTAGTCTAAATAATTCAATTTTTGCACTCCAAAGGGCATTCAAAACCAGCCCTGACGGAAACTATAGCCTAACATGGATAAATCCATGTTGTCTAAAAATTCTACTTATTCTATATCTACCGTGGTAACATTCTCCAGGGCTGGCACCTCTGCAAAAATGTTCAGAATACTGGTCCTGCAAAAATCATATTTATTATTTGCCAAATCACGACACTTCATTATCAGTGCATGGCTTTGATGCTGGTTTTTATCTTTTGCACTTAGTGCAGGATGCGTTACATCTTGTTTCTTAATGTTAATGTTTTCTTGATTTCTTTTTTGCAATTTATTTGTATTTGATCTATAGATGGATATAATATCAGTCCACCTAGGTTCAGCTGTCACGTGGTCCCCTTGCCAATTTACAGATCTCTGCTTTGATCTCTCACTAGATACCAATTCTGTAGTTCTACAATCTTTTATAACTCCTTCTGTATGTGAGCTCAGTGTTTGACTATGATGTCGTTCCATCAAGTACGCGTCCACTGCTTTCTTGATGTCTACCAAATCTCTTTCCTTTTCCAATAATGGATCTTGTTTTTTTGGTTGAGTTTTCTGGTTGTCTAGAGTAATCTTGTTAATGATGATGATTAAGTCATCTAAGGGTTTGTGCACTAGAGGATGTTCACTGTGGGTATCCAACGGTAGGGTCAAGCTTGCTCCTTTTTTTGATTAATTTTTAACGCCCAAGGCTTTTAAAGGGCTCCTTAGGGCCTTGGAGACCGCTCGAATAAATGATTTAGCACTCTTAATGTTAGTCGATTTCTGGGCTCGCATGATTTTATATTAAAATCATGATTGTGTAGTTTCGATTTTACCGAATGTTGTTTTCCTATTTTGGGTTCCTTTCTAGTAAATATCTCAAAGGGATTTGGTTTGGTATCAATCAGTTGTACTGTATTATTTAGCTCAAGGCTTGTCCAAGATTCATCTATGTTCACCACTGGATCATTTTGCAACTGCTCCCCTATAGGTACAATTACATGATCGAATTGAGGTAGCACTGACGGGTGAGAAATTCTCTCTGTGATTGCTGTTTGTGCAAGGTGACATAGTGATATTGGACACACTTTAGATTGATCACTAGGGATTGCACTCAATTTATTATTCAATCCTTCCTTCATGATCCAATCAGCTGTTGTCTGAATTTGAGCAGATTGATGCAACATTTTATTATCAAGAGATTCAAATAGTTTGAATAAACTTGGTATGGTAGCATTAACTGCTGTCAATGTTATCTCTACCATGGTACTCATATTCGTATGAGTTGGTGGCGTTCCCACGTGTGACAATATGTGCTTATGAGGTGTAGGCTTAGCATAAGATATCGAGTGTATACTGGAGTCCATGGAACATCTGTCATAGTAATTCGGAGAAGATGATTGGCTCAGGTTATGGGACATTTCACCGACACTCGCATGGATTGAGATGTCAGAGATTACATGTTGTGAATTTGGCAATGCTATGTCTCCACCGGATGTAACGGGGAATGAGATATTCTTAACATTGTTTGGGCAGAAATGACTAAGGGGCATTAAGGCTTCATTGGATTAATAGCATGAATGGTGATAGATTGGGCATCTTTAGGTATGGAGGCATTATTACACTGAACATTTTCCTGTTGACCTTCACCAAGCTCTCCAACCCCAAATGCAGATTACAATCGTGCCTTTGTTTCGTCCTCCAAACGAGCAGAGCAGAAATTACGAATGTCAGCATTAACGGATGTACACTTAGTGACTGGTGTCAAGACAATTACTTTTTGTAAAATCTTTCTTCGATGACGGCTATTTCCACTCTGCGCTCCTGCTTTAGCAGTATTCAAGTTACCGGGCATATTTGTTTTCAAGGTATAGGTAAATATTGACATATATAGCAAGGACCTCTATACCTGCGTAAATCCAGTAATATCAAGCGTTCTCCTAAGTAAGGAAAGTAAGGAGAGTATAAGCAGTTGTATATAAGTTCATACAACAGTAGCTGCAGTCTATAAAGTCTTTTTACAGCTTGCAGTATAATCCAATATAGTCCAAGATTCAGGTCAGCAGGCAACAGAGCAGCATGAGCGGCAAAGCAGTGCTTCCAGGTGCTTCTCACTGGTGCGCGTGTGTGCCCGATTTTATGCGTGTGTAACAGAATGGGTGTAGCCAAGCGTTTACAGCTGATAAATCCAGTAATATCAAGCGTTATCCGCTTGTAGTATAATCCAGTATAGTCCAAGATTCAGGTCAGCAGGCAACGGAGCAGCACGAGCGGCAAAGCAGTGCTTCCAGGTGCTTCTCAGTGGTGCGCGCCAGGGAGTAATTAGACACAATGCGGGAGAGTTCGAGCAGGTTTGTGTATGGACGGTTGTTAGGCAACAGAACGGCATCAGAGTGAATGGCCGAATTGTCCGTGTTTGACCACGAGGGAGAGATTGCGTAGAGAGAGGCAACCTGATATCTGGGAAAGAGAACAATGAAGAGGATGTAGCCAGGAAGGGACAGAAGAATGCACTTAAGCAAGAACAAACTTACTGAGCGCTCTCTTTCTGGAGTAGCGACGTACTGCTTACAAGGCTGGAGTGCCTGATAACTGCTACCCTTGGCAACCGGGGGCAGAGCAAGGACTGGGCTACTCGGATAGACTGCACGGCAGCCTGTGTGTAGAGGCGCCATCTTGGGGGAACAAGTGGATACCAAGCCAATATGCCTCCACCTAGTCCACAGGGACCAACGTGTCCTAGGGACCATGACAGGATGATCAGCAGACTGTGCGCCAAGATGTTAGGGGGCACATCCTTCTAGCGATGCAGTCTGCCAGGAAAAGTGACTAACATACTCCTAACATATTTCTAGTCCATAGTCCCCTTTCCTGCATACGTTCCACCATCCTCCCCCATAAAAAACTGGTGTCATTAGGTAATAATAATATTGCCAACGTGTCAAAGTGGACTGAGACGTGGCACCGGTGGGCAGAATCAGGGGAGCGCGCCCCCACGCTCATCTAAATTTAAAGGGGAAGATAATATTTGTGGTCAAAAAGGTTCTGTCTCCCGTACCTAGCGAGGGACGCCCATACAGTATGGAGGAAAGGGGACTATGGACTAGGAGTATGTTAGTCACTACAGTGAGTAACTTATAATTTGTTGTGATCTCCAATGGAGTAATAAAGGTTTCCTGTGCAGTAAAAGGGCCACACATGATGTAGCCATGTCATAAGGTATCTCTGCCACCAGGCCCACCAGATGCACTGTCTGGGTGAGGTTACTAGCCAAGGGCAACTAAAGGGCATCTTCCCGGAAACCCCCTCCTTGGGAGTCATAAGGACTAACAATGGGGCACAAAACTTTGAGTCACGTCTCCAGAGACACCTAATGGGACTCACTGTAAGAAAAACGTATAGAGTATCACAAAAAGTCAGCAAACATCTTGAGGCTACCAAAATAAGCTAATTGTGGCTTTATACCTTACAGTTTGGACACTGACTTTGTCACACCATCTCAAAACAGATGTCTTTTGTTACTCAGGAAGCAAGTGGCTAAATCAACACTTGGCTATTCAGCAAGTCCTGATCCTTGTGTGTTCCTAGTAAAACATGTCTGCCTCCTTATTAACCCACTGCAAGATCATCTTGAACGCTAATAGTTGAAATTTCTGGCCCGTTGAAGGACAAAATCCTCACCTCCCAGATTGTATCAGGGGCGTAGAAGGTGCTAGTGGCATTTTCAGATGTACTGCTGGAGGTCCTGGTATAAGAGATTGCTAAGCAGGTTCTACAGTTGATTGGCAATTTCCAGTCCCGATCCTAGGCCCAGAAGCTCGGCACCAGGACATGGTTATGGCCGTCTCATCCACCCCTGTGCACTCAATTTGGCGAAGAAGTAATACAATGAACAGAGTGCTATGTCTGGGCTTTTGTTTTTGTGGCAGAACATCAGAAAGAGTCTGCTGCTGCTGCTGGTGGGGCCACAGATTCATCACTCATCCTTCATCTCTGGAAGGAAATTGCCTTTTCTGTCTAGGCCATGGCAGGCACAAAGTGCATTGGGAGCCGGGAAGTGGGAGCTTCAACACCCGCAGCCATTGGTGAGTATATTTAAAATATGCTTTTACCCACTGGTATAGAGAAAAACAACATGTGTGCTTCAGGCTACTAACTCTGCCCATAGTTGGAGCCATCACTCTAGCCCAAACATGTGAAACATGTTCTCCCATAACATACTAGGACATAAACTAAAAATAAATAATGTCTTACACGTCTGAGAATGGTTAGTAAAATGATGTTTAAAGGCATGGCAGTTATTCACTGCAAACCTCAGAAACATGCCACTGTTGATATGTAAACTGTGCTTTGAGAAAGAGCCTGTCTTTATTAAGAGTGTATGAAAAGGTGAGAGGGGTGAAGTGATAGATGCAGCAACACAGCATTCTGCTGAAGCCTTTTGATCTGCAGTTCCAGACTAATCACCGTGTAATCCCACTTGTAATGTAAATGGTCCCATATCCCTAGTGATTGACGTGGAGCTATAACTAAAAATGAGCTGCTATGTCGAGAACAATGTGCTACCCGCCCACAAAAAATGTGTTTAGCATGGTAGACAGTCAGGTGGCACACATACCAAACATGCAGACACAATTGTCCAATACCTATGAATAACTAAAATGCATCAAAATGCCACGTGTGTCTGGCACACTCAGACCCATGCATGTACAGGCTGTAATTGTATGCCATCTGTATTACCAAAAGGTGCCACCAACTCCAGCGATCGTAATGTTGGCAGGATTAGGCCACCAGAGCTGGTCAAATCAGGCCCATTGGCAACATTGTGTTGCCTGGTGGGGCCTGGGCATGGGTTCATGAGCCGGGCAAAGTGGTCACTGGCTGTGGAAGCAGGCCATGACCAGTAGCTTACATAACCACAATGAGGATAAGTGACCACTTAGCCTGAGAGCAGGTCATGCCCTGTGACCAAATTGAGTGGCTCGGTTTGGTCATGCACCTGGCAAAGTGGCCACTCGCCAACCATCCCTCTATTTTTCTCTTAGTGTGGGAATGGTTTGCTATTGTGTGCACATTATTTTCCATGTGTGCAACATACTAACAAGGTAAGCCACTTTGTGAGCATGTGTATTTATTGACCGCATCTCTTAAGAAAATGTGGAAGAGAATGTATCCCTCCCAACCACTGCAAATCTTTACAAATCAGCATACAAAGTGCCTCTTACAGCAGTTAAGCAAAGCTGCAACTTTATTCATAGCAAACTATCTTGTCTTGAATTTGGAGTGATCCATGAACATCTAGATTTGCCTTTACAGAAGATTGATTTGTTTCTTTTTAATCAACACACATTGGGCCTCATTCCGAGTATGGCGGTAAGGGATAGCGGCCACCGCTAACGAGAGCGGTGGCGGTAATCCCTTACCGCCATACTCCGAGTTCCCTTAGCGCCATGGTGCTTTTAACACCTGCTTTTAGCAGGCGTTAAATACCATGGCGCTAAGGGACCTTGATGTTAATTACGCCACCGTAATTTACGGTGGCGTAATTGACGCCTTCCCCACTCCCATTATGCCCTATGGGGCAAGAATGGGAATGGGGAAGGGTAAATGGGGATTGGGGAATTACCGCCCCGCCAACCTTGGAATGGGGCGGTAATTCCGCCAACCACCAAGGCGCTGCCGGTCCGGGTACGGCGTCAACCAAGGCGTTAATAGCGCCATTGGTTAGCGCCGTACTCGGAATGAGGCCCATTGTTTGAATGGCTAATTTGTATTTCTTTTATTTTCTCTTTCTGTTTTCTGTACATGGATTTGTGTACTCGTGTGCATATCACTTTTTTTTCAAACCTGTTTACTAGAGGATCCAGATTCATAAAAAGGCCCTGAAGAATCAAGCACTATACAAAGAATAGAATTAGCCTAGTTAGTGCTAAGCACAGGTTGGCCAATCCATTTCTTTTTAGGGCTGCTACCAAGTGTATGAAATAATCCCTTGGAGAAGAAGTGAACATACACAATTTGCAATTTGCTATGTGCTATGTTTTGCACGTCAAAACGATAAAAGTGATCATTGTGACCATACTGTGAAGGTGTCTTTAAGCACACACAGGGTGAGCCATGATTACTAACTGGAGACCTCACAAATGATGTGATCCATGCTATCACTGATCGACTTCACATATGACATCACTCTGCCACATAAGGTAGCACAAGGAAAACGATACACATATTGCAATGTATCCTACAAGTTCTGTTTAGTGACAAGAATATATATATATATATATATATATATATATATATATATATATATATATATATATATATATATGTTCTAAACACATTTCAATTTTAACACTGGTCCTAGTGGATATCACCTAGGCCAAGTGATTTAACTTTTACACCGTTTTATAATAGTTACTTACGCTGCATGCATTTTAGGGCATGTCTCATGTACAATTGAAATATGCCATATGAGCATTCCCAAGGGCTGTATTGAAGGAACAAGGATCGTGGAATGGCATTTGGAGACAAGTAGTTGTGCTTGATAATGGTCTATAGTAAATGTGTTCTGTGCTATTATCCTATTTCTCCAAACATTAAACCTTGCATTTTTGTTTTACTTTGCCACTTGCAAACATGCCCTTTCGGTTATGCATACATACACTTCAAATGCCATAGGTACTTGCACATTTACTGATTGTCAAAGTAATATTGACTGATTCTGTATTAGGTTAAATTGCCCTTAAATTGTTTGTTGCAGATTGTGTACCCATCTGTCATATCATATTTGCTTTCATGGGTGCCATAATTTGTGATGTCATCTGTGACATTATGGTACAGCCATGAATAGTGTAGCGTGGTGGCCTATATTTCATATTTTTGTTTGTATTTTGTGCTTCAACTAACACATAAATGTGACGCAGAGACCTGTTTGGGTCAGGTCAGCTCAAGAAGAAATCTTTTATTCCACAGCGGCGCAGGAGACAAACTCAAAACAGTCATAGAGGCCCCTGTAATAGAAATGAGTGAATCCCTCAGGAGTCAACAGGCTTTGATATCTTTCGTGATTGTATAGTTTTTAATACACAGACAGTGGAAGTTGCTAGGATCTCATCAAAGCGAAAATCATGAAGTTAATTAGTTGTGTGTTCTATTCAGACTCAGGTACCCAAGGCTGAATACCCAGTAAGCAGATAGATACGCTGGAAGCTGGCCAGGGAAATTAAATAAATGGCTTTGAAGTGCGTCCTTGCAAATTATCAAAGCAGGAAGGCACCATCAGTTATGCGCCTTCCTTAGATTCATGGCTTGAAGCAGTCTACATCCTAATTGCACAAAGGCGGCAGAATATAAAAACATGCAACTAATGCATTTTTCTTCTCTTAATTTTAAAATACATAAGTTAGAGAGTCCAACTCAGTTGGGCCAAGTGCTTTTCTCGACGAGTTCCTGAGCAATAACTTCATACTGTACTTCATATCCTGTTTTTCCCCCCAACACATCCATAACATCCCTTTAACAAAGTTTTTCATATGTCTGTGTGTTATATATATATATATTTTTTTTTATTCTAGCATCAATGAAAGAATGCTACTACATACTTGCTCAGATTATTATATTTGGTATAATTTTGGAACCATTTTTAAGGCGATTCTCAAAATAATTGTTGAATGTTTCTTGAAGATTGGATTATCTGTTTGATGTGTGCATGCTAACACATTGGGAAAGTCAAAATTGGGCGTGTTCTTGCTCCTCTTCTTTTTAATGGTAGTACCAATAATTACAATATGCAAATGCATTGGATTATTATTGCCTGAGATTGACAATATATGTGTACTACATAATCATGATTGGAACATTATCTTTGAAAATGATTAAGGATACTAATTATTTTGACGTCTAGGCACCCCATTCATATAATGTTTTTTAGATGCCGAATCTGCTGTTTAGACACTCGCTATAGTTTTGAGGTATGAAACTAGTTGGTAATATATGCATAGAATAGGGATAGGAGAGATTGATTGTAAGAAGCAGGTAACTTGTCTTGGGTTGTTACAGTAAAAGAAGTTGCCACATCTTGAACATATTTTTTATTTTGCCTCAAGGAGAATCAGCAACTCCAGACCCCTATGGAAGGATTCCGGGTCCATCAACATTACAACAGTTCGGAGGAGAATATTCAATCGCTGAGCATACTGTTTGGGGATGTGAACCTGTCTTTCCAATGGATGAAATATCGGCAGAGCATTCAGAACAACCTATCCGAAATAATGCTGTTGCACCTAAAACCATTAGCATAGATGAACTAGGACTGTTTCCTGTGAATTCAATCCCTACTCATTCTTTGGAGCCTGAGGAAATTAGAGTAGGCCTAAAAAGAAAACAATGTAATATTCTGTCTGATATTAAGAGAGAGATTGTAAAACATACATCTTTGCAAAAGACACAGACATTGATACTACGAAAGCAGCTATCTATAAGCCGTAAACACTGTGAAGCTACAGAAAACCTTGCATCCTTCATGGCGTCTTGTAATTTACAGCTTCAGGATCTAAACACCAGATTGCAAACAGGAAACTATAACCTTTCAGCAGGGCAGACAACATTGGCTAGCACAATCCAGGATCTCACAACCCAGATTAAGGAGCTCCTGACCCAAAGGGTAACACTCACACGGCCTGATGGTGGAACACTTTATGCCAATGTGCCCTGCACTCCTACTGTAAAATCAACTTCTCAATTAACCCTTTCATCCGCAGACCAGAAGTTGCAAACGTGTCTACAAGGAATCAGAGTGAAGCGTCGTTGCACAGAGGGGAACTGCAATGTTGACCCAAAAAAGAAGAGCTAATGCTCTGCCATAATTCATGTTGAAAGCCTTTCACTATTTTGTATTGTCTCTTTTTTAATGACATGTCTCCCTCCTCATTTCGATTTTAGACCATGTTAAAAGGGTTAATATTTGTGACAAGATTGTGCAAAATCTGGCCAACTGTTGTTTTAAGTCATGTCAAATTGAAAAGTGCTGCCAATGAGATGTATCCAGGTGCCGAATAATTTGACATGTAAAAGTAAATGGGTCTATCTTACATTAATCTTACAGATGGCTTGTGTAGATTTATGTAATGTCAGACATTATACAGTATATTTGAAATGCATGCAAACATGACTAATGAAGATTTTAAAACTCATGTGAATAAAAATGTAATTACAGGTTTAACTGGAGTGATAACCTTTATGCTAAACAAGTGTGCTGTACAGCAAGTAAAAGTTATGTATCAACGTTTTTCACAGAATGGGTATGAAAAAGGTGCTTGTAAGTCACTCAGATTGAAAGCCTCTACATTATCTAACATTTGCACACCTTTAAAGATATCTACTGTATTAAAGTGTTCGATGCTAACACTTCGAGAGGTTTAGCATTCCATCCATGTTGGATTGTTTCATTGCTTTATAATTGGTTCTGGTTTTCTCACATCCTAAATTAGTTCTAGAAATTGTCTTACATCGAATAGTGTTCAAAGTCTTTTCTCAGATTTGCTCCCATTTTCTCAGTCATAGTTCATTAAATGTTTATTTTATTAACAAACTTATTTTACGTGTTGTTATTTTTTCCATTGTAAATATGTAACATAGGTATTACGGACTTTAAAGCTAAATGTATTTAAATTGCAAGATTTTTTGAATATTCCACTCTACCTGCAAAACAGTTTATTATTGTCACTGTCGTTGCTCACCCTTGGTATGCGGTGGGGTAACGATTGGGACTTTCTACATGTAAGTTCTCTAAAATTATCTTTTGTGTATTCTCTTGTGAATAGGGGCAATACTGTTCATGAGCCTGTATGTTTTGAAACTGGCAAATTCATGTGCTTCCGAACTGATTTCGATTCACCCGTACTGCATTCATTTTCTAGAGGTATTGGAGTGTTTAGGTCGAGATGTGGGAATTAGTTCCCGTTTTCAAATTAGTTGTACAAGTTTGAGTGTTTACTGATTTATGGTTTTATTTGTTTTCGAAGATTTGCGTGTCTTTTTTAACTGTAGGTGGATACATTATGAGGTGTTCTTGCTGTCATGAACTGAAGGAGCATTGGAGACTGTGTTGGCAACATATTGCCC
This sequence comes from Ambystoma mexicanum, assembly GCF_040938575.1. Classification (NCBI taxonomy): domain Eukaryota; kingdom Metazoa; phylum Chordata; class Amphibia; order Caudata; family Ambystomatidae; genus Ambystoma; species Ambystoma mexicanum. The sequence goes on along the minus strand of NC_090935.1, from coordinate 619,033,446 downwards.
TGAATATAAGCCTGCCGGTATTACAGGCAGGATGCGGGCAAACTGCACTTATTGGCTCTGCTGCCCGATATCCCGTTATTACCGGGATATTGTGGGTGGCGGAGTGCCGGTACAGTCCCATTCCCATGGAGTCCAATAGGACTCCATGGGATGGGATTTACTGAATCACCTGCACCGTTAGTAATGGTGCCAGTGATGGTGCCAACTCCCTACCCACCAAGCCTACGCACCTCTCCTCCACTTCCCTTACCCTTCAGCTCTCCCTCCCTATCCCCCTGCATGTGTTAACTCCTCAAACAACCCCCCACCCCAAACTTTGGCCCAGGCCGGTACACAGGTCCTAATGACAGCTTCGGGATAACACGTCCTTGCATCTCTCCATGAGATCCCAATCTGGTCCCCTACTTCATCTCCCAGTCTCATCCCGGTCCTCTATCTCCAATACTATTCACCCTCTCCCTCTTATTTACAACAAACCCACCAGCTTCTTTGGCATACCTAATTTGTCTGGTCCCCCCCACCTTCATCCCTCAGAGTCTGGCGTGTCCTTTGATTTATCCCAACGTTTTCGGAGCACGGGCCTTACTGTTGTCTTGCTTTGCCATTGACCATTCCCATTGTCGTCTCGGCTGGGAGGTTTCACCTCCCGTTTCTGATGTCCCAGGCCAATCTCTGCATTCCGGCACTACCACATCCAGTCCTTCTTCACATGTTGTTACCCAGAACTGTCTATCCTTCCAGGAGAATATCAAGCCAAAAGGGAAAGTCCACCTGTAACAAACCTTCTCCTGGTTGAGAATGCTGGTAACCACATTAACCTGCCTCCTTTCGGTTAGGGTAGAAAAGGCCAAGTCTTGAAAAAGCTGAACTTCCACATCATTGATGGTTAAGGACGTACCTGTCCCAGCTGCTCTGAGGACGTCTTCTTTCTGCCCATATGATGTGAATGCGACTAGAACGTCTCTGGATTGGGTCCCCGGTTCTTTCCAAAGTGGGCCCACTCTATGTATTCTATCCAGAAGGATATCGTCCGGAGGACCCTCCAGAAGTAGATCCGCACAAAGTGTTTGTATTGAGTGCTTAAGGTATATTAGACTGCCTGGACCTGTTTTAGCGGTCTTCACATTGGATTACTAGATTTTGCATCATCCTTGCTAGCTGTTCAGAAGTCTTCTGCTAATTCTTGTAGAGCGCGTTCAGTATTGTCCACTCGCTCTCCCAGTTTCGAGATTTCCCATTTAATTTCTGAAACTGCACTTTTTATGTCCGATCTTACCGCTACAATCTGTTTTTCGAAAGAGTCCTAAGGTGTTTCCTTTAAGCGCTGCTGGTGCACGGCCAGACTTTGCGATAGTTCTTCTTTGATAATTGCCATCTGATCTCTGTGCACTTTAGTCACTGTATGTGGCGACTGTGGTATTGGGGAGCGAGTCTCGCCGGGCGTGTCTTTCACCTCTTGTTGCCAGCACCCAGTGAATGTCCCCTCTGCCTTTCGTGTGCTCACCTTGAGGGGTGCCTGGGTCCCTTTAGCGCTCGACATATGCTGTCTCGGGAGTTGACCCCCTTGTTCTCTACACCCAGCTCCCCACCAGCTAGAGAGGAGTACCAGTATCCTTTTAGTTGTGCTCTTTCAGTCCTGCAGGACTCAACTGCATCCCTGTAGTGATAGGTTCTCAGAAAGCTTTTTCAGTATCCGAGGGCCCCTTGTCGCCAAAGGAACAGTTTCCAAGATAGCAGTGCTAGCTTTGCTAATTCACACGAGATGTTGAGGGTCTTGCCCTTTAATCAGAGGCTTTCTAGGCTGGGGGGCGGCGTGGGTTGCAGTTGAGTTTGTATTCCTCCTTGACCTCCCCAGCTCCTTTGCAGCCTGTGCTTTGTGATCTTTATTGCACCCACTTTCCTGCTCCGCCTTGCCTTCCCCACTCGCTTTCTGACATCGGTATAGCAGTCAGTTAAAATTGAAATTTTTCCAAAGACTGGTGAAAATAAGCTCCGCCCCAAATGCTCCGTAGGTATAGCCAGTGTAACAAAGTTTATGGATGCCTTACCCTCCAGTGAGTCGCTTTTTCCACCTGTGTTTCCAGCACCAAAGAGTCCATTTGTTTTAATAATTGGTGTGGCACCTTGCTCTGCGCTACCTCCTCCAGTGGTTTGCTGTTCAGCGCCTCATCCAATGTATTTTTATTGCCTGCCGCTCCGCTCACGAAGGGGGGGGTGCTTCTTCCTCCATCTCCCCGGTCTTCTAGGGAGGCCGTATCCCTCAATGGAGTCTTTCTCTCTCTCTGCTCCTGCGGGGTTGTACCACGCCCGGCTCTTAGTCCCGCGGCGCTCCCTCAGACTAATATCCCAAACGGGGCTCTGTTTTCCTATTGGGGGTGGGAGTCACCAGATGTTTATATTTTAAGTATTGGGGAGGGAGAAAGGATGTGCAGAATTCCCTTTTCATCCTGGGCCGGAGATGAGCTACGCTCAGCACATCCTCCCCCTGCAGGCAGCCATCTCGGAATCTATTCACTCTTTTTTAATGGTCTGTACATCATTTATATTCTTGTGTTTTGTTATTTTTTTGACTTTGTCATTTTATTTGTCTAATAAAATAGATGTTTTATCGTGAATTTTCATATCTTGTCTAGGGTTCACTCCTATTTAAATGTTTTCTTTATATAATCTGATATTTTGCCCAATATGTAGGTTTTCTGTATTTATCTCCCACAGAGCATTGGGTTTTGTGCATTGTAAGCCATGACACCCTAATCAAAAAATTGAAGATATAGGTATAACGGACATGGCACTACTCTGGATGAATTCATTCTTAGCAGACAGAACAGAAACCGTATTGATAAAACCCTTCAAATCTACTCCACCAGTTAACGGCTGTGGAGTACCACAGGGATCCTCTCTATCACCACTATACTTCAACATCTATCAAACTCTAGTAATCAGGATCTTCAAAAAATACATTACATGCTACAACTACGCAGATGACACTCAAATAATCTACAAACCAAAGATACTCAAGCCGATCACTCAACCCTAAAAGAATGTCTAAAAGACATCTTTGATTGGATGAATGCCAACAACTTGAAAATCAACCCAGGAAAGACAGAAATTATGATCATATCCAAAAACCTAGAGAACACCACCTACATTCCCTAGCCGACGGAAATGGGAACTGTGCCCACACCAGCTAAATTAGTAAATAACCTGGGAGTCCTAATGGACAACGCCCTAACCTAAGAACCACAAGTAAACGCAATAATTAAGAAATGCTTCTTCCTCCTTCACACAACAAGAATCCTACCTTACTCTTACGTCCCGTCCCCTTTCCTCCATACTGTATGGACGTCCCTTCCAAGGGACGGTAGAGAGAAGATTTTTCACTAGAAAAATCCTTCTTTCCCTTTAAATTTAGAGGCGCGCTTGGGTGCGGCCCAGGGAGCATGCGCTGCCCTGACTCTGCCCTCTGGAGCCACACCTCAGTCCCCTTTTCCGCGTCAATGGGAACGGGCCGAATTCACCAGCGCTCCTGGGTCTGGCTTCGGCCATGTAATTCCACATTAGCAAATACTTCTTCTCTTTGCCTTTTTTGTCTTATCTATCATTCAGGTACTCGGTCCTCAGGCGTCACGCTCCTCCCCGGCGCATGTCGACTTCTACAGGGTTCAGCAGGTGTCCATCCTGTAACGGGCTCTTCCCAACTTCAGACCCCCACACCATCTGCCTACGTTGCCTTGGCCCAGACCACGGTTGGCAATCATGTTCCGCGTGTGACTCGCTGTCCTCGAAGGCGCTGAAGAGCAGACTAACCAGGTGGAGAGACTTCTTCCAGAGGTCACCTCCAGAAGATCTTTGTGAAGCATCGAACCAGGCCCAAGGTATTGCCGATATTTTCCAACGCACCCCGCAAGGGAGACTCCTTCCCAGGGACTCTCCCAAGCGGGAGAGACCGGTCAGGTCCTTCTACCGGCACGTGCACTGAGGCTGCTTCAGCTACCGGCCTTCAGGTCGAGGGATCCTCGCGTCCTCCCGGGTACAGTGTTGAGGGACCGGAAGGTTCTTTTACCGGGTCTACACCCGAGGGGCTCTGCCCTTTTACCGGCACCATGGCTGAGGGGCTACGCCCTAATACCGGCAATACGTCCGAGGGGGTTCCTAAACGCAGCTCTACTGACCCCCGGGTCGAGGGTGTCACACCTACCGGGCCGAGGCCCGAGGAGCAGGGTAGGCCTTGTGATCCACACGCAAGAGTCTTGGACGAGGCCAGGCCCAGCGGGCCGAGCACCACGTCTGCAGAAACGTGGCAGGCAGCTCGACAAAATTGCCGCCGTGCCAGAAAGAAGCACCCTGTGACGTCATTCCATGAATTTGACGAAGAACGAGTGTGAAGGTGGGACTGGCCTCAACCGGGTACGTGGCCTACAGTCTATCCCTCATTTGCTCAGGGCAGCTTTCCTTTGTGTCCATATGGACAGGGTATGCAGCTGCTCCAGCAGCTCCCCGGAACCCCGTCTGCACCCCCTGTCACCTCTTTGGCCAGTGAGGAGGTGCTCTTCGAGAAGTTCCTCGGCCTCATGAAGTCGCCTCAGATGGGGGTTATCATCAAAGACGCGATCAGGGAAGTCCTCCCCGCAATGCTAGAGGCACCACAGATGCCTCCGCCGACACCCCAGTCTCCGGTGCTGCCACCTCCTCCGGCTCCCCAGCCGACTCCACAGGGGGCTCCACCGCAGCCTCTGCCGCCTCCTCAGCCTAAGGCCGCGGGCTCTGTACCCCAGCCTCCGGCACCAGCTACTCCTCCTCCACAGGATCCTCCAGAGCCGCAGGATACGGATGAGGAGGAGGTCCTCAGCCAGGTCCTTCCACAAACATCTTACTGGTCTGGCAGAATGCCTGGGCCTCAACCAACCTGAGGTCCAGCTGCCGGCAGAGTGGGTTCTGGCTGAAGTCCTCACACCACGCCCCTCTGCCATTCCTATGCAGACCGATGTGGTCTCCCTGGCCAAGAAAGGCTGGCTCAAAACCCACTCGGCCCAGCCGGTCAATCGACATCTGGACACGAAGTACAGGCAGATGGAGGGGGATACACTCTTGCTCTCGGCCCATCCTCAGCCACACTCCTCGGTGATCGCTGCGGCATCACTATACTCCAAGCCTCAGTCGTCCTCAGCCTCCTCCTCTGCGGCGCTGCTAGGCAAGGAGGAGAAGATCTTGGAGGCGCACAGCAAAAAACTCTATTCCAACAAATCCTTGCATCTTCGTCAGGCCAACGCAGATGCCATGCTGGCTGCCGCCAACCAAAGATTGTGGTGGGAAATTGTGGACTTTCTCCCGGAACTCCCCACCCAGAGCCAATCACGCTTTAAGGCTGGGCTAGCTGAAGCCAAGCTGATGGCGCATGTCATCATGGAATCCACAGTGGCTCATATCGATACCTCAGTACGGGCCATCTGTATTGCCACGGACATGAGAAGAACAGCCTGGCTCCGGGCAACAAATTTCAACCCGGATGTCCAGGAGCGCATTTTAGATCTACTGTTTGAGCGGGGGGGACCGCTTCCAATCCTCTACAGACAAGGAGCTGGACAAAAAGAAGAACAGCTCACAAACGGCAAAGTCTTTATCCATCCTTACAAAGACCACGCCAAAGTCGTACACCCAATCTCAGCAGCGCTTGCGAAGGGGTCGTACATATGGAGAGTTCCGCGGCTTCCAGGAACGCAGATCCAGGCAGCCAGACCGTTCACCGTCTCAGAGCTGGCGCAAGCAACAGAAAGGGGGTGAGGGTAAGGGCTTTTCCCAATCCCCCTCCTCAGCGTCAGCCTCCGAGGGAAAGAAGGCATGACACGCCCCTTCGGGTCCACGTGTCTCTGGTGGGGGGCAGGCTTGCTCTCCATGCACAGTTCTGTGGCCAGAATTTCGCTGACCCATGGATCCTATCCGTAGTATCCACGGGTTACCGCCTTCCTATCCCAGCCTCTCCTTCCTCCTCCGCTCCAGTCCCACAGGTTGGGACAGCAACTCTGTTGGCGGAGATCCGGTCGCACATAGAGAGCCAGGCATTGGAGGAAGTCCCAGCGGGGCTTTGGCTTTTACTCCAGCATTTTCGCCATTCAGAAGAAGAACCAGGCAGGCCTGAGAGTTGTGCTGGACCTTTCCACCCTCAATTTCTCCTTACCCCTGCAAAAATTCAAGATTTTTACGCCAGCTTTTATAGCGGAGACATTGGACAAGGGAGACTGGATGTGCTCCCTGGATCTGAAGGACGCATACCTACACATCCCGATTTGGAAGCCCCATCGTTCTTTTCTACGTTTCAGGATCATAGGCTACCATTTTCAATACAGGGTCCTTCCTTTTGGCCTCAACATGGCCCGCAGGGTCTCCACATCTACCCATACCTCGACGACTGGCTCGTCAGGGCTACATCTCAGGAAGTGGTTCACCACTTGCCCCATGCCCTTATGAACACACTACACAATCTGGGCTTTTCGCTCACTCTCAAGAAGTCACAGCTGCAGCCTATGCAGACTCTGACCTTCCTGGGCATCAGCTGGGACACGTGCTCAGAGATGGTCTTCCCGTCGGAGGACAAAATCTCGGGCATCAAGATGGCCACCGCCCACTTCCTCAACAGAGAGGTGACCTCTGCATGGTGGTATCAACATCTCCTGGGTCTACTTGCAGCGGTCCTATTAGCCATTCCACACACAAGACTAAGGATGAGGAGGATTCAGCTGCACTTCCCGGCCTCATGGAACCAGGAGAGGGGTTCTCAATCCGAGATCATCAACGTCCCTCCATCTCTCCACCCGGACCTAACATGGTGGTCCAAGGACTGCAACCTACGGACGGGAAAGCCCTTTCGGCCGCTCTTCCTGCAGGCCACCATCACCACAGACACCTCGCTCGAGGGCTGGGGAGCCACCCTGGATGGCCTCTCAGTCCACGGCACCTGGACTCGACAGGTGCAGGAATACCACATCAATTGTTTGGAGCTGAACGCCATCTGGCTAGCGCTCAGAGCATTCCTACAGCTTCTCAGGGACAAGGTTGTCCTCATCCAGACAACTCGACCAGCATGTACTACGTCAACAAGCAGGAAGGCACCAGATCCTCCCCTCTGTGCAGACTGGCGATCAGCATGTGGGAATGGGCCCTAGAAAACAACATTTACCTCACGGCAGTCCACCTCCCGGGGAATCCAACCTGGAAGCGGACAGCCTCAGCAGGCTGGGAGCGGACAATTACGAGTGGCAGCTAAACAACCTCATTCTTCAGGAGATCTTCAACAGGTGGGGTCACCCCCAGGTGGATCTCTGCCACCTGGCACAACAAGAAGTGTCCCCAGTTCGCATCCTGGCAAAGTCAGGGCCCCGGCTCTCTGGGCGACGCATTTCACCTCCAGTGGACTGGTATGAAAGCCTATGACTTTCCGCCCACTCCCCTGATCCACAGGGTAATTTGCAAAATCAAGGAGTCTCGCCGACTCCTCATTATTCTGATAGCTCCATGGTCGCCAGCCAGGCCATGGTTTTCGGAACTTCTCAGCCTCTCGGAGGTGCCCCCGATTTACCATCCGATGGGCCCAGCACATCTTCTGGAGCAGCAGGGGGGCAGAGTAATCCACCCTGCCCCAGGGAAACTAGCCCTCACAGTGTGGTACCTGAGCAGGTAACGCTTCGGCACCTTAGCCTCTCACAGGCCAATCCGGAGATCATACAGGGCACCAGGAGCAAAGCCACCAGGACCCAATACAAAAGCAAATGGACCAGATTCTGCCACTGGGCAGACTCCAAGGGTATTAACCCTTTGGCGTGCACTTTGGACGACGTGCTCTCCTTTTTGGCGCATCTCGCTCATTCAGGCGTGCAGGTGGACACCTGCTGCACATACCTTGCAGCCATTGGGGCTTAGAGGAACTCGGAGGAGGGCATTTTCTCCTCCTCCAACTATATAGTCAAGAAACATCTGACGGGTCTCGCTAGGCTATACCCGCCCGTCAATAGACGGCACCCTGTGTGGGACCTTAACATAGTCTTGGGCGCCCTGGCGCACAAACCATTCGAGCCAATGGCGTCCGTGGACATCAGGCTGGTCACCATCAAGACGGCCTTTCTAGTCCGTCCTACCTCGGCTTGCAGAGTCAGCGTGGTCGCCTCTGAGCCTTATACCACCTTTCACAAGGACAAGGTAGTCATGGGGACGTACCCAGCATTTCTGCCCAGGGTTCCGTCTGCATTTCACTTGAACGAGGATATAGTCCTTCCTACGTTTTTTCCCGATCCCAAGGACGAAGCACAGAGAGTGCTACACTGCCTGGATGTCAGGCGTGCCCTAAAATTCTACTTGAACAGGACCAAGGGCTTACGCAGCTCGGACACCCTGTTTGTCACTTTCAGAGGCTCAAGTCCAGGCTATCAGGCCTCTAAGGCTTCCATATCCCGATGAATGGTCTCTGCCATCAAAGAAGCGTACGAGGGCCAGCACAAGCAACTTCCGGCCAACATGCATGCCCACGCAGTCAGGGCCAAGGCAACGGCCATCGTATTCCAGCGCCATGTCGCTTAGCAAGTCATAAGCAGGGCGGCCTCTTGGGCCTCGCCCTCAGCTTTCTGTAAGCATTACTGTTTGGATGCCAAATCTAGATCTGATGCGGCTTTCGGACAGGCGGTTCTCAGGAACCTATTTGCTTTAGGAAGGTCTTCTCTCCACCCTGGCGCTACATTCAGTTGTAATCGCCCATACAGTATGGAGGAAAGGGGACGGGACGTAAGAGTAATTATAAGTTACTCACAGTAGTGACTAACGTACTCTTAGTCCATAGTCCCCTTTCCTCCATATGTCCCACCAACCGCCCCCCTAATAATACTGGTGTCATTAGGTAATGTTAAATCTATTGTCGACGCATCAGTGGGGACTGAGGAGTGGCGCCGGAGGGCGGAGTCAGGGCAGCGCATGCTCCCTGGGCCGCACCACAGCGCGCCTCTAAATTTAAAGGGGAAGAATGATTTTTCTGGTGGAAAAGGTTCTGTCTCCCGTCCCTTGGAAGGGACGCCAATAAAGTATGGAGGAAAGGGGACTATGGACTAAGAGTACGTTAGTCACTACGGTGAGTAAATTATAATTTCCTCTCCATCACCCACAAAACACTGACAATCGTCGCCCTCATCATGTCAAGAATATACTACGCAAACAGCCTCTACCTTGTGATGCTGGAATACCTCCTGAAGAAATTACAGCACATCCAAAATGCAGCAGCCAGACTCCTCAAACTATCCTGAAGTGACCACATCACTTGGCTCCCAATCAAACATCGTATCACGTTCAAAGTTATGTGCATAACGCACAGAGCAATCAGCGGACTGGGAGCAGAATCCCTACAAAAGAAAATAACAATCTACAAGCCAATGAGACTCCTCAAATCAAGCAATGAAATCCGCCTGGAACCAAAACTTTGGGCCTCATTACGAGGCTTGCACTCCCGTAATGAAGGGTGCTGGTACGGGACCGGCACCCTTCATTCCAGGATGAGCAATTACGAGGTTCCCTTTGTGGGACCCAGTAAGGGCGCCTGGTAAAACCAGGCTTCCTTTCCGGGTCCCGCGAGGGGAAGAGGGAGGTAATAACGGGCCATTTGTAATGTGCCTGTTATTACCAGCCTCCCCAATCCCATTGAGCCCTATGGGGCCTCGAATGGGGAATGGTCCCTTCAAGGAGAAATTACCGGGTCCTCCAATGTTGGAATGACCCAGTTATTCCTCATTGAAGGAACCTGGTAATGGAGCCCGGTTTGGAGGAAGCCACGGTGCTTATAGCTAATAGCACCGTGGCTGCCTCCAAACTAGTAATGAGGCCCTATATGTCAAGAAAAAATTAGGGGGTTCCTATTTCTCCCACCTAGCCGCAAAAACCTGGAACAACCTCCCGAAAGAAATAAGAAACACCTAAGACCACCTAAAATTCAGAAAACTTCTAAAAACCTGGCTCTTCAACACCTCAGAACCTAACTGAAACTAAAACAATCAAACAGGAAGCACAAAGAACAAACTGACTGACTATATGATGGCACAGACAACACCCAAGGCTGACTAAGGGTAACTACGAAAACAAGAGAGACGACGCTAAGAGGAATAGAACACAAGCGACAACCCCATGAGAACAGAAATTAGCATACATGCCCAACACTATCAACAACCTTACCCACTCAGAAAGGACGTAAAGGTACAGGCATAGCTGGCAAGTAAATCAATCCAAAACTAGGTCACAGCAAAGACAAACAGGGATAAAAGGGCTGGCCGAATACAAAGATGGAAACATGAAAGTAGCTAATTTAGCATTATGACTGAGAGATGAAACAGCCTTATGACGCTGAAAATTAACCACCAAAAGGAAACTACCTTCTCTAAATCATGAAGGAGACGCAATAGGAATATGCATCTCTCCTAACAACAAGGATACTAACCAACCCCAAAAAACGACTAAAAACCTCACCACTCCTCACAGACCTCTCACACTCTAATCAAACACAACCAAACCTTTTAAAACTGCAGCAACCCCCACGCGCTTCACCAGACCGCAAAAACAACCAGACCAGCAAGCAACAGCACACCACAGACTCGGAAGGATAGCTCAGGGGCAACGTGCTCGCCTTGGAAGCAAGACGGCACAGAGCAACACAGGTTTGATCTCCGGGCCCGTGCTTAGAAACCTCTGGGTATTAAGTGCGTTATAAATAACCTATCATATCATAACCCAATAACACACCAAAATGCTTGGCGAACGGTGTTAACCGAACCGAAGCTGCCGACAGTACTTCACCGGTCCCTTGCTCTTCTCCAAACTTTATCCTACTAACACGCCTAACCCATACCCTTTGTTTCAGATCCGCCAGAGCGCCAGGGGACCACTCCTGTGGTGATGGTGCGCGGTTCAAATAGCCTTTAACATTAACATTGTTATCATTGATAATGGGGAGGCCCGTGGGTTGGCTGAGTTTCATATTTTTTCTGTTCACATAAGCTTAAATTAGAACATGGCACAATCTGAAAAATTGCCTTGCATATAGTGAGGACTATATTCAACAATTACTGGGATTTATCTCAATCCTGAGCAATGACGATATATCAATCAATCTACCCATTGGCCTTAAATCGGACCAATTAACACAGCTAAGAAAACGGCTCATACGGTGTCATGATCTCTGCTTCCAAAAGGTCAGGACTTACCCAACTCCCTTGGAAGCAGACCCATAACCCAGGTTCCGAGTGCCAACCAGTCCCAATTGGGACCTTTTGGACCCTGTCCTGGCGCCAGTGGCACCAGGCTCATAAATATGCCCAGTCCCAGCGCTGGAAGCGCCGGGCTCATAATGCTTGGGTGGACTTACCTGCAGCAGACCATGCTGCTTACTTACCTGCCAGTTGAGCCTCTAATCCTCTTCTGTTTGGGACTACTTTTCCTGTTGGGTGGGGCAGGAGCCACTCCCTAGGTTCAGAACACTGGAACTCTTCTGGAAAGCAGGAACTCTTTTCTTACCTAGGCGAGGCTGTGGACGGAGACACCTAAGCACTACAGGAGGCTATTTAAACCACACCCGATGGATGAATCTTGCTTTGCGTTATTCTGCAGCAGAACGCTCATCGTGTCTTCTGCATCTGATCCTGGGCCTAAGGGAAAAAGGCTTACCATCCTGAATCCAGTCTTCAGCAACACCTATAAAGACAAGAAAGAACAGGTTAGCACTACGGTCTTCAGTGACAGCGCTTCTCTTACCTGGTCCATCGGCTGTCACCAACGCCTCGCGCTGCATTCCGGCATCTGAAAGACAAAGGCTTACCTACTCTTCGCGTGCTCCGGAGGTCTTCGCACTGCATTCCGGCATCTGAAAGACAAAAGCTTACCAACTCTTCGCACGCTCCGGAGGCCTTCGGCGCTGCATCCCGCATCTGAAAGACAAAAGAAGGTGCGTTTAAAGACATTGGGTAACTTTATTACTCACGTGCCATTACTCCTTCCCACGCCGAACCCAGTGGGTATTCCGGCACCCTTCAGCAGCTCCGAACTTGTACCTGCAAGATAAAAGGACAGTTAGTGCGCATCGTGAAGCAGGCAACAAGCGCTTACTTACGTGCTTCCAGGCGCTTCTATTCCTCACACGGGTTCCATCCTCAACTCACTTCAGCCCGCCATCCGCCATCGCCGGAACCCTGCAAAACAAGAGACATCATTACAAAAGACTTTTAAAGACATTTGAAATACTCGGAACTTACCGTTCGTGCAGTAAACGACGGACAGCAGTCCTCTGAGGTCAAAAGGCCTGCACCCTTATCCAGTGAAGAAACTGGTTACGGCACCCTGCAACGAGGCAGATGGAGAGCTCGGCGTTCACTTACCTAAGGTGAGAGCGTTAACCTTTGGGGTTCTACAGAAGAAGAGAAAGGGAAGAAGAGACACCCAATAACCCCAGTTCTTTAATCCCATATTTTCTATCTGCAGACATCTTACTCTTCGAGTCAGACATACAGTGCACAGAGGTCCAGCCCAAAGAGCCAACCGTGTGTTACACATCACCTTTGACGATACGGTATTCGCCCAGTCAAGACCGGCGCCTCTGCGGGAATCAGGTGAGCGTTACAGAACGCAAAGCCTACCGCAAAACTCCTGCCCAGGCGCTATGGAAACCTCGGATACCGACCAGCTAGCCCAGTTACTTGGGGAACTAAGAGCAGAAGTGCATGCAGCCCGTCAGGAAACGAACGCTCTAAGAAGGGAACTGATTATTTCCAAGGAGCGAACAGACGATCTCGCTAGACAATTGCTACAGTCACAAGCCGGACAGACCCCATTACCCGCATCAGGGGCAAATCTTCCTTCAACATCCTCTATGAATCCAGTGCAAATCAACCTACCTGGGAATGTACCTCTGGCTCCGCCCGAACGATTTTCTGGTGACCCAAAGAGGTTTGCAGTATTTATTAATCAGTGCCGGTTGCATTTCTTATGCCGGCCAGCAGCCTTTCCAACTGATCAAGCTAAAGTAGCTTTCGTGCTTTCGTACCTTAGTGGCAATGCGGCAGACTGGACGATCCCTCTAGTTAATCAAGATGATCCGGTTCTCCATGATTTTCAAGCTTTTCAGCTCAGTATGGAAAAACTGTTCGCAAGACATTCACAGGGGCAGGCCTTGGACAATGAGCTTCTTTCGTTGCGACAGGGTAATCAAGACCTTTTGGCTTATATTGCGTCTTTCAACAGACTGATAGTGGAAACTCAATGGCCTGAGGACAAAAGGATTACGCTGTTTTATAGAGGCCTACGTGGAGAGCTCAAAGATGTGTTAGCCCAAGTAGTGAATCCCCCGCAAGACTGTTCGGACTATATAGACTTAGTCGTTCAAATAGATCACAGACTGCAGAACAGGAAGGCCGATCGTTCCAAGTTTGATGCTCGAGTATTTTCCAAACCACCAACTCCTTCCAAAGGAGTAGACTCCGGGGAACCCATGCAAATAGGGGGCCTGAAAGGACCACTAACACAAAAGGAGCGGGAAAGGAGAAAACAGTTGCAATTATGCCTCTATTGCGGAAACTCAGGTCACTTTCTTCGAGACTGTCCGGTGAAACCAGCCAAGAAGGCAGTAGGAGCTGCAGTTACCAAGGTCACAAACTCTGAGCAGGGAAACGACCTCGCCCGACAAGAATAGAGGTCCTCTTGCCGAGTGTTAAAACCAGTTCCGTGACCTCGCATTTCGTGATACCTATGGTCCTCATTAGCCCTGATCATCCGGATCGATTACATGCGATTGAAGCTTACGTCGACAGCGGTGCCATCGGCAATTATGTGGATCATGAAATGGTTTTGAGGATGAATCTAACTCTTTGTCCCAAGGCTGTAAAGGACGTCATTACTACGGTGGATGGTACAGAGATAGCCTCCGGACCAGTAACGCATACCACTCAAGAAGTGACGCTAGTAAGTCAAGATGGACACCATGAGAAGATCGTGTTCGATGTGATCAAGGCCCCTCAGTTCCAGATTATTCTAGGAATACCTTGGTTAGAGAAACACAATCCTCAGATCGATTGGCGAGCAAGAACGGTTCAGTTTCCAGAATGTGTCTCTACTTGTCACCCTCCACCTGGTGTTGCACTGGCAGCAATTTCTTCGGAGACTCCCCAGTTACCTCCCGAATACCTAGAATTCCAAGATGTTTTCCGGAAGGATCAGGCTAACTCTCTACCTCCTCATAGGTCTTATGACTGCCAGATAGACCTGATACCTGGATCTACTCCTCCTTGTAGTAGAATTTATGCCCTCACCGAGCCTGAGAACCTTCACCTCCGACAATACCTGGATCAATACCTAGCGAATGGGTTTATTCGTCCTTCCAAGTCCCCTGCTTCTTCAGCTTTGTTCTTCATTCCAAAAAAAGAAGGGGACCTTAGAACTTGTATAGATTATCGCGCCCTGAACCAGATCACCGTTAAGAATAGATATCCGTTACCTTTGATCCCTGAACTCCTGGACCAAGTCAGAAAAGCATGCATATATACAAAGCTGGATCTTAGAGGAGCCTACCACTTGGCACGAGTAAAAGAGGGCGATGAATGGAAGACGGCCTTCCGCACCAAGTATGGGCTATTTGAATATCAGGTCATGCCCTTCGGACTTTGCAATGCCCCGGCCGCCTTTCAATATTTTATGAACGATGTCCTCAGAGAGCTCATAGATGTGTGTGTTGTTGTTTACATTGACGACATCCTCGTTTATTCTTCATCGGAATCTGAACATCGGAAACACGTGAAAATGGTCCTCGAGAGATTGCGTCAACACAAACTTTTCGCCAAGTTGGAAAAATGTGTTTTCAACGTGACTGAAGTTGAGTTCTTGGGATTCATATTATCACCTAGCGGAGTGCGTATGGATTCAAAGAAGGTCGATGCAATTCTCAAATGGCCATCACCATCCTCCGTAAAAGGTGTTCAAAGCATGTTAGGCTTCGCTAACTTTTACCGCAGGTTTATCCCCGAATTCTCTCGAATAGTCCAGCCCATCACCGCCTTGTTAAAGAAAAACAAACGTTTTGAATGGTCTACCGAGGCGGAGCAAGCTTTCCAGAATTTGAAGACTAAATTTATCTCTGCACCAATTTTAAAACATAATCGCCCCGAACTCCCCTACATCGTTGAAACTGATGCTTCGAGCCTTGCCATGGGGGCAGTTCTATCACAAAAGGACCCAGTAACCAATCAGTTGCATCCCGTGGCATTTTGGTCCCGCAAATTCTCGCCTCCTGAAATCAATTACACTATTACTGATAAGGAACTTCTGGCTATCAAGTCTGCCTTTAAGGCTTGGCGGCATTATCTTCTGGGGGCCCGACACACCGTTACTGTGATTACGGATCACCGAAACCTGCAATATTTGAAAACCGCAAAAGCCCAATCCTCTAGACAACTCCGTTGGGCACTATTCTTTGCCGAGTTTGACTTCATAATTACCTATCGACCTGGTACAAAAAACGGTAAAGCTGATGCCCTTTCTCGGATGGGAGTGGAAGAACACTTGATCAACCCTAAACCTGTACCTATCATTCCCGAACAAAGAATTCTGGGTGTAATCGCCACACAATCCATAGAGGAAGTTAAGGATAAAGCCAGGCAACTTGTAACTCCAGCAGACATACAGAATTGGCATCTGCAGGGAAAGGACTTTGCAGTGAAGGACAACTTATTGTATTTCCAAGAACGATTATACCTGCCCAGCACAGATTTACAGAAAAAGGTAATCTCTTGTTATCACGATTCCTTAATGGAAGGACATCCCGGCATGGCCAAAACCTCAGAAAAGATTAAGCGCTACTTCTGGTGGCCGTCTTGGAAAAAAGATATCAGAGACTTTATAATGTCCTGTGGAGTATGCGCCCAAAACAAGAGTCAAAAGGAAAAACCAGCCGGCCTTTTACGCCCTATTGACATCCCACCTCGCCCTTGGCATACGCTTTCTATGGACTTCATCACCGATCTACCTCCATGCTCCGGATATAATACGATCCTAGTAATCGTGGACTTATTCTCCAAGATGGCGCATTTCATTCCACTCAAAGTCTTGCCAACAGCAACAACTCTGGCCCGAGAATTTCTCGAAAACATCGTCCGACTGCACGGTTTTCCTTCAGTTCTAATTTCGGATCGAGGTAGTCAATTTATTTCTCATTTTTGGCGAAGTTGCTGTCGGTCGGCTCAAATTGATGCGAGACTATCGACCAGTCACCACCCTCAAACCGACGGACAAACCGAGAGGACCAATCAAACTCTGGAACAGTATTTACGCTGCATGCTGCAACAAACTGAAAAAACTTGGAAAGATATCCTTTGGATAGCCGAATATGCTTACAATAACTCACACAATCCATAGAGGAAGTTAAGGATAAAGCCAGGCAACTTGTAACTCCAGCAGACATACAGAATTGGCATCTGCAGGGAAAGGACTTTGCAGTGAAGGACAACTTATTGTATTTCCAAGAACGATTATACCTGCCCAGCACAGATTTACAGAAAAAGGTAATCTCTTGTTATCACGATTCCTTAATG
Source organism: Ambystoma mexicanum (assembly GCF_040938575.1). Taxonomy (NCBI): domain Eukaryota; kingdom Metazoa; phylum Chordata; class Amphibia; order Caudata; family Ambystomatidae; genus Ambystoma; species Ambystoma mexicanum. Next base: position 619,016,854 of record NC_090935.1, on the reverse strand, counting down.
GAAGGACATCCCGGCATGGCCAAAACCTCAGAAAAGATTAAGCGCTACTTCTGGTGGCCGTCTTGGAAAAAAGATATCAGAGACTTTATAATGTCCTGTGGAGTATGCGCCCAAAACAAGAGTCAAAAGGAAAAACCAGCCGGCCTCTTACGCCCTATTGACATCCCACCTCGCCCTTGGCATACGCTTTCTATGGACTTCATCAGCGATCTACCTCCATGCTCCGGATATAATACGATCCTAGTAATCGTGGACTTATTCTCCAAGATGGCGCATTTCATTCCACTCAAAGTCTTGCCAACAGCAACAACTCTGGCCCGAGAATTTCTCGAAAACATCGTCCGACTGCACGGTTTTCCTTCAGTTCTAATTTCGGATCGAGGTAGTCAATTTATTTCTCATTTTTGGCGCAGTTGCTGTCGGTCGGCTCAAATTGATGCGAGACTATCGACCAGTCACCACCCTCAAACCGACGGACAAACCGAGAGGACCAATCAAACTCTGGAACAGTATTTACGCTGCATGCTGCAACAAACTGAAAAAACTTGGAAAGATATCCTTTGGATAGCCGAATATGCTTACAATAACTCTGTCCACTCGGGAACTGGGAAAACCCCGTTTTTTCTTCTATACGGCAGTCACCCTCGAACCTCGGAGTTGGATCCACTCCAAGATCTTGGAACACCAGCAGTAGACTACCTGCATTCTACAATCACCCAAGCCTTTAAGGAAGCCGTTTCTCACCTTCAAAGGGCTAAGGAACAATACAAGAAAGGAGCAGATCAACATCGGAAGGAAGCCCCCCAATATCAAGTAGGAGATCAAGTCTGGTTATCCACCAAATATCTACCTCTAAAAGGACCACGCACATTCAACCCAAGATACCTTGGTCCCTATTCCATCACTACCATAGTAAACCCAGTAGCGGTCAAGTTGGACTTGCCCCCTCACATGAAGATACATCCGGTCTTCCACGTCTCTCTATTAAAACCCGTGCAGCCTCAAACCCGACTAACTAAATCTCCAAAACCTATCCTAGTTGATGGAGAACTCGAGTTTGAAGTCAAAAGCATCCTGGACTCCAAGATCTCCAAATCTAAACTATTTTACCTAATTGACTGGAAAGGCTACGGCCCCCAAGAAAGATCCTGGGAACCTGCAGAATATGTCCACGCTCCTCGTCTAATCAAAAGATTTCATCGAACATTTCCTGACAAGCCCAAACCCCCGGAGAAGCCCGGTTTGGGAGGGGCCTTGAGGGGGGGTGCTGTCATGATCTCTGCTTCCAAAAGGTCAGGACTTACCCAACTCCCTTGGAAGCAGACCCATAACCCAGGTTCCGAGTGCCAACCAGTCCCAATTGGGACCTTTTGGACCCTGTCCTGGCGCCAGTGGCACCAGGCTCATAAATATGCCCAGTCCCAGCGCTGGAAGCGCCGGGCTCATAATGCTTGGATGGACTTACCTGCAGCAGACCATGCTGCTTACTTACCTGCCAGTTGAGCCTCTAATCCTCTTCTGTTTGGGACTACTTTTCCTGTTGGGTGGGGCAGGAGCCACTCCCTAGGTTCAGAACACTGGAACTCTTCTGGAAAGCAGGAACTCTTTTCTTAACCTAGGCGAGGCTGTGGAAGGAGACACCTAAGCACTACAGGAGGCTATTTAAACCACACCCGATGGATGAATCTTGCTTTGCGTTATTCTGCATCCTCTGCAGCAGAACACTCATCGTGTCTTCTGCATCTGATCCTGGGCCTAAGGGAAAAAGGCTTACCATCCTGAATCCAGTCTTCAGCAACACCTATAAAGACAAGAAAGAACAGGTTAGCACTACGGTCTTCAGTGACAGCGCTTCTCTTACCTGGTCCATCGGCTGTCACCAACGCCTCGCGCTGCATTCCGGCATCTGAAAGACAAAGGCTTACCTACTCTTTGCGTGCTCCGGAGGTCTTCGCACTGCATTCCGGCATCTGAAAGACAAAAGCTTACCAACTCTTCGCACGCTCCGGAGGCCTTCGGCGCTGCATCCCGCATCTGAAAGACAAAAGAAGGTGCGTTTAAAGACATTGGGTAACTTTATTACTCACGTGCCATTACTCCTTCCCACGCCGAACCCAGTGGGTATTCCGGCACCCTTCAGCAGCTCCGAACTTGTACCTGCAAGATAAAAGGACAGTTAGTGCGCATCGTGAAGCAGGCAACAAGCGCTTACTTACGTGCTTCCAGGCGCTTCTATTCCTCACACGGGTTCCATCCTCAACTCACTTCAGCCTGTCATCCGCCATCGCTGGAACCCTGCAAAACAAGAGACATCATTACAAAAGACTTTTAAAGACATTTGAAATACTCGGAACTTACCGTTCGTGCAGTAAACGACGGACAGCAGTCCTCTGAGGTCAAGAGGCCTGCACCCTTATCCAGTGAAGAAACTGGTTACGGCACCCTGCCCCGAGGCAGATGGAGAGCTCGGCGTTCACTTACCTAAGGTGAGAGCGTTAACCTTTAGGGTTCTAGAGTAGAAGAGAAAGGGAAGAAGAGAGAGACACCCAATAACCCCAGTTCTTTAATCCCATATTTTCTATCTGCAGACATCTTACTCTTCGAGTCAGACATACAGTGCACAGAGGTCCAGCCCAAAGAGCCAACCGTGTGTTACACATCACCTTTGAAGATACGGTATTCGCCCAGTCAAGACCGGCGCCTCTGCGGGAATCAGGTGAGCGTTACATACGGACAGAGTTACATGGAGCGACAATGCTCTAGTATTTGAAAAACAGGGCTCTTCCACAAGGGCTTATTGTCCTTAATGAACTCAGATTGTTCTTAGATAATGAGAACTTTAAACTTAAATGGAGTTATATTTCCAACAAATGTGGTAGGGATTGGTTGGTTTTAATTAAACTGCTCAGGAAGTGTTCAGACAGATTGAACTAGATCTGGGGGAAATCGAGGAAGACATTAAGAAGACACTCCTATTAGACAAGTTTAAAACTAATTTAGAAGCCCTCCTTAAAGAACTGTTTGACTTCAAAAGTGAGTCTGTGAGTCAGTGTATTAAAATATTGAAAAAGGATCTGAATAATTTTACACACAATAGGAGTTGTTCTTATATTAGGAACAATTGTGTAGCAGGCACTAATTCCTTTGCACAAGAAGGAGGCAGAAAAAACCGATGTCACATTTTGTGAAACGTCATATAGCCCCAGTGAAGATAGCTCCTTTGGCGATGGTGAACCAGGCACTTCGAGCAATAATAGTGCAAATAATGTTCATTGCGATTTTTCTGGTGATGCACAAAGAAGAGGCCGGGGCATGAGAGTTAGATATCAGGCCCGTCAACAGCGGCAATTGTCTTTTTTAGACACAGGTAGAACAAGAAGCGATTGCGAGCAGAGCCAAGTTCAGAGAAGGAGCAAGAAACAGTGGTGATGAATGTATCTTCTTACCCACTTTCCCCTGAAGATGAGCGAGTACTGAAAAAAGGGTTGGGTTTTGTTTTGAATAAACACCACAATGCTTTTTTGTTCCGCACTGGATTTAATCAATTCATGTGTAAAATACATTTGAAAGAATACTTCAAAGATAGTTAGGGTTTTGTCCATAGGAATTGTTCGGTTTTGAAGAACCACTGCACTATCCGCCCACCAAATCCTTCTACCCAAATCACTTTTGTTTGAAAGAAGGTTCTGCAGAAGTTAGGCAATTTAGAGAAGAACGATCTCCAAATATTCGTATCTTGGTAAACATGAAATTGAGATGCTTAAGAAATTGAGTATTAATTAAGATAGTGTGAACCGTCGAGTTGACAAAGGGGGCAATATCGTGATAATGAATCGATCAGATTATGTCAAGGAATGCAATCATCTTTTGTCGGACCCAGGTAGTTGCTGCAAACTTCCAAGCGCTCTGTCTTTAAAACTGCTATCAATTATTCAGACTAAAGTTGAAAGAGCCCTTGAACACGGTTTGATTAGTAAGCAACAAGCTGAGTTTCTGATTAAAAAAGATGGGCATATATCTGTTGTTTATATATCGCTCAAGGTGCACAACAGCATAATTGATCTTCCAGGTAGACCTACTGTCGCAGGTGTATCTTCCATCCTTGAACCTTTGTCGAAATATGCAGATTTCTATTTGTATATTCAACACACCAGGAGTGCCATAAATAAAATTGAGGGCCTTAGGTTTGATTCTATGATTCAGTTGATGATTTCTCTTGACATTGAATCTCTTTACACCCATAGAGGGCTACTCTGGCGGCGAGTGTAGAGGTGTTATTAGGTAGGACTGATGTTCATCCGGTATCCAATTGCTTTATTTTTGTGGTGCATTGAGCTGGCCCTATTGCAAAACGTTTTTGAGTTTCAGGACCCGTTTTATTTACAAACTGAGGGTACGGCCATTGGCTCAGCGATAGCGCCCAATTTAGCTAATCTGTACATTGACATGTGTGATAAAAGTGTGGTTTATATGTAATCAAACCCCTTTATTTCAAATATAACTTCTTGGCTGCGCTATAAAGACGACATTTTCACCATATGGTCAGGAACTGTCGAAGAGGCAGAGGAATGTGTGCGATGGATCAATTTACAGAATGTTTTCTTGAAGTTTTCCCTTTGTCTAAGTAACTCTGAAGTTAATTACGTGGTTAATACCATTTATCACCACAATGGGTCCCTTCATGTTAAACCATATCACAAACAATTCGACAGGAATCATTTGCTGCATTTTGGCAGTCACCAGCCCAAGCATATTAAGTCAAATTCACCATTTGGACAATATTTGCAACTGAAGAGAAATAGCAGCACGAATGAGTCTTATTTAATTGAGGTCTCCAGCCTGTCAGACAAACTCAAAGAAAGAGGATATCCTGCCCCTTTAGTTAGACAATCTCACAAACAGGCCTATAAAAAACAACTGTGAAACACTGTTGGAAAATAAAAGTATCAGAACAAATTCTGACAAGTTGGTGTTTGTCAACACCTTTACAAATTTGTCCTATACAATTAAATTCATTGTGAAGATAAATTGGAGACATTGGGCCTGATTCACAGAGCGTTTTCCTATGGGATTGCACCATTATAAACCACTTCTGTGAATCAGGCCCATTATGTTTTGAAAACATTTGGAACAAATTATTATTGCTTTAAAAAATCATGAGTACTCGAGACATTATTGTCCATAACAATCTTAGGGGGAAGACAACTAGTCTGTGGACTGTGAAAGAAATTTGGGGCATGGAGCCTGTTATTGGACATTACCGCTGTGAGACTTGTGCCGTTTGCGAGTACACCTAATACAACATTTGTGGATGTGGGTTTGCCCCAATTGTGGCAACTGAAGGATTTTACAAATTGTAACACCTCAAACGTTATTTATATGATTGTCTGCCCTTGTGGTTTGAGATATATTGGCAAAACCAACCAGTAGTGTAAGACACAGATCATAGAGCACCGCAGTTTTATCACAATTCGAATTGGAAATGCTCCTCTGGTGAGACATTATCACACCTTGGGACATACCTTCAATGAGTTGGAATGGTTGATGCTCTTGAAAATCTATGGTCATAACCAGTCTTATTTAACCAGAGATTGTTTAATATAGAAGAGAGACTTCTTTTAAAATGTAATAGCCGTGTCGTAGGGCTGAATGAAAATGTTGAATGGCATAGTGTGAGATAATGGTATCTTGTGGCCAGCTATTAAATACATTCGGACTATTGCCTCCATCTGATGTATGCTCTGTCGGTTCTGGATTTATGTAGATTGTGGGACCGAGTGTTCTACATCTGAGATTTTGGAACTAACTATCCGTAACTCTTGAGGTTCAAACATAGCTGCATGCTGATTGAGAAAAACATTTCATAGGTTTTTATTGATTTATTGGGCCTCATTCCAAGTCTGGCGGTAATCTTGCCGGTGCTACCAGCGGGTTGCCTCCAGATTGTGAATAATTGACCAGCACCTGACCTCCCGTTGCCAGCGGCTCATTCCGAGTCCGGCGGCCAGGAAGTCAGGCGCTGGTAATCTTGTTAATCCTCATTCCCATAGAGTCCTATGGTACTCAATGGGAGTGGGGACACGGGAGCACCGGCACTGTTAACAACGGTGCCTGTGCTCTCGTGACAAGTCTGCCTACCGTGGCCGCTGCGCCTAGCAGGGTCAGACCTGTCAGGCAGAGCGGCTCCGGCAGGAAGCAGACTTGCAATTTGCCGGTCCGGAATCAAGGGTGCCGGTGAGCTTACCAGCACCCTTGTTTCCGGACTGGCAAACTTATAATGAGGCCCATTGTCTTTTTTATATTTGTTGATTTTGATATGAATGTTTTGGTCATTACATGTACAGAATACTTTTAATTATTTTTGTTCAATATTATTATTTTATCTGTGCTTCCATTTCATGAATGAGACCGTCTTTTGTAACACATTACACCAATAACAATTTTTTTATGTTTATTCTATATGTGAACGTTATGCCTTTAATTTTTCTGTGTTGTATTTACAAACGAATGTGCCTACCCCTCCTTTGAGTTGTGCATTGCACACTTCGGTGTGTACAGACTCTGCAGAGTCTTCAAGGGTGAACATTTGCTTGTTAACGGGCTAGTTTGAGTTACGTTCACGTTGGTACGTGTTTATTAAGTTCTTATTCACTTTTCTTCCATAGTAGCTTTACAGTATCTGTCCTCATTGCAGTGTTTCTCACGTCCATGTAGTGATGTTTTTTTTCCACCTATGCCCCTTTCCTGGCACGGCATTATGAGTGTTCAATAAATCCCCGTTTGGGGGCCACGCAGTTGCTTATGGGCTTTACTGGTGGTTTACTGGTGGTTCGGGTGTTGGAATTTGAAGGTGCCTGTATGAGAGTAAGTTCTCCCTATTTATCTCATATTGTTCCTTTTTACTTTTCAGCATTGTGACATAGTGCTGAGTAGTGTTTGTTTTCTTATAGATATGTGTGTGTTAGTGAGTACCTGTTAACTTTGCCCTGTTGGAGTTCAGGACTTCCCTTCAAAATGTAGGTACTGTCATTAGTTGTATTAAGGTAATTATTAATGTTTTCACTTAGCATGCAGTGTTGGGAGTTCCACTGACATTGATGTTTATACATATACCTGGATGTGTTCCGTTGGGCGATTTGCTCGGTATTAGGCACTATATTATCTACCAGCCTTCAGTTTTAATAATTGTTGTGTTCTTTGTTGGTACCCCAATTAGCTACTCTTACGCATTTTGGCGGTTAAGGTACTTACACTTTGCATGCTTTTTTGGAATTATTAGGACATGTAACATTTTTGCGGCTAAGACACCATCTGGGAGTTTTCTGTGAACAATAGCAATATTGCACATCACCTTGGACGACTAGTGCTGTTCTTGTGTGGTGGTCAGCCTGTTATTTGGCTTTTTATTGTCCATTAGCCTGTATTTTTAATTCTTTGATGTTTCATAGTTGGTATCCGGATTATTTATTTTCACACATGTTTGCGGCTGTGGTGCTCACTCGTTGTATGCTGTGGGGTAACGATTGGGATTTTCTACATGTAAGTGCTCTAAAATCTTTTTTTGTGTATTGTCTTGTGAATAGGTACAATACTGTTTGTGAGCCTGTACTTCTTGAAATCGGCACATTCATGTGCATACAAATTGATTTTGGGTCCACCTGTACCAGCATTCATTTTCTAGAGGTATTGGGTGTTTTGGTGGAGATGTGGAAGTTAGTTCTCGTTTTTTAATTAGTTGTACGAGTTTAGGAGTGTTTCCTGATTGAAGGTTTTATTTGCTTTTGTAGATTCTCGCGTCTTTTTCAACTGAAGGTGGATAGATTATGAGGTGTTCTTGCTGTCATGAATTGAAGGTTTCTGTTAGAGAGGAGCATGGAAGACCACGTTGGCAAAACATTGTGTTTAGCCCTGGAGAATGTCCTACAGTCATTGTGCGATGGACTGAAACATGTAGCATGTAGAGTTGTGTTTTCTATACTCCATCGAGTATCTTAATGCATATGTTATATTTGCTATATAAATGTTCATGATTCATTCATTTGAACTTAGGTTGCTAAGTACATATGTATAGGTGTTCTTCTAGTTGCCATCCTTTTGCCTTTTTTGTTGGACGTGTATTCCCTCTTTTTTTAAGGGTCTGTTCATCACTTATATTCTTGTGTTTTGGGATTTTTTTGACTGTCACTTTTTGTCTTATAACATATACATTTTTATTGTGAATTTTCATATCTTGTCTAGGGTCCACTCCTACTATCTTAACTTTTTTCTTTATGTAATCTGATATGTTGCCCAATAAGTAGATTTCTCTGTATTTATCTCCCACAGAGCATTGGGTTTTGTGTATTGTTATAGTTGATAACTGTCATTCTAACAACATGTGCCCCTTTTTGTCTTGAAGATTGACAATGTTATATTGGTACAGCAAGTGAAATTTCAGTTAGCCATCAGAAGCCTTATCCTATCTATTATCCACCCTTAACTAAATGTCTGTGAAAGTACCCTGATACAATGTTTGTACAATCTCCTTTAAGTAATGTGAAGTAATAATTGTTAATTTAAGAAAGTAAATTTGTCACTGTCTTCAATTCATGAACATAGATATTTATTTTAAAACTCATGAGTCATGACAGGGAGAATTGTATTTTGAGCACTGCAGACTGAATTGCCACTAGGTGATGTATACATTGTGTGAGGGAGGCATGGTATCACAAGTAGTTACTGGCACAAGAGCTGCAAGTTTCAAAACCTTTATTGATGGTTTAAAAGTGGTTGGAAAACACCTATCTTGCCCTATAACTAAGATTGGAGTATTCTCGACCATCAACCAAAAAGAAAATACAGTCCTAGTCAGTCCTAAGTCAAAATTAAATGGCCTATACTAATAAACCTAATGCCTGCCCTCTTCCTAATACAATAAATGTGTTTAGGGAATGTGTAAAGCAAAAACGAAAATCAGTGTTCAAAAGAAATGTCAGTATGGCTGAGTAAACTCCCTTCCCCACGTTTTGTAACATGGGGTAAGGTGGCACACTTGGGCCTTGCGACACACGCTGGCTTCGGATACAATGATGCAGTTTCTTTCCTGGACCAGGGCCCATTTGACCTTCCACGACAAGTCACTAGTTTATCCACTGGACCTCTCTGCTTTCTCTCACTCCAGCCCAGGTCACTTTTTAGTTTGTAATACAGTTCAACAAAAGTTTCTTTCCTTCTGGTTACCACAATTCAGTACAGGTTTCCCTTCGCCAAGCTCAAACCTTTCAATCACAAGCTTCAATCACACCTTCACAGGCTTCTGTCGGGCTCAAGCATCCTTTCACTTTCCTTCTGCTGTCAAAGACTTTCAAAACGGCGAGGCTTTTTCTCTTACCTCAGCATGACCACTTCGACCTTCTTTCCTCAAACGTCACTTTTTCTCGCCTACACCAAGGACTCTTGGTAAATGTAGCTTCGAGCACAAGACTTATTTCAGAGTTCAAACATCTCTCACATCCAGGTTTCCCTCTGCCAGGATCAAATGTAACAACAGTTCAAATCTTGCATCTCAGTTTCTTTCCCTCCCTGCCGCTTCTACAGCATCAGACATTTCACAGAGACTTTCGATTGGGCAATCTTCTTTCCCCAGACCACTCTGTTACTTTGTATCTTTAATTTACAGTTTTTTACAGTGCTTTGCTTTCTCTCGTGTTTTATCGGCACATGCGCAACCTTCATTCGTCGGATACTGTTGCCGTCAAGTTTCATTTAGCACAGTCCGGACTTTCATTGCTTTCATCAATTCACTGGCTTTGTTAATTCATTTTCGTCTTTCGCTGCGTTGATCCTAAAGTCAAGACTGATACCACAACTGCTGATGCACCTCCCCAACTCTGCCGTTCACCCGGCAGGGTGGCTGGTATCCTTCACACACAAAAGAGGTTTGTCTCTTCCCTCTAGCTGGGCTTCCTTGCGCAACCTTCAAGGTCCTTCGGAGGTAACAATCTCTCGCCGGGTTGTCCAAGGTATCTCTGTACCTCGGTTCTGTCCCTCTGCCTGTCGCTCTGCTCCGCCTGGTAATCCATCACTCTGGAAGAACTGCTCCTTCTCGTGCACCGCCTTGCTCCGAGTGTGTCTCAGTTTTCCACCTTTTAACCATGCAGGGATAGCTACTAGCTACCAGGTGTATGTAGTTAAGATCTAGTGCCTGACCCTGCCTGATCTTATTAGTGGGGCAAGTCCCATGTATTACATGGGTGGAACTCCTTTCTGCCTCAGACCTCCTCTTCCTCTGCTCAGTGTTTGTGTAGGAAAGGGGGGATCTGGGAAGTCGGAATATCCTATAAAATAGGATGGGACAGATGGTGTGCCTCCCCCGCTTCCTCTATCCTTTCCAGATGCTACCAATTGAGATGCCCCAAAAATTCTTCATAGACGCCCGAAAGATCATGATGCGATTTATTTGGCAGGGGAAGAGACCGAGGATCGCATACGACTCTCTCATACTCACCAAAGACAGGGGAGGAGTGGGCCTCCCTGATCTAAAGACTTATTATAAAGCGGCTCAGTTGCGCGTCTTAATCCCACACCTTAGAGACCACAAACACCTTCAATGGGTACAGATGGATAATCACTACATATCCCCCGCCACAGTAGCAAAATGGCTATGGTCACCCTACCATTGGGTCCAAAGGAAAATTAAACACCATCCCATACTGACTACCATATGGAACATATGGCGCTCGGGAAAAGAGATGCGAGAAGTCACAACCTGGCCATCCCCGCTCAGTCACTTGTGGTCTCCTGGCATAAACAACCACATCCCGAATCTAGAACGGTTCCAGTCATGGTACGAGGCGGGCCTGGAGAGGGTGGGGCAACTCCAAAGAAAGGACTTGTTTATCTGTCTACAGGATCTGACTACAGCATTAGGGATAGGCAATTTATCGACATTCCACTTTCTCCAATTGAAAGGGGTGCTAACGAAACCCGAGTGGAGGGAGAAATTGAAAAGCGACCTTACCGCCTTTGAGAGACTACTAGACTCCAGAACAGAAATGAAAGGTCTTTTATCCGTAATGTATCAGACTCTAATAACAGCGAAGGGTGGATCCACAGACTCCCTTAGAGCCAGATGGGAGAAAGATTTTGGCGAAGAGATACTCCCCGACCAATGGGACTTAATGTGTAGAGCAGCACCCAAATCCTCCTTGTCCAATCAATATAAGCTCCAGGCCATAAAGCTTCTACATAGATGGCATTATCCACTCAAACTCTCTAAGATGTCCCAGTCAATGAGCCCGAGATGCTGGAGGAATTGTGGAGAAACTGACGACTACTCGCACATGTGGTGGAGCTGCTCACATATCACTGTGTTCTGGACCGAGGCCTTGGGATGGATTAGGGAGGTAGATGGTATACAAAGGGAGCTCGACCCATGCCTTGTATTGTTTGGCCTTGAAAGGGACGAAGAGGATTGGTTCCGGGTGAAAGGCCTGGCTCCCCAGCTATTGTTGGCGGCGAGAGCCCTGATAGCGATCAAATGGAAATCTCTTCTAACCCCGGGAAAGAACGAATGGATTAAACTGGCCACGAACATTTACGTGAGGGAAACGATCACAGCCTCCCTACACAATAAATCAGCAAAATGTGAAACCCTATGGATGGACTTTAAGAATAAATATATTACACCCATCACGGACTCCCAGTCAGAGGAACCCTCAGAAGCCTGATCTAATGATGCCAAACTCAAACAAGAGGTCAGAGACTCATTCCCAGTTGCCATGGTCCTGGTAGATGTTGCACTGTGTTAATTATGCGCTCCCAGTGTTTCTGTTAAATGATCATACCTGTGATGTACATTACTCCAAGTGGGGGAGGGGGGCGGGAGTGGGTTGAGGCGAACAGTGTAAGAGACATACCCAGGCAAATGGAACTGTCACAAGATTAAGTGATTCCAATAGCATCTTTTATTTTGCATTTGTTTGTCTGACATGTACCTCTGGAAGATGTACAATTTTCTTTGATTACTGTTTGCCTCCCTTTTGTTTTTCTAAAACCAATAAAGACATTTTTTTAAAAAAGAAAATAGGATGGGACATGGGTATTTGGAAAGGGGGGATACCATGTCTCACCATGGGGCGTGCCTCCCTCACTCCCAGAGGACCTCTCACCCAGGTGACCCTCCCGCACTTGTCCACCCACAGGGTCCGGATCCAAAGAAGATGGCCATGTCCTGGCCACCTGAGTAAGGGATCCCTGGGGTCTAGGCAGTGAAACACCCTCTGGTTTTTCACAATTGTGTATGTGAATCTAGTGCTCGTGAGACATGCTGAATTGTGTACGCTATACACTTATGTCTGCTACAGCACCTTATGAAACGTTACATAATTGTAAATCGAATTTCCTCAGGCAGGTAAAAAAACAGTTCAATTGCATTCTCATCCAGTAAATGGCTGCTGTTAAAGACTGCCAACAAGTGAAATGGTGTGTGCCAATTGCAGACTTGGATTATTGCATCTGGTCTGGAAATGAAGTATGTTGTCTGGGTGGGTTGGTTGGTCCTGTTTCAGTTTGCAGATCACAAAAGCCAATCTGTGAGCACAGCCTCCTACCTGTCATGTCTATTAATTTTATTGGATTTCTCATTTGCAGATGTTTAGTTGTCTTGTTATCCAGCAGCAGAGACAGTATTAACACACTGGAACTAATCTCCCAGAACTTTGAGATGCTCTTTAGTCTCTCCGCCCCTAATTTTCACCACAAAAGCAATGTGGTAGTTTAATAAATAACCTTGAGGAAACTGAGCTCTCAGGGCAAGGACGTATTGGTAAAATACAGTAGTGGAGAGCGGCAGAGCCAGGCATGCAGAAGAGTGTGAGAGAAAAAAATCAAAATGTTAGAAAAATTAGAACATGAAGAAAGACATGAAATGTGCTATAAAGTACAGTTAGAAGCAAGCAATGATAGAGGACGAGAAATGTGAGCTGGAAATAAAGTAAAGCCAAAGAGAGGAAAGAAAAAGAAGGGAGTAACAAAGAGCAGTGAATGTTAAAGAAGATGAGAGAAAAAAAGGTGAAAACGTTAAAGAAATAAGGAAATAATAATAGAGGGCAGACAAGAAGAAATGAGGTGGAGAATGTAAAAGTGAGATAAAGGAGGGAAAGAAGAGAGGGGAAGAACATATGGAAAGAAAGAGTGTGTGAAACAAAAGAACACAGAATGTGAAATAAAAAGGGACGCAAAGAAATGGAAAGGCAGAGAATAAAAAAGATACAGAAGAACAGAGGGAATCCCGGAAAGTAAGAAACCAGGAGAAAGAGTAAGAGATTGATAGAGAAATATTGGACGATAATGAAGAGAAACTGAAAAAGATAGTTGGAGTAAAGAAAATGGTAGAGAAAGAATGTCAGAAATTAGTAGACAGAAAGAAAGATCGATAACATAGACGAGAAATGTGAGATAATGGCAGAAAAGCAAGAATGGGGGGGAGGGGAGCAGCACACAGTCAAACAACAGATACTGAAGTATAAAGATAGCTATGGTAAGGCTGATAAGAAAGTGAAAGTGGGTGGATGTGGGTGTAACAGGGAGGGAGTGAGGGAGGGAGGTAGGTAGGGAATGCAGACATGGAATTTGATAGATGTGTGAAACACAAACAACAGGAGAAGGTGGATCGGCAGAAATATCAATATGAGCAAGAAGAAAGAGAAACAAAAAGGAGGTAAAAGGTGACAGAAGGGCAGTTTAGGGGTGAGGCAGACACAGAGGCATAATGGAAAAGGCAGACTTTGGGAGATGGAAAACAAAAGCACAAAGTTAGAGCTAGTAATGAGAAAGACTTAGAAATGGTTGTCGGGAAGGCTCATTTTTTATGTTATTGAGTTTTATAACATGCCAAATTTCAATATGCATATTGTAAAGCACAGGGACTGCAAAACAGGGTTGTAACCAATCTAGGTAAATTGTACCTAAGTACATTCCTATTTGAGCCGTGTGATCAAAGCTTAGCAGCAAACTGATACAGGCAAGAGGGAAAGCACGCAAAAATAGCAGAGGGAAGAGAGGATTAATTTCTCATGCTAAGAAATGATTCAGGGCAAATGGGTTTGGGTTCAGGGGTCCCTTGCGACGGGTTCTAATCATCAGGGAAAGCCAGTCTGAAAATAGCCAATTTCAGACTCCTTTTGAGTCTGTTAAAGTCTATTTCCAGAGCTTTAGGTAGATTGTTCCAATTTTTAGGTACTTGGTTGGTGGAAAATCTATCTCTTTGCTTCCGTGTTCAGATGGATTTTAAGAACAGCCTAGAGGGGGCTCTGAGAGGCCACCCTTTATAACCAAACTCAATTAAGGTAGGTGGTGTTAGGGTGCAGAAGGAGGAGACTGACACACAGGTGGCATGCTTGTTGGCATAAACTTTTATTTTATAAAAATAAAGAGAAACCTATCTCTCCCTAGCTCTAAGAGTGGTTTCCCTGCCTCAACTAAGGAACTAAGGATGTGGTCAGAATGTCTAAGTGCATAAAGAGTCCACCGTTTTGTGCCAAAATGCCTACTTCAAATGGATTGTGTCCTCCCACGTATTCCTCATCTTTAAATATCTTCCTTCCAGCGTCAGCTGCTTCAGAAATACATTTTTGCATAGGGCGCTGTGCGCCGATGTGGTCGACCCGATGTCCCTCAAGGGCCTCCATCTCTAGGTTGACGTCATCACGGGTATACATAACACGTGCAGCGCCCGTTAGCTTCAGTTCTGTTTTTCTGAAATAGCTTACGCTACGAAGATTACGGCATGCTTTCGGGTTTCCTCAGAAACTGTGACATCAAGAAAATTGCCTTGTCATCGGCTTCATCGACCCCGAAGACCGGGTTTAAGAACTGTCATGACTGCAGCACCAAGAGGTCCATTACAGATCCCCATAGGGTCTGTCTGTGGTGCCTTGGTGTCAAGCACAGGATGGCAGACTGTGGGTCTTGCCAGTCCATGACATGTAAGGCATTGGAAGAGCGTAAGGGGAAGTTAGCAGCGGGTAGGCCCCCTACGAAACCCCCTTCGATGACACCATCGAAAAGGTATTCGTCAGACGAGTCGAGAGGCGACTCTCCACGGAGGAAGGGGTCCAAGAAGCAGTTCACACCACTACTCATCCTAATCTCGAAAGATGAAGAAAAGCGCCATAGATCTCGTTCTTCATCCTCTGATTCCTGGCCGGAAAAGAAAATAGCCTGCCCAAGTAAGTCAGCAACTCCAGCCGAATGGGAGGTATTCAGGCCAAAAATGCTTGAGATATTCGAGAAGGTGGCCCTGGCCTCCTCGAAAGAGAAGACAAAAAGTAATGTTCCTGTCACGCTGTCAAAAGCCAACAAAGAGAAGTCTAAGGCCAAATCCTGCATGCCCGCGCGCCTTTGAGCCCGGCAGACAACACCATTGACCCCCGAGAACCGTCAAGGTCTCGACTCGACGACAGGACCAGTCCTCGTCCATCGAAGACTCCATCGAGTCGGGGTCTAGTCCTTTGTGGACTCCATTGACACAAATTGCATCGATGCCTGTAACACCAAAAGTATCGAAGTCATCTATGCCTTCAGCGTCTAAATCATTGACACATTCAGCGTTGAAGTCATCAACGCCATTAGCGTCAAAACCTTCCATTCCATCGAAGTAAATAAAGAAGACCTTTAAACCACTCCCTAGAAAGGATTTCTTTAAGTCCTTGTCCTCCATATATGAGGAACATGAGCCATCCGACCAGGATACACCGCCCTTTGGACTACAATTTGGATCACCTAATGTTCCTGAGGCCCTCATTTCAGAGGAATCCAGAATGAAGGACCTCTATGAAAATTTACAGTCAGGAGGTTCCATTGATTCATCCCCAGAACTGGAATTTGGCAAGCCAGACCCAGCAGAGCACGCAGATGCTTCCTATAGACAGTTAATGTCTAGGGAAATTGAATTCTTGGGAAGGGGCAGGCCAGCTCGACTTTACTGATATTTTGGATAAGGGACCACAAAAGGATCCTGTATAACCCTTTCACATAGCACTACAGAAGAGGGTTAAAGCAAATTGGGAGGAACCAGATACAAGTCCGGCTGTCAATAAAAACCTTATAAAAAATACAGACCTTCATGTAGTGATCTGGACTACTTATTCAGACACCTGACAGCAGCAAGCTTGGTAGTCCAGGCAGCAACTTCCATGTCCAAAGAACGGCATACTCCACCATACCTCCATATAGGGACGATAAGCGTTTCAACGCAATGGCGAAAAGGTGTTTTCAGGCAGAAGCATGGTGCTAAAATCAGCTAATGCCACTTGCGCACTTGCAAAGTTCTCGTTCACCTTATGGGACTGCATCTCCATGGCGGCTGAACACATTCCCGATGGGGAAGATTGAGACCGCTTCCTGAACATTGTAAGAGGTGGAAAGGAAGCGATGTGTGAGTCCCTCCACTCAGGTTTGGACTCTGCAGACAGTATCAGCAGAGCGATGGCGGCGAGCACAGTGATACGCAGGGTTGCGTGGTTGAGGAAGACTGGATTTGCACCGTACGTGCAGTATAGACCGCTCAACATGCCCTTTGATGGCATTCAGCTGTTTGGCAACAAGGCTGACGAGTGCCTAGAGAAGCTGCAGACCACGAAGGCGGCAGCCAAATCACTTGGCGCTGCCATCAGACAGCCACAACCGTCACAACCCAGTGGACCAGCTTGGAGGGGTAGGTCCTTTCGTTACTACTCCTCTTTTGGTAGAGCGAAAGGACTTAGCGGTCAAATGAGCCAAAGCAAATTCCTTCATGGTGGACGGCTTTACCCTCAGCCGCTGCTTCAGCCGCCTAAAAACCTCTCTGAGGCCTTAACCCACAAAACCGCGGTGGGAGGTAGACTCTCTCAGCATCTGCAAGAATGGCAGGGCATTACTTCAGATGCGTGGGCATTGGAAACAGTAGCCCAGGGTTACTGCCTCCCCTTTTTTAAGATGGCCTTGGGATCATCCATCGGCGAGCCCCTCGTTGAAAGTTCTGGATCTGTTCCTTTTACAGGAAACTTTGATCCTGCTAGAGAAAAGTGCTTTAGAACCAGTACCTGTGACAGAGACGAACAAAGGGTGGTACTCTACCTATTTCCTATTTCCTATTCCCTAACAAGAACGGAGGATTGAGACCCATCTTGGACTTGAGATGCTAGCACAAGTTCCTCAGGAAAGACCAGTTCAATAGGGTCACACTTTCTCAGCTCCTTCAGGCCCTCCAGCTTCAGGATTGGATGGTGTCATTGGACCTTCGGGATGCTTATTTTCATGTGCTTATCCATCACAAGCACAGAAAGTACCTGAGGTTCGCTGTTGGCAGTTCTCATGATCAGTTTTGAGTTCTGCCATTCAGGCTGACCTTCGCTCAAGGGTATTCACAAAGTTGATGGCGGTGGTGGCAGCGAGTTTCGGGAGAGGAGGGCTTCACATCCACCCCTAACAGGACAATTGGCTGATCAGGGCTTGTTCTCCCAAAAAGGTCCTGGAACATCTCTGTATAACTTGCCACTCTCTCCACAGACTCCTCAATTTCAAGAGGTCCCACATGATGCCATCTCAAAGGCTCCAGTTCATCTGAGCAGTCCTGGATGCATCCTTGGGAAAAGCCCCACCCCCCGAGGTGAGTGCTCAATACATTTTGCAGATGGTTACCAAATTCCAAAGTGCTCAGCGTCTTCCAGACTTTGATTTTCTGAGGTTGCTCGGCCTCATCGTATCCTGCATTTTCCTGGTTCCAAAGGCTCGCCTGAGAATAAGATGCCTCCATTGGGCCCTCAGAACCAGTGGTCTCAGTTCAAGATGTCAGATTTGCTTCAGGTTCTGAGCAGGGTTGCACAGGATCTCCTGTGATGGGCCTGAGAGGACAACATTCTGAAGGGAGAAATTTTTTGGGAACCATGGCCGGAGATAACAGTAGTTACGGATGTCTCACTCACAGGGTGTGGAACACACACCAACGATTTGATAGTCAATGGTCATTGGTCTCCATCAGAGTCCAAACTAAACATCAACCTTTTGAAGCTGGGGGCTATTAGACTAGCGCTGAAGGCCTTTCTGCCCTCTGTACGGGTAAAGAATGTCCTGATAATGACGGACAACCCAGTGGCCATGTACTACCTCAGCAAGGGAAGAGGTCTATGGGTCACTTCCCCTGTGCAGAGAGGAAATGCAGCTCTGGTTCTGGGCAATTCAAGAAGTAATCTCCCTAGCAGCAGTTCACCTGGCCGAAGAGGAGAACACAGCGGCTGACGCTCTGAGCAGGCTGAGCACAGTCTCCCACCATTGGGAACTAGTTCAGGAACTCCTTCAAGAGATCTTCGCCCTTTGGGGAACCCCTCAAATTTTTATGAGGACAAAGTTGTTCTAAGGTTTAAGCCTGCATTTCTTCCGAAGATTGTATCAGATTTTCACATCTCTCAAAAGATTGTTTTACCAACATTCTATCCACTGTCTTCAGGCCAGGAAGGAGGATTTGGAACAGCGGTTTTGCATTCTGTTCATGACAAAACTTGAGAAAACCGGCAGGCTGCCGCCAAACTTGCAAATTTTTCTGGCACCCGCGAATGGGCAATTACCTGGTCATTACGGCCCGCCGGACCCAGTAATTGCCCATTTGCGGGCGCCGGAACAAAATGCTCCCCATTCCCATTTTCACCCCATAGGGCTCAATGAGAATGGGGAGGTTGGATGCACCGGCACCATTCCTGAATGGTGCCCGTGCATCTGACATGCTCTGCTCGCGGGTGCCGGTATGCCCACCAGGTCAGACCTGGCGGGCGGGAAGGCACCCGCGAGCAGAACTCATAGTTTGCCGGTCCGGTAACAACGGTGCCGGCAAGCTTACCGGTAACGTTGTTCCCGGACCAGCAAACTTGTAATGAGGACTAATGCATTTGAAGAACAAGTTACTTACCCCTGGTAAAGTTCTTTCGACTGGATGTTCCTCCCACATATTCCTCATCAACCCTCACATCCTACCCTGCAGTAGAATTTCTGTGCGTTACACATTATGCTCCTTCATTGTCTGATACTGTCTTGGATACTCTAATGCTGGTAATCCTGTGGGAAGAAAAACAGAACTTTAGCTAACGGGCGTTGCGTGTGTTAAATATACCCGTGATGACATCGACCTCGAGACGGAGGCTCTCGAGGGGCATCGAGTCGACAGCATCGACGCACAGCACCCGCTGCCAGATTTATTTTCCGAAGCAGCTGACGCTGTAAGAAAGATATCTAAAGATGGGGATACGTGGGAGGAACATCCAGTCGACAGAACGTTACCTGGGGTAAGTAACTTGGTCTTCTTTCCCTCACACTTGTAACTAATGCTAAAAGGGGTCTTCTTGGCCAGAGGAATAACTCCCTTCCTCTGGACAATGTTCTACAGGTCCAACTGCAGGTGGTTCAAACTTCACCTGCGAGAATAACTCCCTTCTCTAGGTCTCAGTTGCTTTCCAGGATGCAAAACAAAGTTCCAGGGTGTTGTATTGTAAACGTTGTCAGTTTAAATCAAAAAGGTAAAAGTTCCAACTCAAACATCATTCCTTATTGCCCATAGTTCCCTCCACTATTGGGTCCCTGGAGAATGCCTCCCTCCTCCAGGTAGCTTGATCAGTACTTTCATAGTGCCAAGGGGATTACTCCCTTCCCTGGGTCTTCCTTGGCTTTGCTTCACGGTACACGCGATCACGAGGTATGGCTTCCTTCCCCTGGTCTCTTTCAGACTTGTAGCCACAGTTCACAGAGGTTCGGGGATCGACTCCCTTTCCCCGGTGCCTGCTTCAGCTTTCTGAAGCCATTCGCAATGCCTTTCTCAGTCTTTGCAATGCTAGGGTGGGATGACTCTCTTCCCCTGGCCTTTCTCAGGCTTTACAATGCATTTCACAACACCAGGGGGGAATGACTCCCTTCCCCTGGCCTTTCTCAAGCTTTTCAATGCAGTTTCAACATTAGGGGGAATGACTCCCTTCCCCTGTTCTTTCTCATATATTAAACAGTTCACCAATACCAGTGGGAATTCTTCCCTTCCCCTGGCTTCTCTCTATGGTTTCACAGTTCTGTGGGTGAAGGTCCCAGACCCGGATGTTTCTCTTCTCCTGCTCAGGCAGACCTGGTTCACTCGCCTGCCAGGTACTGCAACAAAGAAGATTGCTTAATATTTTCTTCTCATGTGGGTGCGGTTGCCAGACAAAAGCTTCATTACTTGTATTATGCTCAGGGGTGTCTTCTTTACCATGTTGAACAGGTCAAATATTCTCTTTGCCCCTCCTATGGCCCCACCAGCCATCACAGCAACCCAGGTACCTGTAAGGGTTGTACCGGTGTCTGGCATTTCTTCGCTGGCTCTCCAAAACCCTCTCCTGGGTTTCTCTTGGTCTCTCTTGCAGAGTCCTCCTTCTATTTCTACTGTGGTTTCTCCAATGAGCATTCTCAAAACCACTAGAAGGCTCATTGCTCTTGTTGGAAGTGCTCTTCACGGCTCTGCACCTCTTCCTCGTCCCAGTACCCATCTCAGTAATCTCCCTGAGATCTATTTGGTTCTTCTTCGTCCCAATACTTCGCCCCTTCTGAATGTGTTAGGGAGAATTCTCTGTTTAGGCTGAATTTCCTAACCTAGTGAGTCCCCCAGCAGCTTTGCTGGATTTTTGAGGTTTATTTTTTTCTCCTGCCAAGAGTGAGACTCTTTTACCCTCACTCTTGGACATGATTTGAGAGTGTTACTGTGACTTGCTATGTGCTTATGGGCTAGGGGGTATTTTTTCCCCATAGGCTATCATTGGTTTTTGAATGTGTGTTACACAGCACCCTCAGTGCAGTAACACAGGGGTGTCATCGAGACCCCCAAACATAGACTCCACACCCTGGGACTGACTACTGTCTCCCTGGGTCTGTAAAGTTGCCATTGACTTTACTAGTCTTAACTTAGGAACTTAACCAGTACAAACCATCTTACTGTGGAAGTACTGGTAGGGGCAATTAGATTGCCCCTGGGTCTGTTGTCGAGGGGGTACTGTCCCGTCCCCCCTCGCCGAGTTTCTGGCTGGTGGCAGTGGATACCACAGAAATATTCCACCTGAATATTTCCCAATGGGATTTCCCATTGATTTTAATGCACCACTTTTTAGTGCAATGTTAAAGATACCGCCGGTTTATTTATTTAATATAAATTCACCGGTTGGGATTTTTTGCCAGAACTCGCTGCCAAAATGGCGTCTAGGTTCACTTCAGTAACCCTGAACCCGAGTCGAGCCTTTGTTCCACTTTTGGCGGGCTTCTGCACAGAAGCCCTCCAAAGTGGTGCCATTCTGTCTGGGTACCACAGGGGGTGTGGGAGGGGGTTTAGGCACCCTGGACTGAGTTGCCTTGCCAACTCATGTCGCACTCTAGTGTGATTGGCCCAAGTGGTGAGCCACCCCGCTCACCACTTAGCATGTTTGAGTGACAGCTAGGCTGTATGAATGGGGGTTTGCTGCATAAAAGCAGGGTTTTTGGGACTGGTTCTTCAGAAGTCGCCACAGGACCTAAGAAGCCGAAGAGGGAGAAGCCGAGACGACCTGCCAAGACGACACCACCGGTGAAGCCCTGCGGAACCGTCTCACCACTTTTTCCGACGACAGAGGAGATCTCCCTCCAGAGAGTCTCCTTCCCTTAACTGGTGGGGACAACCAGTTGCTGCCTTCTTTTCGCGGTCCCGAAGCATCTCGTGGCCGCCTTGCCTGTGCCAAGCACCCCGGCAACCGGGATACCACTTTTTACCTCAACCGCGAAAGAGGGGTAAACTCCTTTGTGACCGGAAAACTCCACGGCTGGCCTCATCCCTGGTAGTGCAACGACCTGCAGCTTTCCTCCACGTCGAGCTCACCTCTTCCCCTGGACGACGCCGCAACTTGCACCCACTACCAGGAACAACTACCACCGCTGGAGGATCCTTTCCACTTTTAAAGGTACTGTGTTCCGCCCGGCCTCCCTTGCCACCGATTGTACGGGGTAGATTTAGCCCTCGGCTCTCGAACCTGGGTAGGTCTAGGACACCCTAACTAAACTTTTCAGAACCGTAGTAAAACCTTTTCTACTTACCTGCAAAGACTTGCGACATTGTGTGATCTTGGGCATATTTTTACCTGGCTCTCTCTGAAGCGGGCCCCGAACGAATTCTCCTTGTTCCACCATTGACTGTCTTTGCTAACCTTCTGTGAAAAGTGTTTTACCTTACTGCTCTCATTATTTCTGCTTTTCCCTCCCTTTTCTAATAACTTGTTGGAGTGCCATCTGACGTTAAGCGCTCACCTCTGTTTGGAAATAAGTGGTGTTAACTTAGACTTGTCCAACAAGTGACTAGGGATGTACATATAAGTAATAGTGACTGTGTTTTGACTTACTTACCTTTTTCTGTGCTAGTGTAATTTTATGAGTGTGCCTTAAAAATAAATAAGTATATACTTTTACACCTAGCTCTGGTCAGTGTTTGTTTGTACTACTGTGACTCTGTACCTATCCTGTATCCTCTATATACTGCCTAACTCTTCTTGAGGGAAGTCTGACTGCTCAGCCACAGCTACCACAGTGAATCTGTGTGGTACAGACTGCTACCAAGTGGGTTTACTGCCAACACCTGTAATCTTAAATCTTTTGCAGTGGTCCCAGAGGGAACTGCACAGGTTTCTGCTTAACACTGGTGTACAGCGGTGGGATTTGTATTGAGTATACACTTTAGTGTACTTTTGAGATACCTTAGTGCAAACTAACCACAAAGAAAGGAAAAAGTCATTTTCTATCCTGTCTACTATGGAAAGTTATAGTCAAGAATCCCTTGCTACAAAAACTACTGATTGTCTAAGACTTCTCTGTAAGCATAAGAATCTCATGACGAAAGGAAAGAAAATGGAGCTAATAGAAAGGTTGTTAGAAAACCAAAGTCTGGATGATGGTTCAGAGGAACCTATCACTCCAGCAACTGTAGAGAACAGCAATGATATTGATATTGAACAAAGTATTGATGATCTTGGGTCAGAACCAGAAGAGGAGGATGAAACTGTTATAAATGTTCCCCCTAGGCCTCTGTCTGCTCTACCAGCTGTACCTACTGGGCCTTTGCCAGGTCCCACATTCAACCCTCAATACTTTGAACTAGAGAGAATGAAAATTGAATTAGAGTACAAGAAACTTACTGCTCAAACTGAAAAAGAACTAAGGCTAAGAGAAATGGAGCTCACGTATGAGCTAGAATTGAAGAAATTGTCTGTTGAAAATGCTTCTCTCTCTGGCTCCTCTAGAAGTTCCAGTCCTAAAAGACCCAGGATGCCTAAGGAATTGATTGGTATGTATGAGCCTAAGTTGGATGTGTTGGATTGGTTGTCTATGTTTGAGTATAATCATGGGCTCCAGAACATCACAGGTAATGAGTTACTCACCTGGTTGTTCTCTAGGCTTCCCCCTGTTGCAACTGATGCGGTAATGGAGTTGGGGGAGGAGGATAGGAAAGAGTATGAATGTGTGAAACTAGCTTTGATAGCTAGATTTTGGAAGACCCCTTCCCAGTATCTTAAGAGGTTTAGGAGCCTCAAAAAGCATGATGGTACCCCTTGGGCTACCTGGGTGTGTGAAGGGCTGAAAAACTTAGAGGGATGGATTAAGGGTTACAAAGTGAACACTTATGAAGGAATGAGGAATCTTGTAATGATGGAGTCAATTTATGATGCCTGCTCTCCTGAGCTCAGACAGCACTTGGCTGATTCACGGGAATTGGACCCTAGGAAACTAGCTAAGGCTGCTGACTTGTGGGTTGCCAACAGGGCTACTCACAAGGATTCTGGGGTAACTCAGAAGAAGGATGAGGGAAGACAGCCTAAGAAAGACTCCAAAGAGAATTCTAATAACTCCAATTCCAAAGAGGGCCCCAAACCAAACCATAAGGGTAAGCCACCTGGGAAACCACAGCAGAGTAGTATACCTTCTGGTGCTAAACCAGAAGGAGGTCAGAACAAGCCTCCATTCCAAAGGACCTTTGGGGCCTGTTATGTTTGTAAGGCTACTGACCATGTGAAAGGAGATCCCAGATGTAAGGGTAAACCTTCAGGGGTCCAACTTGTCTCCTTAGCCTTCGCTCCAGAGGAGGAAGTCACTATGGCAAGTGGAAACTTTCTACAACTGGCTGATGAACCCACTGGAGTCTCAGCCAGTGTTTCTTTAGTCTCTCTGGGGTTATGGGAACAACAGAATTTAGATGTGTATAATTCTATCCCAGATAATACTAAAGAGTATTATAAGGACAGTGTCCAAGTGAATGGTCAGGAGACTCCTGCCATCAGGGACACTGGGGCCAGCATAACTGTGGTGGATGAATCATTTTTCAAGGTAGAGGATGTTGCTAAGGCACCCAAATGCCTCACCAAGTTAGCTGGAGGGCCTGTGCAGATGTGTCCCCAGTTACCAGTTCTCATCCAGTGTAATGATATGGCTGTGAAGATACCTGTCAGTATACAATGTGAAGTACCAGGAAGGGTCCTGTTGGGAAATGACCTGAAAGCTCTTGGAGTTGTGTCACATACCCCCAGGCCTCCTAGTAAAAGGTTACAGGAGCTCACCAAACCTGCAAGAGAGAAAACCCTGCGAGGTTTATCTCAGGAGATGATGACAGAAATCACTCCTCTCCCACTGGAGCAACTTACTGCAGTAACTACCAGATCAGGAGCAAAGGGGCAACCCAAGACTCCTAGGAAAAAGCCTACAGCAAGCACTCCAGTGCATCCAACGAGGACTTCCCCGAGGTTGTCCAAAGTTACACCTGTAACTCCACCTCCAGCTGAGGCTGAGAGGGAGGTACAACCCTGTCTGGTTGAACTAGACTCTGAAGAAGAGCTAGTAGGAGGCCCAGAACTTATTGGAGACCTGGACCCGGCTGACCATCCTGAGCTGCAGTCTTTACTGGCAGAAGGTGGACCCAGCAGGACAGCTTTTCGTAAGGGACAAAGAGAATGTCCAACTCTGGAGGGTCTCCGCCAACAGGCTGCTTCTCAGGCTGATGGGCAAGAGCCTGGGAAGTATAGGTTACACTGGGAAGATGGCCTCTTCTACAGTGAACCCACTGAATCTGAACCTGGAGCCTACCAACGCCTGGTAGTGCCCCAAGAGAACAGACAACAGTTCTTGCAACTAGCCCACGAGATTCCTTTGGCTGGTCACTTGAGTTTCAAGAAGACCAAGGAAAGGCTCTCCCTCTACTGTTATTGGCCAAAGATGGGGGCTGAAGTAGATAGATATTGCAGGAGCTGCCATACCTGCCAGACTTCTGGTAAGGTTGGTTCCAAGAATGTGGCACCTTTAGTGCCTCTCCCAGTTGTGGGAGTCCCATTTGAGAGGGTAGGGATTGACATTGTTGGTCCCCTTGATCCTCCAACCTCCTCAGGCAACAGGTTTATCCTTGTTGTAGTAGACCATGCTACTAGGTACCCTGAGGCAATTCCTATGAGGACTGTTACAGCTCAGGCTGTGGCTAAGGCCCTCCTTGGTATCTTTACCAGGGTTGGGTTTCCTAAGGAGGTGATTTCTGACAGGGGGTCAAATTTTATGTCCCACTACATGAAAGCCATGTGGAAAACCTGCGGAGTCACTTACAAGTTCTCAACCGCCTACCACCCTCAGACAAACGGGTTGGTAGAAAGGTTTAACAGAACTATGAAGAGCATGATAGGTGCTTTAGAAGAACCCCTTAAGAAGAAGTGGGACCTTCTACTGCCATGCCTTCTATTTGCTTATAGGGAAGTCCCTCAGGAGGGAGTAGGTTATTCTCCCTTTGAACTTCTCTATGGCCATCCAGTCAGAGGCCCCTTGGCCCTGATTAAGGAGGGGTTGGAGAGTGCTCCTTCCCCCAAGCCAGTCAGAGTGACTGACTATGTGATAGGTCTCCGAAGGAGAATGTCACACATGATTGCAGAAGCAAGTGACAACTTGAAAGCTGGCCAAGCTCTGATCAAACATTGGCATGATCAGAAAGCTAACATGGTTGAGTTTACTCAAGACCAGCTAGTTCTAGTTATGCTTCCAACAAGGCAGAGGGCCTTGCAAGACAAATGGATGGGACCCTTCAAGGTTGTGGGAAAACTTGGAGAGGTCAACTATCTGGTGGATCTGGGCAACCCCAGGGAAGCTCCCCGAGTCTTCCACACCAACCGCCTCAAAGCCTATATCTCTAGACCAGAAGTAGGAGCCTTGCTTCTAGCTTCATCAGGAGAGGAAGAGGAGAGTGAAGCTCTACCTGACCTCCTAAGAGGCTTACCTTTGGACGAAAAGGTTGAAGGAGTTAATCTCTCTTCAGATCTGACCCCTGAGCAACAGGAGGAGTGCAAAGCGATGTTAAATCAGTTTGCCCCCCTGTTCTCTCTTTCACCAGGCTTGACCCCTTGGGGACAGCATGATATACTCACTGGTGACTGTCTGCCAGTCAAAAGCAGAGGATATAGAATGTCAGAACATATCAGAACCCACATCAAAGGGGAGGTCAAGAAGATGCTTGATCTCGGGGTAATAGAGCCCTCTACTAGTCCATGGTCTAGCCCAGTGGTGTTAGTACCAAAGGCAGGATCCAAAGAGTTGAGATTCTGTGTGGACTATAGAGCTCTTAATGCAGTCACCAAGACTGATGCCCACCCTTTGCCAAGGAAAGATGAGTTGGTGGATAAACTTGGTGCAGCCAAGTACCTCAGCACACTGGACCTTACGTCAGGCTATTGGCAAATAGCCCTGACAGACCATGCCAAGGAGAAAACTGCATTTTCTACCCCAGTTGGCCTATACCAATTCAAGGTTATGCCTTTTGGACTGAAAAATGCACCTGCAACATTCCAAAGGATGGTGAACCAAGTTCTAGCTGGGATGGAAGACTTCTGCATGGCATACTTGGATGACATTGCAGTCTTCAGCCACTCCTGGGAGGAACATGTGTCCCACTTAGGACATGTTTTGCAGGCTCTTGAGCAGGCCCATCTGACCATAAAGGCAACCAAATGCCAAATTGGACAGAGTAAAGTGGTCTACCTTGGACATGAGGTAGGAGGTGGAGAAATAAGGCCTTTTCTCAGCAAGATTGAAGCTGTGCAAAATTGGACAACACCTACTACTCAGACCCAGGTGAGAGCCTTCTTAGGCCTCACTGGGTACTACAGGAATTTCATTGAGAACTATGGGACCATAGCTTCTCCTCTGAATGTGATCTCCTCTCCAAAATTCCCTAAAAAGGTCAAATGGAATGAGGAATGCAATCAGGCCTTTGAAAACCTGAAGAAAGCCCTTTGCCAAGCTCCAGTACTCAGAGCTCCTGACTACCACCAAACTTTCATTGTACAAACTGATGCTTCCAATGTAGGTATAGGTGCAGTTCTTAGCCAACTGGATGAGAAGGGTAGGGAACACCCCATTTGCTTCATCAGTAGAAAACTGAAGGATCCTGAAACAAGGTGGGCAACAATCGAAAGAGAATGTTTTGCTATTGTGTGGGCACTGAAGAGGTTTAGGCCATACTTGTATGGTTCTACTTTTGTCATTCAGACTGACCACCAACCCTTGAAATGGTTAATGCAAATGAAAGGGAAAAATCCAAAACTATTGAGATGGTCAATCTGCCTCCAAGGGTTTGATTTCACCATTGAGCACAGGTCAGGGTGTCACCATCAAAATGCTGATGGACTCTCTAGGATGTATGTCATCGACTAGAGGTATGAGGTTCATCCAGGAGTGGATTAAATCCTCCTGTCCCTTAGTCTGGGGGGGCGAGTGTTAGGGAGAATTCTCTGTTTAGGCTGAATTTCCTAACCTAGTGAGTCCCCCAGCAGCTTTGCTGGATTTTTGAGGTTTATTTTTTTCTCCTGCCAAGAGTGAGACTCTTTTACCCTCACTCTTGGACATGATTTGAGAGTGTTACTGTGACTTGCTATGTGCTTATGGGCTAGGGGGTATTTTTTCCCCATAGGCTATCATTGGTTTTTGAATGTGTGTTACACAGCACCCTCAGTGCAGTAACACAGGGGTGTCATCGAGACCCCCAAACATAGACTCCACACCCTGGGACTGACTACTGTCTCCCTGGGTCTGTAAAGTTGCCATTGACTTTACTAGTCTTAACTTAGGAACTTAACCAGTACAAACCATCTTACTGTGGAAGTACTGGTAGGGGCAATTAGATTGCCCCTGGGTCTGTTGTCGAGGGGGTACTGTCCCGTCCCCCCTCGCCGAGTTTCTGGCTGGTGGCAGTGGATACCACAGAAATATTCCACCGGAATATTTCCCAATGGGATTTCCCATTGATTTTAATGCACCACTTTTTGGTGCAATGTTAAAGATACCGCCGGTTTATTTATTTAATATAAATTCACCGGTTGGGATTTTTTGCCAGAACTCGCCGCCAAAATGGCGTCTAGGTTCACTTCAGTAACCCTGAACCCGAGTCGAGCCTTTGTTCCACTTTTGGCGGGCTTCTGCACAGAAGCCCTCCAAAGTGGTGCCATTCTGTCTGGGTACCACAGGGGGTGTGGGAGGGGGTTTAGGCACCCTGGACTGAGTTGCCTTGCCAACTCATGTCGCACTCTAGTGTGATTGGCCCAAGTGGTGAGCCACCCCGCTCACCACTTAGCATGTTTGAGTGACAGCTAGGCTGTATGAATGGGGGTTTGCTGCATAAAAGCAGGGTTTTTGGGACTGGTTCTTCAGAAGTCGCCACAGGACCTAAGAAGCCGAAGAGGGAGAAGCCGAGATGACCTGCCAAGACGACACCACCGGTGAAGCCCTGCGGAACCGTCTCACCACTTTTTCCGACGACAGAGGAGATCTCCCTCCAGAGAGTCTCCTTCCCTTAACTGGTGGGGACAACCAGTTGCTGCCTTCTTTTCGCCGTCCCGAAGCATCTCGTGGCCGCCTTGCCTGTGCCAAGCACCCCGGCAACCGGGATACCACTTTTTACCTCAACCGCGAAAGAGGGGTAAACTCCTTT
This sequence comes from Ambystoma mexicanum, assembly GCF_040938575.1. Lineage (NCBI taxonomy): Eukaryota > Metazoa > Chordata > Amphibia > Caudata > Ambystomatidae > Ambystoma > Ambystoma mexicanum. The sequence goes on along the minus strand of NC_090935.1, from coordinate 618,987,864 downwards.
GTGACCGGAAAACTCCACGGCTGGCCTCATCCCTGGTAGTGCAACGACCTGCAGCTTTCCTCCACGTCGAGCTCACCTCTTCCCCTGGACGACGCCGCAACTTGCACCCACTACCAGGAACAACTACCACCGCTGGAGGATCCTTTCCACTTTTAAAGGTACTGTGTTCCGCCCGGCCTCCCTTGCCACCGATTGTACGGGGTAGATTTAGCCCTCGGCTCTCGAACCTGGGTAGGTCTGGGACACCCTAACTAAACTTTTCAGAACCGTAGTAAAACCTTTTCTACTTACCTGCAAAGACTTGCGACATTGTGTGATCTTGGGCATATTTTTACCTGGCTCTCTCTGAAGCGGGCCCCGAACGAATTCTCCTTGTTCCACCATTGACTGTCTTTGCTAACCTTCTGTGAAAAGTGTTTTACCTTACTGCTCTCATTATTTCTGCTTTTCCCTCCCTTTTCTAATAACTTGTTGGAGTGCCATCTGACGTTAAGCGCTCACCTCTGTTTGGAAATAAGTGGTGTTAACTTAGACTTGTCCAACAAATGACTAGGGATGTACATATAAGTAATAGTGACTGTGTTTTGACTTACTTACCTTTTTCTGTGCTAGTGTAATTTTATGAGTGTGCCTTAAAAATAAATAAGTATATACTTTTACACCTAGCTCTGGTCAGTGTTTGTTTGTACTACTGTGACTCTGTACCTATCCTGTATCCTCTATATACTGCCTAACTCTTCTTGAGGGAAGTCTGACTGCTCAGCCACAGCTACCACAGTGAATCTGTGTGGTACAGACTGCTACCAAGTGGGTTTACTGCCAACACCTGTAATCTTAAATCTTTTGCAGTGGTCCCAGAGGGAACTGCACAGGTTTCTGCTTAACAGAATGTGACAGAGATGCTTGGTATAACAGGATAGAGGTACATCAGGGAAGGTGTTTTGGGGTGTGGGATACCACGTTCTTCCAAGATAGTCATCTCTAGTCCCATAAAGGGTATCCCTCCCCAGTAGATCCACCTGCTGATTACCACCCCCATGGGGACAATCGGGTAGCAGTCTCACCTCAGGTGAGAAGAGATGACATCTAAGGATTCGTTACAGTGAATTTTAGCCATTGTGGGGGTGGTGTGAAGGAACAATGAGACACACACAGAGCACTCAAATAACTCCAATTAGATGGTATGTACAAAATATGCTATTTATAAGGCCTGAGCACCCTCTAAGCAATGAAAATAATAAGTAAGTATTGCTACCAAACTATTACACTTTTAACAAGTTTATTTAAATCTGGACACCGAAGGATACATCTTTCAGATTATGCAGAGACATTGGTATTGCTTTCAACCCCCTCTATTCCCATCCTTGCTCCACCTCGTGTGTCGCCGGTTCCCTCCTTGGAGTCGTCTCTTCTTACTGCCCCTCCACTTGCTTCTCGGGCCAAAGGGCGAGTCTCGCTTGTCGAGGTCTGAAAGTTAGGGTTGGGAAGGCCCTGTCATATTCTAGTACTGGCTCCCAGCAATCCGTGAAGCAGGGCAGCGTCCCATCCTTGGTTGCTGTGACCTTTTCCGCCACCAGAATGTCCCACACCTTGGTCCAGCATAGCAGAAGCATGGGGCCTTCACTGGATTTCCATCTGCGGGCAAGTGAAATCTTGCCTGCCAATAAGAGCTGGGTTATCTGTTTTGCGGCGGATCCAGTTCTCGGATAGCAGTTTGGTACTGGGGTGCCCAAAGGCCCACTTCTGGCACTAATGGCAGCTTGCGGTGGGTGATGGCTTCTATTGTCTGGAGTACCTGCTCCCAAAATGATTGAGCCCGCGGGTATTCCCACCATATATGGAAGTATGTTCCCTGGGCACCACACCGTCTCCAGCAGTTCGGATCCAGCATGTTGTTAAAGTGGTGCAGCCGTTCCGGTGGGTAGTACCAGCGATAGAGCAGTTTGAGCATCCCTTCTTTGTTGGTAATGCATCTGGATGCAGAGTTGGTCCTGGACAATATTTCGACATGTCTGGTCCCCGATGCTGTGTCATAGGTCCGCTTCCCATTTGGTCATCTAAGTAGGCATCACTACCAGCATATCCTCCTGCAACATATTATAGAGTTTAGTGATGTGGCCTCTCTTGGGACCTTCCGTAATTGAGAGTTCCAAAGGAGATGGTGCCCTGGACGCCTTCTGCTTAGTTGCCGGCTGCGAGATCCAGTGGCGTAGTTGTGCGTAGGTGAACCATTCCGCTTCCAGAAGATTAAAGTGGGACTTACATTCTAGAAAGTCCATGGGGGATTACATCTTTAAGCAGCTGGGAGAGAGTTTGCAGTCCTTGGGTCCAGTTGCCGAAGTTTGCCGCTTGCAGTCCCGGGGAAAAGTCTGGGTTATGGGTGACTGGGGCCATGGGGCCTAGCCCCCTCGGGATCTTTTTCTTTTGCAGTGCAGTGTCCCAGATCTTCTTGTTGATGATAGGAGCGTCGGCCATTGCCTACGAGTTGCCACTGAAGTGTGAAACAGATTGCAAAGCTGGATCAGGCTTCTGGCTTGTTCGATCTTGACCCATTTAGGGGGATCTGTGGTGTTAGTGCACGCCCGGGAGTTTGTTCGTTGGGCTGCCATATAATAGTTGCAGAGGTTGGGTACCACAATTTCCCCCCATTTAGCTGCCCCCAACATTACTTTCCATGGAATTCACGCTTTCCCCCTTTCCATATGATTCGAAGAACTTGTTTCTGCAATTGGAGGAGGGGTTTTAAGGGGACTTCCACTGGGAGAGCCGCACCGAGGTACATAAATCTTGGTAGTAAGTTCATTTTGCATGCCGTCACCCTCCCCAGTAGTGAGATCTCCTGGGTCTCCCACCTCTTAAGGTCGGCCTTTAGCTCGCTGAATAGGTGAGGGAAAATTGCTGCATACAACCTTTTGGGGTTGGCTGCAATGTGTACTCCCAGTTATGTAGCCGTTGTGGTGCTCCAGTTCAGCAGGCAGATAGGGCGGGGGCGATGTAGCGTTTTCTTCAATAGGCTCACTCCTAGGGCCTCTGACTTAGAGTAGTTAATGGAGAAGCCTGCCACCTGCTCGAAAGCTTCCAGCTCCTTCACCTTTTCTGGAAGTGAGCTCCGACAGTACGTGAGAGACAGCATCACATCGTCGGCATATAGCGACACCTTGTATTGGTCCCCTTTCAGTGACATTCCCTCAATGGAATTATTATTGCAGACCCTCTGGTTCCATATTTAGGGCAAAGATCAGTGGAGAGAGTGGGCATCCTTGTCTTGTGCTGCATGTGAGTGGAATATGGCCTGTTCTGTGCCCGTTTATCCTTAGGGAGGTTTTGGGGGCCTGTAAGTGATTTCAATCCGGCATAAACACCCAAGTCACGCCCAGCGTGTAGTGCACAATAGAAACCCTTATTTATTTTTATCTATAAATTCAATATTCTGAACGATATACCACTCGTATAACACCCTTCTCCTGAAACCCCCCCGGTCACACTGAACCAGGAATCAGGCTAGTTTGCATAGGTAAATATTTATGTATTTAAAATGTAATCACAATATATTTTAATAGGTAAACAACAATCACCAATGGGGTGGCAGAACACTGAATAATATATTTAATCCACTAGTAGTCAAATAATGAGCACAAAAACAAATGCAGCACAGAAAAGTTTACTGTTGAGTTGGTTTAGAACAGATGGCACTATGGTTAGCGGTTCCCCCTGCAACACCCCTCAATCCCCCAATAGGCAATGTAAAGAGATGGTAGGAGAGAGCAGGTATTCAGGAATAGCACAAATCAAACAGAATATCAGTCCCACCTTCCCCCTTCAAACACAAGAGAAAAACGGAATTGACTTTTCAGCTGTCAGAATGGCTTTGCGATTGTCTTTGGAATTGGCTGAGCAAAAACCCCAAATGTGGTCAAAAATACTTAAAGGCATGGTCTAGTAAAACATTTTATTTAAAAAATAGATAGGCAACATAAAAAAAAAAAATACTAGCATTCTCTTTTTTAAAACTTCCTATGTAAAATTTTGAGCTATTCAAGCTCAAAATTCGCAAAAGCAAGCACATGGGCGCAGCCATTTTGTGAAATGGAGGCCCTCCTGTGCTGGCTTTTGCTTTTGCGCCACTAATGAAGGAAAAGCCAGCCAGCTGTAGTAAACAAAAGCTACCGCTGGGTGGCTTTCCCTTCATCAGTGCTGTACGCGGAGGACGGGGACCGGAGACCAGAGCAGGAAAGCTGCAGCTGAATCTCGGTAAGTGCTATTTTTTTTTTTTTTAAATAAGCACTAGCTGCGTTTTTTTTCTAAGTTTTCCGGGCTGGAGGAGCCCGGAAAACTTAGAAATAAAACCGCAGCTTTAAAAACATTGTATTTATGTTTGCGGTCGCTTTTGAAGCGACCGCAAACATAAATACAACGTTATTGTGTTGGAAAACGCTGCAGTTTTTCTTTCCAAGTTTCTCAGGCTCCTCCGGCCCGAGAGCCCCAAATGGGAAAGCAGATTCAGGCAGAAACAACGCGGCATTGCGGAAAACAACCGCGTTGTTTCTGCCTGAATCTGCTTTCCCATTTGGGGCTCTCGGGCTCCCCCAGGATTTCATGAGTCAAAAGAAAAATCGATACAAAACTAGACGTATTCTGAACTCGAAAACAGTGGATTAAGAAAGAAAAGTTCAGGATGTTGTCCCTTCATGAAATCTTTCAGAACCTGTTGGCAGGGGGTGGGATGTGTTCATTGATATACGTCCATTTGCAAATACCCAGAAAGCATGGAAAGCTCCTCAGGTTCCTAGTAAACAGATCCCACTTTCAGTCCAAAGTCCTTCCTTTTTGGTTGAATCAGCATCAAAAGGGTTTTCAAAGTGCATGGCAGAAGTGGAAGACCACCTCAGAAAATCAGGGACCCCAAATGGATTCCAGAATGACAAAGTGTTAGAGGACAGCTTCCCTGCATGGGGCAAAGCAGAAATGTACCTCTTTGCAGCAGCAGAAAATGGTAAGTGCCCATTCTTTGAATGTAGGTGCTGTAAGGGTGCGGAGGGAGGAGACTGACACACAGCTGGCATTGTGATTGGTATATACCTTTATTAGTCAAGGAAATAAAGAGAAAACCTAGCTTCCCCTATCTCTAAGAAGCGTTTCCCTGCCTCAACTAAACTACAAAGGGGTTGGTCAGAATGTCCATGTAAGTCATTAGTCCCCCGTTGTGTGTCAAAAAGCCTATTTCTGTCGCTTACACTTAAAACTAAAGATAAGGTAGACCAGCTAGTACAATCCAGCTACCCCGGAAAAGCTGAAACACTATGACCTAAACCATCAAAAAGCATTGTTATGTTTGGTAAATATTCTGCTGTTAAAGCAGATGTGAGGTACTCAAAGGCACATGGGCATTGACACACAAGATCATAGACTGCAAATCTAAAATCTAGAGGTGTACGTTGGAAGACATCGGATTAGCATGTCTAGGTGTATTATTCACACACAATTGGGGTCACTACGAGTTTCCCGGTGTCCCGCCGGTTATTCCAGCGGGATACCGGTAAACGGACCTATTGTTATTGGTGCCTGATATACCAGTATTACTGGGATATTCCAGGTTCCCGGCAACTGCGGTAAATCCCCATTCCATTGAGTCCCTACCTGCAAAAAACAGGCAAAAGACAAGAGCTTGAGGTAAATCAGGCCCCACCACCCAAAAACAGTCGGCATCTCCTCCATGATTGCCAGATACCGACTGTTTTTGGGTGGTGGGGGCCTGATTTATCTACCGGCAATCATGGAGGGGATACTGACTGTTTTTGGCTGGTGGGGGCCTGAATTACCTACCGGCAATCATGGAGGGGATACTGACTGGTTTTGGCTGGTGGGGGCCTGATTTACCTCCAGCTCTTGGCTTTTGCCGGTCCTGGAAAAGTGCCGGTCACAGAATTACTGCCACTTTTACCTGTACTTTTCCCAGACCGGCACACTTATATGATCTGATATGGCATTCATAACGTGCCCGTACACAAGTGTTTCTAGTCGCGACAAGACAAGGAGAACGAAACTAAGGGAGGACAAAACAACGATCTTACTAGGCCTTGTGTCATTCAGATCGTGAAAGTGCAGGGTGGGGCAAGGGGAGAAGTGCAAAAGGGAGGGGGGGATGGAGAAGGGCAGGTAACAGAGTGCAGCCAGCGTGTGGCTAAGTGCCGGGAATCAGAGGGTGCAGCCAGCGGGTGGCTCATAAGTGCAGAGAGAGGGGACTGTAGGGTTACAGATATAGACCACAAGTGCTGGGGGACCAAAAGGCAGTGCGAGGTGCAACTGGACAGGCAGGAACCTGGGCCCAAACTCAGAGGGTGGCCAGGTGACCAGTGCGTGGAACAGACAGGTCATCGGCAGGGGAGAGGAAGAGAGAACGCAGAAGCGAAGAGGACGGTCTTGAGTTTCTTCCGGAACTGAAGATGGTTCTGCTCAAGTTTGAGAGAGAGGGAGGCCCCAGCTGATGAAAGAGATCTGCCCCCAGCTCTCTGCTTGGAAAAGCAGCTGACCTTCAGAGAGTTGGAGTTGGATGAGCGGAGAGCTCGAGAAGGGAGATGCTTAGAAAGAGAAAGTTGGAGGTAGTGCGAGCCCATGCCCCAGAAAGCATTGTGGACAATGCAGAGGGTCTTGAACTTGATCGTTGCCGCCACTGGGAGCCAATGAAGAGATTTCGGAGCTGTAGAGATACGATCCTTGGGCTTGAGGCCAAGAACAAGTCTCACAGTCCTGTTCTGGATAAGTTGTAGAGGAAGAAGAGTAGAGGCAGGAAGATTTCGAAAGAGGCTGTTGCAGTCAGCAATCCAGCCTTGAGAGGACCAGAGCTCTGGAGAGAGTGAGCTTCTAGGGGAAAGTGAGGAAGGGAAGAATACCTCTGGGGAGGTGCAGCTGATAGTTTGACTTCTTCGAGACGTCAGAGATGTGAGGAGAGAAGGAGAGGTTGAAGTCGGAGATGACCCCAAGATCCTTAGCCTGACAGGTAGAATCTTGTCCCCCAATGTCCTAATACGTCAGCAGAGATTTAACTCTATGTACTGTGCCCTCATGCCTCATGGGGGTAAGTCTGTGTTTAGTAAATACCCTAAATAAAAATTCATTAAAAACGTTCCTTTCTTTTGGCCTGCTTGAAGATGCCACTGACTTTACCACGTCTCGATGGAGTAACATTCCACCAGAAATGTAAAGAGGTATCTTACTTGTCCAAATCAGGCACCCACTGACCAGGGGTTCCTTTTGACAATGGTCTGTCAGGGGCTGAAAACGTATGCTGTGGTTTTCAGTTAACCTTGGAAAATTGATTCTTCAAATGTTCCAGAAGTTGCAGTTCCTTTGAGACTTGCTGGGCGCAGAACAAGAAAGAACTTTCTTTCTCTTCAAAGAGTGGCAGTACCTTACATCCGCACTTCATTCCAGGCCTGACACCTCAGCATAGTGGTTTGAGTGATCTCTGGATGTGATGGCCTCCTGTGGTTTAGTTGTCTCACTAGGGTAGCTAAAGATGAGGACCTTTAAGCTTCATATTGAGAGAAGGAAGTGGAATGGCAATAAAAAGATGTTAACCCATTCAGTGCCTTCTCACTTCCTAGCCCTAGACCCAAGGAAAACGTAGCATTCAGAGTTGAATAGGTTGCCATTTCACACACACTTGAAGCAGACTATGATTAAAGAAAGATTGTTAACTCTTCGCCTGTGGGATTGCATGGCCACCCTTCTTATTTCAATGAGTGTAAGGATATATAGTTCAACTTTGCGAACCTAATCACTTCTAGGCACTTTGCTGGCTGACAATGTTTTCAACGTCAAAGCAAACATTCTCAAACTGATGAAATGCCTGCTTTTCCTAAAGGCTATTTGATTGAATTCAATGTGAGGACTCCGGGGAATGCGTAGAATACCATAGGTAATCTTAAATACACCTAGCTGTACTCCTCCTCTTCACAGGCCTTACTTGTTGATTGGGATTTACCTCAATAAGTAAAGACTACAACTGGGAGGATGGACATTACCTCAGATTACCTCAGATAATTTCCATTCTACCTAGTCCTATATCTCCTTGTCACAGTCCTTACTTATTGTGGGTAATCGCCTCAATAAGTATAGGCTGCTAGAAGAACAAGGAATGTGCGAGTAATGCCTAGAGTATTTGAGCAATCTCTATTTCTCCTAGCCCTAGTCATCCTTATCACAGTCCTTACTTACTGAGGTAGAAGTAAGGACTGGACAAGGAGGAGGGATGTGCGGTAAAACCTAGATTACATATGGTAATTCCTGTTACAACAACACTCCTTCCTCATCACCTTAAATAAGAATTATATATTATTGTTTAAGGTCTCCCAACCGAACTTTTTTCAAGATTGTATTGCTACATCATACGCGTACTTTATTCTTTCCCCCTCCCTCCTTTGCAAGCCAATAAAAGGGCTGAATAAAAGGGCTGTTCTTACATCCATAGACCCAATTGTTACCCTTTGTGTGGATGCGAGGGTATGAGTAAGGTGACAAAGGTGGGGATTTGACATGATGTGGATTCCCATATGTAAATTTGATATCGCCCTCCACTCTCCCCCCCTAGTCTCCTTCCCCACCAATCGGGACATGCCAGTGAGCAACACATAGGCATTTTGGAACACCCTTTTGTTTTTGTATCACCAGACCATTTCTTATAGAAAGTTCACAGTAGTCAAGACTGAGGATCCCACACCCTGACCTTCCGCAATTGACACGTGCACCTTACAGTGCTTGTTAAAGGTGGGGTAACTGGTCCATGTTCCCATGAAGCTACAACTCCCCTGGCTGATTTACCCTGAATCACAGGAGGAAGGGGGTGATCAGCAAACTAATAAGCAAAGTCCTTCGTAATAAGCAAAGTCCTCTGTGATAACCACTTTATTCCACCTACTCAGGGTCGAGATAGTAAGTTTGCATATTTTCCTATTATCTCAAAATGTAACAAATAGGTTATCAAAACCTATAAATGCGACCTATAGCGGGGTTCTGCAAACTGTGGCCCTCTGGAGGTTTTGGACTACAATTCATATGGTTCCTCTCCCGTGACATATTTCTTAAGGCTGATGGGTATTGTAGTCAAACACATCATGAGTGCCATGGGTTGTATATCCCTGATCTATAACAACCTCTACTGTTCTCCTGACATCCAGAACCTTCAAATTCTGTTCATTAATAGGATCTGACAGATGAAAGCAAGAGCAAAACCCATCCCTGGTTGTCAGCTCAAAGCTTCAGGAAAGATCTGTACCTACGGAATTGTACACCACAAAGCACCTAGGTCCCATAGTCATCTTATCAATTAAATGATATCAAAAAGGTATGTCTTATTTGGCAACCATTTAACAGTGATTCCAACGAAAGCGGCATATGGAGGGACCCAGCAGTATAAATCTGTTAAAAATCATACACTGGGGTTCCTGACCTCTTTAATGGTCAGACATTGGACTTTTAAAATGGCAATTGCCAAACCCTTTTGATTCCCTTCTAACAGCAAATCCAAATGTGTTGGTGGTGTGCATCATAACGGTTGAACAACATGAGTCTTACGTTACGCTTGAAAGGAACTCCACTGGTGCAACTATACCTGCTAGTAGATGAACATCTAGGCCTCCAGACTGTCTGTGTAGCCTCCATGGATAAAGCTACGTTTTCAATCCCCTGCCTTAAACGTTCATGCAGACAGCCCAAGTCGTAATAATCCAAACTTTGATAGAGGGAACTTGGGGGAGAGGGATCTGGGAGAAGAATCAGTCTGGGTAACTGACAGCTCCTCCTCAGCTAGTCAAGAACACCCATATCTTTGATGTTTCCTTACACCAATTTGCTTGCAGCCTATTTGTCTGAATATTATTTTTACCACATTTCACTGCAAAAAAATGTAGGGGGAACCCTCCGCAACCACCCAGATACAGCCCACCGTTCAAAATACATAAACCCAGCCCCCATATACATTTGTGGTGAAATATTGTAAAACAAACTTTAAAACAAATGGGCCTTGAACAAACTGGTCAGCGAGGAAATGAGCTAGTCCCGAACAAGCAATATCACTTCTCCTTCCTCCTTTTTGATTTTCCTAAACACTTTGCATGAGTGGGAAAGCACAGAGCAGGTCATGTGGCACGCAGTTCTCAAATCAACATCTTAGTTTGAGACATTTTTCATTATTTATATCGCCATTTTGACAACACGTGTTTCTTTTTTTTTTTTTTCTTTTTTTTTTTTAGACTCTTCACGAATTTGCGTGTCATCCTTGCGCAGGGGGCATGCTAATCTTCTCTGTATCGTTCCAATTTTAGTATATGTGCTTTCACACTTACTCCAGCACCTTATCAAGGTTTAGGTAAATGTTGCTATCATTAGGGTTGCTAGTGTGATAACTGGGACGTACATGAAAAAGACCTGAGTCCTCTGTAATTTGGCTATGCCTTGGTAAAGCTTAAATAGGCGTGAAACGTGTCGGCAAAGTAGTCAAGTTAAATAATAAAAAAAGAATTTGCGCGAGCACTAAGATGTGGTGTCTGCTATCTGCATTTCGTTTTGTATAGTGTTAGTGGAACACTATTGTCCAAAACAACAGCTTGCTAGCAAACACATTTCAGATAGCCCATAATATCAAGAACTTGAAACACTAATCAATCAATCAAACTAGATGGAAAGGCCTCTTTGCCTTTTTGTTTGGTTTGCCCTGCCCCGCCCGGGTGAACCCCTTTAATCTACACGTGGCTGCTTGCGGCTAGTTTCTGTTTTCATTGCGAAAGTGCCATGTATAATCTTCACAGGGAAGTGAGGAGCTAAGTGTTTGGTGCTTGGTGTTACATGCTCCTTTTTGCTTGGGCTGCGTGATACCGTTAAGCAGCTGCTGAAGCAGCTCTTTAATCTTTAAGTGTTTGGGGTTGGGGGTCGGGGGTCGGGGGCTGGGCGTACAGCGGAATCATCTGTGACAAAGCACCAGAGGTATCGTATTTTCTGCATGTCAAGTGCTGTCAGCTGTCTGAGGCCTGAAACTGAAAAAAGGCCGTTAACTATTAAGAGAAGATCCTGAGAGTGTGTCAGTATAGCAGTGTTAGGCAGAATTATATGCAGTACCCTTTGGGAACACCACACACAATTAAGACTACAAGTGACAGTACAATTTCACCTTTGGTACAAGTCTGTACTACACAGTTAAAGTGGTATCAGTAGCAGAGCAGCCAGACTTATCTCAAGAGTAAGTGAGCAGTATCAAATAGTTACACAAAGGACAGCAATTACTATGATTCAGGCAAACACTGACTCATGGTTTTCAAGTAAAAGAATATACATTTATTTCATTCTTCAGTTGTATAAGATTACACTATTATAAGCAGTCTAAAAAAATCACTCTCTTAATACACCACACCACTTCCCTTAAATTCCAGACAAGTTAAGTTCACAAAATGAAGTGGGAGCAAAATGGCCCTCCAGCAATTTAAAAGGGAGGGAAAGACAAAAGTTAACAGAAATGGATCCACACCAAAAGGTAAGTATTCAGAGCAAGTGAGTAAGGGAGACTACAATGATAAAATCAGATAGAAAAGGCTTAGGGCCAAAGTCAATGGTTCAAAGTCTTTTGCTCAAGAGAATACAGTTCAAGGTAGTTGGCGGTAAAGTTCGTGGCACGGTTTACGGACGAGTTTGGTTGGTAGAAAAATTAGTTCAAAGAGAAGAGAAGGATAAGCCCTCGGATTGGAGAAAGATTTCAAACACTTTCACTGCGGCTGAACGAAATGCACAACCGGATTTGCACAGTGCCTTAAAGCGGAGAGGGGACTGTAGCTGAGGCAGACGTTCCTGGTAGTTCCTGAAGGCTCACGGTTCCTGAAGCGACTGTGGGACTGATCAGAAGTAGGACGACTGGAGGGTCCTGCACTACCCAGGGAAGAAACCAGCAGCAGTACCAAACAACGAATAAAAGGTGCGCTCCTAAAAACCCAAGCAGGGTCCGACCTTCCTGGCTATCCGGCCCACTGTAGCTCTGTATAGCGAATTCGACCAGAGGAGGGGTCCTGGCTTGCAGTTTGGGTGAACTGGTTGGTCCCACCAGCTCAAGGGAGGAAGTTTCCTCGGGGATCTTCTCTGTCGTCAGATTCTGGAGATTCGGACCTGTAGCAGGGCTTCACCAGGCGGTTCAGTCATTGTAGGGGTCATCTTCTTCCAGTTCCTCGTTGGTTCTTTCGTTGCAGTGGCGACTCTGCTCTTCCAGTCGCAGAGAGGCCAGTCCCCTTAGCCAATCAGATTGGAGTGTGACTTGGGTTACCAAGGGAACCCATGGCAGGGGTCCTAAAACCCCTCCCTCACATCCTGCCTACCCAGACTCTCAGGTGCCTAAAGGAGGGCTTCTGTGCAGAAGCCCACGAAAAAGCGATGAACAAAGGGACCAAACCTGGTTTGGCGCGCAGAATAAAACACGCAAAAGACTTTAACAAAAATAAATGGTGAATAAACCCGGCCAGAGCCAAAATAATATGTATTTGGTCAAGCGGGTTTATGTTTGAGGCTGATATAATAGCCTAAAACATTACCAAGTTTATATAAGATAATCACAGTAGAAAAGTTAGGGTAGATACCACTGCCACCAGCCAAGTCTTAATGTAAAGGGAGCGAAACACTGCCCCAAGAGGCACAGACAGGGATAAGAATGAACCCTTTCCAATACTCCATGGAAGATGGGGTGTACTGGGTCTGTGGTTTAAAGTGACTAAGGTAAAGTTAATGGCAACTTTACCCTTTTCTGGGGGACTGTAGTCAGCCCCAGAAAATGGAGTCGGTGGGAAATCTAAAAGACAAGCCTGTGTCACTGCACTGAAGGTGCTGTGCAACACACATGAAAAATATGGTACCCTGGCTGAGGTGAGGCTCCAGTGCCCAAAATCACACAAAAAGTAGAAACACACATAGCAAAACACATGCATGAGTGGGAAAAAAGGCTCACACCAGGTGAAAAAAATAAATCCTAGAAATGTTATGTTATGTTACTTTGCATTTATATAGCACCTTATGTACCATTGGTATGATCTCAAGGCGCTGGTAGGTTGAACGCCCTCGGGAACCGTAGTTCAAGTCAGTAGAGAGAGAGAGAGAGTCAAAAGGTGCGTGTGTGCACCGGATATGTGTGCAGCAGGTGTGGCACTCGGATGATAGCGGCTTCTTAGCGGTAGGTGTGGTGGTTGAGGGATCAGGAGTATGTGTTGGTTCTGGCAGAGAGATACCAGATTGATTCTGGCTGCGTGAGGCCTGAGGAGAATGCCTAGGCTGGCGGGTGTGCAGCCAGCTGTGTTTAGTTAGGATGATGGGGAGTATCTGGCATGTGTTTGTATGAGGACAGCTATACCGAATGTATCATAGTATCGCTGTGTTCTAGTTGAGTGGTGGTGTATAGAAGAGAGTAAGCGTGGTGATGTGATATGGTGGTTTTCTGTAGGTGCTTGAGATTGAGCGCCTTCATGCTCGATGCATTCCATGCGCTACAACCTTTCCATGCGCTCCACACTTCCACTCTACACCCGTTCCAAACTCTTCATCCGCTCCACACTCTCTACCCCCTTCACCTGTTCCACCTGCTCCACCCGTCCCACGCAATCCATTCGTGGCACTATTTGGAGTGCTGGGGAGATACTAGCGCGTACTTCATCATTTCCTCGTACTTCATCCTTTCCACGCACTCCATCCTTTCCACGCACTTCATCAAAGCTGCTGAAGGACTCAGTAGGTAAGGGAAATCAACCATTTATGAGAATTCTCCCTAACAGGCAGCATGGACTCGGGATATGCGCAAGCCGAACCAACTAGTGGCAATATGTGCTCAAGTTCAGGTAAGCTGAGGTCTGAGCCTGATATTTTGGATGAACGCGAACAGGTCGTGCAAAATGCCCTTAATTCACCTCTACCCGCTTTGCCATCAACTCTAGCCCTACCTCCTCTACTCCAATTGCCTCATGTGACTACACAATCTATTGTAGAGGAAGAGGGATCGTTAAAGACATCATTACTACCAGTAACGCAGCCGGTTTCAATCCAATAATGTGGATAAACTTAGTGAAACAATTGGCATAGATAGATCGCATTGTTTTTTTCCCAATTCGATGGCCACTAACTGCCAACGGAAGCATGGTGGTATTCATTACTTGTCCACCAGAATTTGAACTGCTGACTAAATCTACACCATATTTATTTTATATTTTCAAAGCGCTCACACAGCCCCCTATAGGAATTTTTTGTTGTTGTTTTAGTTGCGTATTTTTAATGAGCTTAAACACCCAGAGGTTTCTAAGCGCGGACCCGGGGATCGAACCTGTGTTGCTTCGTGTTGTGTTGCTTCCAAGGTGCACGTTGCCGCTGAGCTATCCTCCGGGATGCATAAGTCTCCCCTCTATTAGGCCCAGGGGATTAATATCCAATTGCCGGTTGGATTCCCCAGTGTACAGGGCAGAGAGATGGAGGGGGAAATTATGAATTCTATGGAGTTGCGAATACATCCTGAATACTTTCGAGAACCAAGGGCTGGAGAGAGAACAGAGATGAAGTCTTCTTTTTATGATGCTGAGACGGCTCTAGTTACAGACATGGTGCATTCAGTACAATATAAGTTGGGTATAATTCGTATATGATTTTTACAAATAGATTCTGGTTTGATGAGACAGCCCTTACTGGAAGCGGCTCATCAATTGCTGTGAGACCGATAGACAAAAGCTTCTGACCATGAAGGGGGAAACCTATTTAGGAGTGCACAAATTGGGCTTAAGGTGTGAAAAGAATAAAAGAACAAAAAGGCAATGATTTAGCGTTTAGCCACAGACGTTTTTTAAGAAAATAGAGACTTTTAACTATTTGGGTATATCTATAAATGCAAGTAGCGTTAATGCTCCAAATGTAGATACTCTAAGAATGAAGGCAAATAGCCTGGCGGCACAAGGTTTGGTTTTTATATAAACATTATTGCCAATATTCCCATTATACAAGTCATCTAATTTTATAAGTTAAAAGTTGTTTCAGTTTTTACCTATTTGGCTGAGTCTTCTTTCTGTTTCCCCTGTAAAATATGGCAGATTGTAGAGGGCATTTCCTGGAAAAGGATTCTTCCGGTACCTAAGGGTGTACCCATACATATTATTAGGTACAAATTTGTCCTCCTTTCCCTAATGGGCTTTGTATGCTGGAAAATGTTAGCCCACTTTCCGAAATTGCTTGTTGACCAATGCTCCTTCTATGTTCCAAATTGTGCATACTGCAGTGATGAAAAATTGTGATAGGCCATTGAGGCAATGGAAATTAGGTTGTACTAAGGTTTTAGTAGACCTGGGCATCTCCCAGGATCTACTGATATCTAACCCTTGCTTGGTAAAGGAGAAATTGTGGTTGTGTGTTTGGATCCAGACGGAGGATGAGTCCAAGGCCTACAAACTTTCTTATCATTTTACCTATTAAGAGAAAGCTTTTAATACCTTACCCCCTTATTTAATGAAATCTCCCATTGTCTTTTAAAATTGCACGGGTAATATTAGCAGCTTACATGCCTACTGAAGAAAGAGATCTCTCATGTAGATTCTGTAAAAACTCTATGTAGAACGAAACACTTAAGCACTTAATTTTTTTTTCTCTGCAGGTTTGACTGATTTAAGAACGTACTATTGTGGACATTTTCTAACACACTAACTTTCCCGGCATAACATACACCATTCTAGCATATCTTAAAGGTCAATATCAATCGGTAATTCATAAGGTCACTTCTGTCTCCCTTCTTAAATATCGCAATTACCACTGATCGCTTCCAGGAAGGGGGCGGCGTAGGTCCCTGTGACATTTTAGTGGTCATTGAAAAGGCTAAACATATAGGAAACGGTCTTCTTTTGAATTTGAAAGGCATATTTGTATCAGATGTAATGAGAGGTATGCGCAGTGTAAGAAAAGTATCTAAGTTTAATCCATCGATTACACAAACCTCTATGTGTCTTTGTAGACGTGTGATTGTCAACCTTGTTCCATTGGAGAGTCCCTGTGAATGCATAAGATTGCGTAGTAATTACAGCACCTACTTTCAGTTTTAGCTTGTGAAGAAGCATTCGTCTTACAGTGTTTTGTTCTTTAAAGACTGAAACTTTGAGCCAGTAATGAACTGTTCATTGACACTGGAACCGCCATGCCCTGTGTGGAGAGAAGAAGGGGTGAAAAGAAGTGACTTGAAATTATTCTGAATATTTGTGATAGTGGAAGGTGAAGGTGACCGCGTAGAACCGTGCTCATTCTGTTTGTTAAAATTATAACTGTTGTTGAAGTGGAAGGGCACACAGAGGTGCACTTTGCCATTTGGATAGCAGAGGACAGCCTAACAATAATAAATTGCATCAGCTGAGTACAGAAACATACCTAAGCGTATGATAAGATTTTAGGATGCTAATTGCAGAAGAATTTTTGAAATTTTTAAGGTTTCATGAGGAATTTTTGAAATAGTGATGGTTTTTTATCTTGCCAGATTCTCTTAGGAATGGTACACTTTAGTAATGTGATAAATGGAATGCTGCTAAAGTGCATCCACATTCACGTGTGGACCAAGGGAAATAATTCAGTGTTTTCAGCATCAATTGACATTGCAGCAACTTTTAATGCAGTGGACTGATCGCTGCTTTGGCAAAAATTACAAAAAGGGGGCATTCCACCCAGTTTATTGAGACTAATAGTTGGCCTTCATTCCCATTCTCTTAGTCATGCCAACCTAAGTAAGCAGGTTCAATTATCATGCCCGATTCAAACTTACAGAGGAGTGCAGCAGGGGTGCTTTCTCGCCCATGCCTCTACAATCTGTATATGGCTGTCTTGGATAAATCACTACAGACTGTTGCTTTTGCAACTCCGAAGATCTCTAGCCTTAGGCCGATCTGGGTGGGATGTGCGGATGACTACTTGTTCTTTGATAATACCCTAGTTGGCCTTTAACGCCTTCGGAATGGTTTTACTACCTGTGTGAATGCTAACTCTTTGTCCATTAACCCCGCAAACAGAAAGGTAATGTAACTTTCGAGCACCCAGAAACAAATTCCCTTCAGGTGGCACATACAGTCAGAAGTGGTGTAAAGGATTGATTCTTTAATTTGGGCTTTAAGATCAATTCTAAGCCTTCTATCACCCTTACCCGAGCATGGCTGCATATGAGGGCTGTTAAGCCGGCAAACCAACTGCAGACGGAGGACTCCAAGTTTGGCAAATTTCACTACTGCCATGTCGTAGATTCTTTGAGGGCAAAATTGCCCCAAGACTATCATACAGCATTGAAATACACAACCCAGTGCTGATTGATTATTTGCCTCAGTTGGAAGCTTTGATTTGGAGAAGGGTCTTGTCCCTACTTTCTACCACGCCCCAATATATTTTTTGCTACGAATTGGGTAGCATCTCACTGAAGGCCAGAGCCCTCTGGCAATACTTGTCATTTTACATGAAAATGTTAGACTCTCCGGCAAATTCTTTGATATCGGATTTTGGGAAAGCCTGTGAAATTGGAGGGTCTCGTGCTCTGTCTGAAATTAGGGGGATTGCTCTACTATGTCGGAGACGGGGAGTACTGTTCAGGACCTTATGAGTAACCCAGATAAGGTCTAAAAAGTACTATTCGTAGCAGACTGAGCCAACACGGTGACAGAATGATAAGCCTCTCCCTCTTTAGCCCAGGTAAAAGAAGATCACAAGAAACAAGCATCTTGGCCCTTTATCTGTCGATCTACTCTAGCAAAGCAGTCTGGTCTACCTTCCTGCGATTTCGTTTAAACTTGATTTGCACAAAGGAGACTTTGCTTAGATATGGACAGGTTACAGAGGACACTGCCTTCTGTAGATATTGTAACGTTGAGACAAAGAGAGAAACCGCAAAGCACATATTGCTAATATATGAAGCATTGAAGGCTTTAAGGGAAAGAGTGTTTTATAGGAAAAAATATTTAAATGAATATGCTATTTTATCGACTGATCAAATGTGGGATTATTGCCTTTCGGGAGTAACAGCACTACTGTAAACGCAGTTGTCTCCTTTTTTTGCTCATTAACTCCTGCCTTAGACTCTTAATTTAATGTTACTGATTCCTTTTTGCTATTAGTGACTGAAATGACTGAGTTTTTTTTTCTGTTGTCTCTTTTTTCCTCTTTTGTATCCTCTAAGTTTTTTTCTGGTTTTATTTCTTCTTCTTTTACTTTTTTGCTCTTTTTAGTTTTTCAAATATTTTGTATAGTATTTTTTGTTAAAGGTTGAATTACATTTTAACCAATAAAACAAAAGAAACAAAATAAAATAATGTGATTTATTGTCCCTTGCTGATGTAACATAAGGTTGTAATGTTACAAAAAGGTTTGTAATAAATAAATCGCTAATTACAACATAAAAATAAACTAGATGGGTTGTAGCATGGGCAATATTCTTTGCAAGATCTACGTCCACAAGAAAATGCACAGAATCCATAGTTTCCATTTCTTTCAATTCCAAACCACTCTAAATCCCCCTGAGAGTTTTGGAATGGTGAATAGATAGGAATAAAATCCATTCCCTTATTCTTGGTATGGCACTGGTACCACAGAATTCTTCTGTAGAAGGCCTTATATCATTTTTTCCAAGTACCCGCTGTGTCTGATCTATCAGAATCCAAGTCTGTGGGAGGTAAAGATGTGAATTTGATGAATTTGATGAACTACCCCTTCTTCACTAGGTTCACTGTGGATGGATCTCCTATAATTTACGTTGAGTTTTGTGAGAGCGCCTTCAATCAGCCATGGTCAGTACTGTTTAGGCTTCGATATGGTAAAGGGCGTAGTAGATTACTGTTGTCCTCCCCAAAAGCAAGATTTATCCTGTGCCCTTGGAAAACATTTTGCTTTTATAAAGTGTCTCAAATGCAGTAATTATGGGGCATGCCATCTGCCTTAGGCTTACTCTTATAGTTACGATATTTCTTCATAAGACTGCTTGACCCTGTTGCGATCCTCCTCCTAATCCATCACGAGGTACCTTTTTTGCATGTCTTTTGGGATTGCCTGGGCTCAGTAGTCTTTTAGGATTACCCTGTGTACACCTGGTGTATGCCCGTTCTGAAGACAAGGTTTGATCCTGCGTAGACACACTTTAGTGCTGAATCTACATTGCGTTATGTTGGATCCCTTGGAACCATGTCTTCGACTCCCATGAAGGCTTTATTCGCTAGGCTGGGATCCATAGAATCCACCACAACATGTTCAGACTGTTTGATATGATCAAAGGTAGTAATATGTTTTCAGAGTACAATCATTCTATGTTAGTGGCCTTCCTGCTTTTTCAAATAATTGGTACTTGTGACACTGCAATTATGTCATACCTGCTAAGGAGAACCACCTTCCTCTTCTTGGTTGATTTCTTTTTCTGGTTCCAAGGTGTCCCAGATGAGATGAAGGGCTACTGGTCTAGATTGTTGGGATATGTATCTCCCCTTGACTTCTGGTTCAGCCTCTTTCTACTCAGTTCCTTTAACCAGTTCTTTGAAACTCTTTTACATTTATAATGCTGCTGCAATGACTAGGCCATTTCGATTTTTAATTCTTCCCTCGATTTAGGTACAATGGAGAGGGAGATCTGCCCCCTACACATGCCTTTGTGTCAAATAGGACAATCTTTCATAGGGTTAGGATCTTACTTTTTCTTGTGTCTATCCTCATGTTGGAATCAGTGAGGACTGATAGATCAGTTGTACTAACTCCTTTTTGGGGACGATAATTCTGTGGGAAATGTATGCCTCTTGTCTGATTTACATGACACTTTCTGTGAGGAAATAGTACAGGGATGAGCAGTGGTTTCTTTTCTTTTTGTTTTATTTATGTGATGGTTTAAAGCAAACCTTACACAGTTACACATTTTATAAAAAATAAACATAAATATCATGAATTTAAATACATCAGTAGTGCTTTGATGAATCCGACTCACTTTCAATTAAAAACTTACAAAATGTGTGACCCACTCAGTGATTATACTTATATGTTGAGAAAGGACATCAGGGAACATTTCTAAAACAAATCTAATAGTCGCAATGGTCAATGACAGTTGATAACCCGCAAGAAACCATCAAATAACATAATTTTCAGGATTAATAAAACTACTAAAATGCTTTATCCTGTTTAACCTTTACTTTTGGCAATAAATGATTAAGTGTTCCAGTGTCTCGATAATGTCTGTATTTTCACAACGATGGCAAAATCTGTCAGGATGCGATAAATTATTTCTGGCACCAATTTGTGGGCGGAGGATTATCCAAAGTCATGGAAATCTTTTGCCATTTGGAAGATACAAATTAAATCAAATAACCATTAACATGCTTTAGAGTTTATAGCCTTCTCCTCCAATGTTCCGTGATAAAATAGTTTTTAACCACCCAGCAGATCTTTTGTTATACACCAGTCCCTTTTTATACAACAATTTTTGGTTTCTAAACTCCTGCTCAGCCCCACATTACCACTGACCAGCCGTGATCTCAATCGTAAAGGTGTAACAGTCACCACATGAATAGTACAGCTCCTTCAACTCTTTATGGTAGCATGGGCAGAGGGAAAACTATACTCTTCAAGAGGGTTGTGAGCGTGCAAGGAAGCATCCAAACAACAACAGTAATTTGGTACCAAAATAAAGAAAATGTCCCCCCTTTATAAGAATAACCTGAATTCCAGAAAAAGTGCTCAATATCACTATATTTGAATTAAGATAATTGTACACTTATAATATTTCTTTCACATTATCATTAATTCAAATTATGTACTGCAACCAAAAAATGAATACATTTTTGGGCCAAAGTGTTTCGTAGCAACAAAAGGAACATAAGTATCTACTGATTATTTACATCATAAAAAATAGCTAATATCAACCATATCCTCTTTTTAGCCACTTGAATATGGTCTGAATGTTACTACTGAACACTGTTTAGGATTTCAGAAATAAAATAAAGGTCAGTAAACATCTAATCTACCTTTATTCAGTATTAAGAAATTGGATCAGTGAAAAATAGCATAGAAAGTAAAGAATGTCATATATGTACAACTTTTATTTTAGTGTATTATCCTAATGATGAGCCACTTGATGTGGTGAAACACTTGTAGAGCATCAGAAACAAAGGATCTTTTAGAGGGCTAAGGATCTATTAAAGGAGGACTAAAGATGAATCTAAGAATTAGAGCCAGTAAAGCTAATCTGGCTCCCTATCAGCAGCATAGCCAGTTGAAGATAGGGGTACCGTAATTCGGTATTTGAGTGAGTATTCGGCCAAATTCTGGCAAAAAATTAGATATTCGGCTTCGGCTGAATACTTAATTAATTTTCACTCGAAGCCGAATCGTTTCTGCTACAAAAGACATTAAGTACTGCTTTGACTGTGCCTGGAACCGTTCAGGTATGTCATGTTATTCCTTTAAAAGGATCATTAAACAAATGCTGCTGTCACTTTTGTGATTGAGTACAGACAGAGCAAAGGTCTGAAAGTACAAATCAAGTCTCAGCCCTTCATGTGCTGGACATAAAGACTTTAATCTCGTGGTTTGCTGGGGAGGGGTGAACTGAAGGAAAACTCTAAGGGGCCGATTCATGGAACAAACGTGCGCCGAAAATCTACGCGCAAGCAGGCGCAAGCGGAAAAAAAGAGGCGCACGCGTGCGATTCATGGAAGTCCCTGCGCGTGTCTTCCTCGGGATGTGCGCCAAACCCGTGCATGGCGCACACGTCACTGCAACATCCCGAAAGACGTGCGCAACGCGCACAGTGAAAGCGCACAACCTCTGCGCATACACTAGAAAGTGGGCGGAACACGGGGCGTAACGCGCGGAATGGGGAACAACTCGCAAAAACAAGGGCGTAACTGGGGATGTACTGCAGGGAAGCAGACGGAACGCCCACACGCATCCGAACCACACGTATTCATGGAATCGAATAGGGCAAAGCCACGAACAGCGAAAGACACGCACAAGCCCAAACACGTCCGCCACACGAAGGCAGGCGGTAGCGTCCCTGCGCATTACAAAAGTGGCAACATACAGCAATTGTGCGAGCGGGGCACGTGTATTTCGGGGGTTCGCGTGAACTTACTCACGCGATCGGGCCTGGGGGAGCGGGCTACGTGTATTTCAGGGGTTCGCGTGAACTTTCTCACGCGATCGGGCCTGGGGGAGCGGGCTACGTGTATTTCAGGGGTTCGCGTGAACTTACTCACGCGATCGGGCCTGGGGGAGCGGGCTACGTGTATTTCAGGGGTTCGCGTGAACTTTCTCACGCGATCGAGCCTGGGGGAGCGGGCTACGTGTATTTCAGGGGTTCGCGTGAACTTATTCACACGATCGTGCCTGGGGGAGCGGGCTACGTGTATTTCAGGGGTTCGCGTGAACTTATTCACGCGATCGTGCCTGGGGGAGCGGGCTACGTGTATTACAGGGGTTCGCGTGAACTTTCTCACGCGATCGGGCCTGGGGGAGCGGGCTACGTGTATTTCAGGGGTTCGCGTGAACTTTTTCACGCGATCGGGCCTGGGGGAGCGGGCTACGTGTATTACAGGGGTTCGCGTGAACTTTCTCACGCGATCGGGCCTGGGGGAGCGGGCTACGTGTATTTCAGGGGTTCGCGTGAACTTTCTCACGCGATCGGGCCTGGGGGAGCTGGCTACGTGTATTTCAGGGGTTCGCGTGAACTTTCTCACGCGATCGGGCCTGGGGGAGCGGGCTACGTGTATTTCAGGGGTACGCGTGAACTTTCTCACGCGATCGGGCCTGGGGAAGCGGGCTACGTGTATTTCAGGGGTTCGCGTGAACTTTTTCACACGATCGGGCCTGGGGGAGCGGGCTACGTGTATTTCAGGGGTTCGCGTGAACTTTCTCACGCGATCGGGCCTGGGGGAGCGGGCTACGTGTATTTCAGGGGTTCGCGTGAACTTTCTCACGCGATCGGGCCTGGGGGAGCGGGCTACGTGTATTTCAGGGGTTCGCGTGAACTTTCTCACGCGATCGGGCCTGGGGGAGCGGGCTACGCGTATTTCGTGGGCGCGCGGGAAGTGACACAATTCCATCAGGGTACGTGTATTACAGGTGTGCGCGATATCAACAGGGTACGTGTATTACAGGGGTGCGCGGGGAGCAGCACACTTGAATTGCACGTGTGGGTCCTCCCAGGTGTTCCCTCTACACCCTCCACGGCCCCTGCAGGTGGCTCACACCACAGGGGCATACCCAGCACATGTCATGCAGGCACCCCACCCACCATGCCCATGCCCACCAGCCAACCCACATGTCAACTTGCACTACTCCCCCCCAACGCATGTCCCCCTGCACCCCCAGCCACCAGGGGCAGCCTCCACCAGGCCCCCACCCATGTCTCACACCACCCCCACCCCCCAGTCACCAGGGGCACCTGCCAGCAGGCCCCCGCCCATGTCCACTCATGTTCCCCCCCCCAGCACTGTGGGGCACCTGCCAGCAGGCCCCCACCCATGTCCAACTCATGTTCCCCACCACCCCCACCCCCCAGCACTGTGGGGCACCTGCCAGCAGGCCCCACCCATGTCTCCCACCACCCCCACCCCCCAGCCACCAGGGGCAGCATCCACCAGGCCCACACCCATGCCTCACACCACCCCCACCCCCCAGCAGTGCAGGGGCACCCACCACCAGGCCCCCACCCATGTCACCCCCCACCCCCCAGCAGTGCAGGGGCAGCCTCCACCAGGCCCCCACCCATGTCTCCCACCACCCCCAGCCACCATGGCCAGCCCCCACCAGGCCCCCACTCATGTCCCCTATCACCCCCACCCCCCAGCCACCATGGGCAGCCTCCACCAGGTCCTCACAATCCCCAACACACGTCATTACAACTCACACACATGAGCCATACCACAGCCATATCGCAACTGCCACCACCATCCATACACATACAACAGCATGAGCAGCCAAAGGTGAGCCAGACATCACATGCAACACAGGAAGTGCACCACACATGTACACACACCACCACACTTGCATGCATGTGTACACCCCTGCCAAGTGTCGCACTGTTCAGACGGCCATCCATGTCACATCTGCCAATCAGGCTTCCACATACCGCTGTCACATGCATCCATGTGGCATCACTGTTGCACCCTTGTCTAATACACACACATGCACATGTACACAGTGCTGATACATGCAGCCGAAAACAACATACATGCGTGACATCACGGACATGTCTACTCACATACACATTCATCCAAACATGTGTGCCCACACAACTGCATTTGGCATGCAAGCCTACACACACAAGCACCATCCATGTCTCACACATCACAGCCCTCGCATGTGTCAGCCCCACGGCCCTGTACACCCCCACCCATACTCGACCCCATACAAACAGATGTGCAACCTGCACACTACCGAATAATCACCACATGCACTGCTCACAATCAGGATGCATGTACACTCACCGCTCGACTCCAGATGGGTCTGCTTCTCTAGGACCTGGACGTGGAGCGCTGGGGATATGCGTTCCAGGACCCTCATCTGTTCTTCCGACAAGTGGCCCCGGCGCCCCTTGGCATCCGCTGCCTTCAAGAGGCGCCGGCCCTTGTTCAGGGTCCTGGACCTGAAGTCCTCCCAGCGCTTCCTGACATGTTGTAAGTCGCGGACTGCCACCCCCTCCGCGTTGATGGCAGTCACGATGTCAGTCCAGATCTGAGTCCGTCCTTCCTTGTCGGCGCGGGAACTTCCGAAGAGGGCATCATACTGCCCCAGGACTTGCTCCACCAGGACACCAACTTCGGTGGCACTGAAGCTGGTGCCCCTCTGCCTCTCTGGCCGGGGGTTGTCAGTGGTCACAGATGGTGTTTGCCCCGACATGACAACCCCAGAGGCAGGAGTGGGTGGGCAACTGGGTCCTGGGGCTGGGCTGTGGAGCGATGGAATACCAGTCAGGAGTCTTCGGTTCCAGCAGGGGTGGTCACAGCAACAGCACCCCTGGCTGATGTGCAGGCAGCAAATGGCAGTGCACGTGGGCAGCAGGCAGTCAGGCAGCAGCAGGTGGGAGCGTGCTCGGGGCCCTGGGGGGCAGTAGTTCGGCCTTCTGGGCAGGAGCGTGTGGCCAGCTTGATACGGAGTGATTTGGCACGTGAAAAATCGGCACGTCAGCGTGTAATACGAGCAAAGGGCCATGCTCGTAAGCGAGCGTGGAAACTGCACGTCCGCGTGTAATACGAGGAAAGGGCCATGCGCGTAAGCGCGAGTGGAAACTGCACGTCCGCGTGTAATACGAGGAAAGGGCCATGCGCGTAAGCGCGCGTGGAAACTGCACATCCGCGTGTAATACGAGGAAAGGGCCATGCGCGTAAGCGCGCGTGGAAACTGCACGTCCGCGTGTAATACGAGGAAAGGGCCTATGCGCGTAAGTGACGTGACGCGCGCGTGCGTTTCCCTCAGCACGAGTTAAAGGTGAGCGGGCCCAGCAGTTCGCTGTACGTGCCTTTCGTGGAGACCGACGTGTGTTGCTGCTTCCTGTTGTTTCGCGCGCCATCACAACTTCACAGCTATCAAGGACGTATCTCTTCTTTTGGCGGGGGTATTGGCTACGCGTGTTTTTCTGCATCGCGCTAGTCAGACGGTGAGTCACACACGCTCTTTTTCCCACTGCGGGTGCCCCTGTGTATCGCACCCATTTTCGATGTCATAGTAGCCTGCGTGTCCCACGCGTACGCGTTATTCGTGTTACTGGGTGCCGCTGCGTACTGCGGGAGGTTCAATCCACGCACGTAGGCTGCAGGGTTGCGTGCACGGTTTTACTGCAGTTTTGGGGTGCCTGAGCGTTGCGTGACCCGTCACCACATCACCGGGGTCACATACAGCCTTGCAGGTGCAGGGGGGCTGTTAACATCTTGCTTCCCACCCCCTTCACCCCAATTGCCCAGGTCAATTGTGGTGTACACCTCCCATTGGCACCACTCCATCTGTGCCAGCACTACTACATCTGTGCCATGGTTGGGAGGCCACCAAAGGTGAGGGGCGCCTCAGCTGGGCGTACTCCTCGTGGCGGGCGTGGTCGGGGACGTGGCCGTGGTGACCAGGGAGTAGGGGGACTCCAGGGTGTCCCGGGCAGCCACAGAGGGGGAAGAGGCAGGGGTGCGCCACTTGAGCACAATGTTGTGCCATGTGTCGGTGCAGCCATGCCACCACCCCCTGTGGTTCCGGGGGATGCAGCTCCTGCATCTGGCACTGGCACCCATATGACCCGGCAGTCCGTTCCATCGACTGCCACGGGCCCAAGGGTGGTGGTAGCTGCAGGTGCAGCTCTGGACACCGCCACCCAGGCTCAGGGTCTGCCAGCGCAGGCTGCGTTGGCACTTGAAGAGCCCTTGGTAGATCTCCAACAGGCCAGGGGGGAAACCATAGGGGCACGCCGGGCTGCTCAGACCAAGACACGTGTCCCTGGGGCAGTCATGTCATCTGCTGCCCCGAACAGCCGGGTGTTGGCAAGTGCAGGGGCAGATGCACCCAACAGCACCCCGGTTGTGAGTCTGTCAACCAGGACCGTTGCGGCCAACCACCCTGCCACAGCTGATGTTGCTGCGCAGGGTCCATTAGTGGGCACCCAGCTGCCACTGACACAAGTCAGGCCTCTGGTCATCCCTCCACCTGCCACTCCCTTGGCTCAATCCACCGAACCCACTGGCCATGCTGGTCAGGGCAGCATTAGCCAGCCAGGGTCTGCGCCACAGTCCAAGAGGAGGAAGGTTGCACCTGCAGCACAGGCTGGGACCCCACACACAGCCACGACCTCCTGCACGTCGAGGAAGAAGCCTTTCTGTAAGCAGGAACTGGAGTTCCTCGTGGACTACGTGCGGGGCCACAGCCGTGACATGCTAGTGGGTGCCAATAGTCAGACCACGGCTGCCCAACGTGACACCCACTGGAAGCATGTTGCGGAACATGTCAGTTCATTCGGCCATGAGGTGCGCACGGCGCAGGAGTGCAAAAAGCGTTGGAATGACATCAAGCGCAGCACTAAGGCCAAGCGTGCCTCAAATTACAACTTGACTCTGGTGACTGGCGGTGGGCCTGCACCAGAGGAGGAAGAACTCACTCCGCATGAGGCTCTCGTTGCGGAGTTCATACCACCTGAATTGGTCGAAGGAGTGGGAGAGAAGCTGGACTTTGATGCCCAGTCCAGTGAGTGTTGATGCGTGTTTGTTGAGGACGTGTGTGTTTCACTTGTGGGATGTGTTGTGCATGATTGCTGCTACATGTGACCTGTACATGGTTCTGATGTGTAAGTAATGCAATGCTACCGTCATGCATGTCTCCTCTGCCTGCATGCGGGACTCCATGTAGGCATGCTCCCTTGCCCCTCCTCCGCCACTCTGCACCCCAGTTCCACCTTTGCACTGGTCTGCTCCAATCTTGCCAATGTGTAGTTTCTTGTCCATGTGTCCTGTGTAGATGCTAACTTCCAGCGTAGAATCTGCCAGACATATGCCATGTCGTACAGCCTTAGTACTCGATGCAGGGTATCTCACTTGTACTGTGCATGGGTCAGATGTCCCGCAGGGACATGAGTGCCCATTCATGCTCCATGTGCATTGCACGCATGCCCCTATGTGTCCTTGACTGGATGATCACTGTAATATCAGTCCTTGGTTACATACATTGCCTGCCATCTCATCAGCCTTCCCATGTCAACTGTGCCTCAGTCCTGCGTTGCACACATGTTTAGGCTCTGACAATCTGTGTGGCTCACAGGCCTCAGCCTGTTCAATGGCCAATGACTCTGTCCAACTCTTGTTGTGTCTTCTTCACACGTGGGCGGCCTCCGGAGTTTCCATCATGTGTCCTGCCCAC
Source organism: Ambystoma mexicanum (assembly GCF_040938575.1). NCBI lineage: Eukaryota > Metazoa > Chordata > Amphibia > Caudata > Ambystomatidae > Ambystoma > Ambystoma mexicanum. Next base: position 618,959,991 of record NC_090935.1, on the reverse strand, counting down.
TGTCCCAGCATCATTTGCAGTGTTGTAATTTGAATCACATTAAGCTGTTGATGCCAGTCAACACTGCCAGTCAATACACAGGTGTATGGTCAGCCTTTTGATACCATGATAGGCATCCCTGCTTAGGTACTGGGGTGGAGGGGTGCTTGGCTTCTGGTCATGGTACACATTGAATGCACAATGCACGTGATGTCTGATTTTGACATTGCACTGCCTTCACATTTCCTGGCACACACCATGTAGTGCTTGTACATGTAGGTAGTGAGTGGCGTACACATTTCCTGCACTGCATAGACCCACTTCCATGGAAACTGCCACCTTTCAACAGGTCTGATCACAGAAGCTATTCAAAGTAGACCCAGCATGCATGACAGGTCATATGTCTGCCTGATGCCTTTGCTGTCGGTGTGTGTGTGTGTGTCGTGTGCTTCTGACATGTGTATTGACCTTTTCCTCTCTATTTTTCAGGTGATGACGCAATGGAGGCAGAGGATGGTGTTGTCATGCCAGACACAGGGATTGTAACGCCACATCAACCCGGCACTAGTGTGGGTCGTGGGGTGGTAGGCCACGAAAACCCCCAAGTGCTGCAGTCCATCTTGTCTCTGGCTGCCTATGAGTCCAGCCTTGATGACGACTCTGACGTCCATGTTGAGTTGGATGACCATCAAGTCCATGTGTCAGGGGTGAGTGATTCTGATGTGGACACTCCTCTGTCTGCGACACCTGCACTGAGGGATCAGACAGTCTTGGTTCCTCCGCCCGTGGTGGATCGGGACGCAGGGTCACCCTCCACACCAGTCACTGATGTGCCTGGGACATCACGTCGACGGGGGCATGTAGTCGTGCAGCCGCAGGCGGTGCCAACACAGCGAGGACCCCCGGTCCTTGGGTCCCGCAGGGGTCAAGCCCGGCAACGCGGTCGCCGCGCGCAACCGCTGTATACTGAGTGGGAGCAAGACATGACTGCCAATTCAGAACGGCAGGGGGCAGCAATGGAGAACATCGCTGAGAGCATGGAGCGTGTGGCCCGATCTGTGCTCCCCACTGCTAGGCAGGTGCTTCTCCAGCAGCAGGCGGCACGGTCCACGGCCCGCTCGCTCAGGCTGGGCATGGCGGCCTCAGACAGGGCACGCCAGGCTGAAATGTCGTCTCTGCGTCAAGCAATTGCTGCTCACGCAGAGGCACACATGGATGCCTTGAGGGAGGAGTATGCTTCCCTCAGATCCACTCTGGGTGTCCTTATGATGTCCCAGAGGCAGCGGGCAGAGGAGAGGTTTGCACAGCTTGAGTGTACCATCTCGGCTGAGCTACAGGCTTGCCGGGAGGTGCAGCGGTTGTCCAGCCAGGCCTTGCAGGAGGAACTCCGTGTTACACGTGCTACCTTGCAAGAGGAAGCACGTGTATCACGGGAGGTTCTGCATGCAGACCTACGTCACATCGCCACACAGAACCAGGCTCACCCGTCCGGCAGACTTGCTGCCGACAAGGGGCAAGCTGCGGCTAGGCGTGGCCAGGCTACTGTGCCACGTCCTCCTTTCCAGGATGAGCCAGACTCGGACGACCATCTATCTCCCACATAGGTCGTGCTGTGCAGGCGTTGAGCCCATGGAGGCTTTTTTTTTGGCTCAGCATCATCGCATGTGGATGTTGAGCAGCACCCTGTACCTCCCCCCTCCTGGGTGCCTCCCCTCCCCCCTGGGTCGTATGTGGCTATTTTTGATTTTTCTTTTAGTTTAGTTAGTTAAGTTTCTGTTTGATAGTTAGTTTAAATAGGTAATGTAGGTTTTCCATAGTTAGTGTAATTAGTTAATAGTTGATTTAGTTTAAAATTGCTAGTCTATTGTGCTTTCATGTGACGGTGCGGTGCTTTGTGGCTTTTGAAGGCATCCACTGTCTGTTCCAGCTGGGCCCTTCATGGTTGTCTTGTGTATGTGTTTGCTGCTTGGGTTCCTTGACTCACATATGCCACTCCTGCCTCCCTTATCCATGGGCTCGCAAGGATGGTTCGGTGTTACAGCATTTTACACAAGGGCATTGGACTGTCAGATCTGTGGCATGTCTGGTGCTGTGTGACTTGTGTTGACACCCCTAGTGGGGATGATTTAGGTGTCATTGTCCACTGTTCAGCTTTTGCTAGATGGGGTGTATCATGATTAATGTGGACATTGATTGCTATGCATTGTGTAGTATGTTTCATTTCTTTCCTGTACATGTGCTTGTTGCAATTCATGCTGTAGATAGTGTTCCACACTTTGTAGGTGAAAGACGGACTGATGGTGCGATTTGTGATGTGACTCTCTGACATGGTCAAGTAATGAGATGCCTGATGAGACACACACAGATGACTTTGAAGCATTAATCATGTGTTCCATGCCCTTTCTGCAGGGGGATGAGCCTCCAGAGCACCTTTGCCAGCAGACATGTCCCATTGGACGACGGAATTCTGGACCCGTTTGTTGGTGCCCACATGCACATGTGTGCAGAAGCAGAGGCACAGTGATTGCAGACCCACATCCTAGAACTGCTGACATGTTCCAAGGAACTCCAGGCAAGGTGAGCATCACAGGGGGGCCACGACACAGCACAGCTTGCACCAGGCGAGTTGCACATGCAGGCTTAGTCACAGCACTGAGGGTGAGCTTAGACGAATATTGGTGTTGAAGCACACAATGCAGCTCAGATGTGTTTGTGGACTGATGGCTGCTGATAGTAGGGTTGTCTGGGACACATGCAGGGGCAGTGGCACATACCCTCCGGTACACCAAGGTCCATTGAGCCACTTGTATCAACCATGTAGCCTTCCGAGACATGGAATGGGGCAGCTCACAGGGACATGCAGCAAGGGACATACTCGGGTGCAGTGCATGTCTTTTCCACGTACTTCATGATAAATACACTGCCAACTTTGTTTCGGTCATGGTGGTACGCAACTTGCTCTGTAGTCATGGCTTGCTATATGGGTCTGTCTGCTTACCCAGGGAACATTGCATGTTGTGTGAATTGTGACACATTGGTGTTCCATTTGCCATGCACCCAGCAGCGGGTGCCTTACTGCATTGACTGTGTATGACCCGTCACAGGGGTGATGTTATATATGGGTACGAAGCATCAACCACAGATTGTCTGTTTGTAGAGTAGTCTGTTGCTATGGGGCATGTTTGGTGTTGTGTTTTTGTGCAATTTGCACGTACAGGTTGTTGACTGTGTCTCTCGTTGCAGCATTGCAGTGCTCCTGTAACCGGACCTGAGAGTGCGCAGGCAGGAGGCCAGCACTCAAAACCAGAGCTAAGTGTCTTGTTGTTTTTCTTACTAACTGCTCTGCATAGGCTTGCTGGGGAGTGTACTGATGCATGGATGTAAGTGTGGTTCAATTTGGTATGTTATTTTCTCCCTAATCACCCGTGATCCTATGCAATTTTGAAACCTGTACCCTCTACCCGGTGTTCCTGCTTCCCCTGCCTATCCAAGCAACGTTCCCTGACCCTCTTTCCCCACTGGGGTTGCGGATGCCTGTGTAAGCTCCGAACTTGCAGGCGCCAAAACCCTAGAGGGGGTGGTTGGTTCGTACCACTCCTGAGCCTGGACTACAGAAGGCCATGACGATGATGTCCAAGTCTGTTTGGATTGTGTATGTGTTCATGCAGGTTGTACATTTTCGTGCATTCCCTAGTTTCATGTGTCATTCCACCTCCCCTCTCCTGCCGCTCATTCCAGTCATCCAGTGTGTCAACACCTGTCCCGACTGCATATCCCTGAACCTCCTTCCCCACCAGGGTCTCAGGTGCCTGTGTGAGTTTGACCTTGCAGGCACCCGGGACATGGTGGGGGTGGTTGTTTCGTGGCACTCCCGCGCCTGTACAGGGGACCTCTGACAGTACACATCCATTCATGGTGCATCATCCTATGTCATGTCCCACACATGTCTCACATCCTGTCGTGACATTGTTTTGCTGTGCTACCTTGGTTGTTGCATCATTGTGGTAGTACTTGGCCTTTGTGAGGTACTGCTACGTCAAGTCATCTACTGGAGGGTGTTTGGGTTCGTTTTTATGCCTTGGATTTTGTGTTTCAGAAATGAGTGTGTATTCTGAGGGTTCAGGCATCTTTTTACACACAAGGTGGGAGATGGTGACGAAGGGTAAAGGTGATCCTGTGGCCAGGTGGAATTGAGGTTTGGGGGCTCCATGAGCCAGGTGCAGTTGTTCAGTGGGTCATGGTCATTTGTGAGGGAGGGGGGGGTTGTTGTTGATTGTTGCCTTGCCCTGCAGTGTGATGGGAACTCTGACATGGTAATGGTGGTATCCCATGTACATGTTGTGTTCTGCTGATCAATGCCTGTTCATGTGTTGTGTTTTCCTTTCAGGTGCGAGGGGATAGTAGTGGTTTGACATGCTGGGGTGTACACATGGTGGATGTTCACATGTGATGTGTAGGGAACACTGATGGTCACTTGAGTGCACATGCATATGTGGAGTGCATGTCCTTGCAGAACCACACACTTGCACCCTGATGCACTACATGTACTCCCACCCTTGCATATACACTTGTACACTGTTTGCCTTCTGGTGCCCACTGTGTCCCGGCAGCACATGTTCTGTGACCGATCATGGATCCAGTACATGCCTGATTTGATGTTTGACGTGGTCTGTCACTTAGATGTGATGCTCAGGGTGTGCATCACACACAATGGCTGTTCACTGTGCTGTGCGCTGAGCAGTGTGATGCAGGAGTAGGACACTGCACACATGAGCTGCAGTGTTGATTTTGCAATGCATGATGTGCATGTAGACAGGCATTCATTGTGATGTTACGTCTACGACTGTTGTAATGCATTTTGAAATTACTTATTTTGGGTGGGAGGTTGTTGGTCTGTCATTTCATCTGATTCCGGGTCAGGCAGCAGTGTCCGATGCCACTGTGCATTTAGGACATGGCAATGTGTACCTTATCGTTACTGCATTGGTGTATGGGTATTGCGTGCCATGACATGTTGATGTTTGGGAGGGTTTGTGTGACATGACAGTGATGGCCATGGCCTGGTTTGCAGGTGTGTGTGATGCACACCTTGCATGTCCGTGTCATCCGCTTCTCAGAGCAACTAGCTGGGGGTAGATTTCTCTCCGCAGCAGGGCCCTGCCCCTGGAACAGACTTCCGGCCTGACTTGAACTTGAGGGGAATCATCTCCAGTACTGGAAGCACCTCAAGTCCTTCCTCTTTGCTTCTGCTTACTGTCTGCCTCTCCCTTGCAGAATTCTCCACTGGAACTGCACAGGAGCTGCAACTGGGCCACTCTCACCGACCTTGGTCCCTGGCCCAGCCACTCTCCACTTGCACTGCCTCCCTGGCAACCCCTGCACTGCTGTACTGTCTCTCTATCCCTACAGCCCTCCCTTCCCAGCACTTGTCTGCACTCACCTTTGTAGTTGCCACCAGGCGACCTATGTATTATTTTTTTGGCCTACTTCCCCTGTACTGGACTCCCCCCCACCCTTCCCCTGGCACTTTTCCCATTCCCCCTACCCCTGCACTTGCACGATCCCAATGACACCTGGCCTAGTAGTACCGTTCTCTGTGTTCCCTTGTTCCCCCCTCCCTGCCCCATTGCGCCTTGGAATACTTGTATATGGCCCATATCATGTCATATGTCATATGTGTGCCTTTTGGTCACACAGGATAGCTTGTGTTTAAGTAGCTAGGAATGCAGACGATGTGGCACTTCCATGGCAACTATCTCAGGGTGGTAAGGTTGTGACAGTTGACTGTCTCTTTGTCATCATCGATTGTCACCTGGTATGTGCCAGGCCTGTGTGCACTCCGCAGGGGTGGGAGTTTAGGTGAAAAATGTGGCCACAAGCTGGGTCCGGGCTTCCTCGCCACGTGCCCTGTCCCCTCCCATGGGCAGCGCCTGTGGTTGGGGATGTGGGGGCACCACCATGTCCACCGGGACGCTCTGCCGTGTTGCAACATTGTGCAGGACACATGCTGCCACAATGATCCTGCACACTACTGGTGGTGCATAGAGTAGTTGCCCACCAGAGCGGTCAAGGGAGCGGAAACGTGACTTGAGCACTCCGAATGTGCGCTCCACTATGCCCCTGGTTGCAATATGGGCGGCGTTGTATCTTACCTGGGGTGGTGTGGTGGGGTTCCGGATTGGCGTCATCATGTGGTTGCTCAGAGGGTAGGCACTGTCCCCTGGGGAGATGATAATAGTTGAGATAATTAGGGTTTGAATATTTGTCTGTGTGTGACTTGCATGCATGTGCGAGGGCATTTGTACTGACCTAGGAGCCATGTGTCGCCATGCTGCCCAGCTTCCAGGGCCCGGCTCAGGGCGGACATTCTGTATATGAAACTGTCATGGGTGGAGCCAGGGTAGTTTGCATAGACAGAGGTGATGATTCCCTTTGCATCACATACCACCTGTACATTGATGGAATGCCAGTGCTTGCGGTTTCGGTAGATGTGCTCAATGGCCCTAGGTGGACGTAGGGCCACATGGGTGCAATCTCTGGCACCGAGCACTTTGGGGAAGTGTGCCACCCTGAAAAATTCCAGGACAACGGCCTGCCTTTCTGCGGGTGTTCTGGGCATGTATATGTGCCTGCGGACTGAGGGGCGCGCTGTCATGATTGCCAGTACCTGTAGGCAGCGTGACTGCGTGGCCTGTGAGACCCCCCCCACTATGGCAGTGGTCCGCTGAAATGACCCAGTGGCCAAGAAATGCAGGACATTGAGCACCTTCTCCAAGGGGCTCAATGCTTGGGAGCAAAGGGTGGGGGATGTGAGGTCATCTTCCCACTCCCTGACCAGGTCTAGGATGATATGGGGTGGAAACCTATACCTGCCATAGACCTGGTCGTCAGGCATCCCAAAAAGGCTTGTCCGTGTTGCGAAAATGCGTGCCCTGGCTATTCTCCTCCTCCTGCGGTGTCCCACGATCAGTGCAGCGACAAATGGGGCATTCATCGTAGCTGTATATACGCGTTTGTTGTTTGCGCGCACTTTTATGCTGTGCGCGGGGACGCTTCCGCCTGCCTACGTGTGGCAGACGCGTTGACGCCTGTGCACATCTTTTGCCGTGCGCGTGTTTCCCGTGTTTGGATACGGTCCAAGTGTCATCGCGTGTGATCGGAGGGGAGTGTGCGTACACGCAAGTGGCCTGGGTACGTGTGTTTCGGGGTGCCCGGGAAGTTCCACACGCGATTAGCCTGGGTACGTGTGTTCCGGGGTGCGATTGGTGGGAATCCACGTGTGTTCTGTCATCACGTGCAATGAGGGAAACACCTGCGCGCGTCACGTCACTTACGCGCATAGGCCCTTTCCTCGTATTACACGCGGACGTGCAGTTTTTCACGCACGCTGAAATGCGCATGCACGTCTGTACGCGTCATGTCACAGGGGCGCTTGCGCTTAAGGGGCCTTCTGTCCAATGAAAATGCGCATGCGTGCAGACGCGCTTACGCGCTAAGGGCCTTTCCTCGAATTACACGCTGACGTGCAGATTTTTCACATGCCAAATCACTCCGTATCAAGCTGGCCACGCGAAAACACACGGAAGACCACGCTCCTGCCCAGAAGGCCGAATTACTGCCCCCCAGTGCCCCGAGCAGCCTCCCACGTGCCATTTGCTGCTGCCTGCCTGCCTGCTGCCACCGTGCCCTGCCATTTGGTGCCTGCACATCAGCCATCTGCAGGTGTCCAGTTGCTGTGTCCACCCCTGCTGGAACAGAAGACTCCCGACTCGGATAACATCGCTCCACAGCCCAGCCCCAGGACCCAGTTGCCCACCCACTCCTGCCCCTGGGGTTGCCATGTCGGGCACATCAACATCTGGCACCAGTGGCAACCCCCGGCCAGAGGGGCAGAGGGGCACCAGCTTCACTGCCACCGAAGTTGGTGTCCTGGTGGAGCAAGTCCTGGGGCAGTATGATGCCCTCTTCGGATCGTCCCGCGCCAACAGGGAAGGACGGGAGGGGATCTGGGCCGACTGTGTGGTTGCCATCAACGTGGAGGGGGTGGCAACCCGCACCATCCAGAAGGTCAAGAAGCGCTGGGAGGACTTGAGGTCCAGGACCCTCATGAAGGCCCGGCGCCTCGTGGAGGGGGGCCGGGGCCGCATGAGTTCCATCCAGTTGAGGGTCCTGGAACGCGCACACCCAGCGCTCCACGCCCAGGTCCTTGAGAGGGAGACCCGTCTGGAGTTGAGCGGTAAGTGGCCAAGCATTGCTGTGTGAGACAGGGCATGTTGCAGTGTGCTGGTTGTCTGATACTTGCCTGCATGTGTGACATAGGCCATGTACGCATGTATGTGTGCAGGGACATAATGGGAATGCATGTGCGACCTGTAATGTGTGAACCGCACGGTTGTTGCATGTGTTTGAATGCGACATGGGGAGCCCTGTGCAGATTGCACACATGAGAGCATGGCAGTCTCTGTTCCTGGACATGGGTGGGGGCGAGGGATGGGTGCTGATGCCAGATACATATGTGGTATCCATGTCTGTGTGCCTGACCTGCGTGTCTGTGACTTGTGAGTGCCATGGATGCATGACACATGTCTGTGACAATGTACAGATTCACTGATGCAGCCTAGTCATCCTTGTATGCACTGTGATTGGGGTGTACGGGGCCAGATGGATGTGACTGGGGTGAAGTGTGTGCATGTGATAGGCATGACCCATGATGCATGTGAGTCCCATTACATTGTATGATTCGAGAGTCCATTGGACATGCATTGAAATGTCCATGGCACGCACCATGACTGTCACTGTGTGTGTTTTGCCTGGACTGACACATGTGTTGTGGTGTGACATGATGGAAGTGTACTTTGACAGTGGCACTCATCTGCTATTGCTTCCTGTCTAGGGGACCATTGTACAGTACCCTGATGCTTGTGTTCTATGTCTCCCTCTACGCAGCGGCTAGTGAAGGAGAGGGCGGAGACGGCGCTGTGGAGCAAGGCGGCGGGGATGCCCCCACGGCTGCAGCGGAAGGGGTGGGTGTGCCCCCACAGGGGCCTGCTACGGCGGTAGACGGCGAGGAGCCATCCAGGTTGGTGGTTTCCACAGAGGAGGAGGAGGCCGCCACTGAGGCGCACATGGGGCCTGGTGGGGGCATCCCTGCTGGTGGAAGTGGTGCAGTCCAGGGGCAGGGGCAGGAGGCAGCACAGGTCACCGTGGAGGGGCCTGTGCATGTCGCTGTCCCTGAACCTGTGGGTGCACCACCTTGCACCAGCAGGGATGCCCCGTCCCAGGCCCGTCCGCAGGTAGAGGGGACGTCCATGTCATCTGACTCCCCTCCACCTGCGGACGAGGGGACCCCTGGCCGTGTGGAGAAGGTCCTGATTGGGGTCGCGATGCGCACGGCTGTGATTCGTGATGCCGTGCGTGCTTCCCAGGAGGAGCACGCACGTCATCACGAAGAGCACCGTGCCGACGTGGCCCAATTGGGATCGGCCATGTTCGGGGGTTTCCTGCATGTGTCGGCCAATCTGGCGGCCCTCTCCTCCTCTGTGGAGACTATACGCCAGTCGTTCTCCTTGCCGTCTTCCGGCCCAGATGCCACCAGGGCCCCCTGTGGACCTGCCCTGACCAATGCAGCCAGCTCGGTGGGGATCCCATCCCTGCCACAGTCGGGAGTCAGAGGTCCAGCAGGGGTGGACAACACAGCAACTGGACCCCAGCAGATGGAGGATGTGACGGCATCATCGGGCAGGGCACGTGCACGACGGCGTCGGTGGTTTCCATCATCCTGGATGCCGTCGTGCTGGCAGAGGCAGTGGCGTCGGAGGCAGCAGCAGGCTCGACGTGGGAGGCATCATGGCTCGGGGCCATCAAGATCAGAGGGGCAGGCATCGGCCGGAGGGCAGGAGAACCCTGGGATGGTAGTGTCTTCCGTGTTGGAGCAGTTGGTCCAGCGGATAGGTGTGGAGCGGCAGCGGGCGGAAGAGGAGCGGCTCACCATGGTCAGGGCGGAGTTCTCCATGCGTCGGGCGTTGAGGCGGGCTGAGTGCCTCGAGGAAGCTCGCAGGGAGTTTGAGGTGAACATGGGGTTATCCCTGCGAGACCTCGGGGCCAGGACAGAGTCCCGCCTCCAGGACATCGACATGGAGTTCGATGATGCCCTGGCCGGCAACATCACAGAGTGAGCCGCAGGACTTGCCCGCTGCCATTGTATATAGTTATATAGTTAGTGGTAGGTTTCCTTTAAATTATTTTTTTTTTATTTGGTTGCGATTGGACAATGCGCCACTTTTTTGTATATAGTTCAGTTTTTAGTTAGTTGACATAGGCCCTCATTACGACCCTGGCGGAGTGGGTTTACGCCAGCGGTATTCGTGGCGGACCCGTCCGCCCTACTACGAGTTCCCGTAGCGCCATGGAGCCTTTCTCCGCCTGGTTTTTCCGGGCGGAGAAATCCATGGCGCTACGGGACCTTGTTGTTAATTACGCCACCGTACTTTACGGTGGCGTAATTAACGCCTTCCCCACTCCCATTATACCCTATGGGGCAAAAATGGGAATGGGGAAGGGTAAAATGGGGATCGGGGATTTACCGCCCCGCCAAGGTCGGAATGGGGCGGAAAATCCGCCAACCCCCATGGCGGTATCGGCAGCTTTCCGCCGTGCTCCAAGGTGCATTTTGCACCGCGATTTCCGCCAGGGTCGTAATGAGGGCCATAGTTAGGTTTCATTTGGTTGGGCTCATGGACCCGGGATTGTCTTGTAAATAGTTCTTCTATGGATTTTTTGATTTTTTGGATTTTTTTCATGGACATTCATCTTCTTTTTGTTGTTTTTCTTTGTGGTTTTTCTCATTTAATTTCCATTCTAGTTGATTTTCAATACATTTTTACTTTCATCCTTCAATGTGTCGTATCATCTCATTGCTTTCATGCATGTCATGTTGGGTGTTTTAACATTCACTTGCAGCCATTGTGTGTGACAGACATGTGTTCATTTGCATTATTTACATTGGGTGTGTAACATGTAATTGCCTTTGATATGTGGGTGGATGTGATAGTTGGTTGGGCCTTTTGGCAGGGGAGGATGGCCATTACGGACATGATTGGGGATTGTTGGGACCCAGGTGCAGGGGGGCATGGATGGGACATGGGCGAGGGCCTGGTGGAGGGTGCCCCGCAATGCTGGGGGGTGGGGGTGGTGGGGGACATGAGTTGGACATGGGTGGGGGCCTGCTGGCAGGTGCCCCACAGTGCTGGGGGTGGGGGTGGTGGGGGACATGAGTTGGACATGGGTGGGGGCCTGCTGGCAGGTGCCCCACAGAGCTGGGGGGTGGGGGTGGTGGGGGACATGAGTTGGACATGGGTGGGGGCCTGCTGGCAGGTGCCCCACAGTGCTGGGGGGTGGGGGTGGTGGGGGACATGAGTTGGACATGGGTGGGGGCCTGCTGGCAGGTGCCCCACAGTGCTGGGGGTGGTGGTGGTGGGGGACATGAGTTGGACATGGGTGGGGGCCTGCTGGCAGGTGCCCCACAGTGCTGGGGGGTGGGGGTGGTGGGGGACATGAGTTGGACATGGGTGGGGGCCTGCTGGCAGGTGCCCCACAGTGCTGGGGGGTGGGGGTGGTGGGGGACATGAGTTGGACATGGGTGGGGGCCTGCTGGCAGGTGCCCCACAGTGCTGGGGGGTGGGGGTGGTGGGGGACATGAGTTGGTGTTCATTAGTTCAAGGAGACATGTGCCTTTGCTGGGGGGCATGCCCATGTTGGGTGGGCTGCCTGCGGGACATGACCAGGGATGCAGGGTAGTCCCCTGTGGTGTGGGCTGCCTGCAGGGGCCGTGGAGGGTGTACAGGGAACACGTGGGAGGACCCACACTGTCAAATCACATGTAGGACTCCCCGGCACCCCTGAAATGCACGTACCCTGCTGAAATCGCGTGTAAAACTTCCCGCGCACCCCTGAAATACACGCGCCCAGGCTATTCGCGTGTGGAACTTCCCGCGCACCCCTGAAATACACGCGCCCAGGCTATTCGCGTGTGGAACTTCCCGCGCACCCCTGAAATACACGCGCCCAGGCTATTCGCGTGTGGAACTTCCCGCGCACCCCTGAAATACACGCGCCCAGGCTATTCGCGTGTGGAACTTCCCGCGCACCCCTGAAATACACGCGCCCAGGCTATTCGCGTGTGGAACTTCCCGCGCACCCTGAAATACACGCCCCCAGGCCAATCGCGTGTGGAACTTCACGCGAACCCCTGAAATACACGTAGCCCGCTCCCCCAGGCCCGATCGCGTGAGAAACTTCACGCGAACCCCTGAAATACACGTAGCCCGCTCCCCCAGGCCCGATCGCGTGAGAAACTTCACGCGAACCCCTGAAATACACGTTGCCCGCTCCCCCAGGCCCGATCGCGTGAAAACGTTCACGCGAACCCCTGAAATACACGTAGCCCGCTCCCCCAGGCCCGATCGCGTGAGAAAGTTCACGCGAACCCCTGAAATACACGTAGCCCGCTCCCCCAGGCCCGATCGCGTGGAAAAGTTCACGCGAACCCCTGAAATACACGTAGCCCGCTCCCCCAGGCCCGATCGCGTGAAAAAGTTCACGCGAACCCCTGAAATACACGTAGCACGCTCCCCCAGGCCCGATCGCGTGAGAAACTTCACGTGAACCCCTGAAATACACGTAGCCCGCTTGCCGTGCTGGTACAGGGTTAGCGCAGCCCTTTGCGCTGGATTGGGGATTTTGATGGCTTTTCCCTGCGCGGAAGGCGTTCTTGGGGGCGTAACTGGCGCTGCTGCAAGGTCGCTGCGCCACTGTGCGCCACGGCTGGTTTTGGTGGCTGGAATCCATGAATACGCTGTGCGCGGAAATGGGTTTTGGCGCACGCGGCTGGCGCAGGGATTCGCACGCGCACACTGTGCGCCAGCCGCATGCGCCACTTGTGCGCTGAATTCTATGAATTACCTCCTTAATATTTTGAATGTGCAATGAGATGTCTCTGGTCTCCCCTGTATTTTGCAGTTGAAAACCATTGAGCTGGAACAATAGTTTATAAAGTTGCTATTGGAAAATGGTATATGCTTTAGGGGCTTATTGATTTGCTGATGACCTGTGTGAGCAATCCGAAAGTTACAGGTTCCAATCCCACCAATGCCAATCCAAATAATATAATTATGTGGATTAATATGACTGCTGCAGAGATCACAGGAAGTTCCAAACCCTTCTCAGGAGGTAGTGTGCCTGCAGCAAAGAACTGTATTAATCCTATGGGCTAAGATTATAAAGCAAGCAAGATGGCTCAGTGGGCAGGTACCTGCAGCAGTGATGGATAGGTTGTAGATGAACACTAGTATACAAATTCACTATTGGAAATGGTATTTTCTGAAGGGGCTTATTGATTTGTCGATGACCAATGTGAGTAATTTGAATGTCATAGATTCCAATCTCATCAATTCCCAATCCAAGTAATATAATTAAGTGGATGTATTTAACTGCTGCTTGATTTGGGTAAAAGGGACAGATGTTACTAAAGAATGTGACTATGCACTAGATTGGGAGTTTTACAAAAATATGTTTAACCAGAATTCCCCAGTCTGTAGCAGCAGAAATATTCTTCCCAATATTAGAGCGTTAAAAAAGAGGGATATTTGTGTAATAAAGACAAGGAGATATAAGTTTTTATTTTAGAAACATTCGACCAAATGAATGTACAAGTGAGACAAATATGTAAAATAAACATGCCAATTAAAGATCTGAAAATCAGCACTGTTCCTTCTCTATAGGATCATCCGAGAGCCAGCATTCTCTATATATTGTTAGCTGTTGTCTTTTACCTTGCCCCAAAACATCACAAACATGTACACCCGAAAAGCAAAGAAAAATTCTATCTATTAATTAAAAGACATTTTTCAAATGTCTCATCTCTTCTCACTACCACAGATTGAGAGTATGGCTTTAGCATTGTAAAGGCTTGAATTCAGAAGCACTTCAGCAGAGAGCAGGTTGCTAATTGAGGTAATCAATCCTTTTGTCTTTCAGTGCCTTGCTGGAACCAAAAGGCTAAAGATTTTATTATTATTATTATTATTATTATTATTATTATGGTATTTATTGAGTGCGGACCTAGCGTCGAGAAGCAATGGAGCGCTTTACGGAGGTATATACCAATACAGATACATAACGGGGCACATTACAGGGGTGCACAACATTACAGATGCATAACAGAGCACTTTGCAGAGGTAACAATAGAACAAAACATATATACAGCGGGGGTAGAATACAGGGGGGCACAGAGGAGAGGTACAGCTGTACCGCGTGGCGGGGAGTAGAGGGGTAGGCACCGTCTTGCAAGTCAGGTGGCACGAGGGGTGATGTGATGCCATAGGTGTTGAGGAGAAACTCCTTCTTGAAGAGGTGGGTCTTGAGACGGGGAGGAAGTTTCATAGTCTTGTGGCGTAGGCAGAGAAGGCTTGTTTTCTGGTTCTTTCCTTTTTGCAGCAGTGGATTTCAAGTCTAAAATTGTCCTAGCTTCTGGTGGTGCGCTGTCTGCTGTAGATGCTGAGTTTCTCCACAAGGTAGCTGGGTGACTTGAGGGCGACTGCCTTATAGATGATGCAGCAAGACTTGAAGGTGATTTGTGCATGCAGTGGGAGCCAGTGAAGGTCGATGAGGGCCGAGGTGAGGTGGTAGTATCTTCGTAGACCCTTGCTGAGGTGTACAGCCGCGTGTAGTGCACTTCTCAGGGGTACAAGGAAGGACGATGGGAGGCCTTTGAGGAGTGCGCTGCTCCCATCCAGGTGGGATAGGACCAGTGCTAGAAAGTTGGATCTAAAGCTGTCCGGAGGGTGGAAGGGCTTGACCTTTCGCAAGAGGAAGAGCTGATACCAAGATGTTTAAGTTTTCTTAGCTATCAGTGTCTTGAATGAGAGGTGTTTGTCGATGTGGAACTTGAGGGACTTGGTGCAGGAGGTGGGCTCTGGTGTGAAGACCTCAGAGTTCATGGTTGATGGTCAGGTCTGTATGTCTGTGTGTTCGCCGTTGTTGGTGAGGAGTAGGAATTTAGTCTTGGAGGGTTTGAGCTTCAAGTATGCACTGGACATCCAAGAATGGATCAACGAGAGGCTGGTTCTGAGCCTATGGATGTCCTTCATGGAGTCGATCTTGAGGTATAGCTGTGTGTAGTCGGCGTATTGGTGGATGTGGATGTTGTGTGTGGCTAGGAGGGCCGGCCCAAAAGGAACATTTGAAATTACAAGTAGAGACATCACATTCTCCCCTCACAGTGATTGTATAGATGCATACTATACTTTTAGGCTAGTCTTAGTTACTTGGGCCCTCCCCAACAAGCAACACCTATAAATGCACAAAAATGCAAACTGTGCTTTTCTTGAAAGGTTTATTTTCTGATAATCTATTCCTTTCATGGTTTACACAAACATCTTCTGTAGATAACAAGGAAAAGAGATGCAATAAAGAATGGTTGTACACATTTTTAAGTGTGTTTGTAATTTATAAAGTTTTTTTCTTGTCTACATAACTTTTCGGCTCTGGCTGAATACTTATCCAATTATTTGGTATTCGGCCAAATACTTAAATCTCCTTGTGACAAACTAGACTTCAGGAAACAGGAAGATGCTGAAATGATCTTTATTTCTAACGGGTTAAGGGTCCTTAGCAAAACAACGAATATAGTCCTCTGGTTTCCTTCACCAGTCTTTGACCCTTCCAGAATAGATTGAGGCAATCCCCAACTTTGTCCTATCTCGTGGTGTCCGGATAGGCCCACCACTCCGGTCTTCCTTCCTCTTCCTCTTCCCTTTTCTGAAAAATGAGAGAACCTCGTTAGTTTTAGTTGGCGCGCTTTTATAGGCGTCTTCATTTTCAAGTCCCCACCAATCGGCATCAGCCTGGCCTAGCTGAACTCTTATTGGCTGCCGAGGGTTTGTCCCGCCTCCCACAAAGGCTGCCATGCCAGCGTGCACTATTCCCTGCTTCCGGGTTCCAGAGAATCGTCCGAGGCGATCATGTGATCGCGCCGGATATGGGCGGGTTCTGGGTCCCTTCCAGCCGCGACCTGCTCTGGGGCCGCCGCGGGACACATCACACTGGCGGACCAGTCGCCCACCTCCCACGGCGCCATCGAGAGTCCTCGCCGTCGTCCCACCCCCCTCGGGGTCGGGTTTCCCCCCAGGTGAGTGCCGCCGTGGTTCGCCGCATCTCTGAGCGGCGGCTCGCGTTCCCTCACTCTCGGCGCCTATGACAGCCGAGAGTGAAGGAACCGACCCGTCGCCTCGGTTCTCAGGGCCCCCGCTCACCGGTGCGCCCAACACCCCCCGTGGGCGCCGTGGCGCATCGCCACACATCCCCACCCCAGTTCCAGGCCGTTCGGGCTGGGAAGCACACCTAGACAGATAGTCGGCCACCAGCTGAAACCTGGCCGGTTTGTGTAACGTGAGGAAGTCATAAGGCTGGAGGGAGAGGAACCAGCGGAGCACTCTTTGGTTGGTGTCTTTATGTCGCGCAAGCCATTGCAAGGGGGCATGGTCTGTGTACAAGGTGAACCGGCGGCCCAACAGGTAGTATTTGAGGGAATCGACGGCCCATCGGATGGCCAGACATTCTTTCTCTATGGTGGAATAGGCAGCCTCATGAGGTAGTAGCTTCCGGCTGACAAAGCATACAGGACGTAGGTCGCCCCCCCGGTCTTGCGAGAGTACAGCCCCCAAACCCTGGTTTGAGGCGTCTGTTTGTAGATAGAAATGGTCTTGGAAGTTCGGGCAACAAAGTACAGGATTCGATGTAATCCTATGTTTCAGGAGTTCTATGGCGTACAGGGCGCTCTGGTTGTTGGTCAGGTTTGGAAGACCCTTGAGCCTCAAAGCATCGGTCAAGGGGGCGGCCACCGAAGAGAAGTCGGGTATGAACCTCCTGTAGTACCCAACGAGCCCCAGGAACGCTCGGATCTGTTTTCTGTTGGTGGGAGTCGGGATATCGTGTATAGCCTGAGTTTTGGATAGTTGTGGTTTCAGGACCCCCCCCCCCACTATGTGCCCCAGATATTTGGTTTCATGGGTTCCGATCGTGCTCTTTTTCGGGTTTATATGTAAACCAGCCCTGTGCAGATCGGCCACCACCAGTTTCAAATGGTTTAGATGGGCTTCCCAGGACTCGCTATACACCACAATATCATCCAGATAAGCGGCCGCATATCCGTCATGTGGTCGTAAGATGATATCCATTAGTCTTTGGAACGTGGCAGGAGCGCCGTGTAGTCCAAAGGGTAGAACCTTGTATTGATAGAGTCCCCTTGGTGTGGAAAAGGCGGTTTTCTCTTTGTCCCGGGAACGCAAGGGTATTTGCCAATAACCCTTGGTTAAATCTAGGGTGCTTAAAAAGAGGGCTGCTCCGAGGCTTTCCAAGAGTTCGTCCATCCGCGGCATAGGATATGCTTCGTATTGGGAAATCGTGTTTAGTTGTCTGTAGTCCATACAGAAGCGGACGGACCCGTCCGGCTTGGGAACCAGCACTATGGGAGACGACCATACACTGTTGGATGGCTCAATGATATCCCTCCGCAGCATTTCATCGACTTCCGAATTGATAACTCTTCGCCTGGCTTCGGGGATTCGATAAGGTCTGAGCCTTATGGTTTTTCCTGGCTCTGTGTTGATCTCGTGTTCCAGTACACTGGTCCGACCGGGTAACGTAGAAAAGGCATCGGCGTAGGGGAATAACTTGTTCACGACGTCTGATTTCATTCTCGGGGATAGGACATCACCCCAATTGATGGCTTCGAGGGTATCGGGAACAGTGTTCACGGTTTCCTCTGATTCTGGTTCCACGGGTTCGGCGAAGGCGCCCAGACTCGGCCCATTCCACTCCTTCAGAAGGTTGATGTGATATATTTTGTTGGTCGTGGTCCTATCAGGTTGATGCACCCGATAGGTCACTGGGCTGAGCACGTCCGTTATTTTGTACGGCCCCCTCCATCTGGCCAATAGTTTGTTTGCAGATGTAGGTAGGAGTACTAGTACTTGGTCTCCAGGCTTGAAGGTCCTCATTCGGCTACCCTTATTATAGTTCTTCTCTTGGGTCGTTTGAGCCTGGCTGAGGTTGGCTTCGGCCAAGGTACGCAGAGCCGTCAGATGGGTCTTTAGCTCCTCTGTATATTCAGTGAGTGATACTTCCTCGCTGGCTTCCCATTCTTCCTTAACCAGATCCAATATCGTTCGGGGTTGTCTTCCGAATAGAAGTTCGAAGGGGGAGAAACCAGTGGATGATTGGGGTGTATCCCTTAACACCATCAACACCAGAGGCAGCACCCGATCCCAGTTCTTAGCGTCCGGCCCGGTCACCCTTCTCAGCATTTTCTTGATGGTCTGGTTATACCGTTCGACCAGTCCATCTGTCTGGGGATGGTATACAGAGGTTCTCATTTGTTTAATTTGGAGACGTTCACATACTTGCCGTAGAAGGACGGACATGAAGTTCGTACCCTTGTCTGTAATTATTTCCGAAGGCAACCCCACTCGTGCAAAAAACGGGATAAGCTGATCACACAGGACTCTGGCTGATGTTCCCTTTAGGGGAAAAGCTTCCGGGTATCGGGTGGCATAATCGACGATCACTAACAGATATCTATACCCCCTGCTAGCAGGTTCCAAAGGACCAACGATATCCATGCCGATTCTCTGGAAGGGAACCGCTATGAGAGGCATTTTCTGTAGGGGCGCTTTTGCTGGTAGGATACCGCTGGTCAATTGGCATGTAGGGCAGTTTTTACAGAACTGCGCTACTTCCCCGTAGATACCCGGCCAGTAAAATCGCTTCAATAGGTTTTGCTGAGTCTTGAGGGAAGCCATATGACCGCCACAAGGATGGTTGTGTGCCAGTTGTACAACTATGGCACGATGTTTCCTTGGTAGCACAAACTGCTCTTTGGCGACCTCATCCTCGCCCTTGTATCTTCGATATAGCAGACCCCGGCGTAGTAGGAACCCTGGTCCCTTACTTAGATCGGGTTCCCCTTCTTGTGTTGCCCTTTCTCGTGCTACCTGTAGAGTCGGGTCAGTTAGGGTCTCCCCCCTAATGGTGTCTTCATTTTCCTCCAGACTCCAGTCGATGGGTCTGGTCATGTAACTAGCCTGACACCATTCCATCCGGGTTCGTCTTTTCCTTCCTGGCAAAGGGGACAGGGAAGCGGAGTCCGCCGTTGGTGTGTCGGAACCGTGCAGAATCTTTTTCTTTTCCTCCAGGGCATTCATGGCCTGTCCAAATCCTGGCAGATCGGTCCCTATAACTACCGGGGCAGGCAGACACGGCAGGATGGCAGCCCTTAAGGGAGTGGTTGTGTCGTTTAGTTCTACCACCACATCCTTCATGGGATAACACTTCACATCCCCATGTATACATCTAATTGGTACTGTTTTATTAGATAAATAGGGAGTGTTACTCACGGTTGGTGAAATGGCGGTCTGTCGGCTACCGCTGTCAAGTAGAGCGCGCGAGGGTCTGCCGTCCACCCGGATGTCCACCACATAGGGACCCGGGATTCTTTCCTCCAATCCAGGGCTCAGGTATCCGATGTCCATCGGTTCGGCTGGTCTCCTTCTGGGGCAGAACCTGGCTATATGGCCCCATTTGTTGCACTCGTAGCACTGCGGTTGCTTATATCCTGGTGCTGCCAATGGGTGTTTTTCCTCACCTCCCGGTTTCTTGTCTTCCGGTTTCCGGGAGATGTCGTCGACGTGTCTCCATCTCGGGGTTAGGGTTCTGACGCCCCTGAATGCAAGGGGGTCAGATATCGGGATAGGAATCCGGGCTGTTATTCCAGTTGGCTGCATTTTGTGGTGACCCGCCTTCTGGTATGCTGAGGCGATATCTACTGCCTCGGTCAAGGTGGGCCGGTGGTGCTGTCTAACCCACCTCTGTGTTTGTCCCGGTAGGGCTTCGATAAATTGCTCCAAAATGATCTTGTCGAGGATGGGTTGATTCGCTGGGGTGGGAGGTAGCAGCCATTTCTCGACCAAATCTTTTATACGATAGTACAATTGGCGCGGGCTTTCTCCCGTCCTGAGTCGGGCCTCTCTTAGCTGTATCCGGTAAGCCTCTTCGTCTAGGCCTAGCAGGTCCAGGACTGCGGCCTTGATTTCTCCGTAAGGGGTGCTACCGTTGGGGTTAACCGCCTGATAGGCACCCTGCATCACCCCGGATAGCAGGGGGGCGACATATTGTCCCCAGCGGTCCGGAGGCCATTGCGCATTCCTGGCGATCCTCTCGAAACTAGTGAAAAAGAAGGCAGGGTCTTCCCCCTCCTTATATTTCTGGAGTAGAGCTGATGGCACCAATGGTTGATTCCTGGTGTTGGCCACCACATCCGTGAGACGGGCTATGGTCTCATGTTGTTTATCCTGGGCCGTGGTTTGTATAGTACCCTGCAGCTGGATGGCCTGCTGGAAAGCTTGTCTATCGGCAGCCGCCTGTTGGGTTTGCAGCTGTATTAATTGTTGTAGCTGCTGCTGCCCCTCTGACAGAGTTTTGATCAGTGCCTCCATGTCGTTGTCGCAATCCCACCTTCGTCGCCAGTGTGACAAACTAGACTTCAGGAAACAGGAAGATGCTGAAATGATCTTTATTTCTAACGGGTTAAGGGTCCTTAGCAAAACAACGAATATAGTCCTCTGGTTTCCTTCACCAGTCTTTGACCCTTCCAGAATAGATTGAGGCAATCCCCAACTTTGTCCTATCTCGTGGTGTCCGGATAGGCCCACCACTCCGGTCTTCCTTCCTCTTCCTCTTCCCTTTTCTGAAAAATGAGAGAACCTCGTTAGTTTTAGTTGGCGCGCTTTTATAGGCGTCTTCATTTTCAAGTCCCCACCAATCGGCATCAGCCTGGCCTAGCTGAACTCTTATTGGCTGCCGAGGGTTTGTCCCGCCTCCCACAAAGGCTGCCATGCCAGCGTGCACTATTCCCTGCTTCCGGGTTCCAGAGAATCGTCCGAGGCGATCATGTGATCGCGCCGGATATGGGCGGGTTCTGGGTCCCTTCCAGCCGCGACCTGCTCTGGGGCCGCCGCGGGACACATCACACTGGCGGACCAGTCGCCCACCTCCCACGGCGCCATCGAGAGTCCTCGCCGTCGTCCCACCCCCCTCGGGGTCGGGTTTCCCCCCAGGTGAGTGCCGCCGTGGTTCACCGCATCTCTGAGCGGCGGCTCGCGTTACCTCACTCTCGGCGCCTATGACAGCCGAGAGTGAAGGAACCGACCCGTCGCCTCGGTTCTCAGGGCCCCCGCTCACCGGTGCACCCAACACCCCCCGTGGGCGCCGTGGCGCATCGCCACACTCCTATTCGGTATACCCCACTAGAAAATGATCTTAATGCAACTAATTGAACCCTATTTAGGATTTCGGAAAGTGTATTATCCTCCTGGTGAGCCACTTCATGTGGTGAAACGTGTATCGAGGATAAAGAACTTGAACTAAGTATCTTTTAGAGGACTATGTATCTAATAAAGGAAGACTAAAGATTTATCTAAGAATTGGAAGTCTAATGACCTGTTAGACAGCCATGGATTTATAAGAGGATTATGGCTCTTTTAACATAGCAATAAAGCTTTCTGTACAAGGAAGGAGGACTGGCAAGCACAAATGCATGTAATAAGAAGGCATAACAAACTAAACAAAGACAACAATATAAAAATGTAAAAAGGTTCTTTGTGAAATACAGTTGAATTTTTTTTCTTTTATTGGCGGGGTTGCTTCAACATTTTCTTCCTTATTGTTATTTACTGGGCAGATGCAGTATCTGAATGAGGTACACAAGATGCAACAATAAACACAAACAATATCGTGATATTTGCGGTAGAGAGCAATTACAGTAAAGTGCATCTGCAATCTAACCGCAAGACAATAAAGAAGCCCCAGGGATGGGCCCAACATCTTGTGGGTGAAGCTCCCAACCCCAAACAGTGATAAACAAGGGCTCTGAAAACTGTAGGAGTCAAAGGAAACTAGTTGATAATAAATGTACTTTGACAATGCATAACTGTATTCCCTCATAGGCCAGTATATGAAATCAGAGATCGCTTCACATTTATATTTAAACATACTGCCCCCAGGCCTTGTGAATACAAAGTTATATAGAATTAAAATCATGGATGCTGTGATGAATCTAGGGAATTTGTCCCCACTCTTCAAGGGGGAACCACCCCTTTTGGGACTGGGGAGATGAGCAAGCTAAGCTTCACACCCCCTAAGGGACAGGGCAAGCGGATTCTTGATCCTGGTGGTGACGCCCCATTAGAGGACATGCAATCCCTAAACAGGGATATATGTTATCCTCCCTTGTCTCAAGAGCCTAATCGTGTTGTTGGTTATATAGGAGTTAATGTGTGTAATAACTTGCAACTTGCTAAAAAAATGGCTGGTAGGGTTTCTGGCCCTTTTCCGGCACATTCTCAACTCAGAATGGAGAGAGGGAGCCCAGCCCCTCTTGTGTGGAGGATAAAGACCCTTTTAGCCTTCAACACGAGAAGGAGGTAGCCGTCAGAGCAGCAGAAGCAGAGAGACCTCCCCCTGAGAGGAGTGGCAGGAAGAACAAGTACACACCCAGATCGAGCTGCAGCGGAGCCTGCTGTGCATCCCTGCTGAGACACGAACCAGAGAAGCCCAGACCCAGGAGACTTGCAAGCAGTGGGAACCGGCCATGGGGAAGACAAGTGACACAGAGCAGAACTGACATTGAATCCCTGCTGGAAGGGAGCGCCAGCTCCAGCATACGCAGAACACCTGGAAGAAGCCAGAAGGAAGAACCTACGTCCCTACCTGGAGCAGCACCGAACAGAGACAGAAGGTATGCAGTCACTCCAGGGCAAACCAGATCCCAAGGCGGGGTGAGAGAAACCAGACTCCAAAGTAGAGTGAGAGAAACCAGAACCCAAAATGAGATGACAGAAACCACACATGGGGTGATGAAACCTGGACCTCAAGATGGGCGAAAGAAATGAAACACCAAGGCAAAGTGTGGAACCCGAGACCCCAGGGAAGGATAAAAACCAGGAGGTAGCCAACTGGAGAAAACACCATGAGATTCATTGGTGGGGAGCACAGAGAGAGTACCTTGAGGGACTTACAGACCAGGGGATTCCCAGGGGTGCCAGAAGACGTGGGACTGAGATGATATCCAGGGAAAAAGAGACTAACCAAATACTGAGACGCAATTCGAGAAGGCACGGGGAAGAGATATTTGGTACCATTTTCTGGAACTGTGCAATGGGGAAAGGTCCCTTTTTCTGATAAAGAGACATCACAGTGGGGACAGAAACCAGTCACCATTCCTGTGTTGGGCTAAGGCCCTCATTGTATTTCATTGAAGTTAAGCTCTTTTTCTGTTTACAGTGTGTGGTGCGTCAGAGGAAGGACGCAGACTCTGATGCACCATTTTACTTTAGTCTTTATTAAATAAAAGAAAAAAGGCCTGACTTTCCCTATTTGTTAAGGCTTCCCTACCTAAAACAACTAACTAAGGTGCTCGTCAGTGGTTGTCCAAACATAAACTGTCCGCTGTCCAAAACTAACCTTGTTGACCCAACCATTATAAAAAATAACTAACAACGCTAGAATGACTCCCTTCACCTGTGGGGTGTGTTGCTTCTTACACCCTTTTACTTCAATAGTTAATCTTCAGGCAATCTTTGGTTACGGTTTTGATTGCTATTATATAGTTCATATATGACTTGATATATCTTTTCCTTCCTTGGGTTATGCTCCTTTTAGACTCTATTATCTTCCTCTTGGTTCTTCCCACAAAAACCTATTATTTTCTCTTCAGGTGATAAATAAATGGTTTCACCATTTATAAACCTCTTCTTCTACTTTACGTTCTTGAGTTTTAATTGTAGAATCCTGATTCGTCCAGTATCCAATCTTATTCCCTTATTGAGGGTTTACTCTTGAGATTTCTTCATCTTAAGTGAGACAAGACCGGGTGTTCCCATAATGATTTCCCCTCACTTCTCAGAGTTTAACCATTGCAGTCTATTTATTCCTCTTTGGACAAGTCTTAGTAGTCCAATATGGATTTTCACACACCTCTCTTTGTTTTATTACCCACTTTCTCCTCTTGATTCATGTATCACAGCCTCTTTGTTTTGACTGGGGAGAGTAGAATTAGTCCCATAATGATTATCCTTCACCCTCTCCCAGGTCTCCTGTTCTACCAGTTGGGAACTTTAGGGCAACGTCACCAGGGCTTCTTGTGGCTCATGGTGGAACCTCTGAACTGTCAGGTCTCTCTCTCTCACTTCTTCAAAGCTTTCCTTTTCGTATCAATGTTGAGGATGCTCATACGGTACTTTGTGTACCCTTTTTCTTACTGCTTTTGCTTGCCGGTGGTCTCAGCGTTGGGTGGAATCCTGGTCCGCCACACTTTTCCTGTGGTCATGCCACCAGATGTGATGCTCCCCTTTCTGTCTACACTACAGGACACTCCACCTCTGTTTTTTTCTCCTGTTTCTCTCCAGGTAAGAAGCTGCACATCCCTCTCAGCTTTCCATTCCCTTACGGGTGAAGGACACTGTGTGTCCACTTCTCTCTCTGTTCGGTAGGTGAGATGCTGCACATCTATCTTTTCTCATTCTCTCCTTCTGCTCAGACGTCGTGCGTCTCCTTCTCTCTCCTTGATCAGACGCCATGCGTCTCGGTATACGAACGGCAACAGCCCCGGATTGTAAACTCACAGGCTTTTTCTCTTGCCAATCTCCCCCTTCCTTCTCTCTGATATATGCTTTGGACTACCCAGGGGTGCATACGGGTCATTCTTTATTGCTCTCACTTGGTTTTTTTGTCCCACTGTATTGGGACATTTCATTAAAAGAGCTATCTTTGGTTTCTGAGTTACAATAGCAGATATTGGTTTCTTCCAAGTTCATGATCCTACAACAGATGTTCTCAGAGGTATGATGAAGAGGATTTTTAGGGAGTTCTTCATTAGAATGGGAGTTCTTGTCCCCAAAGGAGGAGTCTCTCCAAGTGGGGTCCCATTTGCAACAAATCCTAGGGAGGGTATTGCGAAGCGGGCCCACCTCCTACAGAGGTTTCTGGATGGCAGACGTTGATTACTTTCTAGGACATCCCGATGAGCACTCTTTTAGACTCCTTTTCTTTATTCTAAGAGTAGTTCCGAGAAACGTAGGGGCAACTTAGGTTTGGGTATTCAAATAAAGAGATGCAAACCCAAAATGCCACCCTGTCCTTCTCCGAGACTCACCACAGTGCCTGCTGTTAAAGTCAGCCGGTGGTGACTGGAATTAATTTAGATTCCAGCAGGCTGTTTTCCGAAATACCCATTTTACTCTGTGGCTTCAATGTTACCAAACTACATGACAATGGCTTTCTTGTCATGGAGCATTTAGAAAGTAAGTCCTGATAAGCAGAGCTCACTTCCTGAGAGAGAAATCCAGCATCATTTTGCAAAACTTGGACTGTCCAACAGGTGCAGATGGCATTTCCTCATTCTATCCTTTGCCAGTGCCTGTGCTGTAAACCCTTCCACAGTACAATCAAGTAGTAGCAGTAACCAAGCCAGTAGTAGAATATTCTAGCTACAGAAATACTGCTTCACATTCCACTTATTAGCTCTGTCTGCCCTCTACGGTCTACTGAACGCTTGTTCGGCCACGTCATCCCCAACCGTATGATATCGACCATGCATGTCATAAGCCACTGCTAGCCGATCCGGACCCCATTCAAACCACTGCGTTAAAGTGTGGAATTTCTCACTACCATCTTCTTCTCTGACCTGAGGCCCTGTAAGGGATTGCGCAAGGCATTATCTTACGGCTATTGCCACATCCTGGGAACACAAGGAGGTTATTTAGCGTCTGCACCTTTGGCTGCAAGCTTGCTATTTTCTGTCAGCAAAGGGAAAAATAACAGTAAGGGTATATGGCAAGATGCCCTTTTATTGGTCCAAAACTGGAGGGAACAAGAGTGGGCTAATCATGTACTTACGTAGTAGCGAGACATTTTTAGTTATTGGTGCTGTAAGAGCTACCTATACCCAAGAACCTTTGGCATGGCAAGTGAAGATAAGAGAGAAATGAGATCTGAGGAATGACATACAACATATGGGTGCTGTTTGAATTTATATCCCCCTTCCATGCCCTTGGCAATACTAAAGCTTATGGGCATTATCTCCTCTTCCCTGACCGAACTACGCCCATTACAGACTCTTTTCAACTGTAGTCAATCAGCTACATTTTTCAGTGGCTCATCATAAAGCCTGTGGGATGTGCAACTGATCTATCGGGACAAGGACAACTGAAATGTGATCTTTCAGTTGTCAAAGCCTCTCCTCTCTGTAAGCTCCCAGCAGCCCTCTCAATATGCCTTCCCACTCTATGCCCACCACACTCTACTTTACCCCTAACCCAGCCCACTCCAGCTCACCCACTCTACTATTCCACCCACTAATCCGCCCAGACCTCTGTGCAACCCCTTCTATCCTCACCCACTCTAACACCACCTAATTCTACCCCCACTACCATACCCCACTTCTTTTATACCACCCACTCTGCGCATACCTCGCTAGACTCCTACCACACCATTCTAACCCCCTACCTGCCGCAACACACTACACCACCCCACCCCTCTAGCCCACATATCTACCCCACTCCAATAATATACCCAAACTCATGAATCCCCCTTCTATATCCCACCATTCTACCCTACCTACAGCACCACTCCACTACCCATTTATACTCTACCCCATAGCTTACACTAACCCCCCACTAACTCCCACCGGCATGCAGTGAGTGAAGCTGCGCTTCCTTAACATCTTGGCCTCCTGATATTAGCCTTGTGATTACATCTTGCTTCAGTTCGATTGCCCGCATTGAATCTCCATTGTAATTGTAATTGTTTCACCATATCGCGGCTTGTGTTTAGCCCACTAGCCTTCCCTTGATTCCCTTCCTCCCTGCCGCCTCTCTTCCCACCCCCTTGGCCTGATTGGCTAGCTCCTGCACCAAGGCCCAGGCAGAGGGTGTCCCCTTGCTGATGCTCTGTTTCTTTTCTTGCTGAGCGGCATGCAGTGAGTGAAGCTGTGCTTCCTTAACATCTAGGCCACCTGTTATTAGCCTTGTGATTACATCTTGCTTTAATCAGACTGCCCGCATTGGATCTCCATTGTAATTGTACTTGTACTTGTTTTTTCCACGTCACAGCTTCTGTTTAGCCCGCTAGCCTTCCTTTGATTCTTTTTATTGTCTAATACACAATGACTATCCTCCCTCCCCCCCTCTTCTCTTCCTGCCCCTGTTGCCTTATTGGATAGCTCCCATATGTACTGGACCCTCCAGGGCAGCCCCCTGTCCATGCATCCTCCTCCGGCAAAGGGCCCTAATGCAAAGGGCAGTTGCTGCAGTAGCAGCTCCAGACTGTGTTTGCCTGTGTTCGCCGTGGGCGCATGCAGCACAGCCGTAAACAGTTAACTGTCCCTCCTCTCTTATTACTCCTTTCAGCTAAGCCTACAGTCTGTTGCACGTCGCAGTCTATGTTATCCAGATCTGTCACTTGGTAACTTGTCCATGGGCTTTTTCCCTCTTTCTAGGAAAGTCTAATCTGTGTGTTTTTGCAATTGCTATTGTGCTTAGAAATTAGGCTTTTCCCCTCTTTCTAGGATAGTCGAATCTGTGAGATTTCGCAATTGCTTATGTGCTTAAAAATTAGGCTTTTTTGGGTCTTTCTAGTGTAATTGAATCTGTGTGTTTTTGCAATTGCTATTGTGCTTAAAAATTAGACATGTTCCCTCTTTCTAGGATAGTTGAATCTATGTGTTTTTGCAATTGCTATTTTGCTTAAAAATTAGGCATTTTGCCTTTTCTAGGATAGTCAAAACTGTGTGTTTTTAGTATTTGCTTTTGCGCTTAGAAATTAGGCTTTTCCCTCTATCTAGGACTTTCCCTCTACCCAGATAACTCGCTCCAAGGTGTCTTGCTTTTCTGCTATAAAATGTAACCTAGGTTTTTTCCTTCCTGGACACTTGATTCTATAATGTTGCATTGCTGTGTGGTGTAGTCCTGTGTCGTGCACTGCATTTTCTCCCTCAGTCCCTCTCCCCCCCCCTTCCTTCTCTCTCCACATTCTCCCTTAATGGTGCTCTCAATCTCCCCTATCTTCCCTAACTGCTATTCTATCACCTATCCTATCCCTCTGTCGAAGTCTTGAAGGAAAAGGTTTAAGAAGGATCTCCTGGTCTCCAATCCAGGCCTTCCCATCGCTGACACCTATGTCAACGCTTCTTCCAGGCAGGCTTTCACCGACATCCTCTTTGTTGTTCCCTCTCTGGACCTTTGCACTCCCCATATGGTCTCAGTGCTCTCATAGATTCACATGCTGTGAATATTCCCCGTCGTCAGGCTGGGAATCCTGGGTAACATAGAGCAGTTTAAACCTAAACTGAAAACTTTCTGTCACTTTTATGCTCTATTACAGTCATGTTTGGGTCTTTCTTCCCACAGCCAATAGGAACACCTCCTTTAGCTACTAGCATCTGCCATCTTCTGATTTTTTATCGCACGTTGCTAGTATAGCGAGTCTTCAAAAATCATACGTTCAACGTTTCTATGATCAAAATTAAAATGTAACATCTTTTTTCACAAAAAATAGATATTTTTCGAGGTCTACTTGACAACTGGCTTTAGCGGCGACAGCGCAGCTACCGTTGACCGTCCCGCGGCCAGTATTAATCGACAAAGCTTTGTCTGCGTAGTTGGGCCTACCTCTTGGCAGAATTCACGAGGAAAAGCCTGCTCAAGGCCTGTGTCCGCTGTGGACTGAAGAATGTCTACATAGAGGATCACCACGACGATTGCCTCTACTGCCTTCATCCTCACCATTTCATCCAGGACTGCAATATTTGCCAATCGTACTCTAAAAAAACACGGAGGCATCGTCACTACTGTCTCGTAGCTTGGCTCGAGGACACCGGCGGGGTATCTGACTCTGCTTCAGTACAGAGTCATGCTTCATTAGGCCGGAGCAGGATGGCCCAGCGTACCACCTCTAGCAAGAGGTCTAGGTCGCATGAAGTCCAGGCCTCCAAGAAGAGAGACAAAGATTCCTCAGCCGACGAGTCCAGATCCTTGCACAAGGACTGGTCTTCAACAAAGGTCAGTGCTCAAAGGGTATCAACAGGGGAGGAGAGCTGAAGCTCCTTCTATCACCCCAAGGACGTAACGTCCCCTAAATTCACGTCCAAATCTGGGGGCCACTTGTCATCTTCAGGGTCGAAAAAAAGCTCCTCCTTGTCGAAATCGGCGACGAAGACGTCATCGACGACGACCAAGCCTCACTCCTGGTCGTCTACTCCAAAACCGTCGCCACCGTCCACTGCCCTGTCGACGAAACCTGTGCCTACGACCACGACTGGCTCAAAGCGACCATCAATGAAACCGTCTACGGCCACGACTACCTCATCACAACCGTCAATTAAACCGTCAACAACCACAACTACCTCATTATCAGCTAAACCGTCATGGGCTACGACTACCACGTCGTCAACGACTACACCAGCAACCACTAGCATCTTGTCGACGACATCTGCTTCCACGGCTGTCACACACTCGTCGACGACACCCTCGTCGATGACACCATCGATGGACAAAAATTACCACCACGCCATTGTAACCACGCCCATTGTCACTGGCGTTTCGACACCAGTACAGTGTCTGCATTGACTGCCTGTCCAAAAGCATCTTTCCCTAACCTTGGGGTGAACTTGCAGCTGGGTGGCATTGTTGTGTCAGAGCCAGCTCTCTCCCAATCGGAGGCGGAGGAGGAAGAGGAGGAGGCCATCATATCACTGCCGCCCTCTCAAGAGCACAGGAGAGCAGAGTGAGGCAAGCCGGATTAGACTACCACCTTTACCTCCTCTGCATTCAGATCAAGTCATCAATCCTCCTACACAAAGAGACATGTCTTTTGACATTTTATCTACTCTTACCACTCTGGTGGCAACCCTCCAACAACATCTGCTTGCACCGGCCCCTGTTACAGCGCCGGTCAGACAACCTTGCCTGATAACCCTGACCCTTCCAGGGAGATGGAACACATTTCCCTCCAAGAGGGATAAACACCAAGGGGGTAAACACCAGTCAGCACCACAGAGGCTGCCGGATACTGGGATGGACACAGACCCCAATGACGGGGCCTCCGCGCACACGACCCACACTGATGAATTTGACGATGATGGGGAACCAGATGACGTCCCACTCAGTGACTCACCCCTGATGAGGTACGGGCCTTCCACACTCTCATGTCCAGGGCGGCCACGATGTTCGGCCTTTCATCGGAGGAACAGCGAAACAAAAGTGTACTGTACCAGCGCAGAGAACAGCGCAGGAAATCCGTCATGTCTATCCCGCTGTTGGAAGACGTCTGGAACGATGGCCTAATCACCTTAGCACATCCTGCAACTGCCCCGGCTAAAAAAGACTGATTCGACAAAAAATACAGAGCCCCAGAGAGCGCTGCTTCCTACTTCTGTACTCAACCAACACCAGACTCTGTTGTCTCGGCTGCATCCAGGAAAAGGTCGGCTAATCCATCCTCATCCTGCTCTGTCCCCCCAGACAATGAAGGAAAACGCCTTGACACCATTGTTGAGAAAATTATCACCACCGCAGCCATAACTATCAGGGCAGCAAATGCAATGGCCATACTTGCACGTATAATCACGAGCTGTGGTACAAGTTGGGTCCCTTGCTGGTATTCCTACCATACGACAAGAAGCAAGAGGCCTAAGACATCTTCCATGAAGGCGAGTTGGTGTCCGACCATGCCCTTACGGTCTCTGTAGACCTCACCGACACTGGTTTTTGCCAAATGGGGAATGGAGTGGTCCTACACCGGCAGGGTTGGCTCAAGGTTACAGATTTTCAACCAGACATCTAGTCCAGGGTCATAGATATGCCCTTTGATGGATATGCCATCTTTGGAAAAAAGGTAGACGAGTCTCTGCAGTCCATAAAAACGTACATGGAAACCGCTCGCTCCTTGGGCACAGTACAGTAAAGGTGCCAGTCCTTTTGTTCAGGAAAAGGTTTTATGGCAGGACTTCCTGGGATAACAGCACCATGTACCAGTCTTCCTCCTCTTTCAAGACCCAGGATTCATCAAGGGACCAATACAGGAAAAGATCCCAGTCTTTCACAGCAAACAGGGGTTCACAGCAAAGCTGTGGCTCAGCGCAATCAAGGGGCCAGTCCAGCAAGCAGACATGACCAGCCCAGTGCCAGGCCCTCCCACTTCAGCACTCCAGTGGGAGGACACCTGTCAAAGTTCATCGACGAATGGACACTCATCACAACCGACGAATGGGTGCTATCCCTCCTCCACCGGGGCCACTCGCTGGAATTCGTGGACTATCCACCGGACATTCCTGCCAAGCACAAACCAGAAAGATTACGACACTGCTTGATTCAAGAAGTGCATGCTCTGCAGCGCAGGGCGCAGTGGAGAAAGTTCCAAGGAACGAGCTGGGCACAGGAGTCTACTCCCTCTACTTCCTTGTAAGCAAAAAAGCACTGCACAACAAGTCAGGGTGTTGGAGACCCATCTTAGACCAAAGGGTGCTCAACAAGTTCCTAAAATCGCAAACATTCCACATGGTCAGGCTACAGCAGGTGTTGTTGCAGCTACAACAAGGAGATTTGTTGGCATCCCTCAATCTCGAGGATGCCTACTTCCACGTCCCTTTTCACCTCTCACACCGGCGTTACCTACGCTTTGTGGTATCAGTACATTATCAGTTCAAAGCCCTTCCATTCGATCTGCTCCACAAGTGTTTACCAAGCGCCTTACACCAGTGGTGGATCACCTGCGGCAGAGGGGCGTCCACGCCTAACCGTATCTAGACGACGGGTTAGAGAGGGCCCCCATTTTTCCGCTGGCAGAAACCAACACCGCCATCACCATCTGGTGTCTTCAGCAACTGGGCTTTTCTATCAACTTCCCAAAGTCATGCCTGGTTCCATCGCAACAGGCACTCTATCTCGGAGCAAGACTCGACTCTCAGACCTGCACAGCCAGACCCTCGGACGAAAGGGTGGGGGCTCTTTTACACAAGGTGTGCTACCTCAAAAGCACTGGGGATGTTGTCATCATGCATCCCGTTAGTCTCCAACTGCCAATTACACATGAGACCGGTACAAGAGTTCCTCGATACCTGCTGAGTCCAGTCCTCATTGTCCTGGGACGACCGCATTACCTTGACACCAGGTTTCAAACAGAGCCTACGCTGGTGGTCAGTAAGGGAACACACTGTTTCAAGGGGCCCCCTCCAGACTGCCGGACCATCAGGCTAACGTATCAACAGATACGTCACTGGAGGGATCGGGCACCCACTGTCAAGACCAACACACCAGAGGCCTTTGGTCAGAGGAGGAAAAGAGATAGCATATCAATCTGCTGGAGCTACGAGCAATTTTCTGAGCCCTGAAGCATTTTCTTCCCCTCCTCAAGGGGAAGGTGGTGCGCATTTACACCGACAACACAACGTCAATGTTTTATGTCTGCAAGCAAGGAGTAACAAGGTCCCCACAGCTTTCCAGGGAGGCCCAAGCCCTGTGGCACTGGGCCCTACAGCAAAGCATGTCTCTCATACTCCTCCATCCACCGGGGATTCAGAACACTCTAGCTGACTCAGCAGGGAATTATGCTCCTGCTACGAGTGGGAACTGCACGACGACCAGCTACACTTGTTGTTTCAGACGTGAAGCACTCCGGAGATCGACCTCTTTGCCACCCATGGCAACAGGCGTTGAAAAAAATGTGGCAGCCGCTTTCACCATCCAGAGAGCTTGGGGGATGCCTTTGCAATTCTATGGGAGGGGAAGTTTCTTTATGCGTTTCCCCCAATTCCTCAGGTGCCTTGAGTCCTACACACCTTCAGACTATATTGGTACAAACCGATATCAGTGGCCCCTGCATGGCCAAGACAGTTTTGGAACTCAGACCACCTTGCCCTCTCGTCGGCACCACCGATCAAGTTGCTTCCTCAGCAATCGCTCCTGTCCAAGAATCAAGGAGCAGTTCTGCACCACGACCCAGCCTCTCTCAATCTGACAGGCTGGCTCCTGTCTTCTTAGAGTTCAGGGAACTGTCCCTTCCGCAAGACTGCCAAGCTGTCCTGGCCAAGGCTAGAGCCCTGTCCACCTTAAAATGTTACAAGAGCAAGTGGAAACGTTTTCAAGTGTGGTGCAAAAGCCAGCGACTGCAACCTCAAACCATCCGACCGGAAGATTTGTTTCCATATCTACTGTCCCAGGCTCAATCTGAGTTAATGCATTCCTCCTTTAAGGTGCACCTGGCAGTGATTTCTAGGTACAACCACGCTGCGGGTGTGCCTTACCTGTAGCCTCACCAGCTGGTCAAGGGCTTTTTGCGGGGCTTCTTCCGGTCTTTTCCACCGGTCCGCCGCCCGGTGCCAGCGTGGGAGCTCAATGTGCTACTCGCAAGACTCACAAAGTCACCCTTTGAGCGCGTGCACCAAGCATCTTTTAAACACCCTTCTTGGAAAACTGCATTCTTGGTAGCAATAACTTCAGACAGACGAGTGAGTGAAATCCAAGTGTTTTCTGTAAAACCACCCTATCTAACGTTTCATCCGGACAAGGCTGTTCTACGTACCAATCCAACATTTATGCCGAAGGTTCCATCTGCTTTCCACCTAAATCAGCATGTGGTTTTGCCTGTATTCTTTGGCACACCCATGTCTCCAGCGGAACGGACTCTAGTCTGCACACGCTGGATGTAGTGCATGCCCTCATGTACTGCATGGCACATACTAAATCTTTCCCAACAACGGATCAGTGGTTTGTTTCATTTGGACCTTCTGATCCTGAGGAGGCTCTCTCGAAATCCTCCATTGCAAGATGGATTGCTACCTGTATCTCATTCTGCCATCAGCAAGCCAGCAGACCGCTTCCCGGCAGGCCCGGGCTCATTCTACCAGAGCAGTGGCCGCAACCACAGCTTTCCTCTCTGGAATTCCACTGTCTGACATCTGCCTTGCAGCCACCTGGAGATTTGTGCATACGTTCACCAGGTTCTACTGTGTCGACAGACATTCTGCAGAAGAGTCTAGAGTCGGCCAGTCGGTTCTGCAGAACCTTTTTGCGTGATGTGAGTTAGTCTCCAGTGGTAAATTATGCTGAGAGCTTGCCTCCGCCCATTAGTATTGTTGTAATGCTGCTTTGTAATCAATTCACAGCATATGAAACTATGAAAGATCCAATGCTGGAGAAGAAATACGTTGCTTACCTGTAACTCCAGTTCTCCAGCATTGGTATCTTTCAGAGAGTCGCATGCAACCCTCCCACCTACTACGCATGGCTCATCTTTTGGCTCTTACTGCCACTCAGTTGCGCTGCCAATTCTGAAGATGTCTGACAGGGGAGGAGCTAATGGAGGTGTTCCTATTGGCTGTGGGCTGTATGACCCAAAAATGACTGTAATTATATATATATGTATGTATGTGTGCATGTTTGTCCGGCTATACAAATCAACACCGTTGAACCCACGTCTACCAAATTTTGCATGGGTTCCTCTTTTGTATGGGGCACAATTGTAGTCTATGTTTGGATGCAAACAATGTACTCCGTAGATACCCTCATTTACTGATGCTCACCCCGATTCACTACAGTAGGTACTAGAAGGAGGCAAAATGTGGAAGTGTCTGAAGCAAAATGTTCGATATGTTGGTCATTTCTTTAAAATGTATTACTACTGTATACAGTTCGAAACTGTTTATTAAAGCATTTTTAAAGGGAATAAAAAAAAGAATTAAAATTGTTTTTTATCACGCCACTCCAAATATGGGAAATGGCAAAGTTACAGTTTACTCAAGTTAATTTACGAGAAGAGAGCACAATCAATCAATCTTTCTTGGACATTTTCTCAAATGTGCTGAAGCCATTAAGTGACTGAAACATGCCGCACAAAAAACGAAAATCACTTGGAAAAGCTCCATCTGATGCAAAGCAAAAATTAATATCAAGAGCTTCTGAAAAACAACAACAAACCGCAGCACGACTTGCCGACCAGAAGACAAGAGCAACTTTGTCCAGGGCAAATGATATGCCAGAGCAAACTGAAGCAAGCCTTGCTGACATGAGGACAAGAGCAACATCCTGCAAGGCACATGAGACACCAGAGCAAACTGAAGCAAGACTTGCCGACAAGAGGACAAGCACAACATCCTCCAGGGCACATGAGACACCACTCAATCAGGACACAGGCAACGCCGGGTACCCCAGCTAGTAGAGCATAAAAGTGACTGAAAGTTGTCAGTTTAAGTTTAAACTGCTTTATGTTACAGAGGATTCCCAGCCTGGTGACAAGGAATATCGACAGCATACTAGATACCAATGCTGGAGAACCAGAGTTACAGGTAAGTAACGTATTCCTTATCTTCCTCTCCCATTAATGCACCCATTGGGAAGTACTCTTGGCATCCTTCCTGTCCTCTAGGGCCATCATTAATGTCTACCTAAATGGCACTGTCATGGTACAGGGCTCTCTGACCTAACCTCCTCCTTCTTGATAGGCGCCATCCATCTCTCATCAACTTCCTCCCTTCTCCTGCCACTCCTCCTTCTGCCACCACTCTGCCACCTCCAACGGGTGTACTGCACTCCCAGACCCCTCCTCGGAAGACCTTCAAAAGTGGCAACCTGCTCCACTTAGCTACCCTCAACTCCCGCTCTGCTGTCAAACACTCCTCTGACATCTGCCACCTCCTTGAAGACCTCGACCTAGATGTCCTCGCTCTCTCATGAGATGTGGTTCACGGCCAGCTCTGTCACGTGTTTTGACACTCTTCTCCCTGAGGGTTACAAGATCCTCTCTAAGGTCAGGCCTAACCGGTCGTGGGGCAGAGTGGCCCTGGTCTTCCCTGAGTGGCTCCCTGCTACTATCATACCCACTCCTCCTTCGAATGCCTCATCTGCAGGCTGCGTGTCTCTTCTGTCCTCTCTCTGACTCTTGCCACCATCTAAAGGCCCCCTGGCCAGGTTTCCCTCTTCCTCTCAGCGTGGGCTGACCTAACTCCCTCTCTCTTGGCCTCCACCTCCAAGCTTCCCCTCCTCGGAGACTTCAATATTCACCTCGACTCCCCTGATGCAGCCTCTGAACTCTTCTGCAACCTCTGTGACTCTCTTTCCCTCTTCATTCTGGCCACCGGCCGGACACACCTTGGATGCTCTCATCTCTGCAGACAGTCCCATCTCTAACCCTCTCATTACTCCTGTCTCCTGGTCTGATCATGCTCTCCTGTTCTCTCACCTGGACATCTTGGGTCCCCCGGCTAAGCCAGCACTGCCAGACTCCTTCACTGTCATTCGACATATGAA
This sequence comes from Ambystoma mexicanum, assembly GCF_040938575.1. NCBI lineage: Eukaryota > Metazoa > Chordata > Amphibia > Caudata > Ambystomatidae > Ambystoma > Ambystoma mexicanum. Next base: position 618,923,602 of record NC_090935.1, on the reverse strand, counting down.
GTGAGTGTCAGTTGCTGCTTTTGCCCTTCACTCCCCCTCCTACTCCTGCCACTGACTCTTACTAACCTTCATCTCTCCATCTCCAACACTCTGGACATCCTTGCCCCTGCCATGAGGATCCGCATGAAACCTGCATCCAAGTGCAAATCCTGGTATGACTCCGACCTGGCCACTCTGAGATGCAAGTGCAGAGCAGCTGAGCGGAAGTGACAGGCTTTGAGCACATCCGCTGACAAGCTGGCCTGCCGCCTGCTCCAAAGGCAATACAGACTTTCCATCTGTTCGAAGAAGAGGGCCTTTATTCAAGCCCGCATCTCTGGGTCCACTAACTACACAGCTGAACTTTTCAAAATCAACAAGGAACTTGCCAATCCTACTGCAGTCTCCATTTCTCCTCTGCCTTCCCAGGAACCTCTCTGACCTCTCACTTCATTACTAAAACTCTGGACATCCTGTTCTCTCTCTCCTCTACACCACACCCTTCTTCCTCACCTGCTCCCAGGCCTCCTTTGGCGCCCCCTGTCCCCTTCCGTCCTTCTCTCCTCTTTCTCTCCCATGTCACCTGATGAGGTTTCTAGACAAGCCCACGCTATGAAAGTCTCATCCAAACAGGTGCTCCCCTGCTCCTCCAGAACTATGAAGGACAACATTCTCTCCCCTGCTCCAGCCTTGGCTGATTTCTGCAATCACTCTTTTGCCACTGGATCCATCCCGTTACTCCTCAAGCACTTCCTTGTGCACCCTTTCCTCAGAAAGCCTTATGCTGACCCTTCCTGTCTGGCTAACTACTGCCTTATCTACATTACCCTCTTCCTAGGCAAACACTTGAAGAAGCTGGCCATCTCCCATCTTATCCACCACACTGAATCTGTTGTCTCCATGACCACCAGTCTGGCTTCAGACCTGCCAGAGGCACGGAAACTGCACTCCTGAACACCTGCAATGACTTGCTTTCTAATATTGATATCCAACTCTCCTTCCGCTGTCATCCTTCTTGACCTTTCCTCTGCCTTTGATATGGTCAATCATGCCACCCTTATAAATCGTCTCTGTGATACCCTTGGCATCACGGACCTGGTTCTGGACTGGCTGACCGTCTTCCTCTCTGAACAACCTTCCCAGGTTCAACTGGGCCCTTTTCTATCCTCCATCTCACTCAGGGCTCTATTCTCTCGCCTTGGCTTTGCAACATCTACCTTGCCCCCTAGCCCATTTGATCTTTGTCTTCTCTACTAACTTCCAGTGTTACGCGGATGACACTCAACTCTCCTTCAAGCTTCCCTCCTCTGCCTCCTCCTCTTCCTCTCAGATTCCTGACTGTCTGCTATTCAGGCATGGTGCACTGCTAACAATATCTGTCTTAATGCCAGTAGGACTGAGATCCTTCTCATTGAGACCCCAGGTCCCTCCTTCCCTCCTACACTCTGCCCACCCTCCATGGGCCCTCACCCTCCTGTGAGGCAAAAAACCTTCGTGTCGTCTTCGACTCCTCTCTTTCTCTCCTCACATCACAGACTTTGCCAAGAAGGCCCACTTTCAGATGCACCTCCTCAGATGCATTCTCCCTTTCCCCACCTTCCCCCAGAAACTCGCGGTTTATTACGCGGTCACACTCAACTCAAGGAGTTCCATTCCCCCCAATCAAGGTAGTGCACAACAAAGTACTATCAGTTTGTTAAGGTTCATTTTGGTAAGGCCTCCAGTCCGTCTTGCATCCAACCCCAACAAATACCTGGTGCCACAATGGCCTAGGAACCAGGCCGGTGTGTAGCAAGAATATAGATTTATTAATTTATGTAAACCAAATTTGATAAACAGACTAACATCAGCCACCAATGCTATGGCAACACAAGAACAAAAAGGACTTCTGTAATGGAAGCAACACAGAGATAATACTGAGATAAGAAGTCCCAATTTCCTGCAATTTATTTTTTCAAATCACCCTCACCAATACAGAAAAAGAACAACACAAAACACACAGTGATTGCTGATTTAGTTATAATACTTTTCTCCCAGCAACCCCACACTGTCCAAATATCAATTAGACTTGGCCCCTCTGAATTGAAGGCCAGTGGCATAGAGTGGAAACACAATGGGGAAATTATTTTGGGATTCTAGTAAAATGCACTCTTTGGAAAAAAGGATTCAAGGGGAAAAATCGTTTTTTCACTTATTACCACAGATGCAATATGAGTGAAAGAAAAGCAATGGGAACATTTGGTTGCCACCCCTAAACCAAAGAACAGGCAGTGCTTTGTGGTTTGGGTCAGAGCACAATGGGAACAATGGGGCAATTTCGTTTTTCCCACTGCACATGCAAAGGGAATACAAGGCTTCACACTTCTGATTTAAAATGAAGGGGATCAATGGGGAATTTTGATTTGCACCCTCACTTAGAAACAGGGTTTTAGGATTAATTCTTTTGGCAAATCTTTATGTCTATACCGGCTCAAAACACACTGGGAAGAGCTTGTTAGTTTCGAATGCTAACAAAACATATGCCGTGATTTCTATAGGGGAATTATTTGATTTACTTTAATTAAATATGCTAAGGATCTACACAGACAAACGGGATATTTTGCTATCGGGAAATAACTAAAACAATGCTTGAAAATGCAGGGCCTACACAATCTATGGCTTTGGGGATAGTTTTACTTACAGGAGAGTCCTTTTAATGGGCATCAGGGAACAGCAGGGCACCTCTGGGACAGCAAGGGTATCAGCTAAGGATAGTCCCCTCTGGCTCCTCCAAGGGGTCCCGGTTAGCTTCTGTGTTTCCTGGTCCCTGTCTCCAATGCAAGATTTGGGGCCTCTCTGCTTGGGTGTTTCTTGCAAGAGTTCAGCGGCAGGTTACCTCCGGAATAAGTGGAAAAAGCCCAGTTCTGATGCAAACTGGTTTACTTATAGGGCAAATGTCATCACAAACGTGTCATGGTTCTCGCAAAAGGTATTGGTTGTTTTTCTCTACCCACCTCCCACCTGTGTGCTAATAGGACAAGGAGATGAGAGGTGTGAGTTAGGAAAGCTATGGGAGGAGAAAGATTTGTCATCCCAAACTGACATGTGGGCTTGGCATCTTCAAACTCTGAAAATCTATCAACATGGCAAGTACCCTCATTTTTCAAATCTTTACATGTTTGGATATATTTTTAAGAACTACATTTTGAGGCCAATCAGATGATACTAATCGGAGGTCGGCACACCCTTCCTATGCAGGGATACAGGTTTTCTTCATTTACTCAGGAGCCGTATCAGTGAAAAATATGCCACTTCAGAGTTCCCATGTTCATTTTGTCCTTCACCCTCGCACCAATGTTCAAATCTCTTGGAATCAAGTGAGGGCCCAAATCAAATTTTCATTAATAACTTCTGTTATGTTTATCACACAAGAATCGTTTTGGCATGGTTAAGAGGGGGTCACAGTCACCTTTAATAAAAGTCTGGAATGACAGTTGTGTCGTATACGCTGCCCTTTTTATGCAATAATGTGTATTTTTCTATTAACTAAACTCCAGCCTTTCCTTTGTTCTCTTTAAGTTTAATTTCCCCTTAAGCATGTGATCAGCCAGATGCTGGCTTATGATTATCTTTGCCTATTCCTTCATGGCATTGTAATGGCCCTGGCTGCAACTCTAATGTAAATTTTATGGGAGTTGTGACCTCAAGGTCACTTCTGCTGAAAGAACAGGCATGGCTTGATCTATTTCCACTGTGGTTTAAATCTAGGCAGTGTATTTCTTTATATTTTCTTCAAGCAATGGACCTGATTGATTGTTGACAACCAGACGCCCCACTCCAGGACCAGCAGAGGAAAGGTATTGGAGGTTAAGTTTCATTTCATGTAAAATTCTGCAAGAAATGGCTTTTAAAGTCACTCACAATACATTTTACATGACATTTTATAAGGCACATGGGCCTTATATCCATGTGTAATGTACTTCTTTAATCTCACAGTTTCAAAAGACATGAGTATCACTTCTGGATTCTCCATATGTATCAGGCAGTTATATGAGAAAACCATGTTCAATCTCTGAAAGTCTAGTAGACATGTCTCTCTGCATTCTGCCATTTGGATGAGCAAAAGGAAGTTATTTTATTTCTTAGAATTGCAATAAGCTTGGTATCACTTGAGATTACTGGTGCACAATCTGGTATTACATTGAAGATAATGTACACACTGCTATCTGTCTCTTTAAGGACAAAGTGTAGCTTTCCATGGATTTAGTAAAACAGCATTGTCTACCCCGCACTTGGTCTCCTCTGACCCCCCCCATCACACAACCTGCACTTGCCCTTCTGGGCTCCCTCCTCCTGCAGTTGCCTGGCTAGTCCTGCACCCCCTGAGCCCTCCTAGCCCCTTCCCTACACTTAGCATGTGGACCTTCTGCCGCTGCACTCTCTACTCTCCCCCTGGCTCTGTCCACATAGCCTCCCATGGCACTCGCTTAACCCTCCAGCACTTCCCCCCTCCACTCTCCCCTGCACTTCTGTTACTGCACTTGCACGATCCGAATGTCACAAGACATAGTAGAACAGTTTTTGTTTTGTCGCCCCCCCTTGCCTTGTTGCGCCTTGAAACACATTGTGTATAGGTGCATTATAAAAACCCAATAAATAAATAAAATAACCCATCCCACTACTCTACCCCACCCCACTACCTCAACTCACCATCATACTTTATCACATCACTCTACACTATTCCACCCCAACTACCTCACCAAACCGCTCTGTCTCTCCTTTATTCTACCTCAACACTCTACCCGACCTCACTACTCTACCCCGACCCCTCTAACCCACCCACTCTACCCATACCTCAGCTTGGTCTCTTTTAACCCAACTTTATCCCACCTCACCACAAACTATCACACTCTACCCCTCTCAAACTATTTCAACTACTCTACCTCCACCCACTAATCTACTCAACCATCCTACTCACTCTACTTCACCTCACCCCACTCTACCTCACCCTCTCTACCGCACCTTATGCCCTTCTAACTGACCCCATTCTACCCCATAACCCTTTACTCTAATTTACTCTATGCGCAACTCATCATCCTCTACGCCAATACACTCTAATCTTACCCCACTTCATTCTAAATCTACCCCACCCACATGTACCCCTTTACCACACCACCCTACCTATGCCCACCCTACCTCACCCCGCTTTACTCTCTACCCACTTTACCCCCACTTTACTTCCACCCAATATAATACTACCCACACTCTCCACATAACATCTAGGCCAACCCTTTCTACAACCACCTCACCCTACTCTACACCCGCCTCACCCCACGTCACCCTGCCCATTCTTCTCTACTCTCACCCTCACTCTAAATCTGCACCACTTTATCCCTACCCCCAGCTCATCCCACTTGCCCCCACCCAGTTTACTCCCAAGTGCATTCCCCTACCTTTCCCTACCACAACAGCCCATTCTACCCCCACTACCATACCTGACCATCATACCGCAGCCTCTTTTATCCCGCCCATTATACACATACCTCATTGGACTCCCAACCCACCATTCTACCTCCTACTCTACTCCAACACACTACTCCACCACCCCTTTACCCCATCAATATACCCTATTCCACTAATCCACCCTAGACCATTAATCTCCCTTTTCAATACCACCTCTTTAACTTACCCACAACAGTATCCACCTACTACCCCTTATACTCTACCCGATCACTCTATACTAACCCACCCCATTTCTCTACCCCACACCACTAGATCAACACACCATCATACTTGATCACACCACTCTACACTATTCGACCCCCTACTCTACCTTGCCCCTGTTCTCTGTACCACCCCACTCTATCCGACTCCAATACTCTACATCACTCCCTCTGACCCACCCACTCTACCCATATCTCATATTACTCGTCCATGAATTCACCCCACGTTATCCCATCTCACCTCAAACTATTACACCCTGCCCCACTCATACTATCCCAACTACTCTACCTCCACCCACTAATCTGCCCAACCACACTACGCTATCCCACTCACTCTATTTCACCTCACCCACTCTACCTCACCCTCTCTACCCCACCATACTCTTCTCTAACTGACCTCATTCTCCCCATCACACTCTACCCCACTCTACTCTACCCACAACTCACCCCGATCTATCCCTAGGCACTCTAACCTTACCATTCTAAGCCTATCCCTACCCAACTTTACCCCCTCTCTGCACATGACCTATATACCCCCGACCTCACCCCACCTTAACCTTTATCCTCACCCACCCGACTCACTCTCTCTAACCTGCTTCACCCCATTTTACTTTACTCCCACCCAATATAATGCCTCCCACACTATCCACCTAACATCCATATTATGCCTCCATGACAATACATATACCCCACTCTAGGCCAACCCATTCTACACTGACCTCACCTTACTCTACTCCAAATCCACCCCACTCTATCCCTACCCCTCTACCTTATCCCACTCGCCTGGTGGAGCCCGGTGGAGTGCAGGGCGGTGCTTCGTTTTTTTCCACCCGCTGTTTTGCTGCTGTGGGTCTGGTCAGAACTAAAAGACCATTGGAGTAGTGAGCCACATCACTTTCTCTATGTGCTCTGCACACTGCTGCAGACTTGTCTCCCAGAAGCAAGTGGTACCGTAGTACTGTTACTCTATCATCAGAAAAACAGCCTTTTCCTTTAAGGCATGCCGAAGAGCAGGCCACGCCCCTGGGAGCCAGGAAGTAAAACACAGAGCCCTGAGCCCTTGCGGCGTGAAGCCCGGTGAAGTCAAGGGCGGTGCTTCGTTTTTTTCCAATGCTGTTTTGCTGCTGTGGCTCTGGAGGCTCGAGGCACCATAAGAGTGTGGAGCTCAGGAGAGGTGAGCAGTGGAGGCAGCGGCATCGTCTTGTGTTCAGGAAAGGAGCGCGCCCTGAAGTTAATTTGGGGTGCAATTTTAAACTATAATCAGAGCGGTTCCCGTTCCCTCTGAACCTTACAACCAACTTAAAGCAAAGTCTTTTTAAGCAGGAGTTAGGGGTAAATGAAAAAAATAAAATAAAACATACCAGAGTGTCGCAGCGTCCTACTGTACTGTTCGGGACACGCTCTTTTTCGTTTCATTGACAGCAGGACAGCAAATGAGACTTCTCAGCACCCCTATCTTGGAAAACATACCTGATTAGGAAGGCTCATACTTGGAGCCGGCTCGGGGTGAAGGGGAGGGACCTGGGACAGCTGCTTCAAATACTCCTGCCCCAAACCAAACTGCCCCCATAACCACATATGCACTTGTTCATACACATGGGGCCTCATCACGACTTGGGCGGTAACGCCGGCGCTGTTAGCGCTGGCGCTATCTGCCCTACCGCCAAACTCCCCGGCGCTAATAGCGCCGGATCACGAGTTCGGCGGTAATGTTAATCCCCATTCCCCATTGAGCCCATTCGGGAATGCCCCATTGGGCTCAATGGGGAAATTTCGCGCTAATACCGCCGGCGGATTTCCCACCGGCGGTATGAGCGCAAATTTTCGGTGGATTTCCCCCCAACTCAGAGCTGGGGCGAAATCCGCCGAAGTCCTGATTTGGCGGACCATTATATCCGGCGGTAATAGCGCTACCGCCGGATTTAAGGGTTACCGCCAAAGTCGTGATGAGGCCCATGGTCATCAAACAGCTGGGGAAACAGTTCCTATTTCCCTTCTACAAAAAGGATGGTAGCGGGGTCTGGAATACACCATCACGACAAAAAAAATCCAGAGCAGAATCAATGACCATTTCGGCAGAAAAAGAAACAAAAGTGTTAATGATATAGAAGACATGGCAGACAGTGTATGGCAATCCCTTGACTGTGTTCAAGAGGGCGAAGATATGGCTCCTCTTTTGGAAAGGGATTGCAGAAAAAACACTGCACCAAACATTAATATTCAAAGTGAAGTGAGCCCGCCCATGATGCAGGGCCTCCCAGAGAGAGCAACTCAAGTCACCCAAGATGCTCCTCCTCAAGCCAGCAAAAGCACATTATCAGCCCTAAGCTTTGTGTTAAACTCCTTGGTTTCGGTATTCGAACTATTAAAAACGGAAGTTCAAACCCAAGCTGGTGTTCTGCTGGAATTATCAAATGAGATGGCTAAAAGCAAATCAGCAATGGTGGGTTTGAGCAATATCATGAACACCATTCTGATTCCAACTCTCAAGGAGACCCAAGTTGTCACAAGTCTCTCCCCTTCTCACCTGTTTTTGTTGTTTGCTTGTGACCTTCTGTGATGTCTTCTTTCTCACGGTCCGGGATTTGTACAAACCCGAGCGCCGGTCCTCGGATTCCAGCATGAGGTTCGCAACCCAACTTCCGGGAACTTTCAGAAGTCCAGGGCGGATACCAGGAAGGAATGATGCTCGCACTCGGAGGCACGGAACGCCGTGACCCGAGCGCGGAAGAAAATCCAGGAAGTTCGGAGGTAAGGTAGAGGAATGGGAGGAAGGAAGGGGAAGTCAAGGAACCGGGAACCAGGAATCAGAAGAAAGGCCCAAGCGAACTCCGGCAACACACGTCCAACTACAGCAAGCGGTAGCGTTGAGACGCGCAGAGCCACGGGGGCGTGTCTGTTTTGTAGAGCGTACAGCGTGGAGCGTAGAGACTGGCCAGCAGCATTCCATTTCAAGTGGCCATGTTGGAAGGATCACTGTATTCAATCCCCTTTGGGTCAGGGACCAGGAAGTCCAGAAGGGACGCAGACAACGGTTCATGACAGCATGCCTCCTCTGAAGCCCAGCTCCTCCGGGCTTGCCCGGATGGATGAGATGGTATCTTCGAACCAGCCTGGGGGCATTCATGTTTGACATGGGTTCCCAGGTGTGCTCACTGGGAGGGTATCCTTTCCATTCGACCAAATACTGTAGTTGACCACGTCGGTACCCAGAGTCACAGATTCTGGAAACCTCGTATTCGAGTTGGTCATTGACAATCACTGGGGTAGATTTCAGAGCTGTTCGAGATGACAGAAGATATGGTTTTAACAGTGAGGTGTGGAAGACTGGATGGATCCTTTTCCATGATTCTGGTAGTCGGAGTCGAAAGGCCACTATATTTATGATTTCTTGTATAGAAAAGGGCCCGTAATACCTGGGAGCCAATTTATTTGGGTGCAGATGTCGGGAAGGAGCTTCGAGGATAACCATACTTTATTGCCTACTGAGTAGGAAGGTCCAGGTCTTCTTTTGGAGTCAGCATAATGTTTAACATCTCTTCGGGCCTTTTCTAAGTGTTCCTTAGCTTCTTTGTGTACAGTAATAAGGGTTTCAATCCAGGAATGAACCGCAGGAACTGGGGTAGGGTGTGGAAGAACGGATGGTAGAACTGAAGTATGAAATCCTTGACTACAAAAGAAAGGACTGGTTTTGATAGCTGAATGATCTGAGTTGTTATAAGCGAATTTGGCTACAGGTATTAAGAGTGACCAGTCATCTTGGACCTTGGTAGCGAAGCAACAAAGGTATTGTTCCATAGTTTGGTTTTCACGTTCGGTGGCTCCGTTGGTCTGTGGGTGATAATCTGAAGACAAGGCACGTTGGATTCCCAGTATACAACATAATTGCTTCCAGAACTGAGGTATGTACTGGGGTCCTCGGTCAGAAATGATCTTGGAGGGTAGCCCATGAAGCCGGAATATGTGTTCCAGGAAGATTCCGGCAAGTTCAGATGAGGATGGCAGTTTGTATAAATGTGTAAAATGAGCCATATGAGTAAACAAATCAATAGTAACCATCATATTTGTGTAGCCCCTGGAAGATGGTAATTCCACAATAAAATCTGTGGCGATGATTTCCCAGGGTCTTGTTGATATTGCTGGTTGGAGCATGAGACCTGCCGGTTTCTTATTATCATGTTTGTTCTGATTGCAGACTGCACATGTCTGGATATGGATCCTGATATCATCCTTCATCTTCGGCCACCAAAACTGTCTTGGTATTAGATGGAGGGTGTTGGTGATGCCACGGTGTCCTGAATGAAAAGTATCATGACATAGGCTTGTGATCTTTTGTCTCAGTCCAGGAGTGGGAATGACCAAGCGATTGTCCTTGAACAGATATCCGTCCTTTGTTTTGAGATTCCATCGATTGTTTCTCTTCAACTCCTTCCATGTTTCAGAGGATTGAGTTTGAATTCGAATATTCTCCAGGAGGGTAAGTGCTTGGGCAACAAATATAGTGTGGGGAAAGATCTTAGGGAAGGTCCGATCTTCAAGGGGTTCGTAATCAGGACGTCTGGATAAGGCATCGGCTATTATGTTGTGTGTTCCAGGGACATGATGGATTTGAAACTGGTATCGAGCAAAAAAGAAGGCCCAACGGGCTTGACGACTGTTTCTACATTCTAGGGATTGTAGGACTTGAAGATTCCGATGGTCCGTGCGAACTTGCACTAGGTGTTTGGCTCCCAGGAGGAGATGACGCCAATCAGTGAAGGCTTGACGGATGGCTAGTAATTCCTTTTCCAGAATGGAGTAATGAGTTTCACTGGGAGTCAAGGTGCGAGAAAGATAGGTGATGGGGTGTACTAATTGTCACCCAATTCTTGTTTTAGGACTGCCCCAATGGCGTAGTTGGAAGCATCAGTTTCAACAAGAAAGGGTCGATCAATGTCGAGTTGAGCTAGGATGGGGGCTCCGACTTCAACCGTTGGAACGCCGTATCTTGGGCTGAGGTCCACAGGAAAGGGGTATCCTTCTTTAACAAGGTAACAATAGGATGCACGATCTCCGAGAAAGCTGGTATAAATTTTCTATAGAAATTAGCAAGCCCCAGGAAGCAGAAATTAGCAAGCCCCAGGAAGGATTGAATTTGTTTTACAGTAGTTGGAACGGTCCAGGATAAAATGGAGTCTACCTTCGAGGAGTCCATTCCAATTCCTTTTGGGCTGAGAACGAATCCGAGGTAGTGAACAGTTGATACATGGAAAAGGCACTTCTCGGGCTTGGCCAGGAGCTTATGTTCACGTTGACGTTGTAAGACTGCCTTCACACGTTCTAAGACTGCCTTCATGTGCTCTTCATGTTTTAGATGGTCCTTGGAGTATATCAGTATGTCGTCCAGATATACAATGACGAAGATGAACAGCATATCAGAGAAAACTCGGTCCAGAAAAAGTTGGAAGACCGCTGGGTCATTAGCAAGTCCAAAGGGCATAACCAGGTATTCAAAATGGCCAAAGGGGGTTCTAAAGGCTGTTTTCCATTTGTCACCTTCCTTTATACGAATAGGATGGTAGGCACCCCTTAGGTCTAGTTTTGTGAAGACTACTGCACCTCTGACTGCTTCCAGGATATCCGAGATGAGAGGCAATGGGTAGCGGTCCATGAGAGTGCACTGGTTAAGATCACGGTAATCTAGACATGGTCTGAGCTCCTTGGTGTCTTTCTTGGGAACGAAAAATAACGAAGCACCCGCTGGGGATTTAGATGGTCGTATGGTGCCATTTTCCAAGTTAAAATCCAGGTATTCCCGGAGGGCCCTTTTTTCAGGTTCTAATAAAATAAACATCCTCCCGAAAGGAATCACTGCTGATGGTTCAGTATCGATGGCGCATTCCTCTGGTCTGTGAGGAGGGAGAGCTTGAACTATAGCGGTCGAAAATACATCAGTGAAGGCCTGGTAGGCCCTGGGAATCCGGATGATGTTAGAGACGGTGACTGGATTTTGCTGACTCTCTTGCGAGTCTTCAGAAGACTTTGGTAAGGAATCTAGGGATAAGCAGTGAGACATATAGTGTTCAGAACCAAGGAACAAGGTGCCTGCTGCCCAATTGATGTAGGGGTTATGCTTTTGTAACCAGGGCATTCCTAGAACCATTGGATAATGGGCTGATTTTATAATGTCAAATTTTATCCTCTCTTGATGGTGGTTTATAGAGAGTAGGATCTCTTTAGTCTGAAGGGTTATGGGTCCTGAAGACAGAGGTCTCCCATCAATAGCCTCTACAGGTTTCATAGTTCCTCGAGTTTCATGTGGAATGTTGTGAGTAGTGACCCAATCATGATCTATGAATATGCCCATGGTTCCGCAATCTACTAATGCTAGGATGGGGTAAGATTCTTTCTTGGAAGGCGATAGAAAGGCCTGTAGAACCACAAGAATATTTTGTCCAGGAGAGTTCAAGGATGGAATTGATGTGGAGCAAACATCTCTCTCCCGAACTGTGCCCCGTCTAGGTTCGGGAGCTGGCGTTTCCCGAACGCCGTGGAGGAGCAATAGGGCATTCTCTCACGAGGTGTTTATCGGAGGCGCAATACATGCACAGACCAGTGTGAATCCGTCGCATCCTCTCTTGTGGGGTAATGGGTCCACGGAAGGTCCCCAGTTGCTTAGGTCTAGACGGATGGTCTGTGGCGGCCTTTTGGAAGGCCGATTTAGACTTCTTTTTCTCCGCTCTTCTTTCCTGGATTCGGAAGTATATTTGCAAGGAAAGGTCCATGAGAGCCTGGAAGGAGCTTGGGCGAGCTACCCTAGCTAACTCGTCCTTCATTTCTTCATTCAGACCTCTTCAGAAGAGGGTGAAGCTGGCTGCTTGAGACCAATCTGCTTCCTTCACAAGTTATTTAAAATGGGTCACATAGGTAAGCATATCCTGGGATCCTTGTTGAAATTCGAGCAGTCGTTCTTGAGCACTGTACACCTGCTCTGGGTGATCAAACATGGCCTTTAGAGCTTCCACGAACCCATCATAATCATCCAGGAGGGCGTCGCCCGAATTGACTAGGGGGTTGCCCAGGTCAAGGCATTTCCAGTGAGGTGTGAGATCATAAAGCCCACCTTTGCTCTAGGAGTGGAAAAGTAGTAGGGTTTGAAGGTGGAGTGCACTAAACATGAATCAAGGAAAGCACGGAGAGTCTTTGAAGAACCATCATATTTGTCCACTACTCCTCCCAATAACACGCTTTCCTTAGTTGCAGAGTCACGTGACAAGACTAGCTGTTTTAATGCAGCATTCTCAGCCTTAAGGTTCTGGACCTCCGTGGTTAGTTCCTGCATGCCTCACATGAGGTCTTGAACAGCGGCTTCCATCTCTGTATCTGTATCGTTTTTTAGGCGTCTCAATCTGTCACAAGTCTCTCCCCTTCTCACCTGTTTTTGTTGTTTGCTTGCAACCTTCTGTGATGTTTTCTTTCTCACGGTCCGGGTTTTGTACAAACCCGAGCGCTGGTCCTCGGATTCCAGCGTGAGGTTCGCAACCCAACTTCCGGGAACGTTCTGAAGTCCAGGGCGGATACCAGGAAGGAATGATGCTTGCACTCGGAGGCACGGAACGCCGTGACCCTAGCGCGGAAGAAAATCCAGGAAGTTCAGAGGACAGGTAGAGGAATGGGAGGAAGGAAGGGGAATTCAAGGAACCGGGAACCAGGAATCAGAAGAAAGCCCCGAGCAAACTCCGGCAACACACGTCCGGCTACAGCAAGCGGTAGCGTTGAGACGCGCAGAGCCGCGGGGCATGTCTGTTTTGTAGAGCATACAGCGTGGAGCGTAGAGACTGGCCAGAAGCATTCCGTTTCAAGTGGCCATGTTGGAAGGATCACTGTATTCAATCCCCTATGGGTCAGGGACCAGGAAGCCCAGAAGGGACGCAGACGACGGTTCATGACAGAAGTGGAAGGCGTGAAACAAGGGCTTGATATTGCACACATCTTCCACTTACTTAAAGAGGGGAAAAAGGAGAATGATATCACGCATGAGCTCCTAAAAGATCTTTCAGTGAAAGTTCTGAATTCACTTACCCCCGGTTACTCCTCCATCAAAGAGGTCCTAGAAGGCAACCCAATATTCGGTGATACCCCATTATCCGAATCAACCCTACAAGAATTTAGGAGATTGGCAAATGCGGTCATCGATGAGGACGTGGTGGTTATAGAAAGTCCCCTGACAATTAAGGATAAGGACACTCAAGGAATTACTCCCACCGAAGCCACCTAGACCTCAGTTTCCTGCCAAAACTACAAGGGAAGAAGGAGGCTAAAACCGAAAAAAAGGGAGTAGTGTACGGTCCAGAACACCACTACCACAACAGTGAAGAACACCGAAAAAGACAAAAAATCTGAAAAATCCCGGTGTAAAGAATACAGGAGTAAACCTATTTCTGAAAAACTTGTCATCACCTGTGGATGACAAGTCTCTTGAAGCCTCCCCTCCTGTCAATTCACTCCCCGAATCGGCGCAGAGCACAAGCGAAAACCAAAATAGGCCGATTGATCCTGTACTGGAAAAAATGGGGAAAAAGAAGGTCCAATCAAGACAAAGAACAGGTTCAAAGGGAATTAAGACACAAAGCACACGTATTGGTCTGCAAACCGTCCCAGTAAAATCCCTGCCAAAGGCCCTGAGCAAGCAAAGCCACAAAATGGGTCAAGACAGCATTAAAATTGCCCTAATATTTTTGAAAAACATAGCATCAAGGGCTCAAAGAACCATTACAGTCCCTGAAATCTCAAAGGAAGCTCCAAAGATCCCTGTGAAATTGGCACCGATCTTTCTGCGACCGATTGCAAAACCTGTGTCACCCCTGGGAACAGGCACTCCTAGTCAACCCTCACACACCCGAGAGGATGCACTCAAGGTCCATCTCAAACGTGAATGATTCATGGAACGGCCTAGGAAAATGCAGAAACCTGGAGCCTTCAGGCTGCAGGAGTATCACTGAGGAGCAAGAAGAAAGATTGCCCGTAATGCCAGCTGAAAAGAAAGATCTGGTTGTGTCTGACTATACAATCCCAAAGGCATGGCTAAGGCTGTCTAAACACAATAACAACAAATCACTTAGTAGATCAGTGATATTGTCCCAGGTAAAAAAAAAACAAAGCTTGTTGCTATTGGCAACTGAGGACATCGAATATTTGAAATTCCCGCTTAATGGGGACAAGTTTTTTGTGGAAATTGGATTTCAGTCGCGAAAAGAGCTCAACAAGCGTTATTCAGTAATAAAAATGAGCTGGCTCGAGGTGGACTCATGGTTTTTAAAACCATGGAGGAGGATAGACGTGAAGGCCTTTCTAATCTGAAACGCACCTGGGTGGAAGATGGCAACGCTGGAGAACCAAAAGCTATAGACACAAGCCTGGCTTCAGGTTCAAGTATAAATGGTAATCTTATAGCAAAGCTTCCAGAGATTATCTCCCAAATAATCTTTAAACTAGGAGTGGAGGAAAATTTCCTTTAGGCAAAGGAGCCTGAAATTAGTTTCCTGAAATACGAGAGGTCCCAGCTTCCTGAAAAAGAAAAAACTGAAAGAGGTCCTTCTTGGGCAAAATGACATTCTACTACTCCAGGAAACATGGTTAGTAAACCCAATTGAGATCGAGGGCTTTACAACTCTAAATCTTCGGGCTTCTCAGAAAGCCAAAGGGAGACCAGCGGGAGGGCTGATAATTGCCCTCAAAAACTCTATCATTAAAACGATCACACCATTATGTAACAACGAATTGGGAATTCAAGCTTGCAAATTAGAATTGAAAATGGATATTCCACATCCTAATGTGGTAATTATCAGTATATACTGGAATCCCGCCAGCTAAAAACTCCAGCATTTCTTAGAAGCATTGGATTCCCTATTAACAGTGGTGAAGACTGAGCACGAGGGAATTAACATCCTACTAGCAGGTGACTTCAACGCAGATCACATTACCAATCAAGTCCAGTCAAATAAAAAGGAGCACATCGCAAAAAGGAAAACTGTGGAGGGATTTCCTGACTTCTTGGGATCTCGACATGCTACAAGAAAAGCCCTCGGAAGGTGAAAAGGCAGGAGCAACTTGGCGTCAAGGGAATTTAGGGCCTCGTTACACGGTAGGCGGTGAACCATGGCGCAATTAGCGCCATGGTTCATGCCGGTAAAATACCGGCACCGCCTTGGTGGAAAGGGGAATTACCGCCCCATTCCAAGGTTGGAGGGGCGGTAATTCCCTCTTCCACCATTGCCCTTCCCCATTCCCATTTTTGCCCCATAGGGCATAATGGGAATGGTGAAGGCGCTAATTACGTCACCGCAAATTGCGATACCGTAATTAGCTCCCTGGGTCCCTTTGCGGGTTGGTTTTTAACGCCTGCAAAAAGCAGGCGTTAAAATCCCCAGCCCGCAAAGGGACCTTGTAGTAAGGCGGTAAGGATTTACCGGTACCGGTAAAATACCGGTACCAGTAAACCCTTACCGCCTCCCGTATAATGAGGCCCTTAGTGTCAACCTTAGACTACATTTTTGTCTCCTCAGGACTATCTGGTCTCTGCTCTAGTCTAATCATAAACTGGGAAGGGGGCAGTGACCATGTAAGTTTGAAACTCTCCTTTCATGATATGCAAAAACATCGGCACTTCAAGAATGCCCAAGAACTCGAGGGTTTCAAGGGAAAATTCAGAGTGTCAAAATATAAGCAAGAGGGTAAAAGGCTAAACAAATTACTAGAAGAAGTTCCGCCCTCAACTTGAAGCGATGAATCTCATCCTGAGAAATTTGGAAATTTCATTTGGTCTATACACCCACCAAGCGAAATAGCTGCCCTAGATAAACAAGAACATCTTCATATTTTTGACGAAGAAATACAAAGGAAAAAGAGAGAGCTCAGACAAACATTGCGCCATATTCAAAATAGGCATTATGATCCTAACACTCTTTTACATGAACTAAAAAAAGCTAAACAGACCTATAGAAACGGGTCAAATAATCATGAACACCAAAGGCTGCAAGAATATGGTGAGCGAATGCTCTATTTATTAAATGCAAATAAACTTTTTGGGCGGCGTTGGGTCAACTACAGTCTGGGATTAACAGCTCCCTGTGTAACCTAGTCCCAGAATAAAAATGGGTAGAATACCTGTCAGAAAATTTCAAACCAACAGGGTCCACAGATTTCATACTGCCTATGGATCCCCCCTGGCTCCTTACGTTTGATGAACATGACATCCTGGAATTAATATCTAATTCTTCTACATCTAAAGCTGCAGGCCCAAATGGCCTACCCTATCAGGTCTTAAAGAACAACGCAAAACTTTGGGCCAAGATTCTAAATCGTCTCTTCCAAGAAATCTTAAAGACCAAGGTTTTCCCTCCATCATGGAAGAACGCATTAGTTATTCCATTCTTCAAGGGGGGCGATCGGCTAAGTCTGGCAAACTATTGCCCAATCGCCCTCCTTGATATAGATAGTAAACTCTTTATGCAGCTTATATTAAGAGAGCTTTCACATTGGGTGGAGTCGAGGCAGATACTATCACATCATCAAACAGGCTTTAGAAAAGGGCTTTCCATTAGTCTTAATGGGCTCATCCTAAACTTATTCAGCGAAAAGACAAATGAGAAAGAAGGTATACCCCTTTATGGGGCATGGGTAGACCTATCTAAGGCATTTGATCATGTGGTTAGATCTTCACTCTGGCGCAAACGCCACAGTTGGGGGATTCCAGCCTCCCTGTTAGCAATGCTAATTGCCCTTCATAAGAACACCACCATAAGACTGAGGCTTGACGATCAGGATCATCTGTCAGATCTAATACAGGTCTTTAAAGGGGTGAGGCAAGGATGTCTAGGAGCCCCTTTGTTCTTCAACTTGTTTTTGTAAGATCTAGGAGACTTTCTGTTTTCGTCGACGTTGGCCAGTCCAGTGATCAACGGGAGGAGAATACATTGGCTCGCCTACGCAGATGATTTATTCCTGCTGGATAGATCGGCAATTGGACTTCAGCGCCTCTTAAATAAACTTGGGAAATATGCTACCCTAAATGGGCTCTCAATCAACCCTCTGAAATCCAAGATACTCATCTTCAAACATCCAAAGAAGAAAACAGGCTAGGGAAATTGGGTCTTGGATGGCAAAGTAGTTCCCCGTGTTGAAGAACTTATTTATCTGGACTACGAGATTTTGGCCTCCCCCGCCAATAATAAGGTCAATACAGCAATTATGGAAAAAACCACAAAGATTATTCCACACACAAAAAAACTGAATGCAAAATTCTGTAAATGTTCTATTCTCCCACTTATCAAGTTTTATATGGCTAAAGCAGTTCCAGTCCTACTCTATGGCCTGGAAGCAAAACCTCTGCTATGGCATATAAACTGGAACAAACTAGAGGGTCTCCTTTGGAAAAAATCTTTGGCTCTCCCAATGTGTACCCCTCTGGTGAGACTACGCTTCGAACTAGGTCTAGTTTCTCTCGGTTGTCGAGCAGACTAGAAAATGATATCACTATTTCGAGAAATAATGATAGCAGGAAAGACTCAAGATCTCAGCTACTCCTTGGTTTGGAGAAGAAAGTCAGAGGTATCCTGCGCAGGCTCGACTTGACATTAGAAACTTTAGTGTCTAATCCCTTGGAAGTGAAAAAGACACTAGAAATAAGTGATTGGATCAACACTATTGACGGAGTGAGGAAACTTAATCCCCCTAACCAATTCCTAAAGGTGGATAAAAAGCTAGGTTCTCTTCCACGCTACCTCCAAAAGTTTCCAGATAAAGGAGTAAAAAACAACTTCATGAGACTTAGGCTAAACTTAGCCCACACCGGGGACATTTTGGCTAGAAGAAACCAGGGGGACCAAGCAAAAAAACTCTGCAGACACTGTGACTCTCCAAGCCAACAATCCCTTAGGCACTTGTTAATGGAGTGCGAAGGAACATGGGAAACAAGACTGTTGTTACTTAGGAGATTTGTGGCTAAAGAAGCGAGTCTAACTTCAGAGTTTTTCTGGTACAGGCTGATAGCTGGCCAAGAGATCATGTTAACGGCAACAATAGTAGAAGTTTTGAAAAAATGCTCTATTCTGTCATAAAAGGAAGTCACTCGCCCTCCGAAAGAGTGTTGCCTTGCTGCTATTGGTCGCCCTCGTAACTCTCTGGTTTTTCTTGTATTCTTTTTCCTCCTGTCTGTTTGCTTTGGTTTTTCTTTTTTAGTTTTCTTTTAACGAGATTAATCTATGAAAAAAAATATTTTTAGTATTTTTGTAAAGGTTTTTCTTTTTAAATCCAAAACAAATAAATAATAAAAAAATAAAAAATTATCCCACTCGCTCCACCTGGCTTACTCCCAATTACCCACTTTTCCCCTACCTTAACCCCATTCTACCACACCCACTACCCTACCTGTTGCTCTACTCCACCTCCTGTACTCACCTACTAAACCCCACTTTAACCCCATTCCACCCCACTCTACTCCCAGCCCCACTCTAACTCCACCCCAGTCTACCCAACCCACTCAAACCTTAACCAATCTATCCCACCCCACTCACCACCCACACACTCTACACCCACCCCACCCCATTGTACACCCATCGTACCCTACACAACTCCACTCTATCCCCAACCACACTGCCATTTCTCACCCCTCTCTACCAGTACCTATTCCACTTTCTCATTCCTCTCTACCCCAAACCCACCCGTCTGCACTCCTCCATACGCCCACCCTTTTTCGCCACTTTCTGCTCCCACCCACCCATCCTCAAATCTTTCTGCCCCCATCCACATGTCCACATTTATCGCTACGCCCACACACCCACCCATCTTTTCTTCACTCTTCTCTACCCCAAACCACCCTTCCTCACACCTACTTTCTCCTGCTCTACCCCACCGCACTCTAAACGTCCCTCTGTACATCCCCCATCTACCAACCCAATTTTTCTCACCCCTCTTTATGCACCCACCCAACACCCCCCTCTATACCTATCCCCTCTCTAACCTCTCACCCACCCCACCTTACCCCTCTCTATATCCAACTCCCATCTTGCCCCACCCTACCCCACCCACTAAACCTAACCCCAAACTATCCCCACTCTACCTCCACCCTCCCTAGATAACTCCTGCCTACCCACCCAACCTAGTTCACCCTACCCTAGCCCACCAATAGCTCATCCCTACCTACTCCACCAATAGCTTACCCTGCCTACCCTCACTCACCCTTGTTCACCCTTACCTTTCATACTCACCCCTGACTACTGCGTCCCGCCATAGCTAACCACTGCTCCCATCCACATTAACTCATCCCTACCACCACCACCCTATGTCATCTCTAAAATCACCATGTTTTCTTGAAAAGTTCCAAATATGTCTGCAAGTGAGTGTTTGCTGACACGAGACATTAGGAATACACACAGTAAAAGAGTACAATGCACTGCAGTGATGATAAGTCTTTCTGCTGTATTTATTGCCAATATTGCTGTGTGAACACTAACTTGTAGACTTGTTTTTTTTAATTTTTTTATTATTACTTGTATTTAATCTAACAGAAAAAAAGATTTTTACAAGAGTGAGTTTCAATCTGGTCAATTTCATATTCACATTGCGTCTTAAGATTGGTGCGATCCTTGCATTTCGATTATTTGTTGGGTCGTTGTAAGTCCGACCTCCACTGTCATTTTTGTTCTTTCCATTGCCAGGTTCAAAAGTTTTGCAGCAGCCGTATGCCATCAAGTCTTTTCTCCTGTGATAAGGCGATTCCACCAGATATGTTCGTTCCCCACAAAGGAGGTGGCCGTCAGAGGGGTGAAGTGGGCAATCCTGGCTTGATGGAGGGCAGGGCAGCGCATCAGGAGATGTTTTATCGATTCAATTTCTTCGGGGTGTGCACAGAGTCTACAGGTTTTTCCCTCTGAACCTGTTCTGATCGCTAGAATTTCTTGAGTTGGTAAGACATTTAAGCAAGCTTTTAAGAGTGTTCTCATCAATGATTTGTCGGGGTATTTTTTACAATACTCCCTGGGTTCTTTTAGTTTGTAAGTGTTCATGGGAAGATGTGCTAGAAGTTTGTTTGCTGAGGCTTTTTCGATCGTATTAATCTAGTCACAGCATTCCAGTTTTGTTTTTATCCTAGTTGGATTCTCCTTCAGTTCCTCTTCGGTGCACACTATTGCCTGTAGCTTTTGCTTTTGATCCATAGCCCACAGATTCATAGTATGGTTGGAGCCTTTTTCAATTTCTTCTGCCATCATTTGATAGATTTTGAGACTCTCTGGGTGGATGATTTTCCTATACAGCTGAAGAGAACTGTGGTCCACCACAGCTTTCAGTGACAGAAGGCCAAGTTCTCGCCTTATAGGAGCCACTGAAGTAGAGATTGGTAGACCCAGGACTGCTTTCCATATGTGGCCTTCAGGTTTTTGCCAGAGAAGAGGAGGAATTGAAGGTAAGGCATACATGCCATAAGTCAACGACGGAACAATTTTTGCCTTGTAGTAGTTTATTGCCGGTTGAAGTGAGAACTTGCCGTATTTTCGGTCTACTAGTCTCAGTTGCGCTGTCAAATTTTTAGTTTTCGACCATAAAATGGTTTGCATGCTGGCAGATTTCTTCGAGCTGTCCAATTGTACTCCTAGATATTTAAAATAGTCAACCACTTCAATTTGTGTCTTATTGAGATGCCAGTGAAACCGCTCCTTCGTTTTGCTGTTCTGTTTTTGTAGAATCATTATTTTTGTTTTGGATTTGTTAATCTCCAAGTTATTGTCCTGTATATAGGTTGACAGATTGTCCAGTTGACGTTGGAGACCAACCTGGGTAAGTTCAAGTAAAATTAGGTCATCCGCGTACAACAATCTTGGAATTCTTGCCGAGCCTATTTTAGGTGGAAATTATCTGATCTTACTTTGACTTTCTTTGAAATCTCCCATGAAAGATATGAACAGCGCGGGAGCCAGGGGGCAGCCTTGCTTTACTCCGCGACACGCCGGGATGGTATTTGATGTTAAGCCTTGATTGTTTAGGCAAACCTTTATGCTGGTGTCGCTATGGAGACTGATTATGGGCTCCAAGATCGAGTTCGGACAGTCCCATGTCCTCAGTTTCGTCCACAGTTTCTGCCTGTCCACTCTGTCGAAGGCTTGAGATAAGTCGACAAATGCAAGAAAGATTCAAGGGCCTCCTGTCAGAACTCTTTCATTAAGTATGGTCAGACACATTGGGCCTCATTACGACCCCAGCGCTAAACCATGGTGCTATTAGCACCATGGTCCATGCCGGGGTCCGCCATGGTGAATGGCAGAATTACCGCCCCATTCCAAGGTTGGCGCGGCGGTAATTCCCCATTCACCATGGGTCATTCCCCATTCCCATTTTTGCCCCATAGGGCTCAATGGGAATGGGGAAGGCGCTAAGCACGGTGCCGCAAATTGCGGCAGCATACTTAGCACCAAGGTCCCTTTGCGGCACCCTGCTTTAACGTCTGCTAAAACCAGCCGTTAAGGTCGGGTCCCGCAAAGGGACCTCGTAATTAGGCGCTAATAGGTTAACGGCGCCGCAGCCTTTTACGGCGCTGTTAACCCATTAGCGCCTGGGTCGTAATGAGGCCCATTATGTTTGCGCTGGTACTTGCGTTTTTCTGAAAGCCTGTTTGCAGAGGATCAAAACATTTGGAGATGAGCCCATTTCTGAAAATGTGACAAGAGAATGGAGGCGAAAATCTTTCCAATAACATCAAGAAGGACTATTGGCCAATAATTCAGAGGATCTTCTCTAGAACCTTTTTTGAAAATTGTGACGATCAGAGCTTTTGACCATGATTCCGGGACTGTTCTTTTATCTCTGCACATTTTGAAGATTGCACTGATAAGATTAGACCACTCATCCGGATGTCGTTTTAAATCGCAGTTCGCCAAACCATCGGGTCCAGCTGCTCTTGATGAGTTTAGTTTCATTATTGTGAATTTGATGTCGCTTGTATCTGCCAATCCACCCATGGTGAATCCGTAGCTCGTATAAACTCCTCCTTATAACCTTTTGGTGGTTGAATCAAATATGAAAAGTGCATACTCCAATCTTCTTCTGGAACAGGGTTGATCATGTGCAAACTTGAGAGCTTATTAGGTTTGTTTATCAATGCCCAGAAGTCTCGGGATTTTTTGTTAGCGAGTGCCTTCAACATCTGTTCGGCATCTGCTTGATATAGGAGGCTTCTTGAATTTTTCAGCCATTGCTTGTAATGTCTAGTTTCCACTTTGAGAGTTTCCCAATATGATGGCAGGTTCCAACTTACTGCTTCTCTTCTCAGTTTTCTTATAGCTCTGCGTTTTGCGACCAAAGTTGCATTGTATTCGTGAGTGTGCTGGATCGACTGTGTATTAAGATTGTTTCTAGGCTTTTTGAAGGCCAGAAGAAGTGGAATGTAGCTCGATCTAACCACAGCATCTTGCAATGCAGAATCAGACATTAGGGTTGTAAACTGGTCTGTGGGCCTCATTACGACCCAGGCGGTAAGTTACCGCCTAGGTCGTACCCTTACCACCATGGTGTAAACTATGTTTACACCATGGTGGATGGCAGATTTACCGCCCCATTCCATGGTGAGTGGGGCGGTAAATCCCCATTTCCCATTTTACCCTTCCCCATTCCCATTTTTGCCCCATAGGGCATAATGGGAATGGGGAAGGCGCTAATTACGCCACCGTAAATTACGGTGGCGTAATTAGCACCATGGTCCCTTAGCGCCATGGATTTTAACGGCTGCAAAAAGCAGGCGTTAAAATCACCATGGCGCTAAGGGACCTTGTAATCAGGCGGTAAGGGTCTAGCTAACTCGTCCTTCATTTCTTCATTCAGACCTCTTCAGAAGAGGGTGAAGCTGGCTGCTTGAGACCAATCTGCTTCCTTCACAAGTTATTTAAAATGGGTCACATAGGTAAGCATATCCTGGGATCCTTGTTGAAATTCGAGCAGTCGTTCTTGAGCACTGTACACCTGCTCTGGGTGATCAAACATGGCCTTTAGAGCTTCCACGAACCCATCATAATCATCCAGGAGGGCGTCGCCCGAATTGACTAGGGGGTTGCCCAGGTCAAGGCATTTCCAGTGAGGTGTGAGATCATAAAGCCCACCTTTGCTCTAGGAGTGGAAAAGTAGTAGGGTTTGAAGGTGGAGTGCACTAAACATGAATCAAGGAAAGCACGGAGAGTCTTTGAAGAACCATCATATTTGTCCACTACTCCTCCCAATAACACGCTTTCCTTAGTTGCAGAGTCACGTGACAAGACTAGCTGTTTTAATGCAGCATTCTCAGCCTTAAGGTTCTGGACCTCCGTGGTTAGTTCCTGCATGCCTCACATGAGGTCTTGAACAGCGGCTTCCATCTCTGTATCTGTATCGTTTTTTAGGTGTCTCAATCTGTCACAAGTCTCTCCCCTTCTCACCTGTTTTTGTTGTTTGCTTGCGACCTTCTGTGATGTTTTCTTTCTCACGGTCCGGGTTTTGTACAAACCCGAGCGCTGGTCCTCGGATTCCAGCGTGAGGTTCGCAACCCAACTTCCGGGAACGTTCTGAAGTCCAGGGCGGATACCAGGAAGGAATGATGCTTGCACTCGGAGGCACGGAACGCCGTGACCCTAGCGCGGAAGAAAATCCAGGAAGTTCAGAGGACAGGTAGAGGAATGGGAGGAAGGAAGGGGAATTCAAGGAACCGGGAACCAGGAATCAGAAGAAAGCCCCGAGCAAACTCCGGCAACACACGTCCGGCTACAGCAAGCGGTAGCGTTGAGACGCGCAGAGCCGCGGGGCATGTCTGTTTTGTAGAGCATACAGCGTGGAGCGTAGAGACTGGCCAGAAGCATTCCGTTTCAAGTGGCCATGTTGGAAGGATCACTGTATTCAATCCCCTATGGGTCAGGGACCAGGAAGTCCAGAAGGGACGCAGACGACGGTTCATGACAGAAGTGGAAGGCGTGAAACAAGGGCTTGATATTGCACACATCTTCCACTTACTTAAAGAGGGGAAAAAGGAGAATGATATCACGCATGAGCTCCTAAAAGATCTTTCAGTGAAAGTTCTGAATTCACTTACCCCCGGTTACTCCTCCATCAAAGAGGTCCTAGAAGGCAACCCAATATTCGGTGATACCCCATTATCCGAATCAACCCTACAAGAATTTAGGAGATTGGCAAATGCGGTCATCGATGAGGACGTGGTGGTTATAGAAAGTCCCCTGACAATTAAGGATAAGGACACTCAAGGAATTACTCCCACCGAAGCCACCTAGACCTCAGTTTCCTGCCAAAACTACAAGGGAAGAAGGAGGCTAAAACCGAAAAAAAGGGAGTAGTGTACGGTCCAGAACACCACTACCACAACAGTGAAGAACACCGAAAAAGACAAAAAATCTGAAAAATCCCGGTGTAAAGAATACAGGAGTAAACCTATTTCTGAAAAACTTGTCATCACCTGTGGATGACAAGTCTCTTGAAGCCTCCCCTCCTGTCAATTCACTCCCCGAATCGGCGCAGAGCACAAGCGAAAACCAAAATAGGCCGATTGATCCTGTACTGGAAAAAATGGGGAAAAAGAAGGTCCAATCAAGACAAAGAACAGGTTCAAAGGGAATTAAGACACAAAGCACACGTATTGGTCTGCAAACCGTCCCAGTAAAATCCCTGCCAAAGGCCCTGAGCAAGCAAAGCCACAAAATGGGTCAAGACAGCATTAAAATTGCCCTAATATTTTTGAAAAACATAGCATCAAGGGCTCAAAGAACCATTACAGTCCCTGAAATCTCAAAGGAAGCTCCAAAGATCCCTGTGAAATTGGCACCGATCTTTCTGCGACCGATTGCAAAACCTGTGTCACCCCTGGGAACAGGCACTCCTAGTCAACCCTCACACACCCGAGAGGATGCACTCAAGGTCCATCTCAAACGTGAATGATTCATGGAACGGCCTAGGAAAATGCAGAAACCTGGAGCCTTCAGGCTGCAGGAGTATCACTGAGGAGCAAGAAGAAAGATTGCCCGTAATGCCAGCTGAAAAGAAAGATCTGGTTGTGTCTGACTATACAATCCCAAAGGCATGGCTAAGGCTGTCTAAACACAATAACAACAAATCACTTAGTAGATCAGTGATATTGTCTCAGGTAAAAAAAAAACAAAGCTTGTTGCTATTGGCAACTGAGGACATCGAATATTTGAAATTCCCGCTTAATGGGGACAAGTTTTTTGTGGAAATTGGATTTCAGTCGCGAAAAGAGCTCAACAAGCGTTATTCAGTAATAAAAATGAGCTGGCTCGAGGTGGACTCATGGTTTTTAAAACCATGGAGGAGGATAGACGTGAAGGCCTTTCTAATCTGAAACGCACCTGGGTGGAAGATGGCAACGCTGGAGAACCAAAAGCTATAGACACAAGCCTGGCTTCAGGTTCAAGTATAAATGGTAATCTTATAGCAAAGCTTCCAGAGATTATCTCCCAAATAATCTTTAAACTAGGAGTGGAGGAAAATTTCCTGTAGGCAAAGGAGCCTGAAATTAGTTTCCTGAAATACGAGAGGTCCCAGCTTCCTGAAAAAGAAAAAACTGAAAGAGGTCCTTCTTGGGCAAAATGACATTCTACTACTCCAGGAAACATGGTTAGTAAACCCAATTGAGATCGAGGGCTTTACAACTCTAAATCTTCGGGCTTCTCAGAAAGCCAAAGGGAGACCAGCGGGAGGGCTGATAATTGCCCTCAAAAACTCTATCATTAAAACGATCACACCATTATGTAACAACGAATTGGGAATTCAAGCTTGCAAATTAGAATTGAAAATGGATATTCCACATCCTAATGTGGTAATTATCAGTATATACTGGAATCCCGCCAGCTAAAAACTCCAGCATTTCTTAGAAGCATTGGATTCCCTATTAACAGTGGTGAAGACTGAGCACGAGGGAATTAACATCCTACTAGCAGGTGACTTCAACGCAGATCACATTACCAATCATTGCGGTAAGTCCAGTCAAATAAAAAGGAGCACATCGCAAAAAGGAAAACTGTGGAGGGATTTCCTGACTTCTTGGGATCTCGACATGCTACAAGAAAAGCCCTCGGAAGGTGAAAAGGCAGGAGCAACTTGGCGTCAAGGGAATTTAGGGCCTCGTTACACGGTAGGCGGTGAACCATGGCGCAATTAGCGCCATGGTTCATGCCGGTAAAATACCGGCACCGCCTTGGTGGAAAGGGGAATTACCGCCCCATTCCAAGGTTGGAGGGGCGGTAATTCCCTCTTCCACCATTGCCCTTCCCCATTCCCATTTTTGCCCCATAGGGCATAATGGGAATGGTGAAGGCGCTAATTACGTCACCGCAAATTGCGATACCGTAATTAGCTCCCTGGGTCCCTTTGCGGGTTGGTTTTTAACGCCTGCAAAAAGCAGGCGTTAAAATCCCCAGCCCGCAAAGGGACCTTGTAGTAAGGCGGTAAGGATTTACCGGTACCGGTAAAATACCGGTACCGGTAAACCCTTACCGCCTCCCGTATAATGAGGCCCTTAGTGTCAACCTTAGACTACATTTTTGTCTCCTCAGGACTATCTGGTCTCTGCTCTAGTCTAATCATAAACTGGGAAGGGGGCAGTGACCATGTAAGTTTGAAACTCTCCTTTCATGATATGCAAAAACATCGGCACTTCAAGAATGCCCAAGAACTCGAGGGTTTCAAGGGAAAATTCAGAGTGTCAAAATATAAGCAAAAGGGTAAAAGGCTAAACAAATTACTAGAAGAAGTTCCGCCCTCAACTTGAAGCGATGAATCTCATCCTGAGAAATTTGGAAATTTCATTTGGTCTATACACCCACCAAGCGAAATAGCTGCCCTAGATAAACAAGAACATCTTCATATTTTTGACGAAGAAATACAAAGGAAAAAGAGAGAGCTCAGACAAACATTGCGCCATATTCAAAATAGGCATTATGATCCTAACACTCTTTTACATGAACTAAAAAAAGCTAAACAGACCTATAGAAACGGGTCAAATAATCATGAACACCAAAGGCTGCAAGAATATGGTGAGCGAATGCTCTATTTATTAAATGCAAATAAACTTTTTGGGCGGCGTTGGGTCAACTACAGTCTGGGATTAACAGCTCCCTGTGTAACCTAGTCCCAGAATAAAAATGGGTAGAATACCTGTCAGAAAATTTCAAACCAACAGGGTCCACAGATTTCATACTGCCTATGGATCCCCCCTGGCTCCTTACGTTTGATGAACATGACATCCTGGAATTAATATCTAATTCTTCTACATCTAAAGCTGCAGGCCCAAATGGCCTACCCTATCAGGTCTTAAAGAACAACGCAAAACTTTGGGCCAAGATTCTAAATCGTCTCTTCCAAGAAATCTTAAAGACCAAGGTTTTCCCTCCATCATGGAAGAACGCATTAGTTATTCCATTCTTCAAGGGGGGCGATCGGCTAAGTCTGGCAAACTATTGCCCAATCGCCCTCCTTGATATAGATAGTAAACTCTTTATGCAGCTTATATTAAGAGAGCTTTCACATTGGGTGGAGTCGAGGCAGATACTATCACATCATCAAACAGGCTTTAGAAAAGGGCTTTCCATTAGTCTTAATGGGCTCATCCTAAACTTATTCAGCGAAAAGACAAATGAGAAAGAGGGTATACCCCTTTATGGGGCATGGGTAGACCTATCTAAGGCATTTGATCATGTGGTTAGATCTTCACTCTGGCGCAAACGCCACAGTTGGGGGATTCCAGCCTCCCTGTTAGCAATGCTAATTGCCCTTCATAAGAACACCACCATAAGACTGAGGCTTGACGATCAGGATCATCTGTCAGATCTAATACAGGTCTTTAAAGGGGTGAGGCAAGGATGTCTAGGAGCCCCTTTGTTCTTCAACTTGTTTTTGTAAGATCTAGGAGACTTTCTGTTTTCGTCGACGTTGGCCAGTCCAGTGATCAACAGGAGGAGAATACATTGGCTCGCCTACGCAGATGATTTATTCCTGCTGGATAGATCGGCAATTGGACTTCAGCGCCTCTTAAATAAACTTGGGAAATATGCTACCCTAAATGGGCTCTCAATCAACCCTCTGAAATCCAAGATACTCATCTTCAAACATCCAAAGAAGAAAACAGGCTAGGGAAATTGGGTCTTGGATGGCAAAGTAGTTCCCCGTGTTGAAGAACTTATTTATCTGGACTATGAGATTTTGGCCTCCCCCGCCAATAATAAGGTCAATACAGTAATTATGGAAAAAACCACAAAGATTATTCCACACACAAAAAAACTGAATGCAAAATTCTGTAAATGTTCTATTCTCCCACTTATCAAGTTTTATATGGCTAAAGCAGTTCCAGTCCTACTCTATGGCCTGGAAGCAAAACCTCTGCTATGGCATATAAACTGGAACAAACTAGAGGGTCTCCTTTGGAAAAAATCTTTGGCTCTCCCAATGTGTACCCCTCTGGTGAGACTACGCTTCGAACTAGGTCTAGTTTCTCTCGGTTGTCGAGCAGACTAGAAAATGATATCACTATTTCGAGAAATAATGATAGCAGGAAAGACTCAAGATCTCAGCTACTCCTTGGTTTGGAGAAGAAAGTCAGAGGTATCCTGCGCAGGCTCGACTTGACATTAGAAACTTTAGTGTCTAATCCCTTGGAAGTGAAAAAGACACTAGAAATAAGTGATTGGATCAACACTATTGACGGAGTGAGGAAACTTAATCCCCCTAACCAATTCCTAAAGGTGGATAAAAAGCTAGGTTCTCTTCCACGCTACCTCCAAAAGTTTCCAGATAAAGGAGTAAAAAACAACTTCATGAGACTTAGGCTAAACTTAGCCCACACCGGGGACATTTTGGCTAGAAGAAACCAGGGGGACCAAGCAAAAAAACTCTGCAGACACTGTGACTCTCCAAGCCAACAATCCCTTAGGCACCTGTTAATGGAGTGCGAAGGAACATGGGAAACAAGACTGTTGTTACTTAGGAGATTTGTGGCTAAAGAAGCGAGTCTAACTTCAGAGTTTTTCTGGTACAGGCTGATAGCTGGCCAAGAGATCATGTTAACGGCAACAATAGTAGAAGTTTTGAAAAAATGCTCTATTCTGTCATAAAAGGAAGTCACTCGCCCTCCGAAAGAGTGTTGCCTTGCTGCTATTGGTCGCCCTCGTAACTCTCTGGTTTTTCTTGTATTCTTTTTCCTCCTGTCTGTTTGCTTTGGTTTTTCTTTTTTAGTTTTCTTTTAACGAGATTAATCTATGAAAAAAAATATTTTTAGTATTTTTGTAAAGGTTTTTCTTTTTAAATCCAAAACAAATAAATAATAAAAAAATAAAAAATTATCCCACGCGCTCCACCTGGCTTACTCCCAACTACCCACTTTTCCCCTACCTTAACCCCATTCTACCACACCCACTACCCTACCTGCTGCTCTACTCCACCTCCTGTACTCACCTACTAAACCCCACTTTAACCCCATTCCACCCCACTCTACTCCCAGCCCCACTCTAACTCCACCCCAGTCTACCCAACCCACTCAAACCTTAACCAATCTATCCCACCCCACTCACCACCCACACACTCTACACCCACCCCACCCCATTGTACACCCATCGTACCCTACACAACTCCACTCTATCCCCAACCACACTGCCATTTCTCACCCCTCTCTACCAGTACCTATTCCACTTTCTCATTCCTCTCTACCCCAAACCCACCCGTCTGCACTCCTCCATACGCCCACCCTTTTTCGCCACTTTCTGCTCCCACCCACCCATCCTCAAATCTTTCTGCCCCCATCCACATGTCCACATTTATCGCTACGCCCACACACCCACCCATCTTTTCTTCACTCTTCTCTACCCCAAACCACCCTTCCTCACACCTACTTTCTCCTGCTCTACCCCACCGCACTCTAAACGTCCCTCTGTACATCCCCCATCTACCAACCCAATTTTTCTCACCCCTCTTTATGCACCCACCCAACACCCCCCTCTATACCTATCCCCTCTCTAACCTCTCACCCACCCCACCTTACCCCTCTCTATATCCAACTCCCATCTTGCCCCACCCTACCCCACCCACTAAACCTAACCCCAAACTATCCCCACTCTACCTCCACCCTCCCTAGATAACTCCTGCCTACCCACCCAACCTAGTTCACCCTACCCTAGCCCACCAATAGCTCATCCCTACCTACTCCACCAATAGCTTACCCTGCCTACCCTCACTCACCCTTGTTCACCCTTACCTTTCATACTCACCCCTGACTACTGCGTCCCGCCATAGCTAACCACTGCTCCCATCCACATTAACTCATCCCTACCACCACCACCCTATGTCATCTCTAAAATCACCATGTTTTCTTGAAAAGTTCCAAATATGTCTGCAAGTGAGTGTTTGCTGACACGAGACATTAGGAATACACACAGTAAAAGAGTACAATGCACTGCAGTGATGATAAGTCTTTCTGCTGTATTTATTGCCAATATTGCTGTGTGAACACTAACTTGTAGACTTGTTTTTTTTAATTTTTTTATTATTACTTGTATTTAATCTAACAGAAAAAAAGATTTTTACAAGAGTGAGTTTCAATCTGGTCAATTTCATATTCACATTGCGTCTTAAGATTGGTGCGATCCTTGCATTTCGATTATTTGTTGGGTCGTTGTAAGTCCGACCTCCACTGTCATTTTTGTTCTTTCCATTGCCAGGTTCAAAAGTTTTGCAGCAGCCGTATGCCATCAAGTCTTTTCTCCTGTGATAAGGCGATTCCACCAGATATGTTCGTTCCCCACAAAGGAGGTGGCCGTCAGAGGGGTGAAGTGGGCAATCCTGGCTTGATGGAGGGCAGGGCAGCGCATCAGGAGATGTTTTATCGATTCAATTTCTTCGGGGTGTGCACAGAGTCTACAGGTTTTTCCCTCTGAACCTGTTCTGATCGCTAGAATTTCTTGAGTTGGTAAGACATTTAAGCAAGCTTTTAAGAGTGTTCTCATCAATGATTTGTCGGGGTATTTTTTACAATACTCCCTGGGTTCTTTTAGTTTGTAAGTGTTCATGGGAAGATGTGCTAGAAGTTTGTTTGCTGAGGCTTTTTCGATCGTATTAATCTAGTCACAGCATTCCAGTTTTGTTTTTATCCTAGTTGGATTCTCCTTCAGTTCCTCTTCGGTGCACACTATTGCCTGTAGCTTTTGCTTTTGATCCATAGCCCACAGATTCATAGTATGGTTGGAGCCTTTTTCAATTTCTTCTGCCATCATTTGATAGATTTTGAGACTCTCTGGGTGGATGATTTTCCTATACAGCTGAAGAGAACTGTGGTCCACCACAGCTTTCAGTGACAGAAGGCCAAGTTCTCGCCTTATAGGAGCCACTGAAGTAGAGATTGGTAGACCCAGGACTGCTTTCCATATGTGGCCTTCAGGTTTTTGCCAGAGAAGAGGAGGAATTGAAGGTAAGGCATCCATGCCATAAGTCAACGACGGAACAATTTTTGCCTTGTAGTAGTTTATTGCCGGTTGAAGTGAGAACTTGCCGTATTTTCGGTCTACTAGTCTCAGTTGCGCTGTCAAATTTTTAGTTTTCGACCATAAAATGGTTTGCATGCTGGCAGATTTCTTCGAGCTGTCCAATTGTACTCCTAGATATTTAAAATAGTCAACCACTTCAATTTGTGTCTTATTGAGATGCCAGTGAAACCGCTCCTTCGTTTTGCTGTTCTGTTTTTGTAGAATCATTATTTTTGTTTTGGATTTGTTAATCTCCAAGTTATTGTCCTGTATATAGGTTGACAGATTGTCCAGTTGACGTTGGAGACCAACCTGGGTAAGTTCAAGTAAAATTAGGTCATCCGCGTACAACAATCTTGGAATTCTTGCCGAGCCTATTTTAGGTGGAAATTATCTGATCTTACTTTGACTTTCTTTGAAATCTCCCATGAAAGATATGAACAGCGCGGGAGCCAGGGGGCAGCCTTGCTTTACTCCGCGACACGACGGGATGGTATTTGATGTTAAGCCTTGATTGTTTAGGCAAACCTTTATGCTGGTGTCGCTATGGAGACTGATTATGGGCTCCAAGATCGAGTCCGGACAGTCCCATGTCCTCAGTTTCGTCCACAGTTTCTGCCTGTCCACTCTGTCGAAGGCTTGAGATAAGTCGACAAATGCAAGAAAGATTCGAGGGCCTCCTGTCAGAACTCTTTCATTAAGTATGGTCAGACACATTGGGCCTCATTACGACCCCAGCGCTAAACCATGGTGCTATTAGCACCATGGTCCATGCCGGGGTCCGCCATGGTGAATGGCAGAATTACCGCCCCATTCCAAGGTTGGCGCGGCGGTAATTCCCCATTCACCATGGGTCATTCCCCATTCCCATTTTTGCCCCATAGGGCTCAATGGGAATGGGGAAGGCGCTAAGCACGGTGCCGCAAATTGCGGCAGCATACTTAGCACCAAGGTCCCTTTGCGGCACCCTGCTTTAACGTCTGCTAAAACCAGCCGTTAAGGTCGGGTCCCGCAAAGGGACCTCGTAATTAGGCGCTAATAGGTTAACGGCGCCGCAGCCTTTTACGGCGCTGTTAACCCATTAGCGCCTGGGTCGTAATGAGGCCCATTATGTTTGCGCTGGTACTTGCGTTTTTCTGAAAGCCTGTTTGCAGAGGATCAAAACATTTGGAGATGAGCCCATTTCTGAAAATGTGACAAGAGAATGGAGGCGAAAATCTTTCCAATAACATCAAGAAGGACTATTGGCCAATAATTCAGAGGATCTTCTCTAGAACCTTTTTTGAAAATTGTGACGATCAGAGCTTTTGACCATGATTCCGGGACTGTTCTTTTATCTCTGCACATTTTGAAGATTGCACTGATAAGATTAGACCACTCATCCGGATGTCGTTTTAAATCGCAGTTCGCCAAACCATCGGGTCCAGCTGCTCTTGATGAGTTTAGTTTCATTATTGTGAATTTGATGTCGCTTGTATCTGCCAATCCACCCATGGTGAATCCGTAGCTCGTATAAACTCCTCCTTATAACCTTTTGGTGGTTGAATCAAATATGAAAAGTGCATACTCCAATCTTCTTCTGGAACAGGGTTGATCATGTGCAAACTTGAGAGCTTATTAGGTTTGTTTATCAATGCCCAGAAGTCTCGGGATTTTTTGTTAGCGAGTGCCTTCAACATCTGTTCGGCATCTGCTTGATATAGGAGGCTTCTTGAATTTTTCAGCCATTGCTTGTAATGTCTAGTTTCCACTTTGAGAGTTTCCCAATATGATGGCAGGTTCCAACTTACTGCTTCTCTTCTCAGTTTTCTTATAGCTCTGCGTTTTGCGACCAAAGTTGCATTGTATTCGTGAGTGTGCTGGATCGACTGTGTATTAAGATTGTTTCTAGGCTTTTTGAAGGCCAGAAGAAGTGGAATGTAGCTCGATCTAACCACAGCATCTTGCAATGCAGAATCAGACATTAGGGTTGTAAACTGGTCTGTGGGCCTCATTACGACCCAGGCGGTAAGTTACCGCCTAGGTCGTACCCTTACCACCATGGTGTAAACTATGTTTACACCATGGTGGATGGCAGATTTACCGCCCCATTCCATGGTGAGTGGGGCGGTAAATCCCCATTTCCCATTTTACCCTTCCCCATTCCCATTTTTGCCCCATAGGGCATAATGGGAATGGGGAAGGCGCTAATTACGCCACCGTAAATTACGGTGGCGTAATTAGCACCATGGTCCCTTAGCGCCATGGATTTTAACGGCTGCAAAAAGCAGGCGTTAAAATCACCATGGCGCTAAGGGACCTTGTAATCAGGCGGTAAGGGTCTAGCTAACTCGTCCTTCATTTCTTCATTCAGACCTCTTCAGAAGAGGGTGAAGCTGGCTGCTTGAGACCAATCTGCTTCCTTCACAAGTTATTTAAAATGGGTCACATAGGTAAGCATATCCTGGGATCCTTGTTGAAATTCGAGCAGTCGTTCTTGAGCACTGTACACCTGCTCTGGGTGATCAAACATGGCCTTTAGAGCTTCCACGAACCCATCATAATCATCCAGGAGGGCGTCGCCCGAATTGACTAGGGGGTTGCCCAGGTCAAGGCATTTCCAGTGAGGTGTGAGATCATAAAGCCCACCTTTGCTCTAGGAGTGGAAAAGTAGTAGGGTTTGAAGGTGGAGTGCACTAAACATGAATCAAGGAAAGCACGGAGAGTCTTTGAAGAACCATCATATTTGTCCACTACTCCTCCCAATAACACGCTTTCCTTAGTTGCAGAGTCACGTGACAAGACTAGCTGTTTTAATGCAGCATTCTCAGCCTTAAGGTTCTGGACCTCCGTGGTTAGTTCCTGCATGCCTCACATGAGGTCTTGAACAGCGGCTTCCATCTCTGTATCTGTATCGTTTTTTAGGCGTCTCAATCTGTCACAAGTCTCTCCCCTTCTCACCTGTTTTTGTTGTTTGCTTGCGACCTTCTGTGATGTTTTCTTTCTCACGGTCCGGGTTTTGTACAAACCCGAGCGCTGGTCCTCGGATTCCAGCGTGAGGTTCGCAACCCAACTTCCGGGAACGTTCTGAAGTCCAGGGCGGATACCAGGAAGGAATGATGCTTGCACTCGGAGGCACGGAACGCCGTGACCCTAGCGCGGAAGAAAATCCAGGAAGTTCAGAGGACAGGTAGAGGAATGGGAGGAAGGAAGGGGAATTCAAGGAACCGGGAACCAGGAATCAGAAGAAAGCCCCGAGCAAACTCCGGCAACACACGTCCGGCTACAGCAAGCGGTAGCGTTGAGACGCGCAGAGCCGCGGGGCATGTCTGTTTTGTAGAGCATACAGCGTGGAGCGTAGAGACTGGCCAGAAGCATTCCGTTTCAAGTGGCCATGTTGGAAGGATCACTGTATTCAATCCCCTATGGGTCAGGGACCAGGAAGTCCAGAACGGACGCAGACGACGGTTCATGACAGAAGTGGAAGGCGTGAAACAAGGGCTTGATATTGCACACATCTTCCACTTACTTAAAGAGGGGAAAAAGGAGAATGATATCACGCATGAGCTCCTAAAAGATCTTTCAGTGAAAGTTCTGAATTCACTTACCCCCGGTTACTCCTCCATCAAAGAGGTCCTAGAAGGCAACCCAATATTCGGTGATACCCCATTATCCGAATCAACCCTACAAGAATTTAGGAGATTGGCAAATGCGGTCATCGATGAGGACGTGGTGGTTATAGAAAGTCCCCTGACAATTAAGGATAAGGACACTCAAGGAATTACTCCCACCGAAGCCACCTAGACCTCAGTTTCCTGCCAAAACTACAAGGGAAGAAGGAGGCTAAAACCGAAAAAAAGGGAGTAGTGTACGGTCCAGAACACCACTACCACAACAGTGAAGAACACCGAAAAAGACAAAAAATCTGAAAAATCCCGGTGTAAAGAATACAGGAGTAAACCTATTTCTGAAAAACTTGTCATCACCTGTGGATGACAAGTCTCTTGAAGCCTCCCCTCCTGTCAATTCACTCCCCGAATCAGCGCAGAGCACAAGCGAAAACCAAAATAGGCCGATTGATCCTGTACTGGAAAAAATGGGGAAAAAGAAGGTCCAATCAAGACAAAGAACAGGTTCAAAGGGAATTAAGACACAAAGCACACGTATTGGTCTGCAAACCGTCCCAGTAAAATCCCTGCCAAAGGCCCTGAGCAAGCAAAGCCACAAAATGGGTCAAGACAGCATTAAAATTGCCCTAATATTTTTGAAAAACATAGCATCAAGGGCTCAAAGAACCATTACAGTCCCTGAAATCTCAAAGGAAGCTCCAAAGATCCCTGTGAAATTGGCACCGATCTTTCTGCGACCGATTGCAAAACCTGTGTCACCCCTGGGAACAGGCACTCCTAGTCAACCCTCACACACCCGAGAGGATGCACTCAAGGTCCATCTCAAACGTGAATGATTCATGGAACGGCCTAGGAAAATGCAGAAACCTGGAGCCTTCAGGCTGCAGGAGTATCACTGAGGAGCAAGAAGAAAGATTGCCCGTAATGCCAGCTGAAAAGAAAGATCTGGTTGTGTCTGACTATACAATCCCAAAGGCATGGCTAAGGCTGTCTAAACACAATAACAACAAATCACTTAGTAGATCAGTGATATTGTCTCAGGTAAAAAAAAAACAAAGCTTGTTGCTATTGGCAACTGAGGACATCGAATATTTGAAATTCCCGCTTAATGGGGACAAGTTTTTTGTGGAAATTGGATTTCAGTCGCGAAAAGAGCTCAACAAGCGTTATTCAGTAATAAAAATGAGCTGGCTCGAGGTGGACTCATGGTTTTTAAAACCATGGAGGAGGATAGACGTGAAGGCCTTTCTAATCTGAAACGCACCTGGGTGGAAGATGGCAACGCTGGAGAACCAAAAGCTATAGACACAAGCCTGGCTTCAGGTTCAAGTATAAATGGTAATCTTATAGCAAAGCTTCCAGAGATTATCTCCCAAATAATCTTTAAACTAGGAGTGGAGGAAAATTTCCTGTAGGCAAAGGAGCCTGAAATTAGTTTCCTGAAATACGAGAGGTCCCAGCTTCCTGAAAAAGAAAAAACTGAAAGAGGTCCTTCTTGGGCAAAATGACATTCTACTACTCCAGGAAACATGGTTAGTAAACCCAATTGAGATCGAGGGCTTTACAACTCTAAATCTTCGGGCTTCTCAGAAAGCCAAAGGGAGACCAGCGGGAGGGCTGATAATTGCCCTCAAAAACTCTATCATTAAAACGATCACACCATTATGTAACAACGAATTGGGAATTCAAGCTTGCAAATTAGAATTGAAAATGGATATTCCACATCCTAATGTGGTAATTATCAGTATATACTGGAATCCCGCCAGCTAAAAACTCCAGCATTTCTTAGAAGCATTGGATTCCCTATTAACAGTGGTGAAGACTGAGCACGAGGGAATTAACATCCTACTAGCAGGTGACTTCAACGCAGATCACATTACCAATCATTGCGGTAAGTCCAGTCAAATAAAAAGGAGCACATCGCAAAAAGGAAAACTGTGGAGGGATTTCCTGACTTCTTGGGATCTCGACATGCTACAAGAAAAGCCCTCGGAAGGTGAAAAGGCAGGAGCAACTTGGCGTCAAGGGAATTTAGGGCCTCGTTACACGGTAGGCGGTGAACCATGGCGCAATTAGCGCCATGGTTCATGCCGGTAAAATACCGGCACCGCCTTGGTGGAAAGGGGAATTACCGCCCCATTCCAAGGTTGGAGGGGCGGTAATTCCCTCTTCCACCATTGCCCTTCCCCATTCCCATTTTTGCCCCATAGGGCATAATGGGAATGGTGAAGGCGCTAATTACGTCACCGCAAATTGCGATACCGTAATTAGCTCCCTGGGTCCCTTTGCGGGTTGGTTTTTAACGCCTGCAAAAAGCAGGCGTTAAAATCCCCAGCCCGCAAAGGGACCTTGTAGTAAGGCGGTAAGGATTTACCGGTACCGGTAAAATACCGGTACCGGTAAACCCTTACCGCCTCCCGTATAATGAGGCCCTTAGTGTCAACCTTAGACTACATTTTTGTCTCCTCAGGACTATCTGGTCTCTGCTCTAGTCTAATCATAAACTGGGAAGGGGGCAGTGACCATGTAAGTTTGAAACTCTCCTTTCATGATATGCAAAAACATCGGCACTTCAAGAATGCCCAAGAACTCGAGGGTTTCAAGGGAAAATTCAGAGTGTCAAAATATAAGCAAAAGGGTAAAAGGCTAAACAAATTACTAGAAGAAGTTCCGCCCTCAACTTGAAGCGATGAATCTCATCCTGAGAAATTTGGAAATTTCATTTGGTCTATACACCCACCAAGCGAAATAGCTGCCCTAGATAAACAAGAACATCTTCATATTTTTGACGAAGAAATACAAAGGAAAAAGAGAGAGCTCAGACAAACATTGCGCCATATTCAAAATAGGCATTATGATCCTAACACTCTTTTACATGAACTAAAAAAAGCTAAACAGACCTATAGAAACGGGTCAAATAATCATGAACACCAAAGGCTGCAAGAATATGGTGAGCGAATGCTCTATTTATTAAATGCAAATAAACTTTTTGGGTGGCGTTGGGTCAACTACAGTCTGGGATTAACAGCTCCCTGTGTAACCTAGTCCCAGAATAAAAATGGGTAGAATACCTGTCAGAAAATTTCAAACCAACAGGGTCCACAGATTTCATACTGCCTATGGATCCCCCCTGGCTCCTTACGTTTGATGAACATGACATCCTGGAATTAATATCTAATTCTTCTACATCTAAAGCTGCAGGCCCAAATGGCCTACCCTATCAGGTCTTAAAGAACAACGCAAAACTTTGGGCCAAGATTCTAAATCGTCTCTTCCAAGAAATCTTAAAGACCAAGGTTTTCCCTCCATCATGGAAGAACGCATTAGTTATTCCATTCTTCAAGGGGGGCGATCGGCTAAGTCTGGCAAACTATTGCCCAATCGCCCTCCTTGATATAGATAGTAAACTCTTTATGCAGCTTATATTAAGAGAGCTTTCACATTGGGTGGAGTCGAGGCAGATACTATCACATCATCAAACAGGCTTTAGAAAAGGGCTTTCCATTAGTCTTAATGGGCTCATCCTAAACTTATTCAGCGAAAAGACAAATGAGAAAGAGGGTATACCCCTTTATGGGGCATGGGTAGACCTATCTAAGGCATTTGATCATGTGGTTAGATCTTCACTCTGGCGCAAACGCCACAGTTGGGGGATTCCAGCCTCCCTGTTAGCAATGCTAATTGCCCTTCATAAGAACACCACCATAAGACTGAGGCTTGACGATCAGGATCATCTGTCAGATCTAATACAGGTCTTTAAAGGGGTGAGGCAAGGATGTCTAGGAGCCCCTTTGTTCTTCAACTTGTTTTTGTAAGATCTAGGAGACTTTCTGTTTTCGTCGACGTTGGCCAGTCCAGTGATCAACGGGAGGAGAATACATTGGCTCGCCTACGCAGATGATTTATTCCTGCTGGATAGATCGGCAATTGGACTTCAGCGCCTCTTAAATAAACTTGGGAAATATGCTACCCTAAATGGGCTCTCAATCAACCCTCTGAAATCCAAGATACTCATCTTCAAACATCCAAAGAAGAAAACAGGCTAGGGAAATTGGGTCTTGGATGGCAAAGTAGTTCCCCGTGTTGAAGAACTTATTTATCTGGACTACGAGATTTTGGCCTCCCCCGCCAATAATAAGGTCAATACAGTAATTATGGAAAAAACCACAAAGATTATTCCACACACAAAAAAACTGAATGCAAAATTCTGTAAATGTTCTATTCTCCCACTTATCAAGTTTTATATGGCTAAAGCAGTTCCAGTCCTACTCTATGGCCTGGAAGCAAAACCTCTGCTATGGCATATAAACTGGAACAAACTAGAGGGTCTCCTTTGGAAAAAATCTTTGGCTCTCCCAATATGTACCCCTCTGGTGAGACTACGCTTCGAACTAGGTCTAGTTTCTCTCGGTTGTCGAGCAGACTAGAAAATGATATCACTATTTCGAGAAATAATGATAGCAGGAAAGACTCAAGATCTCAGCTACTCCTTGGTTTGGAGAAGAAAGTCAGAGGTATCCTGCGCAGGCTCGACTTGACATTAGAAACTTTAGTGTCTAATCCCTTGGAAGTGAAAAAGACACTAGAAATAAGTGATTGGATCAACACTATTGACGGAGTGAGGAAACTTAATCCCCCTAACCAATTCCTAAAGGTGGATAAAAAGCTAGGTTCTCTTCCACGCTACCTCCAAAATTTTCCAGATAAAGGAGTAAAAAACAACTTCATGAGACTTAGGCTAAACTTAGCCCACACCGGGGACATTTTGGCTAGAAGAAACCAGGGGGACCAAGCAAAAAAACTCTGCAGACACTGTGACTCTCCAAGCCAACAATCCCTTAGGCACCTGTTAATGGAGTGCGAAGGAACATGGGAAACAAGACTGTTGTTACTTAGGAGATTTGTGGCTAAAGAAGCGAGTCTAACTTCAGAGTTTTTCTGGTACAGGCTGATAGCTGGCCAAGAGATCATGTTAACGGCAACAATAGTAGAAGTTTTGAAAAAATGCTCTATTCTGTCATAAAAGGAAGTCACTCGCCCTCCGAAAGAGTGTTGCCTTGCTGCTATTGGTCGCCCTCGTAACTCTCTGGTTTTTCTTGTATTCTTTTTCCTCCTGTCTGTTTGCTTTGGTTTTTCTTTTTTAGTTTTCTTTTAACGAGATTAATCTATGAAAAAAAATATTTTTAGTATTTTTGTAAAGGTTTTTCTTTTTAAATCCAAAACAAATAAATAATAAAAAAATAAAAAATTATCCCACGCGCTCCACCTGGCTTACTCCCAACTACCCACTTTTCCCCTACCTTAACCCCATTCTACCACACCCACTACCCTACCTGCTGCTCTACTCCACCTCCTGTACTCACCTACTAAACCCCACTTTAACCCCATTCCACCCCACTCTACTCCCAGCCCCACTCTAACTCCACCCCAGTCTACCCAACCCACTCAAACCTTAACCAATCTATCCCACCCCACTCACCACCCACACACTCTACACCCACCCCACCCCATTGTACACCCATCGTACCCTACACAACTCCACTCTATCCCCAACCACACTGCCATTTCTCACCCCTCTCTACCAGTACCTATTCCACTTTCTCATTCCTCTCTACCCCAAACCCACCCGTCTGCACTCCTCCATACGCCCACCCTTTTTCGCCACTTTCTGCTCCCACCCACCCATCCTCAAATCTTTCTGCCCCCATCCACATGTCCACATTTATCGCTACGCCCACACACCCACCCATCTTTTCTTCACTCTTCTCTACCCCAAACCACCCTTCCTCACACCTACTTTCTCCTGCTCTACCCCACCGCACTCTAAACGTCCCTCTGTACATCCCCCATCTACCAACCCAATTTTTCTCACCCCTCTTTATGCACCCACCCAACACCCCCCTCTATACCTATCCCCTCTCTAACCTCTCACCCACCCCACCTTACCCCTCTCTATATCCAACTCCCATCTTGCCCCACCCTACCCCACCCACTAAACCTAACCCCAAACTATCCCCACTCTACCTCCACCCTCCCTAGATAACTCCTGCCTACCCACCCAACCTAGTTCACCCTACCCTAGCCCACCAATAGCTCATCCCTACCTACTCCACCAATAGCTTACCCTGCCTACCCTCACTCACCCTTGTTCACCCTTACCTTTCATACTCACCCCTGACTACTGCGTCCCGCCATAGCTAACCACTGCTCCCATCCACATTAACTCATCCCTACCACCACCACCCTATGTCATCTCTAAAATCACCATGTTTTCTTGAAAAGTTCCAAATATGTCTGCAAGTGAGTGTTTGCTGACACGAGACATTAGGAATACACACAGTAAAAGAGTACAATGCACTGCAGTGATGATAAGTCTTTCTGCTGTATTTATTGCCAATATTGCTGTGTGAACACTAACTTGTAGACTTGTTTTTTTTAATTTTTTTATTATTACTTGTATTTAATCTAACAGAAAAAAAGATTTTTACAAGAGTGAGTTTCAATCTGGTCAATTTCATATTCACATTGCGTCTTAAGATTGGTGCGATCCTTGCATTTCGATTATTTGTTGGGTCGTTGTAAGTCCGACCTCCACTGTCATTTTTGTTCTTTCCATTGCCAGGTTCAAAAGTTTTGCAGCAGCCGTATGCCATCAAGTCTTTTCTCCTGTGATAAGGCGATTCCACCAGATATGTTCGTTCCCCACAAAGGAGGTGGCCGTCAGAGGGGTGAAGTGGGCAATCCTGGCTTGATGGAGGGCAGGGCAGCGCATCAGGAGATGTTTTATCGATTCAATTTCTTCGGGGTGTGCACAGAGTCTACAGGTTTTTCCCTCTGAACCTGTTCTGATCGCTAGAATTTCTTGAGTTGGTAAGACATTTAAGCAAGCTTTTAAGAGTGTTCTCATCAATGATTTGTCGGGGTATTTTTTACAATACTCCCTGGGTTCTTTTAGTTTGTAAGTGTTCATGGGAAGATGTGCTAGAAGTTTGTTTGCTGAGGCTTTTTCGATCGTATTAATCTAGTCACAGCATTCCAGTTTTGTTTTTATCCTAGTTGGATTCTCCTTCAGTTCCTCTTCGGTGCACACTATTGCCTGTAGCTTTTGCTTTTGATCCATAGCCCACAGATTCATAGTATGGTTGGAGCCTTTTTCAATTTCTTCTGCCATCATTTGATAGATTTTGAGACTCTCTGGGTGGATGATTTTCCTATACAGCTGAAGAGAACTGTGGTCCACCACAGCTTTCAGTGACAGAAGGCCAAGTTCTCGCCTTATAGGAGCCACTGAAGTAGAGATTGGTAGACCCAGGACTGCTTTCCATATGTGGCCTTCAGGTTTTTGCCAGAGAAGAGGAGGAATTGAAGGTAAGGCATCCATGCCATAAGTCAACGACGGAACAATTTTTGCCTTGTAGTAGTTTATTGCCGGTTGAAGTGAGAACTTGCCGTATTTTCGGTCTACTAGTCTCAGTTGCGCTGTCAAATTTTTAGTTTTCGACCATAAAATGGTTTGCATGCTGGCAGATTTCTTCGAGCTGTCCAATTGTACTCCTAGATATTTAAAATAGTCAACCACTTCAATTTGTGTCTTATTGAGATGCCAGTGAAACCGCTCCTTCGTTTTGCTGTTCTGTTTTTGTAGAATCATTATTTTTGTTTTGGATTTGTTAATCTCCAAGTTATTGTCCTGTATATAGGTTGACAGATTGTCCAGTTGACGTTGGAGACCAACCTGGGTAAGTTCAAGTAAAATTAGGTCATCCGCGTACAACAATCTTGGAATTCTTGCCGAGCCTATTTTAGGTGGAAATTATCTGATCTTACTTTGACTTTCTTTGAAATCTCCCATGAAAGATATGAACAGCGCGGGAGCCAGGGGGCAGCCTTGCTTTACTCCGCGACACGCCGGGATGGTATTTGATGTTAAGCCTTGATTGTTTAGGCAAACCTTTATGCTGGTGTCGCTATGGAGACTGATTATGGGCTCCAAGATCGAGTCCGGACAGTCCCATGTCCTCAGTTTCGTCCACAGTTTCTGCCTGTCCACTCTGTCGAAGGCTTGAGATAAGTCGACAAATGCAAGAAAGATTCGAGGGCCTCCTGTCAGAACTCTTTCATTAAGTATGGTCAGACACATTGGGCCTCATTACGACCCCAGCGCTAAACCATGGTGCTATTAGCACCATGGTCCATGCCGGGGTCCGCCATGGTGAATGGCAGAATTACCGCCCCATTCCAAGGTTGGCGCGGCGGTAATTCCCCATTCACCATGGGTCATTCCCCATTCCCATTTTTGCCCCATAGGGCTCAATGGGAATGGGGAAGGCGCTAAGCACGGTGCCGCAAATTGCGGCAGCATACTTAGCACCAAGGTCCCTTTGCGGCACCCTGCTTTAACGTCTGCTAAAACCAGCCGTTAAGGTCGGGTCCCGCAAAGGGACCTCGTAATTAGGCGCTAATAGGTTAACGGCGCCGCAGCCTTTTACGGCGCTGTTAACCCATTAGCGCCTGGGTCGTAATGAGGCCCATTATGTTTGCGCTGGTACTTGCGTTTTTCTGAAAGCCTGTTTGCAGAGGATCAAAACATTTGGAGATGAGCCCATTTCTGAAAATGTGACAAGAGAATGGAGGCGAAAATCTTTCCAATAACATCAAGAAGGACTATTGGCCAATAATTCAGAGGATCTTCTCTAGAACCTTTTTTGAAAATTGTGACGATCAGAGCTTTTGACCATGATTCCGGGACTGTTCTTTTATCTCTGCACATTTTGAAGATTGCACTGATAAGATTAGACCACTCATCCGGATGTCGTTTTAAATCGCAGTTCGCCAAACCATCTGGTCCAGCTGCTCTTGATGAGTTTAGTTTCATTATTGTGAATTTGATGTCGCTTGTATCTGCCAATCCACCCATGGTGAATCCGTAGCTCGTATAAACTCCTCCTTATAACCTTTTGGTGGTTGAATCAAATATGAAAAGTGCATACTCCAATCTTCTTCTGGAACAGGGTTGATCATGTGCAAACTTGAGAGCTTATTAGGTTTGTTTATCAATGCCCAGAAGTCTCGGGATTTTTTGTTAGCGAGTGCCTTCAACATCTGTTCGGCATCTGCTTGATATAGGAGGCTTCTTGAATTTTTCAGCCATTGCTTGTAATGTCTAGTTTCCACTTTGAGAG
Organism: Ambystoma mexicanum; assembly: GCF_040938575.1. NCBI lineage: Eukaryota > Metazoa > Chordata > Amphibia > Caudata > Ambystomatidae > Ambystoma > Ambystoma mexicanum. Next base: position 618,878,603 of record NC_090935.1, on the reverse strand, counting down.
TTTCCCAATATGATGGCAGGTTCCAACTTACTGCTTCTCTTCTCAGTTTTCTTATAGCTCTGCGTTTTGCGACCAAAGTTGCATTGTATTCGTGAGTGTGCTGGATCGACTGTGTATTAAGATTGTTTCTAGGCTTTTTGAAGGCCAGAAGAAGTGGAATGTAGCTCGATCTAACCACAGCATCTTGCAATGCAGAATCAGACATTAGGGTTGTAAACTGGTCTGTGGGCCTCATTACGACCCAGGCGGTAAGTTACCGCTTAGGTCGTACCCTTACCACCATGGTGTAAACTATGTTTACACCATGGTGGATGGCAGATTTACCGCCCCATTCCATGGTGAGTGGGGCGGTAAATCCCCATTTCCCATTTTACCCTTCCCCATTCCCATTTTTGCCCCATAGGGCATAATGGGAGTGGGGAAGGCGCTAATTACGCCACCGTAAATTACGGTGGCGTAATTAGCACCATGGTCCCTTAGCGCCATGGATTTTAACGGCTGCAAAAAGCAGGCGTTAAAATCACCATGGCGCTAAGGGACCTTGTAATCAGGCGGTAAGGGTCGGCGCCGTTTACGGCGCCGTTAACCTCTTAACGCCTGACTCGTAATGAGGCCCTGTGAGTTTGCAGACATCTGAAGCGATCATGCGTAAGCTGTTGTGCATTAGTCTCAATTTTCGGATTGTAGAACTGCGACTTGGTCCCCTTATTTCTGCAAGTGAGATTCAGTAAGTTGTGGTCACTGTGGCTTGTTTTGATGACACTAAAGGAAGCTATGTTGAGATATAAAGATTTGGAGACAAAGACATCGGGCCTCATTACACGGACGGCGGTGGACCAAGGTGCTATTAGCACCTTGGTCCATGCCGGTAAAATACCGGCACCGCCTTGGAGGAAAGGGGAATTACCGCCCTATTCCAAGGTTGGTGGGGCGGTAATTCCCCCTTCCCCCATTGCCCTTCCCCATTCCCATTTTGCCCCATAGGGCATAATGGGAATGGGGTAGGTGCTAATTACGGCACCGCAAATTGCGGTACCGTAATTAGCTCCCTGGTCCCTTTGCGGGTTGGTTTTTAACGCCTGCAAAAAGCAGGTGTTAAAGTCTCCAACCCGCAAAGGGACCTCGTAGTAAGGCGGTAAGGGTTAACGGTCACTGGTACCATTAACGGTGACCGTTAACCCTTACCGCCGTCCGTGTAATGAGGCCCATAGTCAAGAGTGGCCGATGATGTATCATGTTCCCAAGTTGGAATCAGGGCATCTGGATCAGTCACCGTGGCCGAGTTAAGAAGATTACGAGATTTCATAATTGCGTTCCATGCCAAACCCCTATTTAAAGCGGTTACATTTAACGATTGTTTTCTTTGAGTCAAGCTGCTTGTTGCGCAATTGGCGTTGAGGTCACCGCAAATCAGAATATTAGAAGATTTATAGTTGATTGCAATTTCATCGATTGTGTTGGTCACTTCTTCACACATGTTCGCAGTTGAAGTCTTTTGGGGATTCCAGTATACATTTATTATTGCTACAACATCTTGTGTTCCCGATTTAGTCAAAAGGGTTCCCGGATTCCATGTGGTTAGAACTGCCAGGATTTCATAGGTCCGCTTTATAACCTTTATGATGGATAACCCGGAACCAGTCCGGATCGCTGTGAGTAAACCTGACGAGGGGCGGACTAGTGGTCCCTTATGGGCCGGAGATATTTCAATGCTTTTGCCGTTGAGTGCCGGTTTTTCACGCAGCCACGTTTCTTGCAGACATATGATGTCATAGCGGCTGAGGTCGTGGCTCTCAGGTTCTGTAAGATGGACATATCCCCTAGTGTTCCATGATGCTATACTTAAGATTTCGTTCACAGGTGTAGTCGAAGAAGGATAGGATGTGAGTAACATTTAACTAGCATCCCCAGGTGATTGCTATCTTTTCGACCCCGGAGTTAGGACACTGCGAAACCAGCTCCATTTGTCCGTCTTTTTTGCTTTTTCTAGCTCAGTCGGGGTTTGTTTTGTGGCTCTTCTTGCGGACATGTCGTCGACCAGTGAAGTTCTTCGTTCATGATCTCGAAAACGTTGAGTTGTAGCTGGTTTTATGTACCAATCAGAATTGTGTTTTTGACTCCTATCTTCTCTGTGTTCAAATCTTTCGTCACTGCTTGTCTTATATGACTAATGGGCAGATCTAGAAGTGCCTGCAGATCTCGGAGTCTTGTTCGATACTACTATTGGACTTTTTCCCCTTCTTACTGATCTATATGTGCCCAAGCGTGAAGCTGGTGTCAAGTTGGTTCGGACACAGTAACTGAGCTGTTCAAAGGCTGCTTTTGGCGAGGCAGGGTCTGTGCTCACAAGGATCTGTTTATGGTCGAATCGGGTTGTAACTGTCAGTAAGGGTCGACTCTGCAGACAGCGGTGATTCAAATTGGTGATCCTTTTCTGGTGTGTGGTTCAGCAAAACGGCAGTTTGAGGTCGAGTCGTGGCCAGAGACGTTTTTTCACCAAAATGTCAGGGGTAGAGGAAGTGACTTCACATGACCCTTGACCTCTGATGGCATCACAGGAAATTATGTCATTTGACCTCACCCCAGTGATATCACGGGATGCGAAGGAACACGACCTTTCACCCCTTGGCAAAACAGGAAGTGGCATCACATAGCATTGTTCCCAAGTACACTAGGTCAAATATGGTTACGATATAATGTGATATACATTTCATACCAGAATGGATTGCCATATGTATCGTTAAGATCAGTGTGTGTATAGGCCCATAGTAACAAATTACTGTGAATGCAAGCAGACGTCCATGGCCAAATGATAATGATGTGTTATTTGGGCTTCATATAGAAAAAATATACATCCAATATCACCTGTTACTAATTTATCAACCTCAGAAGGATGAAAGGCTGAGTTGAGGTGTTTAAGAACAGACTAAATCAGTGACTCACACCCTGAAGCGTGTCTGGAATAAACCTTTAATGAGTCTAGCAATTATTGTATAGAATTCCAGAAAGGCACATTATTTGGCATTCCTGTTTATTCTTATTTAGGGTCACTGCCGAAAGTGTTAGACTTGTGCAACCCCTGTTCTTGTTGTTTTTAAAAAAAAAAATGTAAGCGGCCTGAACAAGAAAGCGAGCCACTCCAGAAGCAAAGAGCCACATGGTGCTGGCCACAGCCCAGGAGCTTGCAGGGAGACCTCGGGGGTCGCAGTTGCGACCCCTAAAGGACATCCTTGGCCATGGCTTGACCCCTGCTTTGAGTCAACAAGTGACTCCAGCAGGTAGGTGACTGGCTCAGGGAGGCCATGAAGCAGCGTCTCGCAGGTTCTGGTTGTAGACACTTGTTTGAAGATACAGAGAATTATCAGCAGGTTCTCTCTTCCTCGATGCCATCTAATTTTTATAAAATGCGCTTAATACTGGGGACTGTTTCTAAGTGCAACACTGGGATTTGAACCTGTTGCTATGTCGTCTTGCTTCCAAGACGAAGGCATTGCCCCTGAGCTATTCTCTCGACCTAATCTAGCTTTGCTTCGATGGCAGTTCAACCGGTTTTGAGTGGGCAAAACTGGGAGCCTTAGCTGATCGGGTTCTCCAGATGATGCTAGACTTAATTCAGGCACTTCAGGACAGGTAGAATACTTTTCAGGGTCTGATCTCCCAGTCCTGGGAGATTCTGGTGCTAAATGGCAGGTCCTGGTCGACAGCAGGTGTCACCCCTCCAATGTACGTTGGGAGTGGCTAGGTGGCAGAGCTCTCCTCTGCCCTGGACTGCGCCTTCACCTCAGTGGTTAAGGGCTTTGGAAAGTACAACTCTGAATCCTTCTTGGGTGTTTATTCCAGAATGAATTAAAGATGTAGTGCCATTCAAGAGAAGTTAATCCAGTCATGGTGTTTAACTTTATAAATCCAGGACTACAAGTCCAAAAGGCAAATTTAAAACCAGGACTGGAGTAGCACCTCTGGAATGGATAATGTTGACATTAATGTAAATCTGTCTACCTACATTGGCCACGGCCTGGATATTCCCAGTGGTAGGCTTTCTTACACGGACCCAGGTACTGCAGTTTCATTTTTCTAGATGGCTGGAGGAAGGCAGTTTATTTTTATAATGCCTCGATCTAATTCAAAGGATCTTCACCAGCCATTTACCATTGTGTCCATTACAAGTCGTTAACCATTATATACTACTGGGCTGGGGGAGTAGGAATTCAGGAAATCCCTTTATCCGATTCTAGACCTACACCGAGTTCATCCAGGAACGAACGTCCTTTTACTGACCAAAGGTCCCAGGAAGTATTCCTCAATCGGGTCTGTCAGAAATCCTGTTATGGCAGGTTCTGCTCCCACAATTAACATGGTACATATTACTCCTAGTAATTCTTTATCCGAAATCCGTCTAAGAAATCAAGTGTGCACATGTGCAGGTTTTGACTTTTGTTACTGTATTTTCAATTGTGTACAGCAGCAGTGTCAGATTTGAAGGCTTCTATCGTGATTTATGATCCTGTGAACGCCACATGTTTGACCTTTGTTGCTATAGGCTATACAGAGAACGCTGTCTTACTCCATGTCTTGCCTATCACTGTAGGCTTTGCAGAGAACTTTCCCATCTCTGTCTGGAAACACTACATGTAGCCCCCTCTCGCCACATGCGCCTCCCATGTTAACTGTCGGCTCTTGCGCGTAGCATGCTCCCATCACCTGCCCCCTGTGCTGCTCTTTTTATTTTTTTATTTTATTTTTTTGCTAGCATAAGCTCTGCTGGGAGCAACAGTATTACTGTTTTTGTAAGACCTATTCAACCCCCTTTGAGAATTGGGCACCACTCTGGAACTGCCGCCTCAGTCTTGCTCCTACCACCAATGTTGTATTCCTGGGCTCATATGTAAACTCGCTTACTTCCTCAGCAGTGATCAGTCGCCCACGCTAAAACGGCATATGGCAGGGACTTTTGATCTCGGCAAGCAATACTGGATTTATGACTTTAGGCAGAGGAGGCGGCGGGGCATGCCCAAGGTCACACGGAGAGGCAGTCTTTTGCATTCCCGGATTGCCCTGGGTGGCCAAACAAGACGGAAGTGTCTCCCCTGCCCGCAGCTTCAGATTGTAGCCTACATGCCTCTCCTTTCTATTCTCCCCTCCCCCAAACCTACCCTGGAATGCCAGGAATGTCACAGCATCCTCGGACACCAGGATTGCCTGTTGTTTTAGGATTTAAACCTAAAACTTAAACCGGGAGGCTCATCCCATCTGTAATCCCATCCTGCAAGGGCTACCCTTCAGCTGAGTGAGTCAAGCAAGATATGTTTGGGGGGGAGGGGCGACTGTACGCCACGTAATATTACCCTTTATAGGAACATCCACCTCAACTATTGATAGTTTAAACAAAACTGGTTATTCTGGTGTGACTTCCGCTAGCAGTGAACTTTGCAAAGCTTCAGTGCTTGAAGCACACATTGAGCAGTTTGACAAGCATGTTAGCGCAACATGTATTGGTGTGCCAGACTGTGTGACGGTTTCGTGTATTATTTATAGAGCGCACCTAACTCTGAGGTATCTGGGCGCTTAACCTTATTTGAGTCCTTACAGAAATATTTACAAGTACATGAATCAAACAATGGGAAATGAAGATCGTGTTACAAATTGGTCAGCAAAAACTGAACAGTCCTCACAACAATACCCTCTCTGGGAAAGTTGCAATTAGAAGTGTGCTCAGTGAAAGAGCATATAACCGATCATACCTCACCACCATGCTTACTCTCTCCTTACATCACCACTCAACTAGAACACAGAGATACTATGACACCATTCGGTATAACTGTTCTCATACCAACATTCCGCCGCTTACTCCACATCATTCTATGTAATCACTGCTGGTTCCACACCCCCAGCCAGGCGTTTTCCTCAGGCCTAACGCAGCCACATCCGTTCCGGATAAATCCTGCCAGAACGAACACATTCTCCTGATCTCTCAACCACCACACTTACCGCTAAGAAGCAGCTATTACACGAGTACCGCACGAGCTGCACACATACCCGGTGCTCACACGCACCTTTTGACTCTCCCTACTCTCTCTACTGATTCTGAACTTCGGTTCCCAAGGGCGTTCAACCTACAAGCGCCTTCAGACCATACCAATGGTATATAAGGCGCTATATAAGTGCAAAATAACATAACATAACATATATAAATCTTCAGTTCTGGATTTGAACCTGTAGTTCTTTTTTGGTGAGGTTCTATAGACAAGTCTTGGGGAATCTTTGGGTATCACAGTAGGAAACTCGCGTAGGTTGAACCCCAAGTGTGCTAATTCCGCGTATGCATCTTGGGAGAGTTCTTTCAAGGCAAGTTTTTTGATGTGCAAATACGCCTTTGCTAGCTTCTTTCTATGATATGGCTCAATCAAGACAAAATCTTCTGATTTTAGGTTTCGTAGGGTTTTTACCTTCTTAAGTGTCTTACGAACCGTATTACGGTTTAAGACCATATACTGGTCTATTGACGGTTTTTGTTCGATTTTGAAAAGACGTGTCTCCGTTAGGGACGGACCTCTTTGTCTGGCATAATCTTCCCTTGAGCGTCTCGGTGGACTATTTTTACGGTTTGTATGAGGCACTGGCCCTATAAGTTGATTTTGATGCTTCTAAGCCATCGAGTCCGGTGCTGAAATAAGATCTTTTGATTCTGGTTCATTCCTTTGCGCCGAGGGGCTAGTTTCCTTGATAGGATCAGTGGTTTGGGCACAGTTGCCTTTTGTAGCCATTGGAATCGTTATTCCACCTTCTGCTCTCTCCAGATGTTGAGTTAGGTCCATCATTGAACTCTGGACTATAAATTCTTCGATCGACCTGGGAGAGGTGGACATGCAGATGACTGAGTTGTTGGCGCTTTGAGTTGACTGAGGTGAATTCAAGGTTTCTTTTGATGGTTCCTTTTGTTTATTTCTCATTTTGATCACGGAATCCAAAGCCGACACTGTTTGCTCTCCGTTTCCTCTCGATTCGTTATTCGTTGCAATTTTCAGCAATGGTTTACTTTTAGTCGTCAATGTTGACGTTTGATGTACTTCCGTAGTCTTCTGATGTTTAGCCACTATTGGGTTACCTTGGGGGAGCTTTTCTGTTTGTTTTTTGAAGACTGGGGCCAGATCTCGCGGGATAGCGGGCCCTTCGGTTTGTGATTCTTTTTCCACATTAGCCGGAAACACTGGTTTAAGACGGGACAAAAGGTCTTCTAGCCGGCTCAGTTTTGCTTCCTATACATCAGTCTGATCTTTATATTTTTGGTGCACTGCTGTAATGAAACCTTCAACAAATATGAATTTGCTATGCATCATTGCGGTTAGGAACAAACTGTCTTTCAATGAATCGTTGATTGCTTCATACAACTTTCCGAAAGGTGCTAGGGCTATTGTAATTGCTGACATAATAATTGGGAGATCTGTTTTTTTTTTAAGGCGAGTCTTTGTTGCCTGAGGCTGTGATTTCACTGAATCTTTGGTTTTTTGGGGGTGATCTGAGATGTGGTGTTTGTTGTGACGCTAGGTTTGAAGCTTGCAAGAGGTCGCCAGTTTGAGGGGACCTCACATCTTGGACCCGATGGTCAGGAAGAGGCAGTTTTTCTGGTAGCATCGCAAATGGGCCAGCTTTTTGCTGCGGGCCATTTTTAGGTGTGGACGAGATTTGTTTGCCCCGTGCAGGGTCTTTAGGGCTAGACGGCTTAGATGACTCATGTTACTTGGACCCTGACACACGAGAGATGTCAGAGTTAGATCAGTTTGCCTCGACTGTGTTGGAGGTCGTTTCCTGGGGTTCTGGATCTTTGTTACTTTCTGTGGCCGATGGAACCTTGTTGTTGAGGTTTGGTACACCCCTTTCAGGTGAATCTTCGTTTCTCGGTGCCTCCAAAGCTTCCTTCGATCCCATTAATTGGTTTTTGATAGCCGTTTGGATCTGGGCCTGATTGGGCAACCCAGAGAATAGTTTCCTTGATTTGCTCACCGGTGGTAGGTCTTGAATGGCCTCCAAAATTTCTGCATCTGACAGTTCTTTGGTTTGGTCGAATTTTCTTTTGTATTGTTTATTTATAAAGTCTTTCAGAGCGCTAGAGAGAAGGGGCTTCGGTAGGGTTGCCTTTCCTGTTTTCTTTCCTCTCTTTAATTTTATTTTTGCATTTGTTGTAGTCTTTTTTTTCCTTTTTTGACTTTGTTTAGTGGCACCTTGAGAGTCTTTGACTTCAAATTCCGATACGGTAGACACTTCCCGATGGGAACAGGGCAGATCTAAATGCATGCCCATATGGAGACGAGCGTTTGAATTCTTTAGATGGACAGGCAAACCCTTTGGGCTCGCACATGGCACTTCCAGTGCTGTTACAGCAGTTCCCTGTGTAGAAAGTTCAGCCCAATCTGTTAATGGGGGGGCCCAAGGGGCCGGATGACAGTCTGTGTTGCTTGGCACTTCTTGCGAGGCGTGGTATTGGGCTTCCACCGTGATTGTCATTGCGTTGACGATGGAGCTTTTGTCCGTCGTGAGGACCTTTATGGGGCCCTCCAATTCAGACAGCCGAGCAGCACCGTTCTGGGTGGACTTTGTGCTAAAGTCTTGCGCCCTTCTGGAACTCGTCGGGCTCGTCGGGCTCAGCTTTCCCACAGTATCCGTGGTCAGTGTCGTAGAGGAATCCCGTTCTTTGGAGGCATCCGCCTTTGCCTTCGCCTCGGACGCCCCGCATCCGACGGCCACACGCCCATCGTCCACGACCTGCTGCACAGAGGCCCGGGCCAACCGTCCTTCGGCGGTTGAACCGCGAGCACCTCTCGTCTCGTTTCCGAGACAGGAAGGCAGAGCCTGTCGGGCGGGGGAGCGGTTGCCAAAGGGAAAGGAGCGAGCCTGCTGTATCACAGCGGGACGAGAGGCGTCGGAGGACACCGAGCCCTGGATCCGAACCACCGGAGAAACAGGTATGGCAGGTAGTGTGTGCATGTTTGGTTCGGCATTTTTAATGGGTGTCATTGTTCTTGCCGTTTCCGAATCCAAAATGTCCGACACATTAAGGGTCGTGTTTGCCGATAAACTTGCTGAGTCAGACAGAGTTGGCAAGGCACTGAGGGGTTCTGCCTCGGGTTCTGCCTCGGTCCTATGAACAATTTCCAGGCTATGACCCTTGCTGCCTGTGGAAGCCGTTGTTTGGGTCGGAAAAAGGATCATGTTCGCCATGTTCGTGGTACTCGTGCAAGTCGCTGGTATTGCTGTTGTTGCCTTCGGTGGTAATCTTTGTTCTTTTGGCTTTTTAAAGCTCGTCTTTGATTTAAATTTGGTTTTCTTGTTTTCCGCCGATTTCAGGGAGCTCCGTAGTGTTCGGAGAGAAGCCTCTGAGGAGGATAAGTCCATTGTAACAGTGTGTACGGGCTGTTGAGGCTGTGTGTCGGGTATGCCAGTCCGCTTCAAAGGCTCCATCGTCTGCATCGACTGCAGCAGACTAGCGTGACGACTGCTCACCCTCTGCTCACGCTCCGCTCACCGCTCTGCGGTGAATGACTGGGCTTAAAGCACTTCTCACTTCTCACAAAGGACTGTGTAGAGAGACTAGCGTGACGACTGCTCACCCTCGACAAAGGACAGTGTAGAGAGACTAATGTGACGACTGCTCAACCTTGTTTTGAATTACTGGGTAAGCAGAGCCCAAGTATTTATGGCTTTCCTATCGATAAATGTAAAATACAATAAACAAATGCAAACACCAAAACGATTGACTTTACCTATGCTTGTTGAAAAATGTTCTGTTGGGATTTGAAGAATACCTAATTCTTGAGATGGTGACTAATGAGGGGAGTTGACTTAGGTATAATTGTGTTTCATATATGTGTGCCCCATACTGGAAAGGGGGGACGGCACCCTTTGTGCAATGAATGAAATTAAGGACTGTGTGGTAGGTTATAGTTAGTGAAGTGCATGTTACGCGTTCCAAGTAGTGTTTTGCTTTGATGCATAGATATTTTGGTGCTAAATGGATGCAATTGTCAATTAACAGAACATGTTTCCTTCACCATTTTCTGTTTTATTTGTTCCCATAGCCGTTTCTGTTTTCAACAAACAGCGCACAAAATCTTGCTCTGCTAGACCTGTTTCTAGACCTGTAGCTGGGCTACACAAGAGAAATTCTAAAGGAGAAACTCGCCTGCATGTCGCTGTGAGGAAAGGGGACTTGCCTTTGGTTAAAACTCTCATTGAAGCTGGAATAAATGTTAATCAAAAGGATCATGCAGGTGAGCATCGAATGACAACTGTATTGATTCTGTGCTGTGCAGATTTTAAAAAGGAAAGACAGTAAATCTTTCCCACGAAGATGCATAAGCGACCGAGCATAGCGAGGAAGCACGAAACACTCAAGAGTGGTTCGGGGTGGTTCATCCCTCCTCTCCCCAAGTACATTTTAACAATAATGGGTCAAAAGTGTGCATTTTGCTGCATACTTTCTGTGAAAAAGCCACACAGTTTACATTTACAGTTTGTGCAGGGTAACAAATAAAATAATCCAATAGATGGAACTCAACAACAGCGCACAAAGCATTTTTCAAATCATTTTCATGAAGTTTGCCCACAATGCATGCCAGTATAAAAACATGTTCATGCTGGCTGTACGTATACATGTTCACTCAGGTTGTATCAATACATGCCAGAATTACCATGAAAGAACATACTTCTGTTGGCTTTGCCAGTAAAAAAATGCTGTGCCACGGTTAGAAAATATATCCAGACTAGCAGCACCAATGTAGTATAGTATAGCCCACATAATATCAATCATGTTTTGTAAAGATTCCATGCCACGGGAAGAAAACATAACCAGACTGGCTGCAGCAAAGTAAGCCCATCTAGCCACATAACAGCATTTATGTTTATTTATTTTAACCATGATGACCAGTAAAAAATGGCATACCAGTGCCACAGTAAGAAAACATAGCCTGACTGGCTGCAGCCGTGCAGTTCAGTCTAGCCATGTAACAACACGTATCATGAATATATGCTAAGTGTTGTTTACGTGACGAGATTGGACTGCGTTGCTGCAGCCAATCGGGTTATGTTTTCTGCCCCTGGCACAGCATTTTGTACTGGGTATCATCAAGGTTAAAGCAAACATGATACTCCGGGGGGGTTCAGGAGCTGGGGCGTAAAGTGCAGTATGCCCTAGCTTTCAATGTGCGAGGAGGTGCAGGAATGCCCCCTCACACATTCAGAGCTGCAGTACTATGGCCTGCATGCCCAATGGGTCATGCAAGGCTGGGGAAGCAAAACGCCCACGGCCTTGCATGGACCATGGGGCATGCACGCCCGCTGGTGTACAAACTGATCAAATGGAAACTCTGTTTCCCTTTGGCAGTTCAAGCCACCCTAAGAGCACTTCCTCAGCTGCTTGTTGCAGGGGGGGCTTAGTGTTTTCTCTGGGCTGGCTTGGTGGCTTTCTGAAATGGGTGAGTCAATGCCCCTTCGCCCATTATGGACGAGCCGCTCCTGACTGAAAGATGTTTCCTTCCAGCATTTTACTTTCTTATCACTGCCCCAGAATAATCAGAAAGAAAAACCATTTTGAAATGTAGAGGGTGGACATTCTGCTGAAGAAAGCAGGTGCCTGTTTCTTGCTTAAGTTTCTTGATGGAGCACATTAAATAGTGTTCATTGAGATGTGGTTCTGTTCAGTAGAATCCTTTATGCCTAAAGTATGTCCATCATTGCTGCCACGCCCGAGAATGGCCTGTTTTAAGACTGTAAAAGCAGTCTCTACTATAGAACATAATATATTTCGGAAAGCAATCTTAACTGCAACACGTGGACAGAGTCTCCTCTGGACATGTGCTCAATCATGCTCTTATCTGGTAAAAATGAAGCTGCCATGTCCACTCTGTAACTTGTCACATTAATTAAAATGTTACATTTTTTGAGGTTAAATAATTTATGGTTACAAGTACATGGCAATAACGATCATCCGAATTCAGTGAATTATGGGCAATGCTGCATGGGCATCCCACAAGCGAGGCAGGGTAACTGCTGTTACCATCGGCAGCTGGGAGAGGGGCAGCCCCAACCCCCCGCACCTGCTCCTCGCCTTCCCCCCAGCTACGGAGACACGCAGTCTCGGCAGCACAAAAGCCACGGAAGGGTAAGGTGTGAACAGTCATCGCACCCTTCCTCCAAACAGCAAGGTGCTAAGCGCCTTAAGGAAACAACCATCAGACAGGGCCCAGGTTCAAAAATCTGCCCACACCAAGAGGTCAGACAGTCGGCTATCCGGCTGGGGGCTGCGACAACAGCGGCCCCCACCACATACACAACAAAGACCCACGGCCTCCCTGGGTCCTATAAATGAGAGCAGCATGCTCAGAGTAAACACAATCTGTTTGTGGACCCTGAACGGGGACCCAAGCAAACAGGAGGTTCACTGTTTACTCAGTGTCTTCCAAATCTTCTTGCTTCTTTAGCAATTCTTGAAGTTCGTTGTACATCGCAGTGTCTTTTTCCTTCCCGAACATTGTACTGTTCAAAGCATTTGGAATGCAGCTTTAACGAAGGAAGAAGCGGCAACCGAACGGCCAGCGCGGACGCTGTCAACTTCAACATTTTTCGGCATAGAACGAAAAGCGAGCGGCGAGCGTGTCCAAAACAAAACAAACAAAGATGCGTGCTGCGGAATCATCCCCAAAACCAGTGCGAACGAAGGAGAAACGGCACACGAACAGCACGGCATGGACAGCTTCCGATTCAACACTTAAAGGTGAGCACCCGCGCTGGGGCTACGAGGGAGGATAAATAGACCTTTATGTCTGGAAGTTTTATTACAGTGGACCGGAACCCCCGCGTTATAAGGCAGACGGGGCAAGATAACACAAGGCAGTTTTAAACTCGGGCAGAGTCACAAGCCAGCTTGGGAACTCGTCTTTGCTTTACAGCCACGCAGAGCTAGCGAACACAGTTCCAAGCGCGGCGGGCCCAAAGGCTGCAGATTTAAAATAATTTCTGTAGTATTGCAGGGCAACCTCACAGCGAAACCAATTGAAATCCAGTAAATCAAGCCTGGGGGCTGCCCAATTTTTTGAACCCGGGCAAGAAGGCACCAGTCAACAGTTACCCAGCACGGGCAACAAATAGAACAGACGCAAAGAACTCATCGATAACAACGGTTTAACTCCTCGATAAAACCCCCTTTTTCTTTTTCCTATAGCAGGCATAGAAAAACATGGGGCCCAAACGGAAAACACAGGCACCCCCAACACCGGCGCAGAAGCCCAAATCACCACAATTGCTAGCAGCCATTGAAGCGGCAGAGCACTACGGATGGGCATGGGTTAGAGAAAACATGTATGGCCTACCCAGGGAGGAAATTACCAGCCCATCCAGCCAGGAGGAGGTTTCTGCACCATTAAAAAGGAGAAAAATATCCAAAGGCGCCGGAAAAGGTACCAAAAAATTGTCAAAACTATGCGAGAATGTAGCGGAATTACAGCATCTAATGGAAGAAATAAGGGGGAAACAGACACCACCCACAAGGGAACCTGGGGCCTCAAACCCCACCACCGCAATAGAACTACAATAACGGTTGTCAAACCACCCGTAACACCACCTATAGCAATCCCGCCACAACAAGCACAGCAGTTGCCAATAGCGCCCACAGCTATAAATACAACAGCCTCCACAACTCCAGCAACTGATCCAACAGGTGCCCTAAAAGCATGGACAACCCTAGGCACAGGCAACACGGGCGCGACAGGGACACCCGGCAGCAATACAACTGAGATTGTAACAATCTGTAATGCACAATTAGACCAAAAAATGAAATCCTTCCAAACAGAGATATTAAATAGATACAAAAGATGCCTGGCATGGAACATTGATACCACAATCAAAGAAGCCATATGGGCCAAAGAATTTATAGAAATCTTTTCCCTAATAGAAGCCCAGCGCAAAGGGAAAGACGCTTTCAGAGACCCCAAAAAAAATAGAAGAAAAAGCTATTGCCAGAAACGCCCAGGTCAAACAAAACTGGGACAACTGGTTACAGGCCTTTGCCACTTTAGCAACAATATATGAAGAAAAATTCCCCTTGGATGGCATGAAGATCTGGGCATACGTTGATAAAATAAGGGAAGTAAAAGTAACACAGAGGGGGAAGACATGGCTTGCATACGACATTAGATTTAGGAGGAGCATGTCAGAAAGGCCGGCCATTGAGTGGGATGAAGTCCAGAACGATTTATACACCCTCAACGCCGAACCTCCCCAGGAAGAAGATACCATGCAGTCTTCTTCCAAAAATAGCAAAAACCCCCAAGTAAGCAAATCCCATGACAATGATAAATCCAAAAAAGGGGAGGAGCCCTTTCGGAGGAACCAGCCTTGGGCGGCTAAAAATAATGCCCACAGACAGAACAAACAGCGGGCTGTCAAATCCAACATCCCATGCAGAAATGTTGGGAAAAACCAGTGTACATGGGGCAAAGAATGCTGGTACAAACACGCCTGCACAAACTGCAACGGCGACCATGTAGCAAGCAACTGCACCAGATTACCAGCCAAGAAAGAATGATATCCCAATTTTAGAACCAGGACGAACGCCCATCAATCCGGGTAATTTTAGGGACGCCCTAAACAGCTACCCAGACAGGGAAACCAGCAGTTTAGTATGGCAGGGTTTCACCAAAGGTTTTTTCATCCCTTTTAAGGGCACTGGGTCACAATACATCCTAGTGAACCTAAAATCAGCCAGGGACAACCCCCAGATAGTAGAAACCAAAATCAAGAAAGAACTGCAACTGGGAAGGGTAGCAGGTCCCTGGGACTTCATGCCTTTAAAAGACTATTTAATATCTCCACTAGGCCTGGTCCCCAAAAAAGAACCCGGAAAGATGAGACTAATTCATCACCTCTCCTACCCTAATGGCCAGTCTTTAAACAACGGCATCCCACACACGGAATCCACAGTATCTTACACGCATTTTCAAGAGGTGGTAAGGCTCATACAAGAGTGCGGCAGAAACGCTTTGATGGCCAAGCTGGCCATCGAATCTGCTTTCAGACTCTTGCCAGTCCACCCAGAGTCACCGCAGTGGCTAGGGTTCACTTTTAACAACAAATTCTACGTAGATAGATGCCTCCCCATGGGGTGCGCAGTATCCTGTGCACTATTTGAACAATTCAGTTCCTTTTTTCAATGGGCTTTCCTGAAACAGAGACCAGGGACAAAAATAGTGCACTACCTAGACGATTTCATGGTCATAGGGCCACCAAACTCCGAGGAATGCGGCCGAGCTTTAGCAAAACTCGAGCACATGGCCGCACAGTGGGGAGTTCCCCTAGCAAAGGAAAAAACCACCAAAACAGACACAAACATAATTTTTCTGGGCATCGAAATAGACTCAGCAAAGGGACTCTGCAGAATCCCCAAAACAAAAATATCAGAACTCCTGGCAAAAATACAAAACCTGATAATGAGAGAAAAGGGGACTGTAAAGGAAATACAATCCTTGGCAGGCAGCCTCAATTTCGCATCCAAGATAATACCTCAAGGAAGGATATTTGCCAGAAGCTTGGAGTTCAAAATCAAATCACTCACCAAACCACACTTGCATATCCGGCTAGGCAGAGAGGTGAAACAAGACCTGGAAACATGGGGAACATTCCTCAGAGATTTCAACGGGATTTTACTTTGGCGAACGCCTTTAAATACCCGGTCAAACAGGGTCCTATACACCGACGCTGCTGGGCGCAAGGGGTTTGGAGCCATACCAGACTCCAAATGGGTGGCAGGACACTGGCCCAATTCATGGCAAACAGCAGGGTGGACAAAAAACATCACCCTACTAGAAATATTCCCCATCTGGCTAACATTACACATCTGGGGCAGGAGACTAGCGAATACGGAACCTTTGATCTGGTGCGATAACATGGCTGTAGTGGGCTCCATAAACAGAAGGTCTACGAAATGCCCTCTAGTACTAAAAGTATTACGAGCCATTACAACAGTCACACTACAAGTAAACGTTGTACTCAAAGCGAAGCACATTTCAGGGGCAGATAATAACATTGCTGATGCCTTATCTCATTTCCAGTGGACAAGATTCCAAGAGCTAGCGCCGCACGCCCAAGAACAGATGACGCCAATACCAGCAGAATGCTGGACAATAATGGGAAGACAAGAATAACGGCATCAACGCCAACGCCAGAGAGCACAGGCCGGAATGCCCAACGAAAACCAGGCACCTCTAAAACGGGTGCCAACAACACATCAGCATCAACGCCAGCACCAGAGTGCAGGCTGGGATGACCAATACAAAGCAGGCACCTCTAAAAGGGGTGCCAGCAACACATTGGCATCAACGCCAGCGCCAGAGAGCCCAGGCCGGGATGCCCAACAAGAATCAGGCACATAAACAACGGGTGCCAACAACCGCACAGGCTTCCTAACAGAGATGGCAGAGGATGGTGGCAAGCACCACTGCAACGCAGTACAGTAAGTGTTTGCAAACAGTATTTAAGGCCACAGGTGTAAACCATGTAGAACTTATAACGATTACAGATATAGAAGTAATTTTAAAATGGGCCCGGGAACAAGGTTTCAAAAGGGATTGGGCAAAAAGACACCTGGTGGCAATTTCATATTTTACCAAAATTCTGGCCGATTCAGACTCTCCCAGAACGCCCTCATCTCTTACGCAATGAAGGGATGGGGCAGAATAGAGGGTCCACAAGTGGACACCCACCGACCCCTTGATTTCAGCAAACTGGTGCAGATAGCAAGCCATTTGGAAGCCATATGTTGGCACCCATACGAGATAACATTATTTAAAACAGCTTTTTTCCTAGCCTACTTCTGGGCTTTCCGGGTGGGAGAACTCATCGCTTCCAGCACCAAGGCCGCAAACGGCCTGGGCGTCATGGAAATCAGGGTGAGGCAAGAGAGTGTTAACATAGAAATGCAACAGTCGAAAACGGGTGCAAAAAGAACCATCAATATTTGTTGCATCGATGAGGCAACAAACTGCCCGGTTTGCATCACCAATCTCTATTACGCGCAACGACCCAAAGTAGGGGGGAGTTTTTTAATCCTCAAGGATGCATCGGCCCTAGCCGCTACCAATTTAAAGGAGTGCTGATAAAAGCAATCAACAGAGCAGGGTGGGATCCCAAACAATTTGGCACTCATTCCTTCAGGATAGGTGCCGCCACTGCAGCATGTCAAGGAGGTTTAGCACCGCAACTACTAAAAAACATAGGGGGATGGAAGTCAGACTGTTATAAAAGATATATCAGACCAAAATTGTTATAGCCTTCCGCCCTAAAATTTTTCTTTCTTTTCCCCACCTCCCACCACCACAGAAACAACAGGCGAATCGAGGACCACACTACGATCAGCATGGATAGTTGGCCACTCATTCGTTTTCAGGACAGGCAGATGGGCAGAAGAGACCAAAGAAGGGCCACCTTTCAGAAACACCATTACTTCATGGTGGGGATACAGAGGCCTACGCTGGGCTGACGTCCACGAAACACTAGCAGAACTGGTGGCATACAGGGACCTGCCAGAATTCCTGATCATCCATCTAGTGGGCAACGACCTAGTTAACACAGCTAGACGCATCCTATGCGAAGAAATCTGCTCCTCCCTAGCAGGCATTTCACACAACTGGAGGGGGACGGAAATATACTTCTCAGCTATCTTACCAAGAAATAAATGGTTAGGGGCCAACTGCTACAAATCTATAGACATATCCAGAAGAAAACTGAACAGGACGATAGAGAGATTCTGTATGACAATAGGACTGGATTTCATAAAACACCCAGCCATTACACTAGGCAACCCAGACCTTTTTCTCCATGACGGCACCCATCTGTCTAGCCAGGGCATGGAGCATTTCTTTCGGGAAATCAATACAACTCTTGCTCACAGGGGCTGTCTCTAGGGCATACTCTTGGGGGAACACGGTCAGCCGGGAACCTGCCCGTGTGTGGCGGCACGGGTCCGAGGGGGTAACCTCAGGACCTGGTGCCCAAAAGTATGATACCATCATATGTTATATTGTTATTGTCATAACCCATATCTGTACAATAGAATCCTACGGCCTTTTTATTGCCAACACTTGAAACAAGTTGTGAGCCTATCATTATGGGTGAGGGTTTGGGGTTCGGCCATTACTAATGCATGCATATGGGTTCAGCAGTTATGGGCAATGCTGCATGGGCATCCCACAAGCGAGGCAGGGTAACTGCTGTTACCATCGGCAGCTGGGAGAGGGGCAGCCCCAACCCCCCGCGCCTGCTCCTCTCCTTCCCCCCAGCTACGGAGACACGCAGTCTCGGCAGCACAAAAGCCACGGAAGGGTAAGGTGCGAACAGTCATCGCACCCTTCCTCCAAACAGCAAGGTGCTAAGCGCCATAAGGAAACAACCATCAGGCAGGGCCCAGGTTCAAAGATCTGCCCCCACCAGGGGGTCAGACAGTCGGCTATCCAGCCGGGGGCTGCGACAACAGCGGCCCCCACCACATACACAACAAGGACCCGGGGCCTCCCTGGGTCCTATAAATGAGAGCAGCATGTTCAGAGTAAACACAATCTGTTTGCGGACCCTGATCGGGGACCCAAGCAAACAGGAGGTTCACTGTTTACTCAGTGTCTTCCAAATCTTCTTGCTTCTTTACCACAGAACCCACCCACCCTACAAAAGGGGAGAAGAACAAAAAGAAGTACAAGGCACTGTACGGTACTCACAACAAGTCGTGGGACACAAGAAGGCGGCACGCGTCCGAGGGGGTAACCTCAGGACCCGGTCCCCAAAAGTATGATACCATCATGATATGTGATATTGTTATTGTCATAACCCATATCTGTACAATGAAATCCTACGGCCTTTTTATTGCCAACACTTGAAACAAGTTGTGAGCCTATCATTATGGGTGAGGGTTTGGGGTTCGGCCATTACTAATGCATGCATATGGGTTCAGCAGTTACCACCAGACATAAATTCAGGAAATCATTTAATTAGGCATGTCTAATTGCCATGGCTCGCCACCAAAAGTTTAACTTGTGCATCATGGAAAAGTAACATATAATACAATTGCCTTACTTTATAGTATGTTCATAATGTGAGGTTAGCAGTTTGTCTAAACTTGTTCTTTTCTTTTTAACTCAGCTGCGCAAACTGCCTTTCCCATACTCGTATATCAACAGTTTGGGGGTACACAAGAAAATCACATGTACAGTCAACCAGTAATGTGTATTTCTACACAAAAAGATATTTTGCCAACATCCTTGCTTATACTTTACATTTTAATCAAAGTGGGAAAAAGCATAGATTGTGAAATCTATGAGCTTAGCCTTATGTGTAAAAACACTTCATACGTTGAAATACATAAAGACAGATCTCCACACACACGCATATCTCTCCATATACAAAACAGACTTGGTATACAATTGCTCAACCGCAAGTAAACAAATACACCCAAATAATTTTTAGGCAATAGTCCCTTTATCTCAGGTTTTGTGTGTCCCTAGAGAGACGTCTTTACATATACTCTCACTTGTAATAGCCTAGTGTTACATTAGTCCGCTGCTTGCAGAAACAAATCTTGAGTTTGCTTTGCTTTAGTATGATTTTTCCCTGTCAACTCATGTTTCGGCCATCTAAGCCTATTATTTTTCTGGCTAAGTCTTCCTCAGGGCGAAACAGTACTTCGGAGTGATATGACTGCTTTGGGGTTAAATCTGGGATAAGAAAATAAATTATATTGGCCCTTATTATTACAAGTTTGCCAGTATCCCGCTGGTAATTCCGGTGGAATTCTGGCAAACTGCCCTTAACGGTATCCGCCGTCTGATATCCCGGAAATTACTGGGATGTTACCCATAGGACTCCATGGAGGGGATTGCTGGAATTACCAGCACCAGTATTACCAGTGCCGGTAATTCCGGCATGTATTTATCAGTAGGGGCCTGATTTACCTCCAGCTCTTACCAGCAATTAAAACTGTAATGAGGCCATTGCCTCAGTAATACTAATGGAAAATTGTCACTCATTTGAGAACTTTAAAGAATTTTAAAACAGAGCTCACATGTCAAAAGTAGAATGGTGATGTCACACACGAAGCCAGATTGACGCACTTGGAGGAGATGCAGAGACAAAAGAATGAAGATATTCTATAAGGCATCAATAAAGTATCAAAGATAAGGGACATCTTGGGCTCAAGATAAAGAAACTCATGCTACAAAAACAATGAAGATATCAAGTCATTTTACACGTGTACATATGCAAAGAAACGCAAGCAGACAAAGTATTCTTGAGGCTAGCTAAGTAGTGAATAGATTGCGGCATGCGCCAGCGTATACATATATAGGAGTGAGTAAAGAATGGATGTTTCCATTACGTATTATAGCAGAGCTGGACCAAGTAAAGAAGGCCTTTTCCAGTGTGTCGTAGTTGAAAAGCAATTGAATGACAGAAGCAGATCTCAGAAAGGCAAGGCTGGATGAGCAGCAAGAAGCCAAGGCCGTTCAGGACTGGGATGAGCAGACATTAGGTACAATCCTGTGAAAGAACGAAACTCCTGTTCAGAAGAAATGGACAAAAACAAGGAAGATGTCTGAGGTCTATTAAAAAATAGTATTTTAAATACAGCAGAGCTCAAATATGTGGTCTTCAGTCACGTGGAAGGATGACAAACATGACAAACCACACCTACGCAGGGAGGCAGCGTGTGCCCCTACTCCCCTGAATTCTCCAGAGCAAAGAACACTGCCAGGACGAGTTCAAAGCCTTAATTGACAGCAGACCACTGAGGTGATGATAGATGATATGCTAGTTGGTGGGAAGCTATGGTTATGACCAGCTCACCAGCACCTGGAATTCTAGCCTGCGTGCTGCTAACGTAGGCGGAAAAGTACTGACGGATGTAAGAGAGCCAACCAATTATAGGGGGCCGCGTAAATAAGGGTCCTATAGATTGCATAGCCAATAGGACATTGTGTATTTAGTGACGTTCATAGTGACCTGTTTAAGGGGAGGGCTTAGTTTCCCCACCTGATGTTAAGGAGCCTATCACTCTCTTAGACTAGTATGGAACGTATACTTGGATGTTCCCTTAGACCCAATCACAATTGCCACTGGCTCTTTGTAGTTTGCCACGTAGGATGACATTAGCAAATACGTAGGTTGACGTCACCTATGACAAGTTTTTGTTATAAAAGTACGCTTTTTTAAGATGCATTGAGATACCATGCTGTGAGACGTCAGTTGATGTCCGTTCTACTCCCTGTTTTAGATAATTGACATTAAAACAGTCAACCTTTTTGCCAACTACCTGAGTCGTTTCAATTATTGATTTTTGAGTAACTCATGCATCCCCATTCATCTCATAGTATTGCTACATCATCTTAAAGGGCTGGGGCGACTCCGCCAGTCCAACACTGACATAGGTAATGCCTTTCGGAGTTGTAAAATTCAACCATGTTCTAAACAAATATTATGCCCACATCTCTTACCAAAATGCACTGGGGTGCAGTCCCAGAGTTCTTCCTACTTTTATATTTAAGTATTGGACCCAGTCAGTAAACCTGAAAGGATGACCGGTAACAATGGTGCACTTACTCTCTTTTCTATACTTAGAATATTACAGTCTTTAAAATTGCATGCACCAGTAGCATTGGAATGTTACCATGTGTTGGATCCTGACTCTATCCGGTCTTCAACTTGGATGGAAAAATAGCAACAACATAGCTTTTTATACACTGTTGAGAAATTTAAACTGGGAGATTCTTTCAGCATATTAACGAGAGTCAATGGATGTCCTCATTCAAGTCAGTGATGTGAGTGGATAAGTGGTGTATCCACCTGTCTTCAAGTTTATGAAGCCGGTTCATAATTGAGAAATTGTGCATGTCTATTTTTAATGCATCAATTACAGACCATTCAATATAATTTTCTGTATGTTGATAATCAATATAGTGCTTCACTAATGGTGTTTGTAAGGATCGTTTTCGAATTTTGGACCTATGTTCAGTAATTCCTATAGATATTGAAGGCAAGCGTCCCCAACCAGCACGATCCTCCCCGCAATGAGAGACAATGAAGGACTCTCCCAAATCGGGATTAAAGCCAGGACAGAGTGCGGGTGAGCTTAAATGGGAGTTTATCAATCAGAATAGGGCATGCAAAGAACTCTGCAAACTCCCAGAGCGCTCTGTCTGACAATAGCAAAGACAGGCGTATATATTTACAAAATTCGTCATAAGAACCTACATACTATAGGGGGCACAAGTTCAATGGGATTGGGTGGCGATGACTAGCTATAGGTGCTGCTGCGAGGTGGTTGGCCTTGGCTGGACGACGTCACTGGTCAGCCTCGTGGGTTGGGCTGGGCCTGGCGGGGTGGCTGAGTTCATCCGGGCGGTGTCGTTGTGCCATCGCGGCCAGTGTCAGAGATGAATGTCTTTTCCTGACTTATTTGCCCTAGGCCATGCACACCGCAGTCATTCAGTCATTGCAATAATATCTCCTTTAGTAAATCTTCCAATAGGTTATTCTACAGGTTAATGCAACACAGGAGGAATGCACCTTATGAAGGGTCTGATGGTAATACGTCAGGACATGGTTACCAGTGTCCTGTTGACCGGGGCCATAGGTCGAGGTGCTAAGCTTCAGGGCCTGGGACGGGCGGTACGGGTCTTCCTGCCTTGTTAGAAGTTGTTATGGATGTGCCGCTGTGTGTTGTCAAAGTATTGGGTGTCCTGATTGCACAGGGCCATAAGTCTAAGATGATCCGGTGGGTTGTGGGGTTTACGAGGGGGCGCCTTTGGAAGTGTGTGTTCAGGCGGAGGTTTACTGCTGTGCTGTAAATAATGCAGGTGGCGGGCCGCGGCCTTGGGTGCTGCAGAGGGGGCTACAAATCTTTGAAGCGGCTCCAGTCTGGTTGGGGGAGGTGGGGAAGCGCAGCGCGGGCCTCTGCTCTCATGTCTTGGCAGCCTTCGCAGGGTGGGAGGGGGAATGGCCTTGCACGTATTCACAAAGGTATCTCCCTCGTGTGTTGCCGATTTTAGGTAAAAACATCACAAACATTTGAACACTCTATAATACTTATTCAAATCACTTTAGAACATGCATTTAAACTTTGCTGGATGTGTCTTGATTATACCCAGTCTGAGCACCGTATTCGTACACTATGTTTTAACAACTACAGTATTTAGTTACATGCATATACATTTGCAGTAAGTGAGGTAGTAGTCGGGTTGGTGGAGTACATAGAAAATGACCCGCCACTGTACGTGACGGTGCTGGCACATAAGGGGCTTAGACGAGTGCATTCTCGCGCATCCTTCACATGAGTCCACAGTATGGTTACATTCGTCTTCTCGTGTACTCTAGCAGCATTAGTTTGGTTATGGCGCAAAACCATGGAGTGTAGGTTTCCCAGTGATACACGTAACAAATAGATCCCAGGAACGCTCCTTTGTTATTAGCACCCAACTGCAGTGATGTGGGCTCGCCATTGCTTATATCATGGAAGCATGTTTTCTTATGTTCATACATTTTACGGGCTTTTGCAATATAAGAGATTTTGTGGAGAAAAGCATACTTTGCAAGTGGTCTTGGCACTAATATGTAGAGACTTTCTGCCATCTGAGGACCATTTTACTGTTATTTTCATTGCCCAGGCCTGCTGGCCGGGTCATGCTGGGACCGATGATACACTGCGGAAGGTGAACTGTTACAATGTTAGTGTATTACGCTAGCTCATGTCCGTCTTGTTCGTGGGAACGGGCTCGCAGCGGATCTGCCAGGGTGCCGCGGCGACAGGGATAACTGAAACTTCCCGAAGGTGGGGGCCGCGCTACAGTGCGCTGAGCTCACACCATCTTTAGTTGACAAAATGGTTTCTGAGGCCTAACTAAATTCAATATGTGCGGGCAATGTCTACAGCAGGTGAGCCATCCACCACCTGGGCCCTGGTGGTAAGGAGGGGACGCCCGATGAGCCATGGCCCTCACCTGGGGTGGAGGTGCAGGCAAGGGGGGGTCTTTTGGACCACTCCTCCCCTACATTTCCCCCCTTTCGTTACTTAAGTAACGAATACTTTAAGTCCTCCAACCTTCTACATTCTTCTTCGTCCATCACTGCCTCATCCCATGCAGGTGTGCCTTTTATGGGCATCCATGCTCTACACACTCCCCGTAAGCTTTCCCCTCTTCTGGGGTACAAGTCAGGTATATGCATCCGCCATCTCCCGCCAGATCTACCCACACCTCCTTGTACCATTGTAGTACACGGGGCTCTCTAATGGTGGTGTGCCATGCTTTATCTATGATATCTTTGTCGTGATAGATAGGCACTAGCTGATATCTTGGTGTGTCATCTGTTCCTGTTTGTACCTGCACTTCCTGCATGTTTTGTGTTGTCCCACGGGTGTTGCCCATTGTCACCATCATCATTGCACCATTTGGTACTGCGTTGGCACAAACTCGAAGACCCACCTGGCACAGGCAAAAAATTAAAAGGAGGAACACCACAGCTGGCATCAAAAATTTCACAGTTGTTCCAAGCCAGGAGGGGACCCAGGAGAAGATGTTATCGAACCACGTACTGTCTTCTGCTCCACCTTCCATTTTCATTTTTTCTCCTAGGTTGTGGACTGCTTCGATCACATGGGACAGGGAGCCGTTCTCTGCGTCTTCAGAAGGTACGAAAGTGCAGCAGGCACTTCCTATTTTTCGGCAAACACCTCCATCCATTGCCGTCAACAGGTCCAGGACATACCTGTTCTGCATGGTCATCAGTCGTAAAGCCCTTAGTTCCACTTTTATTACGTTGAACCCTTCTTCCGTGTCGTTTGCCAGCTGAATCAATTCCCAGCGTGTTATCTGGAGCCATTTTGCATTTGCTCTTGCTTGGACACTTGAGACGAGTGAGGCAAAGAATGTTTCTGCTGAGCTGAATAATCGATATTTATCTGGGATCTGAGCCAATAGTTCTGATGATTCCTTTGATATGTAGTTTGATGCACGTCTGTTACGGGTCAGCACTTCTCCCTTGTTTCCGGAAGACAGGACATACATTTGTGACTCCGCAGTTGGCTGGGCTGCACTCTGTTGCAGGCGTTCCTGTGTCTTTTTGCTCCCGTCGATGTGGCTTTCTGGTATTACCATTAGGGCTGAGTGCAGAGTGGCCATTGAGCAGCTGCCACTCCATGACTGGGGGAGGTGTAGGTATGCCCGGTTGCCGCATACCCAGTACGTGTCCATAAGGGCCGCTGTCCCTTTTCTTAGATCTGGGATGGTGAGGGTCCTGTTACAGTTCTTGTTTGTTCCCATGGAGGTCTTCCCCTCTCCTTTAAAACATAGTTCATAGTCTATTTCGTTCTGTAGTTTGAAAGGTTTTTCAATGGCGGTTACCCAAGTTAGTTTTGAAATGTGTTCTTTCCATATTGGTGTGCATGTTTCTTCTATCCACTGCAATTTCTCTGGTGCCACGCCTCTCAGTGCTTCAGCTTTGCACATTACTTCTTCATCCTTCCATTTGTTATCAGAAAAAAGTGTCCCTTGTGTTACAAAAAACGGTTCTTTCAAACATACCACCCCTGCCGTCTTTGGATAGCACGTTTTCTCGTTCTGCAGCATTTGAAAAGTAACTTCATGTGCCTGGAAGGTGTTCTTAATCCTGCACAACGTGAGATGAAGGAGACATTGGGCATCTATAATGGGCAACTCTTTGGGTAGCAATACTTTGGGTGTACCTGAAGCGTGAGGGATGAGGGAGCAGACATAACAGCTCTCGTTTGTTGTTTGTTTAGCTGTGGCACTCATATCCGCATACCATTTGTTTGTTTGGTGGGGGTGTCGTGGGTCTTCCATCTTATCTAGACCTAGCCCATAATACTCATCATACTTCCTCCTCCCTGCTTCCCTCTTCCGTCTGTTGTTCTTGTTCCTCATGTACTTCCCAACTTCCTGGGCGAGGGATAAACTAGACCCCCCTTTCTCATTCCCGCCCCCCGTGACCCATGCATCATATAATATTTCGTGTATTGCTAGCAGCTTTTCCTTTTCGTCCCTGACGTTATCTTGCAGGTTCTTTTTTAGGATGGGGGCAGGCTGGCTGGTGGGGGTGTTATACAACCATGATATGGCAGACGGGTTTCGGTCATTTAAACTGCGGGCATTGTAATTAGATATCCCGGGTGGAGACACTGTGTTGTTTTGCATTCCACCCTGTGGCTTTTTCTTTTGTAAGATGACAGCACTGGATGGTGTGGTATGATAACCCCATACAAGTTTAGTTCCGTCCCACACCAAAAAATCACCTTCCCTAGTATTGACACTTGTAGTTGTATTGGTCCCAGTAGTGCTGTTAATCCCAGTGCTGTTAATCCCTCCCCCCTCGTTCATCTCGATAGAGATGAACGCTACAAACCAATATGTAACCAGGCCAAACATTAGTATAAAAAACAACGTAATGCACACAGATAATCCACACTCATACGAATATCTGCATCTCTCATGTAATAATTCTCTCATTCGACTAATTCTATCCGTTGCAGGCTGCCCGTTAGATGCCATGGTAGCTCCTGTTTGAGATATAAAAGTGCATTAAGTGCATGCATGTAAACATTTTGTTGGCACCGTTAGTGCCAATATATATTGACGGGTAATGGAAGCGGGTGGGGTTGTGGGGAAGGGTATTCACAGACAAGGGTGTACACATGTCATGATTTGTTCACTTCAATAATCACATATAAGTCTTAAAAAAAAAGATTTTTTTTTTCAGCAATATATATAAAAAAAGAATGCAGCAATACTTCATCAGTCACTTTCCCATTTGCGTTCATTGCTGACGTACATACACACACGTCAATATTCAGACATTTTGTTCAGTTGAGTTGGTTGCTGTTGTCTGTGCCTCCTCATCTGCCTCCTCTTGCACATTATTATAAGCTCTTCGCACATCTGTCAAGTGTATCCAGTACCTCAAGCCCTTCACTTTTACAGCTGTGGGCGTGCAGTACACTACCTCGTATGGGCCGTGGAACCGTGGTGCATTCCATCGACGCACAAAACTCCTGACATAAATTAGTTCGCCTGGCAGTAGCTGTAGCTGTTGCTCAGGCTCTGTGACAGACCCTGTTAGATTTCCCTCCTCTCTAGTGAAGGGTGGGGAGAGCTGCTTTGATATTGCGCGCGCTGCCCTTGTTAATTTTTTCAAATAGTCCGTGAATTCTTCTCCCAATATCGCGGCGCTCCTGTGTGCATCTGAGTGTTCGCGCAGTGGGGAGTGTGCTGTGTGCATTCGTCTCCCAGTCACAATTTTGTGCGGGGACAAATGGTGGTCTTTACTTGGCTGGTTTCTCAGCTCAAATAGCGCAAGGGGCAGACAGTATATCCAATTCTTCTTCAATGAAAAGCATAGTTTTGATAACCTGCCCTTTAACAGTCCGTTCATCTTTTCCACTACGCCATTACTTTGAGGATGATAAATCGAACACAATTTATGTTTTATTCCCAATAATGTAGTAACTTCCTTGAAAAGTTCATTCACAAAATGAGTGCCATTGTCTGAGCGAATCACGTCACAAATTCCCCAGCGCAGGAACACCTCCCTCACTAGGAACTTGGCGTCGCTTTTGGCATCAGGTCGTGCACATGGTCCAGCTTCCACCCACCTTGAGAATGGGCACACAACCACGATCATGTACCGAGCGCCATTACACCTTTCCCCCATGTCTGCGTAATCAATATGCAGTTCTCTGAATGGGCCAATGGGTTTAGGGATTGTTCCCCGGAGTGTGCGTAATGTCATTCCTGAATTGTAGATCTGACATGTTGTGCATTCCATTGCTAATCGAGATACGTGCTCCTGGAGACAGGGCACGAACCATTCTTCCTGTATTTCTGCTGCAATGTGCTGTTTGGTATTATGTGCGGGGAAGTGTAGTTGTTGAAACGCAATTTCTAGTAACTGGATGGGCATTACCACTTTCCCTGAGTTATTTTGCCGCCACAGCAAGTCTGTTCCCGACTTGCTGCACCCTCGTTTTGTCCACATCAATTTTTCATCTGCACTAGCTCCTTCCTGCAATTCTAGTATTTGTGATATGGGCATCATGTTGTACCCTTCTGGGGGCTCTTCGTTTGTCTTATGCTGCAGCATGTATTCACCTGCGTCATATTTCTGAAAATAGGAAGCCTCCTTGGCGGCAGCGTCCGCTGCCGCGTTCCCCAAAGACACAACGTCTGTGTTGGATGTATGTGCTTGGCACTTTACTATTGCTACTGCAGTAGGGTTTTGTAGGGCCTCAATTAACTCTTTCAACAGTTCCGCATGCTGTACTGGTGTCCCGTCTGCCCGTCGAAACCCCCTATGCCCCCATCTTGCTAGACCTCCATGTACTGTCGTTGTCATGTAAGCTGAGTCTGTGTATATTGTCACTGCGCAACCCTTTGCTGCATGTAGTGCTTCTATGAGCGCAATCAGTTCTGCTGCTTGTGCGGAGTAATGTGATGGGAGGCGGTATTGTACTAGTGTTTCATACTCACCGTCTTCTAACCTTACTACTGCCATACCAACATGTTTTTCTCCCGTGTCCACGTCAATCGATGCAGATCCATCCAAGAAAGTACACTTCCCCCTCGCTCAGAGCGTTCTCACACACCACCGTGTCCTCCCCTTTTTCTCCTGTGTAGGTTGCGCAATCGTGGTCCTGCATGTCCTCTAGTGTGCACGCTTCGGTAATGAATGTGGCGGGGTTCACTGTCTTGCATCTCACCACATGGATGTTGGCGCTAGACAATATAATCTCGTAGGCTGTCGCCCGTTGTGTTGTCAGTGTGCTTTTTGACCTCTCAAGTATTGCAAATAATGAATGTTCCACAAACAATGTCACAGGGCAACCCATTACTATTGTGGCACTTTTCTCAATCGCGAACGCGGCTGCAGCGAGTGATTGCTCGCACGCGAAATGGCCTTGCATCACGGCATCCAAAGTACCACTATAGTAAGCCAATGGCTTGTGTCCTAGGGACGTCTTTTGTGTCAGTACAGCTGTCATGAGTGTTCCCTTGCAGTGTGAGAATAGGTAAAATTTGCGTCCATAATCAGGGTTTGCTAGTACTGGAGCGCTTGAAATTAGCTCTTTTAATGATTGAAATGATGCGCTCATCTCTTCTGACCATTCTATTTTTTTTGTTCTCCTGTTGTGCGTCCTTGAGTGCTTGTAGGAGGGGCCTCGTGTATGCTGCATAGTCTAATATCCATGCTCGGCAATAGTTGCACATCCCCAAGAATTTCTGCATGTCTTTCACTGTTGTGGGTTCTCCTACTGCTCTTATTGCTTCTACCCTGTCGGGAATTATTCTTTTTCCATCTTTTGATATCAGCTGTCCCAAATATAAGACCTCTGTCAGGCAGTACTGTAACTTCTCCTTGTCTACCTTGTACCCCTTGTTGGCCAGTAGAGTCAGGAGTGTTGTTGAATCCTTTCTACATGTTACTTCGTCTTGTGCACACACTAATAAATCGTCTACATACTGAATAATCGTACTCTCAACTGATAGGTTTCCCAAGTCTTCATGCAATATGCGGTTGAATATGCTCGGGCTCTCACAGTATCCCTGTGGTAGTCTGCAGTGTTCATATCTTTTACCTCCCAGTGTGAATGCTGTAAGGTATCTGCTCTCTTCAGCCAGGGGTATTGAGAAAAATGCGTTTTTCAAGTCTACTACTGTGAAATGTGATGCCACTTTCGGGATGCTGCATAATATTGATGCAGGGTTCGGGACCAGAGGGAACTCCTTCTGAATTACATCATTTAGGGGGCGTAAATCCTGTATCATCCTCCAAGACCCTCCTTTTGCTTTTTTGATTGGATAAATACATGTGTTACATGGGGAGTTTGAAGGCACTATTATTCCTTGTGCTAGTAGTGCGTTTATCGTCTCTTTTATCCCTTCTTCAGCTTCACGGGACAATGGATACTGTTTTACTCGGGGTAAAATTGCTCCTTGCTTTAGTTTTATTACCACAGGTTGTACTCCGTGCAACAGCCCTACATCATGGGGGCCTGTTGTCCACAAATTATTTGGTACGAGCCTCATGTCGTCATCGAAAAATGACGGCGATGCTCCCACCACTGCCATCAATTGGACTGGGGTTTCCCTGGCTTGAATCAAAATGTCACAGGGCATCGCTATTTCCATTACTATCTCACCATCCCCTTCTGTGTCTGAATAGAGATCCTCATCTGTTAACTCTCGTAGGGCGATGTTGGCATTTGTACACAGTACTGTACGCCACTCACATCCCTCCCTATCCATTCCAATTGCAGCGATCCTTTTCGCTGACACCTGTACAGCGTGCAAGTCTAATGATACCACCGGTCCTGGTGCTGTGTCGGGACACACTATGGGGTGGAAGAGGAACTCCGCTGGGATCCTCCAGTCCATTCTTCTTAGTTCCGGAATTATGAGGGCCAAAGTCTTTAGCCCTTCAATAAACATTTCCTCATTTTCCGGCAGCCCTCGTACTTCCTGTGTGGTTGTGTAGGCTTGCACTACCAACATCGCACGCAAGGGGCATATCCCGGGTGTAGAACACACTATTCCTCTCTCGGTAAATGATATGGTCATGTTAAGTTTACTCAGGAGGTCCCTCCCTAACAAATTTATTGGTGAATGTTCATAATACAGTAAGGGTGCCTTTACAGTTTTACCCCCCACTGTTACATCCAAAGCTTCTGTGTAAGGAACTTCAATTACAGCCCCAGAGAACCCCTGCGTCTCTAACTTCCGGTTAGATAACGGGAACCGGCCCTCTTTGATACATGATTTCTCCGCTCCCGAATCAACCATGAATATGAACTGCTTGTCTCCTATCTGCGCCCCTACCAATGGTTCCTCTGCTGCATTGTAGGTGGTAGATAGAACTGGACACGCAAGTGTTCTCTGTGGGCTGTCCTATGCGGGGTGTCTCATCGCCCCCCCTTCATTAAAGACACTTCCTGAAACCACTGACATGCCGTTGTAAGGTGCTGGTGCGGGGGCCCCGTTTGCTGTTGTCGCGAAAGGGTTGCCTGGCGTATACTGCATATTGTGATTGTTTTGTGGGTTGTTCTGTGTTCTATACTGGTGTCCCTGTTGCTGCTCAGCATTACCTTGGCCTGGGTTTCTCAGTTGTTGTTGTCCCATTGGAAGACCATATGGGCTCCCCGGGTGGGGATGGCCATATTGTTCTACCTCTTGGAACCCGTTGTTGGATCTAGCTCTGCACTCCCTAGAGTAATGCCCCCACCTTCCACAGTTCCAGCAACTCCCTTGTGCACCTCTGGGGCCCTGCCATCCATTTCCTCCCATTCCTCCGTATCCCGGCCCACCTCCTCGACGGCCCCTGTACCCACCTCGTCCCCCTCGAGGGGTCCACTCTTGCCACTGCGGACCTCCGCCTTGCTCCTGCTCGTTCCACTGCCGCTGTCCTGTTCCCGCCCAATTAGTTGCCATCCTTCCTTGTACCGCTATCAGCCCCTCCTCCTCGTCATCTCCCTCCCTGCTGTGTGGGAGCGCGGCTACTGCTGCTGCAACCTTCACCAACTTTGTCTGTACTAACTTCGCTTCGTCTGCCAATCTTCTCTGTGCCACCTCCTTCTCCCTTTCCTTTATTCGCTTACAATGGTGTACTATTATACTCTGAATCTCAGGCCATCCCTTTGCTTCAATACCTGCAATCTTGTCGAGCGCCTTCTGCACTTCCTTTGGGAGCCCTCTTTTTATAATGAAGTAAAATAAAGATGTCGATTGATACCAGGGCGTGCCCGTTTCTGCCCGGAAAATGTAATCCATAGCCTCCTCCCCGTCATTCATTGTACACTGCATCACTGACTGTAAGTCTGGCGTATCTGGGAATGTTTCGCGTAAGGCATCCCACACCCTGGCACGCACTGTGTTAAAGGAGGCCCCATCATGGCGGTCACAGTCTAATATTACTCCCGGGAAACCGGCCTTAACCCATACTCTCTCAGCCTGATCTCCCACTGCTGATACGAGTAAGCTCTTCACATCTCCTATTGCTAGGGGTACCCCGGCAGTATGTTTCTCGAAAGCGTATATCCACTTACTTGCCCCTCCTGATAACGGGGGCAATAGTTTTAATAAATTGGCTTTATCCATCTGAGCCCATGGGATATAATTCGGCCTCCCTCCTCCCCTATGTATCAATGGGAGTTGTAACCTTCCTTTTGTCGTTGAATCTACACCTGTTTTGGCTGCTGATGTTCCCAGTGATGCCATTTTCCCCACCCTGTTCCTTAATCGCCCCGTCCACTCATCATCCAGTGTTCTCAGTGAACATGTACCATCCACCCCTTCACTTCCCCCTCCCATTGCCATGCTCAACCTGTCGCCTTCTTCTACATCGTCCCTTATATCACATAGTAGTTCCTCTCTGTCCCCTATAGGCCTCTCTTCATTATCGATACCTCCCTCTTGTGCCCCTACTTCAATTATTCGCGTTGGTTCTTCCTCAATTCTGAACAGTATCTCACCTTTTTTCCACCCGTCTTCAAGCGTTCTATTCTCACTCGGCGCTCTAGACGTGCGCCCTGATCTTGCAGCATTAAGTGCTGTTTGTTCACATATGTCTCTTATCCTTGAGAGCTCATCTTTCGCTATTGAGAGCCTTGATTGTAAATCATCTGTTAGCTTTTCTATATCCACCCTTTGTGTACTTGTCTGGGCTCGCTCCCTTGTACTTTCATATGGTGGGGGTGCTGTTGGTCGGTGGGGTGTAGTAGTTGCCGGGGGAGGCACATAAGTGGGGTCACTGTACCCCTCTGCGGGCACAGGTTTGTTCAATATCGGGTACAAACTTATTACCTCTGTTGGTGGCTCTACTTTTGACAATTCTTTAGTATCTTTCTGTATCATCAGTGGGTTGTCTGTGGTGGATGGTAGATCAGGGTTTACTGCTGGTGCCTTAGGCGGTGGTATCTCTTCAAATAATCTCCAGAGATCCAATATTTCCCTCCTATTATGCAAGTGCTTCCCCTTGTATTTCAACCAAATGCATGTGGCCACCGTATCCAGAACACTTTTATCAAAGGACCCTTCCTCTGGCCATATCTGGGGTAGCCCCTCTCCCTTCAGCTCTGTTATCCATTGATCGTGATATTTCTTAATCCGCTCCGCGTACCCTGGTAGATTCTTACAAATATGCGATAAGGGTGTTTCGGCCCCTATCTCTAACCTTCCTAGTACTTGTGTGTGCCTGTGTGTCTGCAACCACTATGTAGATGTGTTATCAATATTATTTTTCGTTTTCTACTTCACATTCAATAATGGGCTCCTTTGTGCTCTTCCCCCTCCCTGCACAATACAAAACTGGCTGTACACAGTTTCTATTCTATTCTCTTTGGGGGGCACATACAAGAGCAAACCATCATTTATTTTGACAATATCAATCCGGAAATCAAAAAGGTACCCACTCACTTCAGTGTGTCATTTTTGTCTTCAAAAGGTTCTATCCGGTCACACTTACCATGACCATTCAATTACTATACATTTACAACTATTTTACACATTCACAACATCAAATTGTCGTCTGACACATACGAGGTGCACACACCTCTTGGTAACACTCTGTTCACACTTCAAGCTGCCCTCCCTTTCCTCCCTAGCCAGCTGTCCCTGTCCGTCTTACTAGGATATATGGATGCGCATATATATATATATTGATCTGCTCTACCCTCTTCTAGTAGGACTCTTTCTCTCTTCCTTTCTCCCTAAATTTGTGCCAATCTCACTTTTTATTTTCCCCCTAACCCTAAAGAAAAGAAAAGAAAGAAGTAATAGCGGTCACTAATATATTCTCAGTGCCCCCTTTTGCTGGACACTTATATTCCACTTCTTCATATATTCCCAGTACTAGTCAAGATAGCACTATGCGGCGCCGCCTTCCACCCCCTTTCGGAGCTAGGTTCCCGTCACTTTTATCTCTTATTCACCTCTTAATCCTAATGGCCATATGCAAAGAGAAAGCAAGGAAAGTTTAGGATGATCCTTAGTAGATCTGCACCCCCCCTCTTCGTTCCCTGTCCTACACTTCTTCCCCCAATCCCTTTACAATCGCTCGCACTCAATACTCACGTGCCCGTTTTGAACCGATAGTCTCCGAAACTGGGTCCGTCCAGGCAGTGTTGCCGTCAGCTCAACAGTCAGCCCCGGCTCCGGCGAGCGGTACTCAAAGGGAATTTTTCAACCGGGATCCCGTACCCTCTCTCTATTGAGTGCGCACTTCTTAGTGTACCGGTCGCCGTTGGCGGGCAGCCTCCCGGAGCCGGCTCACCGTGCGTATCCCTTTTCGACCGGAGATTCTCGTTCCAAAAGGGGACGGTAATGTTAGGTCGGGAAAGAATAATAATAATAATAAAAATCACGCTTTCGGGGTCACCACTGAAGGCAAGCGTCCCCAACCAGCACGATCCTCCCCGCAATGAGAGACAATGAAGGACTCTCCCAAATCGGGAATAAAGCCAGGACAGAGTGCGGGTGAGCTTAAATGGGAGTTTATCAATCAGAATAGGGCATGCAAAGAACTCTGCAAACTCCGAGAGCGCTCTGTCTGACAATAGCAAAGACAGGCGTATATATTTACAAAATTCGTCATAAGAACCTACATACTATAGGGGGCACAAGTTCAATGGGATTGGGTGGCGATGACTAGCTATAGGTGCTGCTGCGAGGTGGTTGGCCTTGGCTGGACGACGTCACTTGTCAGCCTCGTGGGTTGGGCTGGGCCTGGCGGGTTGGCTGAGTTCATCCAGGCGGTGTCATTGTGCCATCGCGGCCAGTGTCAGAGATGAATGTCTTTTCCTGACTTATTTGCCCTAGGCCATGCACACCGCAGTCATTCAGTCATTGCAATAATATCTCCTTTAGTAAATCTTCCAATAGGTTATTCTGCAGGTTAATGCAACACAGGAGGTATGCACCTTATGAAGGGTCTGATGGTAATACGTCAGGACATGGTTACCAGTGTCCTGTTGACCGGGGCCATAGGTCGAGGTGCTAAGCTTCAGGGCCTGGGACGGGCGGTACGGGTCTTCCTGCCTTGTTAGAAGTTGTTATGGATGTGCCGCTCTGTGTTGTCAAAGTATTGGGTGTCCTGATTGCACAGGGCCATAAGTCTAAGATGATCCGGTGGGTTGTGGGGTTTACGAGGGGGCGCCTTTGGAAGTGCGTGTTCAGGCGGAGGTTTACTGCTGTGCTGTAAATAATGCAGGTGGCGGGCCGCGGCCTTGGGTGCTGCAGAGGGGGCTACAAATCTTTGAAGCGGCTCCAGTCTGGTTGGGGGAGGTGGGGAAGCGCAGCGCGGGCCTCTGCTCTCATGTCTTGGCAGCCTTCGCAGGGTGGGAGGGGGAATGGCCTTGCACGTATTCACAAAGGTATCTCCCTCGTGTATTGCCGATTTTAGGTAAAAACATCACAAACATTTGAACACTCTATAATACTTATTCAAATCACTTTAGAACATGCATTTAAACTTTGCTGGATGTGTCTTGATTATACCCAGTCTGAGCACCGTATTCGTACACTATGTTTTAACAACTACAGTATTTAGTTACATGCATATACATTTGCAGTAAGTGAGGTAGTAGTCGGGTTGGTGGAGTACATAGAAAATGACCCGCCACTATACGTGACGGTGGTGGCACATAAGGGGCTTAGACATACACACATGACGAGTGCATTCTCGCGCATCCTTCACATGAGTCCACAGTATGGTTACATTCGTCTTCTCGTGTACTCTAGCAGCATTAGTTTGGTTATGGCGCAAAACCATGGAGTGTAGGTTTCCCAGTGATACACGTAACAAATAGATCCCAGGAACGCTCCTTTGTTATTAGCACCCAACTGCAGTGATGTGGGCTCGCCATTGCTTATATCATGGAAGCATGTTTTCTTATGTTCATACTTTTTACGGGCTTTTGCAATATAAGAGATTTTGTGGAGAAAAGCATACTTTGCAAGTGGTCTTGGCACTAATATGTAGAGACTTTCTGCCATCTGAGGACCATTTTACTGTTATTTTCATTGCCCAGGCCTGCTGGCCGGGTCATGCTGGGACCGATGATACACTGCGGAAGGTGAACTGTTACAATGTTAGTGTATTACGCTAGCTCATGTCCATCTTGTTCGTGGGAACGGGCTCGCAGCGGATCTGCCAGGGTGCCGCGGCGACAGGGATAACTGAAACTTCCCGAAGGTGGGGGCCGCGCTACAGTGCGCTGAGCTCACACCATCTTTAGTTGACAAAATGGTTTCTGAGGCCTAACTAAATTCAATACGTGCGGGCAATGTCTACAGCAGGTGAGCCATCCACCACATGGGCCCTGGTGGTAAGGAGGGGACGCCCGATGAGCCATGGCCCTCACCTGGGGTGGAGGTGCAGGCAAGGGGGGGTCTTTTGGACCACTCCTCCCCTACAATATCATACAGGTAGTTAGACCTAAATAGATTATTTGACAAGGACAATGGGGCTGATTATTAGTATGGCTGCAAATCAAAGGTAATTGCTCCATCGTGGAATTACTGCTACCACTGTGGTGAGTTGCAGAATCTCTGCTGTATCACAACATGGCGGGAGGGTGCACCCACCATTGGCAGTAACAGTAATTCCGTCTAGCGAAATCATCACCGAAAACATAGTGACGGTAAATCTGCAAATTATCAACAGAATTACTGTTACCACTGGATTGGATTATTCAGTGCTAAATCCTCCAGCGGAATTTAGAAATTCATCATCACTGGAAAAGGAAGTACTGTGGCGGCCATCTTTAAAAACGCAATCCATTTAAATCAGCCTGTAAGTGTGCCATCCACTTACAGAGACCACCAAAATCGTGTCTGCAGGTAAGGGCAAGTTTAGGGTCCCCGATATGCAGATGCATAAACCAAAATTCAATGAGCAAGAGCTCACAGTACTCGCGGAGCAGGTGGCGACACACTCAGATGAACTCTATGGAGCCCAACATCGTAAGACCACCCAGCAGCGTAAAAATGCTATCTTGGCAGACTTTTGGGATAAGGTGGTAGCTATAGGCCATAGCTCACTGTTGATCCCCTACAGTGACCCCATGGGAATAGAAGGTCAGCAGCACCCTCCACATGGTGGGCCTGAAGGGTGTGGGCTCAGCTGGGATTGAAGCAAGCAGCCAGGGAGAACCTGGTTACTACCTGAGTGAATAAAGGGCCCATTGCAGAACAACCATGATGGCATGGTCACCTACACATACTGCCATGCATCCATAAGACGTCAACCCCAACAATGCATGACCCATCCATGTGACACTGCAGGCCATAACAACAAGCCGAGCCCCATTGCTGCCATATCAAGGTATCTATCAGGTATGATGCAGAGCTGCACAGATGGCGACTCCATCCAGGTATTCGCGCGAGCACATCATCCCCGGCTAATTGAATCTTAATCTAACCCCATCAACTCAATTGTAACTGGATGACCAGAGACTGTGATGTTGTCTGACTACAATGATCTGCTCCTGGACCCGATGATCGTGACCTGCACTTCCAAATCATCTGATGTTCCAAAAAGCTTGTGTTTCCCAATTTAAAGGACCAGAATGCTGGAAGTCTTTTGTTTCTTTTTCTTTATTGTAGATAATGCCCTTTTCGCTTATACACTTCTATGAACATACAGGATCCATGTAGGAAGACTGCATGTACTTTTCCGTGGTGAATTTAGTATTTTTGTTTTTTTAATCCTGCTCACGGCCCATAGTT
The DNA here is from genome assembly GCF_040938575.1 of Ambystoma mexicanum. Taxonomy (NCBI): domain Eukaryota; kingdom Metazoa; phylum Chordata; class Amphibia; order Caudata; family Ambystomatidae; genus Ambystoma; species Ambystoma mexicanum. Next base: position 618,840,792 of record NC_090935.1, on the reverse strand, counting down.
TGAAGCTGTTAAGTAGAAACCACATAACTCTACAACCCAGATAACCGTTGTGTGACAGAATGCTCATTACGTTTTTCAACATATCGGCATAAAGCAGTTATGACCCACAAAAGAAATTGAGTGATTAACACTGCTGCTAATGGTGATGATGCCCTTGAAATATTCCTTCAGAAATGTTATGGAGATTTTCCTTTTAGTCCAGTATCTCTAGGTATATCTTCCCACCATTTTGAATCCAGGTGCCCCTTGAATATTGCCACTGATTTTAATCTAGCTGCATGTTGAGTGTATTCAATACTTTGAATCTTCCCGTGACGTGAATCTTGCCACCAATTTAACCTAGCTGCCTTTTGAGTGTGCTGATAGCGCTGCAGGTCCATAATCGCAAATCTACTCTTCAGAGAAGAGGCAGGAGACTATCCATTCATGCCAAGCAGCTCCAAGGTTAAAGAGGCACTATGGTGCACCAGAAATCTGGCCAACCCCTCATCGTGCCCTCTCCCCCCACATCCACTGGATCACCCAAGAGGGAGGGGTTTGGCAAACACCCCCTCCCTCCCCATAGCCACCCTATAAGTTAAGGTGAGTGGCACGAGCCATAGGAAATCTTAAAAATTCTATTTCTTGGTGGGCAGATTTGGATGACATTTTCCAAACAGTTTGTCATGAAACCCTGCCCCCAAACCATCCCACAAGTGGAAATTCTGGGAAATATTCATTAAGAAATTAAAAAGTTATTAAGAAAGCAGAAAAAACGTTTTAGCCTACTCCCACATTTTTCCAATAGAGGAAAAAGTCCCAATTTTATGAAGCCGAAACACAAAAAACGCTAGACTGAATTGGACCAAATAAGAAACCATTTTGGCACGAAGCGTTGACTTAATTTCCGGGACAGGGTTGGGGTTATTCCGTCCAGTAGGTCTTATAATAATTGACGGGGAAGGTGATAACCCCATCTCCCAAAAATATAGCTATATATCCATGGTGCTTTGCTGCCCTTTTTTATTTTTGCCTGCAAGCTATTACCTCGGTAATACCGAGGAATACGAAAAGGAAAAGTGCAGAAAGTCTATTTGGAGGAGGAATAAGGTTGAAATTGCATCAGGCTAGAGGCAGGAAGGGAGAAAGAGGATACCATTTGAAATTGGAGACTTTGGGGGGTTCTCTGGGGAGCTAGTTACAGTGACACGCTTTTGAATTATCGGGGAATCTCGCGAGATTGCAGCGGTAATAATGCACGGGGCGCCCAGAAAAGAAAGTCCATCACACAAAGCTAAGAGTGAAAGGGGTAATGGGAGGGGGGAAAGCAGCTGAGGTGAGTGGGGGGACCATGGAAAGAGGAGGGGGAATTTGGTGAGGGCAGGGAATTTTCTTTTTTTTCTTTTTTGAGCTTTTTGTCACATTATCGTGGGAATACCACGGGCATGAATAGTTTGTTGCCTTTAGAGGGGGAATCCCATGTTATACCTAGTGGACCCCAAGGAATCCTATTGGTGCAACATGTACAGTGGCCGCGGCTGAAGGCCGAGGCTACTGGGCCCCAATGAAACCTAGTGGTGCAACATGTACAGTGGCCACGGCCGAAGACCATGGCTAGTGGCCCTTCAGTAAACTATGAAGAAAACCCTTGAAATTTGCTGAAAAAAACTTTAGTTAAGGGACAGTTAAGGTGATCAGATTTAACACAACAAAACCCTTGAAATTCAGCGTATGTGGAGAACGATCAACATCCTAACTGTTGCAAAGCCCATGAGCACGTATATAGCAGATGGTATTCACAATGACATACAAAATTAGAGGCCGGCAAGATTGCTCAGTGGGTTGAGTGCTCACTGCTGCGATCTGTGTGAGATCTGCAGATCGCAGGTTTGAATCCTGGCAAGGCCAACTCGGCCTTTCATCCTTACGAGGTCGATAAATGAGTACCAACTCCGGTTGGGTGATCTAAGCACTTGGGCGAAAGCGCTATATGAATAACACATCATTAGATTCTAGGGGTCATCAACAAGCAGTTAGCCCTCTCCTTCATCGATGTAGAGTTAAGATGCTCATCATTTTTGCTGAATTTCAATGTTTTGTTGCGTTAAATCTGATCACCTTAACTGTCCTGTAACTAACGTTTTTTCAGTGATTGGTCTCTCTCTATATAGAGCAGAGTGTGTGACCATGTGGACACTGCATACTGGAGAGTCTTTTTTCATTGCCTACTGTTGGAGGCGCACGAGTGCGGAGATAAATGCCAGCAGTACAGCGAAGTGGAGCAAGTGCGGAGCAGAGTGTGTTACTGTGTGGACACTGCATACTGGAGGGTATTTTTGCATTGCCTACTGTTGGAGGCGGACAAGTGCGGAGAAAAATACCAGCAGTACAGCGAAGCGGAGCGAGTGCCGAGCAGTTTGTTACCGTGTGAACACTGCATACTGCAGAGTCTTTTTGCATTGCCTACTGTTGGAGGCAGACCAGTGCAGAGAAAGACGTCAGCACTACAGTGTAATGGAGCGAGTGCCGAGCAGAGTGTGTTACCATGTGGACACTGCATACTGGAGAGTCTTTTTTATTGCCTACTGTTGGAGGTGAACCAGTGTAGAGAAAAACGCCAGCACTAGAGAGAAGCGGAGCGAGTGCGGAAGAGTGTTACCATGTGGACACTGCATACTGGAGAGTCTTTTTTCATTGCCTACTGTTGGAGGCGGAACAGTGCAGAGAAAAACACCAACATTACAGTGAAGCGAGCAAGTGCGGAGCACAGTGTGTTACTGTGTAGACACTGCATACTGGATAGTCTTTTTTCATTGCCTACTGTTGGAGCCGGACAAGTGCAGAGAAAAATGCCAGCAATACTGCGAAGCGGAGCTAGTGCGGAGTACAGTGTGTTACCGTGTAGACACTGCATACTGGAGAGTCTTTTTTCAATGCCTACTGTTAGAGGCGGCCAGTGTGGAGAAAAACACCAGCACTACAGTGAAAAGGAGTGAGTGCGGAGCAGAGTGTGTTGCCGTGTGGACACTGCATACTGGAGAATCTTTTTTCATTGCCTACTGTTGGAGGTGGACCAGTGTGGAGAAAAACACCAGCACTACAGCAACGCGGAGCGAGTGCAGAGCAGAGTGTGTTACTGTGTGTTCCTTTGTGAGCCCCTTGCTCCTGCGTCAATGCTGTGGTTGGCGGTACCAAGTAACCAAGCAACCAAGTAACAAGTGTGTTGGGCTTCGTCTAAAACCCACCTGCTGGTCCCATTCCACTTTGTATACATTTTCACTGCAAGAGCCCAAGATATTGGAGATCCCAAGGGCCTAAATAGTTTGCACGCATCGGGGGCGCGCATTGGGGAGTGGCGAGTGCTGTCAGCTATCCCAGCTGGAACCCCTGCTCATCGCGTCCTCCTACAGCATTCTACTACAATGCACCATTCACTGCTTCAACTTCACTTTCACTTCTTTCAACTTTGGACTTACTTCCTGATTGAGCCACACCCCCTAATCACGTGACCTCTACAAAGCCAAGAAAGCACGCGCATCATGCGAGCGCATCGGGGAGTGCAAGGTGAGTGCTGTCAGCTGTCCGAGTTGGAACCCCTGCTCGTGGTGTCCTCCTACAACATTCCACTAGAACGCACCATCGACCACTTCAACTTCACTTTCACTTCTTCCAACTTTGGAATTACTTCCTGATATATGGACAATATATACTAATGCTTTGGACATTACTATCTGCTAATATTATATCTAATTTGGCTGTTCTTTACCACGCAGATTAAGCCACGCCCCCTAATCACGTGACCTTTATAAAGCCAGGAAAGCACACACATCGCTCGCGCGCATCGGGGAGTGCAAGGTGAGTGCTGTCCGCTGTACCACTGCGCTGTGTGCCAACTCCTCCACTACTCCACTTAATTACCATACAGTTCTTTTTTTTGACACTAGATAATCTCTACACTCCTGCTTATCACTTTAATGGCGACCCACCGCCTGACGACTGCTATGCCTGAACAAGCGTTGCTGCTAATTGGTAAGCACCCAAAGCTGCAATCTCTGTACCCTATCTTTTCCCCCAACGCTCTTCCACCGCAAACGCATAATCATAAGCAATTTTGTCTTCCGAGCAAAGATAGCTCTGACAAGCAGAAAAGTGCGAACGGTGAAAGCTCTGTTATCCACCTAGCCGACTCTATTCATCCCACCGACCTCCCTAATATAGCCCCCTTGACAAGTTCTCTCAATGTGGAAGTTTCTGATGTCACATTGCAAACGTGTCTAACTCCCGCTATAGCGGAACAGAATCATGAAATTTTTTTCACCCCAACGCCCTTCTAGACATGCTATCGCAACCCTGTGTGATGGCTACAATTCACACTTTAAATTCTAGCCACATTCATAAATTATACTCCCAAATTGTTCAAAGTACTGTACCAGAAAGATTGCATGACCTCCTAACGTTTGTTCAAGTATCACATTGAAATTCGGTGTCCAACCCCCTTCCTGGCCATTCTGCCTAAGCTCCTCCTCATCCTCCTTCCATAAGCACTAGCTGTCCTTTACAACCTGAACAAAGCTCAAATAATCCATTCACAATATTATCAAACGCTCCCATATTATACACTAATGAACAAATCCCAGAAACACATAACATATCTCTCTCTGGAAACTTGTTCATAGATTCATTCACCACACCGACACCTAGACCAACTTTTGGCTTTCAACTTCCCACCTCACTAGCCTTGTATACCACTCTTTCAGCCCTCAATACAAGTGTTTTGACACTAGAGAAACTGTATGAATCCATGGAATACAAGATTATAGACCACAATTCTATTATGCATTCTTTAGTTTCCAAAGTTGACTGGATTGCAGGAGAACTAATTTGCCAGTCTAACGCTATGAATTATGTTCCCCTTGAATCATGTGCAAGCTTAATGTCTCCTCACCAAGCTAACTTGACCCTGCCAATAGCCCAGATGGAGAACCGCTGCAGTTGAACCATTCACCTCACCAATACCTTCACCAAATCATCTCCCAGATCAATCTGAGCCACATAGTGATAATCCAGAGACTATAGAAGGTGACACTACTGGGATCCCTACAGTTGAACTATTCCAGCGGAATGACACCACACAGGCTGGCTAAATGTAGCACTATCACCAACCACTTGTGCCCTTGGTGTGGTTCAGAGGAAGCAGGATTATTGCACATGTTCTGGGAATGCAGGCGGACGCAGCAATTCTGGGATCGGATAACACAAGCTTGTAAGAAAGCTGGCGTAGTACGATACAAATGGACGCTGCACAAATTCTTGCTGGGCATTTATCCCAGAAGAAGCCTAATTAAACACATAGTCAAATTCATGGACATGGCATGCATACTGGCCAAAAGAACCATTGCCATGGCTTGGAAGGCCCCTGGCGGCCCACAATACATGAGGTGGCACAGAGATTTTGAACACTGGGCTGAAATAGAGACCAAAGTATGGGGTGAGGCAATATCCTGATGTGATGAGAGTATGAATGTGGCATATGATGCGTGGAAAAACTTGATATGGGACATGTTCCACCTGTCTGATGACAAACCTCTGTGAATATCCTCTTCACTTGAATGCGAGGTAGCACTAGAGATGAATGGAAGCCATGTCCCCCCTGGGGGAATAGCCTCAACCATGTAGACTCTAAAGGACTGGCACACCTGGATACAGTGGCCATAACATCGACCATGGAAAAAAGCAGAAATATCATATGAAGATGGTTTTGTTTGTTTCATTTATTAGTACAATGTTTTCATGCTAATGTACACCACTGATATTCACTTGTGATGCAATGGCAGATTACAATTACCTGTAACTGAAACATTAAGATAAATGCCAATACAAAAATGTCCAGCGGAATAATCCAAGAAAGAAAAAAAACAAAAAACGTAACTGTTTGGATATTGTCCAAACGCAAAAGAAGCCAAAGAATCAACCTGCACCAAATTAAAAAAAACTCCAAACAAAAAGAAAAAAAAATAATTGATGGGCTAACTCTCCCTAATAAAGCTAGCCAAGTGAATGAAACACCTGCCAATTCTGCTGAAGAAATTAATCTGAACATGCAGCCTTCCAAATATCCACAAGCACCAGCTCTCCATCCGGTGGATTGGCAGCACCTCAAGGTAACTTGTCACATGCAAATGCTAACAATGTTTAACCTATACTTGTAATTGATGATCAAACAAATGTGGCAATTACTAATGACGATCTCATGAACCTTTCTGTTTACGCAAGCTCTCCTCTCCCCCACAATTAGATATTATACACCAAAGTTTACACTATCCACAAGTCCAAACGAATGAGACCTGTCAAATAATATGTGTCAACCTAGATCTTGACTATCCAAGTTTCAGAACATTAGAACAGAAAAGAGACCACTTAATCACAGCATACCATTCTTCAGAATCTAATCAAAGCAGACTCAAAGAAGGCCTGAATCTCCACAAAAGTCCCACTTATTCATCTACGTTCACTCAAGAAAGGTCAGATCAAACAGCTACTTCAGACCCAATTCCTCCCAACCCCACCAAAACCTCTGTGCTAGATTCTGATAAGCTTATTTTAACTATGCTAGATAGGCTTCGAACCGACCCCTTTCCTAATAGAACTGCCTTACTCACAGCTTTTCACTCTATCACAGATCTTGAATGCATCTGCTCTGATGATATCAAATCCATTGGTTTTACTGATACATCCAACTTCAATACAGTAGAACTAACTATTCCATCAACGATTGTAAAAAACCTATTATGGCAAACTAAAGGAAAGTAACAATTGTGTGGAATTCATCTTCAAGTCCAGCATCAGCCACTACCTGAAAAAGTAGATCCATCACCTCATGATTGTCAACTAAATGCACTAAACCAAGAAAACAATAGGAGGTGCCAACCTCATCAAAACCTGACACAGGATTGTCCCAATAATTAACCTGCTTCCTGCAACTTACACACCTGTTTTAAATGTAGTTGCAATAGAAATGACCTTGCAAATCAAAAATCGTCCAAGCCAAAGTCACCACCTTGTCCTTAATCTAAATGGATGTGGCTCTCCAAAGCCGTTCAGAATAGCGTTCGACCTGATAACCATTAGACCAATTTCAAACAAAAGGCCCACTGGTGCACCATGGCAGTCTGGAACACAAGAGGGTTCTCCCATCTACGTACGTCTAAAGCCAAAGCCCTAATCGCCTATGATATCATCCTACTTTAAGAAACTTGGATTACTAGCCAACTAGTATGGCCAGACTTCCAAATTGCTTGGGTCCCTGCAATAAAATGTAAACAACCATTCATTGATTTTAAAGAAGCTTTTGATTCTGTGTCTCGAGATGTTTTATTGGAAAAACTTTTTAATGCCAAATGTCCTATATATATTCTTCCTCTGATTCGCCAATTTTATACTGATACCTCGATAAAAGTGAAGCTCACAAACGATGGCCTTCTTACAGACAAAATTCCAACAGACTCGTGGCTGAAGCAAGGCTGTATTTTAGCTTCCATTTTATTCAATTTTTATATTAAGGATGCCAACAAGGCCTTTGAGTCTGTACGCTCATTCCCACCAAAACTCGGCTCAAGAGAGATTTTGTGGCTTTTATATGCTGACAACCTTGTTTTACTTGATAGGACCACAATAGGCTTGCAAAGGAAACTAGCAGCCTTAGATAAATACGCTCTTAATAATCACCTAATTATAAATACCCAAAAATCAAGTGCAATGGTTTTCCACCACAAAATGTCTATACATAAATACAAATTCAACTGGACACTCTCCAAGGCCTTCTTAGTCCAAGTCCATCAGTATAAATACCTTGGCTTGAATGTTAACACACACACTTCGGATCTACCAAATAAACTGGAACTAAAAACTAGAATGAAACTTCTGTCAGTCCAAGGGAAAGCCATCCAGCCCAAACCAAACTTCCAGCCAATTGTCCAAAATTGAACCTACTAGAAGGGATCTATTGGAAAAAAATGGTATCCCTCCTGATGAGTACGCCTATTGCAATTTAGTAGCATGGCAAATGCTATCCTCTTACAGAAAGTGTATTTCCAGTATCATTACTAGCAACACCCTGCTACCTACCCTAAAATCGATCCTACACACCATAAAGAATGCCCCACTACAATTGTGGGAAGTGCATTGTACCACTATTTTAAATGATGCCAACATTACCATAGCACTATTACTGGAATTCCCTGATAAAGCCAAACTAAAACTTTGGCAGTGGGGCTGGCGAACAACCTGGGAACTTGCAACTCATACTCATTATTTTGTTCGGGTGCCTTTTTACTTAAATCACTGTATGAAGTACCATTATATCTGACAATATTTCCTGATCCCAAATATGCTCAATCGATATTAAGGCTTTGCTTGAATCTATGGCCCACCAAGACGCAAGCAGCTTGTTACAATAAATCTCTAAATCTACTCAATCATATTGGTTTTACCTATTATTATTACTATTAATTTTAAATCTAACCATAATCCTCTCAACATGGAATGATGTGACAAATCTATACATATCCTGACACATCTGAATAGTGCCACATGAACATTTTATCAAAAACTGAATCTATTGAACAAGTTGTATTACAACTAAAACAATCAAGCTTGGGGAAAAAAATAGTTTGCAAACTTCAAACTTCAAAACGTATCCTCACTAACTTTGACTTGGGGCTACTATACAGACACACACTCAGTTATGCAACACTTTTAAATAGTGGGGTAGTAGCAACCCACCAACTAAAAAGTCGATGTAAAGGGCAAGGAGGGAGTCATTATTTTTTGGGGAAAGTTGGAAAATCGAGACAAGTCTGAGACTAGGCGGATGCCCAATTTCTATAATCTAAGAGTGGGAGTCTTAGCTGGAGACACGACTTATAGGCTCCTGAAATAGATAACAGGTTGCGAGAGCAAGACAGGGAAATTGCCTTGTCCCAGTCATTTGAATGCCCACAGCAGGAGGCCAGTTCAACCTGTTGCAATCGAATAACAAAACACACTTCTAGACCATGCCCAATGCCACATTATTTGGGAACCGTACTAAGGAATAACCTGGAATACACATTATGCACATCCTCAATGAAGCAGATTACAACTACACTATGATGGAAGGCTTATTGAACACGCACAATCTTGCGTGGAGGGCGTGGAAGAGGTGCTGCCTGTGACTCACTGTTTGATTAATGGAAAGGGATTTAATGATGTCTCTGATCAAGAGTCCACGGCTATCTCTTCTTTGGAGCCTCAGCTTGTCAGGCAATGTGTTAAAGACCAGCAGCAGGTGATAATAGACCCGGCTCAGAAAAGTTTACCATCGGATTCAACCCTTTCAGCTCTAAATTTTGTTTTATACTCCTTGGTCAATGTCTTGGAATTACTGAGGATGGAAGTCCAATCACAGTCGGGAACACTCTTAGAATTGAGCAGGGAGGTGGGGGCCTGTGAGTCTTCCCTGGTGGGACTGAGTAGCTTGGTAGACTTATCCTTGTCCAAGGATTTGGAACTTCTCAAAGACGAAAGCAGTAATCAATCTGCTATGTGTAAGGATATCAAGTCTAATTTGGTTGACTTAGACCATGTACTACAATCAATGAGACTTGAGCTAAAAAAGCTATGGGTGGAAGGAAACATGATCAAGCAGTCTTCCACGGCTTATGTTTCTGAGAATATCCCTTTGGATGATACCCCACTGTCACAGTCAACATTGGAGGAATTTTTTAGGCTAGCACAGAACGGGGAGGCCCACCCACAGAGGGTCAAAAATGGGCAAGATGGAGGCCATTTCCTGGATGACCCAGGAAGCGGCAAGGTCGTGGAAGTACGAATATTGTAGTTACCAAGGACTAAGCATCCCAACACTGTAATTACATCTGTTGCAGAAATAGGTGGCGATGAGGTTCCAAAAATAACAAAAGAAAAGAAACGAAAGGACTCTCAATTAAGAAATGGAACACCCAAGGAAGTCATTTCGGCACCGATTAAAAAATCTAAGAACAGAAAGCAGGTGAAACATTGGAAATCTGGGAAAAGAACATTTTTTTATGCTCAAAATATGACCATTAATAGGGGGTCCTTGGATGTGCGTAATCAATCTTTTGCTCAGCAAGTGGATATGAACCAAGTGATTGAAGGTGTTGGGACTCCTACGGGAAGAGCAACACTACAACCACACAAAAGTCAGTCCAGACCCTGTGTCAGTAAAGTCAACGTGGGACAACAAGTGGTAAACCTGATTGAAGTGCAGACGGTACCACTAGTCTTGGCACCAATCTTTCATAAAGAGATAGCCAAGTGGGGAGAAGATCTGGGAAAGACTGACAAAAAGAATTCTGGCCCAGTTATAGCTTCTCCGGATACAACCAACTGACTCTGCTTGAGAGGGCCAAATGGGGAATGAGTTACATCCGTGGAGGTTGATGAAGTTCAGGCGCTTACAACTGCTCAGAATTTAGGGGCGGATTTTGTGCCTCATAGGAAAGGGGCTGAGCCTGAGATTGAATGTGATGAGACAATGTATATGAAGAAAATACGCCCCTTCTCCTTGCCTACAGTATGGTTGAATAGAATCGACCTGATTAGGGGTCAAGTTAGCCTGAACTGGGGAACCATTCTAGCAATAACAAGACAAATTCCAGACCTCTACTTACTCTCTTCCTATGACATCGACCGTATAAGTTTCCTGTATGATCAAGTTATGAAAATAGTGGAGGTTGTGATGAAATGTCAAATGGGAGTTAAGGCCATGCTTAGTTTGGGCAGGGATTTCAAAAAGCTGGGGTTAGAGGTGCTTTCTACTTTCCCGCAAGGTCCCCAGTATCAAAAGAATGTGTCTACCCGAGGCAACTCAAAGGGAATAGGGTGGTCATTGGAAAGCGATGGTCAGCGGGATAGGGTAACGGTGGTAATGACGGAATTGACATGAAGGAACAGGGAGGTGATAAAAATAAGATCTGGGCAATGCTTCCGGAGATCCCCACTGAGAGCTTCCAGAAGTAGAACTGTCTGGAGGAGTCTCTCTAGTTAGTGAACAGTTGAGGTTTTTCAGCTGGAATACGCGAAGCTCTGGTTCCTTCAGAGGTGAGGCAATGAGGAAGCATATCTTTCAGGATCACGACCTGATCCTCCTATAGGAGACATGTTGAGGGACTCCTTTAAATTGGATGGATTTACAATCTACAATCAAGCCGCAAACCAACACAAATGGGGGAAGACCTTCGGGGGGTCTTCTGGTGGCAGTTCGCAACCATGGATGAGGAGTAGTGAACAACATATCTCGCAGAGAGTAGGTATCTTGCCAGTTAGCGTCTGCCTCCCACCCGTACTCCATTCTAAATCAATGGTTTTGATTAATCTATAATGGAGCCCGGCACATTCCAATTTGGAAAGATTCTTGGAGGATTTGACAGATATACTGAAACTGGTCACCTGGTTACCCTCTGTTCTCGGGCCCAGTACCCTTCCCGCCAGTTGCACACCTGCACTGCCCCCCTGGCAACCCTTGTATTCTGGGGCTGTTCTGTATCCCTACAGCCCCCTACCAGCACTTGACACCTGATGTCGGCACTTACCCTGGCACCTGCCAGCTGCTGGCTGCACTTCTTATTTATTGTCCCTATTTATTGTTTCTATTTATTTACTGTTGTCCTATGTACTGCACTTCACTCCCTCCTTCCCCCTAGCACTTTTCCCTCCCCCACCTCCCCTGCACTTGCGCGGTCTCAATGCCACCTGGCCTAGTAAGATTGTTGTCTCTGTCTTTCCTCTGTTCCCCTCCCTTGCCTCGTTGCACCTTGCAACACTTGTGTATAGACGCGTTATAAATGCCATATCATATCATATCATACTGACGATTGTTAAGATCTCCTCCCGGAAGATAATATATTGGTTGTTGGAGATTTGAACTCCCATTTTCTGTGGGGGAGTCCCAAGGGTGCTTACAATTCAAGATTGTGTGTTAATGCTCGCAGATGGGCAAACCTCTTCAAACATTGGAATTTAAACATCGCCAATGGTAAAGTGGTTGGGGATATTCCCCCCGTGAAAACATGCAGAAGTGGGTCTTCATCTTCCACCATTGACTACTTAGTACTCTCAGAGAATCTTTTTCAGGAGATTATGGAGTTGAAGATTGATGATATTGGCACTAGTGACGATATACCCCTTCCCGCAATATTCAGGTTTAGTAGTAATATGCAGCATATAACAAACCGTTATATGCTGCAATGTTATCAATATACCCAGCAGGGAATCAATTGGCTATATTTAAGCGCAGAGGGAAGGATCTCAACGCAAATTCGAAGATCTGCTAGGGGTTGTCAACCCGAGGGTATTGAATAACTTACATAATCCTATGACATTTCTTGATCTTTTATGGGATCTGGATAGACCAGGGACCAAACTAGGCCTCAAGTATAAGCCTCATGTCCATTGCATTGATTCAGAGACCTGGGAGCGGAAGCGATTACTTCCTTTGTTGGCACGGGATGGAGTACAAGTAGAGGTATTCCTTCGTGAAAAGAAGGCCCTTTGTAACCAATATAGAAATTGGTCTCGGAAAAAAAAAGTTTGAGAGAAGCCATCTGGATGGTTTATCTATGCTGAAAGCAGTGACAGAAGGCAATTCCCGACATTTCTGGGGAATTGCCAATCCCCAGTGCTCAGAGCAAGCCGCAGTTCAATCAAATATGGTCACTGAATTAGCATGGAGAGAGCATTTCTCTGGGATCTTTGAAGAAAAGAATCCACATAGTTGTGGATTGGGACTTGAGGTGAAGTGGGATTACCACTTAGATGAAGAAGGGATTGAAGGTTTAATACATAGCTCCTCGAGATCCAGGGCAGCTGGTCCTAGTGGCCTCACAAAAGAAATGTTGCACTCCTCAGTAAGCTTATGGTCCTCCATCTTGTTTAACCTCTTTAATAACATCATAAAAACAGGGAACTGGCCAGATTCCTGGTGCAAAGCTATGGTGATACCCATATATAAGAAAGGAGATCGGGAGGACCCTGCCAATTATCACCCAATTGCTCTGATGGACATTGAGAGTAAAATCTTCTTGAGAATTATCCTATAGGAACTAAAAGATTGGGCAGACCAGGCAAATATCATCCATAAAATCCCAGACAGGTTTTCGGAAGGGACTGTCCACGACATTGAACGGTCTAGTGCTAAATATTTTAAACACAAAGCTGCAATCCTCCACTTTATGGGGTGTGGATAGACCTTTCAAGGGAATTGGATACAATTAATAGAGGCAAACTCTGGGGTCTCTTTGTGGTTTAATCCACCTGCATGATAATACAGTGGTACAGGTGAGATTGTACTCACAAGGCCACTTGTCCTCTCCCATTCCGACTGAGAGGGGTTTAAGGCAGTGATGCATTGTTGCTACCTGCCTTTGTAAGGCAGTGATGCATTGTTGCTCTCTGCCTTTGTAACCTCTTTTTGGCTGATCTCTGAAGTATGCTAATACCTCATTCTTTAGCCTCTCCTTCGATTGGTACTCTAAAAATGAATGGGTTGGCCTTACGCGGATGATGGTGTTCTTAATGGACCACACACCAGTAGGTCTGCAGCATTTGATCACAGCTTTCTATGCATCTTCAAATGACCTCATTATTAACCCCAGTAAGACTTTTGTTACTTTCGTTACGTCCTATAATCGCCCAACTAAAAAGAACACACCAAGTTTCAAGTGGAAACTGACCAAACATAGCCTGCCGGTGGTGAAAGAAATTAAGTTGCTGGGTTTTTTGATTAGATCAAGTCCTTCTTTGGCCTCTCTTGAGGCAGACCGAGAGAAAACGTTGAGTCAACTAGTTTGCCAGATGAAAAAAATACTTCATGCCTATTGTAGATTTACCCTACTACGATTAATTAAATTCTAAAATGGCAAGGTGATTCCAATTCTAATGTATGGAATAGAAATCGAGAAAATGGCTTTTAAGATCAATTGGGTACTAATTGACAGTTTGATCTGGAAAAAGGTTCTCAATTTGCCATGTTCACTACCTATGGCCAGGCTAAGATTTGAATTTGGACTACAATCTTTACAGTCGTATGCCGAATGGAAAAGGATCATGCTCTATAGATCCATCATAAGTCCCCAGAAGAACTCTCTGTATGTAGACATCATGTTTTGGCTGGAAAAAGGTACTAATGATTGCCTTATGGAGTTAAAACAGGAGGCAACAGCCTTGTTACTGAGATGTCATTTATCAAAAAAAGACTTCATTGATAATCCGCTGAAGTTAAAAAAAGTTATTAGCCATAATTATTGGATTTTAACAAGGGCCTCATTTATTGACATGACATTTTATAAGAACTTCCCTGTAATGTACAAATCTGTGCTATCGTGACTCTGGAGATTCCCGAATGCAAATTGGAGGGCGAATTTCCTAAGGTTTCGCATGAATTTATATAACCCCCGCGATTTAAAGAGAATCAGGAACAAAGGTAATTTGGCGGATGGTATGTGTAATCTCTGTAATTCGGGAGAGCAACAAAATGCGAAACATCTACTAATATCATGCGCAGCCACAAGACAGAAAAGGGTTGATAATTATTCTCGTTTTGTTCACATCGAATGGCTGCACTGAGGAATTTTGGAATCGATTGTCAGCAGGGAGGGAAACCTTTTTATCTCTAGAAGTTTTAAGGTTTTTAGAAAAAATGTTATCAATTATTATGGTTTAAATGTTGGCAGTTTTGGAAAAATTTAAGTATTTAATCAATTTTGTTGGTGTAAATGTTTTGTAAGTGTTTTGTCTATTATGAATTGACATGAATTCTTATGAATTGTGAAAAGTCGCATGATGACTAACCACAAAAAAATTAAAATATTTATATATATTTATATGTGTGGCAAAGAACAAAGGCCAGTTCGATAAGCATGTACATTAAGTCCAATTCATTGGTGTCAGCGGTTATAAAGACATGCTGGGCAAACATTTAATTCAAAACTGTGCATAACATTCATTCTTGAAACAAGGAGGAAAGGAAAACACGAAAGAAATCAAATTGGGCACAGTTCTAGATTGCAGTCTCATGTCTCATCAATTCGGGGGCGACCTGGAGTTGCTGATGGGCATGTAAAGAAGACCAAATGTCCTTGGGCTTGCACATCAGACACACTGGCTGTATACATTTCTTCCCTGTTGGAGGTATAGATGAGGTCGCGCAATCACTCTGCATGTGTCTGACCACATTTTCATTTCGAATAGCGAAGTACACATTTTTTGGCTACAATACGTGATTCATTGAAAAGGCGTCTTACTACCACCAACACCTGGCTTATGTCCCCTAAGAGGTACTTGACAGAAGTTAATGTAAGGGGGATTTCTAGCATCTCGTGAAGGGTTGCGACCACACTTTCCCAGGAACAGGCAATAACGGAGCAATTCCAGAACATGTGTATTGTGTCAGCCGGTGAGCTGCCGCATTTCATGCAGTCGTCAAAGTGCCCTGTGGAAATTTAGAAAGCTTTGCCAGTGTATAATGCAACTGATTTAGCAGCTTACACAATTTTAGTCTATATCTGTCACTTAGTGACATTTCTTTAGTGAGCGCACAACATTTCTGCCACTGGACGTCTGGGAATTGGAACCCCAAGTCTTGTTCCCACTTCAGTCGTATATTCCTTAGATGTTGAGCATCCATCGCTAGTCTGTATAGTGTAGACACTAGATGCCTAGGTTCCCCACCCGTGACAATGGCATATGACATTTCCATCTGGCTGCACCACCTCAGTGAGTGCAATTCCAGCCTCTATGCAGCCCTTGGTTTAATTTGTATTTTTTCACTTTAAAGTGACATTTTACGTTTTTCAGTGCATGTTTTCCTGCTCCTCAACCCCCACAGACCCTCTTCATGACTCGGTCCCTATCCCGCCCCCATCTTGCCCACGAAAAGGGCTGTCACAAGGGTGGGTCAGGAGGGGCAAACTGCCCCGGGCCTCGCGCTTGCGGGGGTCCTCACAGAGCCCTCCCCAGAGCAGAAGGCAGCACTGCCCACCCATGTCCTTTATTCAAACAAGGGACTGTACTGTCTGCTCTATGCCCCTTCAATGATTTAGCTGTTTGTTGCAGAGCCGTTTGGCCCTGCAACAAACAGCAAAATAATGGGAGACTGCAGGGCTCAGAACTAAGCTCTGCTTCTCCAGCATTGGATCTTTCATAGATTCAGATGCTTGAATATTCCCCGTCGTCAGGCTGGGAATCCTCGGTGATAAAATAATATATTTTTTTTTAATATGCACACATTGCTACATAGCCATGCATTTACCTAGCCCATTATGACCTATGAGCCATTCTATTTTGTAGTCCCTCCACCTCATTTTGGTCCTTTATAGCTCCAACCAATGAGGTGGCAGGGCTTAAGCTCCGCCCCCGGCAGACATCTTCAGATTTTTCACTGCAGTCTAACAGACATAGGGAATCCTCAAGCTCTCTGAGCTCTTCAATTCTTTTTCTACTTTTTGTGTGGAATATATTTTTCAAATATATTCCACTTTGGTGGTTTTTTAATCAAATATCTCTTGTTTTTGAGAATGGCTGCATCTCAGGCTGTTAAGAAGCCTTCCCTGTTCAGGGACTGCACGAGGTGCAAGAAGAAGTTAATCTACATGAAGGACCCCCATGAACATTGCATTTACTGCTTGTATCCGCCTGACATTCAGAAATGCGATATTTGCAAGACTTTTTCCTACAAGAATCTTAAGGACAGGCACAGAAGACTTCTTTTGCATCAGGAAGCCAGGGATCAATCTTCGGACGAAGAGTCTGTCAGAACAGCCCCTGTCCACTCCAGCATTCCATCTGAGAGGCAAACCTCGAAGAGAATGTCCTCTTCAGTGGAAAGGAGTTCCTCCCCCATTGCCAAAAGTAAGAGGAAGCTGGAGTTAATACCCTTTCTACCTCCACTGGACTCCTCGAGCCAGAAAAAGTCATATTCATCAGCCAAATCTACCTCCAAAGGTAAGGAGGAGTTTGCAAAAAGCCGGGGGAAGGGGGGCATTCGTCCTCATCGACGACAATTACACATAAGACGTTGTCTACAACAAGATCCTCGTCATTGGATTTATCGTCCACAAAACAGTCGTCGACGGAGGAAACACACCATTCGTCCACGAAGCATTCCATGAAAGGCTCGTCCACGGAGCACTCGTCGACGTAGGAGCGACCATCTAAAACACATTCATAGATGAAACACTCATCAGCGGGAGAGGGACCAGCCAAAGCACATTTGTCGATGGAGCACTCGTCAACAGGGGAGAAACCTTCCAAGCTGCGTTCGTCGACAGAACTACCGCCGGCGGGAAGCTCGTCGATGAAAGTACCATCGAGCACGGAGGAATTGGAGCCTGAGGCGCCTTCCACTCACGCCAGGGTGACACCTGTCATTGAGGACAGTTTCCTTGAGGCTGCTTGAGCTGCTGTACCAATGGTAGCACAAATTTCTCCTTTGGAGGACATGGCAGAGCTCCCTGATGTAATTCTCCAGGAGGAATTTTCAGATGCAGAAGTGGCGAAAGAACGACCTTGTCCTTCCCCTAAGCAGCACAGTCCCCCTTGGCAGCCTTCTACGGAAGAGGCCGACCATCCTCATGACCCGATACTGATGTTGTCCGTACAGAGGATCATGGGTGAGTTCTACAGGCGTCAAAGGGAGCAAAGCAGGCCGTCTGATCCCTTAGAACCGGAAACCCGTCGGAGAGACATGTGTCCAACTCCAGGCACATCAAGAAGTTCACCTCACAGGAGTAGAACTCAGAAGAGGGCACGATCACCTGAGCCCCCTCGAACGTCTAGGAGCAGGACTCACAGTGCTTCACCGACAAGGGTCCCCTCACCGCCATAATCGCATAGACCTCGATCTCCGGATAGTGATTCCACAATGGCGCCGTCCTCTGTGTCAGTCTCGGATTGGCAGAAGGATCCTTTTAGAGAATTCTCTGATATAGAAGAAGGCGAAATTACACAGGAGCCTGACGCAGCCAGTGAGTGGGACGAGTACATCGTCGAGAAGCCCAGGAGGAAGGATTCCCCAGGAGATGCTTCACCTCCAGATGATCTGGTTTCTTTCCACACCATAATAGGCAAGGCTGCAGAATTGTTCAAAATTCAGGTTACATCAGAGGAAAAGAAATCGGTGCTTAATGAGCACAGGGACAAACGCAGGAGGACGATTACCACCATTCCTCTCCTCGACACCATCTGGGAGTCTGGATCCAAGATCTTATCTATGCCTTTGTCTACCCAGGCTCTGGTGCCCAGACCAGAGAAGAAATATAAAGCGCTGAGTCTGCGCCGCTTTGCTTGAGAGGTCATACAAAACCGGACTCTGTTATCACTGTTGTGGCTAGGAAGAAACTTGCCAATCCCGCTTCGCCGCTGTCAGCACCACCGGACAAGGACGGGCGTAAGCTAGAAGCCATGGGCAGGAAGGTATCAGCTTCGGCGTCACTTACCATCAGAGCGGGTAATGTGATGGTCAGAACTGCGAGATATGATCGCGAGCTTTGGCTACGCATGTCCAAATTGGCTAAGCAGTTACCACCAGAGCTTCAGGACGAGGCTAGATCGATAATCGCTGATGGTGAAGCAACCTCTGATCATATGATCGACGCAGCGGTTGATGTGTCCGAATCAGGCCTCAGACAGATGGCCCATGGCGCAGTACTCAGAATGCAGGCCTGAATGAAGGCTACTAATTTCAGGCCTGAAGTCCAAGCGCAGATATTGGACATGCCCTTTTATGGACAAGAGCTCTTCGGGAAGAAAATAGACGACCACCTGAAGGGAATCAAATCAGACACGGACACGGGCCGAGCCATCAGTTCTTTAAAGGACAAGGATAAGGACCGTCGGTCTTTTCGCCCCTTTAGGGGCTCATCTTCTAAATACAGAGGGTACGGCCGCTCCTCTTATGGTCAGAAGGTGCAAGGTAGCACGTACCAAGACAACAAGTATCAATCCTCCAACAGATACTCCCATAGAGGCAGGCGCCCAGGGGAAGTCACAAGGCAAAGAAAACTGACTATTCGATTCCCCTCAACGTCACACCCCGATGGGGGGAAGGGTAAGCCAGTTCTTCCAGCACTGGCAGTCATTTACATCGGACAGTTCTTCCAGCACTGGCAGTCATTTACATCGGACAAATGGGTGTTGCAGGTGATCAGAGAGGGTCACACCTTAGAATTTCTAAACCAACCTCCTTCCCTGCTTCCATCTTCGCGCAGGGTGCACATGTTAAAACAGGCCATGGTCGAAGTTCAAAAACTGCTCCAGAAAGCAGCGGTAGAGCCGGTGCCGTACCCCCAGAGGGGAAAGGGTTTCTACTCCTGCTTCTTCCTCATCAGAAAGAAAAACGGTCAATGGAGACCCATCTTGGACCTAAGGGCGCTCAACAAATTTATCAAACGCATAACATTCAAGATGGTAGCATTGCAAGGAGTGCTTTCTTGGTTAAACAAGAACGACTTCTTGGCAACTTTAGACTTGGAGGACGCTTACTTCCATATACTTCCAGCTCACAGACAGTTCCTCAGCTTCACAGTGGGAGAGCTTCACTTTCAGTTCCAAGTGCTTCCGTTCGGGCTAAAATCATCAGCACTGAGAGTTTTCACAAATTCTTGGCACCAGTAGCTGCAAAGCTCAGGAGGACAGGAACGGAAGTCTTCCCATACTTGGACGACTGGTTGATAAAAGCATGTGCCGCCACAAGGGCTCACTCAGCAGTTTTAAGGACAATCAACCTCCTAAAAGGGTTAGGTTTCTCCATAACAACAAGAAGTCCTGCCTCGTTCCCAGCAGGACAGCTCTTTTCCTGGCCCCGAGTTCGATACCAGCATTCCCAGGGTGAGACCATCGGCGGAAAGGGTAGCAGCGATTCTACGCTCAACCTCAGGCTTCCTGGAGAAACAGACAACATCAGTACGTTCTTACAAACCCCTTCTGGTCATGATGTCCTCGTGTAAATTCCTCATACCAAATTACAGGCTTTGCATGAGACCGGTTCAGGAGGCCCTGGACCACCAATGGAAACAAGCTCTCAGATGTTGGGAGGATATCGTCCAGATTTCCATCGACGTTACACAAGGCTCTTCGATGGTGGAATGTTCCGCGGAATCTTCAACAAGGGATGCTGTTTCAAACACTGACATCGACCCTTCTGCTGAGGACAGACGTGTCATTATCAGGCTGGGGCGCTCACCTTGCGGACCTCCAAACCAAGGGCACTTGGCCGGCGCAAGAGTCCCAACTCCACATCAATGTGTTAGAGCTCAGGGCAATAAGGTTGGCGCTGAAGGCTTTCCTGCCGGTGGTAGCTGGACAAGTACTCACGGTTCAGACAGACAACACGACCTCCATGCACTACACAAACAAGCAGGGAGGCACGAGGTCAGAGATCCTGTTGCAAGAAGCCCAAATGCTATGGGCATGGGTCTTGCACCACGGGGTGCAGATCAAAGCAGAACATCTTCCGGGAGAGGACAATGTCCTAGCGGACAAGCTAAGCAGGGAATACATGTCGTTGCACGAGTGGGAGCTGGACGAAAAGAAAATCCAGTGGATTTTTGCCTTATGGGGCCATCCGCAGATCGACCTCTTTGCCACCAAGGACAACAAGAAGTGCCAAAGGTTTGCCTTGAGGTACCCGGAGTATCAATCACTGGGAGACGCGTTCTCAGTGGCTTGGACAGGAAGGTTCCTCTATGCCTTTCCCCCCATTCCCCTTATTGCGAGGGTACTGCGCTGACTGAAGGAACAGAATTGTTCAATGATCCTAATTGCGCCGGATTGGGCGCGACAAGTCTGATACTCGACTCTGAAGCATCTCTCCTGGCGGCCCCCGATACGCCTCAAGGCGCATCAATATCTGTTGACGCAACAGAACTGCAAGGTCCTCCACCACGACCCGAGGAGCCTATCTCTCAAGGCATGGTTCCTGAGCAGCGTAAACTGATGAATCTTAAGCTACCATTAGAATGGTGGGATATCATAAGGGCCGCGAGAGCCCCGTCGACACGAGTCACCTACACCAGGAAATTGACTTGTTTTTCCAAGTGGTGCGAGAGAGCTGCCCTCGATCCTCTCACCGTTTCGGTTGACCAGGTTCTACCCTACTTATTGTGCCTAGCTAAAACAGGGCTTTCATTGTCCTCCATCAAGGTCCATCTGTCAGCCATAGCGGCTTACACAACGACTCCGGAGATGCAATCCTTACTCTCTTTGCCGGCGGTAACATTTTTTCTGAAAGGGCTGATGCGCACTTATCCTCCTACGCCCACGCCAGTTCCGAACTGGAGCCTGAATACTGTCTTGACAACCCTCATGGAACCGCCCTTCGAACCCATACACAGATGCGACGTAAAGTTCTTGTCTTGGAAAACAGCCTTTTTGATAGCCATCACATCAGCCAGAAGGATCAGTGAGTTGCAAGCTTTGTCATCTGAACCTCTGTTTACTTTGTTCCCGAAGGACTGTGTTACTTAAGGCCACATCCTAAGTTCCTTCCCAAGGTACTGTCGGAAATGACACTCACTGAGTGCATTGTTTTGCCAACCTTTTTCCAGAATCACACTTCTGAAGCAGAAAGAGCATTACACTCTCTGGAAGTTGCGAGAGTTCTGAAGT
The DNA here is from genome assembly GCF_040938575.1 of Ambystoma mexicanum. Lineage (NCBI taxonomy): Eukaryota > Metazoa > Chordata > Amphibia > Caudata > Ambystomatidae > Ambystoma > Ambystoma mexicanum. The sequence continues at coordinate 618,819,132 of NC_090935.1, read as the reverse complement.
TTTACTTGCAGAGAACCAAGGAGTTCCGCTCCTCAAACTGACTGTTCATTGCTTTTCTCTGGCCGTACCAAGGAACAGCATATCTCTAAACAAAGTCTGGCACGCTGGGTTTCGTCCTGCATCACCCACTGCCATCAGATAAAAGGCGACCCTCTAACTGGACCGCCATCAGCGCACTCCACCAGAGGAAGGGCGGCTTCAACAGCATTCCACGCAGGGGTGGCCTTGAAGGACATATGCAGAGCCGCCGCGTGGAGCACTCTGCACACGTTCGCTAAACAATACTGCCTGGCTGAAGATACCAACAAAGAAACTGCAGTTGGACAGGCAGTGCTCCGCCATCTCTTTGCATAAGGTAGGACCAGCCTCCTTTTCCCCCACCTTTCCCGGAGTATGTAACCGTTGTGTAGGTGCATGGTAAAGGTTTAATCAGAAATATGTTTTTCTGTATTTCCGCATATATGTATATGATGGTGGAATGTTTTAACTGCTTGGTATTCTATTCAAGCATCTGAATCTATGAAAGATCCAATGCTGGAGAAGTTTTAGTTACTTACCTGTAACTGTATTTCTCCAGCATTGGTATCTATCATAGATTCATATGCACCTCTGAATTTAGCCCCCTGAGAGGCTTCTCCTATGCTCAGCATCCATCGTACTGTTGTCTATACGGTTCAAAATCTGAAGATGGCTGCCGGGGTCGGAGCTTAAGCCCCGCCACCTCATAAAGGACCAAAATGAGGTGGAGGGACTACACAATAGAATGGCTCATAGGCCATAATGGGCTAGGTACATGCATGGCTATGTAGCAATGTGTGTATATTAAAAAAAGAAATCATTATTATTTTATCACCGAGGATTCCTAGTCTGACGATGGGGAATATTCAAGCATCTCAATCTATAAAAGATACCAATGCTGGAGAAATACAGTTACAGGTAAGTAACTAAAACTCCCTCCTGTTATTCAGGCGGCAGCATAGACATGCTAAATGAAAAGAGAGGACTCCTCTTCTGTCAGGCAGCGTAGTCAAGTTGCGCAGCATGAACACGCTGACTGACAGGACAGACAGCGTGCCTACATGTCAGAGTGAAGGGAGGGCCATCTGGTCCTCCCCTGGCTGCGCGGGTGCATTTGAAGGGTGCATGGAGGGAAGGTGTTTTTTTATTTTAAATTAAATGTGTATATATATATATGTGACTGAATGTATGCTTGTGTTAATGTTTGTGTGAACACTGTGTTTTATTTTATTTATTTTTTAATTTTTGCATTTTTAAAGCGCTCACACAGCCCACAGGCATCGAGGCGCTGTTACAGGGATTGTTTTTTTTTTTTTGCGTAATTGTATTTTTTTTTCTTAGTTTCGTATTTATAACGCGCTTAAGTAAACATAGGTTTCTAAGCACGGACCCGGGGTTCAAACCTGTGTTGCTTCGTGTCGGCTTGCTTCCAAGGCAGGCACTTTGCCACTGAGCTATCCTCCTTTATGTATTTGTGCATGCAAGGAGTTGTGTGACTGGTGGATAAATGCATGGGTAAAAGTGTTGTATGTGAATGTGTGTGTTAGCCCCCACCTCTGAATTTAGCGGCCCTGCGGGCCACTACCTTTTGGGGTGGGGCATGGTATCGGGTGCACCTAGGTTAAAATTTCGGGGGGTGGTCTAATATTTTATATTTTGGGAGAGGTGCTAGCTTCAGAGGATGTGGGAGAGGGACAAACTTACTTGTTTGGGGGCATCTAACTTCTTTGCACATTCGAATTAGACTATTCTGGTGAAGTTCCAATGTTACAAGCAGTTAACTCTCTCCTTAATTTCTGAAACGTCACACTTAAGGACTGATGTGAGAATGAGCTGTCTCATGTCCCCACTTCACTTCTCATCACTCCCCTGTCATGCAGGTGCTAATCCCACATCATGATTTAATTTGCCTAAAAATGTATGCATATGAATGCAGGTGCTAACTGTCAAATGCTTAATGTTAGTAATGTCAGGGCTTTTGTTCACAGCGAAGCCCAGGCACCGTCTAATGTCTGTGTCCTCTTCCGTCCGGCCACGGCTGTGTAGGTCAGTCAGGCAGGGGCTGAGCCAGCCTCAAGGTTTTGGGGGTCTGGATGACAGTTTTGAAAGCGGATAGTGAATGGGGCCAATGCAGGACCAATAAACCCATTGCGCCTTCGGGCTCCCCACCGAGGGATGCCGTCTTGGCCTTTCAGCTTTTACAGTTGAAATGGGCCCACAAGCAGCTGCACCCATGTTGGCAGTCTTATGACACAGAAACATACTGATAATCTGCATCTTTTCACCACTTTGCTGCATTCTTTTTACTTCGTTATTGATTTAAGCACTCCATAGTTACCTTGCCCTAGTCTTCCGAACTCTAAAGCAAGAGGTGCCCCCCCAAACATCAAAAAGAAATGGGCCTCCACCAGCCCTGACACATCTTCAGCCAGCCCTGCTCCGGAATTTCACCTTCTCTTTGGCTATTAGTCATACCTTTCACCCCAATTCAGAAGCTATTTACTTTCATAATGTTATGCTAATCACTTGTGGTGTCGGCCATCTGAAAGCTGAGCCCAGAAGTTAAGACTTTGGCTTAATCAAAGTTAGTCTGTTGATATTGCCTGGGCAGGCTTTTGTCCTCTGCATGTTTGATGATGCTACTGCTACCTAATGGGTGCTTAAACATAAGCAAATATTACACTCTGTCAAAGGCTCTTGATGTTGCTATCTAAGCTACAGGCTGGCGACACATCGAAAGATACCTCCTGTCTCAAAGTGGGAGGGCTTCAGCCCTCCCTAGCCAGAGGCTGGCACCGCCCATTCAGCCACGTCAAGTCAACAAAGCCCAACATTTCGGGAGGGAGCTGGAGCCTGATCTGCTCAATGGTGTTGCGCTACTGCATTGCATTCTTTTTAGTTTGGGTTATTAGGTGGCATTTCAGTGCCACCAATAAGCAAAAGCTATTGCTTTAGAGAACAAACAGAGGTGGACATGGACTTTTTCTTTACTGGGGCACCTCCCCCAGTGCAGGGAAAGGTCTGGGTCCAGAGAGGGGAGGATTGGGACGGTGCAGGGCCAGTCTTTTAGTCACCCCCATAAACCTTTGCCTCTTCCACAGAGAGGATTTATCATGTCAGCATAGTACAAAATCTGCACCCCTTTGAAACCAAAATAATGCATATCAAATATTTCCAGTACAGTGCAACATTGACAAGGGAGTTCACATGGCTCCTGGTTGTGGGGAAGTGTCTCACTTGTGAAGCTAGCGACCACGGTTCAAATCTCTGCCCAACATAGTTTTAAACACAAACACACCACAGCATTCTTAAATAAACATATAGTGCACATAGATTTCCCAGAACTGTGGAGCTGGAACTGAGATCCAGGGAGACATATTTTGCCAGATCCCGAATCTGGGAAGATCCGTCCCAATGACAGCATTGAGTACAGATATGGAGAGATGGCATGTGAGCAGGGACAAAACACTTGTAGGTGTTTAGTTATTTGCCCACCCATTGACTGCCCATGGCCATGCTAATCCCTATGGAAATTCCCACCCAGCTCCTGCCCCCCCAGCCAAAGCACCTCCTCATTGGAACTCTTTCAGCTAGCTTTAATCAAGCCTTGCCATCAATGTAGTGGCCTGCAGCGCCGCAACATTTAGAGGTGGGGGCTGGCACACACACTCACATACAACATTTTAACCCATGCATTTATCCACCAGTCACACAACTCCTTGCATGGACGCATACATAAAACCAAACATAGCATTGGCTCAAACATAAACACCAACATACACGCATCTATTCATACACATATGCATACACATTTAATTTAAATACACGTACATACACATTTAATTTAAAATGAAAAAACACCTTACCTCCATGCACCCTTCAAATGCACCTGCGCCGCCAGGGGAGGACCGGATGGATGGCCCTCCCTTCACTCCAACGCTGCCTATACTATTAGTCAGCATGTTCAGGCTGCGCAACGTGACCACGCTGCCTGACAGGAGAGGAGTCCTCTCTTTTCATTCAGCATGTCTATGATGTCGGCTGAATAACAGGAGGGGGCAGAGCTTCCTTCTGAGCCATGCTGTCTCCGATTATTTTGCTGTTTGTTGCAGGCCAAAAGCTCCACAACAAACAGCAAAATCTAGTTTCCTTCTGATTCATACAGGACACCAGGCCCCCCTCACCCAGTCTACCCAAGCACCTCAGTCACCCTGAACCCCCCAAATCTGCACTTGCCCTACCGGGCTCCCTCCCCCGGCACTAACCTGTTGGGGCCTGCACCCATACTGGGCCCATCCAGCCCTGTCCTCACACTTAGCATGTGGTCCTTCATTCCCTGCACTCCCTGCGTTCCTTGGCACTTGCCCACCTGGCCTCCCCTTAGCACTCGCCAAGCCCAGGGGCCCTCTTCCCTCCTCCCCCGCCGCCTAGTACTTGTACACTCCCCAATCCACCGGCACTTCCCTTGCCTCCTTAGCATTAGCGCGTTTCACTCTGACCGGCACCTCCCCTACACTTCTTGTTACTGCACTTGCACGATCCGAATGACAGAAGGCATAGTAGAGCCGTTTTTGTTTTTATTCATCCCTGTTGCCCCCCCCCCTCTTTTGTCTTGTTGCACCTTGAAGCACCATTTTCTGTATAGGTGCATTATACATACCCAATAAAAAAATAAAGTAATAGACACATTCATTATATCCCTAGTCCAGAGGAAATAACTAACACTCAGGTGCAAGTTTTACATTATTTGCTTCTTCATTAGTTAAGCTATGTGAACACATATATAATGAGTCGATTCAACACAACACACATTTAACTGAAATCAAACCCTCTATGAAGAATAATTCAAAACAGGTGCACACATTTTACCCAGTTTGAACAGGCTGCTCACAAGGCTGTGGGACATGAACAGACGACCACTATTAATATTGACAATAAGGTGGCTTATTACACAAAGCCTTCAGGTTGTGTGAGCTTTAATGACCCAGAGGAAATCCATGTTATGTTATGATCTGCCCATCCCCCCAGTATCTCACAAATTGAGCCTCTGCCACCCAAAAATACAGTTGAAAATCAGGTGCCCTCAGGCCTCCGGAGGCATATGGTTGCGCTAAACCTGCCCACTTCCTTCTAATAGGACCGGGTGCCCAAACGAACCCCAAATACAAACAGGACAGTTCCGTAAAGAGAGCCCTCCACAATGGTAAATTCTGAAATAAGTACAACTGTTTGGGGAGTATGGTAATATTCAGTAGTGAGACTCTACCAAGTATTGATATTGGTAATTTACTCAATTTGGCCAGTTTTGCATGCAGTCGAACCATGCATGTCCCATGATTACACTCAAACATGTGCCCATCCAGATGTAAGACCATAATCTCCAGATACCTGACCGGTTTTAAGGTCAATTTAATGTCAACCAGATTGGCTGGCTCTCCAGCCGAGGGAACACCTCAGACTTAATTTTATTTATGCGTAGACCTGAATATCTGCCAAAGGTTGTCACTGTTTGAAGCACACGTTCATTGTTTGTCACTGGGTCTCTTAAGAATAACAGAATGCCGTCTGCATATAAAGATATTATTTTAGGTGTGCTTCCCAACCTGATGCCCATGTTTATGTATTTCTCTCTGATGATATCCCCCAACGGCTCCACACCAATCCAAACAGCAAATGCAAGAGCGGACATCCCTGCCTCGTGCACCTGGCCAGCCGAAATGTTGGGGAAAATGTATCATTCATTTGCACCCTGGCATACAGCTGTGTGTATAGGAGCTTAATCTAGGATACAAAAGCAGAGTCAAAACCACACTTCTCCAGGACTTTGAACATAAATGGCCAGGATACTGAATCAAATGCTTTCTGTTTATCCACCGAGATGGCCACCGCTTGGGCGGACGGGTCTAGTTGTGCTTTCACGTTAAACAAGCTACAGAGTTTCAAAGTAGTAGAATGCCCCAAGATAAACCCAGATTGATCCTTATGGATTAGGTGTGGCATGAGGGCTAAGAGACTAGTTGCAATACCTTTAGCAGCAAAAATTCTAGCATCAACATTGATAATGGAAAGTGGGCGGTAGGAACCGCAGTCCTCGGCCGGTTTATCCGGTTGAAGAAGCAGAATTATTATTGTCTCTCTCAGTGTTTCTGGCAGTATCTGCCTAGATAGCGACTCCTCCCAGAGTTGCATTAGGTACGGGGCTAGCAGGTCTTTATATTCCTTATATACTTCTGAGCACAATCCATCAGAACCCAGAGTTTTACTGTGCAGCAGATTATATATAGCTGCATTGATTTCTTCTGCAGACATGGGGATGTCATGCTAGGCACTAGCCTCACTGGAGAGCAGAGATATAGGGATTCCTGTCGAAATATTGTATGAGCTCATCCTCTGTTGCTGCACTGGGTGAACCACAGAATACGGAATAGTACTGATAGAAGGTAGCGTTGATATCAAGTCTGGCACTCCCCCTACTGTCACGATGTACAGGATACTGTTTTTTCCCGCCTCTGCTCAGCCGTGTCATGCCGGCAACCTACCAAGCCTACCAGTTTCACCATAATGCCTCGTCATTTGTGGTCGATCTAGGTACTTTAACTCTCACTGTGCCGCTTCGCTGAAATTGTCTAATTTCGTTTTAATTTCTAACCTTGTTTGAAATGCAGCGTCACTAGCATACCTAGCCTCAAGTACCTTGAGGCGGTCTTCTGTCTTACTAATATCTTTCCTAATATGATTTAAAATGCTGAATTCCATAGACATCGCTACTTCCCTGACAAATAATTTAAATGCCTTCCAAAGGGAGGATGTAGATGAAACCAAAGCCTCATTCTGATTTAAAAAAAAATCATAATTTGATCATGCAAGTTTGTGGCAAACACTGGATCCAATAGCACTGCATGCTTAAATCTCCATGGGGCTCTACTTCCGGCCCCATGTGAAATATTCAAGACTAATTTGATAGGGGAGTGATCTGAGTAGGTACTGGGGAGTACGTTACACTCCGAGACCCTATCAAACAACTGAGACGCCACTAACCAAACAGCTATCCTGGAGTGCATATCATGCACTGAAGAGTGGAAGGAATACTCTATAGCACTCTTGTGCAGTGTCCTCCATGCATCCAGATACTCCACCTCACCCATGCCCTGCTTAATTACACGGGCAGCATTGAACAGCGACCTAGGCGATGTCCTTGTGCAGTCCAGAGTGACATCTAAAATAGTATTAATGCCACCACCATAGATTACCATGGCAGAGGGGTAACTACCACAGATACCAAAAAGTACCCCATAAAAGTGTGCATCGTCCATTTTGTGCCCATCTACGATTACTAGAAGTGCCTCCAATGAATTCAACTTCCTGTGCACTATAACATACTGCCCTTGTGTATCTCTCCTAGGACCCTTGCGATTTATGCTCCAGGGTGATTACTCCTCTGGCACTGGTCGAGTATGATGTATAAAATCTGTGATCGCCCCAATGTTTAGCAAAAGTTGTGGCCTAGGCTACTATTGCATGAGTTTCGTGCTGAAATAGCAAATGGCCGCCATTCCTCTGAGCATAGGCTAATATCTCCCAGACTTGAATTGGGTTACCCAAGGCTCACACATTCCAGCTGATTAGTACGAGCTCCTCTGCTCCTTTATCCGATACTGCCATTCGAGTTAAAGGTGCCATGCCCTGCTTCATTACCAAAGATATACTGTCTACTCCTCTTCCTCACAGTGCCCACCATGTGCCATTTTCATGTTTCCACCCAAGTTTCCGAACACACCCTCCCCCCCACTGCAAACCCAAACTGCAGCAGTGTAGTAAACACCTCCTGCCCCCAACCAGTGGCGACCTACTGAATATGCAAAATGCTCCAATGATAGTAGAAGACACCCCGTCTGAACATTCTCAACTTAAATTAACATACAAGTGTGAACCAGTCATCGTGATCTGCACCCTCAGGAGGTGGCAGGTTTCTGGGCTATGTGTACAGGGATTCTAGCCTCAATTAATGTTGTGGCAGCTTCAGGCACTGTGAAAAAATATGTCTCATGCTCATACTGAAATTTGAGCCTCGCTGGGAACAGCATTGCATATTGGTTGTTCCTTTTCCCAGAGAAGCTTCTTTATGCCTAGGAAGGTTCTTCTCTCTTGCTGTACAGAAATGGAGTAGTCTGGAAAAATATGTATCGTGCTGGATTAATATCTGAGGTCCTTCATTTTGTGTGCTGTTTTGAGGATGAGATCTATACCTCTCAAATTTAGAATATGAGCGATTATCTGGTGAGTGTAGTCTCCGGACTTGGGCTTGGAGGCCAATGCGCGGTGTGCTCTTTCAACTGTAAAATTGACGACAGGGGGAGCCCCCAGAATTTCTGTAAGAAGCCCTTACACTGCATCATCCATATTGCCACAAAGTGCCTCCTCATTACCCCAATGATGCGCATGTTGTTTCTGCGCAATCTTTACTCAAGATCATCACATTTTGATTTCACCACATTCAGGGAGCTAACGGTACTCTGCATTCACGTTATGGTATCCTCTGCAATTCTAATTCTCTCTTCAGCAGTGTTAATTTAATGTGACTCCTTCTCGAGCTGAGGCCGTATAGATCCCTTGCTGGCCATGATATCATCGAGCTTGCCATTAACAGAATCAAATCCCTTTGGCACGGAGGCGAGAAGTTGCTGGATATCTGGAGGGCCCACCACCCGTGCGTCTGATTCATTCCCAGCACCTGCGGGCTCCTGCTGTGACGCACCGCTTGATCTAGCCACTGCATGCATAAACTTGCCCATGCCTCTCTGCTTCCTCCTGGAGCCCTTCGTCATGGTGGTATTCCTCCTCCACCCCCGCAACGGCACGCCAGTAGCCAGAGGCACCTATATTGTGTCACAACACGGAAATGGGGACAGTGTTGAGGCCTTCTGAAGAAATCTGCACTGCAGCAGGAAAGAAAAACAAACTCCCTGCATATCACAGCCGGCAGCTGAGTTGCCAACCAACCGGTGCCCTACAGTGTTGGTGAATGAGGAGAGGGGGGACCCTCAGCAGGATCCGCAGTGGATCATCAACACAGGGCCCTCATCCAACAGAACCAATGCACCACCAATGGCGAGTGCCAACCTAGCGGGAGCCGAGCCTCCATTTCCGCAGCCGTACAGCTGCTCTCACCTCGGCCCCAAGCAGGATGCGCTCGGGCCAAGTCGCTCGCCTCTGATGCTCCAATCGCCGGCGCTCCTCCAGTCATTTCCCCATTCAGGTTGTGTCACCGCCGATCTGCAATTCCTGGGTCTGCCACAACAGCAATGGCTCAGTCAGATGTCTCCTGAGCCACTCTGGCTCTCCTCCGCAGCTCTGCAGATCCTCCAACCATTATGGGAGTCCTCTTCCTCGATGTAGGCCGGGTCAGCAACAGCAGCCCGCGTACCGGGAACACGAAATGACGGACCCCAGTCTCACCTTCGGAGTAACTTGATCTGCAGGGTAAACACTTTCGTAACGTATACAGGCGGAGTGCGCTCCAGCCACCGGCGATTGCCACAAGAGTATGGTGCTTCACCTTAAAGACACCATCATGTGTGGCGACTCCACAGCACCCCTACCTTAAACATCTTAATTATCTGTACAAGATGACATATGGTACAGCCATGATTTATGATGCTGATACTTAGGGGCCTTCTAAAATGGCATAACTCATCAGACCGGATTATACTTGTATAAAGAATGTTTTTATTTCCTAGAAGTCACCCGGTGGACTTTTTGCATCTTGAACTGGGATATGCTGGGGTCTTCTTTCTAATTATCCTTTGATGGCTGAGCCTATATCGGAAATTGATTAAGGCCACCCCATATAGATTGATGTACTATATTAGCCAGAAAATGCTTGTTTTAATGGTTTGACTGTGGATCAGTTGCAGAAGGATGGGCAGTATTGGTGTAAGTCCTTAAAAGGTAACATGTTCCATGTGACTATCAATATGGCAAACTTGTATATTAAAAATGCTATAAGGTTGCTGGCCTATAAGCACACTATGGTTGATTTAGGTTCAAAAGATATAGTAGGACATATCTTATGTATGCCCCTGGGATGCATATTATACCTCAATATGTTAGTCTTTACAAGCCCATTCATCAGACGAGATTATATGCACCTGAAATGTAATGTTGTTTTCACCATGAAGATCATCAGGGCATGGTGCAAATATGACAGACTTTTCAGAACGTGTTGTCTATGTTTGGGCAATCAGGTGGAGACTGACAGACATATTCTTGTAGATTGGCATGAGTTAAATCTGATGGGAAAGAAACATTGAAGCGCATATGGCAATTGTGACACATTGATGATCACTAGTGAGCATTCGTGGGGGCAATACATGTCTCGTAACTATCCCAATTTGATTGACCAGTTTGTGGGCCTCATCACGAGTTGGGCTGTAGCCCTTAAATGCGGTGGTAACGGTATTACAGCCGCATTTAAGGGCTGGCCCTATCACGAGCTGAGTGCTAAATGGGCTGTTTTACCTCCAGCCTTTCTCTGGAGGTGAAAATCCCCAATTTTCGGCTATATTACTGCCGGCTGTATTAGCCCGCATAATTAGCGCTGAAAATACCCCATTGAATCCAATGGACCCAATGGGGAATGGGGATTTACCGTTAACAGAGAACAGAAGAAATCCAAATCTTGGAAAGCTGCGTCCCCTGCACACTGTCAATGAGGCAATAAGCCTAAGGAGATGTAAAAACAGGTCTGACTGGTTTCGAGAAGACTTTTTGTATATTTTACACACATACAGTGTATACAATTTTTAGAATGACAGTGATATGTAATTCAATACATCCAAAGAATGACATACAATAATTCTGTTAGTTTTTAGAGGAAAAGATGTCTTCTCCTTTTTTATTATTTTCAGGTTGGCCCAACGTGTTTCGAGATTCATATTCTCTTCATCAGGGGCATAAATCTTCAATAATTCTTTCACTTTAATCTACAAATAATTAATCAAGCATTACTCACTTTTTACAAAAGGTCAAAAGAAAAATAATTAACCAAATTGAATCACTTTTCATAGAAAACAGTCAAAAAAACACAATTTATAAAGAGGGGCATCCCCTTACAAGTTCCTCAATGAACCTGACCTTGCTAGGGTGCAATTGTTGAGAGTGCAATGATTTGATTCATGTTGTACATTTGGTACCGAAAGATTATGTCATGTGAGACCAAGATTGAGAATAATGTAGTTTTAACAAGATTTCTACACATTATGAACCTTTAATTTACATGGATATACTATCTTGAGACATAATAATGCCTAGAAAAAATTCAAATAAATAAATAGAGCCTGAATATAAAGTAGGGAAGAGGTGGGGAGAAGGAGAACTCACCCTTCTTCCGGTAAGATAGTGGATTGAAGTACAGGGAGAGAGCAGTGGTTGCTGAAGGTAGTCTAGTGAGGAAGCTCAGTTCTCCTATAGGAGAATAAGAGCATAAGTGACTCCAGTCCGTGTAGGCTTAAGAAGTAGCCCTATGATGTGAAAGAGAACTTACTTTCAATTAGATGATAGAAGAAGCAACAGTCCACGGCAGGATTGCGGTCAGGAAGCCCAGCTCTCAGACCGCATCTGTCGCGGACTGTTTATTTATACTCAATGATGGAGCCGTGACGACACTCGCGCATGCGCGAGCGGCGTCACAACAACCATGACGTCACTCGCTCGCGCGCGAGCGGCGTAATGTCAGGAAATATCAGGATGCGTGTGCGTGGGCGGCGGCAATAACACGTCACCCGACACCCTGTGATCAATATGAAGGTAAGTAGACGAGACGTGATAACATAACTGTTGTCACGCGCTATTCAGGTCTGTGAAAGTAGAATGTTATAGAGGCTCACTATTCACTGTGTGTCTATGAAAAAAGTGAAAAGAAGTAATCTAAAAAGGTATTATGTTGGATATCCAACTTTTACATATTTCCAGAACCCCCTATGATGGCCTATAAACGTGGAAAGAACTTCAGAGACCAATTGATAAGAGCGGAAAGGAGCAAATCAACAACCCAGAAGACCCTAAGTAAACCAAAATCTGGCACTTTCGCTTGCCTACATTGCCAGCATTGTAATAACCTAATTAAAGGAGACCACATCCGTCACCCACATACTGGTAAAAAAATCATGTTGAAGCACTTCGCAACATGCGACACCAAAAATGTCATCTATGCAATTCGCTGCCCTTGCGGGAAATACTATGTCAGCAAGATAAACAGAAGGGCAAAGGATAGATGGACGGAACACAAATCGTGCATCAGGACACAGAACATAAAATCACCAGTCTTCAGACATTTCCGTGACTCAAGACGCAATGTCTGTCAAATGCGATTAGTGATTCTGGAGGTTCTACATCCCCTCAGCAGGGGAGGTAATCTACCTTAACTATTGGCCCAGAGAGAACTGTTCTGGATCAATAAACTTGACGCAATGACCCCACTGGGCCTTAATGAGGACTATTATTTAGGTCCATTTCTGTAAACATGGCTATTTTTCACATTCACACAATGTTTGCCTAATAACCGGTAATTTGTTTCTAGGATTCCATGATTATAACACCCTTTAGGATGGTACTGACAATAGATTGTACACCCTTCTGTTTTGTGTTAGACAATTTGTACAGGTGTCTGTCCTTCCTTTTCTTTGAAATGTTGATATGTAAAAGTTGGATATTCTGAATAGTCAACATTGAATCACAACAATGCTCTCCAGTATACTTGGATTGTTTTTATTGCAATGATCAAACCATTGTTCTTATCTTTTTCATTAATGCAGCTTTCATGAATGGCCCTTTAGCCGTTTACACCATTATTTTGTGGCAGTAGGCTGTTGCAGTTTGACATCCAACAAAATACCTTTTTAGATTCCTTCTTTTCACTTTTTTTCATAGACACACAGTGAATAGTGAGCCTCTATAACATTCTACTTTCACAGACCTGAATAGCGCGTGACAACAGTCATGTTATCACGTCTCGTCTACTTACCTTCATATTGATCACAGGGTGTCGGGTGATGTGTTATTGCCGCCGCCCGCGCACACGCATCCTGATATTTCCTGACATTACGCTGCTCGCGCGCGAGTGACATCATGGTTGTTGTGACGCTTCTCGCTCATGCGCGAGTGGCGTCACGGCTCCATCATTGAGTATAAATAAACAGTCCGCGACAGATGCGGTCTGAGAGCTGGGCTTCCTGACCGCAATCCTGCCGTGGACTGTTGCTTCTTCTATCATCTAATTGAAAGTAAGTTCTCTTTCACATCATAGGGCTACTTCTTAAGCCTACACGGACTACAGGCACTTATGCTCTTATTCTCCCATAGGAGAACGGAGCTTCCTCACTAGACTACCTTCAGCAACCACTGCTCTCTCCCTGTACTTCAATCCACTATCTTACCGGAAGAAGGGTGAGTTCTCCTTCTCCCCACCTCTTCGCTACTTTATATTCAGGCTCTATTTATTTATTTGAATTTTTTCTAGGCATTATTATGTCTCAAGATAGTATATCCATGTAAATTAAAGGTTCGTAATGTGTAGAAATCTTGTTAAAACTACATTATTCTCAATCTTGGTCTCACATGACATAATATTTCGGTACCAAATGTACAACATGAATCAAATCATTGCACTCTCAACAATTGTACGCTAGCAAGGTCAGGTTCATTGAGGAACTTGTAAGGGGATGCCCCTCTTTATAAATTATGTTTTTTGACAGTTTTCTATGAAAAGTGATTCAACTTGGTTAATTATTTTTCTTTTGACCTTTTGTAAAAAGTGATTAATGCTTGATTAATTATTTGTAGATTAAAGTGAAAGAGTTATTGAAGATCTATGCCCCTGATGAAGAGAATATGAATCTCGAAACGCGTTGGGCCAACCTGAAAATAATTAAAAAGGAGAAGACATCTTTTCCTCTAAAAACTAAGAGATTTATTGTATGTCATTCTTTGGATGTATTGAATTACATATCACTGTCATTCTAAAAATTGTATACACTGTATGTGTGTAAAATATACAAAAAGTCTTCTCGAAACCAGTCAGACCTGTGTTTACATCTCCTTAGGCTTATTGCCTCATTGACAGTGTGCAGGGGACGCAGCTTTCCAAGATTTGGATTTCTTCTGTTCTCTAGTATATTCCAGCCTAGATACCAAGGCTGAGTCTTTCTCCCCTGCACCTCAAATTCTTGCCTGAAGTTATTTATCATTAAGCACTATAAAAGATCTGTCTTTAATTGTCATTAACAATTTGGTGTGCAAGTGCATTTCAGCATCTTGGTTAGTATTGTTTCCCACCACGGTGGGTTGGTATCTCTATATTGCACTAGCACCTACACAGAATATGTCATTCTCGAGTATTAGTACATTGCCAGACAAATCAGCTACAACATTAGCCTTCTCAGACGAGGAAGCAACTCGAATTTTAGGATTAATCAAGGACACAAGTAAAATATCATCAGCTGACAACAATCCAGATCGATTAATCCAAAAACTAGAACGCCTGATTCGATGAGAAATCTCGCAAAAACTTCATGCAACCACACTCGCTCAGTACTACAGAGCTAAACGAATCCCGCGAGGCTTGAGAATTTACGTTAAACCAACACTTTGTAAAGAAAACAAAGAATTTGTAATCAGATGGGAAAACATTCTTAACAAGTGTTCACTGGACTTGATTTTGCTTACCGTAGAAGAATTATCAAAATCTGTCATAACGCTATAACAAGAAATAGAGGAAGTCACAGTACAATTATCAAAACTCAAAACGGCAACTGAATTGAAACAAATCTTGGAGGATACAAATAATAAATTGGATTCCTACAAACAGGATATTGAGCAAAGAAAGATCAGAAAATTTTGCCGTGACACCCTAGATTACGCCAGAGATATCGTCTATTCCTGGCAGGAGTTCTATGCCAATACTAGACCTCAGCCAAGGAGACCACAGAAACCTCATAACACACCAGACAGCAATACGCATAGCAGCGAAGTGCTAAGTGGAGAAATCGATTATAGACCTCATCCTTCAGCAGCATCAACCTCCGCTAATATTCCAGCAGTAGACCAACCAGAGGATACCAGTAATAGACCGACACCAGAGAATCGACCTGTTCCTTTTTTAGGAAACGGAAAACAAGACGAGGAAAGAAGGAAACTGCGTCAAAAAAAGAAATAGATGAACATTTGGTCATCAATATATCATCTAAACCGCTGACTTCTGCTCAAATTCAGACACTCAACCTAGGAATATCCTTCATTCCAACAAATTCTACCTCGTTCTTTGAAGAAGAAGTGAACTTGTTTAAACTCATACGGAAAATGGAGTTGAAGGTATTCTTCAACAACATAGAGGAGAATATACGATCAAAAGTCACGCCAAGATATCTGGAGTTAAAGAACAAGAGTACATTCCATCCCCAAGTCAATCACCCTCTCATTAACCCGTTTAAACAAAGAAGTATGAAAGATTTGAGACGTCTGAAATGCGCCCAGCCTAGGAAATTCAATATCAGGAAACACCAACTGAAATGAATAAAACAACTAGCAGAAGATACCACGTTGACACTAAAACAGGCAGACAAAGGTGGAGCACTCGTCCTGATGGATACCTCACTCTATGACAAAGGATGTCGAAAACTACTGGAAGACTTGCGGACTTATAAACCACTAGACAACGACCCAGTCATGGGAATTATCTCAATTATACAGACAACTGTGGACAAGGCTGAAACTATGAATTGGATCTCCGAAAAAACAGCAGAATACCTTATTCAAAAACATCCCGTCACACCGGTGTTCTATGGACTCCCCAAAATCCATAACAATTTGAATGATCCATCATTCCTTCCTATTATCACTGGGACAGACAACATTTTCCAACCGCTTGCCATCTACTTAGATACTGCTCTTCAACCGGCAGTTCAATCGATCAGCACATATCTTAGAGACACCACTCACTTCCTGAGAAGCTTACAAGCATTACAGTTGGAGGATGAGACTGTACTTCTGTTTACAATGGATGTAAATAGTTTATACACTTCCATCCCTCATTCGGAAGGTATAGAAGCCATGGAGTGGTTCCTACTGACTCACAGAGATGTGAACGTCATCTAAGTCTTCGCACTAGAACTGCTACATATCATACATTACAACAATTATTTCAGGTACAACGGACAATACTATTTTCAAATCTCAGGTACTTCTATGGGGTCGTCAGTAGCCCCATCCTATGCCAACATTTTTATGTACCACTTTGAAAAAACACACGTACTGGACAACCTCAGATGGCAGAACAAGATACAAACCTGGCTACGATACATCGACGACATATTTGGAATTTGGAAAGGTACAGAAGCGGAACTACTTGAATTCTGGAAGTACCTTAACACCTGTAACCAAAGAATTGGCTTTACAATGGATATTGGTAAACCTACGGTTAATTTCCTAGATGTCACAGTGGAACATACTGGCACGCATATGAAAACTAAGATCTTCCGTAAACCCACAGATGTGAACAGTTGTCTGCATCATGCAAGCCATCACCCTAAACATCTCAATGACAATTTACCATACAGTCAGTTGTTAAGACTCAAAAGAATTACCTCTGAAACGGACACACTACAAGAAGAATACAATACCATGAAGAAAAGGTTCTTAGACAGAGGATTTCCTCCAGAGACCATCGACAAAGCCATCATACGCACTGAGGCACATGACAGAAATGTACTCTTACAGGCCAATCGAAAGAAAGAAGAAAAAAATCTGATACAGAGGCTCAAATATTCAAGTCAAAGTTTCCAAATTAAGAGAATCATCCATAAAAACTGGAACTTGATCAAATCAGATGAAACTTTATCCAACTTATTTCCAGATCCCCCTATGATGGCCTATAAACGTGGAAAGAACTTCAGAGACCAATTGATAAGAGCGGAAAGGAGCAAATCAACAACCCAGAAGACCCTAAGTAAACCAAAATTTGGCACTTTCGCTTGCCTACATTGCCAGCATTGTAATAACCTAATTAAAGGAGACCACATCCGTCACCCACATACTGGTAAAAAAATCATGTTGAAGCACTTCGCAACATGCAACACCAAAAATGTCATCTATGCAATTCGCTGCCCTTGCGGGAAATACTATGTCGGCAAGACAAACAGAAGGGCAAAGGATAGATGGACGGAACACAAATCGTGCATCAGGACACAGAACATAAAATCACCAGTCTTCAGACATTTCCGTGACTCAAGACGCAATGTCTGTCAAATGCGATTAGTGATTCTGGAGGTTCTACATCCCCTCAGCAGGGGAGGTAATCTACCTAAACTATTGGCCCAGAGAGAACTGTTCTGGATCAATAAATTTGACGCAATGACCCCACTGGGCCTTAATGAGGACTATTATTTAGGTCCATTTCTGTAAACATGGCTATTTTTCACATTCACACAATTTTTGCCTAATAACCGGTAATTTGTTTCTAGGATTCCCTGATTATAACACCCTTTAGGATGGTACTGACAATAGATTGTACACCCTTCTGTTTTGGGTTAGACAATTTGTACAGGTGTCTGTCCTTCCTTTTCTTTGAAATGTTGATATGTAAAAGTTGGATATTCTGGATAGTCAACATTGAATCACAACAATGCTCTCCAGTATACTTGGATTGTTTTTATTGCAATGATCAAACCATTGTTCTTATCTTTTTCATTAATGCAGCTTTCATGAATGGCCCTTTAGCCGTTTACACCATTATTTTGTGGCAGTAGGCTGTTGCAGCTTGACATCCAACATAATACCTTTTTAGATTACTTCTTTTCACTTTTTTTCATAGACACACAGTGAATAGTGAGCCTCTATAACATTCTACTTTCACAGACCTGAATAGCGCGTGACAACAGTTATGTTATCACGTCTCGTCTACTTACCTTCATATTGATCACAGGGTGTCGGGTGACGTGTTATTGCCGCCGCCCGCACACACGCATCCTGATATTTCCTGACATTACGCCGCTCGTGCGCGCGCGAGTGACGTCATGGTTGTTGTGACGCCGCTCACGCATGCGCGAGTTGCATCACGGCTCCATCATTGAGTATAAATAAACAGTCCGCGACAGATGCGGTCTGAGAGCTGGGCTTCCTGACCGCAATCCTGCCGTGGACTGTTGTTTCTTCTATCATCTAATTGAAAGTAAGTTCTCTTTCACATCATAGGGCTACTTCTTAAGCCTACACGGACTGCAGGCACTTATGCTCTTATTCTCCCATAGGAGAACGGAGCTTCCTCACTAGACTACCTTCAGCAACCACTGCTCTCTCCTTGTACTTCAATCCACTATCTTACCGGAAGAAGGGTGAGTTCTCCTTCTCCCCACCTCTTCCCTACTTTATATTCAGGCTCTATTTATTTATTTGAATTTTTTCTAGGCATTATTATGTCTCAAGATAGTATATCCATGTAAATTAAAGGTTCGTAATGTGTAGAAATCTTGTTAAAACTACATTATTCTCAATCTTGGTCTCACATGACATAATATTTCGGTACCAAATGTACAACATGAATCAAATCATTGCACTCTCAACAATTGTACCCTAGCAAGGTCGGGTTCATTGAGGAACTTGTAAGGGGATGCCCCTCTTTATAAATTGTGTTTTTTTGATTGTTTTCTATGAAAAGTGATTCAACTTGGTTAATTATTTTTCTTTTGACCTTTTGTAAAAAGTGATTAATGCTTGATTAATTATTTGTAGATTAAAGTGAAAGAGTTATTGAAGATTTATGCCCCTGATGAAGAGAATATGAATCTCGAAACGCGTTGGGCCAACCTGAAAATAATAAAAAAGGAGAAGACATCTTTTCCTCTAAAAACTAACAGAATTATTGTATGTCATTCTTTGGATGTATTGAATTACATATCACTGTCATTCTAACAATTGTATACACTGTATGTGTGTAAAATATACAAAAAGTCTTCTCGAAACCAGTCAGAGCTGTTTTTACATCTAATTAGGCTTATTGCCTCATTGACAGTGTGCAGGGGACGCAGCTTTCCAAGATTTGGATTTCTTCTGTTCTCTAGTATATTCCAGCCTAGATACCAAGGCTGAGTCTTTCTCCCCTGCACCTCAAATTCTTGCCTGAAGTTATTTATCATTAAGCACTATAAAAGATCTGTCTTTAATTGTCATTAACAATTTGGTGTGCAAGTGCATTTCAGCATCTTGATTTACCGTTAACATCCAACTCGTGATCCGGCGGTAATACAGCCGGACCGGTCGGTGCTAGGGCTATTACAGTCGGCGGTATTACAGCCGGGAATACAGCCCAACTCATGTGTGTTTCTGGTTTGAAATAAAAAAATGATTGAAAAAAGTGGGACCTGATGATTATATTTATTGGGTTTGTATATGTCGCATTAATCTTGTATGAAGAATATTTGATGGTTTTATTGTTAATATTTAAAGCTATGTATTTGTAACTGTATTATATCAAATTAAAAATATCAAATTGATCACAGGTATTATAGTAAATAAAAAATATATAGATCAAATTGAGCACAGGATTGACCTTACCACTAGATCCACACATGATTCTGTGGGGTGTTGTGGTTTCTTCAGAAGAGTACAACTTTAGTGACAGTCATTCTAAACAAGTAACCCATATGTTAGTAGCTGCTAGAATACTGATATTGGAAGTCACCTAGGAATTACTGGAACAGAGGAATTGTGTTCTTAACTGTTGCATGGTGTGGAATCCCGTTTAATATTAATCTTTCTTTATTTTCTCTTCTTGTTGGTATTTATAAATAAATCACTCTATACCTTTTTTTTTAATTTGAGCTGCTATTTCTTTATTTGATCTAAGGGACTGCTTTTGCTAAATTCATATATTCAAACATTTATTATTTTCTCTGTTTTACATGTTTTTATTAATTGTATTTGCTACCACGTGTATTTTATCATTGATATGTCTCTTTAGATTACGAAGATTTCATGTGTGATTTTACTAATTCTTGTTCCTATTCATGAGATAAATCAAAAAGATAAATTCCTAATCTGAAACGTTACCAATATGAAGCTTTCTTATCATCAACAGGATGATTCCCATTATAGAAGGATAACTCTTATCTTGTATTTTATTGCTTGTTTTGTGTATCATACTTTGTACGCTTTCAATTATGTGCTTGTTCTAATCTGAAAATAAAGCTTATCGATTGATGATTGATTGATATATAGGGTGACATATGCAGTAATTCTAACACAATTACGTAATTTTTTTATTACAAGGTTGGACAGCCATTCATGAGGCATCTTCTAAGGGATTTTCAGAAGTGATATCTGAATTATTAAAAGCTGGGGCTGACGTAAACTGCCGTGGTCCGAATGGAATCATGCCAATACATGATGCTGTTTCTGGAAATCATTTCAAGGTACACATTCTGGGCTGAAGAATGCATGAAGCACAACATATGAGTAGAACTCTGGTGGGATTGGGGCCTGAAATTGCAAGATCATGTTCATATGTCTTCTCACCACAAGCCGTCTAGCTGATTGAGTCAAGCCTGCATAAACTATCAATTCCCTTGATGCTCTGGCTTGGGTGGCAGACCTCCCGCAGCACTGCATGGCAAGGTTTGAACGAGGCTGTCCGCTATTTAGAAATTATTCTGCATGTATCTTCCACACATTTGGTTTCACGTAATGACCACCCGGCTTTGTGCTGGCTAGACCCAGCATCAGGACCTTTCGACCTTTTTAACTGAAATGTGCCTGCACACCTTGCGGGGCTCACTGTGACTCTGCAAAGAAAGCTCAATAAGTGGCCATACTTGGTTCTAGCTTCCTTTATTGTTGCCAGAAGCCCTGTGTGTATCTGTGATTTCTTTCCAGAATGCAGACACAAGCTCAGTATTTGGCCATACTTATTCACTAAGAAGGCACCTTCTTAGCATTGTGTTGTTCTAGGAGACGTGTAATCTAGTAAGGAACTTATTGAAAATGTTCTGAAGTATGTGAAACAAAACAGATCATTTTACAAAAAACACCCTTTTCCTGATAGTGTTTTGCGTGTGTGATTAGATAGGAAGTGCAACAGTGATACAAAAGTGCATCCTTGAAACTTGTAAATGCATTTTTTCCACTGCTCTTTCACTTTTGAAAACCTTAAATGATCCCAAATCTGTGCATCCTGTGCATCCTGTTCTGGATATGTTATAGAGGGGGGAGAGTATAGGCAGGCAGATTATGAAAGAGGCTGTTGCATGAGTCCAGCATAGAGAGAACCAGAGCTCTGGAGACAGTGAGCTTCTGGGGGAAGGTGAGGAAAGGTATCACCCACAGGGATAAAAGGTGGAGCAAGAGAGCACAGTACGAGCAGGGCAGATTGCATGACAAGACAGCTATCCAGACCGGGTAGTTCAAAAGCAGGAGAAAGGCAGCGAATATCAAGAGGCTGACAAAGAGGGACACGACCTTGCTCTTTTTTCGAAGCAGACCCTCCAAACCTCCGCAGAGCGAATTGTAGGACCGAGTACTATAGCCCAAGTATGTTGCAGCAAATATCAATGGTACATGGAGCGTGTCGAAGCGGTTAAGCAGGAGCGAGGGAAACTCCTGCTACTGTGGTACCGGCTTGACTCCAGTTACGAGGAAAGCAAAGCAGTTCATCACACCCAGTGAGTCGAGGTGAGAGCCGATAAGAGCCAGGCTGTGGTGAATGAAAGACGCAAAGTGGATAGTTGAACCAAGTTCAGAGAACTTTAAAAGTGTTGAGGGGAGACCAACTGCAGAGGGAACCAGCACCAAGTGGGTGCTAACTCAAGAGATTCCTGTGGATCCCGTCTGAATGAAACTACAAATACTAGAAGGCCGTAGGAGAGCCGCCAAGATAGGTCAAAGTAGTCACACAGGAGGTCAATCAAAATCCCTGTACAGTCGAAAGCCTTTCACATAAGAACTGTGAGAAAGCAAGGGAAGGGAATCCAGCAAACATTTATGAATGTGATGTTGCCAAGAGTGAACCCGGAAGAGGGATGCTGATGAGAAGGGGCAAGTCTAAAGTCCCAAAAAACAGTGTGTTGACAAAAGTGAACCTGGCCGAGGGATGTCCACTGGAACTGTTTAAAAAGACATTAAGATTTGTCAAGGACGGAAAAGCCATAGTGAACCCGGTGGAGGCAGGCTGAGAGTAAAGAGGTGTCAGCGCCCCAATGAGGGGATCCAGGGGTGAAGAATTCTCACCCTAATAGAAAGCAGGAAAGAAACTTTCATTTGTTGATGAAACTTTTTGTTTGAATACATCAGGCCTTCGAAGGCAAGAGACTTTCAAGTGAAAAGAGACTTGGCCATCGAGGCACCTGATAAACTGGAACAGAACTGTCGACTCGTCTGGGGAAGCTTGAGTGTGTGCTGTGCTCCAAGATCCCACCTTACCCCATGCTCAAAACGTGAGGAAGGAAGACCCAAGCTACTGCATCCTGATATATTATTTGTGAACGGTATTAGCATAATTGATCTAAAAACATTTGACCTACAATATTTGATCGAATTTCTTTGACCTTTTTTCTGTCAAATTGTATTAAATATATATATATGGGGGTGGGTAAGGGTATAGATTAGGTTGAGGGGAAGAGGGGTCTCCCCCCCACATTTTAGACCAAAATAAAGGTAAAATAAATTAGATCAAATGTGATTAGGTCAAATACTTTAGGTCAAATAGAATAGGTTTCTTAGTATAGGCCCTTTTTATTTTGACACAACCCCACTAGGACTGCCTTATTTTTATTTGATGGTCGATGGTTGCTCCCATCTTAGATTTAGGTTTAGTTTAGATGTTTTTTCCACCCTGCAAACATTGTTCAACACCCGTGAACTGTGATCACTTGTTTCTGTCTTTACTATTGCCACCATGAGTTCCTTACAGGGGCCCACAGACAACATTTAAAAATGGGCCTTTACGATTCTTTAGCCGGTGCAGCATTTCCTTTAATGTATGGAATTTATCTCCTGTATAACCAACACGGTCTTAACAGAGCAGGACTTTTGGCTACACCCACAAATGAGACTTACAAGCTTATCTCAAGTTATTCTATAGGCTACACTTTTGTGGATGATGGTTTTATGTGTCTCCTGTTGCTGGTCAGCTTCGCCTGCAATTCTCCAGCTTCCTTATCCAGATCATGTCAATCCCTTGTCGGGTCACAGCATGGGTCTAGGGCTGGGTGGTAATCTGTATAAACAAGCCTAGGAAAGAGTGAATTGGGGGTATCTCCTATCTGATTCCCTCAAGACCTGCAACAAAGAGTGGGTATCGGTCCCCGGCCCCCTAGGACACACCACCACCATCCCCTAGCCTCTCGCATTTACATTGTCACAGTAGGCATACCCACTTGAAACATTACCAGTGGTCCAGTGGTAACTACAGTAGTTTTCCTGGAATACCACTGGTGATATTCCAGACCATCCACTTGAATTCCCAAAAGAGTACATTTGAACCCCTTTCTCCATTACATGGGAAAAGTCGTTAGAGGATTTACAACAGCGATGCCCACTTTTTCATGCCCTTTCCATGTCCTATGACAGGCTGAAAGAACATCTGCAGGTCACTGTGTTCCCAGAACTGAGTCTCTGGCAACAAAATACATTTTGAAGACCTTTCTACCACCTAAAGTAGAATATGTCATGATGGTTACAAAGCTCAATAAGAAAAGTATCAGGATGATTGTGTCTCCAAGTCTCAGTGTGTAATGTAAGAGAAGGGTTCCAACCTTTCTCTAATAGTGGGTCAACAGAATAGGGCCCTCCCTTCTTCCTCTAAACGATTCTGTCAAAAAATTGCTTAGTCCCATCAAGTTCCAGAACGCAAATCAAACCAATCCAAACCAGGTGACAGGTGCAAAGCAAACTGTTCCCCAAGTTCCACAGTATCCCAACAAAAGATAAAGGTGCAAATCCAAAGGTTCTGTCCTTAATGCAGATGTTCTCTACTCCTACTGCCAGAGCAGTAGTGGCTTGTCTGATCCTTTGCTTAGGTGTATCATTCCTTCAGCAGTCGATCCATGGTTCTCGGATAGCCAAATATTTTTGGGGCCCTCCTCTGCACTGCTTCCTAGGGGGTTTCTATGGGGCACTCTCATTGCGGTCTGGCAATGACTTCATGCCATGCTCGGCTTGAGGTTTGCATTTCCAGGTGGGTCTGGTGTGCCCTGCTGGGAAAGATGGAAAAGCATGGCCTTACTCTCACCTTTATCCCCTGCTCCCTTTGGGGTTCTCTTTGGGCCTGTTTCAACCATGACTACTCTGAGATTTTCCTTCCTATACCCCAGTGTTGTTGTGGCGTTCTGTTCCTCCACCCACCTCTGCACCTTTCTCTAGCGTAGACCTCTAGAACCTTGTGTCCTTGCTACCTAAGGGAATGGTCTTTTGTCTTCCCCTGGCCTTCAGTCTCCTGCCTCCTCCTCATTAAGATGACTCAAATCTCTCTCTCACCCTGTTGCCGTATGTCATTTCACTCCTACTACCCTGTACAACTATCTCCCTCTGAGAAAAAGACTGCATTTTACTCAAAAATGCTTGGCTGATTCAGCGCTAGGTCTGTAGCACTGCGAGCTGAGAACTCTTGCTACCACAGTTCCTGCTTCCTGGAGGAGGCGGGACGTTGCAGCCTCACGTGACCAATCACGTGATAATGATCTGGCTTTTTATTCAGACCTAAACCGCCCGAGCGGCGTGTACTGTTCCTGAGAAAAAGACTGCATTTTACTGAAAAAGGCTTGCCTGATTCAGCGCTAGGTCTGTAGCACTGCGAGCTGAGAACTCTTGCTACCACAGTTCCTACTTCCTGGAGGAGGCGGGACGTTGCAGCCTCACGTGACCAATCACGTGGTAATCATCGGGCTTTTTATTCAGACCTAAACCGCCCGAGCGGCGTGTCCTGCTCCTGAGAAGAAGACTGCATTTTACTCAAAAACGCTTTGCCTGATTCAGCGCAAGGTCTGTAGCACTGCGAGCTGAGAACTCTTGCTACCACAGTTCCTGCTTCCTGGAGGAGGCAGGACGTTGCAACCTCACGTGACCAATCACATGATAATCATCGGGCTTTTTATTCAGACTTAAACCACCCTTGCGGCGCTAAGCCCGGTGGAGACAAGCCCGCTGGCTGTTGTGCGGCTGTTTGGCGCTGGGGCGCCCAAATTGATGCGCAGAGTATACACTGTTCACCTTGTTGGCCCGGAGAGGTGGAGACCTAACGCTTGACCACAGACCCCTGTTATACACCAGTTCTAATGAAATGGCAACATACTCATAGGAACCCACGTGGAGATAAGGGAGCACCGACGATTGCGGTGTGGTTGGAGGCTTTATTTTTATTTTCAGACTAACCAATACTTCCTTGAAAGACTCACCTGCTCCAATTCGCGTAAGTCTCTCAGCTGATTATTCATCAGCAGACAGCAGTTGAAGTGAGCGGGCCAGTATTCATTGGTTGCCATCTCCCCACGTGAGCAGGTTCACGTGACTACCCGGAGACAAGTCTCCCGAACATCGGCACAAAACCGCAGCAGTGAAATCCCTGCAGAAGCCGGACGAAAAGCTAGGCAAGATACCAAGTTTATCTAATTCTGGTGTAAGTATAGTGTCTGACTAAGCTTAATTTTAACTTGACCAAGATGGATAATGTAAAACCTCGTACTAGACTCCAAGAGAAATTGGAAGAAACATTAGCGATGAATGAAAAAGACAGCCCAAAAAAGTACTAAACCTCAAATAAATAACACGCATATAGAGGACAAATTAAGACCAACTAAAACTAATGCAAATATCGCACTGAAACACGACCAAAAAAACAACATTAGCGAGGTAACACAAAAAAACTCGCTTAAGAGAGATGAGATTGTAAACTCCGAAGCACATGGTCCAATCAGGACCACTACAGATCTGGTTTACCCTTTATCAGTTGAAAGTATAAATCGACAGACCCCATCAGATGCATTTATAGCTCAGGTCAAAGAGACACCAAAACAAGGAGAAGCAGAGTCCAAATCCTTACAGAAAACAAGAGCAAATGATTCATGCGTTACTCCATCCTTAAAAGAGAGAGCATCGATAGCAAAACAACAGTGGCAGACAACATATCGTCCCACTCATTCCCTATGTGATAAGAATCCACAGGCTCTCCCTCTCAGGATTGCTCGATTGTCACTGGATATAACAGAAATTGATGCTTTAATGGACTGCCAAGAAAAAAGACAAGAGGTATTCAACGGGAAAGGTTTAACTAACCAAATAAATACCTCTACGCCAAATAACTACAAAGACAGTAAAGTACCAGCATCAATAAAACCATGTGAGATCGAAGCAAATAGTTACGTGAAAAACCTTAAATATGAAATTGAGGAATCCATATC
The DNA here is from genome assembly GCF_040938575.1 of Ambystoma mexicanum. Lineage (NCBI taxonomy): Eukaryota > Metazoa > Chordata > Amphibia > Caudata > Ambystomatidae > Ambystoma > Ambystoma mexicanum. Next base: position 618,792,679 of record NC_090935.1, on the reverse strand, counting down.
GACAAGCATGCACTTAGACCGCTCAAAAGATTTGGTGGAGTCTCCAATGAGAATACCGACCACAATGTTAGACTTGCAAAATACTCTAATTGCAGTCCTATCAAATGCAATGATCCCATTCCTGAAAATACAGGAGGCTATGGTCGATGCTACAAAAGACCAAGCAACGCTACCAGCGATGATCATGACTAAACAATCCCTTTTTGAATCCCTAACAATTAGCTTACAAGAAAGAATGAAATATGAGGCAGAAACGTCTAGGACCTGGCAAGCACGTTTAGCGGACATGGCAAGAGCGGAACGCATCGAAAAACAGACCCTAATGGAAACAGTCTCAAATATAACAAAGAAATTAATAGATGAAAAGGCAAAAAAACAGTCGCAAATAACACATCTGCCCAAAGTACTAACACAAGAAACACAAGGAAAAGCCTGCCCAAATAAAAATCACATCGATCAGACAACACAGTATGAGATCCAACCATTAATGATAGAAGCAAATTCCCAGTTAAATCCAATCATAATTGATAATAACGAACCTCCAATGTGCACACCTTTTGACATATTCGACCTTACAAAACGCAAACCAATAGGACAAGACAACTTGATTAGACAAAATCACAAAAAATTGACAACCAAATCACAAACGGGATCCCGTGCATTTTTGAGAAACATGCAAAGGGTACAAAAAGCAACAAATGACAAATTACCACAATCCAAGCAAACCAGGGCAATGAAACATATAGAGCTTGCAGCTTCACATTTGGCACTGGCTAAAACAAGCAGTTCCAAACCAGTTATCCAACTAGACAAACTAAAATCAAAGGAACCATTGGATGATCTGCCAAGTGAAATAAACCTTCACAACAATAAGCAGACATCAAGCCAGGGCACCGATATAAACGGAGACGACAAAAATTTGAAATCAAATACAGTATCGGCAAAAGAGCCATCAATAATCGGGGATTCAACAGAAGATATTTCATCTGTCACCAATGATCAAAATGAAGAGTTGATTGTTATCGATGAATATAATGATTCAACACTGTCTTCGACGACATACTCCCAGGAATTGACAGATCAAGGTGGAAATTAATCCCTTAATTATTCAGCGGTTTAAAGTGATGAAACATTGTCATCTACAGAAAGGCAACAGAAGCAAAAAAATGATGATAAGCAGAGTTCCACCCGAGATTCTATTATTATGAGACCGAAGTTTCAGAACCCTTTGTGTACCACGTAGGCCTACAGAGTGGCTTTGTCTCAAATATCGCCACATCCAGAAGACTTGGTGACATTAAACAGATCTAACATTCTTCGACTGTTGAAAGCAATTCCGCAACTCGGAGATATTAAAACGAATGACATCGAAGTAATTATCTTTCCGAATAAGAAATGTATGGAGGAAGCCCATATTGACTTCTATTCAGAAGAAACCATGCAACGTGTCTTAGCATCAAACAAGCTACTCTTAAATCTTGGATTCAATGTAGAAGAAATATACATATCCAGATCGATGGCTAGTAAAAAATCTACGAATATTACACTTCTTGATCAAAGGCTGAAAAATGACAAAAAGAACAAGCCAATCCAAGGGAACACCAAAACAAACAACTCGAGTACTCCAACACGTGCAAATAGAGTGGATGAAGTCAATAACTCCAGACAACCAAGGAAAACATATTTATAACAATCAAAGGACAAAGTAAGTGACACACAGAAAATATCCCTAATGTCATGGAATACAAGGGGATATAAACATCTCTTGAAAAATCAATCCACAATGTTAGCAAAAGTGGAAATAATCTGTTTACAGGAGACCTGGCTAACTGAGGAGATCCTGTGCGAGGGATATATAACCTGGTTGAATCCCGCAATACCGTCGAAAACAGGCAGATCGGCTTCAGGAATGTTAATTCTGATGCAAATCAATGTGACATGGCCTATAACTGCAAGAAAGAACATTAATCCCTGGTGTCAGTATATTACCATTAGCATGCCAGCATATAATCTAGAACAAAATAGAAAGCTAACGACATGCAGAATGGAACACAGAAGTATTTCAATTTTTAACATCTATTGGAATCCTACTGCAATCAACGACAACATTTTTATCGATGCCGTATTTGAAGAAATCGATTCCATCATACAAGCTAATAACCGAAATGAATTTATTATAGCTGGCGACTTCAACATTCATCTCTTTGACAAAGAGGGTAATAAATACTTGTCACACGAAATGTCATCCCGGACAAGGAAATGGATGAAAGAGCTAAGAATTCGCAATATTTCCTTAACTAAACAAACAACGAATGCAAATGGGACACTTTGTCCGACTTGGACAGGAAAAACCACCACTTCAGTAATTGATTATATATTTGCTTCTGACACCTTACAGCATTCTGTTACTGGAACTAATAACTTCCCTAATGAAGAAAGCGACCATCATCAAATTTCAATTTCATGGCTTGTATACAAAACTAGAAATGAGCACATAAATTTACCTGATTTAGAATTATCCAATGGGCTGAATAAACTAAGAATAAGAAATCATCAAGCCAGCGAAATACTTTCAACTTTTCAACTGGTCCCCCAGACAGAACATGAAAAACTGGACTATCAATGGATTTTAGAAAAATATACATGTCCACAAACAAAAACAAAGAGTGTTCCCAAAACCTCACATTGCCATCAATATAATCAAAGAATCAAACAAGAAAAGCAAGAACATCAAAAGAGAATAAGGCATTTGAAATTAAAGAACGACCTAGACCTTAAAAAACAGATACACAAGGAAAAACAAAGATATTCTAATTTTTTAAAAAGTAACAAGGCAATGATGAAACAACACGATGCAGAAACAATTTTGAAGGCCCTACAAAATAAAAACACAAGAAACTTGTGGTCAATGATGACTGATAAATCCAAACAACAAAATTTAATACAAGAAGTTGAGTCCCATGTTTGGATAAACCATTATCAAGAAATTTACAACAGCAAAACATCCATTTTGACAACGACCGGAGTAAACGAAGTGTGTACCTGGAAATTTGAGTGGAACATTGAGGATATAACAAACAAGATTAAAGCCTTGAATTCATCACGAGCCCCAGGCCCGGACGGGCTTTCAAATACAGTCCTCAAAGCGACACCAGAAATATGGGCCAAATTTTTCTTTCATTTACTCGAGCGTATAGCAAAAAGAAAAGAAATTACCCACACTTGGACAGTCGCAATTCTGATCCCAATTTACAAATCAGTAGACCGAAAGACGCCAGGCAACTATAGACCCATAGCCTTGCTAGACCCATTGGGAAAATTATTTGCAAGCTACCTTCAAAAACAACTGAACAACTGGGCAGCAAACAACGGAAAACAGGCGAAAAGGCAAACTGGCTTTGTGACAAAAATTGGAACAAATGTAAACCTACTGTTACTGAATATGATAAAAGTAGAAGCAAGCATCAAAAACCAACAAGTATATGCTTTGTTCATAGACTTGAAAATGGCATTCGATTCAGTAAACAGACAGAAACTCTGGGGTAAATTAACAGCATGGGGTTGTCCCACTTACATCCTAAACCCAATCATTCAACTATATTCAAATACCTCCATTCGAGTTCGACTCACAAATGCTGGAATGGTCACACAAGCAATTCCCACCTGGAATGGGTTGAAGCAAGGCTGTCCGTTAGCTGCGTGTTTATAAAATCTATATACCAACGACTTTGAGAAGCAGATTGAAAACGCGAAAGCAAATCCCCCAAGAATTAACAACTCAACGATTCAGGCACTAATCTATGCTGATGATATTATTATACTGGATAAAACGATATCCGGACTACAAGAATCTCTGAACAAAACCAAAGATTACATGTATATAAATGATCTCCAAATCAATACGTGTAAAACAAAGATCATGAAACTCATCTGTCAGAAACAGAAAAATCAATATCCTATAAAAATCTTGCATGATAATAAAGAAATTATGATCACAAAGACAATCAAATATGTAGGTGCTCTCATAAATCCTTCTAATAATGAAAAAGAATGGTACGAAAATATTGAAGAAAAGACCAGATCCTTGGCCAGGCAAGGTAGATGCTTTCATCAGAAGTATGGCACATACTCAGTGAAGGCCACAATGCTATTATACAGGCAAAGGGTAGTTCCAATCGTAACCTATGGCAGTGAATCCTTAATCAACGGGAAGGTTATTAACTGGTCTGTTCTAGAAGGTCTATATTGGCGACACACGTTAGCACTCCCCAAATCGTTTCCTATTGCTAGGATCCGTTTTGAATTGGGCTTACAATCGATAGAATCTATAGTCACATGGAAACAGATGGACCTTTATAGAAAAGTCATTTCGGATGATCAGATACCATCACTGGAAATATTAAAAAGAAAAGAACAAGCATTTCAAACAACAGCTCTTTTGAAATGGATTACAACAATAAAGAGAAAAATGCAAGCTGAAGAAATTACCGAAGAACTGTTGGTAAAGAGACCCCAGCATGCGAAAAGAAAATTAAAAACGAATGACTGGATAAAAACAATAGACAAACAAAAAAACTACAAACGGTTCCTTAAATGTGACACAGAAGTAAGAGCCTTAAATTAACTACCAGAATATTTAATGCAATTCCCTGATAGGATGATTCGTGACTTATTTTTAAGATTTCGCCTGAATATACTCCCAACTAGGGACTACTTAGCTACATTTGATAAAACTGGTTCTACTTCCGCGGACTGCAGATTTTGTAAAGAACTCCAAACACCAGAAACACTATTCCATTTAATCATGGTGTGCCCGATGCTGAAAGAAAAAAGAGAACTATTCAGAACCTTTTTTGGTATTTCCAATAAAGAGATGACGACAGAAGAAAGATGGGCGAATCTGCTAAGAGGAAATGATCAGTGGCTAATAATTACAATAATTAAATTCTGGACTGAGATCATGAAATGAGTCGAAATGAATGGACCAAATGAAATTTTTCTTTCTTTTTTTTAACTATAGATTTGAAAAAGAATGTAATGTAAAGTTTGTAAAATCAAACCAAACATTTAATAAAAAAAGAAAAAAAAAACTATCTCCCTCCTTTCTTACTTCCTGTAAAACACCACTCTCCTCCTAGTAAGCTTCCAAATCAGTTTTCTATCTTTCTCCTGCACAAAAGTCCTTTCTTCTGTCTTGCAGGTGTTATTCCCCCATTTCCTCCCTAAGGTAACATCCCTCTGTCTCTCCTCCCAACCCTTTCCCTCTCTAAGAGGCCAGGATCTTCCTCCTGATCTACACAATTCCTACACCCCTCCTGTGGCACACATGCAACTTCTTAAGCCAACCACTCCCTCCTCTGTACTCCTCTGATCTGCCTCCTTGCCATGTAACAGTCTCACTGTTTGCCTGGTCTCTGCCATCACATTCTGTTTGCACATGTACTCCCGGGCATGGGCCATCCTGGGTCTGCTGCTCTTCTCTAGCCAGCTCTCACAAGGACTGACAATGGCTGACTGGCCCGGCTGCCTTTTAAAGTCTGATCTCTTCTCCTTCTAGGTCAGGGGTCTGCAGGGGTCTCCAGATGTTTGGGACTACAACTCCCCTCTACCCTAACTATAACAGTCAATGGTGAGGGAGCGCTATATGTCCCATGCTCATTTTAAGAGCATAAACACAATAAACTAGTTACTTACAAACATGATGTGCAGACTTGGGCAGGGCATTCGTAGTCCTGAAAATGTCTCTGAGGCAATAGTTTGTCATCATTAGCCTACACGTATACATTTATCCACTCTAATCCCTCCTAGTTTACCACTCCCGGTTAGGAAACAGACAACGTAAGGCACTGGAGCCCCACCTATGTTGGGAAGGGGGCAGCCCCCCCAAGGTGATTTAAAGTAGGCGAGGTGCATTTGAGGCACTGTAATAAACCAGGGGGGAGGGTGCCCAGCGAAAGGGGCGATTTCCCGTTCAGCAGGACCCCATGCCAACATCATCAACTATAGCGTGTTCATATGGTGTGGCCCAAGGTGCAGGCGCCATTGCTATTTTGCATAGATATTAAGATTCCTAGGCAGAAGAGAAGGCTTGCGCGGTACGCACGGTAAAGGCTGCATTGCATGAACTAGGCCCAAATCCATGAGGCAACGGAAATCTCCAGTCATGCCCGAGCTCACATGAGGACAGTTCACACCCCAACTCGTCACACTGTTTGTCCATTGTGAAAAGTGTTGCAGAGATGTGTCTTTCACCCAAGATGAATGTGCCCTACAAGGCCGCGATCAGAGGACGGCGCTTGGTATGCATGGTATCTCACCTTGGCCAAAGCATGACCCAGCCCATTCCCGAGTGACCACGAGTTAATGCCCATTTAACTGACTAAACCCTAAGATCCCCAAATTCCATAACACCATGTGCCCTTTGCCCACCGACCCCAAAATAACAAGTCTTGAAATATTCAAAGAGGATGGACAGGGTGCATCATTGAAGTGACAATCGTGTGATTTGTATTGCGAGGTGCTGGGAGGGATAAATTATAGTTCAAAACAAGGGCAGAATTTGTTTTCTGACCTTCAACGTGAGAAGAAGATGAGCCCTGCAGCGCCCACGTGATGGAAGACGGACGGACTGGGCTGGGACCAATAAACTGCCATCCCATATGGATAAAGGCAGCACCTGTGTAGTGTCCATCCAATCAGCTGCGCAGGTGTTTACTATATGTATTGTGTCACTTATGACAATGTTTTGGTTTATACGTTTCTGCTTGTACCCTTCTTTGGCAGAACGTTGTTGGCAGCAGAGTCCTTTGCTGTTGCTCTCATCTGCGCATGAGATTAAACTTCTTATCCTTACAAGATCGACTTGGGCCTTTCTTCCCTAGTGGGTTGTATTCTCTCTGGTGTGAGCGTGCAGGGGCTTTCTTTCAATTGGTGCCCCTGAAGTGATCCCTGCACCCCCTGTACCGCCAGAGGCTTCCAAACCGCTTCTCCAGAAGGAGCCGCGCCCACCTACAGCGACTGGCCCCGAATAAACACATGTTCTGAGTGGTCTAGTAGGAGCCATTTTAAGAAAAGTACTCTCTGCTCTTTGAAGCGAGGAGCGGCTTCGAGGAGAGTGCAGGTGGTGTTGGCACCCTGTGACGGAGGAGTTTGGGTGAGCACGCACATGTGAGTAGACTCTTGTGAGAGATAACAAGTAGGGGACGGATGTATGGGGAATTGTGAAAGGTGTGAGTACGTGGAGAGCAAGGTTATTTGTGTAACGTGGATGAGGTTAGGGTTATTGCTGGTGAAATTCTTTATTATTAGTTGATTGGTTCTACAAGGTATTTTAAGGTAAGGCATTATGCGGCAAGGCAAAGGTAAGGCAGGGATCCCCTCCTCGGAAGGGGAGGGAAGGTCGTACCACGAGGCAGAATAATATTTAAAGGAGGTTCTTGGAAATACAAAGTAGTGGTCTCATATAAATATTAGGCCTAGAACAAGCATCTATTGTTAGCGTAGCGCGTTGGTTTAGTTTGTGGTAGTAGTGTTTTGTTGGTGAAGAATCAGTAATTGTGTGAGTCGCGGTGTGGTGTGGTGCTGCCCGATCTCTTGAAGCAGCGTGTGTGCATATGGAAGGGTGAGAGAGAATAGTCAGGGTTGATTCTTTTGTTTTTGTAGTTATAAGTAAGCACCACTAGCATCGGGGGAAAATCACCAATAGAGCATGTGTATAAAGCCCTGCCACTGTATTGTGACAGGGTGGAAAAGTATCATAAACAGTGGATCGCGGATACAGTAGGATGGGGGATTCCCTGCCCATGGCCAGGGCAGGGGTCGCACAGCAAGAGCATTTTGGAACACATCTCCACATTTTTTGTAGCAAAATATAAGGGGAAGTAGTTACAGAAGAGAAAACAGATCCTCGATCTTTGGCGTTTGTTCGAAGATACAGAGGTTCAAGGTAATAGAGCGGAGGCTCAGAGACAGAGAAGTGCAGGAAGGGAGAAAGGGAAGGTGGGGTGCAGGTAGGGACCAAGGGATTATATCCCTTGACACCAATCCCGCAGAAGGGTACACCAATCTAAGCTATGTACCCGCTGTGATAGGGACCCCTCCTGTAGGATCCCCGCAGTGTCAGCAACATTACAGGCTACCGCTCCCCTACCACCATATGCCCACCCGCCTGAAGCACCAGCATCAAAGGTGTACAGGTCTAGGGAATTTCAGTATAGGTTGACAGGTTTGCTAGCAGAACTACAGAGATTACAGACATCCCCAGAAACAGGAAGGTATATAAGTGCACTAAGAACGGGATTGGGAGAGTGGAAGTCAGGGGAATATTGCTCAAGATGGATGTTGAAGGTATAAAACGTGTAGGGGTTGAGAAGGAAAACAGCCTGCGTGGGTGGATTGTCTTGGGAGAGGAGACTATGGTGCTGGGAGATAATGTGGAGGGAGGGGATGCTGGCACATTCACAGAAGACCCAAGTGAAGACGAATGGAGGGGTGAAGAGGCGGCCAAAAATACACCCCAAGTAGAAGGTATATGGGCAGGAGGTAGGTTAAGGAACAGAGCTGTTCGGATGGCCTTGGTGAAAAGAAGAGGTGTTGTGAAGAAGGGTATGGGAAGTAGAGCAAAGATGCAGATCCCCCTAATACATAAGGGGGAAGGGAGGACACAGTATGTGCCTTGGCCCCAAATGGACAAGAATCATTTAATTAAGGCCCTCCCACAGCTTACAACAGGGGCGAGTAAGTGGATATATGAATTTGAAAAACAAACGGCAGGGGTGCCCCTGGCAATAGGGGATCTTAAGAGCTTACTGGTTGCCGTAATTGGGGATCAAGCTGGAGACATATGGTTTAAGGCTGGATATCTGGGAGTAACCTTGGGGGACGATGCACATGATGGGGCATCATTCGATGGAGTTAAAGCATTGGTACGGGGCACATTACATAGGGCCTTTCCGGACACTCCCGATCTACACTCTCTGATGCAATATACCATGGGTGATGATGAGGACCCAGCTGGATTTCTTTTTAAAATGCAGGAGAAGTAGAGAGCAGAGAGGGAAGGGACGTGGGATCAATCAATACACTTTTTCTATTTTATCGTAAAGAGGGGTTTGCTGAAGGAAGTGCAGAAGGCATTGGATAAGATTGTGGGTATTGAGGTCATGGGTCGTGCAGAAATACAGAGCATAATTATAGTGCATCATTGCAAGAGGATTAAGGAGCGGGAGAGGGAAATAGCGCAAATGCGTCAGGGGAAGGAAGCAAAGCTGGTAGAGAAAAAAGTGGCAAAAGTGGTAGTTCAGGTGCCTGTGCCAAGGCCAATACAGGTGGAGGGAACAGAGAGTACACAGCAAGTTGTGGATGCCACTATTGCAGCGCTCTGGGCAGAAGGTGGACAAGGGCAGAGGGGAATGAGGGATTTCAAGAAGGAGGGTTTGGACTCAGGGGAGTTATGTTCGGACAGTCTCAATGCTTGAATTTTTAAGATGAGGGGCTTTCTTAAGGGATTGCAGGAGCAGGTCTGCGCTGGGGTATGATTATGGGCTTCAGCAGCAGGGCCAAGGGCCCTAAGGGCCTCAAGGATAAGGATACTAGCAACAGGGCCAAGGGTGCCAGAACCAGGAGTATCCTCAGGGGCAATACCAAACTTATAATCAGCAGCCCCAAGCGCCGAACTCACAAGCGCGGCACCCTCCGCAGTAACAGCAGGGTAGTGTTTTCCCCCGGTAATCAGGGCACCAGGTTGTGCGACCGCTCCCTTTGGGAGAGTAGCAGTAGTAGGAGGTAGCCCTTTATCGTTCCCTGGAACAAGCACATATCCCGATTAGGATAGCCCACAGAGGATCTATGTGATCACTGCACCGCCCATAATGTCATCTTTCAAAAAGCCGGCTTCCACTATGGCGCAGCGCAGTGATCACATACATCACTGTGCCTGCATACCCCTCCCCTACTCCCCTCCTACCTACTTACCTTTTTGGTGGCACACACAGAAGTGTGCCGCCGTCTCAACTGTATCCCTGCAGTGCCAGTTCTGTCCCACTAACGTGGGTCTGAATTGGCACTGCAGGGTCCTTTTTTAAAAATGTATTTGTTTTTTGCTTTTATCTTTATTGTCCCCTGCTAGCATGTAATGGATGCGGGGGACACCCCTGCAACTCCTGACCCCCATTACTCTGACTAACAGGAGCGGGGGACACCTCCACAACCCCTTAATGCAGTGTCCCTTAATGGCAGTAGTAACTTCATCCCCATTTTTCGAAGAAGATTTACAGCATGTGCCCCCGCAGTTGTGGACTACAAATCCACATGATGTAGGGTTGTTGAAGGATGTAACACCTGTGCATCTAACCCTAAAACCAGGTGCGTGCTGCCCCGGGTAAGACAATATCCACTGTCAAGAGAGGCGAAGGAAGTTATTAGAAAGACCATACACGCTCTACTGGACCAGGGGATTATCGTGCCATCTACGTCCCTGTGCTATACAGCGATATATCAGGTTAGAAAATCAATGGGGGACAATTGGAGAATGATCCAATACTTACGCCCCCTAAATGATGTGGTACAGAAAGAGTTTCCAGTGGTTCCAAATCTGGCAACCATTTTATGCAGCATCCGCAAGGAGGCTACATATTTCACTGTGGTGGATTAGAAAAATGCATTTTTCGCAATTCCACCACATCCAGAGTCGAGGTACCTTACAGCATTTATGCAGGGTCAGATGAGGTTCAAGCATACTAGATTACCTCAAAGGTACTGTGAGAGCCCGAGCATATTTAACAGAATACTGCATGCTGATTTAGGGAATATTCATGTGCCCAGCATGATTATCCAGTACGTGGATGACCTGCTAGGTTGCAGTGACAATGAACAACATTGTCGAAGAGACTCGGTTGTACTACTACAATTACTGGCTTTTAAGGGGTACTAGGTTGATAAGGCCAAATTGCAATATTGCCAGCAGGAAGTAATTTTTTTGGGGCAGTTCATATCAGCGAATGGGAAGAGCATATTACCCGATAGGGCAGCATCGGTACGTGCCACCCCCAGACCCGCCTCAGTTAAGGAGATGCAGAGGTTTCTGGGCCTATGCAATTACTGCAGGGCCTGGATCCTCGATTTCGCAACATACACCAGGCTACTTTTGCAAGCCCTAAGGGAAGCCCAGAAAACAAAGGACCACAAGTTATTGTGGACGGCAAAATGATTAGGCAATTTGACGATTTAAAAGAAGTCATCAGTTCAGCACCCGTACTGGCCACCCCGGACTATACACAGGAATTCTATTTGTTTTCACATTCTGATGGTTAGCTTATGACAGCAGTGTTGACTCAGAGCACTATGGGCCATAAGCCATGGGCCTATTATAGTGGTACTCTGGATGCAGTGGTGCAAGGGCAGTTCACGGGCGAACAAGCATTAGCAGCCACTGCCTTTGCTCTCCTGGCAACAGAAGAAAGTACAAAGTGTTTACAATAAGCAGTAGACTGTCAACCACTATGGAAAGGTATAATGGTATTTCTGACAGCATTACTAAAGCGGCTATCCTTGAGAATCTGTATAAAAGAATGAAAAGAGAGGTACAATGAAAGTATGACATGTATCAAGGTTTGGGTTTTGATGTGATTAAGGATATTCACCACCACAAATTCTCTTATTCATGGTACTCTGGTATGAGTGGTGTGGGGAGAAATGCTGTAAATGGGAGCTGTTATGTGTGTTCACTGATTCCGCACGCGCCAGTCGCTCCCAAGGTGTTAGTGCCACAAGCAGTCCCAATTATAGTGGCACATACCTGGTTCATCTTGCGCTATGCAGAATAAAAGGAAAATTCCAGGCACACAGTATGGAATTGCAAATGGTGGGCCCAGATTTCGTAATGTGTCCCGACAACCAAAGAAACATCAAGTGTGTGAAGTTATAACTTATTTGATGGTGAAGGGGTGGAAGTATGTCAATAATAACTGGCAGCACAGCACACTACCTTGCTTGGCAGAAGGACTGGTAACATATAGCAAGGACAGGATAGCACGAATCTGGTCACAGCATATCACAAAGCTGAGGTGGATTGCAACGATGGAAAAGCTGGTGCAAATGCACAAGAAAGATGAATATAAACTCTGTTTCTGCAGCAGGGGTACAGTCTTGGTTGGCACAAACGAACATTGTAATAAAACTCTCTTGATCGCAGACATGAAGAAAAGAATGGCTGCACTGATGGATTACTACTGGATCTGTGATCGACAAGCTTACTTGCCCAGCTTCATGGAGGGTCTGTTGTTCGCTGGCCACATTGCATTCAGCGCTATTGGTAATCCCAGAAGAGCACCTGAAGGTGGAAGTGCTGCCTGCAGAGGGGCCAACAAATTTCCCCACAGTACAACCTGAAAATAAGAGCTTGGTGCCCACGCAAGAGCCTCACATCCGGCTAGGAAAAGGACAATTCCAGCAACCGCAGAGAATGAAAAGATCGAATTACATTTCTAAAGACTCTTCCACTTTCACTTTACTTGCTGAAATACCAGAAGAATATAGGCTTTTCAGCTCAGAAGAGTCCTTCTTCGCTTCCTTACTCTTGCCAGGGGTACAAGTGGCAGCCAATGCCAAATGGCTGTAAAGAGTGCGGTGGGAACTGGTCCAGCTCACAAACGACACAGAGAATGAGTTCAACGTGATCAAGGTTGAGTTACGAGCACTAAGACTTATGATAATGCAAAATAGGTATACTGGACATGTTGACAGCAATGGAAGGCGGGGTTTGCAAAACATTTGGCAATTCGTGTTGCACGTTCGTACTTCCAGAAGACACTGAAAATACATCATTATCCCACATCATTGCAGCTGCCCATGGCCTAGGTGTTCGTTTGAAGAAGGAGGAAGGAATTCAGCACAATGATTGGCTAATCATGACTTTCAACTGAGCCCCATCGTGGCTAGGAGCAATCGTGAAAAGGCTAATGCCCATCATTGTGTTAATCCTGGTCTTTTTCTGCAGGTGACAGCTAGTTCTTCGATGCTGTGCCATTGTGGCACCTGATAGCGCTAGAATGTTGGTATCGATTGGGGGTCAAAAAGCACCTCGCGAAACAAAAAACATTGAAGTGCAGACCGATGTCCCACAGGGTGGCCCAAAGTATGAAATGTGTCCCATCCCATATGGAGATGAAGTTGATCCTTTATACCACACTGTCATGTCCCAACTTCCTGATCCAGAAAATTACACAGAGGTTTGGGTGGACCTGGTGGGGTAGGGGCATTGTATTTACATTACTTGTTCATCTGTAGAGTATGTGCGTGGGGGGGAAAGTTTGCTTTTAGTGTATAGGGTGTGGGTGCCAGTAAAGAGGAATAAGCCATATATGAATGTAGAAACTGGGGAGTGGGATCACAGAGCTATTCCAGAATTCGTTACAGTTTAAGTAACAAAAGGGGGGAATATTGGGAAGGGGGCAGCCCCCCAGGTGCTTTAAAGTAAGGCGAGATGCATTTGAGGCATGGTAATGAACCAGGGTGAGGGTGGTCAGCGAAAGGGGCGCTTTCCCGTCCAGCAGGACCCCATGCCAACATCATCAATTATAGCGTATTCATATGGTGTGGCCCAAGGTGCGGGTGGCATCGCTATTTTGCATAGATATTAATATTCCTAGGCAGAAGAGAAGGCATGCCCGGTAAGCACAGTAAAGGCGGCATTGCATGCACTAGACCCAAATCCACGAGGCAACGGAAATCTCCAGTCATGCCCGCGCTGCCATGAGGACAGTTCACACCCCCCACTCGCCACACTGTTTGTCCATTGTTCGTGAAAGTGTTGCTGAGATGTGTCTTTCTCCACAAGGCCGCAATGATAGGCCGGCACCTGGTATGCATGTTATCTCACCTTGGCAAAAGCATGACCTGGCCCATTCCCGAGTGACCACGAGTTATAGCCCATATATTTGATTAAACCCTAAGATCCTTGAATTCCATGACACCAGGTGCCCTTTGACCACGGCCCCAAAGTAAGAAGTCTTGAAACGTTCAAAGACGATGGACAGGGTGTATTGTTGAAGCGACAATCATGTGATTTGTATTGCGAGGTACTGGGAGGGAGTTGGGTCAGTTTCCGCACCTTAATGAAGATTTTGGAAGACAACTGTTAGCCATGGCTGCTGCTTTTACTGGAACCAATAACCTGTCCACAGTGGTGCCGGGGACGGCATCTTTAGTGCCACCCTAGCCCTGTTCAGTATGAGATCCCATTTGTATGCCTGTCATGGAATAGTTGTGGGTTGGCAAACTTTCATAGATAGTGGGGCACAGTTGATGATAATAGCTATCCTGCTGTTGTCCTATTACATGAAACAATGCAGGTATTCCATTTTAATGTGGAAGGGTTTGAATGCTACACTAAACCTGCCTCCAGAAGGGAAAAGGGCAGGCCTTCTGGGGGGTTAGCTATTCTTATAAATAATACTTGTAAATTAACATCGAAACTTATTTATAAAGATCCAACAGTGTTAGCTGTGGAATTAACCCCCAGTCTTTCATGTGAAAATCCTTTATTAATCATGTGCATCTATTGGAGTAAGCTCGCAATTTCATTTAATGTGATAGTTGATACTCTTGATGCAATCCTGGAAGGTGCGTTTACTCGTCATTCACAGGTGGGGGTTGTGGTAGGGGGTGATTGCAATTCTACCTGCTTACTCCATGAGTTGTGTTCTGGACGGAAATTATTCATATCATCTCCTACTGTAAGAATGGCAAAAATGGGTGGACTTTTTCCTCAATTGGGACATTCAAGTAGTTGCAACGCGAGAGAAGGAGTCTCCATACACATGGTCGCGAGGAGGACTGACCTCTCACATTGATCACTTTTTTCTGTCTTCTGTACTTTACAATATATCTGATCCTATTGATATCAAGGAACTGGGCTTTGGCGATCATCAGGCAATTTCCTTACAGTTGAATTTAGATAACTGGGGTGATAAACCCAACCAGATTTTGAAATTGGTAGAAAATGATAGGGTAGGCTTATCGGTCAGATGGAACCCTTCAACCTGTCATCAGTTGATCTGTCGGATTAAAGCCGACCCAATAATGGATAAAATTATGTCATTTTCATGCCTTGATTCGGTCCGGTTGGATATAACTATATCAAAGATGAATTAATATTCACTTATTGGAGATGGCAAAGCAAGTGAAGCCTGCCTATAATAAAAAACAGCACATACATACCTTTAATATAGAGATTTTTAGATTAAAGAAACTTAAAAATTTGAAGGTTAGACAACTACAAAAGTTGTCGCTTGACTCGCAAAAGCATTATTTGTTAAAAAAGGTAATTCTTCAAAATTATAAAAAGGTTGTGAATTTCTTAAAATCCAAGCTTATTATAAATGACAATCAGAACATGATGTATCATCTCCTCAAAAGTGATACAGGCAAAATCTGGTCGATCCTAAGGATGATTAATGGTCCAAAGGAAGGTCAAAAGGAAAATGCAATCCCAGCTATCAAGTGGGTTAAGTATATTAAGTTGAAATATGAATTGCCAAATACATTTGCTAATGAAAATAAAATTGACCTTAAAAATGCCATGTTAGTTAAATCACCATGGCTTTTGGACGATATAATCAGGGCAATAATGAAATTGAATCCCTTAAGGGCGGTTGGACCAGACGGTATTCCCGCATGTTTATTTAAAGTTGACATCCAACTGTGGGCTATGATCCTGAAATATAAATTTGATGCTGTATTCCTCACTCAAGTAATACCTACATCGTGGTGTTCAGCAGTCGTAATTCCCATCTACAAGATAGGACCCACTGAAGATCCCTCAAATTTCAGACCAATTGCCCTCAGAAACGCTTCCTCTAAGTTCTTTTGTCAGCTTATTCTTGAGGAGCTTCTGGAGTTTATGAAGAGTAATGTTACCCTTTCGAAATTTCAGACGGGCTTTAGACGCCACATGGGATGTCCTCTCAATGCAACTTTAATATTGCATATTCATTGGAACACCAAGCACAACCATATGGGGGCGGTATATATGGCAGCTCTTGATTTAAGTTCTGCTTTTGATACTGTGTTGAGAGAACTCCTGTGGGAAAAGATGCTGGCAATGGGCTTTCCAAAACATCTGATGGCGCTTATTGCCCTTCTACATTCATCCACTAATTATAGAGTAAGATTGAACAAGGAAGGTGCGCTCACTGATATAATCCCTTCTGCTATTGGGTTTAAACAGGGCTGCACTCTTGCAGTGGTCTTATTCAATTTATATATATGTGATATTGAGGAATGCTGGGCTGAAAAAACTATTTTCTCAATCAAAATTGGTCAGCTCAAACTGAATTATATTGGATTTTCTGACGATCTCATTTTTTCGATAAGACTCCTTTTGGGCTTCAGAATAAGATCAATGCATTCATGCAATATGCTGTAGCCCATAATTTAAGGGTGAATCAGTCTAAATCCAATATATTGGTCGTGACAGTGGGGGAAAAAGAGGGTGTCGCTACAAGTGGGCTATGGATGGAGTTATAATTGAAACAGTACAATCAATTAAATACTTGGGTTATGCTTTATCGGATTCCTTCTCTAAGTCCTGGTGGAAGGAAAGAATTCAAGAAAAAATTAGACCCCCTAGTCTCCCAAATGAGATTAATTATGGGAAAATATTGTAGTTTCTCCCTTTTACCTGTCCTCCAGTTTTATCTCCTAAAAGTTGAACCCTGTATTCTCTACATTCTGGACATGTGCCTTTATGAGGTGGATGATATTCTTGATACTTTGCAGGGGGGCATTTGGAAAAGAGTACGGTGGCTAATGATATTGTCTGCCACGAATTAGGTTTTTTACCCCTGTCTGCTAAACGGAATTGGCGGTTATTAAATAATTATGTAAAAATGCTAGATCCACCCTGTAATTCACTTTATGAAGATCTGAATGAACAGCTGACCCTGGGATGTTTGAATTCGTTATCAGCCTATGCGAAAATAATTAATGGTATATTAGATCTGATGGTGATCTCAAAGGAGGATCTTATATTGGGTTTGCCGAGCTGTAAATTGAAAATGTGCCTGTATTATTGGAGCTGTCAGGCAGATCGAATCGGTTCATATAAATCATAATATGAGTTCGGCTTGTCTCAAAGGAAGTGGGGGGACAGACCCAGATACATCTTACAGTTTCCTTCTGCTTCAGGTCGTAACCTGTACTTGCGATATAAATTGAACCATCTCAAACTAATGAAAGGTTGTTTCAATGGGGAAAATGTGACATGCAATTTAAAATGGGTTCATGCCGATTTGTCAAAAAGTTTCAGTGCTGGAGTCTCTTAAACACTTGGTCATGTATTGTGAACACTTTGAGCGTGAGAGACTTAATATGTTTGGGAACTTTATGTATTTGTGTTCCACTTTGTCTCGTGAGGCTTTATGGGAAAGATGTATAAGAGGAGACAGTATTATGCTTGTTTTTAGATTGACATTGATCTTGGCTATAATTGATACTAAACTGAAGGAACTGATTTACGAAGAGGCATAGACTTGTTAAGTTTCTTGGAATTGTTATATATGCTTATTCATATTTTTTTATTAACGCTTATTGTTGCAATTTATGCTAAATAATTTTGTATTTGAACACTTTTATATGTTATCTTTTATGAACTTGAAATATGTTGTTGTATTAAGTTTGAATAAGAAATTGTAAAGGTTTTTAATCAAATACAATAAAAAAAAATTGGAGTCTTGCATAATCACTGCCATTAGCAGCTGCTTTTTAATGTTCTATTTATTTTCTTTTCTGCTGTTTGCCTCACAGTATCCTCAGTAAAAATCCTTTTTCACTTTTAACTCACCCCCCCCAAATGAATCGCTCTGTCAAGCTTTGAGCACTGCTACTAGGTCCACCAAGAGTACTTAAGGCTATGTAGCATCCCAGGTAGATAGGAATGGCTTCCCAGTAAGGTGTTAATCCTTGTCTCAAAGTTAAGCCCCTCTCCTATAGCATGCCATTGCAAAGAAAGGAATTTGCGTAATAGCATGTCTTTCAACTTGACAGTGGTCCTTGTAATCCTTACAATTAAGGGAGAGAGGTCCCAAACGACAACCATTACCACAGGTCAAAGTCTGAGCATAGTTCTTGTCAATAACTGATCTTTTGACTGGAATTAGCTGTTAATGAAGGTAATAAGCTGCTACACTTGGTGGATCATACCACGCAAACAGTTGAAGTACCTCAATAGACAGGTGTTGGGACATAGGTTGCCTACCTTGAAAAGGAAAAGACCTAAGAAGGAAAAGGATAACTCCTGCCACCCCTCCCCCAGACCAGGAAGATGTCAGTGCCTCTGAGAAAGTTCAAGGTCCTCTTAACCAACTGTAAATTACTGTACTATCCAGCAGGTCTCGTTCCTTTCTCTTCCCCTACTTAAGACTAGGATATATTCTATGATCTTTTGTGCAGTTTAATAGGGGATACAGTACGTATGTGTTCTATACCCATGGGCGTTTTAAAATAACGGAACCACATAGAGTTGTTTGGAGATGCTTTTATAGATTTTTAAATGCCAATTTCTTTTTTGCTCATCCACAGAGGAACATTCTTCCAAAGTCCTGCTTACCACCGGCTTTGATTCTATTTCTACTCTCGTTACATGCCCCATACTTTTCAGTGGAATCACTTTTCTTACAAAATGTTATCAACATCCAAAGAAACAATCTCCATTGACTAAAATGGGACTCCATACAAAAAAACATTTAACTTCATCCTCCCTCTTCTACTATGCTCTTTGGCACCTTTAATAACATGCCATGCTAGTACGACCCATGGGCAACACTATCTAGAGGGAGGAAGATCAGGGCCCTGAACAGCCTGCTGACAAACTCTATGATGGTACGGAGATGCAGCATTTTGAAAGAGCCATCGGAAATTGTTAGAGACAGACTGTTGGAGAGTACTTCCTACACAAAATCAGTATCTGTGGGTTCTTGCAAAACAACTTGGCGCCTGATGGTTGCTTCTAAGTAACTATGTGCAGTTCTTAAACGGAAAAAGTCTGTCTACCTGCATTAAGGAACAGGGTGACATACAGCAGGTGATGAGAGGGGAACCTCTTTTGACATGCATTGAATTGCCAATGACCTGTAGAGTAACAACTCATGCTTTCCACCCTAGTCTTCTATGCTTTATGCATGAGCATCCTCAAGGAGCACTCTGAGCGTTCTCCAGACCATGATCTCATACACAGCTTTGGCCGTTGTGCCTACACTGTCCCCAGTGCACCCCCTCCACCCTTCATGACTCTGTCCACTGAGAATGAATGTTCACTGGGCTGAACCCCTTGGCACCATTGCAAGACACCCACATTACAACGCCCCCCACGATAGTATCCCTCCTACCCCACTGCCCTATATCTAACAAAGTCACGCCAGTAACTCAGATTTCTCCTTGCACCCCTCTGTGCTGGTTGCTGCCCATGGTAGCACATGCCCTTCATACTGCTCCATGGTTACAAGGAGGATGAGGTGTTTGGAACATGTTGATGGTCTCCACGACCATCAATCTGGACTCTAAGAATCCAGAGGCACAGAAACTGTTCTTCTGAACACCCGTGAAGAACTGTTTGCATCTCTGAACTCCAACTCCCCTGCTGTCCTCATCCTTCTCGATCTCTCCTCTGCCTTTTACACAGTCAACCACTCCATCCTCATACAAAGGATCCATGATACCTTTGGTATCTTGGAATGAATGGGCACTGGACTGGCTGACATCCTTCCTAACTGACTGCTCTTCCCAAGTCATCCTGGGCACCTTCTCCTCTCCAACTTCCTTCTCCACCTGTGGAGTCCCCAGGGTTCTATGCACTCCTCTTGGCTCTTTAACATCTACCTTGCTCAACTGTCACAACTCATCTCCTCCTTCTCCCCCAACTTCCAGTGTTACGCAGATGACACACAGCTCTTTTTTAAACATCCTGCTGACCCTCTTGCACCCTCCATCATCCCTGACTGCCTATCTGCCATCCAGTCCTGGTGCACCTCCAACAATCTCTGCCTCAACGCCTGTAAAACTGAGATCCTTCCGATCGGGACCCCTGCTCCCTCCTTCTTCCACTCACTTCTTCCTCCTTGGGCTCTCTGCCTGCTCCTTCTTCTGAAGCCAGAAACCTTGCAGTCATCTTCGACTCCTCTCTCTCCTCCCTCCCTCACACTCAGGACATTGCCAAGAAGTCCCACTTTCAGCTCAAAGGATTTCTCCCTTTTCTCACTTTCCCCCAGAGGCTCAATGTTACCCGAGCTCTGGTTCTCTCTATGCTTGACTATTGCAATAGCCTGCTCCTGAATCTACCTTCTTCCACTCTGCGACCCCTCCAGCTAATCCAAAATAGGGCAGCAAGACTTATCCTTGGCCTCAAGCACAGGGACCGCATCTCTCCTGCCCTAAAAAGTCTTCATTGGCTCCCGGTTGCTGCACAGATTCAATTCAAATCCCTCTGCATCATCCACAAGGCTGTCTGGGCCCAGGCCATACACTATCTTCAACTTTATCTTACGAAATACTCACCCTCTAGACCACTACGTTCCTCTGGCACCAACACTTTGTTTGTAAAGTGTTTTGCCTAACAGAGGGTAGGTGGTCGATTGCTTTCCTCAGCTGGCTCCCTCCTATGGAACAGACTCCCCCTGCCTCTGCGCCTTGAGTAGGACTTTCCTAAATTCTGGAAGCTCCTCAAGACTTTCCTCTTTACCTCCGCCTTGCCTTCTTCTCTTCCCTGCTAATCCCACAGTTGCTGTGATTGGTGTTCGGGGCCCTTATGCATCCTCAGGGCCCCTGACCTCGCACACCCAATCGGCCCAGCTCCTATCTACCCTCAGCACTTGCCTAGGCACACCCACCGCCCTGGAGGTTCGCACCTACTCCTAGCGTTGCCCCTGGCCATGTAGCACTCAACAACCCAAGCACTTCATCTGTTGCTCACCCATGAACACTCACCAGCACTTACGCCCTCTGCCTTCTTCCCTGCTGCACTTGCACGTTCTGAATACTCACAAGGCATAGTAGGTGCGTCCTTCCTCCTTTTACCTCCTCTGCTCTTATTAAATATTGTGTTTTGTAATGTATTTCACGCCCTTGTTCCCTCCCCTTGCCCTGTGTGCACTTTGAAACAGTATTTTACTTGCTGTATAAGCGCCTAACAAGCAAACAATGAATAAATAAAAATAAAAGCCCTGTTGTCCCACTACCCATTGAGAACCATTATTGTGTAGTATGAACACTTCACAGATTCAATCATTCTATGGGTGAGATGTCTCGATCTTGTCCAAACAGTTCATGAATTTTGAAAAGCATCAGCAATGGTTAAAATAGTTAACTTTGATGGATTGGACAACACGTATTCTCTGCTTCTTAATATTTCTGTCCTTTGTCCACTTAAAGGTCATAGGTGATCACTCCCAGCACTGCAAGAATAGGCTAATGAGGGTAGAAAGCCAGAACCTTTGGCCCCCATGATCAAGTCCTCGCCGTCCCCACAACTCCTCCCCAAAGTTACCCTTATCTACCTCCGTCCAACGGATGTCAATCCAACTTTCAATTCCTCCAACCTACTTTACGGCTGCAGCACAAACAGTGTTCCCCTCTTCAGTGAAACTATTTTACATCCATGCCAATGTAACTTAGGTATTCATTTTTAAATTCATGTCAGTTCAATAAATGTACATAAAACCTTAAAAACAGTTAAATGATGTGTGAGGCATTACTTTCTAAACGTTGTCAGTTACGGTGGCAGATTAAGGGTGCCACTCGTCATAATGAGGACTGCTCGTGGGTGGATCCGTTTTTGCCTGTCCGATGTGAAGAGGAGTAATACCTACCTGTAACTACTGGATCTGACATTGCTCAGCCCTCCGCTGTGTTCACTTTCTACCTACCTGTAACTACTGGTTTTATATTGTTCAGCACTGCGCTGTGTTCATATTCAACCTACCTGTTACTACTGGTCTTGACTCACACAGCCTCACACGGTACTTGTAATTCCTACCTGCATGTTGTAACCATTATGCGCTGTCCTTCCCTTCATTATCTTTCTCTTTGCACTTACTCTAACTAACGCTGTGATACCTGAGGATCTTGGGCGCTGCTATAAATGCGAAAATAAAATGTGTCCCATTGGGAGTTGTACAAGTAACATTTCTTGGTACAAGCATGACATTTCCACAGCATAGGCAGAAAGATAGTGGGTGTCATTACAACTTTGCTGGTGTCTTGGAGGTACATCCGCTAGGTTACCGGCAAATGGTAATACCGGTACCGGCACTCAGTCCAGCGGAATGACCGCCGGATTATGAGTGCCGGTAAGGGTGGTAAATTCCCATTTCATGGAGTCCCATAAGAATCCCATAGGAGTCCCATAGTAATACCGGCGAAGTGCTGGGAAGTGTTCAATGTGTTTGGAACGCTCGGGCAGGATGGGTGTGTTTGGTTCTTATCCTGGAAAGCTGCAGCATTTGATTCTGCTCCTTTAAGGATACTCGTCTTTAAAACCACACATTGCTTTAAGTGGGCCGGGCCCCGGCAGTCTCCAGAAAGTGGGGCTGAGCTGGGGCTCCTGGCCCCACCATGCCATGGGGGGACACATTATCCTGCCACGGCCGTAGCCACGATGGGGGATGCACACGCCATTTTAAAGTCAGGCAGCTGTGTGACTGACAAAAGTGCCAGCCAGCCATAGCATCACTGAAACTGGAAGTTGCAGTTTCAGCAACGCTGTGGCTGGCTGGCACGTCTATCAGTCACTTTAACTTCCTTTGTGACCCCTTGTGTGAGGGGTCATAGGAGGAAGTTATGGTCCCTTTGTTTCCGCTCCCAAGATCACTGACTGTACCTGGGGGCTCTGCGATCAGAGCACAGATCAATGAGCCTGAGGCGTCTTTGTCCATTGGCAAAGCTTTATAAAAGATGGCTTGAATTGTGTACTTTTGAAGCCATTTTTTATAAACAGAAATATGTAACATATTTCTATGTTTATAAAAGATGGCTTGAAAAGTACACAAACCATAGTAAGGTACGCATGCAAATATATAAATGCTTACATACATTTATATATGTGTTTGCCACCTTACTATGGGTTGTGCACTTTTCAGGTCACGCCCCACATAGAAGCCACGCCCCCAAATGAGCCCCCCCCCCCAATTTCTTACCCCACTTAAAGCACTAAAACCATGCGAACAGGCGAAGCTCTGCGAAGTGTTCAGTGTTTGGTTCTTTTACCTGGAAAGCTGCAACACTTGAGTCTGCCCCTTTAAGGATACTGGTCTTTAAAACCACATGAACAAGCAAAGCCCTGCAAAGCGTTCAGTGTGTTTGTAACTCTAGTGCAGGACGACATGGTTGGTTCTTTTTCCTGGAAAGCTGCAGCATTTAAGTCGTCACATTTAGGGATACTGGTCTTTAAATCTACGTGAACAAGCGAAGCCCTGCAAAGTGCTGAGAACTTGAACTGTTCAGTGTGTTCAGGTGTGAGACAGGGTGAGCGGCCTCGATCTCCTCCCAATCTACCCCTAGAGTTTGCTTCTGAGGGCCTATGGGTTCACTGCGGTGTTGTATTGTGGAGAAAGGTGCTGCCTCGTAGGCTGACGGTGGAACGAATAACTTGGCACTCCACATACTTTTGTGTGAGAGAGCTGTTTAGCAGGTCACGGGGTCAGGGCTTGGGAACCCCGGAATATCAGAAGACTCGCCTGACTGGACCACTGCTTAAGCTCGAGATGGTTCCCACTGTGACTGCAGCGACCACTGATGCAGTTAGTGATTGTGGAAAGTAAGAGTGACAAAACGCGGTGCCTCCAGATAGTTAAGAGTGGGTGATGGCAACTCGTGTCAATTGGTGTTTGTCTGGGCAGTGGTAGCCTGCTGGCAGATTACAGTTTATGTACAACCTAAGGAGCAATACAAAAGGTAAAAGTGATATGGATATGGCCAGCATGCCGCTCCCTTTCTCACTGGGGGAGGCTGTGATGGAGGCAAGTGGGAGCTGGGGTCTGGTGGACATTTATTTATGTCTGGCAGAGGCAAATACCAGTACGAAGTCAAAGCAGGCCAAAGCCACAAAACCAGGGAAAATAACAGCTTTCTTTGCATTAGTACCCGCTGTACCCCTTTCTGCACAGAACGAGGGGTTATGAATACAGATCAGGAGGGGCAATAAGATGTGGACCTTGAGAGCCTACGTCCCCAAGAAAGACCTCCATTAGAGGATTTGAAGGCGGTGGTGCAGCCTGCATACATGGAAGCTCATCCACCCTCCCCACTGAACAATCAAAGTATTTCCTCTAGTGTGCCTGATACGCCTGTGGATTTATTCTCGATGGTAGCGCGTGGTTCCGATTCTTGTGAATCTTCTTATACCTCCACGTCAGCACTGGTCCTGCTGAGAATGCTCTCACCTCTATTCAAGCACATGGACCATAGACTGGGGGAGGGCCAGGATGACATCCTGAGTGAAATTAAAGTACTTTGTATATTGGTGTCACTGTATGAAGGTATTAAGGCGGAGACAAAACTCACTCAGTACTGTTGTAATCCTAGCTCTACAAATTTGAGAATTAAAAAAAAAAGTAATGTGAAGTGTTTAACCAGCCAAAGTGTACATCACAAATAACTGAACCCATGTGTGCAGTGGTGGAGGATTGTCCCTAGCCTTCCCTTGTTGAGAAGGCCTGTTCCACTCCTGTGATGCTGTCTGTGGTAGTGGAAAGTGCTACAGCAATTCTTGCTGATAGCCACAGTGTACTGGAGATAGAACATAGTAATGGAGTGTTGGGAAACACTGCGTAAATGTCCAGCTTGGGTGGGGAAGAAGTTATTTGTGTTAAGACCCAAGGCTGTGTGTCAATTGTGGATAACTCCATTACGTTTGACTGTGTGGTGGGTGCTGAGGGACTCCCAACAACAAACTCTAATGAGTGCTCTAAAACTTCCACAGTGAATAAAGGAAAGAAAAAATGTGATAAGCTGGTTAAAAAATGAAAAACAAGTCTAAGCAGAATTGTAATAAGCAGACTTCCAGGAAGTGTATTAGCTCACATTTTAGCAACCCTGTGCAAAAGCGGTCCTGGAGAAAGTAGTGGTCCGTTCTCGGCTGGTTGAGGAGGAGGCTACTAGAGTAGTAGACCACAATGACAGAGGGTCAGATTGCATGGAAGTCAGTATAGCCCCAGGGACCACAAGTGAACATGGTTGTGTGCCGCAAGCAGCACAGATTGAGGTGTTGCCTGGTGGGGGACCTTAATTCACCAGGTTGTTCAAATGAATGAGAAGTTGGTGGAAGTGCATGGGTGTATTGGTTCGGAGCACAGGACTGTGAATGGAAATGATCAATTTGGACACTGTTTGGTAAATGGAGGTACCAGTTGCTTCCTGACAACCGGCACTACTAAAGACAATAACGGAAACGGCCCTGTTAATAATCTTAGGGCCATAACTAACAATGCCTAGTGTACAGGAGAGGGTAGATTCTCGAGGGCCAAAAATCAGGTCTTTCACGTCTTAAAAGGGCCTAAAGGTACTGAATCACAGAATGGACCCAAGAATAGTAGGCTCAGTGGAGAAGGGTTGGAACGGAATTTAGGTAACATGGGTCAAGTCCCCCCACTCAAAGAACACAAAAGTGATCAGGTCTATAAGCTCTTACTGGAGTGTGTGCTGCCAGATAATAAAAATATTGTGTTAAACCGATGAAACATCCTGAGGCTTTTGGGTGAAATCCCTAATTTACAGGCAATCACTTTGAGAGATCTGGAGCATATCAACTTCATAGATCTGTATAGAACTGATCGGATAGCAATTTGCATTAAATCAAAAATTATTCTGGACCTTATTATGAGAGAATTCATTCAGTAAGAGCGTTTGGTTTTGATGTAAAATGTTATACTGAGGTGACTACAGTGTAATGTCAATGCACACAGGCAGTTTGGAATATCCATTTCATAATGGGATTGTGGTGTCCTTGGAGCCTAATAAGGGTCCCGCCCATGAGGTCAAGTGTTAAAGAGTGGGTCTAGGCCTTTGGAAGAAATCAAAGACTTGTCATGGATGTCAGGAGTATTGTGCGGGTGACGCACAGGAATGCCTCGTCCCCGCCCTAGCCTTGAATCTCTTCAACAGTCCCTAACCTTTTTGTCATGGAATTACCAGGCCACAAACATTTACTAACTAATCCTAAAGTTGGCGGCATAATACAAGCTCACAGTGTGATCTTGCTGCAGGAAACTTGGCTTCTTATGGGTCCTTTGATGGACGGTTTGGTTACTAACTTTCAAGCAGCTAAAAGGGGTGAGCAGGGTCGCCTATTTTGTGGCCTTTTAACGCTGGTGAGATCATGCAAGGAATTGCTAGTGATCAAATGTCTAAACGTAGACTGGGGCATATTGGGAACTCACGTCAGCTTAACTGTGGAGGGTGCTATGGATTTTTTTAATGTTTAATGTACACTTGCAGCCTGCGGTTTTGTTGAAAAAATGCATGGAATTGGAATTTTTGGGAGGCCAAATCATCCTTTCAGGTCACCTTAATGCAACTTGTATAATACGGGACAGTGATCAGGACCGGATTCCGGATGCTAGAAGTATGTCGGGAAAGCAACATCAGGGCTATGTTTGGCTAAAGAGCTTGTGTGGTTTGGGACTTTCCCTATTGAATGGCTCCATTACAGGTGCCATACCTGGTAGAATGGCTCCTCTTTTACCACAAAAGACGACATCTTTGTGGGTAAAAGTCTTTTTGAAAAGTGCAAATTATTTCAAGTCACTCCGACTAATTTTAGTGACCATTGTTTTCTATTGGCAAACTTTGAGATTGGTCTGGTGAAGCAAGGTGGGGATGAGGGCCCCCCGCCCCCTGATTTACCAGCAAATGTGGCTGGGAATAGAGTGTCTTGGAATCTGGATACAGTGTACAGAGTTAATGAAACTCTCGCCTTGTATCTTGGCCTAACTTCCTCCAACTGGCAATGCAACACGCTGTTAGTGTCAAGTTATAATTCCTTTATCAAAGATCTTATTGACTGCAACTCAGTGAGTGTTAAGTCTAATATGGCTAAGATGGTAAAGAAGCACGCACATGTTTTTGATGCTGAAGTGGCACTGAAGAAAAACGAGATGAGAGCACGGATCAAAGTGTTAGATATTTTTGGTGGGTGCCCTGTGCAAGATATGTGCTTGAAAAATCAACAAAGTAAAGCTGGGTTTTAAAAACTGGTTACAGGGAAATAGAGTACTACGACTCCAACGGGATGCAGAATGCATGTTGATGGTTTTACAAAATAAAAACTCACATGCATTCATTTTGGAGACTAATGAATGATATGGAGATTTCCCAACCGACCCAGCAGATTAATCCAGTAATGGAAGATGACTTCAGAAGTGTATTTGTTAATCCAGATCCACTAAAAGGGTCTATAGATGAGGGAGCGGGCTCTCAAGAAAATATTTGGAAACTGGTAGTTGATAGCGAACATGTGGAGGAAATAATTAAGAAGATGAGCTCCTCTCGTGCAGCGGGACCAAACAGACTATCCAACTTCCTATTTAAAGGGAACCCAGCAGTTTGGGCTCCAGTATTGACAACTTTATTTGAACATGTGGCAGAATCTTATTTGTTACCAAAGTCCTGGGCCACTGCATATATCGTGCCTATTTCCAAAAGAGGTCCTCGATCTGAGGCAAAAAACTACCGACCCATTGCCCTACTAGATGCCGACAGCAAGGTATTTGCGGCCTTGCTGTTGGAGAATCTGGAAATTTGGCAATGGGAATCAGGTAGAATTAAGAAGTGGCAGACAGGGTTTCTCAAGGCTTTGGGAACATCTCTGAATGGATTTATTTTAAAATGCGTGCAAAATCAGTCTTAGTATAAAAAATACGATTCTATTTCTCTGGCCATGATAGATCGATCGGCTGCATTTGATGCGGTCAATCGCTGCCTTTTGTGGATGAAGTTGAAAAAATTGGCTGTTCTCGAAGAGCTTCTGCGCTTTCTTATTGTATGTTGACTCCCAATAATGCGAGAAAGGGTCTTTCAACAATGCAGGCCAGCTTTTATATTTTTATGACTTCTGCCGGATGTGTATGTGTTTGTGTTGCAAATTGTCTTGCTGCAAGTTTAAAGATCTGAGCCAAAAAGTGTAGTATTTATAACCTGTTGGTGTCAACATTTTTGTTTAAAAAATATTGTATTCTTCCCAGTGATGTACTTTTATGGGATCTTAGTGTCCCAAAGTAAAGTGGAATTAACTAGCATAAATTTAAACACAGTAGGCCATCACTCTCTGCTCAGAGCATCACATACTGTTTTCCTTAATTTTGTACAACAGAGCCAATCTGTTTTTTTTAAAAAAAGCTCTAATCCACATTTCAATCAAACTGTTTGTTATGATTTTAAGGTACTTTAGCTCATTACAGTTGCAACAAAAAACACTTGAAAAATTAAGGAGTATACAGGAGTGTGAAAATGGGCAAAAAGGGTAGGTCAGTGGTAGGGTGGGAAGCATATGAGGTCCCCAAGATAGAGATACTGGGCCTCATTCCAAGATTGGTGGTAGTCATGGCGCTATTTGCGCCATGACTGCCACCAATAACGGGTCTGGCACCGGTCTAGTTGAATGGGGACGTACCGGTGTAGTCCGACCTTTGCGGGACCGGTAAATCCCCATTGAAAATGCCATTCCCCATTCCCATTGAGCCCTAATAGGGCTCAATGGGAATGGGGAGGGCGCAAATAACGGGCTCGCGTATGTCAAGCCCGTTATTTGCGCCATGGTCCCTTAACGGGTCCCGTCCATAACGCCAGGTCAGACCTGGCATTAAAGGAGGGACCCGCTAAGGGACCTTGTAGTAGGGCGATAAGGGATTACCAGCACCAGTCTCCTTACTGGTACCCGGTATCCCTTACCACCCTACTCGGAATGAGACCCACTGTCTTATTCTCCACACAGTCACCATGGTATCCCAGTTTGTTCTCACAAGGGGAAGAGCGCAGACTTGTTTGGATGGACCATTAGGGGTACGTTTCTTTGAGCATGGAAAAGGTGTTGGAATCGGCGATGAGTTTGGAGGGTAACAATGCACCTTTGTACCCACAGGATTACCTGTGTACCTGACACCAAACAAGATAAACGTCATCACTCCAGGAAGAGTTACTGTGAATGGCAGCTATAGAGTGATGTAATTAAGACTATTGGTCCTATGATCTGGGAGGGCAAAATAAACGATCGTAGCAGTGAGCAGTGGTGCCAAGTGGGCAAGGAAAGGGGGGTGTAAAGGAAGAGGAGAGAGTTAGACCGTTAAGATTCAAAAACTATGCTATGAGTTAAGGTACTTCTGGGTATCTGTTATGAGTTCCAGACTTGTATTCTTGCAGCTTTTGGTGGCTATAAGGAAGAAGACATTATGTTGTACGAGTTCCCTCCTTTTGTGCTGTCCTAGTTCCCTTCTCTCCTTTCACGTTCTGTTGCCTTCTCAGGACCCCTATATAAACTCAATACATCGAACTATAAATGGAAAAAGGCATGAATACATTCTAAAGTTGACAACCTATTTTTCCACTGTTTTTCATAGGCTGCTGAGATTTTACTAAAGCATGGAGCCAACCCCAATTTAAGAGACTCATTTGGGAAAAGCCTACTGGATGAGGCATGCTGCAGCAAAATGAGGGAATTGCTGAGGCCTTACTGCCGCGCGTCAGATGACATTCTTTCAGAGCAGCCAGTGAGGGGCTCTGGTAATGTATTCTTTTCTTTTATCTTTGGGGTTGCTGTATTCCTAATAATAATATTTATCAGATTTCTGCCCCTCTACCTCCCAGAAATAATATTTCTTTTTAGGGATTTATCCGAAAAATGGCCAAAACGTCCACTAGATGCTAGCATACACCTTGCTACACATGGATACCTGTATTAAATTATAAATTAAAACCAGATTAGTGCTGGCATCTAGTAGGCATTTTCTACCTTAAGATGATCCAAACTGACATAGGAAACATATGTTCGTTCCCTTTAATCATTATTTATTTTATGGACCTTGTATTGTAAAAAGTAGCAATTTGGAGTTAATTATTGGATTCCTGAAGCAACAGGGCTGTACATCTTCAGTTAGGCAAACGTTAGAGATGATCTGAATGGACTACTCAATCAAATTATGCCTTGTGTTCCAATGGTCCTCCAACACTAGACTCTTACTGCTCTGTTGGGAAAATGGACCAAAGAAAGGTCACTTCTATTGCCACAATGCAAAGTATTCAGCAACGTTTGATTTCACAGTTCCGTTAAAGAATAGCAGTTATGTGTATGATCTCGAATCCCTTAATTCCCATCGAATTAAATATCCAGTTCTTTTTTATGGTTGCAGAATCTCTTTCACTGTCCATTTAGTAATATATATTTTTACCAACGGCTTCACTGTAATCTGTGTGCTGAGACACTTATTTCCCTAAAAATGGATTTTTAGAAAGGTTTGCTCAGTTCTCTGTCCTGCACACTGATAAACCACCCTATGTCCACCATATGACTTCCCCTTTCTCTCCTGTAACCCTTATTTATTTTACTTTGAGTCGGGCATGTCTTAAAGTTTACTGAAAACATTAATTCAAGCTCCCTTTGCCTTATGTCGGGCAACTGGAGCACCTTAATTCCTTATTTCATGACAAGATCTGCATCAGTATAATCTGCTGTTTTTGCTTCAAATGAGTTATGCATAATCTACATACAGAAATAAAAGATCAATTGTTGCCTACACTGGCAAGCACAGTTGTATGCATTGTTTTAGGGCAGGAATGGGGAAGCACTAATAAACACAGATTTTTAAACGTTTTGAAAAGCCTGGAAAAACACCACCAGAATTGGAAAAACATAAACACTGAAAACATGGAACCCTATTTATTAATATAGGCTTTCTGGGAGTACAGGCTACAGCTGAACTGCATTAGACCAGTATCCTAGACATTCCCTGAAAATATTATCATATATCCAATGCTTTCTTGTAGGATGACTATTTGTTAATCTTTTATGTCATGCTTTATTTGTAATATTTCAAGTTATTTCACAAAGGTCCACATAAACGCAGGAAAATGAAAGAAATACAGATACAAACAAAGAAAATCCTATCACTAAATTGAGCAATGAGTCAGGTTTCAGTGCCACGGTTACATAGGTATGGGCGGGTGCTGGACAGAAGAATTATCAATGAACAATAGTCTACTCTTTTAACAGATGTGGACACCAGCATACCATTGTATCAGCTGCGAATAAGAAGAGGTTCTTCAATAAGTGTGGCCTGTGAAATAATAGTTCCCTATCCTTTATGTAATCAATAAACTGAGGCCATTTCTTAACATATTAGAAAACCCCATTTGACATGGATGAAATATCTTCCATCTCAAGAACCTCGCAGATTTTGACACACCCTCAGATAACCACTGGGCCATGGTTCAGATTAATTAACCTTCCAGCCAGCACCTCTTTTATTTTTCTATAGTGACCCCCAAGTGGGACAGATATGCCTAGACGTGGGTCCTGTGCCTGCTGGGCCTAGAGACCCAAGCTATAACTCAGTGATGATTCCCAATGAGGCCGAAACATGTCTGAGGTTGCTTATGGTCTTATGCAGAATGGATGTGACCAAGTAGTTTGGGCTGGACTTCCCCTTTTGGGGTGGGATCAAACATGATTTTCATATGGTCTTCCGCTTTTCTGCAATGGCTTGACAGGTGAAGCAATATATTTGCTAGACTCCCTCTTTCCCTAGCACATTTTTGCTCTACCGCGGGTTGGAGGCCAGGACATCATCAATTACTTTTTGCAAGGTTGTACTGCAAACTAGCTGAGGAGAAGGAAAATAAATGTAGGGAGGGATGTAGGGGTAAAAAGGGTAAGAGTTTGAGTACTGCCATGACAGTTAACTTCGAATATTGGCTTGCACAACCTTTTTTTCTAGGCCACTAGCAGGGACAGAAGGGTTATTTGGTGGGGCAGCTATGAAGGTGGAGTCAGCAGCTACCTCTGGCGCAGCAGCAGTGGTGGTGTCGTGTATCGAGGTACCGATCCCCTAGCCAGGTAAAAGCTTTGCCCCCTGCTACCTGTTGCTCATATAAAGAGGCTAGCATTTTTTCTGTTGCGAACAGGAGGGCCAATCAGTCACTAGGCCAGCTGAAAGAGGAACTACTCCCTCAGTGCCTGCCCAAAGCTGGTCTGTGCCCGCACTACAATATTTTAGATGTGTGGGCATCAATTGTGTTTTCCCTCCCCTCTCTCATAGTAGTTATACAACCACACTCTTAGAACCTGATATTTTACTCACGGCTTCAACAATCATTCAGTCAGCTCTTTGACGAATTATATCCCAACAATATTCAATATGCACGTAATGTACCATAGACAAGAACGACCAACGTCAATGAACAATAATATGTGTTTTATTTACAGAAAATAGCACAATGGCCCTCATTACATTCTCACTAAATCAGCATGAGTTCCATAAGCATCATCCAAACCAATATTACTCAATAGTTCAACATCATAATGTGTCTCGAATCACTTGCCTTTAGCAAAATCTTTTTGTAGCATCAATTTACCTTCTGAATACTAAAGCCCTCTTTCCAACTTTTCTATAAGGAAGGTTATAACATTTCCAAAGGTTCTCAAACCATTTCTATTACTTCTAAAACAAACCAGGATGCATACTTCAATGAATCAACCTGTGCATCTAAAATATATGAAGCAAAGCACAATGCATCAGGACCAGCAATGCACACAGTTCAATCAAGCACAGTCCACATCAACATTTAAGTTGCATTGCAAAGAATAAATGTAATCATGACATTTATGTGAGGGTCAGAGCTCACAACTCCTGTCCCTGCATGGCATCAGTAGCAGCCTGGGTCTATGGGCTACCAGAATATGTATAGGGTCCCCACTTGGAAATCCCCTTCTTACCTAAAAGTGTCCACTGTCAGACAAATCCCCCAGCTTCTGGCTTTAGGCTTCTAAATTCCTATAATTTTCCTCAAGATTATGGTTAACAACTTTAGTTGGTACCATCCCTGCACTGTTCACTCTTTTATCAGTAGAATCCCAGAGCCGAATTATCAGTAAAGTCTCTGAGTGAAGGTATCTGTCATGCCCCGAGTGTCCCTGCCCAAGGCCTCTGAGTTATGAGGAGCTTCTATTAGCTTACACGCAAACTGCTGTATGTCTTGCTAGATAGAAAATGGAGTGGGATTTGCTTCCATGGCCTACTAATAATGGCTATAGGTGCACATAGGGATGCATGAACCGAACTGCTTAATCCAGCTACACCACATGTGCAGGAATGCATGATATGATATGGTGAAGCTGCCTAGTGTCTTGGTGTGTTATATGGTTAAACAAAAGAATACATTAATTAATGAAAAAATTAATGCTAACTAAAAACACATTTCTCTCAGTGTCAGGGACATTACTTCTAGCACTTCATTGCTATATACAGCTGCTACAAAGCTAATTTAGCCCCTTGGGAGCCTCTTTGAGAACTAACGCGTTTTGAGTACACTGTTGCACTGTTAAGCACTACAATTGGTGGTTGAAGTTACTTCACTCTGCACTGCCCTTAAGCATGTATTTGCCACCTATAATTAAGCATATTATAATATATCCTCACAGGATATATAATATAGGAAACTATTTGTTACTCCCATTCAGGGCACTATATTCTACCTGGCCTTTAAAGCCAATGCTAAAATAGTTCTTCCTTTATGAGCAAACATTCTGTAGTGAGATGGCGTCTTTTCTATTGATCTTACCCCGCAGGGCAGAATGGGTATGACCCCATAACAGTGGAGGCAAGTACAGAGGAAGCAGCTCGGGAAGGCACAAAGGTGGAGTCTGGAGCAGGCAGAGAAGCAGTTCTGATGATTCCATGGGCTATGATGCCAGTCTTCCTGACAGACGTCCCAGTAGTGCGGGCTCCTGCTTCGTCCTTGTTGCTGATGTGGGTACCTGTTGAGAGGTGGGGCAGTCTGGAGTTAGTAGATGTACAGAGATAATTTTGAACATCACACTAATGGAAATTTTAAAGAGCTAAGTAGATTTCTTGCTAGGTCTGTATGTGCATACCATCCATGGTACAGGCCATTGACCTCCACTGTAACATGTGCCCCCGGAAATGAAGCACCTTTGGATTGGCTAGGTCTGCATGGTGTTCAGAGTGGGTGCTGGAGACTGTACGCAGCAGAGCCATGTGCGCGCTTTGTGTTGTCATGTACACCATGCCTCCGGTGCTGGCATTTTTTTCGTTCGCTCACTGGGTCCCCTTGTTTTACAGTTGAAAAGACTAAGAAGCAAGCCGTTTGCTCTCGTGTAAATACCTTCAGATCATGCACATCATAGCGATACAGGTTGGTCCCCCTTCTTACCTATAGACCCACCATGTGTCAGCATGCATCACTAACAAGGTTTGGAATGCATGCCAGATATTAGAGACATGGGACACTTTCCTTTTCAAATGGAGATACGCATAGATCTATTGACCTGCTTTTGCACTTCCATTCACCCCCTTTCTTTCTCTGGAGTGGTAGAACCTGCGCACTGCCACACAATCAGTGGCCACCGATATTTGTTACGCCCCCCAACCCCTCTGATTGATTTAATCGATGCACAAATACTGTGTCCCTTCTCTCACTTGACTGAGTCTCTTTGCCTGTTGGACTTGAGAGAGCAGCGGGTTGATTCACATCCTGCTTTTTTGCATTTGTTTCTGTCTCCTTTCCAGGAGACGGAGCAGCCAGTCCATGGTTTGCCTCCACATCTAGGCAAGGTTGGAAGATAGACTCACCGCGCTACAGACTAGATGGTCCTGAAGAAGATGCTTTGAATCTCCCTACACCATCGAAACTGGTCGACCCGACTGGTCATGGGCGGTTTCATGACCATGTTCTGATATCCCCAATAACGAGGGGCGATATCCTATAAGAAATGAGATATTAGTTCATTACTCACATCTCGTCAGCTTTTTATAGTGCTCTACCAAAATGGGCGAACTTTTTTGCCTTTTTTCAAATTTTAAGAAAAACTCCAACTCCAACATGAGGTTGAATTAGATTGCCTTAGGGCGAATAAAATACGGATAGAAAGTCCCATGGTTATTTATAAACCCATGGAAGCTATTCAGCTGTGTTCGAGAGTGACCTAATAACCAGTCCTGCTACACCTAAAAGCATAGGAGTTGTGTGTTATTTTGCTGGTTGCTCTCATTGTGAGTTCTTACATTATACGAAAAAATAGTACTAATGCAGTTTGGGTTCCCCACATATCTGGTCAGATGAGGGACAGTTTCCTCCTATTCTATCCCTAATAGATAGGCGTTGCACCATACGTTGCCTAGGGACAGGCACCCATGTTAAGGGACATGGGACCTCATACCGAGTATGGAGGTAACCATGACGCTTTTAGCGCCATTGCTTCCCCCCATACCGGGTCAGGGTTCCCTGAATGGAGAAATACCGGGCCATTCCGACCTTGGAGGGCCCAGTATTTCCCCATTCAAGGAACCCGGACCCGGTACATCCCCATTTCCCATTTGAGCCCCCATAGGGTTAAAGGGGAATGGGGGGGATGCTAAAAACAGGCCCGTTAATGACGGGCCCGTTGTTAGCATCCTGGTCTGCTCACGGGACCCGCTAAAGACGCCTGGTTTTACCAGTCCTTAGTCCTTAGCGGGTCCCGCGAGCAGACGTCGTAATGAGGCGGTAGGGGGTTAACGGCGCCGGCAGCTCTACCGGCGCCGTTAACCCCCTACCGCCAGGGTCATAATGAGGCTGAGGGTGTTCTTCCAACAGGGTTAGTAATCAACACACTGTTTTTCCCCACCTGCATTAACCTAAGCAACTGGTTTATGATATTAGTGTGTATTATTGTTTCTCCTACAGAACCGTTTGTGGTGTGATATGATATTGTTGATGTAACGGTTAGGGAATGTAATAATTCCTATCTTTGTTATCTCTGAATCACCCTGATGTTTTTATTGTCAACTGTGCTGTACTCACTCATTACACAATGCAGTCTCCCTAACCCCTATCAAGCAGTAGAGCATGCCATATGATCCTTGCAATGCAAGATTAATGCCTTGCATTTCATTCAAATGCCATTTTGGGGCAGCTTTTTCCACATTCTGATATCTACGGAGCCAATATGGCGTTCCAGGTGACGTAAAGTCAGCTGCACATATCAGGTGTGTATGCTGAATCAACATTACATTCCTCTCTGCTAGCCCTCATTTGTAACATGCCACCCACCAAGGATTCGTTTTCACAACAAATGTCTCACTTCATTGGCTTCAATGGCATTCTCAGCCTAACATTACAATCCCATCAGTTCCATTGATTTCCATGGGGTCATTCAGAAAAAAACACCATGACTGCTTACACTTTAGGGACTTTACGCATTGGGAGACAGGATCATGTTGGTTCCACTGGCATTTATTTACTGGAGTAGACACCAGTCTCTCCTATGGATCCTGCTCTAGCCTTCTAGGTTTTTATCCCTTAAGGCCAGCCATTTCCAGAATGTAGGCCACCTTCTCCTCCCCGGGTTGCAGGTATAGGGGTTCAAAGGTGCTACCTCTGGAAGAACTGAATGCATTGTGTTGCTGGAAGACCAGGCTTCGGGCACGACCATTAAGTTTGTTCCACCTTTCACTGATGCCTGTCATGTGTAGTGTTTGCTCGAAGGCCACCATCTCGATCTGTATTCCAAACTATTTATTTCTGTCCATCAGTGGACAGACTCTTTTTCTGCAGGGATCAATAGAGGCAGTTCAGATTTGTTGCCACCTCCTCTGCCAATACAGTCAGCCCGGCTACTGAGAATTTTAGATTTCCCTGGTGGCCATCTGATCTGTCTATTCTTGTCTCTTTGCTGGTGTCTCCTGGCATGCTTCACGCAACTTCTTGATCTGGCTGGATGCAGGAAGAGGTGATTTGTGATGGAATGGCTTTTTGTAAGGGCTGCTACTCAGCTTTCTCTTTCTGTAGCATAATTTCTGCCTGCTATAATAAGGTATTTTTTGTCATGAAAATTTTAATTAATGATACTTCTGCACAACAATGAAGTAATATTCAGGCAAATACACCACTGTTACCACCAGTTCTAATGGAAATTCTCTTTGGAGTTATTAGCACCACTAATGACGCCAAACTCATGTTGAGTAGGGCTTGGTTCATGGTACGGTAAGAGAGGAACACGAACATTGAACAGAGAGCAAGTAGGACATTTTAGAATTCTGCTGCAGGAGTGAAGGAGTAGAGAGGGGGGCCAAGATGTAAGCTGGATAAATAGTTGCGGTGAGTGAGGTAACAGTTTTAGTTGAAGAATATGAGAAAAAAAAAAACGTTATTTAAATATGTTCATGTTAACAAAAATCTGGTGCACTCACATGTTGAAATATAGGTCCACAACTTAAATTACATATCGCTATCAGCATAAAACAGAAACAAAGGCCCACCTGTACCCTCCCAACCCCCACGCAGTGAACGGGAATTTCTCATGTTACGCCGGGTCTCCCCCACGGTCCAGTCTGTATCTCCAAACATTGCCCCCATCATAAACCTCCCACATCAGGCAGCTACCTCCCTTGCAGAGAGCATATCCTGGACATGATCCCAAATGTCTGGGGGCCAAAAGCCCGAAGGTATTGTTCTACAGAACTCCTGCTCCATGTCACAGCACCAAGCCAAGTCTCATCCATTTGGATAGCGTTGGCGCTGTAGGACTCGACCACAGCATTAATATACATCTTTTCACCAGTATCATACATATTGACAGTAATTTGTTCCCACTCTTCGAGATGCCCTCTACCAACCCAAACATGCAACCCAATTGAGCATGCACTTTCACTACAGTACTTGGGATACACCCTTACGGATATAAACTCCAGAGCCATGTGGAAAGAGGCCTTAAATCTTAAAATTAAGCCATTGAGGTCTCTTATACAATTTTATCTACTTAAGGTTGAGCCTATAGTACTTTATGGCTTCGACATGTGCCTAGTGGACATTGACACTCTCTTGGATACGGTACAGGGCACTCTATGGAAACAGATTTTAGGTCTTGCATTATCCTTACCCAATTATATATTTTGCCACGAACTAGGACTGCTGCAACTCTCAGCAAAGTGGCAATGGCGGTTGTTGACTAACTATGTCAATAATAAACCCTCCTACAAACTCATTATACGAGGACTTGCACCAAATGGTCATTGATGCTAACCCTACCTTTATAGTGAGATTTTCTGAAAGAATAAATAAAATATCACTCACAACAAATATAAGCATGAAAGACTTAAGTGCTCGACTGCCTAGTGCCAAACGTAAACACCAAGATTTCGACTGGTGCCTTCTAACAGAGAAAAATGTGAGGTATAAATCGTACTATGAATATGCTAAATTTGTCAGAAAACGAGGGGATAGACGACTCTATATAATTTAGTTTCCATGTAATAAAGCGCGAATGCTTTATATGCGCTTTAAGCTAGATCAACTTCCAACTAATGAACGTCTCCAATATTGGTACCCCAATGATTTAGACAATAGAAATGGAGGCTATTCCTTCTGTTCTGAGACAAAAGAGGTTGAAACCTTAAAAAAAACATCTGATCATATATTGTATCTATTTTGAAAATATGCGGACCATGATATTTGAGAAATATATGATAAGCAAAACTATGATCTCCAGAGAAAACCTATGTTTAAGATGTATGTGGGGGAATAATCAAGCACTTGTTCTAGCTCTGACACACTTATTGTTTTTAATTGCGGAAAAATTATCTGAAAAGTTAAATCAAACAAAAATACAAAAAGGCGAAAAATGTACGACATACAATGGCTAGATATTCTGACATAGTACATGGCTTCGAGCAATTGGTGCGTTTGTTTGTATGCACAACCATGATCGTTTTTTATGTCTCAGTTGTTCTAAGTTGTTGATTATCATTATATTTGTATCATGTGCTTTATAAATATAATTGAACTGTATTTAAATTAATTCAAATGTCTGACTTGACAGGTAGTGAGGTTAGTGACCTCCAAATTCTAAGGGAGTATGTGAAAGCAAACATGTTTTATGTACTCAACGGCAACAGAGAGTTCAAGACCCAAATAACTAGCCCCCACTAACAGATAAACACATATTTATATCTTGTTGATCATGGCCTGGTTCGTCGTTTACCCATTTAGGGGAGCAACCCAAACAGATCAAATGTAAATTTAAAGAGGGTCTTGTTTTATATGTTCTAATCCAAGTGTTTTATTGGTTTTATACGGTTTAATCTGCATTTTCTGTGATGTATGAATCTTAGATGAATGAGAAGTCTTACCAAGCAGATATGTTTTAAATCTGTAAGAGATTATTGTTTTGATTATTGTTGTTGTGAAATTGTAATATATTTTGTAAAGGTTTATTGTACAAAGCAAGCACAATAAAACATTTTTTTTTTTGCGGGACCCTGCAGTTGACCATGCCCTCTGTCACTTCTGCAACCTGAGACCAAAAGGTGACCTAATGTGAACAACTGCACAGCACATGTATAAAATCGGCATTATCACTATCGCAACAGAGGCATCTACTGTGTCTCCCACTGTCAAACTTTGCCTGGACCACTGGAGTTAGGTATACTCGGTGGAGGATTTTAAATTGGATCAGATTAAAATGGGAGTTAATCGCCACTTTCTTAGACTGCTCACACATAGATTTCCACCTAGCATCCCCCAGCTCCTCACCAATAGTCCTTCCCCATTTTGCCCTACTGGTCATTTCTTCCCCAGAGGTATTATTCTAAGTCATGATATATATCATTTGCAGTTCGCCGAATTTGCTATATATGTCAACAGTGAGGCTGTTCTAGGCTCCGCCGGGAATTATGGTGACCAGGCCCTGAATGCCGCCCGCAGCCTGTGGAAATGAATGCTAAGCCAAATGTATCCCCAAGCTTATCCTTAACCTGTTCCCATGCAGCAAATGATCCCCCTGGATAGAAGTCCGCCAGAGTTTGCACACCATACCTTGACCAATCCCCACTTATTATTTTGTCACACGTTTGGGGCCAGGGTCCGAATATTCCAGACTATGAGTTCTGGAATGTACGGAAAGGGGATCTGCAACCAACAGCATAGCCGCTCCCATGCGTGTACTGTGCATGCCTCTGGATCGAAGGGGCATTTATCATTTGTCTTAAACAAGAGCAGGAAGATCTGTAACAAGTATGGGAATGCCACCCTCCTTTCCAATTTAACATGTGGGAATCGCCCAGAGGTCGGCATCCAGTAAGAGACAAAGGACACCTACGCTGCCAAGTAGTATAACTCCACGCCTTCCCCGTGGTCTGACAAGGTACTCCCATCGTATTCTGTGTGTTTTTCGGGCTCCACATCAACTTAATCACCACCGACTTCAACTCAGCAAAGAATTGGGACCCTGGCCATATTGGGACATTCAGAAATAGATGCAACAGTTTAGATAAGATAATCATTTTGACAATCACTACCTTCCTGAGTAGAGAGATCGGGAGAAAGCCCCAGCGGTCAATTCAGCTTCTAAGCTCCTCCATATAGCTGCCATAGTTATCATGAAAGAGCTGCGTTCTGGATCTGCCAATACATATACCCAGGTATTTAGAGATTCTTGTTCCCATCTTAATCCCTCCGACCACGCTCGTCATTTCGTACTCTCATTTAACGGGAACAGGATTGACTTGGATCAATTCACTCTCAGTCCTGATATAGTCCCGAACGCTTTGACTTCTTGAGTGGGGGGAGGGTTTAGATTACTATGGGGGTTTCTAATACACAATATAATATCATCCACGTAAAGCGAAATCAACTCACGAGTGCCTCCAAGCACCAACCCTCATTGCTCATGAAATCCTCTCAATTTCACAGCCAAAGGCTCCATTGCTATAGCAAATAAAAGTGGGGATAGTGGACACCCACGGCGCATCCCCTGCCCCAGGCCAAATAACCTCTGAGTGTCTTCCAAATAATCCAATTCTAGCAGTCAACCCTGAATACAGCAATTTAACATACGACAGAAAGTAAGGAGGAGTCCCAATCTTTTCCAGCACTGCAAATAGGTAATCCCATGCCGCTTTCTCCATGTCTAAAAGCGCGACTATTGCCTGGGCTGAAGGGTCCACCTGAGCCAACACCCCAAAGAGCCTCCTTAGATTAAGGGCCATACTCCTCCCCGGAATGAAACCAGACTGATCCATGTGCATTATTGACGGGAGGAATGGCAGCAATGTGACCGCCAAGATGCTAGAGAAGATTTTTGTATCTACATTAATGACAGAGATCAGTCTGTACGTTGCGCAGTCCAGTGGGTCTTTATCTGGTTTTAACATCAGGGTGATTATGCCAGGGTGATTATCCCTTCCCTTCCCTAGGGGGCAAGCGCCCTACCTCAAGTCCCTCGTCCCACACCTATATCAAATATTTTGTAACCCACAGGCCAAATTCCTTAAACTCTGAGGTGATCCCATCCGATCTCTAATTGTTTTAAAGATATCCTCTGCAGTGATTGCACTACTCAGTGCCTGTACAGCCGGTTCACTGAGCAGTTTTAGGGGGGAATTGTCCAGGAAACAGAGTAAATTGTCTGCCCTCTCAGCATATAGATTCTCACAGAAAACACAAAATTCCACCAGGATGTTACCAGGGTCTGTCGCCAGAGCCCCATCCAAGCAACATATTGTCGATATAGCAGTCTGACCTCTAGCGCTACTCAACATTCTTGCTAGGTGCCTGCCCGGTCTGCCTTCTTCCCCGCATCTACGGGCCAATTGCGGCATAGCCAAGAACCGCAACTCCCTGTCAGCATCCGCATTGAATTTACTTAAAAACTCCCAAATTTCGGCTAGGGATTCAGAGCGGCCCGTCTCTCCAATGCCGCTTTCCCTATTCGCAAGGGTGCATTCTAACCCATCCAATCTATCTCGGATGCTTTTCAATACACTGCACTCGATTGAAATACAGCGTCCCTTCAAAGGTACTTTAAACGCCTCCTAGAGAGTGCTGGTGGACTGTACAGCGCCCACGTGTCCCAAAGTATGCCATAACAATTTCCTGGACTTCACTACGTTAAACCACGTCTAGTAAAGCCTGACACTTGAACCGCCAGCGAGAACTTGCCAACGACAATTCAGCCAATCGGAACTGCCATACTGCAGGGGAGTGCTCCGACAGTGTTTGCGGTGGCACTGTACAGGGTATACTGCCTCGAATCAGCTCTGACCTGGCTAGAATATAATCAATGCGTGAACTTGTGTCATGCACTGAGGAATAAAAGGAATAACCCCTCTCGCCCAGATGCAAAGTCCTCCAAACATCGATCAGGCCTAGCTCCGCCCCCCTGCACCCTTTAGAATAGCCTTAGCAACTGAGGAATCTGGACGCACCTGTCCAGTCCTGCCTGCAATACCAAATTCAGATCATGGTTCACAACTACGTGTTTATGCGAACTTCATGCATTTTACCCACAAGGCTGCATAGAAACCAGGATTTTCCACATTCGCCCCATACACATCCACCAATGTGATCAGACATCCGGAGAGCTCCCCAGCAACAACAACATACCTCCCCTCTGGATCACAATTTT
The DNA here is from genome assembly GCF_040938575.1 of Ambystoma mexicanum. Classification (NCBI taxonomy): domain Eukaryota; kingdom Metazoa; phylum Chordata; class Amphibia; order Caudata; family Ambystomatidae; genus Ambystoma; species Ambystoma mexicanum. The sequence goes on along the minus strand of NC_090935.1, from coordinate 618,750,024 downwards.
GTACAGAGAGCCTAAACTCCTTTATGAATAATTTTTGACATCCCTTGCGTGTAAGATGAAAAAGATGGGTAGTATCTGTTGCCCCTCCGCCCCCCATGATTTTGTCAGTCCGACATTCAGACTTCCTAGCAGGTGAGTCTACTGAGGAACAATATTTTGGCACCATGCCGCTCACTAGGTCACAACCGTGTTCATTTTTGCTTAATTGTTTAGGCCCCTAAAATTCCAGCTAAGGAGGGTACAGCTATCGAGGCCTGTAACCTTTGCCATTATCCTTGCTGACAGCATCGCTCTCCACCGCCACTGGCCCACAACGGCATAACCCTTCACTGCCCTCAACCTTCATAATGCCAAACACATGAACCTTAATAACTCCCCTCTCCCCCAATCCTCATGCCACCCCCTCCGTAACTCCCATCCTTCCCTTTACCAAGACCGCCTCTGCTGCGTGCATCCCTTTCACCCCCACTGCCAGCAGGCAGTGACCACCTCTCACCCTCCCCCAACAGGGCCAAACAGGGGGTGCCTACCCTGGGGCGTCGGACACAGCAACCACCTACACTGCACCCACATCAGCTCTCCCTTCTAGGATGAGGAGGCCCTTCATAAAAGGATGTGAAGCAAATGTTCTTATTTTTTACATTGTTGTCGCACAACCACACTTGAACAGCCAAGAACCTCAAAGCTTAGGTAGGGACTCCACAAAAGCAGCAACCTTAGCTGGGTCTATAAAGAATAAAGTATTGTTGCCATGCACAACCCTCAACATAGAGGGATACAACATTGCATACTGTATTTGTTTATCCCATAGGAGTTTCTTCACTGCCAAAAAGGACAGACGTGCTATTTTTGCTGTAGGCGTAAAATCATGAAAGAAGGATACTCTCGCCCCCTCATACTGTACATCACCCAGTTCTTGTGCTTTTTGAAAGATGACGTCTCAGTCGCAGTAGTTTAAAAGTCTTGCAATGACCAGGCAGGGATTTTGCCCAGGTCTCAGGGTCTGTCCTGAAATTCTATGTGCTCTTTCTACTGAGAACTGATGGGACAGTGCCGGGTCTCGAAGCACCTCCTTAAAGAAGGTTTCCATAAACTGCTCTATATTGCGTGATGATATTCATTCTGGGATCCCTGTAACCCGGACATTGTTGTGTCTGGATCACCCCTCCAAATCATCATTTTTGTCTCAAATTTCCTTTACCGCCTTCTGTAGACCCCGAATCACAGCCGTATCCTTGCCAGTCGTATCCTCCAGCACGCTGACCCTGTACTCTGCGTCTCTGAGCCGGCCGGGTTCCTTTTTTTTTCTCACCTGCATTCGGTGCATCTTATACTCCATTATCATCTAGTTTGCTATTTACAGCGGCAAAACCAGTCTTCATTTCAGCTAGCACCAGACTCAGTTGCTTTGGACGGTCCGGCATAAACTCAGCCAGAGCTTTCTGTGAATCAGAGCTTGTTGCAGCTTCATTTCCGGTCATTCTGGGAGAGGTCAACCTTGCTCTATGTATCGCCAGGCCCTCCTTCTGGATGAACTGCAGGCGGACCTTCTTCTTGTCTCCCTTTGCCATTCAACGGCGGCCACCCTCCCTACATACTTGTTGCAGTAACTCCTTAGGGTTCCACCTCTACTCGCAGCCAGAGATAATGTGGCATGTTATCCCACAGGAGGCAGTCTCACCATTCCATGGTCTCAGCCAACTCCATCTCCCCAATGCCAATCCTCTTATTCCAGCTATGTTTTGTCCCTTAACAGGAGTTCCTGGGATCTTCCTCAACATATACATTAGAGGGGACCCCTGTACACCCCGCAGCTGATCTCAGCCCTCCATACCGACCACACCAAAAAGGGCGAGGTCACTTCACACAGGTACCTGCAGCTGCATCCAGGGGGGCATCTTATATCCCCGTCAAGTTTCCCCCAGCTGCACACCTCATGGACCCACTTGGCTGTTTTATTTTACCTTCCTCGCATCTTTCTCCACTTCAGGCTGATCCATGCCCCACTTTAGCCCCACTCCGGTCTGCAAAGCTGCAGGCTCCAGTGAGTGCCAAAGGCTCTCCATATCCAGCTGCACCCTCTCTCTCCGGGCCACAGGTGGGGTGCATACACTGCCAGGCAGAGTCGGGCCATCCTTCTCAGGCTTCTGAATGCACGGAGCCCACCAAAGCACGGGCCCATGCTCTGTTTCGGTGCCTGGGGGCACAATTACCTGTAGGCATCACATAGGGGATATCTTCTGCTTGTCTTCCCCTATGGCACTCAGCACCACATTCGAGGCACTCCTCCTCAACAAGGAACCTCCTACAGATCTCCCCGGGTGCACACAGTGGTCCGTCCAGCTGCCTGTGCAACGCTCCTATCCCTCCATCTGGTGCTAACCCACCTACAGAAGTTGAAAGCGGGCCAGGTTATCAGGCGGCAATGTCTCCGTTATTTTGCCTCTGTTCCTTCACTGCAGGAAGACCTGGGGCCACTAGTATCTCGTGACCCCCCACAGCAGGTTATAGGTTATATAGCTATATGCATACACAAGCCGCCTCCTCCTCCTCCTCCTCTTAGTCTTTTAGGGAGCTCAGATGCCGGTGGCCTTCTTGGTGCCGGCTCTCGGTCGCCCCCCATAGTTTTAGTTGAATAATGTTAGAAGGTGGTAGCTTTTTCTGAGGTTAGGGAGACAACAGTAGCCGTGAAGGTTATGAATTGATAGTTTTACATTGCTGTCAAATCACCCCAAGTTGGCAGATTTGCAGGGTTGGGAGTGGATAACAGCATCACCAGGGGGTTGGGAAATGGGGGAGGTAAGAATGGGGAAGGAAAGTGAGGAGGGAGGTAGCTTACTCGGTCTTAGAAGTGCAAAGCAGAAGACAGCAAAGTTACATTCATTGTTGCATAGCTGATCGACAGAGATGCGGGAAGAGAGATCGAGAATGAAAGTAGGAAAGGATAAGAAAATGTATCATCTGCAATCAAGTAGAAGGAGAAAACAAAGAAGATAAGTTGATCAAGAGAGGAGATATATAATGGGTGTAGAATACTGGGCCTAGAAGAGAACTTTGAGTGACTTCCAATGGGAGATGGGTGGAATCGGAGGTACCTGAGTTTCAGGAGATAAAAAATTAATCAAATAGAGCGGTTGGTCTATTGGCGCATGTGCGATGTCCTGGATGCCAAGGCGAGTTATGTTGGTGGAAGGAGGGGAAATCAAATGTTTTAAGGACAGGCTGAGAAGAATGAGGATAGAGGAGAGTTTGGAGTGTCAGGCAGAGGGTAGAAGGATAGACTGATAGTGTCTGACTAGTGGTGACTACCAAAGTTGATTTGGGGGGCAGTTGAGTCACAGAGAATATTGACTTCAAGTTACGCGGTGATCCGGTTGAAGACTAAATGCTTACACACTTTGGAGTAATAGGGGAGGAGGGAGACAAGCCTATAGTTTTCAGGATTGTCAGGATCAGCAAAACAAAGGAGGTGATGACTGGGAGGTTTAGAATTAATTTTAGCCACTGGCAAAGCTCTGTCCAACCCTCCAGACCATCGTTCTTTTCCTGCCAATGCAATACAAAAGAGGAAAGACCATATGCAAATCAGACTTGGTACCACCGCGTGCGGGCAGTCCAGCCTGCTCTGTTTGGTCACATCCCTTCTACACAAGACCACAAGCATCCCAATACAAGTTTCGGTCTTGTTCAGCCTTATCAGTAAGAAGTAGATTAGGTCTTTAGGCCCAGGAGGCACAGGACCCACGTCTGGGCATAACCATCCCACTCGGGGTGACTACAGCAAAACAAAAGAGCTGATGGCTGGAAGGTTTAGAATTAATCTTAATCCCTGGCATAGCTCTGGGCAACCCTACAGACCATCGTTCTTCGCCTGCCAAGGCATTACAAAAGCGGGAAGACCATATGCAAACCAGGCTTGGTACCACCCCAAAAGGGGCAGTCCAGCCCAAACTGCTTGGTCACATCCCTTCTGCACAAGATCCCAAGCATCCCCAAACATGTTTCAGCCACGTTGGGCCGCATCAATGAGGAGTAGCTTGGGTATCTTGGCACAGCAGGCACGGGTCCCACGCCCGCTACCGTCCAGTGTTAAAAAATGGGACAATTCTCTGTACTTACATAGACTCGGAGCCGTCCATAGACGTATGCACAACTGGAGTGGTTTGAGAGGTATTAGATCTTTAATAGGACAAAGATCACGTTCCAGGTGTAGAATTATGTTCAAAGCACAGCAGGTTGCATCAACAGGGATTTCAGGAATGTATTTTCCACTGTTCTCATGGTGGAATATGGATGAGCAGTAAAAAATGGCAGAAAATCCATTACAGCTATTTTGCACTGCTACCCCCTTACTCAAAATGATGCCCCGATTCGTAAGCACACAAGGGAGAACAAATTGAGAGAGGGACAGGGCTGGTGAAGTCAGCATGGCCTGAAGGGAAATAGAAATCTTTGTGAGGAAAGAAGATTTGAAAAATAGTTGGACTTAGGTTTGTATTGGACAGCAATCAAGGCAGATAAAGCATCTTTGTATGAGGTAAGGAGGGAAGCAGTCGACATATAGTGTTTTTGATGCAGAGACTCTTGGGGAAGATACAGGGATAGGTCAGAGAGTTGGTAGGACTAAAGTTTCGGGAAGGACAACAGCGTTGAAAGGGAGAGCTGGGGGCGAAGTAGAAATCAAGGAATGTTTGCTCAATAGGGGAGACATGGGGTGGGGAGAAAGAACAAGTAGAGAGTACATGACTGCATCTACACAGGTCTCCAGAGTTAAACGTTCACTTATTTAATTGGGAGTCAGTCGGGTGGAAGTTCCATCTTGAAATACACAGTGGGTTAGCCTGATGGAGCAGGATCAATGGAGGAGATATACGAGGTGAGTGAGGATGATGGGAAGGCAAGGTAATTTAAGGTGTGGTGGATATGTGTTGGATGCTCATGGTGGGCAGTCAGAGAGGAGAGATTCCAGTTCATGTTCTGGAGAGCTGGGCATGTTTAGAGGCTGAAGTCTCCAAAGAGGACGATAGAAGTCTATGTTACAAGGGAGTCAAGAAGGTCATTACCAGGAAGAAAGGGCCAATGCCTCTTTTTCTCCCTCTCTCTCTCTCTAACCCTCGCCTCACTCTCTCTCCTCTGTCTCTCACTCTCTCTATCCCCTCTGTCCCTCTCCCCTCTTTCTTTCTCTCCTCACATTGTCATTTTCTTGACCCCCTCTCCCTCTTTCCTTCTCTGTTCTCTCGCTCTCTGTCTTTCTTTCTCTCTCTCTCAATGTCTCTCTCTCTCCTCTGTCTCCCCTTTCTATCTCTCGCCCTTCCTCTGTGTACCCTCTCATTCTATCCCCTCTCTATGCTCTTTGTCTCTCTCCCAACCCCCTCTCTCTCACACATTCTCCCTCACTATGTCTCTCTCCCCCTGTCTCTTTCTTCCTCTCTCTCTCTCTCTCTCTCTCTCTCTCTCTCTCACCCCTCTCTCTCTTCCTCTTTCCCTCCCTCACGTGGTCTCTCGCTCTCCTCCACGTTGTCTCCCCTCTCCCTGGCTCTCTCCTTCACACCCTCTCTCGCCTCTTACCCTCTCCCCCATGTCTCTCTCTCCCATCTCTCTCTCCACTCGTTCTCTCCCCCTATGGGTCCCTGCTCTGTCTTTTTCACTCTCTCTTTCTGCCCCCACCCCGCCTCTCTCTCACTCTGTCTGTCTATCTCTCTGTGTCTCCCTCTCGCTCTCCTCTGTCTACCCCCTCTCTCCCACTGTCTCTCTGCCTCAGTCTCTGTCTATCTGTACCTCTCTCTCCTCTCCTGTCACTTTCTCCCCCTCTCACACACCTTCTTTGTCTTTCTCTCTCTCCCGTCTTTCCCCTCTCCCTCTTTCTCTCGCTCTAAACATTCAAATAACATAATCAAATGACCAATGACTCAAATCTAAAATGCATGAAACAGTGCGACTGTTTTATCTATGGACTCTATATCACAGAAGTGAATAATATTCCTAGGTTGCTGAGTTTATTGGTGGCTGTCAGCTTGTAAAACGTGAGATTGGGAGGATAAGTATTAGTGCACATATGAAAACACAGTTGACCTTCACCCTTTCTGTCACTAAGTTTAGCTTTCAAAAGCGACCATGATAGTTGTAGGGAGTCTTCTATTACACAATATATAATGCAGCAAGCTATGAACTTTGAACAAACGATTACTAGTTAAAATTAGACTATATTGAGGTCAGCTAAAATAAAAGTTCACACACTTCATGGGTAAGCGACAGGACATATCGAAATGGCGGCAGGAAATTTTGTGTGACTTACAATTAATGTATTTCAAATATAATTATGCAACAGTACAGAAGCAGAAAAACAGAAGATGATTGGAAATGTATTAGTATAGACAAGTAGTATTCAAACTTTTAAAATGTAATCCCACCTTGAGTAAACATATTGGGCCTCATTACGAGTCCGGCAGTAAACTGCCGGTTTTTCCGGTTCGGTTACCGCCGGACTCGTATTACCATTCCGCCTCCTTGATTCCCGGAATTACCGGGGCATTACAACCCCGGTGACCCGGGAATTCCGGAGGTGGAATTCGGTAAATCCCCATTCCCATTGAGTCCCATAGGACTCAATGGGAATGGGGACCATGGAAACACCGGCACCATCTCTTGATGGTGCCGGTGTTTCCACGTCCGCCTACAGGCGGGTGGTGTTAAACCCACCAGGTCAGACCTGGCGGGAATGACACCTCCGCTTGCAGGACTCGAGATCAACCGGTATGGAAACAACGGTGGCGGCGGGTTTACCGCCACCGTTATTTCCATACCGGGTGACTCGTAATGAGGCACATTGTTTCGAGCTTTAACTACTTTCGTTTTCTATTGAAAGCAGTCACTGTAATCCCTTTAAAAAAATGTTAAACCTTTTTTTATAAGACAGTCCTACAACAAGCAGCATTCATTGCACCGCACATCAGGCATTACAGAGTGTTTATGCTTCTGCACCATTAAAGGATATCGGCACATATTAGTCAAAATGCATTCAAAAACAATGACCGTACATAGCCCATTAACCAGCTAATTCTGAGGAGTCACCCTTTCCTCTAGCACCATCACAGCTGGCATCTGCCAAGTATAATCAGAGCGGTTCCCAAACTTCTTTGGGTTTCCATGCAGCTATTACAGTGAGCACATATCCCTCCTCCCGGTCATTAGTGAACACCAATTCACACAACCATTCTTTACTACTGGAGGCATATTTTGATTTCCAGTGCCTAACTTTACACTTCTTTGCTATTACACATGTAATGTTAAATAAGCGACGTGTAACAAGTGAGACTTTCCCTATGTCCCGTAACAAGTATTTGATTCGCGATAGCGATGGCAGGATATTCATCATAGCATCAACTATAGGCGCAATTTCACTCCAGAATTCTCGTATCGGGGGCAAGCCTGTACTTGTCTGCATTTCTCAGTCGCCACTCACACCCAGGGAAAATGTATCTAGTCTCGCTGGGGTATAGTGTAAATGATTAAGCAACTTAAATTGTATCAGTCGGAGGCCTGCATTGAGGGAGACTGTTTTCGTCAACTAACAGCATCTTCTCCATTTATCGTCCTCCACCGTTAATCTCAAATCCCTTTCTGATGTAGCCCTCATCATGTTCCTCGACTTAAGGTGAGTCTGAAGCAGGCTGTATATTCTGGACACAAATTAAGTTATGGGATCGATCTCTTGAGTTGCGCTAGTTACCACTCTAATGGTTATCATACAATTTAAGAAATTTGGGTGAGCTCCTTGGCAGTTCCTTGGAACTGGCAACAGGTTGTGAGTTCCAGTTGTATGACAGGGATATCAACATAACAGTAACCAGAAATGGTGTGTCTAATTTAATGCATCATACCTCAAGACACAGCGAGCCAGATATTTAGAGCTTAATCTCATTTTCAAGCACCTGAATGGTTTTGATTTCACAGGAAAGTCTGCTGTGAAATTTAATGATATATCTTATTTGGAAGACTACAGCCCAATCCACTTAATTGGATAACCATGACATGGAAATAATCTAGGCCTTGACAACGACCAGGGGTCGAAACACGTGTCGGCTGTTTTTCGGTTGCTTTATCAATCATGGAAGAATAAAACACAGCTCATCACGAACAGATTATGTATTAATTGAACAAGAATTGGTCTTTGAGCACGAGACACTCTCCCGAACCATTTCATTTAAGTATATTCTGGACACACCTCGTTGTGTACCATCTGCAGTCACAATTGCACTGATGCACTCATGAGTCTCTGGCTCTACAGGAAAAGAGGGCCCCTTTCTATGCAATGCTGCCTTCATCCAATAGTAGAATAGAAGGAGCTGGGTTCTTGACATTGAACACTCCTGTGCTGAGCTCTATGTATAATTGGATTGGATATGGAATGATGCTGCAAGGTCACAGGTTTGAAGAGCTAAACCCTATACCTCTTGGAGTAGAAGTTAAAAATATGAACATCCTGGTTACCTCACAAAAAGGGTTGTTAGATCCTTACTTTTCAAAAGGAATTTACACGTTTCCGTCTTGTTTCTTTCATGAGTGTTTTTTATTTTGATTTCGGAATATTGTTGAGACAAATTGGCTTGATTGTGAAGGTCAGCCGACACGTGTTTCAACCCCTAAGGGTCTTTCTCAAGGCGGTTTAGGAAGTATTCATGGGTGAAATCCCCTATGGTTCAAGGTAGCCAATGACCAAGGCCAAGGGAAGGGAGAGGGGGCAGGCAGGGAAGGCATGCATGCAGCCGGGGGAGGGAGGGACAAAGAGGAGAGAGTGGACTGGAGGTCCTGGGTTTTGGTTGTGAAATGGGAGGCCTGCACCTTGCAGAGGGCCTGGGAAGGAAGAGTAGATGTGGAGACATCAGTATGATTGGCAAGTTCCTTACAGATTTTGAAAAGTTCAGCCGTGTTGTTTGAGACCCGAGAGATGCAGGATTGGATATGGGCCTGTTTCTTGGAGCAATTGGAGAATCGGTACTGCCTTTGGAGCCAGTGGCAGGCCAGTTTGTCAGAGAATGTGCTAGAAACCAACCACTTCCATTCAGCAGCTTTGCACTTGCGTTTCAGCGTGGCTAGATTGGAATCATACCAGCTGGCTTCATGCAGATCCTCATGGCAGAGGCAAGGATGTCCAAGGTGTTGAAGATGGAGAGGTGAAATTTAGTAAGAGCTGAGTCAGTGTGAGAGTGAATAGTAGGAGTTGGGGAGAGTGAAGGAGGCAGCAAAATCATCTACTGATACTCGCTTCATCGGTCGAATGACAGAGGAGACTCGCATTGCGGCAAGAGGCTTAGCCGTGAGCCCAGGAGCTCAAGATGAGAAGAGAGGAGAGCGTGGTCATACAAGGAGAGAGGAGTAATGAGAGGATTAGAGAAGGTGATATCAGCTGAGATGAACGCATCCAAGATGTGCCTATCTGTGTGGGTTGGGTCAGAGGGAAGAATGGTGAGTGAGAGAGAGTCGCAGAGGTTGCTGAAGAGTAGAGTGGCCGCATCCGGAGAATCCAGATGAATACTGAAGTCTCAACGGAGGAGAAGCTTAGAAGTGGAGGTTAGAAGAGAGGAGGTGAGGTCGACCCACTCCGAAAGGAAGGGAGAGAACGGCCCAGTAGCCTTGCAGATGGTAGTGAGCAAGAGGGTAGGAGAGACGCAAAGCTTGCAGACAAGACAATCAAAGGAATTACTTTCCAATGGACTAATCGGCAGCATAATATAGGAAAACCGTGCACGATGTTTGCTGTACCAATTGACCGAAGCAGTGTGCTTATACAAAGAATGTTTTAAGAAGATTTTGTATACCAGTCAACTGGTTGTTGAGGTTTACCCACCCTATGTTTTCTGATCACTCGCCCGTCATGTGCTTTGCACAACCCAGCCCTCACCTCCACTGTGGAGACAACCGTTTGTGAGATATGGATTTGGCTGTCAGCCAATGGAGAATTGAAATTTCAAACAAACTATTTGAAGAGCAGAATTTGGATCTTGGATTTACAGTAGCATAATAACTGGCAAAACAGAATAATATTTGAAGTAAACCATATAAAAAAAGAAATAATGAAGAAGTTACAAATTATTTGTGCAAATAAGCAATATTAATGTAACCGGATATTTTTTTTTTCGCTGCATTGATTTTGAATCCAACAAAATGCTACTGGTAGCTGCCCTGTTTTTGTATACTAATGAGCGACCACAGTTTGAAATGCAGTGATTAATGTATTTTACAATATATATTTTAATACAAAAAATGTTGATATAGTAACGACTCGACTCTTTTTATTAATTTATTCAATGTGAAATACAATTATTTTAAGAAAGTGTTTTGTGCGAAGAGACTTAACAATACAAATGTGGTAGCCATTGCATGAGTGAATCTCTTGCTCATTTTGCATCTATAAATGTGATTTAGTTGATGCATGTGAACAGGGGGCTCTTCCCATCAATCTTTCTGGCATCCATGAGTTCTGGCTTAGAGACATAAACAAAAAAGAATAAGCAGCACCTGGAAGAGTATCTCAGCAGTCTTTATTGGATGTGGGTTCAAGAAACGCTTTAGACACACTCTCAAAGACATTATGCCTCTCTGCTGCTTATATAGTCCACGTGAGTCTGGTGAGAGTCCAGTCGTATTCCAGTGACCGGAGCTGAGCGTTGTAACTGTGATTTCCTCCTTGTCTTAGAAAAATAAGACTGTCCCTTTAACCAGAAGAACTGC